>NC_051189.1:21430442-22810442 GCF_015220075.1 Falco rusticolus
ATGACTAATTCAGGCCGCATGAATTTATTCGGATCAAATAATAGCTATACCAGTTCACTGGAGCAGTACATTGTCTATTGGCTTTACCAACAAATTATTGCAGAAGGTGCCATTACAGGACGCATAAAGCTTTGAACAACATGTCTTTCTGCTCATCAAACTGTCATTTATAGACTTCTTCCTAACATTTACCAGTTTTTCTTAGGATAGAGCTCTGTAGTTAATGCTTTCGAGCACTAACCAGCATTATTTGTTATGGCTTATCGTGTATGATGTCTCTGAGAGATTAATCAACAGGAGTGTGGTGCTGTTAACACCCCTGCAAATCCAAATTAATCTTTGCAAAAGTTCAATTGTTTTAGGTTAAGCTTGTGAGAGCAGCAGAATAGAAGAACAGAATGTTCTGGATAAAATCCCTGGTCTGTTTTGAATAATAATACGAAGGAATGATGGTTGGGTTTTGTTTGTGGGTTGGTTTTTTTTGTTGTTGTTGTTATTGTTATTTTTGGGTTTTGTTATGGAAGGAGTTGCCCCTTACCTTTGTATGCAACACAGGAATAGTATTGTAATCCGACTATCAATTCTGAGAGAAGATAATTCTCATTATTTAGATATGTCTGTCCTATGGAGATTACATTTGGTGGTATTAGAATCACTGTGTCCAATGCAGTATCTATATATAAAAAAAAAATAATCACATTTCCAAATCTTGTAATATCTAAAAGGAATTCTACCCTGTACAGAATTGTGGGAGGCTTTGGGCAAGAGCCTAACTGACGTTCCGTGTAATTTTACCTGTATCACAATGCTTAACAACACAAAAGCCAAATAATTCATCATTAATTTGATAAATATTACATGTCCTAAAATGTTTACACCCTTTCTACTTACACTGTTTGGAATACCATCCATGTAATTTCTCACCTTATAATAGGTGAGGAAAGGGTACATTGGAAAAATACATTTTAATTAAAAATGTCATAGAGCTTATTTTTGGATAACCTGATAAACCAATGGAAGGTAAAGTGTCATTCCTAATTGTGTTTTAAAAAGAATGTTGCTGATGGTCTTAAGGTTGTTTATAAAGCTGCAAATCTGGAGAAGCTGTTAAAAGTTCTGTATTTTTACTAAACTGCATCGATATGATACCTCTGATAAAACAGTCTTTGAGTGATTAAAAATATGTATCAGTCATTATGATCTATTTCGCTTTTATCCACTTGTTTAATTTTGTGTTTTTCATTTCATTCGAACTTTCCAAAATTCCCAGTGATGCCACAGTTTGCCTATTAACTAATTCACAGATTAATCCATGCTGGTTTTTACTGGTTGAGTAGAACCACTTTTTTTAAAAAAACAGAAAGCAGAAGGTCTGAAGAAGGTTCTTTGGACAGGACAGCATAACCAAATAGAAAAAATAACTCTTATTATGAGTGTAGAAATACATATATTTAAGATAAAATTAATTCGCTGTATATCATGGTGTCAATGTCTACTGTTAATGAGTTACAATTTCAAAGAGAATTAATGAATTGTAATTAAATAATTACATGGGATTAATTAATTCTAATGAAATTTTAAATCAGTTGTTTATTTGTATATGGGATAGATGGTATTTTGAGGGGTAAATTCTGTAAATAGTATATCTTTGAGAATTACATATTTGCATTACAGTCAGACTGAGTCAGCTTATTAGTATTAATTTTTATGTATTCTACATCAAGAAAAACAGATTTTTCATTTGCTGGATATGCAGTTTATTCAAACGGTGAAAGTAATCACTAAAAAATATGTTGCTGTATTAATTTACAGAGATATGTGTTATGAATTCAGTTTCTGGTAAATTGAGTTAAATATTCCATAACAGATATTTGTTCATTGTAACAATAATATTTAATTCAGCAATTTAATTTCTTGTATCCATTTGTATGATGAAATTAAACTAAACAAAATAGAAATAACATAATTATATTCTACTAAATATGTACAGGTTGAATTTAATTCTGAATTAGGAAGCCAGTTTCTTTCCTTTAGAAAATTAATAAAGATCTATTTATTTCTTAATTCTTATTTCCTAATTTAACATCAAACAATGCCAATTTCTGGACGGCAAGAGTTTAATAGAAGGAAAATATGGAAGAATCACTGAATATAAACTGAGCTTTTTTGTTTAGTCCATCCTCCTATACTTATTGAAGGGAATTGTGAATGTTCAGAAAAAAAGTCCTCTACCCACTGCATGTACATCTTCAATTCTTTTTGAATATGAAGTTGACATATAAACATAGAACCACATAAACCAAAAGGACTGAAAAAGAACAGCAGTTGTCCTCTAAAGGAAATCAGTATTTCTAGCCATCGATTCAATTTCTTCTTTGCCAATTTTGTTTTCTATTAGCTATAGCATTTTCTAAACACTATTTCATTAGCTAGAAAAATCTCCTTAAGGGAAACTAAAACTTGACATGTCTATCTGTTTTTAATATGGTAATCTTGAATTCAGTAACTATTCTGTATATGGAAATTCATATAAAGCTTTAAACTACAGTAGTATTTCAACTAGATTCTTAGTTTGATCAGAATCTTAACCTGAAATAGACTCAAAGATATTCTCAAGAAAAAATTTTGCAACTAACATTCCATACTCAGATTTATTCGTTCTTGTAGGTCAAACTTGGCTTTATTAATTTTTACTCATAAGCAGCAAAACAAAAAGGTTTGGTGTTTGACAAAAGCTGATAAATTAGAGCAAGTTCTATTTAAGGTTTTAGGTATCAAAGTGAGCCTAAGATACCTAAATTAAAACCTGCACTGCTCAGAACTTTTATTTTGCTTCTTTGTTAACTTTGAAGCTACTCAGTTCCCACACATTCTGTTGTGTGTTCTTGGACCTGGCTAGATTTTGATGGCCATACAGCTCAGCGGGCAGAGCATGCCCATGCCCAGTATGGACTCTGAAACTGTCTGTAGTCCACAGTTAGGGCTCTGCAGGATTCAAGCACAGAATTGTTGTCAGATCATGCTAACAAAATACAGTGCTAACCAGAGCTGACTTTTTAAAAAAGGTGTATCATGAAGAAAGTGATGGATTTCCTTCTCATTGAACAGCTAATATTTCTACCAATAATTCAGAAAATAGCAAATATGATTTTTTCACATACTAATTTTTATATAAGTTTTTCTTTCTGCCAGAGAACCAACCCAAATTATTGCCAATAAAAGAAGGACAAGGATCAGCAAGTTCTCTACCTCTCTTAATAAGGTGTGCAGCAGGACCAGAAACAGAGATGCAGTATAACAATGGGAGGGTTCTGTTTCTCTTTGCGTGACTACTTCCTTACTTCAACCAATGCTTAAATAAAAAAAATCCCACACACAGTTCTACCTTCAGTAAGATGGTGTCATGAATTCTCTGCCTTCTCCTTTTCAAGTCCCATGAATCCTTCATTCCTTCTTGTACCAGAGCACAGTAAATTGAACAACTTCTGCTTACTGGTCAAGTTTCTTCATCATTGTGACCCTCCTGTGAGGCCCTTCTTTTCTCAGGATCCGTTCTGGCCAACTGAAAGAGCTCCCTTATGACATTTGATAATCTAGGCTATATGTAGGGATCCTGACGACCTGAGAGAGATCAGGGCACTCCTATATATTGTATGGTGCCTAGGAGGAATCAGCCTTTATACTTCATATTGTACCTTTTTTGTATATCTGGGGTGAAGTTCCAAGACTCAGATTTAAGACAGCACTCATGAAGTCAGCTCCATGAACTGCATCTTACCAATGAAAGATATTTCATCTGCATCGGTCTTCTAATATTTTCTCCTTTTATAGTTAATTTAAAGTTTTATTAAAGGCCATCATGAGAAAGAATATTTGAGGAGTACCCATAGGAGTAACACATATTTTACTGCTAGAGCTCTAAGTTTAAACATGTATAAAAATAAGTAAAATTACAAACTTTCTGTGTAAGCTTTCAGAGAAGATTGACGTGTATGGTTAATCTACATCAAATTAGCAATGATTAGACAAAGTTGATAAAGTAGCTTAACTGTAATATTTTTGGGCCCAGGGTACTGATTTTTAAATATTTTTGATCAGATGCAGACAAGTAGCATTTCTGTGAATGTTCTTTCCAGTTCTTTACAGCACTGGGTGTTACCTCCAGAAACCTGTTTTTTTGCACAGCCTAGCAAATCAAGTTACTGACAGTGATGTTAACACAATGGATACTTTTAAGGGAACATGACAGAAAAACAATTTCATGCTGAAAATAGTTAATGCTTCCCTCAGCAAGGTAAAACTATGTACTTTTCCTGTTGAGTGAAAATATTGATAGCTGTCAGTATATTTGCCTTGCATCTAACCAAATTACTAACACTGAGAACTTGCAGTGAGGTGCTCCAAAAATCCCAAGATTAAGAACTCTTCTCTGGATTGGTTTCTTTACTTTGTGCAACGTGGTAGTCCTAAATCTGCCAGATCACTGATCTGCCAGAGCTCTGTAGACACCCTCCTACATGGCCACCTGTAGACTGTTCTATGGCAAATCTGCCTGCACTCTGAGCTGTTAGTATTTTACAATCTTTAACCGGTGGAAGTTGCTGTAGGAAGTAAGGAAGTAAGGGCAATAGTAATTGCAAAAAAAAACCAACCCAAAACCCAACAACAAAAAAACCACCCAAAAACAAGCAAAAAAAGCAAAACAACAACAACAACAAAAAAAACAAAAAAACCCCAACCAAACCCCAAAACAAACCCAAAGAAGGAGCTTTAAAAAAAAAACAAACAAAGAAACCCACCAAAACATCCCTTAGAAATTCATATTCCACCACTGTTTTCTGCAGCCTATATGGATTTATAGTGGTGGGTTTTATTTCTCCTTAATTTTCTCTCTGACTATGGAATGTTGATAGTGTCACACAAGATTGGCCTGGTATAGCAAGGATGATAACTGTCATGAAAGCCCCCATGAGTTTGGATCAGACTTGAAAAGCAGAGTGATTGCTTTCCACTGACTGGGTCTGCTTGAATCGAGCCAAGGCAACCTCTGGACTGATTGCAGGGGAATTCCAAGAGCACAGATGAACAGAGACTCACAGTGCTGTAGCTTATCAGTCCCCTGAAAACTAAATGGAGCTACTCAAATCAGTCTTGCAGAGCAACAAGATGTGTCCAGACATGAAGCTTTTCTTCTCTCATCAGGATTTTAACAGTGCCATTCACCCTGCCATCTGTTCTCCAGCCCCTCCCCACCCACTCCACCCCCCTGCCAGAATTCACATTTCTGCAAAGCCAAACCAAGTTTAGAGACATTTCTACTATGAAATCAGAATACATGATCCATAAGAACAGAAAGGATCTGTTCTTAATGTGTCATAGAGCATAACACCTGTCTAGAAAGCTTACAGTGGTGGCTAAATGATCATTCAGTTTAAGGGAAAATCCAGAGCCCTGCAGTTATTCCGTGGTATGGCATCAGTTCCCAGTTTCCTTAATGTAACAGATGTGCCAGAAATGGGATAACTCATTGTTGCATTTTAGCATGCCCCATGACTCTGAACCTTCACAAGGGGGTCTAATTCAAAAGCGGCATGAACTGAGCAGCCAAACCACATCTCACGGGAAGTGCGAAATGAAGCCATGTTTTTCTCTGCTACTTTTTTAGCTCAGATGCATTTGGACATAGAGCTTCAGAATAAAACAATGGGGCTTCTCAGAAATTACAGGCTTACTATAACTGAATCTGTGTTTTGGAAACTATTATATTATGCATAAATAGTTTAACAAGTTAAGTAGTGTGAAAACTTATGAGTTACGACTGTAGCTTCCCACGCTACTTTAGGTCCTGAGTAAGTACAGGAATCACTTGTGCCTGGTGAGCCTTCGGCTACAAAACATCCAAAATGTCTGTCTGCAGAAAAAGCTAATGGTGACCTAGCTATTCTGAAATGTTATTTTGGTTCTTAGGAATCACCATAATCAGCTTTCTGATCAAACTTCTTTGTCTGAACTAAGAACTACACATTTTCCTTCTTTTGATTGTTATTATAAAGGTTCTGATTCAAAGAGGGTTGGCATTAAAAATATGTTCCACAAAAGTTTACTACATTTTGGAGAGACACAATCCCACCTAACTGAGAATGGGAATGAAATCGGTAGCGCATACCAAGAGAATTTAATTTGCAAATCCTGATGAACCGCAACAATTTACAAGCAGACAAATAAATTCCCCTTTTTTTCCTGAGATATTACTGGTGTTTTTTGGTGAAAGTTTGTTAGGAACTGAGCCGTTCTGCTTTCCCTCTGATCAACTTCATTTTCAGAATCTACCTGAAAATAAGAAAAATCCAATGGTTTCATAGCTAGATCGCTTATTTATTGATTATAAATAATAATATAAAATAAAGTTATTTGCTTACCTTATTTTTGCACTTGTGATATTCAAGGGTTCCATTTGCTTTTGCTTTTATTTACAGAAAAGTTATTTTGAGGGCAAACAGCAAAACAACCTAACTTGTTTTCTTGCCTGGTTTCTTGCTCTTTCTGTTTCTTTTCTCTGATACGGTTGTTTTGTTGTGGAATGACAGCTTCCCAAATGCTTGTTCACTTAAAAACTGACCTCTCTTGCCTAAATAATGCCTGGCCTTTATGATGATAGACGTGTCAGTAACAACATTTAGACTATCTTTTTTTTCCAAAGCCTCTGGAGAAACACCTTTGTGATTACCTAACCTAAGTACACAGTGCTTTAAGGTAAAACCACAAAATATTTTTACATCTAGTTAGTAGCAGATACTGTGGTCTCTTAATTTTATTTTAACTTCAGACCTACCCCTGGTTTATTCCTGGCTTCATCCTGTAGCCTGCCAGTCAAGTTGCCAGATGCAACATGCTGCCACTTCTACATTTCCAAGGGTGGTGGGACTGTGACTCTAGCATCTACTTTTTCATAGTACATTTATCTGGACATTCCAGGCAGTTTGCTATAACTCACAATGTGAAAAATGGCATAAAATCACAAGGTGTAATGCCTCTCTTTGTAGCAAGATATTATCATTACACTAGCATATAAGGAAAGCTACAAAATAACAGCTGTGGAAAATGTATTTTCAGGTCTCAGAAAAGCTGCTTGTAAGAAGTACATTGAGATGACTTTACTTTTATTTTAGTCCCTTAAACCAGGACCACTTTGGAGATGGTTATTTTTGAAAAGTAAAAGAAATCTGAAAGCAGACGACTCCTCACCACAGATGCTTTTAGCTCAGTCAAATAGAAGGATAGGTGGTTTGGATATGTGTGCATGAGTATGCATGAGAGAAGCAGCGGAGGAGAGAGGGATAGTCAGTTGTCTCTTTACCAGCTGTTCTTTCCCATTGACATTGTGAGTACTCCTTCTTCCGCAAGGAAATGGACCCAGTTTGGGAAGGGGCATAATTTATTTATGTATTTATTTTTATCACTCACAGTGATTGTAAAAAGCAATTAATATAGTCAGATTATATGCTGCTTTTCTGAATTCTTTCAGTTGTGTATTTCTCATTTATAGATGGCAATCAGTAGCTAGAAAAGCCCATGAATATATAATGGCACAAAAAAGTTATATCTTAGGATGAATCTGAAGTATGGATCCTAAGGTTTCCACTGAAACTACTTGTATGGGATTTTCAGCCTCCATGCAGATACTGTTTCTTGCTCTAATGCTTTCTCTTACAATGTGTACTGATTGGATAGTCTTGAGTCCAAAATATTTTTCTGATAATATTCTGAATACAGCTTCAATCAGGATGACTGACTTTCTGAATGTATAAATGAATTAAAGAATGAATTAGAATTTAATGTAGTTAAGCATGGATAAATTTATTATCTAGAGATAAATGGACTATCGGTAGCACTGTAAAATCCTCAGGTAAATACTGCCACCATTGTATTACATTTTAGCCAATGCATTCATTAAACAAACATCTTCAGGATACAAGCAAGACCTAAAAGGATTAGTCTGGAAAACTGGTTAAAAATTCTATCTTACTTTTACCTGCTTGTTTTCACATTTCCTATATTCCTGATGAACAGCCTTCTACTTCCTTTGTCCATGGCTCTGTAATTTGTAAACTGCTAGCGTAACAATGAAATTCTTAAATTAAAACATAATGTGCATCTATTTCTACTTAATTCCCTAATGAAATTTCTTAATATGTTCAGTAAGACTACATCTTATGATCTATTTTTTTTTTCAGGACCTACACTTTCTTGTATAACAGAGCAATATGGGTTTCTGGCACATTTCTTATTTTAAATATGTTTTCTTTTTAATCTTTTACCAATGTTTATTGCTATTAAATTTCAGAAAACTATTACTGGTCTATCCCTGTGATTTTCTTCCTTTTTAGTTGTAATATTGTCTTAGAAATCTAGATCCTAATAATTTCATTTGTTGTATGATGGAATTTAAGAGCTTCTCATCAAAGACAGACAAATTATATGGAGGAATATGTTTTATAAGAGGATGAATAAGGCATTTTTTGGGTTGTGATAGACACATTTGATCAGATGAACCTATGCTACGACATGCTGAACAAGTCTGTAGCTCTCAGAACACTGGGATAAAGGGTTTTCTTCACATCTTATAACTGAATAATGGATAAAGTACCTTGTTCCATGCTGTTCCATGTACTTGAGATTCAGAGCTAAAAATCTAAATTATAAACAAAACATATTTCATGATTATGTTTCTGAAATTTCTCTCCTCAAATATAAGTCTTCGCAAGTGGATGTCTTATACTTGATAAAGACCATCTCTGAAATCCAAATATTTTATTTGTCTCTATAGGATTAGTTGCTATAGGATTAGGATTAAAAATAATAATAATAATAAATCAGTGAAGAACTAAGAAGCAGCAAAGGCCAGAATATTTACTGCTTGCTTGGCTTTGTACTTCCAGTGAAATCAATGGAATAATTCACATACACAAGTCCTACTTGTCCTGAGCTGAATTTCAAGAACTGTATAACTTAAGTGTATGTACGAATAATATATTTAAAATGAAATGTTATGTATTTGTACTAACACCACTTGTCTGTTTAGACAAGGCCAACTTCTAGATCTTGTACAGGTCCCTCTGGATGGCATCCCAACCCCCAGGATATGTCAACCATATCACTTAGCTTGGTGTTGTATTCCTTCCCCTTACTCTTAATACAAATTATATCGTTGTGTAATGTCATTGTTTGTCACATGCCAAACACATTTCTTAGCCATACAAGGCTTACAGAAATTCTGTCTTTGATTTACTGCTCCTTTATTATATGCTTAGTTTTATTTTACTTCCTACACTCTTCCCTCTTCCAAAGTAAATTGCTTTCAAAATTCATGAGAGGTGACACCAGCAGTATTCAAAACATTTATAATTTTTCTGTGCTATTTTTAAGCCCACCATTACATATCCCAGAATCATTATGAGAAGAAATATTTATCAATAAAATATTAATAATTTCCATCTTATAGATATATGTATATATTCCTATATAATAACATATAATCTATATAATATATAATATGTTATTCTATATATCATCATATAATATAGATATATAATCTATATATTTCTATATAATAACATTTCTATAAAAATAGAATGTTATTTCTACTCTGTAGGGTTTTTTTATTCCAAACATTACAGAGACAACAAACCACAGAAAAATGACTCAGGTTAGATTAGCAGAGGGTTTGCTTTTGTTGTACAAGATTCCTGCTTTCTTCAGTCACAGTGATATTTTCAGGGTGCTTCATCAACAATATCTAGAAGGAATCTTAACACTCTCTGTGCTACATTTTTAAAGCCTTCCACTGCTGAAGAAGAAAGAAAGAAAGAAGTGTCCTACCCTATTGACTATGTGGGAAGACCAAAAACTCTTACTATCTCTGTCAAAGTCATCCTACTAAGTACTGAATATAACTCCTGAATTTTAGATCATCTTGTTTGGGAGAAATTTCCACATCTGAGAAAAAAAGGATTACACAACTTTTTAGTGATTTTTGTTTTTCTTCAAAAGCAGATGTAGCTAAAAGGTAACTCCATAAACAATGTAAGGCTGAATTGAGTAAATGATGCTGAGGTGTTCAAACAGGATTGCATCATTCCATGATTTCCTGTTCTTTTTATAGCATTGCTGCACAGATGTTCTTCCAGCATTCATCACAGCCAAAGAACAGGAAAGAAATCATTCTAAATAGGACTTTAAGAAGAAGTTAACATTATTCCATTATCAAGAACTCTAGCAAGAAATACTGAAGCTTTCCTCAGTTATGTTTCAGCTCTCACACTAGTTCACATGTCCTCTAAAATGTGAGCAACCTTGAAGGGCAAAAAACATCTCTTTGCTGTATGTCAAAGCGCTCAGTAAATGTTATCTTGGAAAGCCTCTGATACTATTTTCTAAATATGTCTTTAGCAGGTTCATGACATATTGACATATTTTCAGGATACTTGAAATTCATAACTTCTATCATACTACACTGACTTGTTCTGCTTTTATGTTAAGTTTTCATTTTTCCCTTGTGAATAGTGTCATTAGAGTTTTACTGCAGGGTTTCAAGGTAAATTTGATTTTTAGTTGTTTTGTTTTATTTTGGTTGTAACTCTCCTTAACAAAAATCTGTTATTTCCTTTTGCTTTTTTTTTTTTTTTTTTTTTTTCCAATATAGCCAGTAACCTTTTGGACTTCTTTGCTGCAGTAGCATAGGCCTAATTCATGTTCAACTTGCTTTTCCAAGAGTTTTCTGCAAATGCTGGGGGAAAAATAAGAGCTAACTATACAAGCTGCAACTCAGTGAAGCAGAATATGATGGAAAACTTCACATCCTCTTTCCCATCCTGCTTGTATTTGCCTACAGGCACTTGGACCTTGGTCATGCAGCATTCACAGAGGATGTGTGAGGGCCTCCCCCATCATGTTGTCCCCCAGTCACTTCCCTCACTAGGCACAGACAGTCTTGTCCCCTTTGACAGCTGAATCCTGTCCCTGCTCAACAGTCCTCAGACGTGTAGTGCCTCCTCCTACCCTTTTCTCTTTTTCTTCTTCTATGTAGTCTTCCCCATGTTCATATCATAAGTCAAGGGAAATTGGTATACTGACTGCAAGCACAGTGGAATAATTAAGGTCTGTTATTGTGCTGCATCTTGCAAAGTAACCCAAAGGTGTGATTGTGACATTCCAGATGATAAGAAGTTGTAATTTCATTTAGGCTATATATTTGCCTGACACCTAAAACAAGGAGGCAGGAATTGGCTGATGTATGCTGCCAGAACATCATTGCTATGTAACAGCTATCTATATAGCAGCAAATTCCTTTGGCTTGGTACTATATACCCACGGTAAATTATGTCACAGAAAAATGACAGAAGATACACATTAGGGTGACGGTCGGGAGCACTGCAGTTTGGAGATTCTGAAGAACTCAAATTTTGAGAGTATAATCTTCCCAGACCGTGTTTCTTTGGTTTTATAACCTGGCTTAACATGCTAAACTAATAAAATACACTATGTGAAGATTATGCCTGCAAATCAGATGTGATTATAATTAATAATCCTCCCATTTTAAAGAGCATTTTAAGAACTTTGAACTGCCAGTATTTAAATTAGTTCAGTTACACTCTGTAAAGCTCCATAAAATTTACAGCTTTATGAGACTAGCTTGAAGGGTTGATAGCACTGACAGCTCTTCACAGTTTGATAGATGTTAAGCAAAAAAAAAAAAAAAAAAAAAAAAAGTCTTATGTAATAGATACAAGACCTCATGTTTCCTTAAATGTTTCAGCCAAATTTGTAGAAGTCAGGAAAATAACAATCCTCCTCTTCTTACTTTCTTATTATATAGAAAATTTAGTTTAAATTAGGGTAGAGAGCAGAAAAAATGTAACATTTTTGAAGTATATGGTTGAAAACAAATCATCCACAAAAGGAGAGGAGATGGTATATGGAAAAAAGGATGTGAGTAAGAATAACTCCTGTGAATAAGAAACAGGAAAAAATGAAATAAGGTTTGGAGCAATGGCTCCCAACTTGCAAATGAATCTAGTTATTTCTCCCCAGGGCTTTGGAAGAAGAAGAAAAGTGAAAGATTTTGTCAGTATTGTCAATTTCCTAAGTTACGGCTTAGGTCTGCACATGACATGAAAGTCCTGGACATTTTTTTTTTAATTTCTTTTAAATTAAATTATACATCTGGATGATTTTTTATTTTCCAGTTGGCTTTTTAGTTTTCAGAATGTCCTTGACATATTTCACCTCACTGATGATACTAAAATTTGATCTTTCCTATGAAAGCTAAGATTCTTACAGAATCTGATGGCTGAATGAGTCACATGTGACAAACATAAAATATCCTTATAAAAAGTCAAGAGATGTTAGCACTGCATCTTGTTAATCCTTGTTTGTTCAATATTGTTTATAAGTGCTGAGGCTCCTTAAAATTATTAAGAAGCTTTAGTAAGAAAACGGAAAAAAGGATATCATACTTTGCTTGGACTTCACCATGGATCCTCACATCCAATTTCTTTCTGTTTAATATATCCATTGAGACTTTATCATATGGTAGTTTGATTACTACAACATCCTTGACAAATGAAATCTTGCCATGTTCCCCACCAGAACACTGCTGGAAAAGACATTTTGTTATTCTGTTAACAGAAACTATCTTTCTGAATACCCCATCAGTTTCCAGTTTTCTTCTACAATTAACAATTGATTCTTCTTAACAAATATTATAGCTGATTCTTCATCATTTATGCTAACATTTTTTTTTCTCTGATAAATAACTTTTAATATACACCAAAATTATTCTGTGGAAGGCTTACTCTCATTACTATCCAAGAAGCTGCTATAGATGTTACAAGCTCTCACTGTTCCACAAGCTGAAAATGAAAGGCATAAATATGAAAAATGTATCCAACATAGAGTTAAACTCTCGATGAACTGAACACTTGAAAAGAGCTTGTATGGATGGATGTAATGACTGTGTTAAGGAACTCTGCACTGTCTTGACTTGAGCTGAGCACACTGATTTGTTTAGACTAAAGAAAATGGATATTGCAGAATGAAATTGTAGTGGCAGGCCCTGGGCCAGCTCCTACTGATGAAACTGGAGATTTCTTCAGTGTCTAGAAATAGCATCACATAAATTCTGCCAGATATCACGGTTCTGGGCTGATATTTGTAGGTTTGGCAAGGCATGTTAGATGGATTCAGGTTTCTAGATAAACATTTCATGCAGCTCAGTCCCAGATGTTTTTTTTAAATCCAGAAATATAGACAGGATCCACAGAAATTCATTCCATTTATCATGCTAAGCAAATTTTCCATTCAAAGGAGAATATTTATTTATCCCAATTCAGTAATAACCTGGGTTCTATTCTTTAAATAGCAGCTTCAAAGCCACTTGGACTAGAAACTGTACTACCTGCATATGCAATAACAGAAATACTGACAATTGCCCAAGTATGGAGAAATCAACTGTAAAAGAAGATCCATTACATGCATAGACTAAAGACACTTACACTTACATGCTTTTAAGCCTTAAGTACAAAGTTCTATGATAGTATAGCACGAGCCAGGGTTGAGTATAGATGAAATCACAGTCACTGAGTATTTTCCTCTAACTTTATTTCTGTATTGTTCATCTTGTTAAAGTACAGTAATGCTAAAACTATCACTTACACTAAATTAGTCATATAAAATCCTTCTTTAGTCAATGAAGTGAATCGCTTTTCAATGGCATTTATTCCATCAAAAGGCATCTTCCTGAGATGAGCAGAAGAATCTCCTTATGACAGTGTTTGTTCTTTTTCATTAATCATAAAAGAAACTAAATGACTAGCTAAACCCAGATGTTAACTTTTAGCTGGCTAAAGTCAGGTAACAGCAATCCTGCAGCCAATCCTCAGACCTTTAAGCCTATCTTGTCTAGGATACATAGCTTGTATTACAATTTACTAACTTGCAGTCTGCCCTACACAAAGAAAGTCTTGTTTCTCTTGATGAAGTTTACCTTTTACTTCAGTTTCTCCGATAGACCAACTATCTTCCCTGCACTAACAAGACATGAAAAATATCATACTAAGCTCCAAGCTACAACTATTGGGAAGGCTTGTTCTTTTGGCCATTCTGACATAAAAAAAGTTGTTGAAGTCCTATTTTATCTTTGCTGAACAGAAAGATATGAAGGTAGCACTGAAAGTTTTGTTCCTGTTACTAGTCTTTCACTCTAGTGTGGCTGATGTCCTGTTGATGTCCCTCTAGTGAAGCAGAGGATGATGTGAAATCTGCAGCATACTCATGTAGGAGCTGCTAATGCAGCTGAACAATCTTTGCAGCCAAGTACAGAGGCGCCAGAACACCACAATGGGTAAGTGCCTTGGGGCTGACAGAGGTTTTTTTCGAGGTTTGAAATTTATTCATTATTTACCCCTGATTCCCCTCTCTGGGACATTCTTTGATAGCTATACAGAAGTGAATTTATGTCATAGGCTTCTACTCACTGAGGTCATTTATCCTCTGTACAGATATTCATATTTGAAAAATGCTTGAGAGAAAATTGAAGTAAAGAGAGAAGGAAATGGCAGATAGTTGGACACACTCGACAAATGCAAAGTAGATTTGTGTTATCTTGGGAAAGCAGACTAAAAGAAATCATTTGATTTTTCCACTGAAGCTTTAGTGAATTAAATATTAGGAAAATCTGAATGATCTTACAAGTTTAAGAAAGTGAAAAGGGCAATTACATTTAAAGAAATAGAGATATTTCTTCATACAAAACATTTTTTGAAGAAACATATACTGATAATAAGAACACAAAGGACAAAAGTCAGCCTTCCTAGTGATTCTAATTATCCATTCCATTGTTTTATTGAAATTTTTGCCTAAAGGCAACAGAGAATGTAGTGAAACACACCAAGTCTTTTCATTACCTGCACATGAGAAAAAACAGCATATGCAGCTTTTCAGAAGTGGGCTTTATTGAACTGAGATTTCCCGTTCCAAAAGGAGTCAGTTAACGTAAATGTTTCTGCTTTATAATTATGATTACACAACATGCTCTGAAAGAGCTAAATCAAAAGTAGTACCACACAGAACCTCTGGAAGGTAGAGAGGAACTGATATAGTTAAGTGACTCAGAGATAAAATTGTAAACATAATGAGAAATTATGAGAATAATTTATTACCTTAAAGATGACTGCCGTGGTTTAACACCAACCAGTGGCTAAGCCCCCCTGCAGCCGCTCACTCACTCCCCCCAACAGTGGGATGGGGGAGAGGATGGGAAGAATGAAAGGAAGAAAACCCATGGGTTGAGATAAAGACAGTTTAATAGGTAAAACAAAAGCTGCGCACAAAAGCAAAGCAAAATAAGGAATTCATTCACTACTTTCCAGCAGCAGGCAAGTGTTCAGCCATTGCTAGGACAGCAGGGCTCCATCACCCATAATGGTTACTTAGGAAGACAAACACCATCACTCTGAATGTGTCCCCACCCCCCTTCCTTCTTCTTCCCCCAGCTTTATATGCTGAGCATGATGTCATATGGTATGGAATATCCCTTTGGCTAGTTTGGGTCATCTGTCCTGGCTGTGCTCCCTCCAAATTTCCCATGCCCCTCCAGGCCTCTCACTGGCAGCACCCAAGAAACTGAAAAATCCTTGGTTTAGCTTAAACACTGCTGAGCAACAACGAAACCCATCAGTGTGCTATCAACACCATTTTCACACCAAATCCAAAACAGCACTGCATCAGCTACTAAGAAGAAAATTAACTCTATCCCAGCTGAAACCAGGACAATAACACAGCAATGAGATTTTAAATGTCAGACTTCAAGTATGAGCTGTAATTACTCTATCAATTATCCATAATGAACTAAAGTATTTCAAGCCTAGATGTAGTGTTTTTCTGATATATTGGAGGGAACTACAGGGTGACAATTATGACTACATTATTAGAAATATGCTGAAAATTTTCAAAGTTTAACATACATTTCTTTAATAATCTCACAGACATTGTTGGCTGCCATCTACTATGTTTGATTACTCACTACACGAGGAATACCAGTTCAAAGAGCACCCAGAATAACAAAGCAATAAGGAGGGACTTAATAACTAAACTAACAATGACAATCCATGTGGAACGCATAACAAAAAATTGAAGATAATTTTGATGGAAACTGCTATAAATCTTTGGTCATTTCCTATAAGAATGGAAACAAAATAAATGCTTTATTTCCCAGAGGAGAGGAAAAATACAAAAAGCCAGTCAGGATTGTAACTTCTAGCTTGCTAAAGCGTCTCTGTTTTTTTCCAATCATAAGTAATTGCACATCTAATAGCTAAATTATTTTTTATTACATAAAAATATTACTTGCAGACAAGTATTTCTATTACCATTTATGGTAGCAGTAGTCTGAATTCCCTTTAAAAAAAATGGCTTGCAAAAACAAAGCAAGAAACTGCATACCTCTTTATTTTATCATATAAACACTGAACATGAAAAATATCAATTTATTGTAGTGATCCAAGAGCAATCTCAAGTCACGTCAGCTATCCCATTCAAGTCAGTAACACCATTGATAATAATGTTTTACTTTCCTTTTTTTTTTATATTTTATGCATGTAACGTGTACAAACCAACTGAAATCCTTCACAAAATTGTTTATATAATAGCTCACTGCAGTAAGATATTCCTAGAAATAAACTCCAAGTTGCCATTTTAATTTTTTTTTTCCCCCTTTATCTGTGGATTTCTTTCCAGTTTCATTTTGCAAAACATGATTGTAATTCATGAGTTCCCTGCAAGGTTGGGGTTCTTTTGTTGGTTGTCAACACCCCACCCCACCACCCCGTCATTGTCCCCCTTTCTACAGAAAGTACACTTGAGTCATATAATTTGTTCTGTTACATTCTTTGCATAGATGGATGCCTTATAAGTGAAGAGAGAAGAGTTTAGTGTACGAGTTGTTGTAAAGATAAGCATAGAAAAGTAGTGCTGCCCCAAAGTTTGACAGAGTTTAATATAAAACTCAGGCTCTTCCGAACATCATCACTGTTGTTCAGAAAGTAAGTTTACAAATACTTCTGCCCTAAAGTAAAAGTTGCACAGAGAAAGTTGCAAGTGTCACAAAGATACATAAATCATAACTCTGTATTTACATTACACTGCTTTTCAATCATATGCCATGTCTGAATTTTAATTCTAATTTTTAATATATTTTCATTCTGTTAATCTATATCATATCATAAACAGATATTAAAAATTAATACCTCTTCTGCAAAACTTGGTGTTTAGTATGGATGAGCATACAGGGAAGTATATTACAATAAAAAGACACAAGTTCTACTTGACATAAATAAAATGACAATGTTTTTGCAAGGCTGCCAAGTTTGGCTTCTTTAGTTAACAGACTTTTCTCATATGCTTTAAACACAAATGTTTGAATTCTGGCCGAATAACTATGAACTGTTCATTACATCTTCTCTTCCCTGTCCAGCTGAGGAGGCGAGTGGTAGAGCAGCTCGGTGGGCACCTGGCATCCAACCAGGGCCAACCCACCAAAATTATCATTAAAATCCACGTTCACCACATAATCTTCACCATCTTCACAAACTTCACTTACATCAACAAAAAAGTATTCCCCACACCAAAATCAAAATAAAATCATCACAACACCAAACAAAAGCGGACAATTTATACACAATCCACCCCCTCGTCCCTTTAACACAACAGAAATTCCCCACAATCACTCTACTTTTCGCTCTCTAGCTGTGTTCAGTCCAGGCTTTACCCATTACCTTGCCCAAACACTATCCTTATCTCTAATTCCTCACGCCCCATGTTGGTTGCCAAAAAGGACTGTGGGCACCCACCAAGCCATTCTGTCACTGCCCTCTGCAACTGGGGAGAGGAAGTATGTAAGGAGAGGCTTGTAGGTTGAGATAAGGACATTGACCGGTTAGCACAATGTGCAAAACCAGACTTGACTTGGGGAAATTAATTCAATTCATTAGCAGTCAAATCAGAGTAGGATAGTGAGAAATAATGATATGGAGAAATAATGTGAAATGGGGATAATGGACATGGATTGTGATTGTATGTGTCTGCTTAAGGAATGTGGGTATGGTGACTGGTCATGGGTGCGGTGACAACTACAGTTTTGAGGAGACGCCTGCCCCTCTTCCTCTAACAAAGGGGAGACAGGGAGACGCCTGCCCCTCTTCCTCTAACAAAGGGGAGACGCCTGCCCTTCTTCCTCTAACAAAGGGGCTATTTAAAAGAGAATAAGAAAAGATGAGAGACATTCAAATGCTATCTAGAGGGAGGGAGTGCTAAGTCTCCTTGCTGGAAAAGATTGGGTGGTCACAATCACCTGAAGAAGATCGGGTGGTCACAGGGACATGAATCACCTGAAGAAGATCGGATGGTCACAAGAACATGAATCACCTACAAACCTGCAAGACCACCACATTCCAGGAAACGGACTGATAAGCTAATTAACATACGAAGCGGGGTTTAGGTAACGAATATGTATAGGCGTTAATTGAATATTCATTTGTTCATTGTATAAATGTGAGATGGTTCGTCACTTCGGGTATGCACGCTTGTGGAGCAGCGATCCCCCGTGCATCTGCGCGCAATAAACATACCTACTTTATAACTTTCGAGTTATAGAGTCTAATTCCGCACGTCAATAAAACCTAAATCTTACACACACACACCCCCACCCCCCCCCTCCTCCTTCTTCCCGCGCACAACTTCACTTCCGGGCTCCTCTCCCGCCTCCCCGCCCGCGGCGGGAACGGGGCTGGGCCAGTCCCTGACGCTGCCTCTGCCGCCCCTGCCCCTCAGGGGGAGGCTCCTCACACCCTGCCCCGCTCCCGCCTGGGGTCCCTCCCACGGGACACGGTCCCCCGTGGGCTTCTCCAACGGGAGCCCTGCCCAGGGGCTGCAGTTCTTCACAGACTGCCCCGGCGTGGCGCCCTGCACGGGCTGCAGGTGGGGATCTGCTCCCCCGCCACCCTCCATGGGCTGAGGGGCACAGCCTGCCTCAGCGGGGGCTGCACCACGGGCTGGGGGGGAACCTCTGCTCCGGCGCCTGGGGCACCTCCTGCCTCCTGCACTGACCTGGGGGTCTGTAGCAGTTTCTCTCAAATATTCTCACCTCTGTCTTTCACGTGCCGTATGCCAGCAGGTTTTTTTCCCCCACTTCTTAAATAAGTCGTCACAGAGGCACTCATACTGTCGCCGATTGGCTCAGTTTTGGCCAGTGGTGGGTCAATATTGGAGCCAGTTGGCATCGGCTTTGCCACACATAGGAGAAGCTTCTAACAGTTCCTCACAGAACCCCCCCAAAAGCCTCCCCCACCACACCACACCCCCAAAAAACCCAACCCAACTTTGCCATATAATCCCAATGCACTAACATATTTTTTTAACAGATTTGTACAATTATTCTACCTGGGAATTTGTGTCTTGAGATCTCCCAGAATGCTGGAGTAGAAATACCAGAAATCCACTGCAAAGGTGTAAAACATTTTTCTTATATTTGGTCAATA
This sequence comes from Falco rusticolus, assembly GCF_015220075.1. Lineage (NCBI taxonomy): Eukaryota > Metazoa > Chordata > Aves > Falconiformes > Falconidae > Falco > Falco rusticolus. The sequence continues at coordinate 21,450,035 of NC_051189.1, forward strand.
TTTTATCCTGGAATTTTTATTTAGAAGCAAACATACATAAAGAATAGAGAAATTATCTGGAAGGATATTAAATCTTCCTTGAGAAAACACAAAACATACTCTTTGAACAAAAACAATGATTTCTTTATATATAGAAATGTGTTAGATGGACCAGTAACCAGAAGGAGCCAGATGCAGGCATGAGATTGGGATACAGTTGCCTAAAGAAAGGCACCTAGAGACTTATGTAATGTATTTGATTTTATTGCCCTGGCTTTATTGCTATGTCTTATCTTAGACTGCTATTCTGTATCGAAATAAATTTTAAGTTGTAAATATCTGTTTTAACTCCACAGACTATGTTGATATCTCTGTTTAACTGGCTCAGACATACATTTATGGAAGATTGTATACCAAGTACATCAATATAAGAAAAGTTGAGATTAGTATACTGGTTATTCACTCACTAACTTGCTGCACACAGCATCCTCTAACTTTTAGTGAAAAAGTGTTCTCATTTAACAATGTATAGAAAAGCTGGAGGTGGAGAAAAGGAGACACTAAGTCTCTTGTTAAATTTCAAATTAAATTTTACTTTTAATTAAGAAATCAACAATTTTTATCCAAGACACAGAAGGCATTTCAACAACTTCAAACTTTATTCTACAATATATAAAAAAAACCCAACCCTGAAATATTTTAAACAACAACAAAAACAACTTATTTAAGTTTATTGTAGAGGATTCATTGAAAAAAAGTCCTTAAGAGCCTTAGCTATAAATACATATATTTTTAGGAGAAGCTTTAAAATTTCTTTATCCTGATTTATCCTGAAGAAGTTCTTCATTAAGAAGTCCCTTCCTTAAGTGAAGGGGAAAGAACCTGAATAAATCAAAGAACATCTGAACAAAACCAAAACTTAAAAGAAATTATGTAAATGTTACGCTGTATTCCATTAATTCATCTTTGTTACTTTTAGATTTTTTGAAGGAATATTGCATTGTATTATAGACATTTTAGAATAGCTATAATAAAATTTCATGCTATTTCTATAGAGTCCTGATGGTTTAGCCCCTGTTAAATTGTACAAGACCTTTTTGTGACTGGTCAAAGCAGTAGGTAGGTGAGATATTCTTAGGGGGAGTCATTTGAACAGAGAAGTGAAGTGGTAACAAGGCAGAGAAGAAAGAGGTGATTGCAGCTGTCAAAAGCTGTTAGAGTGAGTCCAGAGGAGGACCACGAAGATGATCAGAGGGCTGGAGCACCTCTCCTATGAAGAGAGGCTGGGAGAGCTGGGGTTGTTCAGCCTGGGGGAGAGAAGCTCTGGGGAGACCTTATAGCAGCCTTTCAATATTTAAAGGGGGCATATAAGAAAGATGGGTACAGACTTTTTAGTAGGGCCTGTAGCAATAGGACAAGGGGGGATGGCTTTAAACTAAAAGAGGGTAGATTTACATTAGATATAAGGAAGAAATTTACTATGAGGGTGGGGAGGCACTGGAGCAGGTTGCCCAGAGAAACTGTGGATGCCCCATCCCTGGAAGTGTTGAAGGGCTGAGTGGGGCCTTGAGCAGCCTGGCCTAGTGGAAGGTGTCCCTGCCCATGGCAAGGGTGTTGGAACCAGATAAATATTTAATGTCCTTTCTAATCCAAACTAGACTCTGTGATTCTAAGATGACCGATGATCATTAGGTCCTAATATTAGGGTTTGGAAGGAAAACAAAGCAAGAGCTCTCAATTTCTTTACCTTAATGGATAGCTGAGGAAATGCTCTTATGTGCAGAGGTTTTATTCAGAAATTAGCTCACAAATGTGTCACTAAAGATGAATTGCATAAATGTAAAATACAGGAGAATAGGTACTGAAATGTATCACAGTTACTAAAAATGAAGCCTGGAAATAAATCTTAAAACATTTAATTATGAATTAACATAGTAGACTACAATTTATATTCTAAAATGAAGTAAATAATTTTGATAGATATATTAAGTATAAATCTCATATTTAAAATTATTTTAAATTTTCCCAATATAAAGAAATCTGGCAATGTTTAGACACATGTAATGAATCTGCCCTCTTACTTTGCTGTTAACCAATAATGTAGCCTAGAGCCAATGCCAATTATTTTCTTGATGGTTAGAACATCTGAGGTTAAATTCTCAAAAACAAATCCTTTCTCTTGAAAATGTCCAGCTCAGGGATCTATCTACCTTTTTTTCTACAACTATACAGTAACTTTCAATCCATCAGAATTTGATTAATTTAAAAGAGCAACTTAAAAAGAATAAGTTGAGCAATCCCTTCTTAATAAAAAATTATTTTTCTATGTTTTATTTGAGGAAAGGAGAAAATAAGGTGATTATTATGTTCCTCTTCCCCATTTCTCTCTGGCTTCTTCATCTTCCATTTAAGTACTATGAATCAGGCCAATGAAGAGATAAATTGGTATACACAAAGCACTGCTGAAGAGTTCATAGTTTCTATCAGATTTCTTTTTTGTCTCTTAGATACCTCTGGTGCTGATATGACATCCCCTTAGTACTTACATAGCACAACATCCTGTTTTTCGCTACTCCTAACAATAATACTCACAGCACTTTGGGAATAATTCTGCTCAAAATCAAAACTCAAAGTACCTGTAGAGCTGTTCAGAGACTATGCACTTTGAAGATATAGCAGAATTTGTATGACTTTGAAATTTTTGCTAATGTAATTTTAAAGAGCTGTTTTTTAAACTGGAAAGAAAAATTCATGCTATGCATCCATATTATATTTATGCATATTTATATATATATATATAATTCAGTAAAATTTACTAGATTTTTTTTTTTAAAAAAAACTTTATATTTGATCTGTGCTTATTTTACAGATTCATAGCAACCCTAAGAGGATCAAGAATTTATCACTCTATAAGGTATATAAATTCTTCGGCAGGAGCATTTCCTGTCTCAGTAGTTCATAGCTGAGTTTAATGAAGAGGGATGGTTTCATTTTCAAGTGAAGATTAATCTAATATTTTAAGACTAAGATTGTTTATACAGAAAGGCCAGGTTATATTTCTGAGTGACCCTGAATTTTTAACAGAACAGATTGTTTGTTTCTATGAGAACAAATGCAGCGCTTGATATCCGAGTGTCTTAGTTTAACCCCAGCTGGTAGCTAAGTACCACACAACTGCTAACTCACTTCCCCCCACCTCTCTCCAAGTGGGACGGGGAGAACTGGAAAAAGGTAAAACCTGTGGATTGAGATAACAGTTTAAGAATTGAAATAAAGTAAAATCTTTGCTGCTACTACTACTACTACTAAGGAAAAAGGAAAAAGGAAAAGGAAAAGGGAAAGGGAAAAGGAAAAAGAAAAAACGAAAAAGAAAAAGAAAAAGAAAAAGGAAAAAGAGAGACAGGAATAAAACTCAAGACAAACAATTGAACCACAATACAATCGCTCACCACCCACTGACCAGTGCCAAATCAGTCTCCAGTCAACTGCTTCCAGTTTATATGCTAAGTATGATGTTCTATGGTATGGAATATCCCTGTGGCTAGTTTGGGTCAGCTGTCCTGGCTGTGCTCCCTCTTGACATCTTGTGCACCTCCTCAGTGGTAGAGCATGAGAAACTGAAAAGTCCTTGACTTAGAGTAAGCACAATTTAGCAACAAATAAAACATCAGTGTGTTATTGACATTATTGTCATGCTAAATCCCAAACACTGTACCAGCTACTAGAAAGAAAATTACCTGTATCCCAGCTGAAACCAGGATACTGAGTAATGAAGGTGCAAAGTGTATTAAAAGTGTGTGCTGAGAAAAATAACAAGAATATGAAATACGGTTTCATTATCAACAGTTTTTTAAATTTGTTTAAATTCTGAAGTTTTCTGTCAGTTTTCACCTAATATCCAATTATGAAGATCCACAATCCCTTTGCATAGACTTAATCTAAACCCCAATGCGGAGGGATTTCCAGTGTAACAGTAGTACCTCTAACAAATGGGATCCTGCATTTTATGCCACTGTGTTCCCCCAGTACTTCAAAAAGGCCTCTGAGTTTGTCTCAAAAAACCCTGCCATCAGGAAACTAAACTCTTTTAGAACTGCAAGATAAATGAAAATATGTATATACTCAGTTCAAATTCCTGTAAAGATCTTCTTGCCTTACAGGTTACTCCATCACACATTGGATTAAACTCTTCTTATATATTCCTATACTAATTAGAGCACTCATTCAGAAAATCATAGAGCTGAACGCTGCAACTTTGTTAACCAATGAAAGCGTAGACTTACTATTGCATAGCTCATGGCTCCTAGGAGCCAGGTAAAGACATGTAGAACCTTAAATACAACAGGTAATTTCCAGTGGAATTTGACAGAACATTGTTTTGGCTAACATTCATGAAAACAAAGTTAAATGGAAAATACCAATTTAGGCTCACATTTGCCAGACATACCAGGCTTAGATTATTATATAATATATCACAGTGACCATGCCCATCTAAAGGTTACGGTAGTTACAGTGTGTTATGTCTTTACAAGGAGAAGCATGGCAAACTCACTGGTTTCTGTGAACAGAGAAGTCAAAGTAATCGCTCACTGGCAGAGGACAGCAACTGAGCGGAAGTGATGCAAAATAAAATGGATGGTGGGAAAAGATCTTTAAGGAGGGAAAACAGCAAATTCAATTGGAACAATGTGGAAAGAAGCAAAGTATTCAGAAGTAAAATACGGATTAAATCATATAAAAGGTGACAGAAAATGGAAGTCATCTCTATCTTAACAGAAAAAAAGTTGTCTGATTTTCCATCTGATATGGTAAGGCATTCATTTTGTATGACTTAAAGCAACCAAGAGTTAAGAATCTAGTCTAAGACAGTCTTGCCAGCTCATTCTGACACACTGAAGATAAATAAGCACTTTTACCTTTTTTTGTTTAACCTTGTAATGGTTTAACCCCAGCCAGCAACTAAGCCCCACACAACCAGTCGCTCACTCCCCTGCACAGTGGGATAGGGAAGAAAATTGGAAAAGTGAGAAAATTCATGGGATGAGATAAATACTGTTTAATAGGTAAATAGAAAGCCATGCACCCAAGCAAAGCAAAATAAGGAATTCATTCACTACTTTCCAGCAGCAGGCAAGTGTTCAGCCATTGCTAGGACAGCAGGGCTCCATCACCCATAATGGTTACTTAGGAAGACAAACACCATCACTCTGAATGTGTCCCCACCCCCCTTCCTTCTTCTTCCCCCAGCTTTATATGCTGAGTATGATGTCATATGGTATGGATTGTCCCTTTGGTCAGTTCAGGTCACTTGTCGTGGCTGTGTCTCCTCTTAGCCTTTTGTGCATGCCCAGCTTCCTGGATGGTGGGGTGGTGTGAGGAGTAGAAAAGACCTTGAGTCTATGTAAGCACTGTGCAGCAGTGACTAAAACATCCCTGTATTATCAGCACTGTTTGTAGCATAAATCCAAAACATAGTCCATACTAGCTATTATGAAGGAAATTAACTCTATCCCAGCCAAAATCAGCACAAACTGTAAGACTTGTATTTAAGAAAATAGCATGAATCATCTTCTGCAGCTGTTATCAAGTATGGGAAGGAAAAACACAAAGTAGCAGACCTTTTCCTTTAAGTTAGTTTAAGTTAGGTGAGAGGACTCCCACTCATGATAATCACCTCAGTCATATAACTGAATATTCATAATTTACATAAAAAGAATAGAATAACTTGATTCTTTCTAATATCCGTTTCAAAGTGAACCATTTAATTTGATTTCTTAGCACAATTGTTAAACAGTATTTGAAATGCATATACTTGCTTGATGTCTTCCAAAATGCAGTAACTTGGCAACACTTTTGGAGTATCTGTTAACCTGAAGCTTTATCTATGAATGTTTTAACCAAGTGACACAACTTGGTTTCATCTAAAGGACAACAAATAAAATATTACCATCAAGCCTGTAAAGACTGTATTTATGAATAACATCAAAATAAAGTAAAAGACAAAGTGGGAAGGAAGTCTAGGGCTTTCAAACTGCAGATAAAGTTCCGGATTCATGGTCTGTATTTCCAAATTCTGTAACAATACATTACATCTCTTGTCACCAGACCATTACAGCACTCTGTCAGCTTTTCAAAATGTTAGCCCCGAAACAGATGTCAAGGCTAGATTTTTCTTGCAAGGATAAAAAGCCTTAGGTATTTTACACCTAGATTTACATCTTTATCAAAATTATATTTGTGATGAAATTTCTCAGTTTAATTAACATTTCCACCTCCCCCAAAAAAACTTAGTTCAAAGGTAACTTAGATAACCCATATAAATAATACATTGGCTTGACTTAAATATAATGGGATGGAGACAGGATGGACTTACTTTTAACTTCATGTCTCTTCAGCGTAAAGAGGGTTTTATACTAAGAAGAAGTAAGGAAATAGTAAATTTTGGAGTGTGGGAAGGGGAAAATGGTTTACCCAGAAAACTTGTTAGTTTTCTTGTCATTTTGATTAACATGATCATGTGAGTCAAAACAATGTTTTATTGAAAGCCCTATGGAAACTCTTCAGGATGTGCAAAAAACCTTTATCTCATAGTCATCTGTGTGTGAATATCTGGAGTCTCTTTCCATATGTATCAGTGAAGAGTGCAGGAACATAAAAAAAATTACTATTATTTAATTGAGAATCTCAAACCTATCCATGGGGTTTTGTTGGGTTTTGGGCCTTTTTAAAATTTTTGTTGTCGGTGGTGGTTTTGTTTGTTTGTTCTTGGTGTTTTTTTAGGTATTTTCTCTACCTTCCTCACTTCTGTTGTCCATACCTTTCTCCCATTACCACCCTACATGCACTCTGTCTCAGGTCTTGCAATCCAGCTTTCTCCCTCCAGCACCCTTCTGCCCAAGTCTGACTGCATTTCATGCAATTTTTTCAAGCCCAGCCTTCCACAAATCTGGGCATTATTTTATCCAGACTAAAGGCCCATCTTACCCAAATCTAGCTTCCATTGGAGATTTCTAACAAACCTTCACAGCTGAGTTACTTTCTTGCAATTACAGTCCAAGTTGTGATCACAGGTCCCTTCACTTTATAACACCTCCCTTATGTCTGTTGTCCTTATTCCACAGGCAGCCTCTGCTTCTTATTTAATTAATTGCTTTTAGCATTAAAAGTGTGCCTCAGCCTCACTTGCAGCTTTTGGCCCCATTTTGTATCCTTGGTTAGTGCCTCCTTTGGCTAAAAAGATGTGTTATGCTCCAGCAGTTACTGGAGGTAGGAGGGGAAATGAAAGAAAATGAGGAAGGGAGACACTAAAGCTTGACAGATTTTTTTCCTTGAGTTTCTTGAACTATGGCAGCTTTTTTTTTTCTCCAGTTACATTTCATACTTCCCTGCTAGTGTTTCCTGTTACAGAACCACTGATTTAAATACAAGATACCGAAGTTTTTCAATAATTTACAAAAATGCTCCTGAATCTTGGGTCTTTTCTAAAGGTGAACAGGCACCTATTCTAGTAGGAAGGTGTAAGGCATCAAAGGAATAGAAAAGCAAATTAAAACCATCAAACTTCACATAAATTCTAGTTTAAATTAGCAAATGAGTGAAAATCAATAAACCTAATTCTATATATGTGTTGCTGGGGAACAAACATGGTAATATGGGGAGTGGCAAAAAAGTACTCCTTTTTACTCTAGAAATACCTTAATGCCTGGTTTTGTGTTCATCTTCCTCCTACATTTTCTGAAGTCCTAAAATACATGCTGAAATACATATTCAAAGATATTCATTCTAATATTAGCACACATAATGTTGAGAATAAATTAGAGGTAAAATTGTAACTGCAGAGAGCCATTTTCTTAAAATAACGTTGATAACAATTAAGAAAGCAGTTTCCAGGAAAAAAAAAATCCCCAGGTAAATAAATGATCACATTGTCATTGTTTTCTAATGACTTCAGTATTGAAAAGAGTAAGTAAATGTATTTTTTCACTCCAGCTTAGTTCTATCTTGAATAACCTCACTGTCACTCGAAATCAGCTATTACAATTGCTTTGGAAAAAAAGGAATATCAAGAGAACACTTAGAATTAATTCTCTGCAAAGACATTTTGATGTTAACATCACTTTTTACAACATTTTACAGAGGCATGAATAACAACTGTTAACTCTTATTACTAGCAAGTAGTGAAGGCTAGAGATAGTCTTTTTTTCTTCAGTCAAATAGAAAAGAGGCTGGTTTCCAAATTGCCTTAAGCTTTTCATCAGTAAAATTAAACCCAGAATCAAAATTAATGTATTAAAAACATGCAAAGGCATGTTTGCCTATGTCACACTCAGTGAAACAGTAGAGGAAAAAACACTAGGAAAAAAGAAAAGCAGGAAAAAACCAACTACTAAATACTGCCCCACTACATTTTTAGCTCTTTTAACTTATGTTCATTAGGGTTTATCAGTGACATCTTGATGCTTTCACTCACCTGACTTCCATGTTACCACTCAAACCACATTTACACATGAGGTTTTTAAAGAACTTTTTTTCTCTGCCTTGATATCATTCCTTATTGTTCATCCTAGGTATCAGATCTTGGTTCTGTCTGCATTTTGTTTCCTTGACTGACTCCTATTTCCCCTGTCTCAGGCTTAGTCCTTGACTAGCTTCTGCACAGGTCTTGTGTGTGAGTTTTGTGCTCTATATCACGTTATGGCTTAAGCTGAAGTCAAATCAATAGAAGTTAATGATAGACAAGAATGTGTTAGCTCACCAGTGCAAATCATCTGCACACAGAGGACTTTTTAGTGGAAGTATAACAGAATTTGAATCTAATGGAACTTCTAAGAATGTTGTTACCCAGGAATATTCAAAATAAATTGAGGTCTTTATAGATATTTTTTCTTTTCATGTGCTTTAGTCATTTTGCTGCACCTTGTACACTTGACTAATATTTTACTAACTGCAATACCAAGGATCTCCTTGTCACTGCTGATAAATTGTGTCTGTGTACTCTTTTATCATGCTTTCAACTTCATAGTTTTGAACTTACCTCCTCTGTATAATTTTTTTTCACTGTGTCACACTGGACATAATTCATTTCAGATTTAAAGCACAATAGCTACATTTGATCCATTGGAGGGGGGAGGGGGGGAAACCACCAAACAAAAATCCCACAAACTATTTTCATCTTCTAACATTTTTAATACAAGAAATACAGAATATTCCACCTGGTATAAAATTAGGAGCAATCTTAGGAAGTAATTCATGTAATACACTGTAAAGACCTTTGTCTTCCGTGTAGTGTTTTATGCATCTTCTTCTAATGGCTGCAACTTCCCTAGACACTCAGTTTACATACCACTTTGAAGAATTTTTCTCCCAGTTTAAAAAAGTGGACTTTAAATTTATTCATATAACTTGGTATTGACAGTCACTGAAACTTCTTGTTACTTCCAGGTGGAATTTCCTGTATGTCAGTTTAAGCTTCATGAGACAATAGACTACAGCTCATCTTCCAAGGCTAGATAGAGCATGGGTGAGATGTAGACAACCAATGCCACTGCTATCCTAACCACTATGTTGTATAAGTACCTACTCCATACTAAGATGGTATGATGAGGGATCACTACATTCATGGCTTTCAGGCTCCTTCTTGTTGCATTCAAGGAAGATGCAAAAATCTTACCTTGTGAGTACTGGGGTTTTTTTTAACCATTATTTCATGGCTCAGTGTCTTTTTAGCTGTCTAAATTGTTGGCTTCAATTCTCAAGCCTCAGATACCTCTGCGCAACTGAATTCTAACATGATGTTAAACATGATCATATAACCCTATAGCCTACAGTAATGCAGCATTGCCTTTGTTAGTAGTAGACCAAAGGCTTTGCCCTCGGTTTATAAGGCTTACAGGCTTGATGCCCAAATGTTTTTCACTTGAATGGACCTTTCTTTAATTATTTGGTTTTACCAGTTTTATTTCGTTTTCTTCTGTAAAGGGGGTTATGCCTGTTCTGGGTTATTTTTGCCTGTCTTTGCATGATACAACCTATATTTTTGCAAACAGTAGTAACAAGTGTTATTACCTCAAGTAGTGTCAAGATTGTCTGTACAGAAAAATATATTTATGACTCTATTAATGACACAGCGTAGAGAAATACAGACCTTGCACAATAACAGAAACCTTGAGATGTGGAGATGCAGGATTGATACAGAGGAGTACAGGTAGGGGATGACAAGGGATGGGGCACAGGCTGGGCACTGGAAGCCCCACAGCTATAACACAGCCATGGTCATCAAAGAAATGCAGACCTGGAGCTGGACAAAATAAGGTTCTAGAGGTAAGAACGAGAATAAAGAACACAGAGAGCAAAGCTCAATAGCATAGATAAAATGCACCATAGATACAGAAATGGAGACCAGTGAAGAAAGAGCAAAATGTAAAAATGTGTCAGCATACATAAAAAATTGCCTTAGTTGAGTTAAGAGGGAAGAGATGAAAATGTAAGACAAAGGAGAGGAGGAAGGAAAAAGCACTAACATTGTCATTGTACTCTTCCCAGAGAGGAAATCACATTGCTGTACACCCATCACACTAAAATCGTTAACCAGAGAATAATATTGGGAAAGGAGACAGAAACCAGGAAAGGTGTATATGAATATTTTGGCTCCATTATTATCATGCAGGCCTCTTTTTTTATTGCCCCTCCCCCACCGCCCCCCCCCCCCCCGTAGCAGCATCCACTTCTTTATAAACTTTTTCTTCCTTTTTCTCTAATATTTAGATCTGTCCTAATAATGAGTCTTGCATTTAGTGGTTTTAATTTCAATTGTACTAAATAAGTTTACACATATATACTATGTATACACATTATATATATAGGATATGTATATAGTGTATATATATACACACAGTGTGTGTTCGTGTATAGATTCACTGTATGTATGTAGAGTTAATATATAAATATTATGTATATATTCACAGAGTTAATTTTCTTCATAGTAAATCCTATGGTGTTATGATTTGGATTTATGACCAAAACAGTTCATAACACGCTGATGTTTTAGCTATTCCTGAGCAGTGCTTACACAGCAACAAGGTTGCCTCTGCCTCTCATGCTGTCCCTGCTACAGGGTAGGCTGGAGGTACACAAGAAGTTGGGAGGGCACACATATGGGACAGCTGACCCAAACTGACCAAAAGGATATTCCATACCATGTGATATCTTGCTCAGCATATAAAGTGCAGGGAAAGATGAAGGATGGGCTAGGGCAACATTTGAAGTTACAGTGTTTGTCTTCCCAAGTAACCACTATACATGATGAAGCCCTACTTTCCTGGAAATGGCTAAACATCTGTCTGCTGGTTGGAAGTTATGAATTAATTCCTTATTTAGCTTTGCTTGTGCATGCAGCTTTTGCTTTACCTATTAAACTGTCTTTACCTCAACCGACAATATTTTTCACTTTTATCCTTCTGTCTCCCTCATCCCTCTGTGCGGAGAACGAGTGAGCAGCTATATGGACCTGAGCTGCCTACTGGGGTTAACTTACAATATTAATGTAATTTTAAACATGGAAATGCTGTATGAAAGGAGATATTTATTTTTTTTAAAAAAGGAGGTTTTTTTCTAATAAAATTATATGCGCTGATGAAAATCAGTGAAGCATACATAGCCAGAAGAATTCAGCAAACCTAAAATGTATATGCATAAAAATTGTGTGGTCTACAGTAAGCATATTTGCTTTCCTCTGGTACCATATGACACTACATGCAGAATACTTTGTAAGAACCAGTTCAAAACTTCATTTTAATAAAATTACTGTGCATTGGTACCTCCTGATTGCAGATACATAAACAGATATATTTATATCCATATATCTATAGATATATATCCATATATATAGATATAAATAAATGAGAATTTCAATCTGAAGATTTATAAATTATACATATGCGTAGATGCCTAGGTTGGAGCTGGTTAGGGTGTTTAAATAAAATGTGTTACAGCCCATTTAAAAAAAATTTGTGCAATGAAATCCTGGTTTTGTAAACGTTTCATTTTTGTTGGCTTTATGAATTGTAGCCCATCTTTATTTTACTCTAGTGCTGTGACTTCATGGTGATAGTGCAAGGAACCTGGCCTGTTTATGAGTCTCACATGGATTAGAGACGGGTATTTCTACATTGCTTCCGAATGCTGGATGAAATTCATACAATGTGGTGGTACTTAGGCAATCAGTATTTATCAGCATTTTACCTATTTTTGCTGTCAAGAAGAATTAAAACCAATAAATTCCACAATATCTTAGGAAACAAAAAATAAATAATTGAAAATAAATCATGGACACAAAGTAATCCTGTCAAGATTCTTTGTCACAACTTTATATTTGAAATACACATTGGCAAGGCCTTAGTAGGGTGGAATTCTCCATAAAACCTTTTTTAAATAGAGATGTCTTAGCACTACTCAGAACTAGTACTCTGGAAAGCGAACCACTGGTCACACCCACCCTGTATACTGCTTAGTCTGCATCTTCCTTGTTATAAATGTAATTCTACATTGCCCCTTAAAAAAAAAAAAATCAACTAAACAAAAAAAATAAACAACTTCGGGGTTTTTTTGTTTTGTTTTGTAATTTTTTTCCATTTAAAACTATCTAAATGACATAGCAGTGCAGCAGTAGTTTTTTAGTTACCAAAGGGTGACTAGTAGATAGTGGAGTCCTGGTTCAACAAGGTGACCACAAACAAGCAATGTGCCCTTGCAGCAAACGTGACCAACAGTCTTCTGGGTGGCACCAGGCAGTGTTGCCAGCAGGTCAAGGAAAGCTTTCCTTCTGCTCAGCCCTGGTGAGACACATCTGAGTGCTGAGCTCCCCAGTACAAAACAGGCATGGATACACTGGAGTGAGTCCAGCAGAAGGTCAAAAATATAGTTAAGGGACTGGAGCATCTTTCACAGGAGGAGGGGCTGGGAGCACGGAGAATATTTAGCCTGTAGAAAAGAAGGCTTGGGGGATCTTATCCATGTGTATTAATACTTGATGTGGGACTCAGAGAGGGGTGTAAAGAAGAGGGAGCCAAACTCTTCTCAGTGGTGTCCAGTGACAGGACAAGAGACAACGGGGACAAGCTGAAATACAGGTAAAGTCAATTAACAATTAGGAAGATTTGTTTTTCTTTTTTTTTTTTTAATTTCTTTATTTATTTATGTGAGTATGATCAGACAGGGTGTTTGTAGAGTTTCCACCTTGTAGGTATGGAAACCTGACTAGCATGTTTCTGGGCAACCTGCCCTAGCTGACCCTGCTTTGAACAGTTTAGACTAGATGACTCTTAGAGGTTTCCAACCTTAAATATTCTGTGTTTCTGTGACTGTACGTGTGGAACTATGGAAATGCAAAGCATATGGGCATAATATTAGACACAAACTTGGTAGATTTTTTTTTTTTCCTGAATTGTTCTTGGATTGAACTATCTTCCTGAAGAGTCCACTCCAAAAGTTACTTAGGACTGGTCTGCAGGCAAATGTGGAAAATCAGAGGAACAGTGGACTGGAGAAAGATATATGCAAATTAACCTGACAGTTCAAATAAGTTTTTCACCGTTTTCTTTACAATAGCTTTTCTACAAATATGAATATTCTATTTAGACTAAACTACTCCAACTCTTTCTATATTTACAGTCATGCTTACTAACTCTGACTATTAGACATGAAAGCTGCATATTTCTTAAGAATTGATTGATTTTTAGAAAAGAAAAATACGTTAAACCAGTGTGAAGAAAAAATACTCTACATAACATCACTTATCAGCACTTTGATGGACTCATTCCTATTATGCTAGTTATGCAATTTTCATATGATTTTTTTTTTTTACAGTTCATTACCAACTTTCTGTTTTCATGTGACAGGGGACGCTTAGAAATTACTTCTGCAGGAAAAGCCCCCCCCCCAGCATTGTTTCTTAAAAGTTCCAAGAATTCTACTTCTTTGATACACCTTAGCAAACATTCTATTCTATATTTTCTCTTTTAAAACAAGAAAGGTTTTAGCCATAAAAATTTACATTATTATTTCTCAGTAGTAGACGAAAATTCCAATGGGAACTAAGGAAAGTATGTTCACTGAGTTAAGTGTGTTCTGGGAGTAGTCCCAGTGCAGACTTCATGATTCTGACCAAGGTTGTGCTCAATGCAGTTCAATGCAGAACTGGTGAGAAATACTCAGTGTTTCCTTCTACTGTACACTGCTATCTAATAAAGCAAATTTATATCAGCTCAGATGCTCTATTTAAAATAACAAGAGTCGAAGATTAGACCTATCTGACTTTAAAACACCTACACATTTTCCTTGAATAATTATCAGGGAATTTTTTATATAATTTTGCAAGTATGTAACTATGTTGTTAGAACTGAATGGGGAAAATAGTAACTGTCTGAAAACACTATTACCTGTGTAAATTACCATTTTTTTCTTTGCCAATACCTTATCTATTAGTTTGAGCAGAATTTCACAGTGACGTAGTTGCTGATTCTTTTTCCACACATTATTTCCCATGGTTTAAATGTGCTTATTTTTTGTATGATTAGACAAAACAACTATGGAAGAAAAGAGTGATTGCAGTTCAGGGAAAATTCCCCATAAATTCTGACATGCATTGCAACAGGTGTAGCTGAATGTCATCCTCAAAATGATGAAATAGGTATAAATAAGAGAAAAAAACCCACAACCCTCTTCTAAAAATAATGCATATGTAACTTAAAGTAACTGAATGAAAAGACTATGAGACATAAACTGTGATCCTACATTATCAACTCAAGGTAGGTAGACACTGGAAAATGTCAAGGAACACCTACCCAATAAAACTAAGTTTCTTCAATCTGTCTCCAAACTGAAATAAATATAGACAATTCAGAAATATGAAAAAAGCCATTTGCTAGCTAGCAAACATAATGTCCATAGAGTCACTATTGTAAAAAGGCAGAGTCAATTAACTTTTATCTAAAATGCTGCTTGGTCCCCAAAGATCTGAAAGTTCTCTAACTAAAATGAATCTCAAAATGCTAAGCAAACTTAACAACATAGAAACAAATTCTGATAAAATAGAAGAATTATATAGTTTCTATTTACTGCCTTCCAGGAGGACTTCCTATCTTCCAAAAAGTCCATGGAAAAGTGATTCCATATTCTCATCAACTTTTTTCAGTCATAGTACTAATATCTGAGTTTTCTTTGAAGATACATAGTTTTTCTGGCAAAACTTTTCTTCTTATTTTTTTACCATTTTTAAAAACCAAAATGAATTTGTTAGAATCTGACCTATTAAATTAAAAACTATCAACTTCTTTCTCCCTACCCCACATTTTAGTTTCTACTTGGTGAAAATCCAAAGTACCATTTTTTCTAATATAAAACTGCACTTATATGAACACACTGCCCTTATTTTGAGGATTAAGATTTGATTTTATTCAGCTGGTTTTAACGAGGGAGGAATTAAAAATTATTACTAAGTTTACATAAAATGGCTAACCAAAACTCAGTGACTATCTGGTTCTTTGAAATAGTTCCTATTGAGCCAGCTAATGCTATTAAGCCAAGTATTCACATACAAAGAATATGCCATGTCATTTTTCTCCCATCAGTTAAAAAAAAAAAAAAAAAAAGGCATAAAACAGTTGACTCATATCTCTGAAGCTGGTTAATGAGGTAACTAATATACCATTAGATTTTGTTCATATACAACAGGTTATGAATATATATATTCAAAGTCTACTCTTTATTGTCAGTATATTCCTGATTTATACACATCCCTGTTTTGTATGCATCTGTTTTGATTTGCAGGCATCTGTTTAGGTTGGTAGCCCCACTTTCATTTTGTGCAGATTAACCTAAGCAAGATATTGCTTTTAAACACAGGGGTCTCAATGAGTTTTAAACAAATCAATTACACCTGTGGAGGAGCTGTTCAGAGATTTACCAACGCACTAGTGTTTATAACTGACAGGCAGGCTGTGATCAAAATTTTGGGCTGGAGCATTCCCACTGATATGATCTTGCTTGACCTGCTGTAGCTCCCTTCACCCTGTATAGATTCTACTCCTCAGTGTCAAACATTGTCTGTAAAAGTACAGAGTTAATTTGCTGGAGAATCTGCAAAAATGGATGTGTGTGTTAGACTACCTAATACCAGAATGTGGAAAGAAAGGGGAGTAAGCTCTTGAAATAGCTGTTGAGATTTTGAGATTGATTCCTCAGTCTCTGAGTCTGAATGGGAAATGGGATTAGGAAGACCAGACAGATTTGAAAATCTGGCTGGATACTTACTTGTGCCTTTAAATGTGTATGCGTGCAAAGATTCTTAAAAGTATCTCTTTCAAAGCTGAGTGGATACAATATCTGTAATTATATACAATAATTGGATAGATAAAATAGTTAATACCTGTAAGCATCTGAGTCTGCAGTCCATAAAGATGCTTACAATCTTTAGCTAGTAAACCAACATTTTATCCTTAATTACACAATAGCAAATGCTTTAGGCTGTGCTTATAGATTACCTGAAGTCAGACTTACTAAAACTACCTTGAAATCATGAAAGGGATCCATCCTAGAATGTGCTTCTATGACCAGGTGGAATGTGAAACATCTTCAGCAGATCGTGTCTGTTTTAATCCCAGCTGGCAACTAAGCCCCACACAGCTGTTTGCTCCCTTCTCCCCAGTGAGACAGGGAAAACAATCAGAAGAGTAAAAGTGAGAAAACTAGTGGGTTGAGATAAAGACAGGTTTATAAGTAAAGCAAAAGATGTGTGTGCAAGCAAAGCTAAACAAGGAATTCATTCACCACTTCCCATCAGCAGACGGAGGTTCAGCCATGTCAAGAAAAGCAGGGCTCCATCACTCCTAACAGTCACTTGGGAAGACAAACGCCATCACTCCAAGTGTCCCCCACTTCCTTCTTCTCCCTCCAGCTTTATATGCTGAGCATGGCATCGTATGGTATGGAATATCCCTTTTGTCAGTTCAGGTCACCTGGCTGTGTCCCCTCCCGACTTCTTGTGAGACCCCAGCCTCCTTGCTGGTGCGGTGGCATTAGAAGCTGAAGAGACCTTGGATCTGTCTCAGTCCTGCTCAGCAATAACGAAAACATTTCTGTATTATCAACACTGTTTCCACCACAAAACCAAAATGTAGCCCCATGCTAACTACTATGAAGAGAATTAACTCCACCCCAGCAAAACCAGCACAACTGCGATTCCAACTGTTGATTCAATGGCAAAATTCATTGGAAGACTTTTTTTTTAAAAAAAATTGATACTACCGAAGCATTTGTGGAGCCTTTCAAATCACATAAAAAGTCAATAAGTTTTTACCCAGAAATTCTGATGATCTGTATATTCTGTGAAAATAAGTCTGAATATGTGGCTTTTCTTTCTGAAGGAAAAAGGCAATAATTTGATTAGGTTTGACTTTAGAGATTATTGTTCTTTTATTCTCCACTCATTTTCCATTTTCATAGGCTTTATAGCAGTTAATGCTATATTTGAGAGATGCCTTTCAGTTTTGAAAAGCCAAAGCTCAACTGTCCTTTTTTGTGTCACATCAGTTATGGATAAGCACCCACTTGAAAAAAAAAAAAAAAGTATTCTTGCTTCATTATCTGTTTACAACATTTGCAAACAAATTTTACTGTTCAATTAATGGGAGGCTATTTCACTGGTCTCAAAATTGTCAACAAAAATGTTGCAAGTGTAGAAAGAGAAATATTAACTAAACCAATCAAGTCTGGAGACAACCAAGTAAAATAATCACAACTTTCTATGTTCTCCAACGTTTAGCTTCTGTGTTGTTTGGGTTTATTTTTGTTTGTTTGGTTTTTTAATATATGAACAGGTTTGATTTTGGTTATTTTATTTTATTTCAGTCCTAGGGAAGAGGCTTCTCAGACACCACACACACACACAAAAGGATCATCAAATTCTGCAGACAATGGATGCTCAGTCCCTTATACTGTGGGTAGAAAATGAGAGACAAACAGGGGTTTGGTGTGTTGGAAAACACTTTCAGACTTACTGTAGTGTTCCATAGGAATTAAATCCTTTTTCTGGTCTCCCTTGTGGTTTCACACTGCCTGCTAAATTGCAGCATGTTTTGCTGAATGTCACAGAACAATAAAATAAATGAAATAAAGATGGAAAGTAAAAAAAAAACACCAAAAAAACCCACAAAACAAACAAACAAAAAAACCCAAGGCAAACCAAAACCTCCTCTACATTTGATGTGAAACTTTGATAGCATATCACAAAACAAGACAGGGAGGTGTACTATCATCCAGAAGTGTTTCCTTCAACACCTGTCCATAGAACACATCAAATCAGTTTTTGAAAAGAAGAGAAAGACTGCACAGGAGTAGATACAGTTAATGCCTTAATGCAGTTTGCTCAACTTGTTCCACAACCTTAATTTAGAAATACAAATTTATACCAAATTTAAAAATGTCACACATTTCTAGTTGGAAATATTTGACTACTTTTTTTAAAAAAGAAAATAATTTTCTGAAGCAAACTTCAGAGGACTTGTGAGAGTGTTGAAAGTCCAGTGTTAGGCTTGCTTATATTTAAGGCTAACAATACAGCTCCTTCAGCGTGATTACATTGATTTTTTTTTATTACTTTTTCAGACAAAAGTGGATTCTCTTGGAACCTTTTCTATAAAAAAATATTTTGTTATTGATTTTAAACACAGGCTGGAATAAATCTTGTACATTTGTGTAAAGATGTTAAAGCCAATTTTACAGAGACTGATTAAGAGTCACTAGGGCCTCCTAACTTCTGTTGTTGCCTCCTTGGCATAGATTGTTTAGGCTTGTACCTTTGGTTGGCTTCAGAGAGGTCATCACCAATAAAGGTCTATCAGTTCTGAAGTACCAAATGATGAAGTAAAATGTTCCTGGGATTTACCTACATGATACCTGGCTGCTGTAATGAAGCAACCTCAGTATTGCTGGATAAGATGTCTTTTTAGCCATCCAGATTTGAGATTTATTTGCGTCAAAGTGTAGTTTGAAAATATACTTTTAACATTTTAATCAGTTATTTAAATTCTGAGCCATATCTTCAGAAGTTGCTACCTTTTTTGAAAGTTAGATTTAAAGAAAAGGAAAATGTTTGAGACAGGCTAAATTAATGGTAAGGAAAGAGGAAACAGTACAGGAAAAGGAAAGAGAAATGGTAAGGAAATGGCAGTAAATGACAGGGAATAAAACCAGCATTATTTATATGTGTGTGTATATATATATATATATGGAGGAAGATTCGGCTATTAGAAGATGGAGGCAGAAGGAAGAAATGAAAAAAAGAAAATACAAATTGAGGGATAGGAGCAGAACTAAAAAATAGGAAAATATATTGAATTTTAAGTAGTCATCAGAAGATAATAAAATACAGCAGAAACAGAATTTTACTAGTAGAGTGAGACCGTTTTGGAAGCACAACTGAGTGTCAGGGGAAGTAAATATGAATGCGAAACGATACCTTAAGATGCTGAAAGAATAAGCAAGCTTTCATATTAAAACTTGTACTTCTTGACAACATTAGTACCTGACAGGTATCACGGAAATGGTATATACAACATTTGCCTTCCCAGGGCGCATGTTGATCTTAGGCACAATTCATAGGTATTTTGATCTTGTATCCTTGGAGGTTTTTTATACCATAAGGATACAACTTACATATTAACGCTAAAGATTTTGAAGGGCTAGCCAACCATTCAGCACAACCTTTTACTGATTTTTTTTATTATAATAGCGTCTGGGGTTGGTCTCCATCAAATGTTTGCTTGTATTTTTGTACTTATGCACATGCTCAAACTGATAAAAAAACTTGACCAAACACTTTTTAGAAATCATACCCTTTTCATTCAGGTTTTCTGACAGGAAGAAAGTAGCTTTTTGATATATACTACTTAAATCTCCTGCTAACTTCATAATGAAAAAGCATAGAGTTCAATGTCTTTCTTCATTTTCTCTTCCTCTTCAGAAATTGTACCAGGCTTCCCCAATATGTTTTCAGAAATCAATTTCAAATTATTTATAAATGGCAGCAGAACACAAAAAAAATCTCCTCTGATTTTAACATGTACTGACTGTAACCATATTTTATACTATGAAGCATTCCTTTCCCTTTCCTTGAGTGGAAAGGCAAAAGCTAATTTAATGTCTATTTCTAAAGTATTTTGTTGTTGTTTTACTTTCTAAGTGGTTCCTTGAACTTTGTTCAAGCCACTGATGAATCAAAATACAACTCCAGCTAATCTTTGAAACTTGGATGGAAAGACTGGTAATGACATCTGGATTTATGCTCTTGAATTGTAGTGGGCTATTTTCACAAATTATCTTCACGTTCCTTCCCAAAGAGACAAATATTTCAGAATCCTATCTCTTTGACAAGCAGAACGGCTCACTGACAAGATCTCATTAACCTCTTTTAAATTAAATTCTGCCATTTTTGAGGCTACTTGGAAATGCTTCTTAAAGGAGGGGAAGACCATAACCAACTTTGTGCTGTGCAAAACAGCAATTTAATGAAAAAAAGTTAGATGTCTTGAAGGCAGAAGAAAGAAGTACCACAGTGAGGTTTCGTAATAAGTAAACATAACCACTTGAATGCAACAGGAAAAGTTGAACATATTCTAAGTAACATTCATGTTTTTGCAAGATATCTAGAGAGAAGAAGAAAAAAAAAACAACCCGAACTTGTTTTCCTTAAGGTTTCTTTTGTCTTTTTTTTTTTTTCACATTTGTCAATGTGGTGTAAATGAAGATCAGGAAATGGAATATTGCAAAAATTGAATTAGAGGTTTCTAATAATTTTCATTATAGAAACCTGTGGTCCATGGTGTATTTTGCAGAGGTTGGAAAACGGATTTACTAGGAAAATATATATAGGCTTACATCTTTATTCCTTAAATGGATGGATTTTATTGGATGATAAATAAATAAATATTTACTTAGATAATGATGAGACCATGCATTTAATTTATTTTAGGCTAGGGGTTTTCTTTCAACATAAGTGACTAGAGTTCAAATTCAGCAATAATCCCATTGCAGTAATTTGTGCTGCCCTGTGCCTATAGCTACCCATATTCTTAAGTCTTTTGCTGAAGGGAGACCCAAAAGACTAATTAAAAGTCTGGGGAAGTCTTGGATCATAAACCACAGCTGGTGGCATAGCTCCATAACAGATGGATTTTCATAGAAATTGAGTTATTACCCAGCCAACCCCTACCGTACTAACAAAAATCAGGACCACAGAATTATATATAGCAAATTGCCAGTGCTAGGCTTCCTCTGTATTATGTGCACAGAAGGAAGGAAAAGTGGCTTCTGATTTCTTACTTTTCTTTCTCCTTGTTTTTTTCCTGAAACTAATTAAGAAAGTTGTCCTTGTATTAGAAACCCTGTCTTAGATCTAGCCTCATTTCACCTTGTTTCAGGCATACCAGTTAGGAACATAATTACCATAAGCACTTTTTCTAATATTTGAAGTTTTACTTTCCACAGTGTGGTACAGCCCTCACCGCCACCACATGGCTGATTGCATTTCTGAAATAGATCCTTACATGCATATGACCAAATGATGTAATTCTAAGTCTGAATGCATTTAAGCTCATTCATAATTATTTAACTTGATTTTCCATCTGTCTGCAGACCAAGTGCAATATGGTATACATTGTTGCACAAAACATAAAAATATAATATCAAATTAAGAGTATGATATACTTCCTTTACCTAGAATAGTTACATTATGGCCAATAAACACACAGACTTTCCTACACTGGTGTGCAGGGCGTGTGTGGTTTTCATTTTGAAAATATGAGAGAGAGAGTGAGAAAAGAGTCAACATTCTGAATTACTTGTTATGGAAGACCTCAATGTACTATTGAATTGCCACCCCCCCCAACATAAAAAGTAGACTTGTTTGTACCACAAGATCAATATAATTTAGAGAAAAATACCTAAAATTTAAAACTATGTGTCTGTAATATTCCTATTAAAGCTACAAAAGTGTCAACATTACTCTTTGGGAGAAAGACATACCAGGATCAGATGTCTGGCATATTGTGGTATTATAGATTTGAACTACCATGTAGCTCACTTCTACCCTCTGAATACAAGTGTAAATCCCACAGGATAGCTCTAATATATTTTAAAGGCATCGCTATGTCACAGAGAATGAATGTTGACCCCTAAAATGCATTAAATACCTAAACAAGTGATTTAAGAAAATGTAAAATGAGTTTGCATCCATTACTGCTTTATCTGATTAAGTAACATTCTATCAAGCTAAAAGATAATAATCAAATTACTTTAGAAGATAACAGTGCTTTGCATTTTTTTAAATCAGGGGTTTTTTTAAGATTACGCTAAAAATATTACAGTCTATCTCAAAAGTAGTCTTCAATTTAGTCCCTTCTACTATGGAAAAATACTATTGAATCCAAACAGAGTTTTAACTGATTATATTTTGAAGAGCTTGGCCCAACTTGATATATCATTTTGGTCTTTCTCTTTCATTGCTAAAGCAGAAATTATTAGTGACTTCAGAACAGGACATGACATTATTTATATTTCAGTTAAGGAGCTAAAATGCAGCAATATGCAACACATACCTGTAACTGAAACTTCATTTTGCAGGTGGCTCTCATCTTCCCGATACCATCTAGAAAAAACTTTTTACATACAACCCCCAATCTGTCTTGTCATACATCTCAAATTTTTAATCAATCTTTTAAAAAGACATTTTTTGCTGGTAAAATTCTAAAGACTTTTATGAGCAAAGAAACATAAACTAAATCAGTAAAGCTAAACTCTTAGCTGATCATTCTTACTCTTCTTTGGACAGCTGATGATAACACTGATTTTTTTTCTCACCCCACCCCCCAGGTAAAGGTGGCAGCTGAAATCAGATTCAGAATATCACCACATTCATTTATATTCAGAGTATACATAGAGGAAATGACAACAGTGAAATCAAGACTTCTTGGCTGCTATGTACTGTGAATTAACTATTTTCCTTTATGCTTTAAGCAATACACCTATTTATGGAGCCTTTATTAATTTCTACTGAATTTTCTATGAAGTGTTACTTTGCAACTACTTTAATACTGGTGCTACAAATTCTGCATCTTAGGTAGCGTACTGAAGATTTACTTGTTTGCTAAGTTTCTTTATTTTGTTCTCAGTGATACAGCAAATTCTTCTATACTTGTTAATTATCAATAGTAAAAGGATTAAAATAAATGGTGACTAAATTAAAAAAAATTATCTGTTCTTTACAGCTTTAGTGCTCTCAGTCTCAGCAGTCCACAGACTTCACTGGAATGAAGGAAGGGATAAATTTTATCTTAAACTAAAAAAAACAAACACCACAACATAAAAGCATTAAATAATAATCGGGGGAAAAAAAATCCAGCTCAGTACTAGAGCTAATAATTCAACCTGACACTTAGCCAAATATAGAAATGTTTGTTGATTTCTAGTGTGACTTGACCATGATGGACCAACAGCAAATTCTACTCTGGAATGCTGAGTCAAACCACAACAGGTTTTTATTCTACATTGTCACCATTTTTAATCTTTTTTATTCCTTTATACCTACCCTGCTTTTGTTCTTATTGCCTATCAGTTTGATCTTAACTCACGCTGAAAATGTACATTTAGACCACTGTGGACTTCAAATGCATAGACATTTAACTGAAGAAGAGCATCTGGCATCAAATTTAAGGCTAACAATACGAAGCACTCTGTCTCCCAAACAATGAAATTGTGGATGCATTGTACAGGAAGACAGGGAGTACAAAAGCATAAATGACCTTAAAAGGGGTCAACAGAACGTACAGTGAGCACACTCTCTAGCAACTATTGCTATGATTTCAAGTTGAATTTGTGGGTTAGGATCTTTCTAAAACGCTGGTGTGTAAAGGTTTCAGCTGGATGAAATCTAGGGTTATTCTTGTGTTCTTTCCCTACATGATGTTAGGCTAGAGATGGTTATCTAGGCTTATTTCTTAAACAATTAAAAAAAAAAAAAAATCTCCAGTTGTCTCTGGTCCTGACGTTGTGGGTCATGGCTCAGTTTAGCTGATGGCAGCTTCTTTTGCTAACTCACAGATGCACTTATATGACTCTGTATATACTTCATCATCTTTGTGCTTGGTCTTTGGCCCTTACCCCCAAATCACTGTAATTACTCAAATCTTATTCTTCTATTCCTGAGCACACATTGTTGACTGCAGTTGGAAATAAAAAATTGCATCAAGGGACTTTTTTCTAATTATTTTTTTAGCATGGCAGTTCTAATGTAAGCAGAGAAATAAATTTATCTGTATTATCACTAATAATAGTTGCATAAAACTGATGCAGTTTTGTCCATACTCACTGCATCTTGAGGAAAGTCTAAGAGTTGCTCTACTGCATGTGAAATAGATTCCTTCAGGAGGAAATTAAACAAGAAGCTCTTCCCTGGGTGTGTTTCAGATGTCCTTGGGGATGATAAAGATCTGAAACAATGACTGGGCTTTCAGACATCTTTAGATCATGGGCACTGGGGGAATATGTGTTACAGGAAACCAGAAAAAAATCTAGCCTTAACTAAACAAACTGACCTGCACATACCATGAATGGAAGAGACTTGCACAAACAGTTTTGATCTACTTCTATCAAGTCAGACTATTTGGTAATGTAGTTATTGTTCATTGAGAAAGGTGAAGGGTATAGGAGAATACCTTACACCAGAAAGCCCCGGCTGGCTTCTGGCCAGCTGGTGCTTATGAGCATTAAGGGAATCACAACCTGCCCCACTCAGTTCTGCTACTGGCAACTGTGTAGAACCAAAGCCAGGAAGGAAGTCACACAAGGCTCTGCCCTTCCTCACTGCAGCCTGGAGACCTCACAACCTGCATCACAACAGAGTGCAATACCATTTTAAATTCATCTTGCATCACAGGGTGCTGGATGTTGGGGAAGCCAGTTCTGGAGGTTTCCTGAAAAATTCATCTTCTCATGAGCACTATTACTCACATGTCCTGCTCATAGTTCTTGCTTTTAACAAGATACACCTCATGATGTAACTGATCAATGTATTAGAAAATGGATTAAATGACTAAACTAATTTAAAAACTCCAAGCTCCAAGCAAGGTTTTTCTCATACAAACTCTTCCTAAATTAAGCTGAGAGTGACATTTAACATTGAAAGGTCTCAAATTTTTTTTAGATTCTAGATTCAATGATAGTTTGTCTTTCTTATTTAAGTTTATAACTTTTTTACAAAAATAATCATGAAACAACTGTTTTATCTTTCAAAAAATTTCCCGAGCTGCAGGCAGCACGTGTGAGCTACTGTGTAAATGCTATTAAAGGATAAACAGATACATGGTTTTGATTCTCTCTCTGGGAAAACATACGGTGAAATCTAAAATGCATTATATCTCACCAATTCAGCTTGATATTTAAAATATGAAGTTTTCAAAAGACTTGAAAATGGTGCTCTGTCTGGCAATTGCACTAACTTTTGTGATTAATTTGCAGTTCCCAGCTTTTTCACAGGACTATTCATTAGTGACATTAGCTCCTAGTTAATGTAGTTTAGCTGTGCTTAGTCCATAAGTTACATTTTTGATGTGGGGAGATGAGCTAACCGGGGTCTACGGTTGCAAAGCCAAACATGTACTCATGTCTGTCCCTTAGCTTTAACATACTTTTGCCTCTGGCACTAGAAGTTTTCCTTGTGAAGCCAAAGTACTTTGGCATTCAGAAAAGTTCTGAGTGAAAGCTGAAGAAAGCTTTGAGCATTTCTTAAATTAGCTTTTTAAAGTCAGAGCCAAAACAAAACTCACAAACTTTTAAAACAAAACAGTGTTCAGTGAGCTCACAGGATCTTATTTTGTAATGTTACTACTCAACTGTTTTAACTTTCTCCATGACTATCATTATCAAAGTTTACCACCAAACACATTTGCCATCAAATGGATTTGGTTCTTGTTCACATTTCAATTCTCTTCCTCTTCCAAACATCAGAGCAAAGTGATCAGATTTCTCTTGCTCTAACTAGTGTTCACCTTCCTATTTTCAATTCTTTTTATTATTTCATATATCAGGAAATCTAGAGTTAATTACATATTAGTGACAGATTTTGGAATCAGTTGGGTTTTTTTTTTATATCAGAAATTCAACAATGTTGCTCATGGATAAGATACTGTTGATATGAGTAAGTGAGTGAAATTTCTGTTTGCAGGACGAAAAATACATCCCTCCTAAAATTCAGAGCAGCTTGTCAAAATGAGTTACTGAGCATGATTTAAAGAAAAAGAGAATAAGCTCATGTACAGTTGCAACTTCCAGAGAAAATCAATGTCAATTAGGTGCTTGATTCTTAAATGTTATTAAAAAACCCACAACAATTCATAGACTAAATTTGCATGGAAACTGAAGAGAAAAAAAATGCCACCCACAAAACAAAATACCAAACACTTGGGAAGAGCTTAGTACAAGCAGAAAAATGTAAAGCAAAACATATGAGTTTTTCTTTATCTAAACACCTTCATCTCCTTTTAGGTGCAAAATGCAATTTCTCATCGATTGGCCATAACTGAAGATTTGAAATGGTCACTTACCCCAACCCACAGCCAAATCCTCTATCCCTGCAGTTCCTCCCTACTGTGAACATCTAATGACTCTTTTCTTCAATGGCCTTATTAACATAATAAGCAGTAATTAAGAGCACCTGTGTCTAACTAGTATTCAGCTTGTATTTTGCCACTTCTTGTCAGATCTTGTTCATGTCTTTTAAGCTTACAGTTTAGCCTAATAAAAGCTATTACCTCTCCCTACGAAATGTTGGCATGACCTCTACCAGCCTTCTGTTCCACAGGTCAAAGAACCCAGTAGTTCAACTGCTTTTCATAAAATATATTTTCAAAGCTTCCAATGACTCATACTGTACCTCTATAAAAAAAAAAAAACAACAGCTGTCTCCTCATGTGTTTAGATTTGTTACCCATGCTTAAGAATTTACATACTGGGGAAAGGGCATGTATTATCATTATGTTCTATAATAAATGTCTGTTTACGTGGGGTAATTTCCAGCATAGCTACAGCAATCAATTTATTTTACTCTAGCTATGCTTATGTAACTCCCCCATGTGGACACTCAGTCACTGAGTAAATCCAGCTATCCTCAAGATTAATTACTTCTAAATAATAAAAGCACTTTTGTACCAAAATAATTTTGACAGTGGGGAGTCATATGAGAATAGTTTAAAGTGGACTAATTATTCTGCCAGTTTTATGTCTGGAATTGTCTCTATGTAGACAAACCCTTCAATTGATGCAAGCTCCTTTGCATCGTCAGTCCCACAGTGGGGGCTCAGTGTCTGTCCTTCCACTAGGGAGATCTCTTCCTGATGTGATAGGTATCTATGGAGGACATCTGTAGGAAGAACTACCAGAAAGAATAACCATAGCAGGATTATGAAACACTATGTTTTGATTTTCTGGCACTTGTTTTCTATTCTCACTCCTTCAGCAGTTTCCCTGACTGATTTTCTTTCCCTTCTTGCCGCTTTTTTTTTTTTTTTTTTGCCTTTATTTTTTTTTCTTTCAGTTTATTTTCCCAATTCACTTTAATTAAGCTTTCCCCAGGCTCACATGCTTGCAGGCTCTTATTTATTTATTTTAAAGCAAGCTGACTAACTAACTAGAATTTCCCCAAATCTCTAAGCTCTCATTAAAATCTTCTGTCAAACCCTTTCCCGTTATTTTTAGTGAGACAGAGCTAGGAATAAATTGGAACAAAAGAAGGAGATGGAGGATTAATTACTCTATATAAATAGAATAAACCTATTACTACATGGAAGTAGAAAAAATAAAATAAGTAGAAAGGTACACACATATTTTTATTTAGATTATATAAATCGGGAAGTTCTAATAAACCATTCCCTTCCCCGTCACAACCATCATGTGCTCCTTGCTTTTTTCACTTCAACTTTCCATGGACTAGAAGAGTTGACACAGGTACCCAGTATCAGTTTCTACAGAATTATTTATCCTTCTTAAATTATCCATGTTTCATGTAAAATCACTGCATTTCTCATTGCCCTTCGTATGTAAACCAGTTGTGTGACTACTGCGTTGTAGTGGGAACATTTGAGTAAGTATAAGGATTTAAGCAGAATCTATCTTAAAGAAAAATATTACTCTCATTCAAATAATTTAGAAAATTGCTAGAGACTATCTCTTACCTGCTCTTCCCCCATGACTATAAATTTTCTTGGAAAAATCAGGCATCTCTCCACAGATTATACATCCAAATTCTTTACCAACTCCTAGAAGAAAGTGCATACCTAATAATTTTCATAGAATCATAGAATACTTTGGGTTGGAAAGGACCTTTAAAAGTCATCTAGTTCACACCCTCTGCAATGATTGTCGACTAGATCAGGTTGCTCAGTGCCCCATCCAACTTGACCTTGAATGTTGCCATGAATGGGGCATCTACTACCTCTCTGGGCAACCTGGTCTGGTGTTTCACCACCCTCATCATAAAAAAAAATCTTGCTTAGATCTAGTCTGAATCTACCTTCTTTTAGTTTAAAACCATTAGCCCTTGTCCTACCTCAACAGACTGTGCTAAAAATATCTGTCTCCATCTCTCTTATAAGCTCCCTTTAATTACTGAAAAGCCACAATAAAGTCTCCCCAGGGCCTTCTTTTCTCCAGGCTGAGTAACCCCAAGTCTCTCAGACTTTCATCATAGGAGAGGTGTTCCATCCCTCCAACAACCTTCGTGGTCCTCCTTTGGACTCACAACAACAGGTCCATGTTTTTCCTGTGCTGATGACTCCAGAGCTGGACACAGTACTCATGAGAGGGTAGGATCTCATGACAGCAGAGCAGAGGGACAGAATCACCTCCCTTGATGTGCTGGCCATACTTCTTTTGATGCAGCCTAGGATATGGTTGGCCTGGGTGGCGAGTGCACATTGCTTTTCACCCACCAGTATTTCCAAGTCCTTCTTCTCAGGGCTGCTCTCAATCCCTTCATCCCCCAGCCTGTGTTGATACTGGGGGTTGCCCTGACCCAGGTGCAGGACCTTGCATTTGACCTTGTTGAACCTCATGAGGTTCACAATGGCCAACTTCTTGAGCTTGTCCAGGTCCCCCTGAATGGCACCCTATTTCTCAGGCATGTAAAAATATATTTAAGCATATTCTATTTGTATCACCACACAGTAGGTAAAAGACATGAAAACAGGGAGGACCAGGTTTTATCATTCTTATCAGAAATGTCTCAACAGCAAAACTGGAATGATTATCATGTTTCTTTGTTTATGATTCTGCAATGTTTTTTGTCAGGTTCTGTGGTAGTTTTCTTATCTAAGCCAAGTTGAATTAAGTTGGGATGGTTTCACAAAGCAGCCCATCAAATTCTTCAGGAAAATCTAACTGTATTGCATCTTCTGTGTTCTCTGAAACCACTAATCCTGTAACTTTATCAAAAGCAGCAATCAGACTTGACTAGAAAGATTTAAACATCTTAATTTGATGCTTCTCATTGTTTGAATTTCAGTTATTTATGTTATGAGTTGATGTTGTGTAATATATATTTACTCAGTTACTTAAGAGTATTTTGATGGATTTGAATTTTATGTGATAATTCAAGGGCCATTGCTCACCAGCACAGCTAATGGAAAGCTAAATACGGAGTTATCATAACTTATCTCCAATAATAATAACAGTAATAGTAGTGATTTTACTTTGGTTCAGTTATTTTTCACAAAGGGTATTTCATGCTACTGTATTTGTCATTTATTTTAATATTTTAAAGGTTAGCTTTTATTGATTACTTTGATAAGGCAAGTATGGAATTGTTTATTAATGAAGCAGTTACTACAAGGACTATTATTTTCAGAGGAACAGTACCATAGCTCTCAGATACACCTCTCTTCTCATGATCATAAACAATAAAACTGTGTAGCTGGCCAATATTGTATCCTAATGGAAGAGCAAGGCATATCTTTAGAGCAAAGAATTCTCTATTCTTTAGAATAAAGATGAGTCCAAAACCTATCTTTAGAACTAAGCTAAGTGGTCAATCTTTTTTTAAATATAAAACATTGTACAATACAAGGAAAAAATACACTTTATATAATAAAATAAAACATATTTTAAAAATAATCTTTTTAATTGGTCAAATTTTCAGTTAGACAATCTTGAACACATGATCATTATTTATGAACACTGTTCTTATAGCTGGAAAGTTAAAGTTAAAAAAAATCCGAAGACTTTGTTGATAAAAGCCATTGGGTCTTAATATGAAGAAGCTTACATCCTACATTCTTTTAAGACAAATAAATAAAATTACAAGCAGGAAGTAAAATTAGTGGTATCTTACAAAAAGTTTGTTTCTTCCTTGCCCACAGGTGATGCCCTTTTCCTCCCATTCTTGACCATTACACATCACCAGTACTAAATGACGACCCTTGCTGTCTTTTTAGCCCATTGACCCTGTGTTTGGGTTTTTTTGTTTTTTGGGTTTTTTTTTCAACAGCAGAAATCTACCAGGAACATGAGCATGACAATAAAGCACTTTCATTCATGAATGGAGACTGCTTAGAAATCAGTAGAAAACAGATTGGATGTCCACATTCATACCACTGAAATAGAAATACAGTTGAGAGGTTAGATGATGTTTGGTAAAGAAAGATAAAAAGACATTTGAATGAAATACACAGAGCTATGCAAGACCCCAAAGAGAAGGATCATGTGAGACGTCAGATAAAGTTCCAGAATGGATTGAGATAGTCTTAGAGTAACAAAGTAAAAGGAAATGTAGCTGCTGTCAAAACTACAGAAGATGTTCTCTCTCAAATCTCATGTCAGGAAATTACAGAGAAAGCCAGCAACCTGAGGCGATTAGAAGAATTTTATCAGCAGCTCAGTGATGAGAACACCAGCACGACAAGTATCACCTCTTCTTTCCTTTCATATAATGTCATTTTTGCTAAGACAGAGAAAAATCCTTTCAGTGCAAGTGTATTTCAACAGAGATAACAGACTGACTTTCCTTTAGATCTTCTTAAACTGGACCACCTCCATGTGGCAATAAACATACTTTTGGAACATATGAACAAATACAAGCCACTAAAGAATTGACAGTGTGCATCTATAAAAAAAAATTGCTGACAAAGTGCTGAGCACTCAACAAGCCATTCACCTGCAGAGAATAAAATTCTTATGAAAGCACTCCTGTGTCACAGAATGAAAAATATGAAAAATTTATGAGTGTAGGAAAGATGTCCATGGTGAATTCCTGTGAGACATTACAAGTAAGATGGAAAGAAAAAAAGAAGAAAATTAAATTAAAAAATGTGAATTGGGGAGAGGAAGATCTTGGAAAACATCTTAATATTTATCTGTGTGTTATTCTAAGTAAATGTATGATATGTTTGTATGGTTAATCATGTATAAAATGTTCATAAATCTGCCAGAAACTATTAGCAGATGAAACAGGTATCCTGCAAATACACAGAATGCAAAAGTGCTGGGATAGGAAACCTTTTGAGTGAGGAAGAGACAGTGGCCAAAAAAGCCTGAGGAGAAATCTTGGGAAACAAGAACTGTGTTACAGTTCACAGCCCAGACATGGACAGAGAGTAAATGAACGGGTTTTAGAAATGGTATGGATTTTATGAGCCCTTCAAGGAAGCTTTTGTGTAGTAGAGTTGCTGAGGACAGAGGAGAGATTTGAGAAGCAGAAGAGTGATGACAGAAGGGATGACAATAGCAATGGATGTATAAAAGTTCCTGTCTGGATTTGGGTTAAATTTCAAGATAAGTTCTAAGACACATCTTGAGAACTTTGAACAGCAGTTGAATTTCATTGGTAAAAGTGACAAATATATTGATATTGATGATAATTCTCATTTTATAACTGGAAGAATGCTGTCAATTTTTAAAATACACTCTGAGACAAACGTTTTATTTATTTTTTTAATATCTGCATGTTGTTAATGCTGAGTATGCATTTTTGTCATAAAATTTCTGAGTGTACACAGATATAATAGATAAAAAAGCGTGACAGTGAGTTACCTTTCATTCCATCCAAACTAAAGTAATATTTTTCCAAAAAACACATTAAATGATAGATGTACCAAAACTAGATATGTTGTATAATATTTCATCAGTATATATGTCAGCCTGATATAGGAAATTATGGGGATAAATGTCTGCATGTATTTTATGTCATTCAAAGACTGATTATTTTGGCAGTAGTTTTAGACTTTAAAACATTTTCCTAAATTCTTTAGTAGTGAGTAGCAAACTCTTGCATATTTGTCATTGCTTTAGAAAACTGCTGCAGGACATTCTAGCTATTCTGTTCCTGGTCATGCCCTTTAGTGCCTAGTCTGAGGCCCATGAAATTATGCAGAAAATGCTTTCTACCTACAAAAATTGCATACAGATTCACTAAGTGGCTTAAAGTTAAATTTTAACATTTCAAAAAGGAAGAGACCAACATCATAATCTTAGAGTCAAAGATTAATGTTACCATTCCATCAGTGTGTATTTCACATGTAAGGCAGAATTGATGGAATTTGACTTCTGAGTTTAGAATCAATTGGCAAAAGAAGCAAGAAAATTTTCACAGAAATTATGTTCTGTTCATTTCCAGAATAAGCAAGCTTGTTTCCTTCTTAGAGATATTATTTTGTTTGGTGCCCTTTAGATATATGAAGAGTGAAGATGGAGATATATGTTACATTGTATTCCCTAAAGATAGATTATATAAATGAACCTGTAGGCATTTAACCACAAAGATAGGAACTCCAGTAAGGGTCCTGTAAAAGAAAAAAGAGAGTTAGAATTTGACTTTATTCTTAGAAAACTACAGTGCATAATATATATTATTAATAACAACTATTATTTTTGTTATACTGAAACATTTCCAAAGGATAAGAGAAAAAAGGTACTGCTTATAACCAGCCATGATGCAATAGTACCTATTCTGGGTAACTGATACTTGCTGTGCAAACTGTTTCAGCAGAATATGTCTCCATTAACACAAAATGATGGGATGCCCTCCATGGCCAAGGTCATACACCTCCCTTCCACACAGATAAATATAGACTTGAAATTTACTTTGACTCCAGTACTTCTCAGGATGTTTCTTCATCCAATAAATATGAAGACATCTTGTTTGGAATGACACACACTGTATTTTTCAAACAAAACCAAAGGATGACTTAGTAACATTCTACTGAATAAGAACAGAAAGGGTAAAATGGACACGAACCATGCATTGTTGAAAAGGAACTATAGGGTATAAAAGCCATATATTATGACAATTCTGTCCAAAGTAGGCTGGCCTATTGCCTCACCATTGCATTTCTATTAAGTATTTGAAAGTGCTGTGCACAGTTAAAGCTGTCCTCTGAAAGAGCAATAAAATCAGCAAACTATGGCTGTTCAGACCTTGATAGGTGCTTATGGGACTTGTTTGTCCTGAATAATGAATCGAAAACTGTTCCCAGTGTTTTGACAGACATGGTGTGCGTGACAAAGATGAAAAGAAATTGGGTAAGGATATTTTCTTGTAACACTCCACTAGTCAGGCTGAATTATCTAGACTGTTATCCATCTGTGCACACAGTGCTTTTACAAGTATTGTAAAAGACTGACAATTATTACTACTTCTAAGTAACTCTACATTAGTGGAAGAAGAAAATATAATGTTTCAGCTTAAGGTGTCAAACACTTTCTTCAAATCCACAAAAGATACAAAGAAGCACGAACTGTTCATATAGAATTCTCATACCTTAACAGAGGGCAGAAGTTTGGCAAGTGCAGCGACAGAAATAAATAACTTGCCATTATTAAGATAATAATAATGCATGACTTATGACAATCTTTTGTAAAACAGAGCAGTGCTGAAGACAATAATGTCTACAATTACCTGTATGAAGTTGATGTTGTTCTCTTCTGGCATAGAGATGATGAATTAAATTCAGGTTAGGAAAAAAATATACGTAGTCTTGCACTTTTGAATAATGAAATAGCTAATAGATTTTGTGTCTTCACAGTGCCCAACATTGTGGCAAGAATATATTAATTAGTATTAAGTATTATCACAATATCACTAGCATCAAGGTTCAGCTATTGGGAGCTTCTTCACAGCATATTTTGTACACTGCATCTATCAATGTATGTAAACATGAATGCGTACATTGTATGTGTCATGTCTGGAAATAAATAGAGGCAATGTACAAGACTGTTTCCTTCCAATTAACTCTGTGAAGGTCAGTAACTTTCCTTTCTTACCTCAGCAGAATAATGTTACTCTTCCAATTACATAGAGCTTATCATATCTCTCATTACTTGCAGGCATAATATTTATAGGGAAAAGCTGGTGCTCGTTTCATCCAGTCCTCAGGGACGTTAAATGAATCACTGTGCATGCTTATCTAACTCTTTACGAAGTACTTTATCCATTACTGCAGAGGGATCTAATGCTTAGACTTGATTTTATAGCTTTTGAATGGATAAATATAAATAAAATTAATCCTTCTATAAACGTATTGCTATTTTAAATAATCCTAATTTCTAGTAATCAACATACTGCTCACTAGACATTTCTGTTTAGTAAACCAAAATTCATTACCCATATTAAATTAATTACATAGAAATTTTATCTACAAAGGTCTGAATACAATGCAATTATTCTCAAGCTGAACAAACCCATAAAAAGTCACGTTTGTACTTTGCATTACACAGGTACTGTGAATTATGAAGATTATAGTCTTTAAACAGAAGACAGTAATGCACAAAAGGAAAAATCAGTAACAGACAAATAATTTGATATCTTTGGCCACTGGTAGTGCTATTTTGTTGTGCTTTCAGAGAAAACAGTATTTCATAATGCTTTCAAAAAAAAAAAAAAAGAGGACATTTAGAATCCTCTCAAATGATGTTATAAAGGTAATAGAAACTAAAAGCACGGTCAGAGTATCTAGCAGAGAAACACGATGTTAACAAAATTTCTTAAACTGTACAGCACTCTTAATATATATTAATTACATACTTAGAGCTTTTTATATGTACCTGCAAGGTCATACAAGCATTTTGCTTCCTTAGTGATTTCACTTGCTTGTCAATGTCTGGACTCTAATACCTACTATTTTTCTCAGGTTACTTTAGAAAATGTTCACACAAAGGACATTATGCCAAAATGAACATGCAGAAAAAGAGGCAATGTCTGAAGTTACAGTTCCATATCGTCTTATTCTGCAGAATTTAGTGCTAAACTAGTGCATTTTGCCAAAAGGAAAACTTTTAACCAAGTTTATCAGTTGAAGACTTAGGACAACTGCTCTAAAATACACACATCTGTAACTTGTTCCTTTAACATGAATCTGTCTTGGGAAAAAAAGGAATAATCAGACATTCGGCATTTGCTGCAATTACATCATCATCTTTTCCCATATACTAATTCTAAACACAACTTTTACTTTAGGTGACTCTAGGTGGAGGAGACCAGTGACAAGTGATGCTCTTCAGGGGTCTGTACCAGGACCAGTGCTGTTTAACACCTTTGTCAGCAACTTGGACACTGGGATTGAGTGCATGCTCAGCAAGCCTGCTGATGACCCCAAGATGTGTGCTGCAGTAGACATGCTAGAGGGCAGGGGTGGCATCCAGAGGGACCTTGACAGGCTTGAGAGGTGAGCCCGAGCAAACCTCAGGAACTGCAACAAGGCCAAGTGCAAGGTCCTGCAAGCAAATGTGAGCAATCCCAAGCACAAATACAGGCTGGCAGAGAATGGATTGAGAGCAGCCCTAAGGAGAAGGGCTTGGGGGTGCTGGTGGACAAGAAGTTCAACATGACCTAACAATGTATATTTTTCAGCCCAGATAGCCAACTGCATCCTGGGATACATCAAAAGAAGTGTGGCCAGCAGGCGGAGGGAGGTGATTCTGCCCCACTAGTCCACTTCCATGAGACCCCACCTGGAGTACCGTGTTCAGCTCCAGGACCCACAACATAAGGACATGGACCTGTTGGAGCAAGTCCAGAGAAGGGCCACAAAGATGATCAGAGGACTGGAGCACCTCTCCTATGAAGAGAGGCTGAGAGAGTTGGTGTTTTTCAGCCTGGAGAAGAGATGGCTCCAGGGAGACCTTATAGCAGCCTGCCAGTACCTAAAGAGGGCCTACAAGAAAGATGGAGAGGGACTTTTTGCAAGATCATGTAGTAACAGGGCAAGAGGGGATGGCTTTAAACTAAAAGAGGGTAGATTTACATTACGTATAAGGAAGAAATTTACTATGAGGGTGGTGATACACTGGAGCAGGTTGCCCGGAGAAGCTGTGGATGCTCCATCCCTGGAAGTGTTCAAGGCCAGGCTGGATGGGGCTTTGAGCAGCCTGGTCTGGTGGAAGGTGTCCCTGCCCATGGCAGGGAGGTTGGAACTAGGTGA
The DNA here is from genome assembly GCF_015220075.1 of Falco rusticolus. Classification (NCBI taxonomy): domain Eukaryota; kingdom Metazoa; phylum Chordata; class Aves; order Falconiformes; family Falconidae; genus Falco; species Falco rusticolus. The sequence continues at coordinate 21,486,526 of NC_051189.1, forward strand.
TCTTTAATGTTCTTTCTGACCCAAACCATTCTGTAATTCTATGATTCCATAACTGAATCAAACATGCTAGTCAAGGCAACAAGATGTTACTGTATCCATCTTCCTAGGTTTCTTGGTTTTGTTTGTTCTCTCCGTGCAATTAAGAAATAAGTATATTTATTGATGTTAAAATGTAATAAGAAATGGAGAAATTCTTGGGAAAATCTAAGCTCTGTTTTAGCAATGAAATTCATATCTCTGAAATGTACTTGCAGGGTGAAATACCTTACTACTTAAACATTTTTAAGTCAACAAAGCTAAACTAGGAGGAATTTTGGTCCACTGTATGACCAAGTTCAACAATCTAACTGCAGGTGGACTTCAGGCTAAGTCTGTTAAATCAAACATACCAGGACTGTTTTCTGACACTGAAATCAGCTGCCATGGGCAAGGTAGAAATCATATATTAAGTTTTAGACTCTGAACTAAGGAGGTCAGATTTTCTACCTGCATGGAAGATTTCCTAGGCCACGGTGATTCCCCAGCCATGCCTGAGTTGTGGTTCACATTTGTGTCACTATGATTCTAAGAATTTAATAATACAGACAACGATTTTCAGGAACGTTCCCAGGTAAAGTTTAAGCCATTAGTAAATTCCTAGCCCTACAGAGCTTTTGCGTAGTCACAGGTATATGACTCAAGCTTTTTTCCCCCAAAAACTTTGATGTGGTTAGCCATATATAAAGTAACACTTTTTGATTTACAATTTCATGTATTTTGCTACTTCTTTTGAGAATATGGTGTGTATGTTCAGTTACTGTATTTTATACCTATACAATCTGAATTTCATCATGTTAATCCTTATGGTTTGGGGTTGGTTTTTTCTCTGTCCTGTTAATTTCTTTACATCACAATAGTAATAGATGTTTGAATAGTGACACAAATCAGGTGAAGTTTTATATAGACAATTAGGAGACCTTAACTTGTAAACTCACCTAAAGAACTGTGATAATCGCTAGTGACACAGTTTCAGCTACTTTTTTGTGCAGTCTTTTTCATTTCCTTTTCACCTTTTCTCCTATCTACATAAAGTAAATTAGGACTGCAGGTTCAAACAGTCTGCAGCATAATTCAGTTTTCATTTGTGTGACTTTCTAAGTGACAGCCCTTTAAAAATGATCTTGACAGCTAAACAGTGAACAAAGTAACTGATGCATAATTTTGTGCACTATTGATGGACAGATTTTCCTCATAGGTTGCAAATATTTGGGAATAGCCATCAGGAAAAAGTAAGTAAGTAGTCATCAGTCACTATTTTAAAGTACATTAAGCATTCCTTACAACAGTTTTATAGGTTGTGTATCTAAGTTCAAAGCTGACACTAAAATAATGAGACTCTGGGTTCAGGTCCTCAAACTCCAAGAGATTTTACAGACAAATAGTTCTCAGAAACAGCTTCTCAGCAGCTGTGTAAGTAGTTATACATCAGAATACTTAAAGCTCTTTTAGAACTTTGATTCCAAAAATGGATAAGCTTCTATCATTTTATATTCAGTAGTCAAAAAAGGAAATGGTATGGAGAACCTTGAATGCATATTGAAGTTAATGGAAAACTCCTGCTGATTTCAGTGGTCTTTGGATCAGTCCATAAGTGTTCTGCTGTCTACTTAACATTATTTTCTGTAGCTCTGAAGTAAGCAAAGGTCCTACTGATTTTTAGTCACCAAGAAATTTTACACAACCAAATTGAGTACAAACTGTTGAAAATACTGTTTTGTTGTTGATCTGTGTGGGCAGACTGCAAACAGTATGAACTGTGTGCATCTACAGTTAAAATAAAAAAAGATAATTGTATCAATAAAGTGCAGAACTTCACACAGGTCAGTTCAGCCTGATATATCAGGTTGTATATCCCTGGACAATAATTCAAACTGAATCCTACTAGTTTTAGCGCTGGCACCACTGGCAAGTCCTATAGAACATAATTGACAGCAACAGCTTCAGAGTAGCCAGCCCATTGATCCAGTGACTTGGACGTGTTTTTCAACCTCTACGTTCTCTGTTTTTTAAGACTTTTAAAAATGTAAGAACATCTTTCCAAAGTATTTGCATTCTTGGAGTTATCAAAAATGCAGTTTGAGTTATGTATGCCTTTCTTCAAAGCAAAGTCCAAGCAAGAAAAATATATCTGACCTTGGTGTTTCCCTCCCCCTTACTGAAATGGCTAGAAAATAGAGGACACAGAGGATAGAGTATTAGGTTGAAAGCTTCCAGCAGTAAGATTTGGAAGCCAACTTTACTTTCATTTTCAATTTGATAAAATCCTCAGACTCGAGCAATTACTGATGGCTGATTGAGGCCAACTTTTTGCTTTATTTTTTTAGAGAACATGAAGAACTGTTATGATTATTTGGTGTGACCTTCTGATTTGTGTTAACAGGTAATCCTTCTATTGTACCAGCAGCATGTGGCTTGAGGCAGGCTGAAAGCATCTCCTGTTCCTTCTGTTGAAAGATTTTTACTCATACACACAGAAAATGCTTGTCTGTCTCAGCAGGAAAAGCCCTGGGCAAGAGACAGGAAGCTGAGAAAAGATAGAATAAACCATTAAAAAAAATAATTCTATAGTTTAAATATATCAAATTCAGCTATTAGCCAATGTGGATAATAAGCAATAACAGTGCAGAATGTTGCCCCTTGTTGTTCAATATATGGGTGGTCTGTTCACTTTCATACACAGCTGCTTTGTAAACAAGCTGGATTTTGGGTTTCAGCTGCTGAAACAAACGGCAGAAACTTTTTTTGGAAAAAAAAATATTGGTACTTTCAATAGCAGTTTTCTAACCCTCTTCTCTGCCATGTGTGTCTTGATTCACCAGCTCAGTCCTCTTTAACAAGAGGCAGTGAAGCAAGGAAAAAAAAAAATCAAACTGTATTAGTACAGGTTATCATTTTGATCAATCATTTAAAAACCCAATGGAGATTCACACTGTATATTGTATAGACTACATACTGGTTTAGTACACCTACATCTTCAGAGAACTGTGGATCCAAGACAGACATTTATTTAATCATAATTAAATCTGAATTATGTAAATAGTTTAAAATAATCATGTGTGCTGATTCCACCTGCAGAATGCATTTTAAAGCATTATTTGCTGCCAGTGTGTTTTTCAACTCTTTAAATATTGAATTAATTTTATTTTCCTTTTATTTGATAAGTGGATATTATTAATTTATTTGCACTATAATTGTGTGTGAAGGTATTGGTCTTTCTAGCGTACTATACAATTTAGTCAGTGAGAAAAATATCTCCATCCTCTAATACTACATTTCTGCTTTTCTGATAGTAAAAAACAAAAGAGAAGATGGTATCTAGCAAACATCATAACAAATATCAATATTCTGATAGCTAGTTACATCTTTTACAAATCCCATAGTGTGCCTCTGCTTATCTTGTCTTAAGAAGTGCCCTGTCTATAGTAGCAGCCATTCAAAGCTATGGGGGAAAAAATGGTTAATGACCTCATTAGATTCAGATTTCATTTTGTCTTGGTTTTAACTGGGATAGATTCCTTTTTTTTCTCAGTACCTGGTACAGTGTTGTGTTTTGGATTTGGTATGAGAATAATGTTGGTAACATTCTGATGTTTTAGGTGTTGCTAAATAATGCTTACCCTAAATCAAGGGCTTCTGAAGTTCCCCATGCTGTGCCAGTGAGCAGGTGCACAAGAAGCCAGGAAGAAGCAGAGCCAGGACAGCTGACCCCAACTGACCAAAGGGATATTCCATACCATACGATGTCATGCTCAGCATATAAAGTGAAGGGAAAGATGAAGGGGGGGGGGGGGGAACGAGACATTTGGAGTGATGGCATTTGTCTTCCCAAGTAACTGTTAGGTGTGATGGAGCCCTGCTCTCCTGGAGGTGGCTGAACACCTGCCTGCCCATGGGAAGTGGTGAATGAATTCCTTGCTTTGCTTGCAAATGTGGCTTTTGCTTTACCTATCAAACTGTCTTTATCTCAGCCCATGAGTTTTCTAAGTTTCTAAAAGTTTTACGTTTTCTGATTCTGTCCCCCATTCCGCTGTGGGGGAAGTGAGTGAGTGGCTGTGTTGTACTTAGTTACCAGCTGGGGTTAAACCACAACACATTTAATACTAGTATTCCTTTGAGAAATTATCTTACATATTGACATGCATAGAAGTTGAAGCAGATGCAGAGGAGCAAGCAAAGTCTTTCTACCAGCCCTGTGATGAATCTGAAGAAATTTTACTATACAATTTTCAGCTATCTAGTCCTGTTTTCAGAAATAAGTCAGTAGTCATCTTCTTAGACCAACATATATAAAGATAGAAAAGACACACAGAGCTTCAGAACATTCATTTACATCATCTGCTGTGCAAGGAGAAAGGAAAAAATCCACCTCAGCCCCTCCCACCCTCCCCACACCACAGCTCTAGAAGCTGTGCATGAAGTGTTTCTGCTCCAGGGAGAACAATGTGGCCTTATCATGGCTAGCTGGAAAACGTTGTAATAACTTCCTTCTCTCTAAGGCAATTTCCATAATCCAGCTATCAGTTATTCAAAGAAAGAAACACATATTATGCTACTGTATAGAACACTGCATGTTTACAAATCAGAGTGAATTCTTTCAAATGAGCCCTTTCGTACATTTACATTTCCCTGTAGTGTCACACTACAGTGGCACTGGAATCCCTGTAATTGCAGAAAACCATTTGATTTCAGCTTCTTTTGCTTAAATAGAAATAAAAATATGTTATTCATGGTAAGCTTTGCTATGATTAAATGCATTTCTGAAGCTGGAGATCTTGATATGATCTTGAAAGGTTAACTCATTTCCCTTGGAGTACTCTAATTTTCATATAAATTACATTACTGAGGGCATAAACCCTATCTTCAGAGATCTTGGAGACCCCATTAGCTGTATTGGTTGACAATTCAGTAGTACCTCAAAGTAGCTCAATGAATCTATGAACGTCAGTGTCTTTTAAGATGAGTCTGGCTAAATTTCCATGTTAACAGAGAACCACAAACAATAATGTCATTTGGGATAAAGTATATCAACAAATCTCTACTCAGGTTTGATTAGAAATATGTGTAGTAAAAGCCATAGATCACCATAGGTCAGCATGATAAGACTTGCTATAACTGAATGAATATCTGTTGCTTAGCTGGGTGCTTTACATGGATGGCAGAAGCAGAAGCACATTCAGATTTGGGTATGTTGTGATTAATGAAAAGCCTATGTTTGCACAAAGTTTGCAACAGAATTTGTAACCAATATAATTCACAAAGTGTCCTGAAGATCCTTTGACCACAACAGACGTTTCAGAGCTTTAAAAACACATCCTTCTTTATTGTATAATATGCTACTTCTTATGGCCTCAAATAGGGATAGCAGACCTGACTGTACTACGCAGTACACATACTAAGAATAGAAAGATTTTTCCTACCACAGAGAATTTCTGATTGACATTCATACACTAGAATTAGTTAAAAACAGAGCAGGAAACAATCTGTATTTTAAAATAAAATACAGATTTGTTGTTAGTCAAATCAAGACATCTGCTAGGCTAGATGAGCCAAAGCTATGCTCAGGGTTCCTATAAGAATCAAATGTTAACTGATACAAAGTATATGCCTGATTTATTGTATTAAAAAAATAAAAAAGAACTTCATTACAGACATTCAATCACACCACAATGCTTTATTAACCTTTCTCTTGAATGAGCATTGGTCATAGAGGTCCTTGTGCCTTGAGCTGCTAGGCTACTGCACTCTTGAGAGGAGATAAACAGAGACTATTTGTGAGCTCAGAGAGGTCAAGCAAATTTTGGTATTTTCTGGGCAATGCAAGGAGTTATGCTACTCTCATTCATTTACTTTTGAAGAAGTAGACAGTCAAGAGTAAAAAAAGGATGTAAATGAGCTTGTCTCCAGACTGTGTTTAGTATGAATCTTGATAATTTATGAAGTTACATATTCTGAGCAGAACCTACATCGAAGAATACGCACACATAACTGGTCACCACAGGCACTTGCTATGCAGTTGTTGCTGACATCTCATGCAACCAATTTGGAACAGATTCTCCAGAATGAAAGTTTATGTCCAAAATATATGCTATTACTAATCACTGCTAGTTTTAATGAGTTGTCTTACAAGATCAAACCCTCCTCATCTGGAAACTGAATACAGACACAAACTGTTCCAAAGTAATTTCCACTGCTGTGCACAAGCACACAACAATTTACAGGCTTCAGCGTCCTTTTTGTGAAAGGTAACTCTGAAATTGTCAAGCTGGGAATAAATATGCTATTTTTGCTATTATAAATTATATGAGGTATTAATGTATTCTTTAAAAATAGTTTACTCCAGTTTTATATATTGATGCATTAACTCCACAGTAGTTTATTAGACTCCAAAGTGTAACATCCAGAAACAGGGAAATATGATCCAACAAGTCTATTTTTCAGTCTCAGATTAACAGACCTGTGGGATATGGTTAGGTATTTGCTGTATTGATAACAACTTGAGACATCTGTGCTTTTTCTATGGCACCTGTCACAATAACATCCAGGAGTATTCAGGTAATTTCATTTCAAAGATTAAATAGCTCATATTGCCATACACACTTTAATATGCAGGTTTAGGACGAACTCAAACTTGGCTAAATACAATCTTGGTAAAATGAAGCTTCTGTTTTGGGGATTTTGAAATCCATCTATCAGGATTTAACTTCCTAAGCTTCTTTCATAATCAAAACCTCCAGAAGCTCATCTAGTCTTTTCAAGTTAGGTGAGGGTATAAGGATCAGATCTATTAAACATCTCCACATCTACACTGAATCCAAATCCTGTCAGCCAGCTGTCTTATGGCTGGACTGCAAGGACCATACTACAAAGCACTGTTGTGCAGTGCATATTCAACCATGCATGGTGACAATCTGATCCTTCAATTCTATTCACCTTTAAGATGATTCAAACTTCATCCCACTAAAGCATCATAAGCAGCAGGTATTCTTGGCCAGCAATTCCTTCATCCTTTCAAATCAAGGACAGAAGTTTTTTGAGAAACTAAATTTAGCTTAGTCTCTAAATAATTTGTTTAAAACTAGCAAGTAGAGCTAGAGTTCTCTAACCAGATCTGTTTCTTTGTTGATCCAATCAAAGGCTAAGTAAAATGCATACACACTCACAAGAGCTGGAATGAAAAACCCCTCATAACTGTACAGCTGGATGCCCAGTATACTAGGACACATTTGGGCTTAGTCACCTCTTCAGTTAAGTGAGAAAATAACCAATGGGTGTAGGTATAAGGGAGATCTGGAAAATGGATGACTGCCTGGCTTACTGAGTCCAAGACAGCCTTTAGAAAAAAAACAAGGTCAGACTGTATCTCATTTCAGACCACAGAATAAGATGCCTTATAGAATTATCACAGCATTCATGTCCTCTGCTTTAAAAGTAAATATCTCAGCTTCACCTCTACTCCATCATTCATGTTTGATGAATGTCCTCTCCTTAGTATATTTATCAATCTGATCTTCTGTATTTCATCGATGATGCCTGTTAGATGTTTATTTTTACAGTGAAAATAATTCAGGCCATCCATCCTTTTTCTTCACTGTTTATCACCAAAATATGTACCTATTACTTCAGTCATTTAAGTTCAAAAAATGGCTAATCAACATTTTCTGTTCCTTTGACATGCAGAATTCCACCCTATGGTTGTTAGGGTTTTTTTGCTACCTTTTCTTCTGTAATAAAGATGTATTATAGCTTGGGCCCAATTGACCTCGGTTTGAAAAAGGAAAACAAATTATTTTATCATGTTATTGAAACCACAATGTTGTGGAAAACTATATATATTTAAAATTTATATAGGACGACTCAAACAAATATCTAATTATGATTTTGCTAGTATGATAGGGTTTTTCCTCATTGTTCTGCATAAAATTCAGGTATATCTAAATTTTAACAAGTTTGATAAGGCAGCTAGTTAAAATTTGTCTAGATTTGCACGGCAAAGTAAAGCCATCTTTTTCTGCAAAGCTTTCACAAGTTGAAGTGTTTGCTGAAATACATTTATCAACAGAAAACAACAAGCTGTGTATTCACACCAGCATCCATTATGTGATTGCTGTGAAAGATTATATACGTTTTTCTTTTTGATTCTAAAGTCAGAGCATGGTTGGATTACTGCAGGAGGAGGTCTGTATGGCATTTGAGAGACTCCATAGCAACTGTATTCAACTCACGGCACCTCGGCCACATGAAACCCTTCAGAGCTCTACTTTGGGTTCAAGGAAGGTGTCATATGAAGACATGTCATGTACAGATTGTCAAAGGAAGATATGTCCACTATAAAAAAATAAAATAGTGCATAGAAGTATCTTGCAAGCCTAGCCACATAGAAATAGCAAACCCAATCTTTTTCTGGAAATAACAATGAACAATGGCAATTCCTCTCATTATTTTCCCCAGACCACAAGCACTGAAAAAACTTATTTGGTAATGTATTAGAAAAGATCCAGGAGATGCTTTTTCACTTCATCAAAACTTACAAAGTTCTACTGTTTTCCTCTTAGAAACAATAAAAAATAATCCTATTGGCATGTTTCTTGCCGAACTTTAACAGTTCATTTTATAAATATTGTATAATTTTCCTGAGTAGCAGTTACTGCAGCCACCAGTTATCACAAGTGTGGTAAGCATTATTATTTACAATATTTTACAGCAGCATATGTGTTTAAAGGCAACTTGGAGTCAATTTTATACAAATTACTTCAGCCTTCTACTGATTTTCTCATTTTTTAAAAAGGGCCTAACTTTTCCTTTGCTCATTGCAAGATCTTTCCTGGTTTTGACTTCTGCTTTATCCTGAATGATAAATTTTCCCAGATAATCATTGGAGCAGAAAGAAAATGATCATTCGTAAATGTAGTGAAAAAAATTGTCTAAGCAAACTACTTTTTTATAACTATTCAAATTTCTGCTTCTTACCTGCAGTAGTATTATAATTTCTTTAGTTCTCCAGTTATCAGCATCTAGATTATGCAAAATATAAAAATCATGCACAAATAATAATAAACATTGCACATTTCAGGTCAAATTTTCCTAACAGAAAGGTCAACAGAAGGCAAAAAGACTTTCTTCGCCATTAAAAAAGTTGAATAAGGTCATAACAAGTTTTTAACTGTACCAAACGCTGTCATCATTACATTAAAAATAATTATAAAAGCAATCCTAAGGCAATCAAGAGTCCAGCCAAGCACAAGTCCAGAGTGACAGCCTCCTGGACTGTAAGGAATACATCAGGAGGTCTTCTGTATTACCTATGATTAGGGAATGTAGGACACATCAAGTGTCTTAAATGTGTATCACACCTAAAACCAGCATGAACTGTAAATATAATTTACAAATGGAGACAAAACCTCAGCTTCTTCATTATGTGATTTGGATAGGCTGAGCAAGTAGGGAAGCATCATCTCTGCATTTCTTGCAGACTCATTTTTCAAAAACCATGAAATTGACTCCTCCAGCAGCCCCTGAGCCAGCTTATTTGCTATTCACATGATGTAGCCCCCAATACAGCACCTATAGTGAACAAACTCCATGCACCTCACGAGGTATGTCTTGGTTATGTCAATGTTAAGTTCCATGCAAACACTGAAAAAAAATTTTGACAGAGCGAAAGTATAGGTATTTATTCAATGTGTATTTCCTAAAAATAAGAGACACTTCTGAAAGAAAATAAACTTCAATTTAGAGGTTAGCAAGTATCAATATTACTAGTATTGGTATAAATAATTGTTTCTCAAGTTCTCTGTGATGCTGTAGCACCTTTTTCCTCTCTTAAAAAGTAAATTATTAATTTCTTGATTAAATGCAGGCTTTAGCTAAGCTTCACCGATGACATACTACCGTAAGCTCTGAGGGTGCAAAACCATTCTGTAAGAAAATGGATGAATATTACAAACATTTTATTGTTTTACTGTGGTTTCTGCGATTACCTCACTTATTGACCTGCATAATACCTAGTTATTCTCAGTGCCCAATGGAGGTTTAGGAAATGTAAAGTAAGCTCATTAATTAGTAATTATATTTTTAATATTGCTTTAGCTTGAAAACATCTACCATTTTGGAGCTGGATCCTTAATTGAACATCTTTATTTAATAGCTTTTTTTAACCATTGTGTGAAAGAATCAGACTAACCATACATGAAGAATCAATGATGTTTTCTTATCACTCATTTGGAGCCATGCAGCAATGCATAAAAAGTATTTCCAAAAATCTGCTTTTCAAATATTTTTAAACTTTACTAAATCTGGTGTTATGTTAAATTCTGTCACTGTTGACATTTTCCTTTCTTGCTGACAGATCTTACCTGCTTATTCAGAGTAAAACTGAAATATAATCAAGGGGTCTGAAAGAAGAAGCTACAAAAATGGTGTTTTCAAAGAAAATATGATGCTTGGAACTTCTTTGTTTAATTCAATTGGTTAGAGTTAGAGCTTTTACTGAACAGTGTTACAGCGAAACTCACATACCACCAACTAGTGACGCATTTAGAAAATGGGAAAGTTTGGCATTGCGACACTGTTTAACATGCAGAAGTGGAAATATTTTGTTATGTAAAGGCTGCAAGTACAAATACCCCTGTTTCTTGTCTAGCTTATTGCTATACAAAAGTGAGTGTTCTGCTGAATCCCTTTTTTTTATTTCTTTATCACCTCTTAAGGTTAACTCATGTACCTTTCACTTCTGTTTTTTTTTCAAGCACTGAAAGGCCCATCTAGATCAAAGTCTTTTAAGTATTAAGCCATATATCTTTGCATCAAGGTTCACATATGAGTGAGTGTCAACCAGGTAGCAGAAATATAGTCTGTGCTAAAATATCTGAAGGTAAAGAACAAGTCTCAATAGTTTCAAAGTCCTGATTAGGGACAAATAATTGAAACATTTATACCTTCACCAGCTATAGCAGGAGATGCATTAACAGAATTACCAAACATTAATAGAGTTGTCATGGAAAACATTAACATTCTCACTGACAGTGTCTCATCTGAAATTTATCTTGTACATACTTTATAAATAATGCATAATCCATGTGTCAAACTTATTCTTGCATTCTTATATACTTTCTAAAGGGAAACACTGAAGTAGATCCACAGAAGGAATTCAGCTTTTTACTATTTTGAAAACAAAAATACAGATTTCTTAATCATTGCTTCGTTTCTTTCAGACCCTGGATGTCTGAAACATGTACTTATCTACATTTCTAAAATTGTTTCTAAAAATTGCTTTCTTGCATATCCACAAATGCCTCAGCCCTGACTATGCTAAGCCTAATTTGTTCCAAGTTTTTCTATTAAGTATCTCAAATGTGCAGTTGTTTCACCTCTCATTGAATATATCCATGTCAGAAAAAGTAGTGATGTTCCACTCTGATAAGGATGAAAAGATGAGGGTCATGGATGCTGGAGGCAAGGGGACAGGGCATCAGTGGGACTCTGCTAGCTGTTGAGGGAATGTGCAGAGGAAGGGGATTAGGGAGGAGCAAAGGGGGCATAAAAGGGACTGTTTACATGAAAAATGTGGACAGTTGTCACAGCACTATCAAAACTAGTCAACTGCAACAAGGCTTTTACCATCACATGCCAGGTTAGCTTCAATAAGTAGTTCCCATGCCTTGCCCCAGCCTGGTCACCAGTCTCCCACAAGGTTTCAAAAGTTCATCTACTATCTGTGCTGTTTCTTCATACTTTTCAGGCCAGTCCGCCCTGGCTCTTACCTCTGCTGCATCCAGATGCTTCCTTCTCCAGGTCCCTCTTCCAGTCAGCTGCCTCTTATCCAGGCCCCCTTCTTCTCCCAGGGTCTCTCCTACATCTGGGGCATTCTCTCTTTTCCCTCTACTTCCTCCCAGTCTCTCTTCATGTAGTAATCCTCTTCCACGCCCCTTAGAGCTATTTAACTACCTAGCAGGAACCAGCCACAGCTGCACATTATCCACATCAGCCAACAGCCCCACCCCCACACACACACACTCACCACCCCTCACCACCACCCTCCCCTGAAGCCAGCCCACAGCTGTATATTATCAATGTTAATTAACCTGCCTTCATTCATCTGTAATTCCTCTACAGTCACTATGCCTGTCTGACCAACCCCTGCATCTGATCACCACTGTCCTATCTTCCCATCAAACTTTTCTTAGTTGTGTCTCTGCATAATCTCACCCTCTTCCCCATATGTGTGAGTGCAGATGTCTTTTTGCCAGCAACTGCCTAGCTGGACCAGGTAGATAGTAGGAGATTTGTGGGTCAATCACGAGGGCCTGGGATCCAGGCAGTAGTATTGGAGGGTTGTGTGTGTGTGCCTGCACTAGTGACCTTCTGTCTCTGCTAGCCCAAGGGGCGGAGGGGACTTGGCTGCCTGTGCTTGTGTTTTATAGGAGTCCTGTATGTAGGAGCTGCTGAAGGCAGCACCTTCCCTGTGGCAGCCTGTGTGACCAGCCGTGTCAGTGTACTGTGCATGTGTGTGTGTCTGTGGGACCCAAGCTCATCTTTGCTGCTGCTTGACCCTGAAAAATGGAAAGTAGCAGCTGTATCCCTTAGCCTGTGTCCCTGGGCACCAAGCTGAGCCCCAGCAGCTGGGCAGGAAGGTCTGGAGCTGAGGCTGATGGAGGAGACAACCATTCCTAACATCATATAGCAGAAATTGTGTGGTTAGACTTGATGGTCTTTTTGACTGTTATCCTTATATGCCTACGTTTTCCCATAAAGAAGAAATCAGGGGAGAAGTAAGTTCCTTGGGCAATTTCCTATCAAAATGTCACACATAGATCAATATTTAGGGAACTGTTTTTTCTTTGGATTCTGAAAAAAAATGTCAATTTTCATTTTGATGGTCTTTTGTGTAAATGAAATTTTTCTTCAAACTCAACTGCATGTTCTTGGCTTTTTTCCTACACTATGCAAATCTGAAAAATAATAGCATTTGTATGAAGAAGGCTCAGATGAAACTCGTCTTTGACTTGAAATGGATTCAGATAACTTATTGTAGGCATTGAGTTTTATGTGATGATGCATTTCTCATAATGTGAGAAACTGAACTAAATGAGGATTGTTACTGTTTACCTAAGAAAGAAGAAAAGTTTCATGTAGGCTTTTTACTCCTTTTCACCTTCTAAGAATTAAAACATCACTCATCATAATTTATTTCATGTATTTTTCTAATTAAAATGAACTTAGTAAGGTTGGATTTAAATAATATGAAATTCAAGTTAATTCAAAAAGGAAAGCATGTCTTTTATTGATATGCTTTCCTTAAAATTACAGATTCTGATGATGATTCACACATCCTTTTACAAAGCTAAATGACATTTTGGGCATCTTGGATGCTGTTATCTTCGGGAAGATAACACTACACTGTGAAAAATTAATGTGCACATTTTTTAGCTCAATTCAGTGCAACTCAGCTCTGTGCTTCCTCATGATATGCTGTGTCTTTTATATCAAGAATAATAGTTGAAAAAAATTCAACATAAAAATGAAAGAATATGAAAAGGAAACATAGTTTTTGTAGTTAAAATTAAGAGAGGGAGCCAGGACAAAACCAATAATTTTCATATATTAAATAGGTAACAGACATGAGTTTGGTAACAATCTATACACAACCTCACAGTAAAAAGTAGATGTCAACTGAGAATAATAAAAAGAGACAAAAGATCCATAGAGTAAAAACTGATACAAGTATTCAGGATTTGGTAGAAAATGAGCAAAGCCTAAAGATAGAAGGTGAAGACTGACAGCTGAAGACCAGGAGTTCAGAAGAATAGCTGTTGCACCTTGAGGCTTAAAATAGAGTCGTAGCCCTGCAGGCTTCACTACCACTGAAGACATCTCCAGATAAATTATGTTGATAGGAAAAGCCTATCAGCTTCTTGTCCAGCACACCAAACCCAGCTGCTGGACTCAGAGAGAGAGAGAGAGAGAGAGAGAGAGAGATGGAGAAAAGGAGAGAAAGAAACGGTTTATATTACACATAAAGGCAAAATGCCAAATATTAATAGAATAGTATAATGAAAGGAAAGCTGTACGTTACAGAGTGTGGGAAACAAAAATAAAAACTAATTTTAAAAAGGGCCAATAATTTGAGCTAGTTAAGGTTCTGGCTGATTCTGTACTAACCTGGTCTAGATCTAGAGCTGCAAGCCACCTGTCTTACCACCTAAACTCATTTCAACATTTAACCGCAAAGATTATTGCCATTCCTTTAAAAAAGAACATAATTCTTTGATTGTAAGATCTTTCTGAGGTCAGCTTATATTTATTGATGATCATCCTTAAAAAGTTTTGCAGCCTACAGGTTAGAAGAACATATACATTCATAGGGTCTGGTTTTAGTGACACGAAAAATACTTCATATGTAATTACAAGAATAACCGGATCATTGTGTGCAACACTAAGAAATTACATAGTATCATCACCATCGAACTATTCTTAAAAAGTAATTTTCGATGCATTCTGTGATGAGTTAGCATAAAATCAACCTAAAATAAACAGAAAATAGACTGGGTAAGTTTTCAATGAAAAATGCTGAGATGTTGTATGTATGTATTTGGATAATTCCAGAAATACATTATATGAATTTTAATATTTCTGACTTTCATACAGTATCATATACATATTTAAATCTTAATCAGAGGAGACAAATTCTATATATAGGTTGTATTTCTTTAGCAAAATTATAAACTGAGCGCATATCCAAATATTTTTTGCACTGAGCTATTTGTAACCACTATATGCTGATTTAACTGAGCGATTTGAAACTTTTTTACTAGAGGAGTATTTCTCAGCGTTCTCACAAACTCCTGTGAAAAAAATTTTAAGAGAATAGTAAGGTTGCAAAGTCAAGAACACCAGAAAAAGGAATTTAAATCATTAAGCTACTTCTTGAAATGTGAAGTATGTTGCATCGTTCATGCCAACCTTCATATGACGAACACAATGATAAACTTGAGACCACAGCCTGTTGAATGTCTCCAGCAGACTTAGCTGTGGGATTCTTAAGTCTTCCAGTTTTATGTTTTAACTACAAGTGACAGTGTACTGGATGAGCCAAGTCAATAAAATAAGTATTATATCATTTAAGATGTGTCAGTATGCATTATGCTGACATAGAAAAGGATCAAATTAGGAATGTACTTGTTTTTTTCAGAGCAGAGATTAGAAGAGCTGAAAGCATGATCAGAAAAAAATTAGCTTTTTTCCAGGGGTTTTAGAAACAACATGATTTTATTAAATTCTGAAATATGGTAGCTTGAAAAACTCAAAGGTTAAATACAAATGACAATTTTCTACTCATTGATCCCTTATGTTTTCCTTATAGGTTACTTTTTCAGTATTTTTTTAAAATAAACACTAAAATCTCATAAGAAAGTGTTGAAGTCACTTCTAAAAAATCTGTCCAGATACTTTTTAGAACTATTACTTGAAAATAATTTAAATAACTTGAAAATAATTTATATTTAGAAAGAAAAAAAGAACTACCAAAAAAGGATCAGATAAAATGTCACTTTTAATTTCTAAAAAAATTGTTACACATGATTAACAGTTGCTAATAAAAACATGGGCTTTTAACACAAAATCTTCATCCAAGAAAATTATGGGCATCATGGGACTTTCATTTGTTATACAATATGTAATCATACTTCAAGGTTATATGTTATAGAATCATTCATAGAATTACAATAGCACAATGGTTTGTATCTGAGACTATTTATCTCAATCTGTTTAAAACCTGACATGACTTAAAAGCAAATTAATCACTTAGCATTTTTTATGCTAGCTGTGTGATAGATGTACTAGAAGAAATTGTTCAATTTAAGAGGGTAAGAACAGGATCCTTAATGAGGGATCTTCAATAGCATAATTGTATGCTGTCTATCATTAAAGTACTTGTACTCTACCATGCACTCCTCGCTGCCCTACAGATTGAATGTTCTGGGGTGAGAGCTCTAAGTTCCTAAAGAAGGTTGCAGTTGTAAACGTGTTTGAAGAAAGAAACTGCAAAAGAAATTGAACTATAGGGTACTTCTTTTCTAGATTTCAGTTCCCACTTTAGGGCTGATTGTTTCCTAAATTCAAATACATTAATTTCTATGGCAAAGCTTTTTAAATCTCTGTAAGAATGTCTATTGCAAGTATGGGAATAATATAAACAATTCCTGTGGTGCTCATCAGCCTTTCTGAAAATCTCATCAGTATTTCAGAAGATGTTTGTATTATCTAAATCTCCAGATTTTCTTACTGCCAGATAGCTATACTTTTCTACTGTAGGTCAGTTAGAAGACTTGAATGGTTCCTGAAGCAACTGCTAAAGAATGACAACAGTGAAGTCTGAACACTGACCCGGGAGTCTGACACTGACCTTGTCCTTTTAGACAAATTGCTATTTACTTTATACATGAATGTCATTCATGTTTCTAAACTATCTGTCCTCAAAGCATGGGCATGACTTTATGAAAACAAATATTAAACTCTTACACCTCTCCTGTCTTCATTGGCTTCTGGCACCTTCCAGACATCTATCTGGAATCTTCCTAATCGCTTCCCCTGGGAAGTTCTATTGTAGTCCTGAAATATCATTGTTGATTCAAAAAGAATATCTTCCATGATCTTTTACTTGTTCAAAAAAAGAACTAGAGCAGTGTTAATTTGAAGAGCTTGCTTATCTCTGCTCAAACTCACTTGCAATATCACGAAAACTCCAGGATAGAGTAAGAATTTAGATTACTTTAATCATTCATTTTCAATTTCCCATGATCTTATTGGGACAACTGCTGGCAAAATCAGTGTGAAAGTTATTTATTTTTCTCTTAATGTAACCCATACAGACTTATTTTATTTATTTTCTTTTTTCTCTCTTCTGAGGATTTCTAAGCACAAGCTTTGGCTCTTTGATGGGTATCTTTTTGAAGTAGTTGATAAAAAATGCTTTTGGTGATTGGGAATCCTGCAGAATTTCTTGCTTGGAGGGAGAAGCAGCAAAAACTTCTCTGAATCTTTAGAACTTGTTTACTTTGAAGTTAAAGGTCTCAGTAAAAACTTAGTGAAAGTAGTCAGGACTTCAGGTTTTTGCGGTATCAAGCATGGCCTGACCAATGAGCTAGGCAGCTACAAAGACAATGGACTCTTAGAAAACCATTACTAGTTTGGTAGAAAGTTAAAAGTTTGAGAGTGAGTTACTGCTAAGTCAATCATGATGAGCTGTCTGTAGGCCACAAATGACTTAATTCTGTGTCTCACCCAGAACAGGCTGCGTGATGTAACACTCCACACTTCTTTTGTTGGTAGACTATGGCACACCTTCGTAAAATACAGCTTGAACTTTTGCAACACTTTCCTGATCAGATTTTCCTTTACATCTTCAGGAAAGTCACAGTAGCTGCAAGAACAGTATGTTCAGCCTTAACCTTTTGAAGGGGCAAGTGCCAGAGGTATGTGGAGTGCCTAGATTATAGCACAGGTTATACTTTTATGAAGATATTAGGATTATTAGGGAGTTGGCCTCTGCTAAAAACAGGAATGCAGTACACACAGGGAAAAGAGAAAACAATGGGGCAAGGGCATAGGTATGTTCAATTTCTGGAGACAAAAAAAAAAAAAAAAAAAAAAAAAAAGCTTTGTGATGCTGTGAAATACCTCAGAAATCCTTAAGCTCTGATGATCATAGCACATACTCAGACAGCAGCCTGCTCCAGTGCTGCTTTATGACAAACAGCGATAAGCCCAAAAGCCATACATTTATTTACTGTGCATTGAACCTACTCATCTGAGATATCTGCCATTGTAGAATGCACAAGAGGGCAGAACAGAAGGGACTTTCAAGCAGGGAAATCTCATGTTTAATTTTCTCTCAGGGAGATTCTGTAATCCATTTTCTTTTCTTGTTTTCAGCCTAGCAATAGCATCCTGTACTACAAGTGGGTTATAGAAAATTAAATAATGCATAATTAAGGGCAAGAACAGAGACAAGTTTGCATTTCTTTCATTCAATGGGTATATGTGTTTCAGTATTGCATTTTAGTTATTTTTTCAGCATCTTAAAATGGGAGAAGCACTTCATAAACAATAACAAAGGCCTGTTTTATACCTTGAGGTAAAAATGAAAGGTAAAATGGATTACATAACTTTATGAAAGAACAAATGTAATCAATAAAAAGTCCCATTTATTATAAATGGGGTTACACTCAGTCTTCATGTAGCATGATTAGAATATGACATAACTAAGTGCCTATGTATATCTTTATAAAATAAAACAAGATAAGATAAATATTTCAAGATGGATGAAGAAGAGGTACGGTAAGAAAGGAAAGGTCTTGGCAAAAAGAAATTTTACCTCTATACTGAAAAAAAGTCATTAAAATACTTTTCCATGCTTTCAGTGTCAATGACCTGAAAAAAAGATAACTGAAAATGAGAGAGAAATCAGCAATTTTAATGGACACCTGCTGAACAGGTTTGATCTCCTAGAATAAATCAGATATCTAACATTTTTAACACCAAAATCTTTAAGTCATCCTAGAAACAGATTCTGATTCACCATCTCCTTGGTAACAGCTTAAACCGTTTCCAGTCTGTTTGCCTAAAGTATAACTCCTACCTGACCAGAAGTATAGACCAAAATTAACAATTTTTTTCTTATTTGCAAAGTTGGAGCTCAAGGAAACATCTTTAATTTATTTTTTTTAAATAAAATTTTCTGTCATCTATAATTGGATAACAGCTTACCAGTAAGACTGTGTGGAAATTTCAAAACAAAGTCAAAAGGAGAGGGGAGAACTGCATCTGTCCTCTTACAGTGAGTGTGGCCTGGCTCAGAACTGTTCAAGATATCCATATCCTTAAAGAAATGGCACTTGGAAGCAGTAACCATCTCATTTCAGTTAACACAAAACCAAAAACAAAGTCAAATCCTCATTGTGAACCCTCAGAAAGCTATTTGGCTTATTTCAACATTTTCAGAGGTCTTTTATCAGGTAATCATTTAAATAATGAGTTTTAATTTTACATCTAAGTTTTCATGGCTGTCCATTGTAAAATATTGCAACATTCCCCCAGATATCATGACAATAAATTTCCAGCAGAGAAATACATGTATTTGCCTAATGAAAAAAATGAAGTAAAAAAAAATAAATCTGTTCAAATAACATAACTTAGATATAAAGACAAAAAAACAAGAAGAAAACCCTCCTCATTCAACTCTTATGCCTACGATTAAAGCAGACAACTTAGCTACTGGGTGTCATTTATCTGATTTTCAAAGTATGACATAAACTGCATAATTTTTCCTACAAATTACAATTTAAATGACAATTGAAAGTGCAGGTCATCTTTCCAAATGTTACAATGTTTTACATATAATTGTAACACCTACTCCTGAAGTAATAAAGTTACTTTAAAAGTTATTCTTTGATTTCAAGAAGAAAGACCTTTTAAAAATATGAAGTTCATGTCAAATGTTTCCAATCCTGTGATATGAGCTATCACATGAGTGCTACATAACGCTAGATGCTTTCACATTCTCAAAACCTGAAGCTGTTTCACGTTTTCCAAATTACATACTTGGTGGTCCTGGGTAAAGCTTGACTGCCAGTAATCAGGGCTTTTATTTGTCCTGTGGGAGGCTGAGGGTCTAGACCTTGTTCTAATTGGTATTCAATTATTTATGCAAAGTGAATCAGCTCTATCAGGAGTAGTATCTTAGGAGGAGTAACAAATACCTGGTAGTGACCTGGACATGAAAAGATGGTAAAACAGGAAACTCATTAATTTTCTTCCTCATCCTAAGTCTGTGTAAAAACGAAACCAATCTTGAGATATTTTCCTGCTTTTTCTATGTTAACTCAAATTCTGCCTCTAGGCTTAATAAATACAGTATGATATGTTCTTATTAAATGTTTCAGGTTCCACTGTATCATATACTATTATCCTTTCAAAAAAACCATACACAAAACAGTTCCCAGGAAGTACCATTTCCCACTACCACCTCTACAAAAATGCGATAATATGTCTCTACAAATAGAAAACTATTCTTTTAGACTGGAACTATGGTACTTCCAGGTTTCCCTTCTTTTCAGAAATGCTTTTGGGATAGAGTTGGAGGATTCTGTGAAACTTACCCAGGATTTACAGATATTTGGTTCCCCTTCACCCTGGCATTAATCTGCTGCAGGTCATTTAACTGCCACAGCTTTTCAAATCTCAGAAATGTTCATACTTCCTTGGCATGAAGTGGCAATTCTAATGTATCCTGGAAATATCTTTAAACTTAAAACGGATGTACACTGCATACACAGCCAGTCTGATACTCTCATAATCACAATTACTGCGCACATTTGTGTGTAACATACAGCAAACTTGTCCATAGTTCTGCCAGAAATCAGATGACAATGTTATTCTTGTCTAAGGACTATAAGATAAGGTAACACCCATACAATTTGTGCCGCTCTGACACTAACGACATTTTTAAACAGTCAATTGTTTCGTAGGAACATGTTCCTGTTTAGTTGACTTCTGATGACTGCACAACTGTCTAAGCTGTAGAGCATCCCTGAGAGACTAGTAAGACTATGGAAGAATATTTATATAATAATAAGAGGTCTGAAGTAATTAATTCTGGTGGAAAACTGCTGAACTATATTTTTTAATTGTGGAAAATATATTATTACTTTTAAACTTTTCCCAAGACTGGCCTTCAGCTATTACACTTTGATTTATGCTTATATCCGATGCTTATTTCTTGTACAAAGAGATCAATTTTTGGTGAAAAATGATGTTATATATACTGCTTAATGTTGCTTTTGCTTTGTTATTCCCATGGTGTCCAGCTGTGCTATTCACATACAGAATATCTTTACTCAAAGCACTGTGCAGGTACATTAAGACTTTATTAGGTCATAATTTTTTAAAATTTTATATAGGAAACAGGAGAACAAGTATTGAATAGAAGGAAGCAGGAGTGCAAGGAAAACTGAGACACTAGTGGTTAATACAATAACCTATGCTCTGCATTACAGGCCAAGGAAAGGTTCATGGAAGACTTTAAACCAGAAATATTAATTACTTTGGTAGATGACCACCCAAGCTATGTCAGAGAGCATTGGTGAAGTCACAAAATTACTAGTTTGAAAATGTATTTGTTGTATTGGGTGATGGCAGTTTCTATCATGGGTTACAAGTTAATTGAGACAAGAAAACCCCAATAGCAGGTTAGATAGACCTTTCTTCTCAAATTAAAATCTTTTTTTGAGTAAAACTTACTGGTTTATACATTATCAACGTAGACATAGTTACTATAATATGATTTCTATACATCTTTTGATGGTGTCCTACCAGCTAATTCTGGTAGACTTCCAGTCAACAGTGTATGGGGAGAGGAATACCTTTCCAAACAGTAAGTCAGAGCATATGATGCAGGAGCCTACTTGCTTCATTTATTTATACAGACACCCTAAAACAGGACACCAAAGTTTGGCAATGTTATTACAGCCATCAGATTATGCTTATTTATTTTAGAACCTACATTTTAGGAGGTACATGGAGAATGATAGGCAAAATTGCTGCGTATTAAGAAAGAGCTTTAACAGCTCGATCCATATTCCCCTATAGAACCTGCTTTTTGTATGAAATGAAGTCTTTAATTTTCTGGTGTTTCATTTAGTATATTCTACAATATGTCTGTTCTTTCTTCATGACTAAAATTCAGGCATTACATTTTATAGAGCTCATTTACATAGGAAAGGAATCATTTGCCAGGTAAGACCAGATTTTCACAGTATTGGATTTTGATAATAGGTGTATTTAGAACAGCCTCTAAATTGTAATTCAAGCAACTCTCAAGTTTCACTGACAAGGATACCTCCCAAAAATTCTGAAGAAAGTTTGAAAATGGTCCCTCCTTTGGAGACCACTGGACATGCCTAAGATCTTTTCTCATTCTATTTCCTGGCCAAGTCCAGGCCTAATTTTATATTCTTGATGAGTTGGCCATCAGAATGAATGAGACTTCAAGAGAGATGGCACTTATGTTATGCAGAGAATAAGAAGCCTTCTAAATCATTGACCTAGAAGCCACATTTCCTAATATCCTGTCTGGAACTACAACTTCAACATTTGATTAAAAAGAAAGAAGGCACAAACTTCCCTCTGATCATGATTTTCCTTTGAGCTGTATTCTAAGAACAAAATAATGTAAGAAGGAACAAACTTGCTTATTTAAATATTATGCCATTTCATACTAACTATTTTAATATTTTGGCTATCATTATTCATTCATTTTTATTCTACACTTTATGATAATGTTTAAGATTATAAAACATCTGCTATGCATTTTAGAAATAATAATTCATTATATTCAAACTAGTTATGTACAGACAGTTTTGCTAACAGCAATAGTAAAAATGTTAATAAAGGAAAGAATTAATAGGTCAGTGATTGTCACGTATGCTTTTGCAGAAGTAATGCAAACATGTTCCCTTAATAAAACATTAAGATTCTAATTTAAATAAACATAAACTGGGCTTCTATTAGCATCAAAAGTTATTGACATAATTCATAAACACGTATTTAAAAATGCCTAATGTATATTATTGAATTTGTGTAGGTTAATAGTTGCTACAGGAAGATGTGGTCTGTTTAATAGCTGTAAAACGGAATTAATGATGTTGAATAGTATAGCTGCTGTTTGAGCTATTTTTATCAGAATGTGTATGTGAATAGTTTTTATTTTCAGATCCAGACAGTTATACAATGAGTTATTGGCAGAATCAGGACATGAAGTCATACAGCTTATCCTTTGCAGGAGGAATTTTCAGTGGATTTAAGCAAGCACTGCAGCTTCTAACCACATAGAAGGCATTTTAGGTGAAGGAATACAAGCTTAAGCATCCCTGTACAACATTGGTTTCAGGAAGGTCAGTGCAGCAAAGCAGTTTCATGTTAACAATTAGAACTTAACAGCAAATAACTGGAGAATCTAAACCAGCATAGGGTAGTTTAAAGGGGTAAAGTACCCCTTTCTGGGGACTTACAGATCTCTATTTGTTGAACAAGGTGAAAAAAAGTAAGAAATAAGAAAATATTATTTTTGTCATTTTAATACCGGAGGAAATAAGAAGCAATTAATAATTACCTGTCCAAAAAGATTCATGAAGTCCGTGACAGAGGATAGAATTAAATCCAGACTGATTATGTCCCAGTTTAGTGGGTTAACCAGAGTAATCTCTACAGCAGCTCCCCAAAATTATTTTCACCCTGAAAGTCTCCTTCATTTATAAATAAAAATCATCATTTAGACTGATTATTTCTTTCTTATACCAGTAAATAAAATTAATCAGAAAGATAGCAAGGCCATTGAGAAAACAAATTTCACTGCTAAATGAAGTACATAACGGTTTTCAATTCCTAGTGCAGTGTTCAGACAACTCCAAAACTCCAGCAATAGTTGCTGCTGAGAAAAAATCAATTAATTCTTTTCCAACTCAATCATCTGTTGACCACAACATTTAAAAATTAATTTCTATTGGAGGGACATGAGAATGGGTATCTTCTGGAGGGGCAGCATAGCGGGACATAAGCAATCCAGGTCAAAAGGGGAAGTGCAAAGTCCTGCTCCTTGGGCAGAACATCCCCATTCACCAGTACATGCTGGGGGTGGACTGGTTAGAGAACAGATTTACAGATAAGGACTTCAGGGTTCTGGTGGACACAAGTTAACTATGAACAAGCAATGTGCCTTTGTAGCAAAGAAGGCTAATGGTATTCTGGGATGCATTAGGAGGAGTGCTACCAGCAGATTGAGGGAGGGGGTCCTTCCCCTCTACTCAGCACTGGTGAGGCCACATCTGGAGTATCATGTCCAGTTCTGGGCTCCTCAGTACAAAAGAGACATGGACATACTGAAAAGAGTCCAGCCATGGAGGGCCACAAAGGGCCACAAAGATGGTTAAAGGATCAGAGCATCTCACATATGAGGATAGGTTGAAAGCTGGGACAATTTAGCCTGGAGAAGAGGAGGCTCAAGAGGGAAATTCATGGATCAGAGCATCTCACATATGAGGATAGGTTGAAAGCTGGGACAATTTAGCCTGGAGAAGAGGAGGCTCAAGAGGGAAATTCATCAAAGTATAAAGACATCTGAAGGGACGGTGCAAAGAAGAGAGAGACATGCTTTTTTCAGTGGTGTCCAGTGACAGAACAAGAAGCAATGGACACAAATTGAAACATAGGAGGTTCCCTCTGAACATCAGGAAACACTTTTTTACTGTAAGGGTGACTAAGCTGTGGTACAGGTTGCCCAGAGATGTTGTAGAGTCTCCATCACTGGAGATATTTAAAAGCCATCTGGACATAGTCCTGGGCAGCCTGCTGTAGTACCCCTGTTTGAGCAAGGACACTGGACCAGATGACTTCCAGAGGTCCCTTTCCAACCTCAACCATTCTGTGATTCTGTGATTTTGGCTAACTTACATCTTTTACTGGAACTAAGGTGAAAAAAGTAAAAACATATGAGTCCTGTATTTTATTTATATGGCAAAATACAGTTTACAGCAATGAATAGCTATATAAACACTAATGATCAAATTGATTCCTCAGAAACAGACTAAACAAGAGTCACACCCTCACCTTATTTTTTTTGTGTGTGCGAAGGATGCTGGAACAGAAACTAATTTTTTATATTTTCAGAAGTTCTACGAAACTGCTATTTTCTATAAACTCAAGGGAGAGATTAAGGTACAGCAAGGTCATTCTGATGTTTCTACCAGCAGGTTTGCTACTGCTGCAACCAGCACTCCTCAGAAACAATCCATGGGAGAGTCTTGCTACAATACATCAATGTCCATTTTTATTTTATTTTATTTTTGGCAGGTTCAGATTTCCCTTGACTTTGGAGAGCTCTATGCTCAGCTGGGATCATAGTTGCTTCAGAAGCTTAGGTACTAAGTTGGCTCCAGACTCCTAAATACATCCAGATTTCACCCCAGATACATACATGTTTCACTCCAAATACTCTTTAAGCTAAACTCATAATTATTGTCCAGTTTCCTTATGAGATTCTTTTGCCAGAGATTTCATGACAAAAATTCATTGATTGTTCCAAGGAACCATTTTTATCATAATAAATGTATGTAGGTTAACCTGTAGTATCTCATTCCACGTAATGCTTTTCAGAAAGAACTGACCTTACTCAAGAGTTTAGGTAGTTATTTATTTGTCTATCAGGAAATATTTTGTCCATTTAATCTGGGAGTCGATTTTATCATGATAACTACAGGAACAACATCTAAAATAAGCCCTTAGCCTTACTCTAAATCTGATATTCTCTTATAACTACTTTCATGCACATATAGTTTTCCTACACAGAAAAAGGCCAATGAAAAAATATATGGATGTCAATATGTCTTGAATGTAGACATCTGTGCAGCTGACAGTATTCTTGAAAATGGTTTAAATCAACCTGAAGAACAAGGCAGGGTGTGTACCAAAGAACTGCAGAATCATAGAACCATTTCCAAAGGGGAAGGGAATGAAACCAGGCTCACTAGAGATGAGCCTGGGGGCAGCATGCCAGTGTTGGAGGCAAGACCGATAGCATAACTGAAGTGCATCTATGACAATGCGTGCAGCATGGCCAAGAAACAGGAGGAGTTTGGAGCCATTGTGCAGCCAGAAGACTATAACAGCCACCATCAAGGAAATATTGTGGGATAACTCACATGAATAGAGTTCTGCAATGGATGGCTACAAATTCTTCAGAAGGGATAGGCAAGAAAGGTGCGGTGGCAGGGTAGATCTGTTTGTTAGGGAGTGTTTTGATTACTTAGAGCTTAATGATGGTAATGACAAGGTTGAATGTTTAAGGATCAGGGGAAGGTCAACAAGGCAGATATCATGGTGAGAGTCTGTTATAGACCACCCAACCAAAATGAAGAGGCAGATGAAATATTCTACAAGCAGCTGGGCAAAGTTTCATGATCACTAGGTCTTATTTTCATGGGGGACTTCAGCTTACTGGATGTCCATTGGAAATACAACACAGCAGAGAGGAAAAAGTCTAGAAGATTCCTGAAGTGTGTGGAAGATAACCTGGTTTGAGTGAGCAAACCAGGGGAGATGCCTCAATGGACCTGTTGTTTACAAACAGAGAAGGACTGGTGGGTGATGTGGTGGTCAGAGGATGTCTTGGGTGTAGCGATCACGAGATGATAGCTTTCAGTTCTTGGAGAAGTAAAGAAGGCAGTCAGCATAACCGTTATCTTGCACTTCCAGAGGGCAGGCTTTGGCCTGTTTAGGAGCCTGGGTGACAGAGTCCCTTAGGAGATAGTTCGGAAAGGCCAAGGGTTCCGGGAAGGCTGGACATTCTTTAAGAAGGCAGTCTTAAATATGCAGGAGCAGGTCATCCCCATGTGCCAAAAGAGGAGCTGGTGGGGGAGAAGACCAGCCTGCCTAGACAGAGAGCTTTGGCTGGAACTCAGGGAAAGAAAAGAGAATTTACCACCTTGGAAGAAGGGGCAGGCAGCTCTGGAGGACTATAAGGATCTTGTGTGGTTATGCAGGGCAAAGATTAGAAAGGTGAAAGCCGAGCTAGAATTTAGGCTGGCCAACGCTGTAAAAGATAACAAAAAATGCTTTTACAAATACCTTAGAAACAAAAGAAGGGCCAAGGACAATCTGTATCTCTTACTGGGTGCAATGGGGAACATTGTCACAAAGGATGAGGAAAAGGCTGTGGTACTTAATGCCTTCTTTGCCTCAGTCTTTAATAGTAAAACCAGTTATGCTCAGGGTACTCAGACCCCTGAGCTGGAAGATGGGGACAAGGAGCAGAATGAAGTCCCCACATTCCAGGAAGAAACGGTTCGTGAAGTGACCTGCTGCTCCATTTAGACATGCACTAGCCAATGGGGCGGGATGAGATCCACCCAAGGGTACTATAGGAGTTGGTTGAAGAGCTAACCAAGCCTCTCTCCGTCATTTATCAACAGTCCTGGCACACTGGGGAGGTCCCAGAAGACTGGAGGTTGGCCATCTACAAGGGCAGGAAGGGGATTCAGGGGACTACAGGCCTGTCAGCCTAACCTTGGTGCTGTGGAAGGTTATGGAGCAGATCATCCTGAGTGCCACGACATGACACATGCAGGACAACCAAGCCCAGCCAGTATGGGTTTATGAAAGGCAGGTCCTGCTTGACTAATCTGATCTCCTTACTTGATAAGATAGCACACTTTGTGGATGAGGAAAAAGCTGTGGTTGTTTACCTGGACCTTAGCGAGGCCTTTGACACCACTTCCCACAGTATTCTCCTGCAGAAACTGGTTGCTTCTTGCTTGGATGGGTGTATTCTATGCTGGGTTAAAAGGTGGCTGGACAGACTGAGCGCAAAGAGTGGTTTGAAATGGAGATACATCCAGCTGGTGGCCGGTCACAAGTGATGTTCCCCAGGGCTCAGTGTTGGGGCCAGTCCTGATTAATACCTTTATCAATGATCTGGACAAGGGGATTGAGTGCACCCTCAGTAACTTTGGAGATGACACCAAGCTGGGGGAGGGAATGTTGATCTGCTGGAGGGTAGGAAGGCTCTACAGAGGGATCTGACCAGGGTGGATCGGTGGGCAGAGGCCAACTGCATGAAGTTCAAGAAAGAAAAGTGGCAGGTCCTGCGCTTGGGACACAGCAGTCTCACACAGTGCTACAGGCTTGGGGCAGAGTGGCTGGAAAGAAAAAAGTGCCTGGCAGAAAAGGACCTGGAGGTGTTGGTTGATGGCTGGCTGAACATGAGCCGGCAGTGTGCCCAGGTGGCCAAGGTGGCCAACAGCATCCTGGTTTGTATCTGAAACTGTGTGGCCAGCAGGACTAGGGAAACGATTGTCTCCCTGTTCTTAGCACTGATGAGGCCGCACCTCAGATATTGTGTTCAGTGCTGGGCCCCTCCCTTCAAGAGAGTGTACAGGTGCTGTAGTGCGTCTGGAGAAGGGCAATGAAACTGGTGAAGAGGCTGGAATGCAACTCTTCTGAGAAGAGGCTGAGGGAACTGGGATTTTTTAGCTTGAAGAAAAAGAGGCTGAGGGTGGACCTTATTGCTCTACAACTACTTGAATTGCAGTGAGGGTGTTGTCAGTCTCTTCACCCAAGTAACAAGGGATAGGAAAAGAGTCAATGGTCTCAAGTTGCACCAGGGGAAGTGTAGATTGGATATTAGAAAAAATTTCTTCACTGCAAGGGTGGTCAAGCACTGTGACGGGCTGCCCAGGGAAGGAGGTGATGGAATCACCATCCCTGGAGGTGTTTAAAAATGCCTAGATGAGGTGCTATGCGAGATGGTTTAATGGTGAACTTGCCAGCCCTGTGTTAATGGTTGGACTTGATGATCTTACAGGTCTTTTCCAACCTATGTGATTCTATGATTCTGTGATTCTATGATTTAAAGTGGAAACGACCTTTAAGATCATCAAATGCAACAGTTAATCCAGGCTTGGCAAGTCCTATATTTGTGGCAACAACTGGGATCTTAACAGTATTTTTAAAAAACATTTTGGAAGCAAATTTAGCCTGATGACAGACATGAGAAGAATGAAGAAGAAGGTCATAATGAAGAAATCCTATTCTATCTACCTCTGACAAAGATATTATAGATGCATTATATATATATAGGATTTAGCCCTTGATGAAACCACATAATTTAAAGAAGCAAGACTGTTGCAAGAGAAATAGATTGTTCTATTGCTTTTCAGCTCGGTTTTATAGAGTATGCCTTGTTAAAAAAGTCACTGAAGTTTGTTTTTTTATCTCTGACCCTCCACATTCGTGTTCAAATCTGTCAAGGAACACAAAACACTTGTTATTTTTTATTGCTCCTGGTGCTTCGAAACCATAGTTGTATATGAACAAACTGTTATAACCTACCATGGTCACTGCAAACACAAATGCTAAATAAGGAGTTTAATATACTGTACCAAAAAAAATTCCCTGCATTCAGAGAAAGCTGGAACTCTATATACCTCTTTCAGAGGGTATTTTTTAGGTTTCCAGGCACATAGCAAGGACATCTCCTTAGGTTAAGCGACTTTCTTTTTTTTCCACTTGTACTCTGTGAACTAACATAGAAGTAAATCTAGCATGCAAACAAATAGGAAAGAAAAGCAGGAAATCCTCTGATGTTATTACCACCCCATGTACAAAGCCCACTATGAAAACCATACATCACTTAAAATTCATTCTTCATATAGCACCTCAGAGAGATTTGTTCCTGTCCTTACAAATGCTGCCCTTACAGTTTTGTCTGCCTCATGCCTGAGATACCCATGTAACGAAGGTGAGAATAAAGGACAGTGCCACACTAAAACCAGCTTTTCTGTGTTAGATGAGAGTGATTTCTTCCTTGCTGTATCACACAGGTGATTTTCTCAGTGTAATCCATAAGAGAATTTATACTTCAGATGAATGCCTGAACTGCTGCATTGCTGAATCCTTGGCATTACCTGTCAATTGCTGCTTGGATTTATAGGGCAGATATTTCTTTGTGGACATGCAATGGTAGCAGCTGAAGCATATTTTTCATGACTGAGCACCATATATAATAATTTACACAGAATGAAAATGGCTAGTAATTACTGCCAAACATATGTGCCCATTTCAAGCTCCCTTTTCAGTGTAAAAGACAACAAAGCAGTGGAGTAGTAGCAGAATTGCTATCCTATGTACATGAGTTTTCAGGTTTTTTTGGGTTTTGAGTTTTGGGATTTTTTTTAATTAATGTGTATTTTGACCCTAAACCATGGAATCATTAGTAAAGAAAATCTTAAAAGCACAAGTCGGCTTATCCTAACAATGAACACATTTTTTATCTGAAACAGCAGTAAAGAGAAGACTAAGCTGTATGTCTCTCTGATCCCTGCTGGTTTACGAGTTTTAGAGCTTTACTAATGTAGCAAAAATTCATACAATTGCTTTAATTGTCTGAATAGTAACCACTGAGCAGTTCCTTTTGCTAAAACCTCCTCATTGTATTCTAGTCAGTATTTAACAAAAGCAAAGATCATGACTAATGGCTGTATAGTCACAGATCTCTTTGTTTTAAACTGGTTTTTTTTTCCTGAATACAATTAACCTTTAATTTTCATCTCTAGATAAAATTAAAAACCTCTCTTCTAGACCTTTCCAAGTAAAGTATTTTTCTAGTTTACAAAAATAATTAGTATAATAATCTTCTGTATCTACGTAGCATCTTTAACCTCAGTGTCTCCAAACGTTTAAAGAATATTCCTTAGATTTTAGAAGACCCTTGTAAAGGAGGTGATTTCTGGGTCAAATCTGCCTGTGCAGCTACACAGCTTATGGGAGTTCATTCATCTTCCCAGGCTGTGCGATCACAGAAGCTGTAATTGGAGAGGCTGTGTCTAACTCACAGAAACAGGAGGCAGTTCTAGGCAACCCCTGCACTTGATAATAACTAAGAAAAAAACCAAAACCAAAAGTCCAACCAACCAACCAAACAAAAAAAACTCCAAACCCCGTAGCATTTTACATTCCCCTGAATCTTACAGTTAAAGAGGATTGCCTGATTCAACAAGTGGGTCTAGAATCTACAAAAATTTCTGAACATTTAATTATTTTTCTTATGTATGGCATGGAATTCATACAGGAATCTTTACAAATCTGGGCATTAATCTCACAAAAAACTGTAAGGAGAATGCAAAGTAAATGTTTCTGAAAGTTATAAGTCACAAAGTGAACAGATGATACAAAAACCCTTTACTGCTATTGCCAGGAAAAATCACTCTCTGTAATATTTAGCATTTTCATTCTTACAGATGTGCTCAGCCTGGTAAAAGGACTACCCTGTGCACTGTCACTATACCATCTTTGCGCTTCTTTAGTTCTTGCAGGCTGTGTTAATCTCATGTGAATAGGACAGTTGCAAACAGTTTAGGGGAAACGTTCATGGAGTTTGATGATGAGTCATGAAGAGAAATTAAAAGGAATATTGTAACATATTCTATAATATGGTATATGTTCCGCATTACCTGTTATTATATACATGATATATCATGTCACATATCACATATATATTACGGAAAGATAAAATCATAGAATCACATAGGTTGGAAAAGACCTTTAAGATCATCAAATCCAACCATTAACACAGGGCTGGCAAGTTCACCGTTAAACCATCTCGTTCAGCACCTCATCTAGGCATTTTTAAACACCTCCAGGGATGGTGATTCCATCACCTCCTTCCCTGGGCAGCCCGTCACAGTGCTTGACCACCCTTGCAGTGAAGAAATTTTTTCCTAATATCCAATCTAAACTTCCCCTGGTGCAACTTGAGGCCATTTCCTCTTGTCCTATCACTTGTTATCTGGGAGAAGAGATCAACCCCCACCTGGCTACAGCCTCCTGTCAGGGAGTTGTAGAGAGCTATAAGGTCTCACCTGAGTGTCCTTTTCTTCAACCCCAAGTTCCCTCAACTGATCCTCATCAGACTTGTTCTCTAGACCCATCTCCAGCTCTGTTGCCCTTCTCTGGACACACTCTAGCCCCTCCATGTCCCTCTTGAAGGGAGGGGCCCAACACTGAATACAGGATTCAAGGTGTGGCCTCATCAGTGCCAAGAACAGGGAGACAATCGCTTTCCTTATCCTGCTGGCCATACTGTTTCAGATACAAACCAGGATGCTGTTGGCCACCTTGGCCACCTGGGCACACTGCCGTCTCGTGTTCAGCCAGCCATCAACCAACACCTCCAGGTCCTCTTCTGCCAGGCAGCTTTCCAGCCACTCTGCCCCAAGCCTATGAAGATATCGTGGTCCATCAAAAAAAAAATGCTTTAGCTGTATGAAAATTGGAAAGATAGGTTATACATTACTCCATAATCAACTTTCCAGTCCTCCAAAGCATATTCAGTCACAGCGCAGTTGGAAAGCATTTCTTCTGGCAACGTAGGCTAAAGACTCAGAGCAGTGAGTGTCAAGTGCCAATGAACAAACATAAAAGCAGCAGCTACAACAGCCCAGAGCAGCAATTCTGCTTCTGGATGAACTCCAAGTGCCTTGCTGAGTGAAGCATCAGCAGTGCAGCATTTAGTGTTTTTCAAGCCAGACTTGCCTTCAGGCCATGGGGAAAGTTTTACATTTAAATTCCTTGAAATTCAGACCCATTAACTTTTCACAAGTTTTAATACTTTCTCTACCTGCTTTGTTAATTATCAGGGTTTTGTTCTTCCTCACACACCCACATGATTCTTCTTCATGATCCTGCAATGAATTCATCATGTTGACATTTTGACAGTTCACTTATTTCCAAGCAGTAGACTACTATGTTATAAACATAGTGTTATGATTTTGCTAAAGAACAAAGAATAAGGTTTAAGTGGAAAGAGAAAGATCATTTTTATTCAAACCCAAATGTCAGCAATAGTGGCTGAGGGAATGTAGAACATTTCTGGCACAGAAAATTACTTGCAGAACCATTTTTTTTTCTTCTTAACTTTTTATATATCTTTTCACAGATACAAATACATATGTACAAATATGAGCATCTGCACAAATAGTGTAATCCCTTTATCACCATGTTCTCTTATTCTTGCTAACTTGCTAATAGTTACTCAAAAGACTAAGATTTTTCAAAAAGTGCTTATTTTATAAAAAACACTCTCAAATCTTCTCACATATTTAACATTTTAGTATAAAGTCTAAGCCCAAACAGTAAAAAAAAAAAAAGTATTCTCTTACCTTCACATCATGGCATAGTTTCCAAATTGCTTCTGTGACTATGAAGAACCCCATAGCCTTCATCCTTCCAACCCTAATAGATTTGTTAATATTAAGGTATATTTCATAGATCAGAAAAGTATGAAATTCATATTTCCTGCACAAAAAGTTTCTGAAATGAGTTGTTGAAAACATTTTTAGCCATAAGAAGTAAGATTAATCAGTTCGCATTTTAAAGAGAAAGAAACACACATCACCTACTTGTATATTTCTTCCTCTATGGGTGTCCAAAAAGCAGTAAAAATTATAGACTACTGTTACAGATTATTTTTTCTTATTAGAAGTGAGTGAATTTTGAGTCATTATTCACTCTGGGTTCTTTTCTTTTTTCTGTCTTCGTGTTTTGTCAGATATTTTTATAATTTTTTCTTAAATGTTATGATATCTAGTACAGCCATTTCTTCTTATAGATACTTAATTCAAGATATGCAGTATCAGCATTCTGGCTGCCACTGAGCATGGATGATTATAGTGGAATACGAACTGCACTTGATGCCAGCACATTTTAACTCAGCTGGATTGTCGACTTCTTGGACTTCGGACCAACACCCTGGAGGGCTGGTGTGTAGAATTCAGTTCAGTCTAATGTCTAATTTTTAATAAATTTCTGTGAATCTCTCAAATCTTCAACCTCATTATAAAAAAATAATAAAAATTTTCCAGATTCCTTCCAGCTTTTGAAGTTACGGGTATAATACCTCTGTGATATAAACCAGTATCCATACAAAATTTAAGTGCATTTTTCCATTAAACGTGAAATGGAAGGTGTTTCCCCCCTTCAAATCTCTCTTCTGTTTATTTTCAAAGGGTATCTCTTTTTCTGGGTCTAACCAACACCTTTCCTTCAGTGGCAGACTTTTTATGTAAGATCTGCTGCTTCTAAACCCATGTTTATGAGAAAAAATCATAAACATCAAATGCAGACATTCTTTTAAAAACTGTGAATAAGATTCTGACTGAGGTATAGAAACTGAGAAAAGAACTGTAAAGGATTTTCAGAGATTTGAAAATCTGAGATATCTGGTAAATCTTTATCCTCCTGTACCTTTATACCCTTACCAGTTTTGCATTCAAAGTATCCCATTCTGGAATTTACTTTACCAGACATTTTATCCAATATATCATAGTTCCGCTGTCCAAGGGAGTTTAATTTGATCTGGAAAATGTCTTTCTTATTGAGTGACAAGGTCTATTTTAGATTTGAGACATCTGATTTGTTCCATTTAAATCAAATATTCAATTTGGTCTGTTTGTGAGAAGTCATTCTTAACTTTGAAATGTTACAACATTGCTTTGTTGTAACTTTTTTTTTTTTTTGGTAGGATTTTGAACTTTGGATTTCTTAGGTCATATGAATTCTTTTAATTAAACTTATTAAACTTTACCAGAATGTAAAAGACTACCATCATGCTAACTGCAATGCTTAGCTGATGTGAAAAGCATGCTGTATTTGTTTAGTTTTCTAATCTGCATTTCAAGAAAATCTTATTTGTTCAGAGTGCCAGATTAAATTGGTAGAGTTTGCTAGACTTTTAATCTATGTAAACCTGAGTAGACTGTTTACTCTCAACAAATTAAAAAAAATATATTTTGGAGGAATTCAATGCATCTAAAAACCAGATTCTTAAGATCTTATGCATATTCAATTTCAGTAATCATATGAACAATAATTATGTCCCTGGTTGAGAATGTAGCAAATACCATCTAAATGTGCAAAACCCCTGTTTGA
The DNA here is from genome assembly GCF_015220075.1 of Falco rusticolus. Classification (NCBI taxonomy): domain Eukaryota; kingdom Metazoa; phylum Chordata; class Aves; order Falconiformes; family Falconidae; genus Falco; species Falco rusticolus. The sequence goes on from NC_051189.1 coordinate 21,521,095, forward strand.
GAATGATCCAGATCCTTTCTCAAAAAGAAATAGCATGTTTTCAACCTGATTTCCCAAGGCAGTGACACACGTCCAAAGATTTGTGAACCTCAGCTGGGGAAGAAAGAAAAAAATGAAACAGCAACAACAACAAAACCCCCACAACTTTGATCCAATAAACGTTAATCTAAAAGTGGTTTCAGGGTATGATCAGAAGCTTGACTCCAGTGAAATATGTGTGTATCATATTTGAAGGGAGTATGAGTAGGAGGACATAGTAGCTTTCTTATGATAGAACAGCTGAACCTGATTATCTGAATAGCATGTGCCTCTACAAAAATACATGCAGACTTCACAGTGAAATCAACACAGATGGAATAATACAATCAAGATATTTTTAATGTCTTGAGTCAGTTTGGTTTTCATTTCTGTCACCTAGTTTCAAGGCTTCTTTTTATCTTTTGGATTGAATCCCAGAATCTCTCTACCTTATAGCACTACAAAAAGAAAACAAAGCAAAGCAAACAAAAACAAAACAACAAAACAAAAATAAAAGCCTCTCTCCCATCCACTAAGCTACTCTCTCATATTGAACTTCTGTCATATGATGCAGCACAGGTCTGTTATAACCCATTCTGAAAATATTCTTTGGAGTTAATTGGAACTTAACACACATTATTTTATATAGCTTCATACTCTACAGTGAAAATGTTCCATCAGTTTAAAGCCAGGACATTTAAAAACTGTTCATAATTTTATAATGTCCTGCTGATAACTATCAACCCTCCAAGAAATGTAACAACAGGCTAGGAATAGATGCTGAATGTTCAACTTAGATTTCCATGCAAGGGGTGTGACAAGTTAAAACTCTTAGAAAAAACAAAAGATCTTTTAGAAATCTGAGTCACTAAAATCCAAAGTACAGTGAATGGCTTTGGAGTAGAGAATATTATTTTGATCTTTTTACCTACAATACCCTGCACAGTGAGGTTTTGGCCCAAGAATGGTACTTCTACTTGCATGTCAATAATCCTGCAAAATAACAATTATTTTTCTTTACAAAACATTTAAGGAGGAATATGTTTTCCCTGATAAATCCCGGTTGTTAATAGGTTTAATAGATCCATGAAAAAGTCGGGATTCTTCAAATATCATCAAAATAAAATTGGTATGCCTGAAAATTTTACAGCATTTAACATCAAAGCTTTTTTTCTGAGTAAAGACACCTATCGAACTTTAAGTTATAAAAAAGACATATATCATTCTAGTCAAAGTACATCAATACAGAGCAGCTGTCTTATCAGCTTATAGGAAAACTTAGGTTTAAAATTACATAAAAATTTTAATTAATATACCCACCTATCACCCTTAAAAATTGTCATTATCCTTATGTCAGTTACATTTTCCTATTAATTATCTTCTAAGGTATTGCTAAACATCCTCGATAATGCTTTTTCATTTTTCAAAAATCACTTTGTTAATGTAAGAATAGAAATCATTCAGAAACATGGGATAAGGCAATTCCTTGTCTTTATTAATCCCTGTATGTATACAAGCTTACTCCTATCATAGGCAAACAAATGAATGAACAGTTCTTGGAGGGACACAGGGCCAGCTACAGGAACAAGTGAAGGAACTATTCTCCATATAACTCAAGAATAAAACTCCCAATGAACCAAGATAGTCAGAAATTTCACCCACACTGAAGAGTGAAGTTCAGATTCAGAGTCTAGGTTCTGACATGCCACTGTTTGGCTTGAATACCTTACTAGGAATGGCTTTTCCTAGCTTGAGATTTGCCTCAGAAAGGATTTTGTACATTTTAGAAGGGATTTGGTGGTTATGGCACAAGCTGACTGTTACAGTTTAGGCGCTGGCTGTAGCACAAGCTCTGTCTCCATATTGCCATGATTTCTCAGGCTGATGGTGAACAAATATTCTTTGATCAACCAGCTGTATGCAAGGCAGTTCACATTTTGACTCCAGTTTGGACTTTGTGAACTTACTCCAGGGAAAGAAATGCAGGCCTAAGCATTCCGGTTCGTGATTAAGATCTTCCCTTATAACTGGGGACGCAAGTAGCTTGAACTGCATACCTTTGCAGCCTTGAGTTTAGCAGCTTAGCCTCAAACACAGCTACCACATGCAGTGCTGATGTTGCCTTGTGATCTGGGGTGGTCAGCTTCTTTGTGTTTCAATTCAATGTGTTACTGTGCAGAATACCATCACTTCTACAGTTTAGAGGAGTGATGCTAGAATCCCACAATATCACAAGCCTTTCTATGCTAAAATATTATGCTAGAGAGAGCCATGCATAAAAAATACCTTAGCAAGAATGAGAATCCTAGGAGTCATGAACACTGCCATTAGAGTGGATATTGGAGATCAGTGATAAATAATTTCCAGTTCTCTGGCTATTCTTAGGGATAGGAATTATGTAAGTAGTGTGGCAAAGAACTTTCTTTGAATCAGCAAGTGGGAGTCTACTTCCTGAGATACAATGAAACAAAAATAAAAGAGTAGAAAAATAAGGAAAAATAGCATTTTATATTCAAAATGCTGATTTTCATTTTGTTCACTATAACTGTCTTGTCTGCTAGGATAGTAAATTACAAAAGTATGTAGAACAAGTTCAAACCACAGGTACATAGTAGTTTACTAAATGATCAGGCAATGCAAATATGTAAAAAAAAAAAAAAAAAAAAAAAAAAAGTACTCAGCAAAAAGTATGTAAATTCCAACACCAGTTTTGAATATGTTAAGTCTTGTCATGACCATACAAATTTGTTTTCAAACTCTGCTTTGCCATCATTAGCCCCAAATGCTTGCTAATAACTAGAATTGAGGTTGAAAAATTTAGTATTTAGCAAACTGATCTGTACCATTAAGTAATTCATTTGCAATCTAGGCATTATATAATTTGACTTATTAAACTAATGAGGTTTGTGTGAATGTCTTAAGTCTGAATATATTTTTTTTAATCTCCAGTTTTCAAATAACTACTAAAATACAGATTAAGCTCAAATTGTAAATTACTCAAATACCTCTGAATAAAGAATGTGCCTGAAATGTGTGTGAATTACTTTCAGAAAATCTAGGAATATACCATTTTGAGATTTGTTTGCTCAGGTCAACTTAAAACCTACACATGATGTTTACCTTTTAGTGCATCTTTTGGACACTTGTTCTTGGTTTACCTGATGCCCCAGAAGTTCATAGAGAAATCACCAAAGACATGACAGAAAATATCAAAAATAAAGATTTCATTGCTGAAAAAAGGTTCTTTAAAGAAGCAAAACCACTACTTGGTCACACCCCCTAAGATGCCTGAGACAGATAATTTCAACCCCTTCATTTTTTAATTTAAGGCACTTACGTGGGAGGTTTTATAGCTCATAGTTAAATCATCTATACTGAAAGTAAAAGTTGAAGGAAGACTAGCAAAACTTTAATGAAAATCATGGCTTCATCATTAAATATGACTTTAAAAACAACTTACAAGTTTTCTTTTTGCATTCGTAGTTTCATGTATATGTTGAGCACACACCTCCATGTTTCAGCAAAAAGCATATATACAATGCTTGAAAGCAAAAGTGGTACAACTAAACAGACAGATCAATCAGAAATCTTCTATGCATGCAGTTTGAAGAGCTTTTCCATAGAGTCTGGTCTTATTACCTTTCTCTAAGATGACAACTAAACTATTTCTGAAACATTTATCCTGTTTCCAGAAAACCTTTAGTAACAGGAATTCTTCCAACTCCCTAACTAAACGGTTCCAGAGCTCTACAGAGATCTTCCTGGCTATCCCAGGAAAGTAGGAAAGTATCATCAGCCCTATAGGCTGCATGAGATCCAGCACTGTGAGTCCACAGGGGCAGCTCTTTGGGGCACCAAACAGACAGAGAGACCCTTATCTGGAGGATGGAACTCACTATGGAATGCCAAGAAAGAGCATTCTGGGTTTGTGCAAAACTTCTTGTGGGACGTTTAGGGGAGAAGCCAAGGGTGAGAAAGGAAGGAATTAAGGTGGTTGGAAGAGCTGGAAAATATAGGGATAAGGAGATAAAATGGACTGGTCTTGTGTAAGAAAAGGATCTGCATGCTTGTCAGGCTATGCTCTGTTCCTGGTCAACATAGTCAGTTCTGTGTTCCCATTAAGCTGCGTTTCTGTCTGCTTTCTTGAGTGAGAGGACTCTATTGGCATGTATGTGTAGAGGTAGAGGGCTGAGTGGAGCAGCTGGAGTGGGACCATTGGTCAGAGGGTCTTTGTATCTGGGATGCCAGCAACAGAAGAGACTGGAGTATGTTCACACTGTACAGGGGTGTGCATGTAGATGCATGTAATTTGCTAGAGTACATCAGGCTGGACTAGACAATGAATGGAATAAGAGGGATGGGAACCAGGTATCAGTTTTATTCAACTACTGGAGAGATCAGAGAGTATGAGACTGACTACTGGAGAGACAGGTGGTCCAATCTGGCTACTGAGAGATAAGGGGATCTGAGGAAGGGCTGCCAGTAAGGTCACAGGTCTAAACCACCTACTGGGGAGATCCATTCATGCATGTGTGCATGTCAGTGCAGGAGGGAAATGGGGCCAGGCAGGGACCCATGGACCAGTTACTAGTTAGAGAGTGTCTAAGGTTTGTTACTGGAGGGAATTAGGGGCTGTGTTTCTCTGCATACATGGGTGTGGGGTTTTGTCCTTATGTCTGGGTATCAGCAGCTGGGGCTGTGAGCATCAGGGTGTCCATTTGTGTGTCCATGTGTTAGCCATGGGGGAGTGTGAGGATCCAGGGCCAGCTACCGTACATACATATATAATTTCCACTGGTATTTTCATCTTGATCAGCCAAGGGAGGAACAGGATCAGGCCATTTGTGCTTGTTATATTTAAATGAGTATGGTATGCTTTGTGTCTGTATTGATTTGTATGGTCAACCATGCAAATATATACATACAGAGAGAGAGAAAAAAAGTACATGTATACCTATTTGGAATACGTGCCAAGCCTCACTACTGGCTGGACCTGTGGCCATGAAGCTGCAGCATCCTCTGCTGGGCTACCAGACTTGGTATGTCCTGAAAGATTCACCTTTAGGCAGTGAGGTAATCAGGTGTTGTAATCAGCGCAGACAAAATACAAAGTCAACTTCATTGGTCCAAACGGATATTCATTGTTTGTTGCAGGTGCTGACCAAACACAGTATAAACTGATACAAATAATTTTTATTTAAGATTTTCAGTCTTGAAAATGTAGAATTCTTAGCTGGACATGTTGCAGTGACAAATCTTGAATGAAGTACTGAGCTCCACAGAATACTGTTTTGGACTATTGTCTTTGCTATTGGCTAATTGTCTGGCTGTGTGTTGGGCTGACATTTTCTGGAATACCTCAGCTTTCAGCTATGTAACAAGTACAAGAATTAGAAAAGCAAAAGCTTTTAAAACAGGCAATTTTTTTACTGTTAGTTATTTTTAGAGACATGCTGGTTCACTGATCAAGGCAATCAGTGATTTCTTTCTATCTGAAACTTCAGATACAATTGCACTTTCACATCTAGATTTCCAGCCTGGGACTTAAAAAAACAACCAAAACCAACCAAACAAAACAAAAAAAAAAAAACAAAAAACCCTTATATAGAAATATATAGGGCTATATAGAAACTTCCATACAAAGATGCCTCAAAATACTGGACAGGTGTAGAAACCAGATCAAAAGTAAGTTGCAAAATGATCAAAATATGGAAGTCATGGGGATTAAACTACACACTCAAGAAACTAATTATTTAACTGTAAGAACATAAAGACAAAAGTCAGTCCAGATTTGTGAAAAAGGTCATGAACCATTGAAATTAACTTCTGATTGACTCAAATTAAGCTTTTGAAAAACTGTGTCCTCCCAGGGGTATAGTGAAAGAGGATTGCATTGGCTTTAGATGTTCTGTACTTGCTGTCAGCAGGGATTCAGTAATGTCTGAGGAGTTGTGCTTTCAATTTTCTCATTTGATAACATGCTTCCAAAGGAATGACAGGAAGTCTGTTTTTCCCTTTCATAAAGATTTATCAGAATCCCTGGTAAAGCTTGGGTAATTGATATTAAAAGGTTGAATCTTCAAGAGGTTACCATAGATAAACCTTTAGCATCACTAACTCCAGCATTTGGCTACTTCTTTCTGAAATAGCACAATGACAAAGCCAGTGTAACAATCAAAACAGCAAAAGCCCATACTCTTTAGACATAAAAAACCGCATTACATTATTTAAAAAGAAGCTGGAATGGTAGGTACCTGAGAAGAATCTTCAAACAAATGGAAACCCAAGGTATCCACTTTAATCAGAATTTGGAGCATCCTTATATAGATAAGGAGGTTAAGCCTGTCTTCTAGCTTGGATAAAATAGTTCTATGTATAACAGACAGTATGTGCAAAATTCTGCAAGGCTTAGACTTTATAACAACAGAACAATATAGAAAATGGCAGTTATCTTCAGCTCATACATTTGTACAGAATCTACAGCTGGAGCGACTCCTCAAAAAGTTGGTAGAAATGCAAATACCAATACTTGGAAGAGGGACAGTTCAAATCAAATGGAAGTAGGAGGAGGTGATTTCAGCTGCCTCTAATTATGGGGTGGGGGTGGGGGGTGGGGAAGAAAAGAAAAAAAAAAATCTGGAAGTTCATCAATTATAGATTGCCACTAATTATATTGTATTATTAATTCCTTAACATTTGAAAAGAAAACTGGAAACTTATTCCAAATCTGGAAAAAAACCCCAAACCTTGACATATAACAATAATTCAAACTTGAGATATGTTTTAGGTATATGTCTGAGTTTCATCTGCAGTACATCAGCTGTCATATTATGGAAAGTTCACTAGAAGCAAAGCCAAGAATGTAACAATTCACTCAGCCAAGCTGAATGTCAACTGTTTTCCTAAGTGGGAAACCTGATAAAATTATTTCAGTACTTGCTAGGAACCAATGCTGTGAGTGAGCATAGCTGTATTCCTATGTGACGTTTTAGAACTTTGGTTTAATCCACAATGGGGAAATTAAAACTCATTTAGTTATGACATTTTTTCACTTAAAACTTACAGATGGCTCAGAAAGTTCCATTCCAAGAAACCCCAGACATAGATTATTATTTGGGAAGTTTCCAGATTTATGTATTTTTTTTGATTTTACTTTTTGAAATAATCAAATTAAATATATTTTTTCCCTATTGCTAAATTCATCACCTTAAAAGAAGACAAATGGTCATTTGTTCTGGATCAATTATTCATTTTTCAAGACAATGTTTTTTATCTTGGAGGACGAAAGTTTTTCTCCCTTGATAAGTGATTGTCTAAAACCATAAATCTGAAAAAAAAAAAAAGAAAAAGAAGCCTAATAAAAAATGCTGTAAGATATACAGTAACACACGATGATTTTTTAGCTAGTCATGAGCCAGCAATTCTACTATAGTGCTAACTTTTACAAACCCTGCTTTAAATTGCATTTATCAATGCAATATGATAATAATTAAAATTTTAGCCGTAATTTCATCATACCATCATCTATCAAGGATAGTACATATAATAAAATTAAGCAGTCAGTGGAGAATATGGAAAACTTTTAACTTTAAAACTACATTATCATTTCTCATACATACCTTGGTGTGACCTACTAATGTATAGTTTTGTTCAAGAAGATATTTACAAAGTGTTATTAGATACTGCTACTACCTCCTACTTTTTGATTTCCATGGTACACTCAGTATTTAAAGAATGAAATTATTTTACTGTAGATAATTGTCCCATTCTTCTCTCTCCTTTCCATGAGCCTTTACTTGAGAAAAATCTTTCTGAGATCAGTGATCACAGTATCTCCTGCATGTAAAGAAGCAAATGAAGTGCATCATGTGTTACGCCTAGAAGAGTAGTTTGTGCATACCACATTTGCGTGCATTGAAAATAATGTTCATTTCATTACCACCATGGCAAAATTAGTGGCTAAACAATAGCAGAAAGGGAAGTATTAACACTGAACAGTTAACCTTCAGAACAGTTAACCTTCAGAACTGAAGAAAAAGCAGAAACTATAGTGGCAAGTGAAAGGACCAAAACAGTGATCAAAAGTGAAAAGCTCACAGGAAATAAGTTTGAAGAATATATTTGAAATGCAAAAAGACAAGAATGAAATGTGAAAGTAGATCCTATATGGAGAAGAGTCCCTTTAAGAGGTATGGGCAAAAATGTATTGCACCATTCTGATTTTGTTCTGTCTGTTGGAGCCCAGGTGACATACAGAATTTATCACGTATATCTCTTCTGGTCTTTACATATTCTGTCTCCCAGTAGTATTTTTTAATATTAAAAACTTCATAGTTATAAACTCAAATATTCCAATACCATACAATCACTACCTAGTTTCATCACCACCTAAGGACACTACAGAAACAGTAACAGAAACAGGACAGACATGGAAAGAAGAGAACTAATATGAGACTGCAGGAAGAAGATAAGTAAAAAGCCTCAATATTTAATTTAAAAAAAGTATAAACACATAAATTCATTCAGTGTGCTTCTCTTACAGTGGGTGGTACCAAAAGCATTCTGGACACTTACCAACTTTTCACAATCTCTTGTTTTATTAACTTATATTTTCAAGGTAAGGGTGAAGTATCAGCTGAATTTAAAGGGTGCTAAAATGGTAATGTTGACATGCAAAAACGCTATACTGCAAATCATGCAGACTATTTTGCTGTATTTTATGACATATCCACACAGCAACAGTCATATTACTGGGGTATTATTTTAAGTCAGATAAGAATGTTTTATCATGATGACAATTAGCATGTAATCATCACTGTAATTAAACTAATATTAAGCTAGAGATGTTCAGTTTATATGGGTACAACACATATATCCTGGAATATTTTTCTTCTTTATAATACTTACACATGCATGGATATACTGTGGTAGAAACTGGGGAAAAAAGTAATTACATGATATGCAAAAAAAATCCTATGCAACCTACGCAGAGAAATGATAAAAAGCCAGGCACTGAAGCACTAAAAAGTGCCATGTCAGCATATCAGTACACACCAGCCCACCTGAACAACTGCATACTTTATGCACTTGTGGTGGATTTTATACTGAATCACTGTGGTTGCTGTGCTGTATACATACACCACAGAATTGTCTAGAAACCTTGCTCTGAGGAGGGACCTTACAGGAAAGCTGGTGAAGTCTGAGATGAGCTAGACCTGCTCAGACCAGATTACTGGTGTGGACAGCACCTCTGAATCTGGTTTGGATCTTCTAAGACTAAACCTATATTGTCCTTTACACTGTATGCCATGTAATGGAGCAGAGAATTCTTCTCATATATAGTATAGCGTAGATGCTGATTAAACCACATCATGTGTGAATGGTGGTGGAGGTGATTACACTGAGAGATAATTGTGTCTGAGTTTTGAGGGGGGGGGTTTATTACTTTTGTTATAGAAGAGTCACTATCTTCAGAAAGTGTCTTCTGGGGTCATTGTATTTGCTTCAGCACTGGAGTGTAAACTGCTGAAGTATAAAACAGTTCCATGAATTCAAACATTTATGATCTTTCTGGAAAGTTTCATGTGTTTTCTTTGTAGATCTTCTGGAAAATTCTTTGGAATGAACTGGAGATTTTTAATTAGTGGTCTTCTGCATCGTTTCAAGGGTTGTCAGCAGTGTTTAAACCATTTGTCCGTTCACATTCGCAATGAGTGTGCATATAGCACAAGGCAGGAAAATGTATTTCCCATTTTTGTTTTAGAAAGAGTTCTAGAAATGTATTAAGTGACAATTGTGTTACCTCATTCCTTATTCAGGAGTGTATGTTTTCTCACTTTTCTTCTGTGTCCAGGTGTCTGGTTCCATTCCTTAAGGCTTCTTTAACATGTCACAACTACGTATACTTAAAAAATATTACAGAAGTTTCAGATGTTAAATTAGTTAAGCAGTAGACTAAAACCACAGAAATTTGGAACCTTTCCTTTTCTCCTTTATGCATAGAAAGTTGTGGCAGTGTGCTCTCCATGCCCACCCCACCTCGTTCCCTGCCCACCCACCCCACCCCACCCCAGTGACAACCAAGCACCAGTGGTGGTCCTAATGGATGTGTCTGATTGTGATCTGACTCAAAGTGGATTTGGGGGAGACTAATAACACCACAATAGCCAAGGGCTAATTTGAACAATGTGTCTACCTTACCACAGTGCTGGTCAAGGTCTGACTCAAGCCATGTTTGAAAGAAACTAACTTCTGTAGTCAGTATGCAAATATGACTACAAGCAGGCAGCCCAGGGCCCACGGAGTCCTCCTGCATGACGAGTTGCACACCAGGATCTCCACTTGAGTCAAGATGCCTCTCAAAATTTCTCCTTGAGGCTAAGAGTTTCCTTGCCACAACAGATTCTCGGTAATCGATTAATAGCATGCTAAACTTTGAAATCTTAGATTAAAGAATGATTGCTCATCTTCAAACCTTTAGATATAAACTGTTGACCAAGTCTGGGACTAATTCTCGATCTAGCTGCACCTAAACTCCTCTATGAGAAGGAGTTTAGAACACAAGGGGCTCTTGTCTGAACCTCACAGTTCAATTGGAGGGGTCTGCCTGAACGCTTTGTCTGACCCTGTCTTCTATGCAATAAATAACCAAGTGTTCCTTGCCATCAGAACTTGTAAAACAACTGTCGCATTTATTATCAAAATTGGTTAAATTGCTATTTTATATCAATAAAAACATTGCCGCCTTTCTTTTACAAGTGAAATGTGAACTCCATCTGCAAAAAAATCCTTGGAGAGACAATTTTGTGAGTCAGTAACTGGCAGTAGTGCCTGATCCCAGACTATGAGAGGACCACATTTGTCTTAGTTTTTCATCTGTGCGCTGAACGGCAGCATTTCAGTGTATCAGTATTTGAAACCATCCTTAGAGCACACCTTGGTTCTACTGCCGTCTCCTGTAAGTAAGTTCAGCTCTGAAATTACTGAACCTCTTTTTCTTTCTTGTCCTCTTAGAGGTTATTTTTCTCTTGTTCATTTTACATTATCTGAAGGTGCCAAAAAGCAGGACACTAAGGCTGTATATTACATGTGTGTCACAAAATGTAATGGAGCAATTTAAGTGAAATTATCTTATTGGAACGTGGAGAAGAAAAGACAACAACATTTAGAAACTGATTTTAAATTTAAATATAGAATTAAGTATTTTGTTGTTAACTATGGTCCTGAATGAAAAAAAAAGATAAGAGGGATCATCCTATGAATGTAAAAGGTATTTAGTTCAACAATTAAGTTTCATAAAACCCAAGTATTTTGGGATCATCTTTCATTTTTTTTAACTCAAATTTTAAAGATTATTATACTGAAGTTTAAAAATATTTTGGAAATATATTTCCTCTGCTGTCATCCTCCTTACTATTTCTCTCCAAAAATTCAACAAGATAAAAGTAACGTTATCTTTATGCCTTAGAGTTTTCTAATTATGATTAAACAAAATAGTGCCAAAGAAGATGCATGAAAATAGCTTGTTTATATAACCAGTGTTACCAGCTATATACAATCATTTAAAAAAAAAATCTGCAAAGTTCTCGTTCATTAACTGCTTACTGAATTTCAAAAAGTAGACAATAATCTGATGAACATGAGATGGCTGTGTTGGCAATAATAGTTAAGCAAATAGGTCTTGGGAAGGAAGTACTTTTATGTAATTTTATTGTCAGAATGCTCAAAAATAAAGTTAATTTGAAGACAAAATTTTCACAGGAAAGATAAGGAGAGTCACAAACACGATCTGACAGGCTTGGTTTTGGCTTGTTGCCCTCACTTTCTTTAACATCTTAAATCAGCCTCCAGTTTTTCCTTCTGACTCAAAGTTTCAGGGTTGTTGTTGTTGGTTGTTTTAGGGTTTTTTTATTTCCTTTTCGGAAACTAGTTATTCATGAGCCTTTTTAAAGCTTTAATTTGAATATAGGCAGATACTCTCTTTCTTCAGGCAAGAACCCTAATTAAGATTAGGTTTGCAGCATATGTAATCTCAGTTCCACCAGTAACTTACTTAGAACTCAATACTACAGAGGACTTCGATACCCAAAATAGAATGTAGGTGGAATTGAGTTGCCTATATTTAAACTTGCTATCTTAAGAGCATGGCAACCTGCACCTTAGCCTACTCAAGGTGAAGGAATGAGGTGTACTTTTGTTTAACTTCACTGTGGGGGCTGAACTGCTCCTCTGCACATCAGTAACTTGACAAGCTCCAAATGGAACGACAGCCTTTTTTAGCAATATGGTGCTGGTGCTACCACCTTCCTTTTAAATAATTACCTTGTGTCTAAAGCAAGTTTTAAAATCAGACATTGAGGATCAGCATCCTTCTCAGTTTAATGAGCTGTATTGAAAGGACTGGAGATTAATCTATTTTCTGTAAGACTCATCTACTCGCCAGGTATTTTTAAGTGTGTGGAGCACTCAATTCCTAACAAAACTAAGCAGCGAAGAAACCAAATGATGTAAAATGGATCAAGCCCTTTACATTGTCAGAGGCATAACTCCTGGGATGTTTAACTCTGGAGATCATGATTACTGATCCAAACCTGTTTGTGGATGTACACCACAGAAGCAATTCCTAAGCGAGGGCTGGAGCCCAGAATATTTCCCTTTTCATAAGTGCAGAAGCCACTAAGCTGAAGAATCATATAGCCTTTAGCATAGAGAAGAAAATATGAATTCTTTATTAAAAAATATTTGGATACTTTATTGCACAGTAAAAAATCTACAACAGAGGGAAGAGAGCTGTCCTTACTCCTGATAACACAGTTTGAACATACTCATAAATATCAGCAGATCTGGGTTTCAGTGTTCACCTTAGACATCTCAATTATAACCTTGCTTTCAGCCCAGCTTCATTCTGACTCTAATTCTTAACCATGTACCTAACTTAATGCAGAAAAGTGCTGCCGTTTAGTCTCAGCTATGATGCCAGTTTAAGAAGTAAAGCAAAGTGAACCACAAGTTAACTGGCTGCAGGCTGACCATTCCCTGCACAACTTTTTCTTTTTAAACCTTTCAGGTCTTTTAAAACATAATAGAGGCATCAAATGAGAATTACAAATGTGGCAGATTTTTCACACTCAGGTAAAAGCTGTCTTTATTTCAAAAAAAAAACAATATTAGAAAGTCTACCGACATGCAATGCAGTGTTAGACACGGCCATTTGAAATGAAAACACATACACAGTATTTTAATTGCTATTAACCAGAAAGTTTAGAAAGAAGTGAAAAGTAATGATTGAACTTTTGTTATCTTATGTTAATTTCTACAGTGCTTCATCACTACAGACTTTTATCTTTACTGTGAGCACTCTGACAATTATTTTCTTTATAGATACTTATTTTTTACAGTTATTCCCTTGGTTTATGATGATGTGAAATAGGAATAGTCACCCATTTGTGAGAATTGTTTAGCGAATGCCTCTTGAACATGAATTTTTTATTATAGGTACTATTTGTCATAAAGTACATGTTTGTTTGTACTTGCCATCACCCATCTTATTTTAAAGAGACATCTAAATGTAGGTCATAGATACAAGTTTTCTTTCAAATTAATTTTAAAGGACCCGATATAGCATTCACCTTGTAACAAATAAATTATTTCTAAATGCACTAGTGACTATTTGGAAACACATGTGACTTCAATTACCTTAAAATATATCTGTTTGCTTTGAGGAACTAGAGCTGTTCTCTGTGATGTAGTGTTGAGGATAAAGATGTATTTATTACCCAACAGAAAATCTCTTCTACTGAGAAGTAAATTGCAGTTGAAAACTGTATTTATTCCCTTGCCAGAGGAACTGAACTTTTGAACACCATATTCAGTCTAAAGTTCCTTTAGAAGTTGTTTTCTATGTGCATCTGTGCATACTTTTCAGCATATATAGGTGGTAGCTCTCTAACCTGGTTAATGCCTTCCTTTGTATTGTTCCAACTGCAGTGTATAGCTCTGCTTGTAGAAAAGCTGTTTGTAAAATCTATTTTATCTTTCTGTGAGGACTACACTCCTAGTTTTGCTGTTTGTCTCTGTTGAAATGGAATTATGGCAGCAGCAGTAGAAAGTGAATAAAAGGCCAAGCACTGAAAGGTGAATAACTATAAAAGGATGATCACTGCCATTATGGGGATGATGAAATTCATAGTGGTAATGAAATGACAATAATTAGGAAAGCAGCACATAACCTGATGTATTTTTCACTTTGTCATACATATATTTTGAACATCTTTTCATGATCATTCTACTTTCAAGAAATAATATATCTGTGAGGTAAAAATATTTTCTATGGAAAATTCTACCATGCATTTACAAAATATTAAACAATGTGCATATGCTTGCACACGAGAGATGAAAGAGGAGGTAGACAGATAATGTGAATGGCTCCCAGTTCTATTGTTTATCAAATGTAATGTATGAGATGAGACAGAAAAAACTAGTGACCACATTTATTGTTGCTATTGTTTTTCAGCTAATTTGAGGATGGGGGTGGGTGGGGGGTGATGACACTTGATCTCACTAATTCCATTGAATTGAAACTCACCTCTGAGCAGTCAGCTGGGTTATGCTCCTCTACCATAGTCCAATTTTACATTTCATGGAAGGAAAGACTAATGTTTCCATAACCAAAACTATGCTGACAGTCACTGAAGTGACCACACAAAAGGGATGTTTTGCTCTGAATTACTCTTCTCTCTGTAAGTGGAAATAACACTAAACCATGAACACAGAGCCACAAATATAGTAGAGATAGTATTACACTGTGCTTTAAATATGGTTTTGGGTTGGGTTTTTGTTTGTTTGCTTGTTTTCTTTTGTGCTAAAGCAGAATCAAGGTTTTCAATGACAAAATTTAGAGTTTATTTTATAATAAACTCTTAATATATGTTTTTCTTTCTGTGCTAGTTGGAGAGAGAAGTTACTTTTTGACTGTTACTTTCATCTCTACTGATGTTCATTAAGCTCTCATGAGCCTGAGTTGTTCTGAAGTTCTCATTCAGTAGTATTTAATAGTTTACAGGTAAGATTTGAGAATATATTTGATATGAACATATGATAACACATATCTCTTCAACTTTATTTGTGTAAATAAGTAAAATGTGAATGATAAAACATGAAAAATATGTATTGGTGTGTTTTACATACACTGTTTACTTTTAATATGAAAGCTTTGGGGTGTAAGGAAGTATAAACTAATTTGCTTCAAAAATTCCCTCTAGCTAGAGAGTATTTTCTTATATCAGGTATAGTGCTATTTCATTGTCATTGAAATAAAAGTTCACTTTTCATTGCCCAGGCAGTTGAAAAATCTATTGCAACCCCAGGTACTCAGAGTTATGCAAGCTGACATTTCCATTTGCCATATCTTGGTTAATAAATTTCAGATTCTGACTTTCCTGACATTTTCTCATACAAAGTTACTTTCCTTACTCTATGAGTTTAGCAGGTGTGCATTCAAGCCTGAGAAACTGTAGGTGTCGAGCTTGGGGGGAGGAAAAAAAAGACAGTGTGCAAGACTGGGAAAGAAAACTTATTGTACAAACATAAATTAATAAAATAAGAGATGGATTGTCAGAGATATTATATTTGAAGAAATGGACTTACCTTTGAGCTTGTTTAAGAAAAAAAAATAAATATAAAAGCCAGAAAAAAAAACCCTCTTGGCCATTTTGTTTGACAAAAAAAATTGTATGTCCACTGATGAGATTTAAATCTTGTGTTATTTGCATTAATGTAATCAAAAGCAGCCTAAGTCAAATTATGTGCTATATAGCCTAACAAAGAATGTTCAAAGGCACTTCTGAAGTTATTGTTAGTACAGGGTCTAACTTTGGTTGTCATATCGATTATGCTCCTACTACAAAATATACCCACAAGCAACTGTATGTGTTTTAGCTGATGATTCACTTTTTAAGCATGTGCTTTGTTGCATATTCACTTTACTGTTTTGATCTCGCTTGATTCATTTTCTGTCTTGTTGAAACAAGCATGCATTTCAAACTCTGGAAACCATCTCTTTTGAGGGTCTTAGAGCAACAAGAAACTGCGTGACCACATTTAGTTTGCCAACATGCATTGTAAGATGCATAAAGTGCAGACAAGAGTCTTTCCAAGTTCATTTGAATTCCATATTAAATTAGTACTTACCAAAATTTTAAGTAAAAAATGTGTTTGCTTTTATATGCAACAGCTTATTCACTTCTAGTTACAATTTAAGAATTCCTTTGTATATGAATGTTAAAAAATAGGATCTGATTCTGTTCTGACTTACATATGCATGATGCTTTAATGTAAGCGTACCTAAGTATTGATCGATACTGGTGGTTATGAAAATAAAATCAAGTCTGATATACTGGGCTATTTTCCTGACAACATTAGTTACTGGTAAACCAAAGGTTTAATTTTTAGCATGCTCTTTACTTTCGTTTAAAGAAATTTTCTCTAGGTACAATTCTGTAGCCATACCAATGCTAACAGGTACTTATAAATCTCATGTGTTGAACGTGAGCTTTCACGGTCATATTCCAAAAATGTATGGTTGTCATATTGTGCTACAAACTTTAATGCTCTTTAAACATCTTGCAAGCAACTTTAGAAATATCTGTGCAATGTCAGCTTCTTCTGAAGAAACTTACTGCTGCTCATACCAGATTTCCTGCCATCATCACCTGTTACCTTTGTCTACCTGAGTTTTTGACATTTCCACTGCAGCCTGCAATCAATTTTCAAGGTCATGTGGCTCTGTAATGGAATATTAACTCCCTGCGAGCAAGAGGTGTGTCAGAGCAATTTGACAAACAGTGCTTTGAAGGACTATAACCTTGGAAGCCTCTAGCAGGGCAATCTATGAATTTGGAGTAGCTGTCAGATTGAATTGTAAAAGGATGTATATTAATACACAAGATTATAAATGAAGACCCATTCATAAACACAGACATCCTGCCAAAGAATGGATTGCACAAATGTTTAGTAGGATATCTATTCTCTTATTATGAACACATAAAAAGCAAAAATTATCTTTCTGCATCCTTGGAACACCACAAATTGTACCATAATTTCAATTCCTTATTTTTTACAATTAAACATCTACCTAATAACATGCCAAATCTGCCCCAACTGTATACTGGCATAGGTCCCACTGATTTTAGCAGAAGTAGACCTGCCTCCAAAAGACAGTTATAATGATGCTCATGTTAAAATTGCAAACCACAGCACGATCTTTTAGGCCACAGCTAAGCACCTGAAATTAGATTTTTTTAAATCCATAATTTCTACATAAATTTGGCCTGCTTTTCAAAGACAGTCAGTGGCCATGAATCAACTGAAAAGAGCTAGAGGAATGAAAGTTAGGTCATATTTATCTATGAGCCTTGATACGGATATAAAGACTTAACTGCAGACATCCAGGTTTGGAAATGTTGGCCTGTGGTTGCAGCCCAAACATCCCCAGTGTTTTCTGGGAATGATCAGACAATTATGCAGTAAAGACCATGTGCAGTACTGTTGACTATGGCATAATTAAAGAGAGACAATAAAGCACTGAGGGCTCAGCTTAGAAAATATTGTAAAATTACAAAATGATGATTGTTTTTTGGTTTTGTTGAAAAAAGCCTTCTTCAAGAACTGAAACTACAGAAATAAAATATAAATTACAATTGCACAGCCTAAATATATATTTGTGAACAACTATTGCCAGTAATTTTGTGTTTATGAACATAATTTAAAAGGCAGATTCACACCGAAGTGAATTCTCAGTTACAAAAAGAAGCTTCCCTTTTGCAAATAGACATGCACTGCTGTTGAGACAGAAGTACTTATGTTCTTCATGTTCAATATTACGATTTGCCTCCTTATTAAGTGTTCAGAAAAATTGTAAAGGCTAATCCTACCAGCTTGCACAGTTACTCAGTGCAGCATAGAAAGAACTTGAGCGAGTATTGTCTACAAAAAATCAGAACCATCTAATGTGCACTACTGACATAAAGAGAGATCTCCTTTTAGCTGGTTGCCCAGTTCAGTGCAAAATGGTCTGACAGCACATGCAAGTTACACAATTCTGAAGCCCTGCTTGTATCCACAGAATAAAACCATAACCATCCTAAGCCTGAACCGAGCCCAGCTGAAATGAAAAGGAAACATCTCAGTGCTTTCAGTGGCTTCTGGATCATGCAATCCTTGACAAATTTACCCTCCACTACACCTTGACATAATCCTCCTATCACACAAGGCAGTTGGACACAAAAAGCACAAAGATATCAGCAGGCATAAAATTTATTTCCTCAGGCAAGTTAGTGAATGATATTTTTTGCATGTCAAGTTTGGGTCCCAGCTAAATGTTTATACGTTGCTTATTACTTCTCATATGTTCACTTTTAGTACAACAACAACAACAAAATAAAATTCCTTTTGAAGTAGAATGTTAACTCCACTAATATTATTAATGGTTTTTAAAATATTTTTTTTCCCTCCAGAGTTCATTTCATGCAGTTCTGTAAATGCTGGTGCACAACCACATAGGAGCAGAAGCAGGCAGTGCCAGATCACTCAACCTCTACAGTTCTCCACTAGCAATATAAAATTGTTTTTCTTGACTGTATTTTTTTCAACTCAGTCTCTCTCTCTTTAAATTCATATGATATAAACAGAACAGTTATAATTTATGATTAACTCATCTGTGAAGTCATGGTTCTATTTACTGACATGAAGGCTCTGCTATTACCCTGAGCTTTTCAAAACAATGATGAGCTATATAGACAGTTCTGGGCTACCATTAGAACATCATTGCTCATAATTTCAAAAAGCAGAGCCAAGGTACTTTCTCCTGCCACTGTACCAATTTTTATTCTTATAAACTGTACGCAGTTGAAGCTATATTTTATTAGATTATAATTCAATAGGTGGCACCCTACAGTCGGTGAAGAACAGCTTTCTAAAATAAATATTTTTTAATAATGAGTATAAAATAAAGAACACTTTAACTGTTTCATTTGTAGGCATATAGTCAGATAAACCACATCACCTTGAAAAACGGTGGAACAAGTGCAAAAAAAAAAGAAAATATGTTGCATCATTCAGTGGTCTTAAGTCACATGTTCTGCAACACATTTATACTTGACTGTACCTCTACTTCCTTGTGCTGGAGGTTTACTTGAAATTAAAGCCAAAGATAACTCAAGTACAAATTGGAAGCAGAATTATAGTGAGAGGAGCTATTGAAACAAGAGGGAACAGAAGGTTGTGGGGGATAAAGGACAATAAGGTGACAGGGAGGAGTGTGGAGGAGGCTGCATATTTTCCATCACGCTAGCTGAAAATTCAGGTAGTTGGCACCAATCATTATGAACTGTAGCCATGTTTTTATGCCTAAAAACATTTAATCTGCAGATTATAAGCATGGAAATTCAGTACCTGGGGACTATTTTTTGAGATAGAGCTGGGACTTTACTCCCTGCTTGCAATCATAATTTCAAGCTATATTATAAAACTATTAATAATAATAAAAAAGAAAAAGAAAAAAGAAAAATAGGATATTTTTTTTTTCTTTCCACAGTTTTGCTGGGACTTATCACCTATAACGCGGCAGTGTTGACTATTTGAAAGCTGAATATATTGAAATTTTAATATTAATTTTTATCTGGCGAATTTTGAAACAGGCTCTCTCCAGGCACACTGTAAGTCTCTTGATACCACTACATGTAATGGGCAGCTCCACTAGAGCTTTTGTTAAAATCAAAAAGCCTCTTCCAATGTCTAGCTTAAATGCATTCTTTGTAATAACGTTGTAATTTATATTATATATCTTTTCTCTCTTACTGTTTATTAGTTCTCGTTTCTGTCCCCTTGGTATGGAGAACAACCTGATACACTTCTATGATTAAATGACTGGCTTGCTAGGACAGAGGGGACCGCAGTCGATATTGTCTGTAGTCAGTAAGGGTTTCACCACTGTCTCCCGTAAGATCCTCATAGACAAGCTGATGAGGTATGGCCTGGATGAGCAGACAGTGAGATGGATTGAAAACTGGCTGATAGGCTGGACCCAGAGTGTGGTGATCAGCAGCACACAATGTAGCGGCAGGCCTGTCACCAGTGTACACCAGGGTCAGTACTGAGTCTGTTCCTCTTTGTCGTCTTCATTACTGATTTGGATGATGAGGCAGAGTGTATCCTCAGCAAGTCTGATGATCATGCCAAACTGATACCCCAGAGGGTCATGCTGCAATCCAGAGGGACCTTAACAGGCTGGAGAAATGAACTGATAGGAACATCATTAAATTCAACAAGGGGAAGATCAAAGTCCTATACCTAGGGAGGAACAAAATCTCATTCCCCAATATATGTCGGGGGCAACCCAGCTGGAAAGCATCTTTGCAGGAAAGGCCCTCAGGGTCCTGGTGGACTGCAAGTTAGCCATGAACAATCAATGTGCCATTGCCACAAAGAACGTTAATGGTATCCTTGGGATTCATTAGAAATGTTGCCAGCAGGTTGAGAAAGGGGATCCTTCCCCTCTACTCAGCACTAGTGAAGCCACATCTGGAGTACCATGTCCAGTTCTGGGCTCCTCAGTACAAAAGAGACAGGGACATGCTGAAAAGAGTCCAGCCATGAAGGGTCAAAAAGATGATTAACAGATTTGAGCATCTCTCATATGTGAATAACCTGAGAAAGCTGGGACCACTTAGCTTGGAGAAGACTCAAGGTAAAATCTTATCAATGTATATAAATATCTGAAGAGATGGTGCAATGAAGACAGAGCCACGTTCTTTTCAGTGGTGTCCAGATCAAGAAGCAATGGACACAAATTGAAGCATAAGAGATTCCCTCTGAACATCAGGAAACACTTTTTTATACATGTTCCCAAGATATGTTGTGGAGTCTCCATCACTGGAGATATTCAAAAGCCATCTGGACATGGGCTTGGGCAGCCTGCTGTAGGAGCAGGGATGTTGTACCAGATGACCTTCAGAGGTCCCTTCCAACCTCAAATATTCTGTGATTCCATAAGTAACTTTCATCTAATTTTCAGAGTTTAAACAGCCAAAAGTTAATCTATACCAGCATTTTAATTCAGATGTAGCTTTGAAATGAATCTCCTCATTAATTCCCACTTTTTAGTTCCCTTTGCAGAATAGTCTCAAAGTGTTTGAAATGGACACTTCCTAAACTAGAGTGCAAGCCACCTGACACATCTTCAACAGCTATTTTTCTTTGAGGACAAGCTAGAGCAACCTTGAAGTAAAACTCCTCAAACATCTGTAGTGTGGACCTTGGTCCCTCAGCACAATGTTATTTTATAGATCCACTCTTGTTGGGTTGTGCTACTTGCTAACACTTAGTTTTCCATCATCAGATGAAAATTCTTGCTCGTTCTCTCTCTCACGCCCCAGAAATATATACATTTTTTTTCAGTTTATTTTTCTTGGTTTTTTTTTTTATTATTATTTATTTAAGTAGCATTTTCTTGAGTCTCTCTCAGCATGTGATGGTGAAGGAAGTCTCCTGCTAACTAGCAAATGGTGGGTCTGGACAATCCTGGGCCATGGAGTAATTTTCATTTCATGTTTAGAATACTTTCTCAATAAGGTACCATACAGCATCAGACATAACTCCCTCTACTTCTGAACTAAAACGATCCTTTCATTTGTATATTGGACTAATTTCAATGCCACTGATGTTTTAATGTGAGGCATCAAAGAGCTATTGTTCCCTCAGGAAAGTAGGTGCCTTCCCCTCCCACTGCTGAAGCATGTGTGACTGATCTGGCCAAAGAAAGAGAGACTGAGCTGTTCAAACTGGCAGGCTTCCTGTGAACAATGAGTTGTATTTCTGCACAAAATAATGTTGTAGTAAGACAGAGCCAATGGAATAATTCTCTCAGATTTAACGTAAGGTCTAGCATCTCTAACACTGTCACTTGCCTTTGTTCATTACTCTTGGGGATATGCACCATTCAGATGACTATGGGCATCTCTGCAATGTGTGCTGATGCCTGTTCAAGTTCAAGATGCCCGAGTTACTAATTTTTCCTGGGTTGTCACATATACTTCTTGACATGGCAATGCCTCAGTTACTCCAAAACTGCTAATCAAAAGGTTATTGAAATCCCACTCTCCTTTAAGTGGTATGAAATATGCATGCATTCTTCTTTGATCATGAGTCTATTTGTATGTCCACAGGGGACAGTCTAACCTTATGACATACATTTACTATCAGTAGCCTTTGGGCAATGATACATACTGTGATATTGTCTCAGTCTGAAGCCAAAAATATCTACCAAATGCAGAGATATATTCTTTTTGCCCTCTCTTCTATCTTTTCTTCAGTATATTTTTGTCACCGGTCACATGTTCCTTAAATAAATTAGGATACAGTCCTTCCATCTTAACACCTACCTCCTGCGAACCTGTCAAGGTCAGCATCAGTTTTGCTCAGTAAAGCCCACCAGGGGCTACTGCAGAAGTTCTAGTCCTAAGAATACAAATGGAAGAAGGCAAATTCCCTTCCAGTTATCTGCAACTTAATGATTAATTTATTGTAAAATCCAAATTCCAAACGCTTGCATAAAGAGATGTGTACTTCTGTTATTTAGTACCATGCTGCACATACAGCCCAATGCTTTAAGTAATGCACTACAACAATTTCCAAGTCATATCCAAGGCTGTCTCATGGTAGGTCTCACTGATAACTTGTATAAAACAGCAAGGTCATGCTGACACCCTGCTTTGTCACTGTAGCATAACTTGTCTGCCACAGGAAATATGCACAAAGCATCAGGATCGTATAAATCTCAGACAGACTCTGCTTATTTGTATGTTCCATGAGGACAAGAAAAGCTTATTTCCTGAGTAACGGAAGTGTCTTATGAGAATCAGAAACATATAAAGAGAGACAAAACAACTATTTTTTTTTAAGTAATAGTGTTATGTTCCTAGATGAAGTTTATACTGAAAAATCTATTAAGGAAAGAAAATAATCCCTTGTGTATAATCAGATGGTATTACCTGTCTAATTGTTAGAATTGCTGAAGTACATCCTATTTCTACCAAATGCAATTGTGACAGACCAGTTGTGATAACAGACATTATAAATTTCCTATGGCAAATATATTAACCATTTTTCAACATTTATAAGGCACACATTACCACAAAAGTATGAGCATAACAGTGCTATAAATGTCTAAAATAATTATATTTTTCAAATATGAAGTTTCAATGTCCTTTCATGTTAGATAACACAACTAAAGCATGTTTTTCTCTTATACCTGGTGTGTACGCAGGAGCTTTGTGGGAAGTGAGGTGAAGTGGTGTGGAGCCTTAAGAAAACGTGTCAGTCCGCTGCACTACAAGTGAGAGTCTGCTTCTTGGTCCTGAATTTGGGCTTCTTTCTTTTTCTTAAGTATATTTGCAAACTTCAAATATTTTGGCTACTTTAGTAAAGTGCTCAGCAGTGTCACAGGTTTGGGGTTTTTTTAATATTTTTTTTTAAATTTATTTTTATTTGATTTACCATTTAAGGCCACACTGTTCCATAAAAATTGAAGTGGCTAGATAGAATAGTTTATGATTAAGCAACCTTTCCTTTGCCTCCCAGTACATACACACAGATCTCTAAAGCACAGACGGGCTTTTATGAGTAGACTGGGTACTCAGTCTGTTAGCTATTTTCCTTCCTCCTCTTCTTTCAGGAATCCCTTCACATGTTTCCCAGATAATGCATCTTAGACTTTTTCTCTTTCAGTTCAGCATGTATATACCTTGAATGGCACTTCACACAATAAATTAGGTCTGATCCTGATGAAGCCAGTAAGAGTTGTGCAGAGGGTTTACTGGAGTCAATTAATGTTCTGAAGCTGTTTAAAAACCCAACCAAACAAAAAACTCTTTTTTTTTCTTTTTTCAGTTTCAGTGGGATAGCCTAGTACATAAGGGCAGAAAAGAGAGACTCACAATACTGTTTTCCTTAGCACCCCTGTGGTTAGATAGAAGTATTCCATGTCCCCTGCAGTTAAGGAAATACACTTTCATAAATATGCACAAATAATTTTTCTTTATAGGGGAAGACTTTGTGATTGAATCAAAGATTGCTGTGCTTTCTGAGATCTAATAAGACAGTGTTGTCCCCTCAGTTTCAGTGTGAACACTTTATGTCAGGGATCCTCAAACTTTTTAAACAGGGGGGCGGCGCATGGATGAAGTGGCAGGCAGTCATCTGCGGCTGCTTGGTTCCCCCCCCAACCCCTGGCGGAGAGGGACAGGGGGGTTCTGTAAATACCGGGGGCAGATTGAGGACCCTGGGGGGCCATATCCAGCCCTCGGGCCGTAGTTTGAAGACCCCTGCTTTACATTCTGTCTTTGGGCTCATCATATAAACAGTCATTAAAATTGTCATCAACCATCTATCCTTTGAGTCCATTCATGTTAAATGACTGCAGCACCAAGGTACATTACACAAACTCTGTTTCTTTATCTTCACATGACCACTGATTAAGAATACAAGAAGAAAAGTCTTGGGAAACCAGGTCATGTGGTCTTACAGCATGATGTTGAAAGAGGCTTACAACTGCTCCAAAAAGAAACGATCATGGGGTTGTCTGTGGTACAATTGCTTTGCCTTTCTCTGGCTGATGACCTTTTGCAACAAGAGGCAAAGTCAAATTAGATATGAATGCTCTTAGTTTCCCAGCACCCTCCGACTGTCACCTAATGATGATGCTTTTTGTTGTTGTCATTGTTGTTGGTGGGTGGGGTGTGTGTGTGTGTTGAAAAAGAAACAGGGAAGCTGAATGTGGCATGAGGAATATTTTTTTAAGAACGATCTAAAACCAGTTTACTCTGTTTTAAGTAAATGTCTGGTAATCAGTTTAGATGCAAAAAGCAACACAAAGTCTGTGAGAATCAACCTAATTTTTAGAACTTTCTAAAGTTTAATATCTAACAGACCATATAAAAGCAGAAATGGCATGATGTTGCAGGCCTCATCATCACCATTAGGTGATGAAGTAACACAAGTTTGGCATGAAGTTTCAAGCTTCATGGTGATTAGGGCTGCCTTAGGCCAGCCATGATGTTGCCCATTGTGTAGGCTGGATATGGTACGAGTAATAGGGCTTCCTTTATGCTGAGGAACTTAGAAGCTGTGACAGATGTAGTGCTTCAGAAAAATTCCCTTAATGTAAGGGAATCTTCTACCTTCTGCTACTGGAAGAACTACCAAAGAAGACAAGGACTAGGAAGTCTATACAATTGGATATACTCAGTGTAAGTCAGGTGAGAGCTTCATCTTAAATTTCATCTAAGGCAAATGTAACTTCATTGTGGTCATAAGCATTTTGTCAGGTTCAAGTAGAGACAGAATATAGCCCAAACCACAGTTTGCCAACTGAAATATTAGAAAGTAATGAATGGAAAGTATGATTTTAAGAACCATTGAGAAAATAGTTTAAAGATGTGCTTTTGTTTTTTGGTTATCCCTTTGATGAACATAATGGTTTCCATCAAAGTAAGTTCTGTAATGAGTGCATTCATGCCAATTTCTTATTAATCAATACCTTCCTCTTCTGGTTAGATTCACTCATTAAATCCCTTTTGTTGACAGCACTGAGGAGAGGCAGGTGAGTGAAATCAAGCTTTACTTAACTGTGGCTGTGTTTCTGGCACTGCTATCACAGTTCAAAATGAGAGAAGTATGAGAGTACAGAAATGAAATGTCTCAAATAACTGAGTTTTTTTGTTGTATAAAAGTCTTAAAGAAAGGACTGCAGTGTTTCTTGGTAAAAAAAGAAAAAAAGCTATAGTTTTGATTTAGGCCATTTTCAATAACTGTTGCCCATGACCTTACTATTTTAAAATATAAGAAACCTATCTCTAAAAACAAATTAAAAAAATTAGAGAATGGATTATTTTGCCTTCAGTAGATACCATGTGCCTCATCCCTCTCAACAGCATAACTGTAAAACACTGCTTTTATACTTTCCCACAACTACATATAAAAGCCTGAACCAAATTCCATTTCAAGCTCTGATTTTTAAAGATCCGGTTGCAATAGAACAATACATAATCTGGAAGTCATTAGCCCAAATATTTGTGGGAAATAAAAGAAACAAACAATGGAAATTTGTGAAGATTTTATGTTTTTGCTTGTTTTCTTGAAAACAGACATAAAGTTGTGGATTTTAGGACATGGAGGGCAGAGGGAAGGAATCATTTAATTTTTTCCTTTGTTTCCTCAGTGATGCCTTCTTTTCTAGCTCAAATTTGAGGACTTCAAATTGGAATTTAACATGACTAAATGGAGTGCTTATATAAAATATTTATATATAGAAGTGGTAAGTCTACTTTCATTATTTGTTTTCACAAATGTTACAGGTCACAAACCACTGAGCAACATCTGCCACATATTAATGTTGAATACACATCTTTCATTTTGTTACTAATTTGATTTCAAAGAAGTCTTCAAGAGAAAGATATATAGTTACATTACATAGGCTCTGTAGGAACTATTAGGCTGATAACGCCACTAACCTATATCTTAATTACATCCATGCTCTACATTGATGGCAGTGTAACAGCTGCCAGGGAGATGTTATGATCTCAGTGCAATTAAACTGAGATTTTCTTGGCTCATCATTTTAAAGTGAAGTATACTTGCTAGGCAAAACCCTGTCAAGAAAAATATTGACCATCCTTGCATCATTCTCTTTAGATAGGAATAGGGCAAGAATAACATACCTGAGACCTTTAAGGAGTCAAAATGAGTTACTAAGAAATATGTCTAGGCAAACTACAAAATGGATCCTTTGGCAACAGATAGTACCATATTTGAAGAAGCTACCATTCCCACAGAAGGTTTAATTTGGTTTATGATTTCTGATGAGTGCGAAATTTTTTGTATGCTCTCATTTGCAACATTGTCTACAATGCAAGACTTTTTACTCATGATGTATATTCATGTGTGTATATATATATGATGTAGACAGTCTTATTTATTGCTGTTAAATACTTTTCTACATACCAGTACAGAATTCTAGTTTCTCTGGGATTCTAGTTCTCTAATAATCTGTTGTACCTTCAGGAACAATTGAAACAGTTTTATTTATAAGCTCACCAAAGCATAACTGCAATCTTATATTCAATCTGTGTTTTATTTCCAACGCATCCTGTTAGCAGTTATAAAGTTTTTCCAGCCCTCTGTCTTACTACTTTGATTCCAGTTTTTCCTTCTAACAAATTATCCAAAGAAGAAATTTTGGATTTAAACTTTTGGTCAATTTTGTGTGATGTCTGTCTTTGAATATGGGGCCAGATTAAATACACCTGAGGGTAATGAAAGAGTTGGCGTAGGAGCTCACAAAGCCACTCACCATCATTTATCAACAGTCCTGGCACACTGGGGAGGTCCCAGAAGACTGGAGGTTGCCTAATGTGACTCACATCCACAAGGGAAGGAAGGTTGATTCATGAGAACTACAGGCCTGTCAGCCTGAACTTGATGCTAGGGAAGGTTACGGAGCAGATCATCCTGAGTGCCACCACATGGCATGTGCAGGACAACCAGGGAATCAGGCCCAACCAGTATGGGTTTATGAAAGGCAGGTCCTGCTTGACTAACCTGATCTCCTTCTACAACAAGATTACATGCCTAGAGGATGAGGGAAAGGCTGTGGATGTTGTCTACCTGGATCTTAGTGAGGCCTTTGACACCACTTCCCACAGCATTCTCCTGCAGAAACTGATTGCTTCTTGCTTGGATGGGTGTATTCTATGCTGGGTTAAAAGGTGGCTGGACAGACTGAGTGCAAAGAGTGGTTTGAAATGGAGATACATCCAGCTGGTGGCCGGTCACAAGTGATGTTCCCCAGGGCTCAGTGTTGGGGCCAGTCCTGATTAATACCTTTATCAATGATCTGGACAAGGGGATTGAGTGCACCCTCAGTAACTTTGGAGATGACACCAAGCTGGGGGAGGGAATGTTGATCTGCTGGAGGGTAGGAAGGCTCTACAGAGGGATCTGACCAGGGTGGATCGGTGGGCAGAGGCCAACTGCATGAAGTTCAAGAAAGAAAAGTGGCAGGTCCTGCGCTTGGGACACAGCAGTCTCACACAGTGCTACAGGCTTGGGGCAGAGTGGCTGGAAAGAAAAAAGTGCCTGGCAGAAAAGGACCTGGAGGTGTTGGTTGATGGCTGGCTGAACATGAGCCGGCAGTGTGCCCAGGTGGCCAAGGTGGCCAACAGCATCCTGGCTTGTAACTGAAACTGTGTGGCCAGCAGGACTAGGGAAACGATTGTCTCCCTGTTCTTAGCACTGATGAGGCCGCACCTCAGATATTGTGTTCAGTGCTGGGCCCCTCCCTTCAAGAGAGTGTACAGGTGCTGTAGTGCGTCTGGAGAAGGGCAATGAAACCGGTGAAGAGGCTGGAATGCAACTCTTCTGAGAAGAGGCTGAGGGAACTGGAGTTGTTTAGTCTGGAGAATAGGAGGCTGAGGAGGCTGAGGGGTGACCTTATCACTGTGTACAACTCCCTGACAGGAGGCTGTAGCCAGGTGGAGATCAATCTCTTCTCCCAGATAACAAGCAACAAGGCAAGAGGAAATGGCCTCAAGTTGCACCAGAAGAGGTTTGGATTGGATATTAGAAAAAAACTCTACACCGAAAGGGTGGTCAAGCACTGGGACAGGCTGCCCAGGGAAGGAGGTGATGGAATCACCATCCCTGGAAGTGTTTAAAAATGCCTAGATGAGGTGCTATGCGAGATGGTTTAATGGTGAACTTGCCAGCCCTGTGTTAATGGTTGGACTTGATGATCTTAAAGGACTTTTCCAACCTAAATGATTTTGTGATGACATAAATCTATGATTTAATAAAATGAATAAATAAATACAGCACAGAACATACAAGTAAGCTAAGATCTGAATAAGAGTTTGTTTGTAATTCCCAGTAGACAATAAAGCCTGATCTGTTTATTCTTCTCCCACCACCATACAGAACACTATCATAATTTGTTATATACACGTTGGTGGATACATCATAGAATTAAACAGGAGCTTCCCGTAGAAGCCATTGGAAAAGTGAGAAAAGACTAATGTCTGAAACAGGTTCAATTGATTAATGATGTTGAGTTCTTCTCTCTGATGAGATCACTGTGATTAAATGGTGCTGTCCATGGTCAACTTGAAATATAGTGTATCACCTGACTAGTCTAACAATGAAACATTTTAGACTTGAAAAACTTAATTCAAACAAAGATGGTGAATTGTATCCAAATGATTTGGACTTTTTTCTACTACTTTAATCATGAAATCTTTAAAATTAAGTGGTCAGAAATATTCAGCAAACCCACTAATTGAACTGTTTGTATATGCTATAATTCTGTGAAAAAAACAGATAAGCAACTTTATGCAGAGAGTCAGTGAGCTTTGATTTTAGGCCTTGGTCTTGTTACTAAGTTTGCAGTGCATTTACTTCAGCAGAATCCTCAGTATCTTTGTTATTAACATATAAAAAGAGATTACTTTTACAAATGACAGTGTCAACGTTATAAATAGCCTCACTATATTATGATTTTCCCATGGCTATCCTCACTATTGAAGATATTGACCTTACACAGGATGGTAAGTCATTCATGACTGGGAACTTTAAACTACAGATAGTGGAATAAATTTTGGAATCACTCAGTTCCTAACTACACACTCTGTTAAGCTTCACCATAACCATAAATATGCTGTGCAAAGTATCTACCTGAGATCCTAATCCAATCAGTCTCCTGGTCAAATCTGTATTTCATATATCCTGATAAACTATGCTTCCATAAATGCACTTGAAGTGTGGAAAAAGTACTAGCAAAAGAGATGTTCAGAAGTGTAATCTTTGCTATGTGGGATTACACGGTATTTATAAAAGCATCTTCAGAATTTTTAGTAATCAACTTGAAGTTCATGGAAAGATCATATTCCAGTAACAGCTTAGTTACCCAATAGCTAAAAAATAAGCATAGCTTACTTAGGTGGACTTCAGGGGAACAACTGTAATTGAGAAAGTGGCTCACTCTCCGAACTCCTTCAGTTGTCTGTCTGTCTGATGAAACTTCCCGCATGAACACTAGTTACACGGAGGCTTTGTGACGTGCGCTTCGCTTGAAAATCCTGGTCTTGACAAGGACTTAAGCTGCTAACAGGCTTTGGGTCAGTACCAGTCTGAGGATTGACTGTAGTGATGTCATTGAGCTCTTCCTAGACCTCAGAGTCTAAACATCATCTTGCTCAATGTGCCTTTCTGAGTATTCAGATGTAGAACTGATGTTGCTTAATGAGAAAGAGGAATATGAAAAGATGAGAGATTTTCAGCAATATCTATGTACACAAAATCCTCAGCTCCCCCTATCCCCTCAACATAACAGAACTAAATCACTAGCAAATGAGGCCACCGCATATGATCATCCACAAGTAATTCACTCTTTAGGCTCTTCTAGGTAAGATATTTTTAAAATACGCATAGGGATAGAACTGTCAGTTGTAAAATATATCAGAATTTTACTGAATATGGCCCTATAAGCAGCCTATATTAATCCAAACTATCCTGAAGTGCTTGGTAGAATGCTTAGTGTCCTGGTTTCAGCTGGGATAGTTAATTTTCTTCTATAGTGGCTGGTGCAGTGCTCTGTTTTAGATTTGGTGTGAGAATAATTTTGTTAATATACTGATGGTTTCTGGTTGTTGCTACGTAATGTTTATACGTTAGTCAAGAACTTCTCAGTTCCTTGGGCCCTGCCAGTGAGAGGCCTGGAGGGGCACAGGAAACTGGGAGGGGACACGGCCGGGACAGCTGACTCGAACTAGCCGAAGAGTTATTCCATACCATATGATGTCTTGCTGAGTATATAAGCTGGGGGAAGGAGGGGGAGATGTTCAGAGTGATGGCGTTTGTCTTCCCATGTAACCATTACGCGTGATGGAGCCCTGCTTTCCTGGCAGTGGCTGAACACCTGCCTAGTGATGGGAGGTGGCAAATTAATTCCTTGTTTTGCTTTGTTTGCATGTGCAGCTTTTGCTTTAACTACTAAACTGTCTTTACCTTAACCCATGAGTTTTCTCAATTTCACTCTTCCGATCCTCTCCCTCATCCCACGCACTGTGGGGGTAGTGAGCAAGCCGCTGTGTGGTGCTTGGTTGCTGGCTGGGGTTAAACCAGGACACTTAGAAGGGAAATGAGGTTTCACCTCCTACCTCTTTTGTTTGAAGAACTGCAGTTATTTTGCTAGACATTACTGACTGTGGAAATACGACAATGTTGGTGAAACTGCTCTGTGCTGAAGGCCTCTTTTCCTTTTTACACAGGACTGAAAATGACAAAAACAAAGCTCTGTCCAGAATAAAATGCAGCCACTTGATACACAGCTGGGAATACTTTACACCACACCTCAAGGCTGGTTTAATACTTTTCATTGGTATCAGCAGAACTGTATTTTTCTGCCCCACATATGAAGAATAGAGTGGAGGAGGACAGATTGAAGTAAAGAATCAAACTCAAAATAAGTGGGGTGAAAGAGAATATATTGCTGGAGATTCTTCTGCTGAGGAGATGGATGTGGGGAAAGGACTTTCCCATCAAGCAGGAATTACCCCTCTGACATGACTACCTCCCTCAAAACAACCTCTACAACTAGTTCATACAAGCCTTTCCAGACCAGGCTGATAGGTTGACTGCAGCATCCTCCACTCAATTGCTTTATGCTAAAAGAACCATCAGAATAGTACTGTTAAAAGCATTCTCTGTTTATGTCATTCTGCTCTGGAATATCAAGCACAGACTGAACAAGGACTGTATTTAGCCCATGCCATACCAACATTTTTGCTTGTCCCTTATCTCAAAACAACCCATATAAACCAGATGGAAGAGTGATAACTTCTGTAGCAGAATTCTTGACTGGACTTTATCCAAACTGCCAGAACTATCTGAGTTTGATATCAAGTCCACTCTAAACAAGTTTTAGTGACAGTTTCTGCTGTGATAGGTAATGAGGGCTTCTCAAGCAAGGTGAAAAGGTGAATGGATGAATGGATGGATAAAGAGAAAAGTAAATATTGAGAGTCAGTAAACAGGGGTGGTAAATTTCAGAGTTGCTCAAGAACTACGTCATTTCTGCTTGCAGGTAGAGTCTGGATACATGACAATGTGGACATTATAGGAAGGTTATTGTCTGTTTTCCTATATTCAAAACTTTTTCTCAATGTAAGGAGGGATATAGTCACTGCAGTAAAATGATCATATTCTTCCCCATACTTTAACTTCTCTAATTTCAGGTCTTATTATTTCTGTGGTCACAGAGGCTCCCATCTTCTCTTAATATGCACCAGAAATCTCCCTCTTCCCCTGAATTTAATCCAAAACTTCTGTTTATATCTGTTTTGGAGCACCATCTGCAGTGGAGTTGAGAAGAAAAAAGGGGTCTGGATTCCAGAGTTGCCAGTACGAGCATCCAGATCTAACAGCTTGTCCTCATCTCATTTGGAAAAAGAGATGAGATGAAGCTTCTCCAAACCTGGTTTGTGCAACATTGATTCAGTTGAATTCAAAGCCTCAGGGCAAGGACATCTCTTCTGTGCAGGCTGTTAAAATGTTCAAAGGAGGTTCCGTTCTCTCTTTCTTCAGGAAGAAGGGACTGAGAAAAGGGGAGTGAGGAACCATCACAGGAAACCTTGAAGTTAGTGCTTTAGAGGCAGATAACTTTCTCCTGGAGAAGTCTTGGAAGAGTGGAGGAAGCAATCAGAAGCAAAACTCTGACCATCAGCATCTGCTGATGCTACAGGGAGTTTGAATGTCTGCAGTATGCCATTACCACCTGTTCAGAGTTGTTTTCATCACTTCACTCAGATCTTAAAGGTATGCACCCCACAC
This sequence comes from Falco rusticolus, assembly GCF_015220075.1. NCBI lineage: Eukaryota > Metazoa > Chordata > Aves > Falconiformes > Falconidae > Falco > Falco rusticolus. The sequence continues at coordinate 21,554,047 of NC_051189.1, forward strand.
TGATCACTATAATAATGTAGATAACGCACCACTAATCTTGATACCATGCTCTTGGCAATCCTTAAAAGGTGGAGGTTTATGCATTTTTTTCCCATGTCTTAAGAGGACTCTTTCCCTGTGTACAAGATGTTGTCTGCCTCAAAAAAGGGAAAAGAGAGACAGGATAGCCTGCATGCCTCTTATCCCTGCAGTCTTCCATTGCAAAAGTGGCCAGAATTTTGACCATAATGTTTGAAATCAACAGCATACTAATGGCTCCTGAGAGACTACTATATTACCTGCACCAGATGAAGTACAAAGTTACTCTGTGGAAAGTAATTTAAATCAATACAAAATACCTCAGAATGCTCTGGGAGACTTTACCTTCCAGCCTGCTCTCTACTTTATTGATATTCTACTAAACCAAAGTAAGTAGTTCATCAATACACAGTTTTAATTAGGATACTGGGGCCTGAGGAGATGTCTGAGATTTTTTGGTTGGAAAAGAAATTATCAAGTCTAGCAAAGGAAAAAAAAAAAAAAAGAGCTAAAGGACAAATCAGTGTCAAGGGAATAACAAAAAAGCTAACAAAATCATCAGAGCTTGAACAGAGCAATAGAAGATAGTGCAGGTGAAGCTCAACGTCTAGAAGCAAACATAAAGGAGAAAACAGACTGGTGGTATTGACAACAACAAAACTTTATGTTTCCAGTTACTTGCTAGGTTTGCTGACATTTTTATAACACAGATGTAAACTTAAAAAGAAGGAGAAAATTGTTAGTTGGGAGAATAGAGGGTCTTTCCCCTTGAACCTGGATGGCAAGTTTTCTCCTGTGAATTGTATCTGAAATCATTACTTACATTTGCATTGTAGATTCTTCTGCTTGAGATAAAGATGACTGGGGCAAACAGGGGAGAGAAAGAAAAGTAAATAAATCTCAAAGTAGTTAACTAGTGGTATAACCCAAGCTAGTTACTAAATTATCATTAAGACTTCCAAACTATGTTTACCGACAATAAAAGGGACCAAGGTTTATTCATGTGTGATCACAAGCATGCCATGGACATTACCACTGTTATGTTGTTATATGAAATGGTATTCCAAAAGAAATAAATACATTGCATTTTTTTAGGAATAAGTAGAAGAGGCAGTCTTAATACACTACTAACCACTGTATAATGGGTGCATGTATATATTTAAAAATGGACAGTGTTTCCATAGGTTACCTTGTCTTTTCAGCAATAAAAAGTTATCTAAATATTTTTTTTTAAATATTTTATTTTTAGATTAACAGAAACTAATATAGAACAGCAAAATGCTAATTAAAGAAATATACAAGGAGACAAATTCACCACTAATGCAGTTTCAGTGATTTAAAAGCAGTTTTACTTCACTCAGCATGAATGCTATGATTATGTCATTGAAAAAGCTTTCAGTTTTAGAAAAGTATGGAAAAGGTACATTTTTATTTTGCTTTTACAACAATTCTGTAACAAAAAGATTAATTTCCTTGTGTTTTGTTCTAAGACTGGTAAAATTCCTGCAACTCCTACCTTATTACTCTTAGCCTGATGACATACAAATAGACTGAAAGGCATTTTATTCCTGTAATTATTATATAATGAAGGCAATAGTAATTTAATATTTTAATGAAGATGCAATTCCTAAGCCTTTTTCTTGAGGAAAACAAAAATAACAATAAGTAAAAACAGCAAGGAATCAACATTTTAAATTCATTCTGTATTGTCAAAGTACAAGGTCTGTCTTTATTCTTAACTAATTCAGAAGTACAGTAATTTTGTGTTACATGTCTAATGTTTAAATCAGGATTTCATAACATTCCAGAAAAGCTGTGAAATTATTAAATATTTTGAATTCCTGAACAAATATATGACAGGTATATAAGAATAAATAAATACCTTGAGAGTCTGTAAAGAAACAGGACAGCAAGCAGAAAATACTTTAATTGTGAATGTATGAAGGAAATACAGTTTAAAATATCAAGATGGTGGTTTGTGACACTCTCAGGTATGAAAGAACTCTACAGCAAGATAAATAATTTCATGTAATTATCACCTTGGAATTATGACTTTTCATTCTTTGTTGACCATTAAAGCAAGCTACCTTTCTTGGAAATGGCAAGCTTACCATTTCACTAGGAAAATGTGTCTTTCCAAATATTGACAATTTCCTTACATACAGTGTAGAAACTCTGTAAAAATAATTTTTATCTCCTGTCTGTGAATTTATGTCATGAAGATCTTGAAATTATGGTGGTGTTTTGTTTTTAAAAATTATTTACCTTTGTTTGTTTGTTTGTTTGGGTTTTTAATCAACATTATGTTTTAGTATTTTTCTGACCAGGGTCACTGTAGCTTTGATAAAAGCTATCAGTGAAATTTTCAAAAATATTCATCACTTGCCCAATTCTATTCCAATAAAAGTACGTAATAAGACTTTGGCTTCAGAAGGAGCATCAGGGTAAAGTTTTACCTATTCTTTTAAAAGTCTTCCTTGTGGCTTCTGCATTTTCTTTGCCAGTAAATGAAGGAAAAGCAGTAGAAGCAGAAAAAGCAGAAGTAGAATCATAAAAAATACAGATATTTTATTCATTCTAAGATTCTCACTATCACTCTTTAGTAAATCTACAGTAAATCCAGAAATGAATAGATTTTTTGTTAGACAATGAATGACATAACCTCAAGAGATCTGTCTCTCCAAGCCAGGATGGCTTTCCTATGTAATTTTGGACAGCTTGTTAAATGTTCTGCCTCCATCCTCTATTAGAAATCAAAACAAAACAAGCAAACAAACAAAAATAAAACCAAAACCCCAAAAAATCAAAACCTCACAAGAATTATTATAATGTGTATTAAAAAGGAGCAGTGCTAATAACATTCATTAGTGTCTTTGATAAGCTCAGATACTGTTGCCATAGAGAAAATACAGCACAGTACACAAGATTTTTACAAAAGAAACCATGGAGGATGCCTTGACGTTCCAGAATTCTGTTCAAGAATTGATTGCTTGGTTAATGATTTGATGACTAACTGCTCTTAGGTGTGGTCACAATTTGCTGCACCAACAATTGGTTAAACTGAAGATAGATCTAATGATTTTCTAACATTCGGTTTAATAGAGTTATAAGATTCAAGAACACAGTTACCAACATAATCAAATAATTTTAATTTCCCATTAAATACCCAGCCAATCCAAGTCTACAGCTGCAGATGGTCTGTGTTTAATAATTGATGAGATCTGTATGCAACACCTAATCAGTGGGAGAAAAGGAGAAAGAAATACTACCTATATGTGGGTGGTAATTTTTTTTTTTTTGGAAGCTGATTTACAATCTGAATTCTTTGCATTAATCTCTGTCACTATCTAAATGCCCCTTCACAGTCTTATTTATAAGGTGTTCTTAATTTCTAAACATATGGCTGTATAAATTTGAACTAAGGCTAAAAAATCCATTCTTTTCTCGTTCAGTTTCATTTTGTGAATTATTGTCTTAATTGTTTGATTTGGGGTTTTTTATTAAGTTAAATACTTTCCTTGCAGAAAAGACTGTATCCTGCATTGTTATTAGACTTCTGCTCAGAACAAGGCATAATAAGCGTACCAGTTTGGAGGATGAGGAATCCAGTGAGAAAGCTAGAAGAGGGGAAAAATGTGCTCCAAAATAGTTAAAATGTATAGAAGAATAATAGCTATATATATGGTTCTCTTTTAAGTAACATTGAACAAAAATTTTGCCTTAGTTGCAACAGCAGCTAAGGAAAGAATACCACCTCTTTAAAGTTTATTCCATTGAGCAAAGCTTAAGAATAATTACAAAAAAAGAAAAAACTTAAAGGACTTAATATACTCAAATAGCAAGCAAAACCACAATCATTTACATTTTCTTTTACGTTGACATTTACAGAAATGCTGGAATCTGCATCAAATCATTCAGGCAATGAAAATCTTATGCTAGGTTGTATTCAGATTTTGTACATATCCACTCATGTTTCCCTAGAACATGTTTTATATATTCAACAGGTTGTACAGGTTTTGGGGTAGAGTAGCAGAAAATCCTTAGCTTAGAGAAAGCATTATTTTCTGTTGCTTCTTGGTACTTCCTCTTCTCTCCTGCTTTACTGACACTTCTATAAGGCTGCTTTTTATATCCTGCTTTTCTACTGTTTACAGAATTACAGGATGGTCAGGGTTAGAAGGGATCTCTGGACATCATCTAGTCCACCCCCTGCTAAAGCATGTTGTGCAGAGTCACGTCCAGGTGGGTATTGAATGTCTCCAGAGAAGGAGACTCCACAGCCTCTCTGGGCAGCCTGTTCCTGTGCTCTGTCACCTACAAAGTAAAGAAGTTCTTCCTCATACTCAGATGGAACTTCCTGTGTTGCAGTTTGTGCCCATTGCCCCTTGTCCTGTCGCTAGGCACTGCTGAAAAGAGCCTGGCCCAATCCTCTTGACTCTCACCCTCAAGATGTTTGTAGACCTGTATAAGATCTCTTCTTAGTCTTTTCTCCTCCAGGCTAAAGAGGCCTTTCCTCATAAGGAAAATGCACCAGCCCCCTCATCGTATTTGCAGCCCTCTGCTGGACCAGGTCCAGTAGTTCTCTCTCCCTTTTGGACTGGGGTGCCCAGAACTGGACACAGCACTCCAGATGCAACCTCACCAGGGCAGAGCAGAAGGGGGAGGATCACCTCCCTCGACCTGCTGGCCACGCTTCTGCGAGTGCACCCCAGGATCCCCTTGGCCTTCTTGGCCCCAAGGGCACCCTGCTGGCTCATGGGCACCTTGGTGTCCACTAGGAATCCCAGGTCCTTCTCTGGAGAGCTGCCTTCCAGCAGCTCAGGCCCTAACCTGTGCTGGTGCATGTGGTTGTTCCTCCCTGGGTGCAGGACCATTCATTCACCATTGTTGAACTTCATGAAGTTCCTCTCTGCCCAACTCTCTAGCCAGTCCAGGTCATATTAGCCAGCTCTTTTGGACCCGCTAACTTTCTAGAATCCTAACCCGTGGGATTCTGCCAAAGAGGTCCCTGAAGACGCAAAAGTTAACTTTCCTGAAGCCCAGGGTTACAATCCTTATTGCCCTTCTTCCTCCACACAGGATCCTGAACTCCACCATCTCATGGTCACTGCAGCCAAGGCTGCCCTTAACCTTCACATCCCCAACCCATCCTTTGTTTCTGAATAGAAGGTCTACCAGAACAACTCACCCCACTGGCTCCTCTGCCATCTCTGTCAAAAAGTTATCATCAGTGCTCTGCAGGAACCTCCTGCACCCTGTGTGCCTAGCTGAGTTGTCTTTCCAGCAGATACCAGGGAGGTTGAAGTCCCCCATGAGAACCAGGGCCTGCGGTCATCAGGTTACCTCCAGCTGTCTGTAGAAGGCCTCTTTGACTTTCTCTTCCTGATCAGGCAGCCTGTAGCATCACCCACAACAGTGTCACACATGGTGACCTGCCCCTTAACCTTTACCCATAAGCTCTCAACTTGTTCTGCATCCACCCCAAAGGAGAGCTTGATACATCCCCATTGCTCCCTCACATAAAGAGCAACTCACCACTTCTCCCTGTTGACCTGTCTTTCCTAAAAAGTACGTAGCCATCCACGACAGCATTCCTGTCATGCAGGCTCTCCCACCATGTCTCTGTAACTGCCATGAGGTCATGGCCCTGCACCACACACAGATCTCTCATTCTTCCCGTTTATTCCCCATGCTGTGTGCACTGGCGTACAGGCATTTCAGAGAGCTAGTTCATCCCGCACGCAGGTTTCCCAGGAGGGCTGCAAGAACACCCACCATAGTCATGCATACCCTTGAGGTGGCTGGCCTTGTGGTACTCTTCTTGGTAAGCAGCTAAGGAACATGTATCACTGCTCTGATTGGCCTAGCTTATTCCGCAGCTGGATGTGATGGCACGAGCATTGCCACATTGGACCGCTCCCCCCAAGCTCTTCAGTTTAAAGCCTGCCTCACCAAGCTGGCCAGCCTGCTGCCAAAGGTTCCCTTGCCTCTTCTAGGCAGATGGATCCCATCCCTCCCTAACAGGCTCTTGCCAAAAAATGCCACAAAAGTTCTCCTTCAACACAGTTAACAATTAAAGCTGAACTGTCTGACAGGGTGACCACCTAAGGAAGAGTTATTTACAGGTAACCTCAAATTATTTTCCTCATAGTGTCTTAGAATTTCTTAGAATAGGAAAAAAATAATTTGTAAATTAATTGGCAACAATAACACAAGGCCTTCTTTGCTGTGGCTGATCAAGAGACCAAAAGATACCTCCACCTCGTAACATTTCTCTTAGCATCAAATTATCCTTCCTTTTGTGGCATTCTTATTGCAAGTAATTATTATATCTTGGTGACAGGGAAATTATATTACTTTCAGTAGTAGCTATTCTCTGGACCTGGACTGTCTGCATTTTGATAGCTTGTATACCTACATACAAAATTGGGAAGTTGAATAACACAATAGTTTTGCATTTAAGCAAATGAGTCTTCAGATGCCTAATAATTTTGTCTTTTCCAACTCTTTTCCAGGTGCATCAGAAACAACAGCAGGTATTTATCACACACATAGCAACAATCTTTTTATGTCTGTCAGTGGCAGAAAGCATGGGTATGTGGAATTTTATTAAGAGGAAATCCAGTATTTAAAGTGAGTTTCCTAAGAAATAATTTTTCCTGGCTTTTTAAAATAAAAAAATGTCATATTTATTAACAAACAAAAAGGAATTAATTTAGTGCGACAACGATTTAAAGAATTGAGCTACTTTAGCTGGAAAAAATACTGTTGTAAAGCACTGTCATCTCAATGACAAACAAGTTTTACCACTGTGAATTCTGTTGCTGTGAATGACAAGTAAAAACTGAAACCCGAGTTGTAATTGCATTTCATCATAACAGCAAAACACAGTGAAATGAACCATTGCTGTTTTGCCTGTTTGTTTTTCATTTCAGAAAGTGTCAGAAACATTAATAATTCTCAGGTCTCTGATGTGGAAAGTTATGAGCCAGGTCTGGGATCCCATCAGGAGCCAAGCTGGGGGCAAAAGAAGAAGGAGCCAGGAGAGGACCTACAGTCTAAGGCCAAGAGGTCCATACAGGGGACAGGGATGGAAACTGGCACTTCTACGGTGTTGATGAGGCAGGGTTGGGGGAGACCCTACATGGGGCTGGGCAGGGCCAGGAAGGGTTGTTTGTGTTCTCAGGGCCCTAAGAAATTTGACCAGTGTGCACCTGTTGTCTTGTTGCAGAATCAGTCCTATTATCCTTTCAGTTATAAATATGATAAAAATGCTGTTTACATGGAAGGTGCCTTTTCCTCAAAACTATGGAGTTTTTCATTGGAACACTATTAAAACAATCCCTAACAGATGTTTAAAGTCAGGGCATACTGGCTATAGTTTGTGCTCTCAGTTCCCTTGCTAGCTAATACATTTGTATTCAATTAAAGATAAGCTACCAGGGGGAAGGAAAAAAAGAAAAAAAAAAACCCCAAAAGCAAAACAAACCAAGCTAAAAAGCAGCACAGTGTTTCAGGTTTTAATGAACTCTTGAAAAATACTGTAATAAAATTCTCATGTATTTAAGATCATTTGCTTCTTAAAAGAATTAATATAGGGAATTTCTTACTGCAGTGTCTTAGCTGTTTATCCTCTGAAAAAGCAGAGGTTCTATCAGTTACCTTATTGTTTCATAAGTATAAAAGGCTGACTCCAGTTCGCTGCTCCATTGGCCTAAAACACCAGTTTTCAGGCTTGACCACATAACATGCCTTTTTACTGCAGTAAGTAAATCACTAAATTAATGGTTAAAATTATATTTATGTGATTAAATAAGGATTTATGTCCAAAATTTTTATACTTGACTGCCTGATATTAGGAAAGGTAAATAAATCCCTAGTTAAGAGACCATTACACAAGCAGAAGTGAATCGATCTTCAAAGCTGGGAAAAAATCAGTGAATGTCCCTGAAATGGTTCAGATATGCATGTACTTTGTGGGATTAGGTGCTCAAAAATTAAAATTTTTGTTCTACTGCCTACATTTGGCTCCTAATCTTATCTTCCCTCAGTCATTTTTTTTTTTTAACAGTAGCACGTAAGATATAAATGCTGAAAAAGGGAAATAATATGTAGTTGCTATAATGAAGTTATTTTAATTATTTTCTCATGACATGGGAAAGATATAAGAATTCAGATTCACCTGTCGGTGGGATTCATGCCACTCAAACTAAGTACCAATAAAGTAGGTGCCTTCATTTGGAATTAGTTGTCTGGTTTCCCATTACAGATAACAGAGGTTGATATATTCACTGGAGTTTAGGTTTAAGTCTTTTAGCCAGATGTAGAGGTTTAATTTAGAATGTGGTGAATTGTGCCTTAGCATTCATACTGATCAGGTCTTTGCCAGCAGTGAGGGACCTCAGGTGATTTTAACATTGCAGTCATCACCATTTAGTTAGATTAACCCAGTCAAATCATGATATTTAAAACTTAATGAAGTTATCCCTCAGTGACAATGGTATGAGAAAGGAAATTATAGTTCTTTGTCAATGTGCAATGTAATACTGGATCTTTTCCCCTTATTTTATAACAGCTTCTTCAAAATCACCTGAAATGAAGTCCTTAAAGAAATCAACTTGTAAATTTCATTTTTTTCTTTTTGATGTAAGTGTACTCTCAACAAGTGCTGAGCACATTTGATTTTAAGAGAAACATGAAAATAATAAATTTGTTCAGATGTTTTTCCATTTTTAACAGCTTTGTGATGTGGTCAGCATACTAGACACACATCATTTTCTATTAATCTCTGCACAGTTGTCTGACCATTAGAACTTACCCTGGCAGGAATTTACTACAAGATTCAGACATGAAAATTGCATTTCTTTGCCCTGTATCCAATACTATAACAGAAAAATTGTGTGTTGTAGGGCAGTGATGAATGATATCTGTGAGGATAGGGAAGCTAACAGTAATTTTTGCCTTGGCATTTGATTTACAGAGAGAAGAACAGGTGATCTCTGGAGAGCATTTATGCCATCTGGCATTAGTTTACAAGTTAGATAACTTAATCTTGTAAAAATGAATGTTTTTCTATGGTTCAGTCTTCATTCTAGGAATATGAGCTATGTCTTCTGGTTGGACTGTACATGTCATGTTGATGTACTGCATATTTTATTTTATTTTTTTTAAATAAAATGTCTTGATTTCTTTACACTTCATAAGACATGGGGCAGTGGCATACTTTCAGTCCTTTGTGTCCATGATAAGCTCAGAGCTTCCTTTCCTGCGCTACAATGGCAATATTCCAGCAGGATAAATGCTGGTGAGTAAGATTTTCTGCTTCAGGAAATACATTTTGTTCAGTAGTTGTCAAAGAGCTTTCTGAAGGCAATGTACAGAAGAAAGGCACTGTGAGGAGCCTTGTTAATAAACTGAGGTCTTATCTTTTTAACTGGAAAAGTGTTTATGATATCCTATGTTAACAACAGTTGCTGGAAGGATGTATTTTTTCATATTGAGGTTTGCAGCCTGCTTGTGGCAATACATTCAATATTTGGTTCTCAGACAAAGCGCTCTCCAGGTTACCAGTCAATGTCATTGGATTGCTAAACACTGAGAAAGAGAAACATACTGAACAATATTATTTGCCAACGACAGAGGGTAGTTTGTAAGACCTTAAAAGCTTAGTGCAAGGGTAAACAGTGAGTGCTGATATAGCATTTTAATTTTAGGTAAGGACAAATCCAAGATGACAGATGAAAAAAGCTCTTAAAACATGTTGGTGTAAATACTGTATAAATTCTACCTCCTTGTTTTGCTACCTGGTGCCTGAAGAAGATAACTTATTCTTTTCAGTCAGAGGATTAAATTGCATGAGAAGTATAGGACACTATAAATCCTTACATGGAAGATACAAATACATTTTTGCCCAGACCTTTGAGTCAGACTAGATGACTGGGCTCAAATTCATCTGCAATGAATTTATTGTTCCAGGATGATTCAAATTAGAGTTGCTCATGAGAAACATATTTTTTGCAGTGCAGTACTTCTTCCTCAGTTTAGACGTCAGCAGCTAAATGAGATTAATTTGGTTGTGAATGGGCCTATTTCTCTTTCAGAAAACTAAGAAAGAAGTCTTGAAGACCAGCTGAGCTCTAGATGTCTACAATGTAGAGAGCGATCATAAAAAAATTCCTAGCAGAGGATAGACCAAGCCATAGATTATCTGACATGATGTACCAGAATTATATTTCCCATGGATATCTCTCTGTGACTATTTTAGTAGATCATTGCAGGATCATTTTACTTACTAATGGATATCTTGAATGCAATAAAAAAATAGTACAAGCAAAAAGACATTTGAAGCAGAGATCCAGGTTTCATTGCCACAATATTTATGTGATTAACCTGTGTAAATGATACTCCATTTATGTTTATGTTTCTGTAAACCAGATTTTCCCAATTAAGAAATGCATTAAGAAATAGTGCATTGAAGTTTGTATTTCTGCCATTACTATATAGCAGTTTCATGCTGAATTTTGAGCAAGAACATCCCTGGTAAAGGTATCAATTTTTCAAAAACCCATTCTTACTTGTAACTAGTTACTATAAGTTACTATTCTTAATCACTTATTTTTTAGTTTAATGCCTAAAAGCTGAGAGCTGCCCAGCAATAATAACCTAGTTGAATCTGGATGTGTGGAACTGAAGCCCGGACACCACAAGAGCTGGGCCCAGTGACTGCTGTTTGTGTTGATAGAAGGTTACAAAGAAATGCAGTACCCTCTAGTCTTCAAAGTTATGCATCTTTTCCTTACAGTTGTTGAATTGTACTTAAATTTTTAACTGCAAGTTGGCACAGCTTCAATGGGAATATAGGAAGCGTCTCTGTTCCGGTTTTGTAAACCACAAGGTGGTTGCAGCAGATCTTTTCTGAAGTACATGCTTTAGCTCTGTAGGCTAAAGATGACCAAGAACATGGACCATGCTCTTCATGGCCATCTGTGCTACCATCTAAGATACTACTGAAAAGGTAAGCCGCCACGCTTCCTCCACCTGTGTTTTTAATGAAAATCATTGTGACTATGATTTATGCTGTCAGAGTATTAAATGCTCAAAGAATGTGCATATCGGTTTAGATCCCTTGGGGCCTGAAGCCCAGCAACATCGGTTTTGTGAATCATAAACAACTTAAGGTTGGATGTGGTCCTGAGGTGCTTGGTTCAGCCAACATGGCAGAGCCTTTAAATATGTACATCGCCAAACTTTGGGCATTAACATTTTTTCTGGCACAACTTGTGTTGCCTGCAGACTGTTAGGCACCTAAGTAGTTAGGTGGGAATTGCTGATCAGCTTTTGAGACTTTCATGTGTAGATCCCAATTACTCTGTATTTTGTCATGGAAGTGGCTTATTTTGATGTCTCCCTGAGCTCTCCAGAAGACACCAAAGAATGATTTGGTATAAGCCATTCAGTAAAATGATCTACTGCAAATAAAAAAAAAAAAAGAGAGAGAACAGTAAATATGATCTGTAGTGGTTTCACATTTTTGTTTATCAGTGGTTTAGAATTGAAAAAAACACCCCTGTGGGGGACTGAGTTGAGTTCTCTTCTATTGCACACACCTGTTCTTATCATCCTCTTTGGAAATGTATTAAATATTATCAAATTAAAATAGTTGATCCTTTTTTAAATATATAAAATTATGTATAGGAGTATTATGTACTTCTGTGATTGTTAATTTGTGAGGTTGTTTTGAAATCAGGTTATAAGCTCTTTGTTGGAAACTGTTCACAAACACATTTAAAAAAATCAGGAGGCAAACTTATTTTTAAAGTTTTTATACCAAAGAAGACTAGACACCTTCTTGTATTTCAAAATCTTGACAATGTTAGTGATGTTTAGATAGTTTCAAAGTATCTGACACTTTAAACCAATTCAATTATTCTACTTCTTTTGGATTATGCATTAAGAATTGCAGTGTAAGTGTTATTGGAAGAAAAGCTTTTAGAATTTAATAAGATTTAATTCAGTGATTCATACCCACTGCCGTTTTGTGTTGATGAACAGCAGAACTTCTCTTGGCTGAACTGCATGTCCTGAAAGGAAATTATTTGATCCTACAGTGCTTTTCATGGTAAATAAAAAAAGTGTTTAATAGCATTAGTTTAGATTTTTCAAGAACAGGCACTGTTGTTTTTAAATTTATAAACTCAAAGGAACATTTGATTGCTATTTTTGTCCAGCAGCACAAGATTTCCCAAATAAGGCACATAATTCCAATGCAAAAAAGCTAACTAAACTAAGATGTTGCAAGAGGATTTTCTCTTTGCAGATGTCAGTCAAAGAATACACTAAATTGTATAATGGGCATAAAACCTGTGCAAACCTACATGCCTCGATTTTTCCCACAACAGACAAGCTTGGAGTTTAAAATAAAATCATGGATAGAGAGTCTCCCATAAAAGTTTTGAGCGGAATGTCTCTTCATACAATACCTAAACAACTTGTCAATGAGCAGTGATTGATCAAGACAGAAAAAAGCAAGATGGCAACTTACAGAAATATCTGTCTATGTATTTTTAAAGTCATCACCAATTTTCCGGTAAAGATAAAGTCTTAAAAATCGTGCTGTCTCCAGATAGATTCCAGACTCTGATAAGAGTGTGAGAAAAATGAAAAAGAATCAGTGCTTTTAAATAGCAGTGTAATGCTCTCTGGCGGTTTTAAAATTGAGAGACTTTTGAAGAGTTAGTTACTCTCTTTTCTGCTACCAGTGCTAGAATGTCTACCAATAGGGTAGATACTGGTGCAAATTAAACCAAGGTTGTTTCTGCATACAGATTCGTTAATACCATTTACTACAACACTGATATTATTAATAGGATAAGTAATTTTTTTGTTGCTGTTGTTAGAATTTGGTCTCATATTTGTACTTAGCTGAACTTTTATCCACAAGAACAGTGGTTAGTTCTGGTGCTTCTTAGAAAATTCATATGAGACAAATGTAGAATAAAATCAGATCAAAGCCTTCAACTGGATGCTGTGGTAGAAAAAAAAAGCCATAGTATCTTTGGTTACAGTGGAGCTAAAATAAATTGTGGTCTCATAGAGCACAACGAATGAAAAGGATCTGCATCATTATATCCAGCTTCCCGTTATTTCTGACAACCACAAGCCAGAATATCATTTATATATTTATCATACTATAGGTGAAAAATCAGTAAATTCCCAGTACTCTCAGTACTCTCTGGAATAATTTTTTTATTTCCTAAACTTATTAACAGACAGTCTATATACATGGATTCTTACACCCACATTATAGTTGGTTTTAAATCTTCATATGCATAATTTAAAATTCTTAAAGATCATCTGTATTCAGATTCTCTCATATCTCTCAGCCTTCAATGGACAAATTAGCCAGCAGGAATCTCATGAACTCCAAGGGAAGGAAAATGCAAAGTCCTGAACCTAGTGGTGCCAGTTTGTGCTGTAAGCAACTGACTGGAAAGAATCTCTACAGAAAAGAAAGGGCAGGTCCTGGTGGACAAGTGGACCAGGAGCCAGCAATGGGCTTTAACAGCAAAGGCAGCCAGCAGCTTTCTGGGATGCATTATGCAGGCTGGAGGAGGTGATCTTTCCCCTCTCCTCAGCATCAGGAGTGCTGTGTCCAGTGGGACTTGCACTGGGCTCCCTACCACAAGTGAAGCAAGACATCCTGAAGTGAGTTCCGGAAAGGGACATAAAGATGATTAAGAGACTGGAGCATTTTTTAATCTGAGGAAAGGCTGAGAGAGCTGGGACTGCTCAGCTTGGATAAGAGAAGGCTCAGGGGCTTTTATCCATGTGTATATAAACCTGATGAGAGGAGCCAAGAACATGGAGCCAGACTCTTCTCAGTAGTACCCAGGGCCAGGGCAAGCACCAATAAGCACAAACTGAAAGAAAGGAAATTGCATTTGAGCATAAGAATAAAACTTTTCTTACTGTGGGAGTGATTAAGCAGTGGAACAGGTCTGTCCAGAGAGGTTGTTGAGGCTCCATCCTTGGAGATGTTAAAAAACTGAGCAGACATGGCCTTGAGCAACCTGCTTTCGCTGACATTACTTTGAGTGGAAATATTGGACCAAATGCTCCCCAGAGGTGCCTGACAGCCTCCACCACACTGCGACTCCATGTGATCCTGTGAATCAGCAAGGCAAACTTTTATGCACTATATCTAGTTTTGTCCAACCTGACCAGGAGGTACATGCTGGGACTCTGTTTCCCGGCTCAGGCTGTAAGAAGAATTGGCTGGCACAACTGGATGCTGCTTCTGCCTTTTTCCTCTGTGAAAACCAGAGACTGGTGAGCAGAAGTGAGCTGTGTGCAAAGGTTGTACTCTGCCCTGAAATCTAGCCAGGGCAGGTACTAGAAATTTTAAAGCACTCTGGGGTCATAAAAAAATAAGAACACTCATATAAGCTGAAGCTAAGCCTTAAGCTAGATCACTGTGCCATCTTCAGCACTGTTTATTAGTGGGTGTGTAAGGAAAAGTATAGCAATGAGACAAGCATATAGTAGTACTTTCTTAGAATATTCTGCTAGCATTCAGAGTAATTGATGTAGGGGTAGTTCTTAGGTCTTTATAGGCCTTCATGTTCGCTTGGGGTTTTTTTAATTATTTATGTATTTATTTATTTATGTATTTATTTATTTATGTCTAGTATTAAACTATCTAGCTGCTTTCTTAATTATGTAAAGTATTTAATTTGAACAATGTCCTGTGGCATGAAGTTTCAGTCTAACCAACGCATGGTGTGATTGACCACCTGACTGTTCTGATCCTTACAGCCATTTTGTTCAGGTAATGGCAGTGCTCCGTTTTGCTTTTAGCTTTGGAAGAAGCTGGTTCTTCACCGTATACAAGTGACACCAGCCCTGGCTGAGTATGTGTTTGACAGCTCCTCAGGTTCTTGCTATTTGTCACACTTCCACTGCTGCCAGTGGAGCTCTGACAAACTGTGCACACTTCAGGATCAGTACTTCATTTCATTCAATTGCTTTTGGATAAAGCTTATTCTGGTTCTGAGGAAAAAAAGTATTCATTTACATAGGAAATATCCAAGAAGATAACTTTATCTGTAATTTTTTTTAAGAGCTTTAAATCATTACTGCATAATTTTAGAGGGTTCCACATAGGATTTTCTTATTCTGCTACCATCTAGAGCAGGACATAATATCTATATTATTCAGATTTTTTAAAGGATTCACAGACCACATATATTTTTCTTCTTCATATACTATTTAAGAGCTTTAGAGAATGCAATTTTGAAAATGTGATTGCAATTTGTAATTCAGTCAAACTACGAATAATGATATACTTCATAGATGCCAAAGTCTTAATTTTGAAGTCAGTTAAATCAGATTTATGACAGAAGCTTCATTTTAAAAAACTGCAACTGACATCAGATCCAGTCATTAATATCCCTTAAAGTGGTAAACACTAAGCCCTCACAGCCTCACTAAACTTTGTGTGACTAAACATCTAGGAAAAAAAAATAAATTACTATCTATCTAACAGTAGTGAAAAAACCCCAACAATTCCATTTAGAATAATAAAAGCCTGTGTTTTGTGAAACATGGTTCCAGAGGTGTTGCTTTGCACTGAAATTATGACAAGCAATGAAAAGAAACACGCTACATCAATAATGTCAACACCACCGCTCCTTGCCAAACCATGACTAACCCAGAACAGTGACAACACAGAGTTTGGGTTCATGAAGTAGTTAGAACACAAGTGACCTAGCTCCAGTTTGTTGCTCTGCCTTATTTAAACTTGGTATTTGAGTTATCGTTGGGGATTGTCCTGATAAACTATGGGTTGGTCATGGGAACTGAACACAGAAATATTCACTTTCCATCATTAAAAAAAAAAATAAAATCCTATCTTGTATTTACTATTTTCTCCTTTTTCTTGCTAAAATTAATATATGCTAAACCTTTATTTACTGACAGCTTTTTTTGCCTTGTGAGAACCATATTTAAGAAGGTTAAAAGCTTTCTTTAATTGTTCCCCCCACCTCCAATTCAAGAGCAAGGATTGGCTGCATACACTATTTGTGAACTCTATAGATATCTGTGATTATATGAATTACCATAACACATGTCCTGATTTCAAAAACTATCAGTCCATGGATTCCTGTTACAGACCTATAACAGTGTACTTTTTCCTCTTAAACATACATATGTTTATGATTTTAAAATATTACTTTTCATGTTGAAATGTGAAAAATTCAAACCATTATGAATCTAATGGATATTCTTTAAGCTTGACAGAAAATTATTTTCTCCTTACATGGCAAACTTTGAGATACTAAATTTAGTCACAACTTTAAATGGAACAAAAAATAAACCAGAAAATCTCTTTTCTGTATCAAAAAGAAGTAGTAGTAGAAGGAAAATATATTTAATTGTGGATAATATATAACATTTTGGTTGCAATATGATTTTTTTAATTTTCTTATAAATTTTAATTTTAGGTTATATCATATATCATAAATATTGAATGTTTAATCAAGTTTATTTCACCCTTTTTATGATATTCAGAAATCACTAAAACTATTTTTGTGAAAAAGTTATATTTAAATAAAATGGTATTATGATAATAAAACAATTACAATAAAAGGTATTAGTATAATACAAATAAAGCTATCACTAAATTTAGAATTAGAGAACATAAGCTCCAAATTTTCCACTGGATACTGGGGGTAATGGAAACCTGAATTCCCATCTCTGATACAGACTTCTGTATAGCATCAAGTGAGCTTCATAATCTCTTAGGCAACATTTCCTTTTCAAGAAATGCAGTGAGGATTAATGAGCTGCTATTTGCTAAGGCTATGAGGCTGAAAGACTTTAAAAGCAGGACCACATTTGGGTTTGAATAAAATCTTAATCTGTCCTAATTTGCCTAAAACAGCAACTGGCCTATGGATGTCTTTTGGATTTTGTTTTCAAGGAGTACATTCTGGGCTCAACCTGAGAGTGAGCAAAATGCTGAGGTTTATGAGAAGTTCATGAAAACCAGAGTTGAATTCTGCTCAGTTCTCCCCTGTGGACCATATATGTGGACTCCAAATTAATCCCTTCCTCAGGCAAAGCATCATAATTTTTGATCTGTATTATTTTTCTGTTCAAGACCCACTACCCAACTACTTTTCTAGTATACTCTTTTGTTAGGGAAAATATAAAACCCAGCACCTCCAGATCTCAGCACTCCTGTGGGGAAATACCAGTGTCTTCTCCAAAGACTAGATACCCAGACTAAAAGGAGGGTTTAGTAGAGGACAATTAAGACAGATTTAAGACCTTACACCAAAGAATTGCCGGTCACGGCCTTCTTTCAAATCTTGCTGAGACACACAGAGTAGAAATGTGAAACATGTTGCTTCCCTTTCCAAATGCACACAACTGTAAGTTAGTTGTACCTTTTTTTCTTTCTTGCTTTCTGCTGTCAAAATAATAAAGAATACAGAGGAGATAAGTTTCCTCTGTCTGATTATGGGGAGACTGAAAGAGCAGAGCAACAGATTTTCAGGATGAAAAAGAAAAAAATCTGAACATGAATATGCACTCTGTATATATTAATAAAGAGCAAAGGCTGAGAAGCTTGTTCTTGTGAGTGAGCAATAGTGAACTGTGAAAGGACAGAATATTTGTGAATCCATATTTTCTCTTTATAGTTCCTTCACATCTAGACAAAAGAGTGTTCCTATGATTTAAGCTTTGTATGAGAATGAAAGCCCGACACATTTTGTACTTTTGTAAGTCTTTAAATCAGGGTCAGAATGACACTCAAAATGCTTGGCTTTCTACTGGAGTAAAGAAGAGAAATGTTTACTTCTCTTTCGTTGGATCTTTGGTCCTCGACGGTTCAACACATGGTGCTTTGGTGGAATACTGCTAAACCTTACCATGATAAGCTC
Source organism: Falco rusticolus (assembly GCF_015220075.1). NCBI lineage: Eukaryota > Metazoa > Chordata > Aves > Falconiformes > Falconidae > Falco > Falco rusticolus. Next base: position 21,572,013 of record NC_051189.1, read on the forward strand.
CCCTCTTGACAAACTAAATTCTGAGATGGGATCTGATCTGGTTTCATTTTATACTTAATTCATTTTCTTTTAAACGTCGTTTTATGTCAGAAAGTTAAACTTTTATTCATGGACTGATTTAATAGTCACACGAAAAAAACTGCAGCCATTAAAAGCAAATCAAAGACACTTTATAACATGGACATCTTCTGCAGCAAGCCCTTTACATAGAAAGTTGGAGCCAATATGTACAATATACAAATCAAAACAGGCATAGGAAAGCCAGACCTAGTTAAATTTTGGCATTTGTTGAAGGATTATCATATTGATCTTTTACTTTACCTGCCTTTGTTTTTAAAACTATATAATTAAATCAAATTAAACAATGGAGAAAACGGAGGCCAAAGGAAGTTAAATTGTATTTGTTAACATTTCAGCACTATTCATTAACGCGCAACATGATTTGCAGCAAACTGCAGCATCAGTAAAGAGAAAAAAATTAGAAACACCAAGAAGCACTGTAACACAGTGCTTGTAAGTGACTATAAATCAATGTAAATATTAGCCAACTCTAATGAAAAATAAGAGTCTTACCAAGAGGTTTTAAAATAAGTATGTGGGTTTTATTGTCTGCAGAAAGATTTTAAACGTGCTCCATATTATTATCTAGGTTTTGTCCTGTATTTAGGTTTTGATAGTGCCTCAGGGTGCAGTTCAGATCACTGACCTCCATTGTGTTAAATATTTTATGGATAAGACAAAAAAAATGGTTCCTCCCCTAAGAACCTGACTATTCACCTTTGATATGCAGCTACAATTCTGCATAATTTGGGATGACATGAAATGTCAGAGAGGACAGGATTGGCACCCAAGGACTGGAGGAAAACCAATGTCTTGAAGCAAGAAGGTGCACCCAGGAAACTTAGAGGCCAGTCAGCCTCACCTCCATGCCTGGAAAAGTGATGGGAACAGTTGATCCTGGAGGTCATCCCTAAGCAGTAGAGGAAAAGAAGGTCACCAGGAACAGTCAATGTGGATTCACCAAGGGGAAATCATGCCTGACCAATCTGAGAGCCTTCTGTGATGGAATGACTGGCTGGGTAGATGAAGGGAGAGTGGTGGATGTTGTCTATCTTGACCACAGCAAGGCTTTTGACACTGTCTCCCGTAACACCCTCACAGGTAAGCTCAGGCAGTGTGCGTTAGATGAATGGACAGTGAGGTGGGATGAGAACTGGCTCGGTGGCTGAGCTCAAAGGGCTGTGATCAGTGGTGTGGAGTCTGTCTGGAGGCCTGTAGCTCGCAGTGTTCCCCAGGGGTCCTTGCTGGGTCCAGTCCTGTTGAACTTATTCATCAACGACCTGGAAGAAGGGACAGAGCGTACCCTCAGCAGGTTTGGTGATGATACAAAACTGGGAGGAGTGGGTGACACACCGGAGGCTGCACTGTCATTCAGCCAGACCTGGACAGGCTGGAGTGTTGGGCAGAGAGGAACCTCATGAAGTTCAGCAAAGGCAGCTGAAGGGTCCTGCACCTGGGAAGGAACAACACCACTCAGCATCACAGGCTGGGGGCTGAGCTGCTGGAAGGCAGCTCTCCAGAGAAGGACCTGGGATTCCTAGGGGATATGAGCCCATGAGACAAGGTGCCCATGAGCCAGCAGGGTGCCCTTAGGGCCAAGAAGGCCAAGAGGATCCTGGGGTGCACTCGCAGAAGCGTGGCCAGCAGGTCGAGGGAGGTGATCCTCCCCCTCTGCTCTGCCCTGGTGAGATTGCATCTGGAGTGCTGTGTCCAGTTCTGGGCTCCCCAGTCCAAAAGAGAGAGGGAACTACTGGACCTGGTTCAGCAGAGGGCTGCAAATACGATGAGGGGACTGCTGCATCTCCCTTATGAGGAAAGGTTGTGAGAGCTGTGCCTCTTTAGCCTGGAGGAGAAAAGACTGAGAAGGGATCTTATAAATGTCTACAAACATCTTGAGGGTGAGAGTCAAGAGGATTGAGCCAGGCTCTTTTCAGCAGTGCCTAGCGACAGGACAAGGGGCAATGGGCACAAACTGCAACACAAGAAGTTCCATCTGAGTATGAGGAAGAACTTCTTTACTTTGTAGGTGACAGAGCACAGGAACAGGTTGCCCAGAGAGGCTGTGGAGTCTCCTTCTCTGGAGACATTCAAAACCTGCCTGGACATGACTCTCTGCAACCTGCTTCAGCAGGAATTTGGACTAGATGATGTCCAGAGGTCCCTTCCAAACCTAACCATGATTCTGGAATACTGAATATAACAAGAGACAAATTTAATTTTAAGCTAAAGGTTGACTACTACTGTTGCTTACTCTTGACTGAAATAAATGGAGCTACTACAAATTCACGGTAAAGTATAATAAAAAATGGTTATATAAAGAAGAAACCATATCTTCTAAGGGAAATGAGAGAGGAATGCTGACTTAAACAGAAATCCAAAATGCTGCATAGTAATACCTAAATTTAAGCAAAGTTAGTCAGACTATTTTGCTCTGGGTTTGCTAGGAGTATGATTAGTTCTAAACAAAAGTTAATTTGGGAAGTATCCCAGAGGGAGTAAGGATGAGGAATCTTTGCAGCTGTATTATTTCATGTACGTGTGACCACATTTTCCTTCTGGTTGCACAAATATAGAGAGAATGCATTGTGGGACTTCAGCTGAAGAGCAACAAATGCTTCTTGTCTGTGGCAGAGTGCATCTTTCCTGCTTTGAAAGTTCCCATGCCCATGTAACTCATCAGCTAGCTGATTTCCTGCATCTCACATTACATCTTGAAAATTTGGAGAAAAACTGCAGCACTGTGATGGTATTGTAGGAGCTGGCAGAACCACAGCAGGGAGACAAGGGGGTAACACCTCCAGTAAACACTGGGGTAAAATGGCATCCAAGAACAATTTAAGTGTCTTTCTGTCCTCGTACTGCCATCACTTTCTTAGCCGTAGAAGCCTGAGAAACCTTTAAATCACCAGCCTCTTGAATCACAACTCTAGTGTACGATGCTTTCAACATCACAGAACACGCTGGCAGCAAATGCAGCTTTAAAAGCTGTTAATGTTATGACATTTTCTTGCTTGTTGTGTGCAAATTTTACATGGCAGAAAGCACATTGTAGAGCCATTTCTCCGTTCTGCAAGGACATCTACCCCTCCCTTTCCCCTTAACACTGTCCACTTGGCAAGCTTGCCTTTATGAGTATGGAGAAAAGTGAAAAATACATATAGCACCCCTGAAAAATAATTTGTTTTTCCCTTTATCAGTCATTTCTAACTTCAATTTATTTCTCTTTGGAGTTTTACCCTCTTCTGACTAGTCAAATGTATGTACAGGTTTTTCACTTGTTATGCAACGTATAGAAGAAAATAACCAACAATATGAAAAAAATACACATTAAGCTAAAACACCTAAAACTTTTCCTCTTGAGCCCAGGAATCAGGCTTTGCACTACTATAAACTACAAATGTACTGTTGATGCTGGCATGTCAAAGGGCATATGATAGGATTTTAGCTCTGTTTAAGAATTCCTCTGTGTATTTCAGTCCCTAAAAATATAACTGTTAGTAATGCAGCAGGCTTTTCCAGGACAAATCTATACTCACAGATGTGTTCCACTATTGTACAGAAAATTGGCTTGCCATAGGTAAAAGTCATCATTTAAATGAAAAAAAAAAACAGGACAGAAAGCAAAAAAGGCTTACTATCTTGGGCTAGGAAGCATATCTTTTTTTTTTTTTCCCATTAGTTTTTTGTCTTAAGAACTTGATAACCTAATCAGTGCATATTCTCATTTATACAATATATAGCTATAGACTTTTTCCCCTCTCTGACAGAAACTCTGCTTGGTTTTCTATTCCTTGAGAAGTAGCACTTTGCATTTTTCCATGTCTTCTTAGAAGGCTTTATAGTCCATGTATGCAAACATCCAAAGAACTGTTATGCTGTCCCTCTTTAAATCTTTTTGCAAGACACTTGTGATACAGCCACAAAACAACTGTCCATTGCTACGGATTCAATAAAACTGAGCATAAAACTTACTTCAAAGATCTGATTGTATAATACTGGTTATCTGTCTTAGCTATCCATTGTCTGCTGTCTAAAGAGGAGGGAATTAGTTGTTCTCTGCAAGTGATGTTCTTATGGTTTTAAGTAATGTGTACAAAAACCCACCAGCTTTTCTAGTACAACAGTATTGTACACAGTCAGACTAACATTACTGTTCCATTTCTAATGATAAGCATTATGTCAGCGACAATAAGTGCTAATTGTAATGCAAAACTCCATGCAGAAAGATATAAATATATTTGAAACAAATAATTTTGGTTCAATTATTTCAAACAAGCCTAGCTCAAGACTTCTCAGATAGACTGGCAAATGAAATGTTACCATACCAAAAATGAGAAGAAGAAGAAGAAAAAAAAGAAGTTATTCTTAAGGATGGATAGTTCTTGCTCCTGCTTTTCACTCCTCTCTTTCCCCCATCTGGTACTAACTTTCTGTCCAAAATCTGTATCCTCTTAACTCCTACTTGGACTTGGACTTCCAAGGAAGACCTAACTTGGACTTCCTTTGAGATATCATATCAAAGCAGTTGGAAAGTGGACAACTCTGCAGTCCTGGCTTGGAAGAGCAATAGCTACGACTGCTTTATACAGGGTGCTGCTGGGACCTACAGTTAATATGGAAACAAACTGCAGAGCATCAAAACTGATGTGAATCATAAGAGCATCATCATGGATAAATAGAGCTTGTACCTCTGTAAAGTTTTGAGTTGTACCAGATCAGCTTTATACTCTCCATTTGGTTTAAATTTAGAATTAAATAACTATTATGTATATAAATTTACACATGTATGCACATATATATACACCTCTATAGTTATGTACATATATAATGATATACATATAAATATAAAGGGCTGTGAATAATGCTTTACATCCACTGTTCCAAATAAAGACCAGATTCAACCTTTTTCTTAGTCGTTACTGATATTTGAAAATTATGTCCCTGGAAAAATCATTGTTCATAGGTTTGTAGTAAGGTCAAGGTTTCAATGATGGTGTAATATGGATGTTTCACACACAAAATATATATGCATACATATAAAAAACCAGTGTCTTAGGAAGGTTGCTTTTACCACTTAATTCTGAAAAATGGCATTTTCTTGAAGTGTTTGGTCTTACAATTAAAAAAAATTAATTTGGTTTTAGTACTACCATCTTATAATAATTGCAGTCAATGTTCAGCAACAGATGGCATTAGAGATGTATTTCCACTTATGTCTGTAGTTACAGGTTATCAGCTACTTCAGACATAAATAAATTATTCATGTTTCCCTATTTATGGGATAACATTGCATCAAGGTGGATGACCTCAGCAAATGCATTTATCTCAGCATCAGTACTGCACTAGACTTCTGCATCAATGTGCCCTTGAAGCACAAAGCCTTCATGTTTCAGCACAGTTTTCCAAGTGAGAAGCTTTGGTCTTACATTGACACAGACTTGAAGTATGATGTGAGGTGAAAAAAAGTAGGAAGGGGAATAATTTTGAAGTATACCAACAATAATAGTGATTATTTATAAAAAACAATTTGGAAAAAACTTTAACAGAAAATTGTGTTGCATTTTTAAAGTGCCTTGTTGGATCAATGGCATTACTTTCTTCTTTTGGTTAGCAATAATGAAATTCATTCCAACTCCAGCATCTGGCTTATTGGCACAGTAAGTTGGAGCATTTTGCATTTTCCACAGGTTATTCATATATTTCTAATCAGGCCCTGTTGTACTTTCCATTTCCATTTGAATTCATTATGCCAAATCCTGTCAGCAATGAACACTATCTAAAGCCTGTTGAATTCAGTGGAAAGTGTACTTCTGAGTTCCATATTGGGGTCAAGGCCTGTAACAAATCTCTCCTGCAGTCACTAGGGCAATCTCCTAATTGAGTGTTCAAACCATTTGCAGATGGGATCCACCAGCTTCACCTCACTATAGAGAGCAAGAAGGTAAGGCAGGATAGTTTTAGGCAGTTAAGATGGCTGTAGACATATGTCTACATATGGTATCTATCATTCAAATCTGGTGCAGCAGTTCCTTGTTCAATGTGAGAATATGGCAGCATGTAAATGTTCCGTAAATTTAGGGATATGTTTTCAGTGGATTATACTGCATTAGGTGTTATTTTTTGGATTTGAAAGTCTGGGAAGTACTGGCTGTCAGTACAACTTTCATATGAATTACAGCTGGCTAGATAATAGGAGTGCTAAGTCATGGGGAAAAAAAACCAACCAACCAACAACCAAACAAAACCCCAAAAACAACAAAACCCCAAAACAAACCTTGGTTATCACAGAAAATTCTTCTTTTTTTTCAGTGGCATCCCAAAACACAAACAAGCAAATGAGACTGTCTCCTCTGCTCCTCCTTCTTCCTCTCTTCCCAGTCAATAGCTCTGTGGTTAAGCCATTTTTCTGACATAGGATGGACACAAGTTCAAAGCCCCTCCATAAGCAGTGTTTCCACTAGAGACGTCCACATCTGCAGTGCAAAGGGCTGCGCAGATGTGTGCTCCAGGGGCAGTCCCAAGACATGAGCAAATTGCCTCCACACCCCCAGCTGTGTAATGTGAGAGGGATGGGAACACAGCGCTGGAGCCAGGGTCTTCTTTCCTGCTCCATGGCTGGTCAGGGGCAAACACTGGGCTGACCTGAGCCACCAGAGATAAACAGTGCAGAAAGCTAACAGCCACACCTACATAAATATATTCCTGTAAGCGCTGGTCATTAGATTGCTGCCTCTTCTAGAGTAATGAGTCTTGTCTCCTGTTTCTGCTCTAAGATTTGACTCCAGACATGTGATATATTCTAGTGACATTTTTCTGAAAACAGACATATTGCCACTAAAACCTACAGCTGACATTTCATTGCTATTTAATGGAAAAATATTTTTGTTGAAAAAATTCCTTTCTGTTCTCACATCACACTTTTAAACTGTTAGAGGAGGTGGTGGGTGTAGCAGGACAGCAATCTCAGCAAATAATCAAGAGGAAAATCAGGGAAATAAGCCTTGAGCCAAAGGAAAATCAAGAGCAAGTAAGGGAGGTTTTTCAAAACTAAGCAATAGGAAGCCAGTATGACTTATACTCCTAAATCTTTTAGCCTGCTTGGTACTGCTATCTTAAATCTTTATTCCAATGAACTTTCTGTCATCTGAATGTTGCCACTACTGATGATGATTTCACTTCACTAGGAAATATTATTCTGTTGCTAGGAAGTAAATGTGGTAGCCAGGATGCTATAAAACAACAAGTTTACAATAACTTCCTTAAAACACGATATTCAAAGAAGTTAATATTGTCTTCTTACATAGCAAGTCTGTGATCCTTCAAGAATAGAACAGCCTGAGAAATTAATCTCCAGGAATGAGAAACTGCAATGTTTTCTTGCAAAGTGATTACAGAAGAAGAAACATCTGAAACACTGGCAGGCAAATTAATATGTTGGCTCATGCAGTAGGTGATTCTGAGAATGAAGTGCAGGATATACAGCAGAAACCTCTGGAGATCAAAGGAGAAACCTGTGGAGATAAGCCCTGTTATAGGTATAAGGGTTCTAATTCAGGTACTGTACTTCCTTAAAAATCTCAGAAAATGGTGATTTAGTGTCCATCTACGGGCAGGAAACAACTGCGTGGGAGATACATATAGAGGTTTGATACCTCTCTTTGTTATCCTTTGTCTAGTAATCATGAATCAAGAATGAAATACCATTGAGTTGGAATGTAAATTTTTTTAACCACCATTCTGTAGAAATGCCAGTAACTTCAGAGGTATGAGGCAATAAAAACATCACATGCAACTTCTGAAACTAAACTTTTTGTCACTAAACTGTGGGAAAATTGCAATTGTTTCTAGTTAGAATCTTGCATGGTCCTATGGGAGTGCCAAGACTATTTATGTTTTGAACTTTATTATTATAATATGCAGGACTATTATTTTCCTGGAAGAATCTTGGGATAGGGCTTTGTGGTTATTTACTGTTAAGTGGAATGTCTAAATAAAAGCATTGTGGTTAAACAGTAATAATGGAATATGTGGTTTACCATATAAGGATGTATTTTTTCTCTCTCATTTTCAATAGTATTGTAGCTCAATTTCCACTTTTGTATTTTTAAATCTGTAATTAATCGAGGGCTCATTTTACTGTACATTTTAGTTTAAGTACTTCTTTGGTGGGCCAAATATGTTATTGAGGCACCTAAGAGCCTGAGAACATCTACCATTGTTTACAAACATAACTACTGGCAGTATCATAAAGGCAAGTGAAAGGTGGAGTTCTCTTTGGAAATCAGCCCTTCTACATTATCTACTTATTTATATAATGCACACAAGAGGCTAATTCACTTTTGGAAAGATAAAACAGAATTCTTGGGAATTCCCAAATCATTCTTTCTCTTTCCTCTTTGATGCTATAAGTAGCAGTCTAAAGGAAATGTTCATAGCAGGCAATAGTGCAGTGCACATATTTATTACAAAAAGTCATTGAACAGAGCAGCACTGAAGATTATATTTAAATTCTAGACTTTTTTCTGAATATTTGGCATATATAAAATATTCATGGATAAATTAATAAATAGAAAAGTCTTACTACATGTTTTTGCAGAATTGGCTGTGAGGAAAGAAAAGATATTGATAGTTATTTCTTTAACTATCCCATAAAAATGTAATACATAATTATATATATTTAAGTGTAGCTTATTTTCAGAATTCAGCAATTTCCTCTGAAATTATGTTGTCATATATTGAATTTTATCTATTTCTTACTGTATTACGGATCAGCTTTCCTATTTCACTTAATAATGACTTCCATTTAATCCACTTATCAATAATTTGATCTGCTGTCAAAATATCTGGAAATGGATCATGGGAATAATAACTCTTTTTTAACTTTGTTTGCTTTAAGCAACTGTTTCTAGAAAATTCAAGAATCCTCAGCAGAGTTTTTTTGTTTGTTTGTTTGTTTGTTTTTAAAAGGAAACTAGTTGGGGAATGAGAAAAAGAGAAAATACTATGACAGACACAAAAGAAATGTAGTTAATAAAAAATGATTATTTAAATGATTAATGATTATTTAAAATACAACATTATTATGGAGAACATGATGGTCCTTTGGATAACAAGATCAGCTACTGATTTCAATTTAAGGAACAAGAACAGACTTAATGTAAGTAGGAGAGGGCATGGACATCCTACACATATGCTATTGTACTAATTCTGTAGAAATTACTGCTAATGAAACTTAGATAAATATTACTACATATTAATCTTTGCTTTTACTAGAGAAATTTGATATCCTGACACATGACTGGGTCACACATACAGAGGATAACAACACATGAACAATATCTCAGAAATAGTTCTAAGAAATTAACAGGGCATTAAAGATAGGAAAGGCTATCTGAGAGTTTTCAAAGCAGGGTGCAGCAAAATGTCTGAGAGAATTAGACCAGTTGTGTACATTTTGAGCATGCAGGTGACAAATGTGAATCCTGTTGCTGCGATGGAGAGACGGGACGCAGCTTGATGCAAGCAAATGTCCATTTATTGTACAGAAACACGAGTTTATATATACTTTCAGAAGCTGTGCGTTTTAAACAGATTGGTTCTTGAAGCTAAGCATTGCATACGAGGCAATCCCCAATTGGTGGATAACTACCATCAATTAACAGCAAGGTGTTACCTTTCCTTGGTGTCATCCATCCCCCACTCCCCTATGCTCTGTTAATTGTTGTCTAGTCAAGCTCGAGCACATTGCCCTCAGATAACTGATTGCCACGCATGGTCCTAGTTTCCAGCCCACTCCTGCATCCTGTGTTTCCTCTAGAGCAAAACTCAGGTTCAGTTTTTATCATAGGTTCTGAATATCTGGAGAGGTGGATATCTGCACAACTTAATGCTTATATCAGTCTCTGATATTATGGACACATGATTCCCTGTGAAGAAATTGGAAATTACCCAGGAGTATTTCAGAGAATGACCATCCAGTGCTTTCCATGCCAATTACACTTCAAACTCACTGATACGATAGACACTCTGATATTTCAGTCTCTCTCTCTGGAGCCAAGAACAATTTACAATTTATACTGTCGATGCTATGTTCACAAGATGGAAAAGACAGGATAATCAAACATAAATTATAACCGTTATAACCTGAAGCCTACATTTTTTACAAGCTGTTACTAGTTAGTTGACTAGCTGAGCTATGGAAGAACACTTCAGAATTTAACCCCCAATCCCTATCTGTTACTTGCTGGAAAGCAACTTAAATAGAGAAAACAGTAAAGAACACATTAAAGTTCCCATGATATGAGTCTGACAGTCTTGAGCTGCTACTGAAAAAACCCTAAGACATGCTCTTAGATGGTGAAATTTGAACTGTAGTGGGGAAAAACCTTAAAATCTTAGAAATCCTGCCTGGTTTAAGTGTATTGCTTTTCACCCAGTATCTCACCATAAAGCTTGAGGGATGTTGAGGAGGCATTATCTTCCTGGCAGAATATATCACTTACTGGGTCATCGTAAATCCTGGAATGAATTAAATAGTCACCCCATAGACAAGAATAGGAATCAATCCACAGCTGGGATGTTAGGGCCCAACATGAAACACAGGGAGACTTTATTCTGAAGCCCTGTTTAAGTCAAAGCAAAAATGGTTTTATATCATGGCTTTTTTCCACTTCTGAGAATGTCTTAATTTTTAAGTTTCATTATTGCTGTCTAACTTGGTTGAAGCAGGATACTGGCTGGTGTAAAGGTGAGTTTAGAAAGATTTTGGACCATTTCTCTGGCAGAGAAAGAAAGAAAAATAGCAACTGGGTTAGACTAGGCCATGTTCTTCAGGTACTAGCATTGCCTTTGAAATCCTTAACACCTCCCAAAGAATCTTCTTGTCATAGTCAGTTTTTTTCTCCTGTGTGAATCCGAAGTGACAGCATGATGCTGGAGGTTTTCGATTATATCCTTGGTCCCAAGGATAGTTATGCTTCTCTCAGGAGACAAAATGTTTTCTTACTGCATCTAGTTAAGCAGTGAGCATACTGCAGGAAATAAAAAACACCATTAAGTAATCAATAATTATTTCTTAGGAATAAAAAGAAGAATTCTTATTTTGACAACAATAGCAGTTCTTCAGTCCCACGTATCTCTAAGAAATACCTCATAGAGGCAGAAATAAGACTGGGAACATGAAATAATAGTAGCATAAATATGTGATTACCACAGCTTGCTTAGGTATGAAAATTCCTTTTCCCACACCATTAGTGACCCAAGAGATGTTATTAGCTAATAATTGTTTGTTTCCCTAGAGCTGTGGTAACTAGTGCTGTATGACTTTAAAGGAGCATAGATATCCAAAACAGTAGATAAGTGTTCCTTTTAAGTAAAAAATAGATACTTGTTTTAAAATAGGTATTCTGGGAATACTTTTGCTTGGCTGAAAAATAGGATCAAAGGAACTAACAGATGTAAGAAGAAATCCTCTTTGTGGCTGACTCACATAATATCCAGGTTAGATTTAAGGTTCATTATGAGAATGCAGAGTTTCAATTCCATCTTCTCTGCCTCCAGACCACACATTATTGCTTGATACGAGATACCACCTTCAGATTTACATATTTTTAAAGTATGGGTGGAGATACTTTAGTGTATGATAACATGCAGTTTTAAATTTAGTCTGGGTAGCAGCAGAAATGCTAAGATCAGGAACAGCTGTTGTGTAAGTTTATTTGCTAGGTTTCCTAGGTTTCATTGCCTAGCAGACAATAATACATACTTTCCAATTTCACTATTCTAGCACACTGAATTGTTTCTTCCTTCTTTTTCTCTTAGCTTGTTTATTCAATCTCTTCATCCTTGAATAGCTCATCATTTAAAATTTCTGAAATGAAAAAGGATGGCTGCCTGTCTTGCACAGCAGCTGAAACTAATAGTATGTCGTTTCCAAACCAGGCTTTCTCATTTAGGTGGCCTTAACATTTTTATATGGAAATCCTTGAATAATTAACTAAAGATTGCATGCTATACTACCTGCACTGGATGTAATTTGACCAACTTCAATCAAATCAGCTGTTAGAATGATAACTACTTCCAAACCCACCTGCTGCACTTTTGAGCTCAGCTCTGCTGCCTGCCTCCAAGCTTAATGCACTTTGTTGTCATCTCCCACTGTAACTAGCTTCCTGCACCCTTTTGCTAATACAGCATAGAGGAAAGATGTTCTAATTTTGGCTGGGATAGATTTGGTTTTCTTCTTAGTAGCTGGTGCACTATTGTGTTTCAGATTTGGTGTGATGACAATGTTGATAACACACTGATGTTTTCAGTAGTTGGGTAATGTTTAAATTGTGTCAAGGTCTTTTCAGTTTCTCAGGCCTTGCCAGTGAGAAGGCTGGAGGGGCACAAGAAATTGGGAAGGGACACAGCCAGGACAGCTGAACTGAACTAGCCAAAGGGATATTCCATACCGCAGGATGTCATTCTCGGTATATATACTTGGGGTGGGGGGATGTTGGAGGGTTGGCCAGGGCCTGCAAATTGCTGCTCAGGGACAAGCTGGGCACCGGTCAGCAGGTAGTGAGCAACTGTATTGTGCATCTCTTGTTTTCTTTTCTCCCTTCCCTTTGGATTTTATTCCTGTCTCCTTTTTATTATTACTTTTATTGTTGTTATTTTATTTCAATTATTAAATTGAAATCTCTTATCTCAACCCTCAAGTTTTACCTCCTTTCCAATTCTCCTCCCCCTCCCTCTAGGAGCAGGGGGGAGTGGATGAGCGGCTGCATGGTACTCAGTTACCAGCTGTGGTTAAACCATGACAGATGTCTAAGTAACAGCCTGCTTTGGTTTGGGACAACCTGAGCCAGGGAGAGTCAGTGTTACAATAGCAAGAGGATTACCTGTTTCCAAAGGGTTAAGACCCCAACCAGCAGGCTGTTCTTTGGGTCAGGGACCATGGTGCACAGTGATTGCCAGTGGTTAGGAACACTCCCAGCCCCCAATAGCCCTCACCTTCCTTTTTGCTTAACAATATCTGATCCCACCCCTGACAATGATGCTCTCCAAACATATTCCATCTCTGACTCTTTAGGAGTCCTGCCAAACACTTTTTTCCAATTTAGCCAATTCAGTACCAGAATAAGGAATTTCTTTAGTAGTAATTAAAAGAAATTCATCCTCATATTTAAACTCAGTGTTAACCAAGGGTTGCAGAGAACAGGTGGGGACATCCAGTTTGTTCAATTTTGATTTTGCTTCCTTCAATTAATTATCGGGATATTTAGTATTCTTTTTTTTCAGGGAGTAAAGAATTGTCCTTGCCCGTGAGGAGTTGCTCTTTCAACACGGATTGTAAATACTTTGCCTGGGTCCTTTCCTCTTTCAGTTGTCCCTTTAAGTTCTCCACTTGCCCTTGCAAGGACCAGACCAGGTCTTGTAAAGATTTCATGATCTGGGATTCTGCTGTGCCCTGTTTTTCTCTGGCTTCCACAGCAGTGACTAGGCTAGTGCCTCATGCAGCACAAACAACTGCTGTTGCTTTCCCAGGCTGAAGCCTTTTGTGAAGCACAGATTTGGTCAGTCACACATTGCAAATTGTACCAGTTTTTCTGCGCCCAGCCTGTGCCAGGCATGGCAGGGCAAGCTCAGCTTTTGTTCAAGGAGATGCGCAACACACCCCAGCCCCAGGGGCCGCCTTTGGGCACTCCTGTCAACAGATGGGGTGGGCTCCTCAGGGGCACAACTCGTTAGTTTCTACAAACTCCACAAACTAGTTTCTACAAATGCCCCTGAGGGGTGCACAGGTGAGCCAAAGCAAGTAGAACTGTGTGCCCTGGCTGTGGGCCAGCTGGCCCAGGGAGGTGACTCAGGAGGAGTTCTACCGACCCCCTGGCACAGCTGTGGGCAGCGCATGTGCCACCCAGGAGGGCTGGAATGTGCCCAGCCCCTGCCACCAATTTAACATTCTGGCCCAGGACAGCCCGAGCAGGGGAGATTCTCTGTTACACCCAGAGTGAGATGAAGATGCAAGTGAGGTCAAGTGCCACCCATCGCGAACGTTTATAGAAACAAAGTGTTTGTAAGAAACCAGTGATAAGAAAGGGAATGAAGGCTAGAAAAAGGAAACCCAGCAAGCAGTTGGGACAGTTACAAGAAGCAGTCGCCACCGTGGACTCAGCAGTGTCCTGTTGGTCCATAGTTCCCTTGCTGGGCAGTGGAGGGGGTCTCGGGTTGCCACCCTTGCTGTCAGATAGTGCCACCTGCTATAGGGCACTTGGGGACACTGTTCCCTGGGCAATGGCACAAGCCTCGCCTCAGTGTGCTGGTTTCGAGGGGTGCATGCAGTGGCTGTGTGGTCCTCTGTCACAGACTGCATATGAGTCGTTCATGTCCGGACTCTTCCCCTGAAATGATGGGGCCACTTCTCAGCCCCAGCAGGTGTCTGGGGCCAGGTGGCTGTTTGCTCCTTGTCTGCCTGGCAGCTGTCGAGCTCCATTACAGCACCAGGCAGCCTTGCGCTGAGCCCTGCAAGACTATGAACTGCCCTGGTGACAATTCAGTCACAATGTGGCCTCCCACATGGCCTTAGAGGACAGGGAAGGGAGGCAGAAGGGAGGTTTATAAGCTCCTTCCACCTGTGTGGAACTCCGCAGCTGGTTCCTTTTTCTCTCTCCTCCTGACCATGTATGTAAAAACCTATCATCAAGTAAAATCTTGCTTCTGGTGCTGTCTTAAAAATATATATTGCAATTAGATGCATTGTCTGCTGGGATGATCCTTGTCTAGCATGCTTAAGTTTGGCATGAACAGTTTTGGACATGACAACATCTTTACTGTATGTTTTTTTAGGACTTGGGTTGCAACAGAACCTTTGAATGCATAGAAGACCTTTGCTGTCTTAGAGCCAAAAAGGACAACTGAGAGAGGCAGTTAAGACACATTAGTGGTGAACATTTTACTATTTTCATCTAAAAGGGACTATGCCAATGGTTCTAGAAGAAACAGCTGGTATTCTATTTGGTGTATACTGGTGCTTGGGGTTATTTCTCCCCACTTGCAGGACTTTGCGTTCCCCTTTGCTAAACATTATGAGGTTCCCCTCTGCCTGTTCCTCCAACCTGTTGAGCAGCTTGCTGCTCTATATGGCAGCACAACACCCTGATGTAGCAGCCAGTTCCCTCCTTTCTATATTACCTGTGAAATTGGTGAGGGTGCACTCCATCCCCTCGCCTAGATCATTAAATCAAAAGTTTCAACAGTATTGGACCCAGTATTGACCCCCAGCTACACCATCAGTGACTGGCCTCCAGCTGAAACTTTCACTGCTGATGATCACAGCCTTCTAGACCTGGTTGTTCAGTGAGTTTTCAATCCACCTCACTGTCTGTTTATCCAAACCATACTTTGTCAGCAGCTGTATGAGGCTGTTATGAGAGTATGTCAAAAACTTTGTTAAAGTTGAGGTATATAATATGAACCGCTCTCCCGTAGTCTATTAAACCAGTCACCTCACTGATGTTGTGAAGTATGATTTCTCTTTCATAAATCTATGCTGACTGCTCCTGATCAACTTCTTGCTCTTCATGTGTATGGAAATACATTCCAGGTGAATTTTCTCCATCCAATTCCCAGGGACTGAGTTTAAGCTAATGCTTTGTAGGACCCTGAACTCCATCATCTCCTGGTTAGTGCAACCAAGGCTGCTCCGACTTTCACATCCTTGAATAGTTCTTTCCTGTTCATAAGTATCAGGTCCAGCAGAGCACCTTTGCTAGTTCTTCAGTTACCTGTGCCAGGAAGTTGTCTTCAACACAGCCTAAAAGTCTTCCAAATGACCTGAGTCCTGCTGTATTGTCCATCTAGAAGATGTCAGTGTGGTTAAAGTTGTGGTTAAAGGCTTCCTCCAGTTGTTTGAAGATGGTCATATCCATTTCTTCCTGATTAGGAGGTCTATAGCAGATACTTATATTGGTCTGCCCACTAGTCTTCACCCATAAGCTCTTGACTGATTCCTGAAGGCATCATGGAGGCAGACCTCCATGCATTCCACCTGTTCCACATAAAGGGCAATTCCCCCTCCTCACCCTCCCTAAAAAGCCTATATCCCTCCATTGAAGCGCTAGGTCATGTGCACTTTTCTACATCTTCGGGTAGTCTCAATCTAGTTTTAATGGCAGAACTGTAACAAAAAAGAATATTGGGGGGAAATGGTTGCTTTAACAACAAGAAAGAAAATCAACCTGGCTTAAGGCAATCTTTTGCTTTACTTATTTATGTGATCAAAATAAGATTTCAAAAATGGAAACAGCTAGTGCCCGTTTTGTATTAGTATGACAGATTTAAGATGTAGGGAGTTCTAGACTTTGGCTCAAAACTGACTGGCTGATTAAATTTGATAGCCCTGTAATAGAATTTTATAAGACTTTGCAGAGGTGTATAGTATAAAAATGTGACTGCATGCTGAATAAGCTCTTAGCCCCTGTTTTTTAATACCAATACTGTGCAAACCAGGGTCTGAAATGTATTCCTTAACTAAAAGATTTGCTACATTTAATTTATGTGGAAGGACAAGCATGTGGGTAATATCAAACTTTTCAGTTATTTGAACCAAATTAACTAGTAAAATGTGCACTTTACATAAGGTACAGGTGCTTGTATCTTATCTTTTGAAAATTACTTAGGAGGGATGTAGCTGAACTGCTTCCTGCTTTCTTCTTTTTATCAGCAGTACTGTCTTATTCCAGTATTACCAAAACATAAATCAAATTCACTTTTATCAATCAAGTTCATTTAAAGGATATTTTAGCTACAGAGATAAAAGACGAAACTGAGTCTAGTCCAATCACTTCTGAAAGTGAAACATGGCATTTACAAAATTATTTTCTGTATGTATAAGACAATTCTTTCTTTTTTTCTGTTTCAAATCTAATATTTAATTTCCATTCCAAACAGATTTTGCTGTAGAGGCCCACTGAAATGAAACAAATCTGGTTTTTGATAATACAACAGTTTCTATAGCAGCATATTAATGTGATGAACTCAAGGTAATTAGGGACAATGAAAGAGATACTTTGAGTGACTTTGGAATATATTAAAAGGTAGAACAAAATGCAAACCACTGTAATACAGAAACTGCATTCCTGATTAATGTATGATGATATGTGTTTTGAAATAGAAAATTTAAGATACAGATAGAGAAACAGTAATAGTGAAATTGAAATTCTTTCTATTTAGATAGATGTATACACAAAGAAAGTATTTTACAAAAGATACATATAGAAATTAATTTATGAAAACTACTGATCAAACAAGTGTGTTCCAGAAAGAACAGATTAGTACATAGTGAAGGATCTAGTAGACAGAAGCCTGACTGATGATCTGGATATTTTTCTTTACACACCTTTATATAGATGTATCATATAAATGGAAACACACATACCAACACCTTTCTCACTGGATTAGCTACTGCAAAATAGGGTATAGTGACCCAACACTTTTTCCTTCACATGAGTATTTTGTAAGCATCTGCTGTGCTATACGTATTTTGCCAAATTTGAAGACAAGGACAAAAATTCATTCACAACAACAGGGGAAATAATCAAGTGGGAGGAACCCAGATTTAGATTCCCAGGGAATATAGGGTTAGTATGTATCATACAGAATCAAAATGTTGTTCTATAGCAAATGTTCTTTTCATGTACAGAAAGTTTTTTGTAGTTCTGCATGATCAACTGGTTTCCATTGTCTGTTTTCAGACTCATGGCATAGGGAAAAGTATTTGGGACTGGAAACAGGAGCCATTACTTACAAATAACGTATTGGTAGAAGGTCAAGGGTATTCCTAAAGCTCTGAATTTCCCTACTTTGTGGTAAAAGCCAGAGAGAAAAGTGAAACAGACAGTGAAAGCAATTTCTATTATTGAGTTTTGACTTCTCATTATTTACATATTTGTATTACTAGTTATTACTAGTGTAGAGGGATACAAGTTTTTGAATCAAAGGCTATTTTTAAAAATATTATTTGTTCATTGACTTTTAGTAATATGACACATTTAATACCTATCAAAGACTTTATTTATCACAAAGCCAAGGATAAAGATCTTCAAGATAGCCAACCATTAATCTGAAAAAATATCAAAGTCACAATTAAAGACACTAAATACTAAGGTTGGAATAAAAAATTTGAATCCCCAACAGATTAAAGGATTATGCTGCTTCTTCTTGACCATCTGTCAATAACTGGTTACTTTGAACTTCAAAAGGTTACTGATAATTTCTTATAAAAATGCATTTCTTCTCTTCCCTGGAATTTGGCAAATGTGGAACGGTTATGTGAAGGCTGAAAATTTTATGATGAGTATTTAGTTGTCCTTGATACATATAAGCTGTATTTGTCAGAGCTTTTTCAAACCTTGCTTACAAGGTGGGCCAGCTACCAAACAACCATCCAGCTGCTCTCTCACTCCTTCTCTTCAAGAGGACAAGGGGAGAAAATAAGACTAAAAAGTTCATGGGTCAAGATAAGGACAAGGACATTAGTAACCCGTTTCCATCCCTAACAAAACAGACTTGACTTGGGAAAATTAGTGTAATTCATTGCCAATTAAAATAGAGCTGCACTGTGGAAAATAAAGGCAAATAAAAACACTTTACCCCTGCCCCCACTTTTTTGTCAGGCTCTACATCACTCCTTCACTCCCAACTCATCTGTATTGTTCCCCATGGGGATGCAGTCAGTTCATCATTGTTCTCTACTGCTCCTTCTTCGTGTAAGTCCTTCCCATGTACTTCAGGATAAACCTGCTCTATTGTGGGGTCTCCATGAGCCACACTTCCTGTTAGAATATACCCACCTGCTCCTGCATGGGGTCCTCCATGGGCTGCAGGGTGGATACTTTGTCAGACATGGGCTTCTCCACAGTCTGCGGGGAAAGAGTTTCTCCACCATGGTCTCTACTTCAGGCTGCAGGGGAATCTCTGATCCAGTGCCTGGAGCACCTCTTCCCCTCCTTCTCTGACCTTGGTTTTATTCACTCTTCTATCTCACACTTCTTTTCCTCTTTGCTCTCTAGTGTTTTGGCCTCTCCAGGTTTCAGCTGGAATGGAATTAATTATCTTCTTAGGAGCTAGCATGGTGCTGTGCTTTGGCTTTGATCTGAGACTTTTCAGTTCCTCAGGCCTTGTTAGTGAAAAGGTTGGAGGGGCACAAGGAATGGGGAGGGGACAAAGCCAGGCCAGCTGACCCGAACTAGCCAAAGAGGTATTCCATACCATGGGATGTCATGCCTGGTATATATACATTGGGGGTTGGCCAGAGCAGGCAGATTGTTACTCAGGGGCTAGCTGGGCATCGGTCAGTCGGTGGTGAGCTGTTGCATTGTGTACCATGTGTTTCTTTCTTTCTTTCCCTCTGGATGTTATTCTTTCCCTTCCCCTTTTCATTATAACTGTCATTGTTATTGTTGTTCTTTCCTTTTTATTCTATTTCAATTATTGAATTGTTCTTATCTCAACCCTGGAGTTCTACATTTCTTTCCAACTCTCCTCCCCATCCTTCTGGGTGAGGGGGGAGTGAGAGAGCAGCTGTGTGGTACTTAATTACCAGCTAGGGTTAAACCACGACATGGTCTTTTCTTAAATGTGTTATCACGGGACCATCACCAGCTTGGCTGATGGGCTCAGCTCTGTCCTGCAGTGGATCCATTGGAGCTGGCTGGAAGCAGCTGTGAGCAGCCCCTGGCCTCTCTTCAGAGAGACCGCTGCAGCCTTCCTGCTGCCAAACCTGGACATGGACATGCAGTGCACCCATGCACAGAAAGGCTGCTAAAAAACCTTTAAACTTCCACTGTAATTTTACACTTGCAGTAGAAAGGCTTCCATAATATAATAATCTCAGACACTGAACAGCTGACAATAAGACTAAAAGTTCTGAATTTGATATAGCCATGTTATTTAAAGAGACTGTGAGGGCAGGACATCAATGCACAGTGATAAGTCTGAGCCTCCTGGTGTGTTTATTGTAAAGGCTGCCCCAAGCCTGTGACTGCAGAGCTATTGGGGTAAGGCAACAGAGACCCCAATGGCCCCAAGAATAAATACTGTTCCCTTCTGTGCTCTTGGCTTTAGACCATGGTGTGTTTTAACCATGTTACCTAATGACTTATCAGGAACAAAAGTATAAGTAAGTTTTTCAGGCCATCTGAAAACATCTGCCAATAACTTTTCAAAGTGTAATTCCCCTGTGTTCACAAATGGTACATATTTTTCAAAGGGGTGTGTTCATGGGAGAAGCTATTTAAGCAGTGGTTTTATTACTTGCTTATACATTTCTGTATCTTCCTTCTGGCAAACCTGTTTCCCTGCTACCCTAAGCTAAATTTCGTGGGCCTCATAAAATAATTCACTGCCCTAACCTGTACCCCATTATAATTTCTCCCTGTGGTGTGGGAGTGCTCAAGAAGAAGAGCATTTACAATGGCAGTACTGGGTACCACTGGAATGTTGCAGCTTTCCCTTTTCCAGGACATAAAGGTCACAGCTGAGTATTATAAGAGATCATACTTTCAGTCTGTCACTGGTCTATCGGTACCACTCTCCTGAGCTTGCAGATAGAGTGACAGTAATGTGTAATTCCTTATCAGAGGGGAAAGAGAAGGGTAAGGAGAAAAATACTTCATATATAAGAAGAATTAAATGTATAAGTTTTTACGAATATTTCATTGCCTTCTGGTACTTTCAATTGATTTCTAAGTCATTTTCTTAAACTAGTTTTTCAGAGAGATTTGATTTGGAGGACTTGGAGAGTTTCTGAATGTCTGACAGGGTAGAGAAAGAGGAGAAGGAAAACATGAAAAAAAATTTTAAAACTTTCCAAAAGACATTACTACGTTAATGTCTGTCTTTTTTGTTGTTGTTGTTTTTGATTCTTTTTTTTTTCCCCAAGAAAACAGGTAAACACACAATTTCTCCAGGAACAATTGAAAACTTCAGTTTTGGTGTTCCAGCATCAAGCTGAATATCTAAGAACCTGATTTGAAACCAAACTGTCAACCTTTTGGCAATGTTGTCATGTGATTTTGCGGGCTTTATTATTTATTTACAACAACAGCTTGAAGATAAAGTACTTCAGAAATTAAACTTACAGTAGAACATAGTGTTTAGCATGGTTTGCTAGCATGCAGCATACACATTAAACAAATGTTTTCACAGTAAATGTCATAGCTGTACTAAAAACCAGCAGCACCATTAAACATACTTTCCTCCTTTCTGTCTTCCCTTTCCTTTCCTTTCATCTTTCCTCTTCTTTCCTCATTTCTTTCCACCTTTCTTTATTTTGAAAGCACTTGGTGGAAATCCTGAAAAGATGTATCCTGAGTTTGTCACATCAATCAAGATCTATTTCTGTGTAAAATCAAAATAAACATGAACAAAAATAATGAAAACATACAATTAATATCTTATAAAATTCATCTTGCAGCCTTTTAGTCAGGCGAGTTTTTTCTGACTCATCCCTGATTTCTGGGCTACTTTTTCCTTGGGAGCAATGAAATCCTTATAACCCTCTGTGAAACCTTTCTTAATCTCATTTCCCTTCTGTACTAAGCAGAGAAAACTCAAATGCCAGCACCAGTCTTGGCACCACACTCCCAAAGAGAAATAACACACTGAATCAGGAAGGATATTGCCAGCTGAGATTTCCACGAGCTGGAAAGCAGTGGAGGAGCCACTGCACAGCCAACACTGGAGGGTTAAATGAGTTTATTGATCATTACAGTAATTTTACTGCTACATTTCACATAAATTATGAGCAAACCATTACATGAGAATCTACTAGCTGGGCCAAGAGAGCTCAAGAATGTGCTGTGCATATACATGAATGCATTATGTAAATATAAAATAAATATTATGTAAAATAATATAAAATTATATATGCAATGCTTTATATATCAATATAGCTTATATAAATATCTAATATAAACAGGTTATACATTTATATTTGTAATAGTTATGAATGTTGTGTATTCATATATGCACTTGTAGAGAAAATAGAAATACCTTCTGAAAGACATGGACTTGGTGAAAATTCACTGAAGGTTGGCACGATTTCAATTTGTAGAAACTGTTAAGTCAGTCCTACTAATTTGATACATTTTACTCTCTTTAATTTCTTTATCCTTAGTTAAGAAATGTGTTTTTTTTTCTGAATGTTACTATTCTCTTGCCATGGACCCCACAGAGAAATTTCCTCAGACTGTCCCTGTTTGTTTTTTTTTTTTATAGGTGCATTCAGGTCAGTGACTGTTACTTTGTTTATGATACAGATTTTGTTTGTGAGTAAAAAGTAAAAAGACTAGACTGTTTTTTATGTTTGCCATTAACTTCCTGCCCTCACCTCTCTTTCACAAGAAATTCAGGTTTTAAAACCCCAAGATCTGATAAAAAGTAGGTAAGAACTTACTCTTATATTCACCATGTATTTAATTTCCTTCCTTTTATTCTGACGTAAAAAGATAATCTTGTGGGAAGAAAATTGGGTCTACGACATAGCTCTCTATGTACACTGAAAAAAAAATCTTTCTTTCTCTATATAAGCCCATAATGCATCAACATCTTGAATAGCTAATGTAATTCTGATTATCCCATCCTCCAAGGTCATCCAAGGACAGAGAGACAATGGAACTGCAAAAGGCAAAGAGAAGGGTAAGGTAGATAACTGGAAGTATAGGATAAGTAAAGATTAAGTTAAGATTAAATAGGGTAGCCTAAAAAAAAAAAAAATGAGTAAAAAGGGAGATGTGAAGCTGGTCTGCAAAATCAAGAAGTTTACAAAGAATCTGAATCAGAAGCAATCAGTACTTCTTCAAATGCAAGAACCAGCACATACCCAATGACATTTACAGGAGAAAAAATAAAAGTAAAAATAGTATTTTTTGTTCACATAGAATATGTTTCACATAGCATATATTTCACATACTTAGAGTATCTTAAGCCTCAAAAATATAAATGAAATTAAAAGGGAATCAATGGGAAAAAGGTGCATTAAGATTATTAAACATGATGATTGCTTATTTCAAATGGTTATAGGATACAGTGGGACATGTATCACTTTAAATTTGTTCTCTTACACTTTTTAATAAGTACATCTGCTGGTCTCGGAGAAAGGATATGAGGTTAAATCTTTGGCTTAACTTGGTGGTGCCATCCTTTCACATTCTTATAATCAGTCACAGATTATTTTCATTAACTAAAAAGGTGTTGATCAATGATGATGTAATTAGAAGGCCTAAAATGCTCTGTAAACATATTTCATTAATGCGGGAACTTAAGCAAAAGATCAGACTGAACTTGTGTACGCCCAAAATTAAAATTTATTTGCTTTATACGTACATGTTATTCTGCAGTGTTTTAAGTACATGCATGTTTAAAATATCAATGATATTTAGGAAAATGAATGGAAGCTTAGAGAAAAAAATACCACCTTTTTTCTTGCGGGGTACTGGTGGCTTGAGCATGCTTTTCTGAAACACACAAAGTAAAATAACCACAAACTACTGGTAAATCACTGGAAGAGCTGAACTTTCTGACAGTAGATCTCGTCATGTCTTACTGTTGTCTTGATTTTTCCTGGATGGTGTGCTAGTTCTTTCTTTGATGCTCATGTGTCCAAGCTTCTTATAATTTTAATAAGCTGTTACCATTTTCCTGAGGCATGCAAACAATACCAGGGTAAGAATGTTTTTTAACAGTTTAGAACTCAGCAAAAGCCATACAAGTGGGTGACAGTACAACCAATGACACTTACGCTCTCTAAACCTCCATTAGTGCTAGAGGTTTTATTTTACATACATTCTATTTCATCAGTACCTAAAAACCTTAATATCATATACAATGTTTTGTTATTCCTCCACTCTAAAGATTGTCAAATAGGACTGGAATCAGGACTCCAGTACTTGTGGCAGCTCACTCTGTGTTTTTCCTGCTACAAATTTTTCTGAGAATTTTTTGTGATAAATGACAAAGTCAAGATAATTGGTCTGATGGACATTAGACCTAACACTAAAGATACTATAACTTTATTTGTGCTAGGCTGAGCACATGGGAATATCAGATGGTAACAGTGATGTTATTTGTCACTTCCAGTTAAGCTGTAGGCAAGATCAACAGTTTGATGCTGGTTTTCCTGCATTCTTAACAGAAAGACTGAGATGGAGAAGGATCTGAATCAGGCTCTGATCTAAAATAAACTTTATGCTTCCCACTAGGCCTGATTTTACAAACACATATATGCTTCCTTTCCAATTCAAATATAAATAGATTAACTAAAAGTGTCTGTGTTTAAAATTTTACGTTAGACTGTAATAGAGGAACAATGAAACTTCATGTGGCTAGTAGCAGTTGTGGCTACCCAATGTGATGTCAGTTCAGTGCCTGCCAGCATTTCTTTAAGGCAAATGCCCAAGTCCTAATTTGAAGACAGTTTTGGTAAAGGCCTAAAACCCATACCTATGTGAGTCTACACAAGCTACTTTTCCTCTGGAGTGTCTAATACTACCAGATCTAACATTCCTTATCCTGAGTCTGAACTGGCAGGTCTGTGTTTTTCACAGTCAGGGATGCCTTCCCCTTGGTTAAGCAATTTTTGTCCATAGCTCAGCATATTGAGCAAATAGAGTACCTCACCAGAATAGATATGTAGTTCCATCTTAGAGGAAAGGGCAAAGTCACTGAAGAAGTGCTTTTGACCTTAAATCAGAATAGTATGAGGGCTTGATGGAGTTATATTTCTAAAGAGTTCAAATTATAGAGATAGATTTCTGCAGGTGAAGTTGTTAGTGTTTCAGGCTGACCAGGCACCTCATGGAACGAAAGCTATTATAAGGACTATAGCTATGAACATTACATCATTCTATGCTCAGAACTCTTATCATAACCATCCTTGAACACACTTTGACCAAAGGGTTTTAGAACAATCTAGCAATAAAAGAACGCTTGACGTTTCAAGTATCAGTTCATTGTTATGAAGATCCACAAAAGTAAAATACCGCAATTAGGCTGCCATTTGTTATTATCCCAGACCTCACGCTGCATCATGCCTATCTAGAGAAAGATCCTAACCACCGGAAGTACATGTAAGTTTTGTCATTGACTGAAATCACTATAGTGATCTACTCAGACTGTGTTCTGAAAAAATTACAATTGCAGAAGACAAGGTACTGTTCAGAAGGAAGGTAGTACTTGACAACGGTAGCAATTTGATACTGATTAATAGGTCAGCTGCCCCCATTCAGACTAAGCAGAGGGGCTAATGGGTTGCTTTGTAACATCGTATTTTGAAAAAGGAAACTGTCATCCTCAAAAAGGAGCTATCAGTTCAAGGTTAGAGTCAGAGAGTAAGAGTATTTTCCCTAACTGGAATTACCAGCACATGAATATTCATCACAGTTCTTTGCTTTGAAAGAAAGGAAAAAAAGAAAGTGTACAGAAAGAAAGAGTAGGAACCAAATGTGGTTCGAGGGAGAGGGTTCTTCCGGGTAATAGGAAGGCTGCAAAGCAGATGGGAAACTGTGAGCCAGGCAATTGTGTTCAGTGCTGTGCCATTGTCTCTTGTAATTTTCTCGCCTTTCACTAAGAAAGGCATTGGAAGCCCTAGGTACTGATTACATAAACCTGTATGCTTGTATTTAGATTTTTGTACTTAGACTAACTTTCTGGTACCTCCTTCAAACACTTTCAGTATTTCTCCTATTGTGTTTCTGGTAGTGTGTTCTTACTATTTGCTCTTTTATGTAATGGTTACCAAATAATGAGTAGTAGAGCTTATTAGTATATAGTTGACACTCAAGGTATGGCCTTTGCCATCTTTACCCTATATTAAGCCATGCGTTCTTTAAAGAACTGGTGGATTCTTTGGTAGCTTATTAACTTCTTCATATTTTACTAATTATTTGCATTATTACTATTAATAACATGCTTGTATCCATCTTGTAGTTCCCGTTTTTTGTCTTGAGTTTGGCATCTTATTGCGTGTATACATATTTTTATATATACGCACTTCTGATTGCCCTATCTGGGATCAGTCACTTACTGAGACACTTTCTAAATCCTGATTCTTCCTATGGCTTCATTCAACTGTCTCTCTAGTCTCTTTGCAATCTTGATTCTGTAATACCTTTACACAATGTGTACTCTGCATGATTTAGACTTTCCACACATGCACAGTTGTGCATATTCAGTTCAGGTCCACAAGATCTCAGTTTATCCTTTGATACTGTGGTAGGTTGATATTGGCTGGACCCCAGGTACCCACCAAGCCGCTCTATCATTCTGCCTCCTCATCTGGACAAGGGAGAGAAAATCTAATGAAAGGCTCATTGGTCAAGATAGGGACAGGGAAAGATCACTCACCAATTACCATCACAGGCAAAACAGACTCAACTTGGGGAAACCAAATGGGTAAGGGAATCAAATGCCTATCAAATCAGAGTAGAGGACTGAGAAAAAAACAAACAAACAACAAATCTTAAAATACCTTTCCCCCACTCCTCCCTTCTTCCTCCCGGGCTCAGCTTTGTCTCCAATTTCTCTTCCTCCTCTCCTCCAAGTGGTGCCGAGGGACAGGGAGTGGGGGTTGCTGTCCCTTCATCACACGTTGTCCCTGCTGCTCCTTCCTCCTTGCCCTCTTCGCCTGCTCCAGTATGGGGTTCCACCCACAGAATGAAGTCCTGCATGAACTTCTCCAATGTAGGTCCTTCCCGCAGGCTACAGTTCTTCACAAACTGCCCCAGTGTAGGTCCCTTACATGGGATGCAGTCCTTCAGGAACAGACTGCTCCAAGGTTTGTCCTCCACAGAGTCAAAGTCTTGCCAGAAGCCTGCTCCAGCATGGGCTTCCTGCAGGGTCAAGCCTCCTCTGGGTGCATCCACCTGCTCTGATGTGGAGTCCTTCATGGGCTGCAGGTGGATATCTGCTCCACTGCTAACCTCCATGGGCTGCAGGGGCACAGTCTGCCTCACCGTGGGCTTCACCATGGGCTGCAGAGATTCCTCTGCTCTGGCACCTGGAGCACCTCCTCCCTCTCCTTCTTCACTGACCTTGATGTTGGCAGAGTTGTTGCTCTCAAATATTGTTGCTCCTCTCTTCCAGCTGCTGTTGTGCAGCAGATTTTTTCTTCTTCTTGACCATGTTATCCCAGAGGCACTACCACTGTTGCTGATGGGCTCAGCTTTGGCCAGCGGCGGGTCTGTCTTGGAGCCAGCTGGCATTGGCTCCATTGGACATGGAGGAAGCTTCCAGCAGCTTCTCACAGAAGCCACCTCTGTACTCCCACTGCTACAAAAACCTTGTCATGCAAACCTGATACAGATACAGAGAGTTACTTGTCACTTTCTGCTTTGGTTGTATGCCTCCACTGTGGCATAGTAAGCTCTCCATCATTCATGGGAAGTATTATGCTGAATGGTTTAGCATGACAGCGTACATGGTAGGTCAAACAAAGTGGACGTCAACCTGCTTGAAGCAGGTGTTATGGCCCAGGTCATAGTTAATGGAGAGCTGAACTGTGGTTTCTTTTCAACGTTCCCTTCAATGGCTTTATATTTACCAGATCCTCCATAATGATCTTCATAAGAATTCCTGAGGAATTAATAATCTCTGCATTTTAGTAGCCTTACAGACTACAAGGAGGCTTCTGTTTCCAATTTCTTTTCTTTCTCTTTATGTCTTGTTCTCCTTGTAGTACGCAGCATGTAATTTTCCTTACATTGTGCTGGTATGGTGTTTACATCCAGAATGACTGCATTTTCTTTCAAAAAATTCCCTTCTCAAACTTGTGCTTCTGTGCATCTAACCTATATTTTGTTCTTCAAACAAGCAAGGAAGCAAACAAAAAGAATACAGAAATATAACATTAGACACCCTAAAATAAACTTTTCAAAGACTGTATAAACATTGGATTCTCCCAGTCTGCTCCAGAATTATTCTGCTGCAGGATGGATACCAGAGTCTGGCACACATATTGGCATTAGTTAATCCTTCAAGTCTTGAATGTCTGTTAATGTCTCTTGGCTGAATGATTAACAACATGGAGTCTGTTCAGTATGAAGCTTAGACTGTTTATGATTTATTTCCTTTACACCGACTTAACCTTAAGTTTCTGTCTGCTTTGACATCATATTATCTACAGCTCAGAGTGCACATAAAAAAATACAACTCAAACTGGGAAAGCTAGCTCTATGTTCTCACTGTGAGGGCCTCATGGGCATGATCATAAAGGACAAGAGAAGGGGAGAGTTTAGGAGGCAGAATTATCAGCGTATGAGGGGCAGTCCTCAACAGAAACCTTAATTTATTTCAGTGAATACATACTGGCTATTCCTCAATAGATCAAGATCAAAGATTAATTTACTCTTTAAAAAGCATCAAAATGCATACATTTCTAGGTAACTGAAAGAGCAATACAACACTCTTGTGACTGAGCTGGAAAACACTGGGCTTGTATGTGAAGTATATATGTCTATTCTGATCCGCAAGTCCATGCTATTCCAGCCCTGCCTATGTCTTGCAGACACATAGGTCATTAGCTGTTATAATTACTCCATGAGAATGAGCACATCAGCTGGTAAGGTACAGACATCTTAAGGCATAAACATGCAGTCCCAGAAAAAGAGTTAAAATATAGGCTTCGTTTCCTGGTGATACATGGTAGAAAGTGTTCAAATACTCAGTCAGTCCTCAAAGTATGCTTTTATGAGGTTCAGCTCTACCAAAGTGTGTAAAGTTTGATAGTTTAAAAAGCTAAGTCTTTTGTGTAAAACATAAAGCTTGGTGGGACTAATTTACGTCAGTGTGTTCAACAGCAGCTATCCCATATACACCTAGCAGAATGCATTCTGTGCTACATGAAGAAGAGAAAAAAGTAACTGCAGTGTAATGTCAGATGACAAGAGGAGGAGGAAGAAAGTAAGAGAGAAAAGTGGACTAGGATGAGAGGCCATGTAAGATATATTAGCAAGAATAAAGTTATTTTGGGAAAGAGAAGAAGCTTACAGGGACACCACCACTTGATTTATTGCCATACTTGATAGAAGAACATGTAGGGTTAACTAAGGTTATGTAGCATTTGAAACCACAATACATCACACTGTACCACTGTAAGAATATTTTTCAAACATTAGCAAGCCACAAATCTAAAACTCATTGTGTGTCTGAAACTGAAACTGCTTTACAGTTTACAATACAAGAGAAAGTCCATCATTTCAGCTGACATTTGACCCAGCTGTCAAACAGAAAACTCCTGATGTCAGTTGCAGCATATTGTATCATCCTTTATTGTCTGCAGCTAGGATGATCAAGTGTTATAGGCAAGAGCACTTAGAATATGCTATTATATTTCTTGACCAATTTGATGTCAGACAATATCCTGAAGGAGGTGATTAAAAGTTACTGGTTTGTATCATGAAAATTTGTTCAGAATTTTGTAGTTGCTGCCAAATCTGTGCATATACATAATACAGCCATATCAGTTGCTTTACCTTGCTTAAGCTTGCTTGAAGTAAAGAAACATCTCATGCTTTTTCTAATCAGAACATTGTACCATTATTTCATCACCACAAATGAAAAATTACACCAAGACAGATAGAAAAGAAATAAACTTGTAATGCCAGTATTTCTGTAAGCACTGTAATCTAGTCTCTAATATTTCACATAATTTTCATTACATAAAACTGACAATTGCAATGAGATTTGTAGTTGTAAATGAACAGTGCTGCAAAGAACTTTTAACAGAATTCTCAGCATAAAGTCACAGTTTATGAAACTTTAATTTACTGTGAACTTAACCTTTGTTGACCTGAATTCTGGAAGACTAAAAAAAGCTCTTTATCTGAAAGGTATATCAGGTACTGTTTTGAAGAGATCGCTCTAAAACTCCACATTTAGAAAGTTATGTTACTTAGAAATCTTAAAATACATGGGGTTTTTCTACCAAATGCATTGTCATCTTCATGTTTTAAGAGGCATTTTCACAAACATTTGGGATGAAAATGAGGCTGTTTTCTATTTATTTAATTTCAGGTTTATTTCAGATGTCTCTGCCACATCCAGTACCTGAAGTTTGTATATTTTCTTTAATATTTTCTGTTCTCTATGCCTATCCATGCCTATTCATTACCTTATTTTATTTACTCTGGTATCTCACTCAGCTTACAAGCTCTGTAAATGAAACTTGCTTCCATTCTTATGGTTATTTCAATGTAAAATAGATCTAGCTACTAGTGTATGTAAACATTAATAAAGTTTCTATATCCAATTTCTAGTCCCCATTCTAATCCCAGTACCATCCCATTTTTTAAAGATAGGCAGCATAGCCACACTGCAATTGTAGCTGCCATATGATTCATCAGTATACTCTTGTAATTTATTTAATGAGTGAAACATTTGAAACCAGACATAAGGAGAAAAAGTAAAGAAGCCATTAGTCAACAAATACACTGTTATGTGATTAATAGTTCTTATTTAGCTACTTATAGATTGTCTGAGTGTGACCTCTGGGCTGTCCTAAATTATTAATGGTAGCAGTGCATGTCAGGCAGAATAAATGCTTTTATCTATGTGCCTGATGATTTGTCCTGAACATCTCTACACCAATAACTTTCTACAGGGTTGAGAGGCTTTTATTATTTTCAGTAAAATCAATGAACAAACATAAACTTTTAATCTTTTTTACTTTATTCATTCTCAAGTAGTAGGAACACTTGAATTATGCAGGGGTTTGGGGATTATTTAATTTAATCTTATTGTCTGATGAATAAACCCAAAGTGTTCTTTCACAGTACAAGAATGATTAAATTGACTATATGAACTTTTGAGACAATTTGGATTTAGGATAAACTACACGAAGTTTATTCTGGTTGGCTGTTACTACAACGTGGCTGAAGGCTAACATGAAGGCTAAAGTCCTCAGAAAATTTGGAAGCAGTGATAGGTTCGTGGACTGCGTCTGAAAGATTGGCATGTGAAGAAGCTATGTGGATCTCCTGTCATTTCTTTCCCTTCAACTCAGTTCAGAGCTTAAGCAAAATCAAATTGTTTTGGACTGATTTCCAGGAGTTGTTCTTCCATAAGTACAAAATACTAGTGACAATTTTTTCATGTTTCTTGGATTAGCTGGTTGAATATTACATGTTTAAATAAATCTCTAGTTGACTTTGAACATAAGCAAACTTTAAAGTTTTGTTCTCTTTTCCCTGCAAGGTAGGTTGAAGCAATTTCTTATATTTAATGCTAGTCACTGCTGTGGGATACTTGCAGTGCCTACCCTTGGCCTGACTAATAACAGTTGTTAAGACAGGTAAGTGAACAGTGGTTGTGAAAGGAACACCTGAAACTGCCTGAAAGAGGCTTTGCCCAGACTGATCAATTTACAGATGAACATGACTATCAGCTTAAAGAATAGCCTGGGAATTACAATGAGACTTTAGAAATTAAGAGGAGCTCAGCTGGAAAAGAACTATAAAAGAGGCATGATAATTTGCAGAATTTTAAGTTTTAAAATTTGTGAGGGAGAGACACAGAAGTGCAGACAACAATAATCAAAACTTATTTATGCACTGCTAAGAGATCTCCCAATGGCATCAGTACCTCTGCCTTGGTCAATCCGAGTCATCACATGCTGTGAAAAGCTTGAATCCTGGCATCCTGAGTAAAGATTGCCTTGCTGGAGGACAACTCAGGTGCATGGAAAGCTAAAGCATGCACATCTGTCAGTCGGTGTGTGCAAGTGGGAGAATCCATATGCCCAGGAAAGGTGACCTGTGTTTGCAGCCCACCCCGCCTGTGAGAGTGTGTGCACATAATCCTATGTGTAGGTGTGTGGGGCGGGTGAGGTTATAGCATTTTGGAATTCCTTGTAGAGGGATGTTTCTTAGCATTTTGTAGGTTTCTAATATGGAGGCTTTTAAATTGTATTGCTGATATTGATCCTGAATTAATCACTGATTGCCTACTAATTATTTGTCATTAAATTAATAAAACATTTTGATCCTGATTTGGTTTAAAAAACATGAACTGAGCAGATCATTACACCAGTTGCATCAATACTTTGATAATTTCACGGGCTCATATAGTCATTACAAAAATGCATACATATTTTTATGTCTATAACATAGTTCATCAGTTATATGCATGATCCTTTATGGATGTGCAACAGTCCCCTGCTTGCTTTACATTTGATTTACAAAAGGAATATACATCTTAAAAAAAAAAAAGGGGGGGGGGGGGGGAGTAAAAAAAAAGGTATGGTCCCACTTCCTTGCATCCTAGTTTATACACATTGTATCATCCTAACAACTGCTGGAAGTACATTCTCTTTATTAAATTTGGAAACCCTTTGAGACAAGAGTTTGTTTGGGTTTGGTTTGGGTTTTTTTAGGAGACTGCCTAATATTGTAAGGGAAATATAGTGCATTTTTAAGTATTCCTACATTAAAAATAAACAGCAGTAAAAATACTAATCCAGAAATATATACAAAGTGTGATAAAGATTAATTCCAAATCTGGTAATTTACAAGTCAAAAGGTTAATTAAAGTCCAAATCTAATCAAGCTAGGCAGTATTGATTTTCATTCCCCAAGTGAAAATTCTGTGTAGATAACAGAACTAAATTCTCCATTTGCTGTAAATGCTGATAAAGTTCACTGAGATCTTAAAATATTTCTAAAGGCAGCTCAAAGCATGAAGGCAAAGCACTGAACACTTTTTCTCAGATCACCAAGAACTGGAGTAACTGTCTACTCATTCTGTAGGATCCCTTGGAGTGTTTGATTTATATACATGATGATAGAAGAGGCAAACTGTAGATTTGTGCAATTTCCTTCTAATCCCATCCTTTTCACAAGAAATAGTAATTAATTTTACCTTTAATATTTATGTGATCAATATTGGTTAGAGTTCTCTCTCTTGATTTCTTGCTACAAAGCTGTGCTACTGGTCTGTACGAAATATTCCCATTATCTCATGATATCTTTTTGATCAAGTCAGACCTTTTTCATCATCCTTGTGTTCTCAGTCCATGTATTTCATTTTTTTTTCCTGAAAATTGATAATTCGTGGGATTTAGGGAGTCTTAGTTCCTTTGCTTCCTCTGACAGGAAGCATAAAAACGCAACAAGCACAGAATCTCTAAATCTGAGGTTTTTCCTCTAACTTTGGTGTTCTTAAACATCCATTAGAATGATCTTCTGACTTTATTCTTTTCCTTACTTGCCTAAAATGAAATAACCATTGACCAACAAAAGTATTTTTATTTCCAAAGAACAAGGCTTGTAATTTCTTCCTCCCTAGAGATGATCCAGCTGAAATGCAGTTGTTTTATTTTTCCTCAGCCTAAATAAATTAGTTTCCCTATTTGTTTCACAATGTAATAATACACAGAGTTCAGCACAACAGAAGCCATGGATAGCAGCTCAAAACTAATTTTGCCAAAAAAAAAAATAAATAAAAAATTATACTCTCAAACGATAGTAAAAAATTCAGCCAAAATAGTTAAACTTTAAAATGTCATACAGAGAAGTACTAAAGATGTGAGAAAAGTATTGACAGAAAAGGAGGGAATCAAAAACACATCACATCCCATAGAAAATTGATTCTACCAAAAGTGGTGTGGAAAAACTTGGAAGTTCATCTCTGGCTCCTCACACCATAGCAAAGCTACTCAAACCAAGAATGTACTGCCGTCAGATAAGTGCCTAGGTGAAGTATTTTTTTCACATTATCAATAGAGAGGGCTTGGCGTGCATGAAGGTTTCTCTGATTTTCGTTTCCAATCAGAGGAGTTAATCTAATAAAAGCTTTCATCAATTTGAAGCATCCCTTTTCACTGGTTCATTCAAATGCTTTCAACTTCCTCATCTCTCATCTATTTCTAAAACTTTATTGAACTAAATCTACTGAAATCAAGACAGTCTGTGGTTCTAAAAATGTATTTTTACTTTTGATGTTTAGTGCAATGTAGTAATAAAAATATATTTTGGATGTTTGTGAAAAAAACTTAGAACTATAAACACATACTTAGCTTCCTTAATTGCATAAGGGTTTGCTTCATAGGTTGTTTCTTTACTTGCTTGTGTTGTATTTGCCTAAATTGTTGTATGTGTAGCAAATACACAGTATGTGGGGATAAACAAGAAAAATGATAATTAGTCTTCCTCTAACTTCCCAAGGCATAAGGAGGTCTCAGATGTACAATGTATCTTTGCATTTCTATACTTTTTAAGGCAGATTTAAAAGGTTTTATACTGGGCATCAGACATTTTACTATCCATAAAAACTGATTATAACTTTAAAGACCATGTTTTTGCACTTATCTGATTACATGACACAACAAACTGTAAATTTAATGTTACCTTCCCTGACACAGCATGTCCCCTGTGTAAAGATATGTGAGAAACAGGTGTGATTATCACAGATGATACTGGATAGCAGTAGCTTATATTTTGACAGGGGTAATCTCCTAACATTTTTATAGAGATACCTATGAGTATGTGTTAGGAACTTAAACCAGGCTTCCGATTAACTGCAAAGATAATAATGGAAGGGGGAAAGAGTAGCCTAACATATTCAGGATTTGGTGAGAACTAGTGTTAACTGCAATTTGGAGATTCTCTGTCTTGAAGACAGGAACAACAAAACATAAATTTCATTCTGCTTGGTAATCATGTTTCTTTGTGTTTTTTTCTGAAACTATACAATTGAAAGCCATATGAAAAACTATGGGAGCTTGGCCTTTACTGAAAGTTTCAGTATTTTTTGTGTCCCTTAAGACAAGGAACTGATGACTCATTTTTTTGATTCACGTTTTGAAGATTTCTTTTTTTGATAGTATAATTTTAAAATAAAAAGAAACATTGTACCTTTACAGGTAGCTTTTGTTTCATTCTCACACAAAAAAAATAATTGTGTTTATGCTAATCACAAGCTTCATAGTGGAGAATAAAGGAAGAGAAAGGGAAAAGGAAGGAAGGCAATAAAAGATTCTGTCAGATGCTGACACTGAACATGTTATATTCATATAATATTCATATTATATGTTATATGCATATATTCATGTGACACAAATATTCAATATGCCATTAAACACATTGAAAAATATAATCAATGTTACAACAGGAAAGCTGAACTAAACTAGAGGTAGTATTTTCTTAGGAAGTGAAAATACTGCTTGCTTAGAAGTGAAAAAACAGCTTACTTGAGAGGAGAGCTTCCAGCATTGGAAGATCCAGACCGAATAGTACAAATCTCACTGACCAATAGAATAACTGATTTTCTAGAAAAATCCAGACTGTATGACTGGCCAGAGACAGTGCATGTACTTATTCATAAGAAGCAGCAGCTATTAAACACATACATGCCTGCACTCAAGATGAACGCAGAGTCTTACTGATTTCTTACATGTGTTAGCAATATTCCTACCCATATAGTGGAAAGACCACAAAGCACAGCTTAGAGAAATTCTCACGATTTCTTAAATGTAGCTGTTATTTTCATACAAATCTCCGCATATTTATGTATCGTTTTTTCATACATGGTCATATGTCTTACTCATCTCTTATATTTTTTCTATAAATCCCTTATATGTAACATTCAGGGAAAAGGGTACTTTTATTTTGGTTGTGGAGGTTTTTTGTTGGTTTTTTTTTTTAGGGGAACTTCAGTTCCACTGTAATACTCTTTCACAAAACACTTGTTTTCTGCATGTTCAATGATATACTAGATGATTCCTCTAGGTCAGTAAATGGATACTTAATATACCAGGATCTAATTCTAAGTTTCCTGACAATTACAGAGTCGAAAAAAAATTATGAGAAAAAATGAACCCTAGCAAGAATATGTGGGAGGACTGATATACCAAAAAAATAAAAGACCATAAATCACCATAAGATCACAGCTGGTAGGGAGAGCAAAGTACTGTATTAACATTTGGTGATTCACTTGCAGAAGATTAAAATTACTAATATGAAGCTAGCAAAGAAAACATTGTTCTGTCATTATATTGTGTCAAAATGTGCTTGATGCCTCATAGATGGTTCTTATAAAGGAAGCTTACTGACCTGTGCTAAATATTATGCTCTTACATGTCATTTAGGATAAGACATCAGTGTAAGTTTCTCACCAAGTGTTTTTGGATGACAAACTGGAAATTAAGAAAATGGTATCTTCCTCAATAGTTGACTGAATTAAAGTTTTGAATCTACTGGTTTGGGTAGGGGTGTGAAAAGAGCAGTTATAATATTAAGAGATTTTGTAGAATCACTTGATATTTAAGAAAGGTTATGAGATAAAATTTTCATAATATTAATTCATTGGGAACCTGTGGTGTAATCCAGTGAGGTAATTAAGATGATGAGAGGGTAAAGCCAAAGGGATCACTGATTTTTTTTAAAAACAGTGACCTACATTGTCCCTTATATCCATTTTGTATCCCTGCTCCGAAAAGGAGATTAATTTCTTACAGAAAAGCAGAATCTATTTTTTAAGAGAAAAATTACTAAATATAGTTTTGCTGTTATTTCTTGTGCTAAATTTCATAATACCTTCTGGTAACATGTTTGCAATCAACGTGAAAATGTTCCATGAATGAAATGATAATGTTTTTGAGGCAGAAGATGCTACTAAATATTTCCTCAGGTTACTTTTATTTCTTTTTGTACTTCTAGCATTTCGGTTTAAATTTGATTAAGCAGGTTCTCACCCACTTCACTCGTTGTGGTGGGGCTGATAAATGCCCACCCAGCTTCTCTCTGATTCCCCTTTTCAACCTGACAGGAGAAAAAGCTCATGGGTCAAGATAAAAAGAGCAAGATCATTTACCAATTACTTTCATGGGCAAAACATACTTGACTTGGGGAAAATTAATTTAATTTATTTCAAATTAAAAATAGAGTAGCACAGTGAGAAACAAGGACAAACACTAGAACACCTGTGCCCCTCTCCCCTCTTTTCCCAGGCTCAACTTCCCTCCTTCACTCCCAGCTCCCACCCTGAACAGCACAGGGGAGATGAGGAAGGGTGTTGTGGTTAGAGGCAGGAAGGCTGTAGTACCTTGCTGTACCATTATGTTGTTTGTGAGGAGAATGGTGAGAAGTTATGGTGTAGTTGTGTGCTGCATTTCATGATGGCATAGTGAAGTAGGCTTTTTGAGTTGAAAAGCAAATTCAGGAAATTTATTAGAGTTTGCATGCATTCGTGTGTCTGTGAATAGCCCTCAGTGAAGATTTTGTAGGCTGTCCCCAGGCTTGCATGAATAAGCTTTGGCATCTTGTGCTGAGTGTAAAAAGATTCACACAATAGCAAATTACAGTCTTTTGCAATGTTTCTACCTTTCTTTCTGTTTTCCAATGTATGACTACTAAATACTCTCTTCTTGCTAGTATTGTCTCAATCTTGAATGACAGGTAGCGACTGATAATGATGTTTTTATGTATGTTATTGTTCTTTAAAATCTCTGTTGCATCAAACCCACTTGTGCATGCATGCAAGTTCACTGCAACATGTCATGCTGTGATCCTTCCTAGTTAAAAACATTAGAGGCACCACTGGATGCACTAGAGCAATAGCATCCTCTATCTGCTGAGGAAACAAATTTGTATGATACCTAAACTTTGTATGATTCAGAAATACTGTGGTTCACACCAAATGATGATTCTATGCTAAAACTAACCAAGGCTTGTCAGAAACCTCTATAATCAAATGAGAAATATAAGTTATCATGCTACGTCCCACTCATAAAAATCTGCCAAAACTTAATGTTTTGTGAGCAGTTGCAGAAATACTCAATATCTGTCATAGTGATTAAGAGGATAACTAAGTGACCTGAATTGTCTCAATACCATTGCACACCTAGTCTTGAGATACATTTCAGAAAGCTTATTTTCATTAATTAGTAACATAAGAAAGAATTTATTTTCCTGCTTTCTACAGGCTGCACAATTTTGACAAGTGATTTTAACATCAGTGCCATGACTCTGGTAGAAAAATAGGTACTTCATTACACAGACATTAAATCTGGACTCAGTAAATACATATTATGGGAAATCCAGTATATTCCTAGAAAACCCATTTCATTATTTAAAAACATTGATGTGGAAAACGCAAACCTCATTGTCTCACTTTTCATGAGCAATATCTCAATGTCTTTTTTTAATCCTTTTTTTTTTTTTTTTGCCACCCCAACTCCACTTTCCAGCTAGTTTTTAAACCTTTTTTGTTTCATCAGAATATAAGAGTAATTTCTGCTTGTCACCTGTGGTGTATTGACCCTAGCTGGCAGCTGAGGCCCCATCCAGTCCCTTGCTTACTCCCTTCCAGTTGAGATAAAGACAGTTTAATAACTGAAGGGTGAAAGACACCCTCCCCCTCTCAAAAAAAACCACCTAAAAACAAAAAAACAAACCAAAAAAACAAAAACAAACACCAAAACCTCCACCAAAACCGACAAAACAAACAAAAAAACCCAAACACCAAATGCTGCAAAGGCAATCACTCAACATCTTTCACCAGCAAACCAATGTCCAGTCAGTCCCTGAGCAACAGATACTTTGGAAAAACTGTCCCCCCATCACCCTAAACTTGACACAGTTTCATTGTTCAGCATGATGTTATATGGCATGGAATTTCCTTTTGGTTAGTTTGGGTCAGTTTGGGTCAGCTGTCCTTGCTGTGTTCCCTCCCAGCATTTTGCACACCGTCAGTCCACTCGCTGTGGGGGCAGAATGGGAAACAGGTCACAAACCTGTGCACCTGTATGACTCATTGATTTGGTTTGTTGCTAGAGAAAGAAAAAAAACTACACCAAAACTTCTGCTTTTCCTGTGGTGCTCTGACTTCACACTGCAGTGGCTCAGTAACTTGCTTAAATATAATCTACTAATATTACTTTAAAGAAGTTGTTGATATTGCACACATTCTGCCTGAGAGATGGCTTTTCAAAATGAGCATATTGGCTTACATATGCATGCATGTGTAAATTATATATACATAAATATATAGTATAATTACAGGACCCCTGTTCACAGATATTTTTAGGCTTTCCACATCATGTAATTGATAAATGTTTGTAAATTAATAGTGAAAAATTCAAAGAAGAAAATGAAAGACTTTAAAAAATCAATTTACTAATCAGATTGTTGACAGTTTAGATATTTTATCAGTACTTGTGAACAGAAAACCAGCAATTTTAAAACTTTTCCATTAGTATTAGATGTTTGCAGTGTATTACTTGGTCTTTAATTTCTATTCTAACTATTCTCAAATTAATTTTAGTTGTTTTTTGCCTAAGCTGTTTCAACATTGATAGACAGTCCTCTGATGAGCAGTTTGAGAGTCTGCCAAATAAAGACTTGACTTAGCCAATGTTATCTTTCATAAAATTATTTACCATATCATTGCTTTAATAAGATTGAGAAAGTCAATATTACTGATTTACATTTCCATGTCCAGGTTTTATATTTTTGAGAATGCTGTATTAGAAAGAAGGA
Organism: Falco rusticolus; assembly: GCF_015220075.1. Taxonomy (NCBI): domain Eukaryota; kingdom Metazoa; phylum Chordata; class Aves; order Falconiformes; family Falconidae; genus Falco; species Falco rusticolus. Next base: position 21,611,588 of record NC_051189.1, read on the forward strand.
ATAGATAGGAGAGAAGAGAGAAAATGGAGAATTAGCAGCCTGACACTTACCATAGAACTGGAGTCTTTACAAATATTAATACTAATTCTCATACCTGCATGTCATTGAAAAAGATCTTTTATGCAAGTAAATTAACAATAGTTATGCCTTTAATTATGTGAAAAAACCCAAAACCTCAGACTCCTGTAGGAGTTTACACCTGAGCCTTTCCAGTATTAAATACATTTAAAAACAAAACAAAACAAAACAAAACCACTAAGAAAGAAGAAAACTGAACAACTGATAATTTATTCTTTATGATTTTTTTCAGAGGAGGTAAAAACTAAATACTGAATTTAATTCATATTGATGAGGAAGGCTAATGGCAAATCAAAGTGGTCAATATCAACAAAAATTCATAAAATTTTTAGTGGCTTTGAAATATTTTTGTCATTAACTTGGAAAAGATTTCTTCTAGACATTCCTGAATTTGTATTTGCATAGATAGCTTAAAAGACTGATTTTTCTGAGTGCAAACGACAGCTTAAAAACAGTTCTGTGCTGAAGGGAGACTGTATTTTCTGTGTAGTCATTAAAAAAATAAAGGTTATCCTGAGGTTGATTAGCATATTAATATGCCAACACCTTTGAGAGATCGCAAAGGTCTTATGAGTGAGGGACCACACTGAGATGCAGAAATAGGATCAGCTGTAGACTCTGCCATGAGCTTCTGGTACGATCTTGAATGTGTCGCTTAAGGTACATGTGCACTAAGCACTATCAATTTATAACTGAGCTAACTTGAAATTAAGAATTGACATAGCTGTTAGGGACACATTGCTAATTAGCTGTAACAAAGTATTGCACTGTATAGTTATATTAGTGAACAACTCTGCACATCAGTACTTTGTGTTATGTGAATGCATCCAGCAATGAGCAAATTTACCATGATTGCCATTCTCCATTTGCATGCTTCTGCACCACATGTAGCAGTTACATCACTACATATCTTTCTTCTGCCTCATTTGTCCTCCACTTTTCATTTAAGTAGCACCCTTTCTCAACAGCTAATTTGTAGCTAACTTTTAACTAACCTGCCACTGACAGAGCACTGTATTGCAAGATGTAGACAGAATTAGTCACTCTGTTCCTTAACTATAACAGTGGGAACAAACAGACTTTCTTATTCTTCTCTCTTTCTGTCTTTTCTATCCTCACTGTAAATTGTTTGAACTGTAATTTCTACAAATTGGTTCTTATTATACAGGCATCTCTGGATCTAATCTGCAGTGTAGCTGGTCTCCTGTGAGTGTGACAAAGCATGTCAGATTAGAGAAGACATAAAGACTGAAGTGGATATTAAATCTCCAGTTTGGAAAAAAGGTGGCAAGAGTTTTCTAGATGTGAAACAGTACTGAAATATTTTTTTGATTGAGAGATTTAGTATTGGATATGTACCCAAATTTCCCAGCAGTTTTTCGTATTATTTACAAATTAAACACATAACTTGAACATTAGAAGGTATGATCACATTAGAAAGGAAGATTACAAATTTACATATTGTCTAAGGAAGATAATTATTTTTTGTTCATCATATATTCTCCAAAAAGTATGATGTGTGTCTGAAATCTCTGCATGGGGACTAGGAATAATCTTACCTAAGATCAGCTAAACAAACCCAGGATAAATCACTCTTTGAAGTTTCCCACACCACAATGATAGATGGTACTTAAATTAAATGTTTACATTTTAAATGGATTAGATTAGATGAGATGAATCTCATCTTGTGGTACTATAGGTCTGTCATGGTTTAACCCCAGCCAGCAACTAAGCACCACATTGCTCTCTCCCCCTGCGTTGGAATGGGGGAGAGAATCAAAAGAGTAAGAGAAAACTCATGGGCTGACACAGAGTGTTTAACAGGTAAAGCAAAAGCCACACATGAAAGCAAAGCAAAATAAGGAATTCATTCACCACCTCCCATCAACAGGCAGGTGTTCAGTCACGTCCAGGAAAGCAGGGCTCTGTCACACAGTCATGGTTACTAGGAAAACAAATTTCATCCCTCTGAACGTCCTTCCTTCTTCTTCCCCCAGCCTGTATACTCAACATGATGTTCTATGGTATGGAATATCCCTTTGGCTAGCTCAGGTCAGCTGTCCTGGCTGTGTCCCCTCCCAGGTTCCCATGCCCCTCCAGCCCTCTCGCTGGCAGGGCCTGAGAAACTGAAAAGTCCTTGACTTAGTATAAACACCACCTAGCAACAACTAAAAACATCAGTATATCATCAAAATTATTACCAAATCTAAACCACAGCACCGCACCAGCCTCTAAGAAGAAAATTATATCAGCCAAAATCAGAACTAAGAATGAGTAGTAGAAAAATTAAGAAAAATTAATCCTTTATAAGTTAAACAGTATGATAAAAATTTCTTTCATATTCCATCTCCAGAAAAACCTTTCCTGTTTATTTTTCTATTAATTTTATATTATTTATATTAATTTTGATTAATTATTTGTATTAATTAATTTCTAATAATCACTTTATCTCCCACTCCTGTCTCATAAGAATCTGTCTTCCTTTTAGTTACTTTTTACTGTACTCCTTTTCTTTCTTCTTTTTCAAAAAAGGGCCCTTTTTCTAGGTCATGCTGCATTCACTCCAGTTTTGAGTGTACCACTGCCTGATGCTCTCTCTTTGTTCTCATTCCAGGCAGTAATCACCGGAGGGTCCCTTGGACCATTTTTTTTTCTGCCCCCCCCCCCCCCCCTTTTTTCTTCTATGTAATTGTTCCACTCCCTCTTTTTTTTTTTTTTTTCTCCTTTTATTTTATTTTATTTTTTTATCTTCCTGACTATATTCTAGCTTTTCTGCAGGGAAAATTTTTATCATCAAGCTTTAAGAGCCAGGGTGGGATTCAGCTACTCGCAGCTGTAAGAGATGTTGAAGCTAATAGGCTGTCTATTACTATTACTATTATTATCTGTAGCATATTACTGGGGTGGATATTTCTTCAATAACTATTTCACTTTTGTAAGAAGGTCTGATGGATGAAGCTATGTGTTTTTCTGGTAGTCTGGGTTTTTCTTGAGCTTTTTCTGGTAGTCTGGGTATTTTCTTGAGCTGTACCTCACAATCACAGCTCCTACAATATTAAGGAAATTAATTTTTGTGTAACTACAGCAGTGCAGTTAATTGTAAATTAACCTCACAAGTTTTGATTTTTTATTGTTAGAAGGAAGGACAGGAAGATTATTGTCTGAGAGATCTGCAGCAAGTAAGCATTATGTTGATACCAGGGACACCTATGGGAACATATCATTTGGGAAAAAAATTACATATGTGCAGATGTGTATATATCTACATTTAAATGCTGTGTCATAGTTCAACACATATTTACAATTCCAAGTAAATTTATGTATATATAAAATTATATATAATATATATTTGAATTACCTGCAATCAAACTAGTCTAAATTTCAGTTCTTCATAACCTAACTGGTATTTCAGTATATTTCAAATTCCTTGCATATACAGAAAAATAATCTTAATAATAATTACTGATATAAGTATCAGCTCAGTAATTCATAACATCCATGCTAATTATCTTATTACTATATTTCTGTATTACTTTATTACATTATTGTCAATTACTGCAATTATATTACTGAGCACAAGCTGATGTTGCTCAGCAAAATTTCATAGAATTTAGTTTAACATAGCTACATTTGTCATTAACACCTTAACAGGAAGTTTTATGTCAGGATTAAAACACACAGCTTTATATATATAGTGTCTGAAGAAAATAAAAATTTAAACATGCTTTTTCATGATAAAGAATGTATGACTTCTTTTTTTTTTTTTTTTTTTTTTTTTCAGAAATAGGAAGGTAGAGTATTGCTAGAAAATTTGTTAATTACTCCAAACAGTTTACTAGTTTTTGGTTTTGAGGGGTGCCTTGTGTACATCCTTGGCACCTACACTCTGAATTTAGCTAACATTAAAAGCAGGTACTTTTTGTCAGCTCCTCTGAGCTCAGGTGGATATTTGCCTCTGAATTTGGTATTACCTTTTGTGGTTTTCTCCATCTTTCAGGTTTCCAGTGGTTTTGGCCACTGTAACTGAAGCAGGTAAGAGAAACTGATGTGTCCTCATTCTTCTGTACCAATCAAAGATTAATTCAGGCTCAAGTGCGGTGAAAATATGGCTACTAGAATGACTGGGAAAATAGGCAACTGATTGTTTTGTAGGACACTAAAAGAAATTGATTTATTTAGCTTAGGAAAGATCAGGGGTGGGTACTATTCAATTCCTCAGGAATTGTCCAGGAAGAAAACCAAAAAGACCATAAAATTTCATGAGATATATATGTTTAAACTGATCAGGATGGAATTTAAGATGGAATCTAGAACACGTTTCACCACTAAGGTGAAACTTCAGAACAGTATTCTAACAGGAACAGGAGTGAAAAGACTAGGAGCAGCTTTGATCTGTAGGAGGTGATATGTAAATATTTGCTGCCATAGCAGAGAAATGAACTTGGTATGGTCTACTGTCTCTAGGTTTAATTTCCTTCAGTTATACTATATTAAATTCTTCCTGTTTCTGTGGATTTGTTTGTTAGTTATGGCAGCAAAAGAGAAATTCACATGCAATATTCTTCTTGTGCTTGTACGAGCACAAGGAAAGATGCTGATGCAGGCTCTCTCTTATGTTCCAACTTGCTTACCCCACTATCAGGCTTCCTTCCCTGACAGTTTTACAAACAATATGTTTCTATGTCCTGACCTGAGCAATTATGTAGAATACTTGGACTGGCAAAACACTGATTTTTAAACAATGGCACTGATATAATTGCTGGAGAGAGTATGGGAAGTTCACCTTCCCATCTGCTCACCTATAAATCAAACAAAATTCTATAAGTTATGAAAAAAATATAGCCATGAACCAAATCTTTTAATTATTTTATTAAATATGATTATTTTGTTTCATAAAACATAACTGTACGACTCAACTTTTTACCTCTAGCAATGCCACCTTCTGTGCTGGAGTCAGGTATTGTTCTTCTGCAGTGTAAGAACTATCTAAATCTAAGGATAATAATAACTTATTAAGCTAGTCTGTTGGTAGCTGTTTCTTTGTCTTTTGCTGATGATTCGAAACACTAAGATGAATGTAAATTGACAAGAATACGAGAACATTTTGGAGACAGAAAAGACAATAACTCAGTTTCCCATATTTAACTGAGAGTACATGTAGACAAGGAGAAATACAGCAGTAAAAATACACCAAAAGCACAAACTGTAAAGACTTAAGTATTTTAAAAAAATAGCTGGAAGGGAAAACAGAAAAGGGAACAAAGAGGAAAGGAAGGAGAGGGGGAAGACTCTGAAACCTTAAATCTTTTAAATCATGGCAATCTAAGTTTTTCAGAGCTTGAGGTAGAAGACAATTTGCACTGCGCCTTTTATTTTCCTTCAGTTGCAATAACATTTTCGTTTAGCTCCAAAGTGTAGGTGCATGTGTCCTGTAACCTGCACTGATCTGCAGTGTGTAATTCTGATGTACAGCCTCCAGCGACTATCCTGAGTAAACATGTACATACAGATAGATAACATGTGGGCTCTTAGTTGACATGACTGCAGTGGAGTTTGGTTCCTGAAAAAGGAAAGGAAGGGAAATCTTTCAGTTGCTGAGTTCCACTAATGTGGAATGTCAGAGGGGAATGAATTGTATTGTAACTCAATGCAGTAAACTGTTTAAGCTTAGGGATGTGACGTGAAGCAGGCTCTGTTGGCCTGGTCCAACATATCATTTTATCAGCTTTATCTGAATTCCTACTGGAAGCATAAACACCTACCTTTTAAACTATGCAAAGTAGATAAGATAGATTTATTATACCCACATTTATTCACAGACCCACAGGCTGACTATATATGCCATTTATCTGGTTTAGCTAAACACAGGAGGTGTTTTCAGTCAATGAAGAAAGATTAAATTCATTATTCTTTTTTAAATCTTGATTTATTTTCCCCTTAAGTTATGAATTGTCATGTCAAGCTTACCCAAAACTTCACAAAGAAATCAGTACCTCCTCTTTAAAATCATCTTATTCTCCTCTCCACTCTCGGTGTTTGGCCTTCTTGTAAAATGATTCACACTTGGCAAGACTTCCTTGAGATGGCTGGTTCGCAACGTGTATTTGAGAACGGTAGTTCCCTGGCAATCAGCAGAGATTGCTCAGTGTTCCTCTACTCCTAGATTCAGGTCCTGCATTCTCTGAGGTTTCCTTGTTATAAAGTGCCACATTTGGAGGGTCAAGCAGTGAGGTCCTAATAAGCTACGATACTGAAAAACAGTCTGGTACACAAAACAAATGAAACAGCTGCAACTTCCAAGAAGCTATTGATTTTTCACTGAGCAGGTGATTTGCCACTATGTTTTGTTGTATGGTTTCCTTTAGCTAGTAAATGTGGGTTATAGTCACTGGTGGGTGAAACTTCAGAACAGATTTTATTTTACCCAAAGTGTTAATCCATCTTCATACTAACAATCACCAAAACAGATGCTGAGTACCCCAATGTTATGCAATATGAAGATCTGGTAGATATGTAGGATTTGCAGACTTCATGACACAGACATTTAACAACAAAGGGATAATATTTTCCTTTTAAAAATATAATTTTAACACTAACATTATAATATTTGTGAATATATTGATCAGGATGTTAATAAATAAACACCTTTAAAAACAACAGAATTTAAGCAGATATTTGGGGTATATTTCAGGCTTACAAACAGTAAAGTTATTCTACGTCCTTCCATTAGGGGTATTTTAGCCACTGGGAAAGATATTAAAGGAGCAATCAATTTTATAATTAAGATATACAAACAGATTTATTTACTATACTTGTTGAGCTAGGACATGCTGGGTGTGGAAAGTAATACCAAAAGAGTGCCCCAAAGTGTGTTCTGCCTTATGAATATGAATTACGCTTTTTTTAGCTTCTTGTTCAACATATATATACAGAGACACAATTTAAGCCTATGAAAAGAATTTTTTTCTGGAGAACTACACAGAACAAGAAAAACAAAAATTACCTGGTCTTGGCTGAAAATATCGAAGTGGCAGTTACTGTGGATGAGGGATGAGAAAAAAAAAACAACTAGGAAAAGACTTTAAGAGGAAGAGGCATGAAGTAAATGGTGGCACAGTAAGGGGTTTGGCTTCTATGACAATGGTACATTTTTTGGCAAGAGCCTGTTAGGGAGGGATGGGATCCATCTGCCTAGAAGAGGCAAGGGAACCTTTGGCAGCAGGCTGGCCAGCTTGGTGAGGCAGGCTTTAAACTGAAGAGCTTGGGGGGAGCGGTCCAATGTGGCAATGCTCGTGCCATCACATCCAGCTGCGGAACAAGCTAGGCCAATCAGAGCAGTGATACATGTTCCTTAGCTGCTTACCAAGAAGAGTACCACAAGGCCAGCCACCTCAAGGGTATGCATGACTATGGTGGGTGTTCTTGCAGCCCTCCTGGGAAACCTGCGTGCGGGATGAACTAGCTCTCTGAAATGCCTGTACGCCAGTGCACACAGCATGGGGAATAAACGGGAAGAATGAGAGATCTGTGTGTGGTGCAGGGCCATGACCTCATGGCAGTTACAGAGACATGGTGGGAGAGCCTGCATGACAGGAATGCTGTCGTGGATGGCTACGTACTTTTTAGGAAAGACAGGTCAACAGGGAGAAGTGGTGAGTTGCTCTTTATGTGAGGGAGCAATGGGGATGTATCAAGCTCTCCTTTGGGGTGGATGCAGAACAAGTTGAGAGCTTACGGGTAAAGGTTAAGGGGCAGGTCACCATGTGTGACACTGTTGTGGGTGATGCTACAGGCCGCCTGATCAGGAAGAGAAAGTCAAAGAGGCCTTCTACAGACAGCTGGAGGTAACCTGATGACCGCAGGCCCTGGTTCTCATGGGGGACTTCAACCTCCCTGGTATCTGCTGGAAAGACAACTCAGCTAGGCACACAGGGTGCAGGAGGTTCCTGCAGAGCACTGATGATAACTTTTTGACAGAGATGGCAGAGGAGCCAGTGGGGTGAGTTGTTCTGGTAGACCTTCTATTCAGAAACAAAGGATGGGTTGGGGATGTGAAGGTTAAGGGCAGCCTTGGCTGCAGTGACCATGAGATGGTGGAGTTCAGGATCCTGTGTGGAGGAAGAAGGGCAATAAGGACTGTAACCCTGGGCTTCAGGAAAGTTAACTTTTGCGTCTTCAGGGACCTCTTTGGCAGAATCCCACCGGTTAGGATTCTAGAAAGTTAGCGGGTCCAAGAGAGCTGGCTAATATGACCTGGACTGGCTAGAGAGTTGGGCAGAGAGGAACTTCATGAAGTTCAACAATGGTGAATGAATGGTCCTGCACCCAGGGAGGAACAACCACATGCACCAGCACAGGTTAGGGCCTGAGCTGCTGGAAGGCAGCTCTGAGGAGAAGGACCTGGGATTCCTAGTGGACACCAAGGTGCCCATGAGCCAGCAGGGTGCCCTTGGGGCCAAGAAGGCCAAGGGGATCCTGGGCTGCACTCGCAGAAGCATGGCCAGCAGGTTGAGGGAGGTGATCCTCCCCCTCTGCTCTGCCCTGGTGAGGTTGCATCTGGAGTGCTGTGTCCAGTTCTGGGCACCCCAGTCCAAAAGGGAGAGAGAACTACTGGACCTGGTCCAGCAGAGGGCTGCAAATACGATGAGGGGGCTGGTGCATTTTCCTTATGAGGAAAGGCCTCTTTAGCCTGGAGGAGAAAAGACTAAGAAGAGATCTTATACAGGTCTACAAACATCTTGAGGGTGAGAGTCAAGAGGATTGGGCCAGGCTCTTTTCAGCAGTGCCTAGCGACAGGACAAGGGGCAATTGGCACAAACTGCAACACAGGAAGTTCCATCTGAGTATGAGGAAGAACTTCTTTACTTTGTAGGTGACAGAGCACAGGAACAGGCTGCCCAGAGAGGCTGTGGAGTCTCCTTCTATGGAGACATTCAAAACTCACCTGGACACAACTCTGTGCAACCTGTTCTAAGTGAACCTGCTTTAGCAGGGGGTGGACTAGATGATGTCCGGAGTTCCCTTCCAACCCTGACCATTCTGTGATTCTGTGAAATCAGAGCTTTTGACGGCCCATATGATAAAAACCTCGATTTTACTGATCATAGAACATGCACACAGCAACCCTGACTAATCACTAAATATCAGATATAAAGAAACAGAGACTGTAGGAAAGTACTTGTGTTTAACATACAACCTAAATCACAAGCAACAGCGACTGTTTGATAGTTTCCCATAATGATTTACTTTTGATTTTGAAATAGGTTTTTGCTTAGGTCCTATTAATATTCAAACAGACATAACATATTCTTATTCTAGTTCTGAGATAATCTGGGTGTACACATCCTACAGGTAAAGCAAATTGAATTTTCTTTTTGATGAAGTGGCTGTCCATCAAGAAAAGCTGTTTTATCAAAACCTTCCTTTTTTACATGCATAGGTCAAAGTCTGAAAACATGATTTACAGGAAAAAAAAACAAAACATGATCTACAGTTCATAGATTTTATTAACAAAACCAAAATATTTTACTCCAGTGTTATTAGAACTTTTAACTGCAATTTATTTTCAATTCTATTGATTTATACTAAACCACATTTACTGCAATAAAGATGTGAGATTTTGAAAAAAAACATTAGAATGCACTAATATCTCTTCTGAAATATTTAAAGATTTTTGCTGCACTGCTAACATAGATAAAGTAGAAAATATTTTAATTTTCTGAGGTGAAATTAGAAGAAAAACTTATTTCAGGCCATTATTACTTTCATCTATTTGTTTCCCCCTTCCTTGACTTGGTATAACTCTCAGCTCTGCAACTATGAACGCCTTTTTGGATTTAAGAGCCTAAATCAAACAACCAGAAAATCAATCTTGCAAGGCACGATTTGCTTCCAACCCCTACATCTAGTAGATAACTGACTTTTCTTTTTCCCTTTGTGTTTTGTTTGTTTCCATTTCGCCCATCATTTTGATGCCCATGTTGCTTTTCCACTGTTTGGTAGCCTTCCTTCAGGCCTCCTGTTGCAGAGATTGATAGTTCTGAGAGGTTAATCAAACCTGGGCTATGCCAGGTCAGTTGGGACTTGTTGATATTTAGTCTTGAGAATTGTATGGACTCCCAGGTCTTTGCCATAAGGTAATAGTAACATTTTTTTTTTTTTGCTACAGGAAACACCCCAATTTAGGTAGCTTTATAAAAGCAGTGAAGGTCTTAGGTATCTGAGAGATTTTTAGAGCCCATGAAGTTAGGCTGCAACCAAGTGGTAATTTTGAAAATTTTGATGTCTTGTAGATACTGAACAATGGACCCTAAAGGATTTCAGTCACAGGAATGGAGTCTTGAGAACTTTATTTTAGTTATAATTTCTTATAACTTAAAACCTGCAGAAAATCCAACAATTCTAAGCAAAAAACCCCTAAACCATTACACAAAGTAACAGAAGTTTTTATTTTTTCTTTTTTTTTTTTTTTTAGATGAACAAATAATAAAGTGGAAGTCATGTTATTTGTCTCGTTTTCATACAAAATTAATTAGAATCTCTAGAGATTTCTATTAACTTCTGTGCTTTTCTTCTTTTTAGCACGGTAATCAATTCCATGGAGAACTGTACAGACCTTATATATACAACATATGTGAACAGTTTACTTATTCAACTCAAGACTCAAAGAATAATTCTGTCTAGCTTAGAGCTGGGAATACCCATGACAGAAAGAAATAACAATTGTCTCATCAAAATTCAATTTATTAGATGACAAAACTGTACGAACCACAGAAGGTTAACAAATAGGCAAGAGCAGTCACAGGTTATTGTGACCTTTGCTCCTTAGCCTTTAAGAGTCAAAACTGAAACCGCATTTGGGGATTCATTGTTAATAATATCTCTTTGAGTGAAGTGACTGAGCTCTCCAGGCTCCTTCACTTAATATGAAGCAGGGAAGTGACAGGGCTGAGCTGCCCTTTGTAATTCATTCCAAAAGTAAATAAGATACAGTAGTTGAAGATACGCAGAACATGCAGAGACAGATTATGACCTGTCAGCCAGCTGCAGTCTGTGGAAGGAATGGGGACATCATTGATAGATCCCTTGAATGTATGCACCGTGCTCTATAAGCAGTTGGCCAGAGGTAGGAAGGAGAATGGATCTACTGTCAAGTCCCTCTGCAGAGCCCTGAGAAATACCTACTTCCTTTGGCAGCCCCTGCTGAAGGAACCACCTGAAGAAGAGTGTCTCAGGCAACCTTTAGAATTAATAAATAAAAGGGTCTGAAAATGTCACTTAGGAAATGTAAGACAAACATTCCCCCCCCTGCCCCCAGCAAGAAGCAACCTATCTACCAAATAAAGAGAAGAGGTTGTAGTCAGTCTCCAGATGTCTCTGCTTCAGCCAGACCTTCCCAGCTATGCTTGTGGTATGTTCATGATTCCCCTGTGTTGGTCCCTTATATTCATTATGTGCCTTAACTCTGTATTTTAATTTTGAATTTGAATGGATTTTTTTCTTTTTTTTTACTGTGTTTCCTGAAAGAATGTCTTCTTTCTCTGTTATAGAAAAAATGCATTAAAAAGTCATATACATACATTCATAAGTACTTCTTTTGTTCTGAAAAAATATTAATATATCCTGTATTAGCAATAGTTCAAAAAACTAAGTATTTATTCTTTTTGCATACTGCAATAAGTCTTCAGTAAGCCTAAGTGAAAATCCTTAATTATAAAATATAATAGATTACTGAAGTTACATTGAATGTTCACAACTGTTGTAAACATAACTAAACTGAAACACCAACATGCATAATATTGAATTCTTGATTATTTGTAAAATATGTTAGCAGTTTCTATAAATATGCAGACTTTGGACTGGCTTTGTAGCAGGCCCTTGCTAGTTTGTTCACAGTATCACACAAGGAAAAAAACCCATAGTTCTACACCTTTATATAAAAGGTTATGAAATAAAGTCAAGATATTATCAGTAATATTGTTATTTTTAATGTTATGAATCTCAAAGTTTCATAGATAGCCCACTAAATCCAGTGATAACTGCAGAATATACAAATTAATTACTGTTAGACCTCTACCTTGGATGAATTCTGATGTCTTTCCTTAAGTTAGAATTCATCATTTTGGGAAATCCAGCCTCATATTTTAATGGGTGTACAATTAATTTGATCAAGACAGTGTTAAGTTGGTTCTCTTCAAGAAGTTGGCATATATAACCTAACACATATTGACGTATTCCTGTGTGGTGTATTTGTTATAATTTCAAAGGCCAAAAAACATCTTTAGTTCAGATTAAGTTTAGTAGATGGTATCTTGAGCCTTTCCATTACATCTAGTTCAGCTAAAAGAAAAGTTTCAGAGTATAAGAGTGAGCAGAATGAAGAAAAAAAGTAGTTTGGAGTGAAAAGAGTTACTGTATCTGTGTGGACTAAATTAAGGGGATGTCTGTGGGGCCTTTACACTCCCTAATGTGGCCATACAAAGTTCTGGAAGGTCCAGTGGGCTTGAAATGTCTCAATACAAGGCAGATTCAGTCTGGAATAAATATAAGTCCATTCATGCAACCCTGCACCAAAATAATAAATCTTTCCTCTCCAGACTGCCATAGTTATGCAGTTATACTGGCTCTCATCTCTGCAAGCCTTGGAAGCTTGGCACTGTGCTCCACTCATGGTCTAAATCTACCCTAAGTGTTTGACTACAGGGTGATTGTAGATACCTTCACTTTCAGTGCACTTCAAGGACACAAGTTCTATCTACACTGCATATTGTGGTCAGGGGCATTTACTGAAAAGACAAAATTAAGCAGCAGTGCTTTTAAAATTTGACTCTGCTTATTTCTTGAAACATGCATTTTAATGAACTGAACTTTTGTGGCACACCTCAAGACATCACCTGGAAACTGTAACTCTATATTAATGAAGGACTTGTATTTTTCATTTCCAGTTAATTTCTTTAGGGATTTTGTTTGATTTGTTTTTTATTGATTGGGGATATTTTTCTTGTAGGAAATGATAGCTGTTTACATAGTTAATGTTATTAGCTAATTGAGATACAGCCAAAGCTAGGTAAAGATTCTGGATGCAATATGACTCCTAAATATTTTTTCCCTAACTTGAACACATAGGTATAAAAGAATATGTTATGCTTATGATAGAAATGTGTCAGCAATGGGCCCTTGCCACAAAGAACGCTAATGACTGCATTAAAGTGCTGCCAGTCTGTTGAGGGAGGTGATCCTTCCCCTCTACTCAGCACTGGTGAGGCCACACTTGGAGTCCTGTGTCCAGTTCTGGCCTCTTCAGTACAAGAGGGACATGGACATACTGGATAGAGTCCAGTGAAGGGCCACAAAGGCGATTAAATGTCTGGAGCATCTCTCCTATGAGGAAGGACTGAGAGAGCTGGGACTTTTTAGCCTGGAGGAGAGAAGGCAGAAGGGAGGATCTTACTGATGTATATAAATAGCTGAAAGGAGGATGCAAAGAGGATGGAGTCAGGCTCTTTTCAGTGGTGTCCAGAGACAGGAAAAGAAGCAACAGGCACAAACTGAAACATGGGAAGTTCTGTCTGAACATGAAAAAAATTTTTTACTGTGAGGATGACCGAGCACTGGCACAGGTGACCCAGAGAGGTTATGGAGTCTCCCACCTTGGATATTCAAGAGCTGTCTGGACACAGTCCTGAGCAACTGGCTTCTGGTGGCCCTGCTTGAGAAGATGATTTCTAGAGGTCCCTTCCAATGTCAACCATCCTGGGATTCTGCAGTTCTGTGAAATCTCCAGTTCTGTTTCTGTTACTTGCTGATAGAATGCAAAGATGATATGATCCGTTAGGTTTGCAATGATCCATTATCTCTCCAAGACTTTACTTCTACATTGTTTATTTAGACACAATGGAGCTTGCACCAGGTGCTGCTTCTGGGCATGCACAACTTATGAGGAGAAACAATTACTCAAAGGCCCTGGATCTGATTTGCCGGGGGGTGCTCTGGATGGTGCCCCAATGAGTTACTTTCAACCAGGACGCTGAATGTATTATCTGGTGCCTATGAGTGTGTACTGCAGGGCTCCCAAATACAAACAAAAGGCACATTCACACCAAAAATGGCCCCTCCTACTAATTTGCTAATGTAGAGCACCCATAGAGTTTAATCTGCATCCAAAAATAATGGCAGGGGTTAGAGTAAATTATGAATATGAGTGAAGATATATACATTTTACATGCATTTATTTCTTTATCCATTGAACCGTGTTGGTCATCATTTCCACTTTATTCTAATTTTATTTATTCTGATGACCCAATAGGTCAATATTATTAAAATAATACTAGTGTATGAAGAATTGCCCTTTGCTACATGACAGTCTCTGCTGCTCTATAGTTTTATTACAGGCAAGACCATGTTACAGGTTAGCATAGGTCTTAGATATTACAGTATTTGTCTAGACATTCTTTTATGAGCTTACCCTAGCTGGGCTCTCTGCATGTGCTGCAGCTGGATCCTCTCAAATAGGCCTAGGTCTTATTCACTCAACCCCTGTGTTGGCCCACTAGCCACAAGCAGTTCCTCCACTCCTGTGAATCACATGTGCCACAGCTTTGCATTTGAACTTTTAGATGTCTCCAATTTCCAATTAATTACTCTGGACACGTTGCCTTTTCAGAGACAGGGAGTGTCTCAGACCCACCACAAATGCCCTCCACAACCCTTCTTTGACTTCCACTATTTGGGTGGGAAAAAAAAAAAAAAGCTCACTCTCTGGAAGTCCCTAAAACATGTGAGGAAATCCAGCCTGTGTTACATGAAGAAAAGCAGTTTAGCTGTGGCCAGGCAGCCCATTTTCTTCCACAAACCCCAATATTTAGGTTTGTGCTTACCTAAACAGTCTGAATCTTTTGGTCAGTGCTATGTTAAAACTTTTACCAAAGGAATAAAGAATGACCAGAACACACTGATAACTGTGCTGTGACAAGGATTTGTGGGCCAGTCTGTGACATGGACTGAATGTGCAGTATCAATCACTGCTGACCTTCAGAAGCACTGTATATCCAGAGACCTGTGTCAAATGACCTGTTTTGGATTCTTAATTTTGTCTTACTCACGAAATACATCAAGTTTCAATGGAAACCAAATAAATATTCTCTATTACTAGAGTAGACATCTTCAGATTTTCAGCTCAAATTATTCCAGAGAGATTAAGACACTCTGAAATCATAGGTCTGAGAGGTGTAATGTCATCTGTGCTAGCCTGTGTGCTCCCTGTAGACTCTGAGCACATCCATTCACTTATCACAGAAAAGTACAGGATTTCCAAGGTACATCGAGAAAGAAGTTCAGACCCCTAGCATAAATAAATATTGGAAAGAAGCCCCTTTTCCAAAGGACTTTTATGTCTACCAGTTTCCCTTGTACTGCTGCATTCTGCACCCCGATCTGTAGGAAGAAGCCTGTTCTGAAAGGAGATTGCAGGTAAAATGCATCTTGTGAATTCTTGAAAATGTCCGGCTTTGGTTTATCCCGTACACAGACAAAGAGAAAGGGCTACTACATACCTCCTTAAGGTACCTAATAATTACAAATGGCAGGATTTTTGGTTGCTAAAAAAATTCTGCAATTCAGTTCCTCCGTGCACAGTGTAATCCATCTGATTTGTAAGGCTACATGTGCACACAGCAAGAGCTGTGTCCAGCTTGTTCAAGGCTATCATTTAAATTCCACTTTCTCAGAAAAATAATGGTGCTATGCAAAAGCTGCTGGGTATCTGATCTCAAAAAGACCTAGCCTAAGGTTCGAGGAAAAAAATCTATTGACCTCTAAGAAAGCTGCTTATTTTTTTCTTCCCAAATTCCTGTATTTCAGGAACCTTTTACCTAGACTATAATATTGAATCTATGCTCTTTTAACTTCCAAAGCAACCCAAATAAATGTATGGGTTTTTGAGCACCAGACAACCTTTGCAATTTAACAGCTGGATTTGATGATCTCAAAGGTCTTTTCCAACCTAAATGTTTCTATGATTCTGTGAAAGTACTGAGCCCTCACTGTGGAAGACTGGTATGCCGCTGTCCCAGAGAGGGAGAGACAGTGAAAACCCAGATGGCAAGGCTGAGGTGGCTGAAGGACGACCAGTGCCGAATAAATATCTTGACGGTTTACACGCAAATGTACCGAGATGACCTAAATTTGCAGAGAGGACCTTTCAAAACTCCAGTAGGTGGAGCTGAGAAACTAGCCCTTATGGCTCTTAGGTGAGTGGGGGCTCAGCTCTTGCTCATTACAGGTGTGCACAGGCTTTTTCCCTCTGAACCCGTCCCAAGGACAGTAAGGCAGCTTCTAGGCTAACCCAGCTCTGCTGCCTCAGCACAACGGCACATGCAGCCTGGGCGTTTTTCAAAGATCTAGGATCTGATCTGAAAGTCTCACCTTATTTTCTTTTTCTTTTTTCTTTTTCCTTGGTGGAATAGAAAAACTTGCCTCATTTACTTATGTAAATGACACAGAACTAACTTTTATGGAAAATGAAGAAAATTTCTAGAGAAAATGCCTAGGAAAACTGTACCTAAAAATCTGTGAAGCTGAGGGCCACTTAGTTTGTCTATTGCTAATGTGGTATTCTCTGTTATGAATATTGTGATGACTGTAGACATACTTGCTCAGATTGGGGACTCAATGTACAATCATTGTGTGAGCATAGGCAGGAACCAGTCACAGGGTAGAATGAATTTACTTTGAAAAAATATTTCTTCTTTTTTTTCTTTTTTTTGTGTTTTTCCCTGCAAAGCATCAGAAGAGTCTAAGGGAACAACATATTTATTGGAGATAGCATGGTTTTAAGAACTATTGTTAGCATGGGACACATCACATCTGAGAACCCACTGGTGTTATTCTATCATCTACTGATTGTGTTGCTACTTCAGAAAATAATGCATGAAGGCTGGTTGAATTGTTTTTGAAATATCATCTTGGAGAGAGTTTTCCTCTCTTAAGACCCCAAGTGGCAAAACCAATTGAAGGGAAAGTAACACAATCAAATAGATGTAATGTAAAGGCAAATAGGAAAGAGAACTGATAGTTTTCTTTCCAAAACAGCAGGAGATGGTAAAAGATTACAGGAAAGGAGGAAAAAGAAGCAAAACAGAGGTGTAATAAAAAGTACTGAATGCAGTGACTAACTTGTAATTGCAAATCATAGACCAGTGGGACAAAATTAAGGACTAGTTTTCCAGAAACTAAGAGATGGGACTGGTTTTTTTATTCATAAATGCTTTGTGATTTTGCAATATTATTTTATATAAGGAAAACATGAAGGAAAAAATGCAATTGAGTGTTTTTGAAGTTTATAATTCATCCAGGACCCTAGTTTCTGCTGCAAATTACTTTGATATATGCTACTAAATTGGTTAAAAACGCTGGAAATTCAAGTATTTTTAACAGTCAACCCTATGGGCCATTTCTTACATCTGTTACTTTTCCCTCTTGTCTTGTTTTCATTTCACTCCTCTTAATTTTTTCTTTCTACAGGCCTTCTTTTGAAGGTTTTCTTTTTATTATTTTTTCTTCATAGACTTTATTTGAATGTATTTATCAGAAAGAAAGAATATTAATTTCTGGAGTTCTTTATAAAGGTTTTATGTTTTTTCAGGATAAAAATTTTTATGTACAATGCTGATTTTGAGATTACGTGTGTCAGTTTCTTATAAAAACATTGACTAGTGCGGCTAGTAGGTAATGAGTAAAGGCTACACCCTTTAGAAAGAATATCAATTTTACACACATGGCACAAGATTTTAAACAGTTTAATATAGCTGGGTACAAACTATTACTCTAAAATAAGAATGAGCTATAAGTTTAGTAGTCAGAGTGGATCAATATTCTCTCCAACTCTAATTTCTGAAACACCTTCATAAAAATGTGAAATTTTATCACAAAAAGCAGTATTTTCAAAATAAATTTCCAGTTTCATCAATATTAACTGTAGCTATTATATTAATGAATTAGGTAGCAGGTCTGTTTTCTTTGGAATCAGAAAACTGTTTGCTAACAAAAAAATCTCTCAGAAATCAGACACTCTTCCAGTGCTTGACTGAAAACTTTGTTATGAGTGAACATCTGTCATGATAACAAAAATTAAATCAGAAGAAAATTCACTTTATCCCAAATAAATATAAAAAAATAAACCACTTTTGTATTGCAGGTTAACAGCTGTTCTTACACAATTATCTCAGGGTAGAAAGGAAGAATATACTTGCATTAGCAAGTGCTCTGAATCATACTGGTGATCCTTTTGCTTTGTAGGGGAAGTGATTATTTGGGACCTAACTTATTTATTCCACTTCTACCCAGACTTCTATAGCCTACACAGCAGAAATATCAGCTCATAAGCAACTGACATGTTGCCTAATTTCGTTCCAATTTTTTTTTTGTGACTGCTTGTATCACACTCTTCTCCTGGGATGGTGCAGCCATAAAGCAATAGCATTTTCTGCTTGCAGTGACAAAGCTGCAGAGGGTTTAAGGGTGGAAAGTTTAAGAATACTAACATGAAAACCAAACATTATTCATTAGTTCCCTGCAGTGTTGGTTCTTAAAGACAAGAAGAGTGTAGCTGTTGTCAATTTTACTAAAAGAAAGAAGAAAAAGCCAACTGTGAAGTTAAGAATACTATAGAGCAGGGGTCCTCAAACTATGGCCCACGGGTCGGATACGGCCCCCCAGGGTCCTCAATCCAGCCCCTCTGGCCCCTAGTATTTACAGAACACCCCCCACCCCCCACCCGCCTCGCCTCGCCGGGGTTTGGGGGAGAAACCAAGCAGCCGCAGATGACTGCCTGCCACTTCATCCGCGCACTGGCCCCCTGTTTAAAAAGTTTGAGGACCCCTGGTATAGAGAAAATGTTGAGCTCTGGGAGAATGATGTGACAAACACAAGGTCTGTGGAAAAAATGACTTTGCCAGACACTGTGAACACAACTCCGGCCCAGGGAAGCTTGAAAGTTACATTACTAACTAGGCAAGAAATTGTACTGACCTTTTCACTGTATTACAAGCAGACTGCTATAACATAAGCGATTGCTATTGAAATTGATTTTGGTATCAGCACAGAAGACTAATTTTTGTTGTTCATTGTGTGTGTTTGTCTTTTTAACAGTTTGAACTTGTCTTAGTGCTGTATAACAATATACCTTAGCCAAAACTGATTAAACTATATTGATTAATCATGACCTTAAACCCATGTACAGAAAACAAAATAATCCCTCCTGAAAAAATAGCATAAGGTTCATATGCTCACTGCTACTTGCACTGGTTTTACTTCACTCTTACCTTCTCATCATGCTCTTCACAAACAAGAAAATGCCTCAGCACAAAATTCATAGCATCATTCTTTTAATATGACCATGAAGCAATTCTGAAACAAACAAACAAACAAAAAAGGGATTATGCCCTTAAAGCTTTTTCAAGCAGCTCTACGAATAATTTTTACTGAAAATATGCAGACAAAGTGTGCTGGGTTTGGCTCATGCACAGAGCTAACTTATCATACAAGCAACTAACGAAAGAAACCAATCTCTCCATCCTGATGGGAATTTGGATGAGGATAAATTTAATTATTTTATGTAGTTCTACTGTAGTAAGTAGTGTAGTAGTCTGGTGACATAATAATATGTTTTATATTTGTTTATTATAAAGAAAATTAAGCAGAACCCCTTTATAATATGATTTTTTTTTTGTCTTCTAATACAGCAATAAAGTAAAAATGGTGATGAAATTTATTTCAGCAACTGACCTTTATCCATGTTTTCATATTGTGTTAGTAACAGAATAAAAAGAAAAAAATACATTGGGGAAATCCCTTGAAAGTTTTACATTTCAAAGCCCTGTCATGCGAAAATTCTTATCTCCCAATGAAAAAGATCTCCCAGATTCATTCCTAACCTCCCACTCCAGCCACCATCCTCATGCATAGAAGAATTATTTAATCCTTTTATCTTAAGAGCAGCTACAGAAGATTGAGGTAAACAAAACAAAGTAAATGCTAACCTCTTTTGTATTATTAACAGATAAGGTGCAACATGCTATTGAGTATTTCTGAGGCTCTGTCTATTTATCTTAAGTCGTTTAGTGTAGCTGTACCAGATTATAATGTATTAACTGTGGAGTCATCTATTATCATATATTTAATTCACAGTGTTATACTAGTGAAGAAAGAAAAATTCAGCTTACAAACCTAAATGGTGCAGCATAACAGTAGCTCAAGATAGAACCTACATACATATTTGGCCATTAGCAGAAAAGATAAATTCTTATGCTAGGAGACTGATGGTCTTTGTGCTAGTAGCTTACTAAATTAATAGCATTACATGATAGCTAATAAGTTTTACAAAGAATTAAACTGCCCTAGGAGTTGTTGAGACATTCACGTATCAGGAGATACCTGGAGTACTTCCACAAAGAGGTATATATCTGCCTATGCAAACATAGCTATGTGGCAAGATAGAAAATTGTATTGGGAGGGCTGAAGAAAGGAAGTATTTTGTGACCCTGAAAATATTATACAGTAATATTAATTTTAGTTGTTAGTTTCCACTCAGATCTTGCCTGCTACTGTCCTATAACTATTGGATTTGACAAGGAAAGTCACTATTGTCCTAAATTACAGTAACAGAATGGGCAAGTTGGGAATTAGTGACAAAATAATTTATGAATCAAGTAAAAGCTTATAAGCAAATACTGCCAACAGTACTTAATTTGCGGTTGATGTAAACCAAGAGATGATGACAGCTGCTGCTTCAGCCATAGGTGAAATTCCCTACACCATTCTTTTCAGAAGCACCAGGAGAAAAAAATGCATGTCAATGGAAAATAATAAAGGGTTTGATCCTCCTCTCCATGGGCAAAAATAAAATGCAACAACTTCTCATGAATTGCAACACAAATTGTAAATGGACTCTTCGGATTGCCATTGTTGATGTTTCAGCATAGGATGAAAGAAAATTCAAAATCACAGTTTAGAAATGTAATGTTATTAGACAACAATAAACGGGGGTAATACTGACTATTTGAAGTCTAATGGGACCTAACTTATATCACACATCTTTTAACTATTTTATGGGTGGCAAACACTTGGTTTATGCTAAGCAAATTTAATAACAATTGAAAAATAGCTCTCTACAGAATAAGGAAGGATATTTCAAAGTTCACACTTTGGCAAAACATGCCCAGGAAGAGGACTTATTCTGAGTACATTGATTTGAATATACTAACAGTAATTCAATTTTGATAGTAATACAGAAAACAACAACAACAAAAAAGTTATTTGTCTTTTCATCCAGTCTTAGCTTTTGCAGACAGAATATTATACCTATATGGATTTCCCAAAATAATATATCTGTTTTGTGGCAACTGTAGGTGCACTGCAATTATCAGTCTACGTTTACAAATCATGAGCCTAAAATGTATTTACCATTTATTAACAGCAAAAATATTCTATATTTTTTCTTGATACAGAATGGTATTAGTAATAAGAATGTATTTATTTAGAAAATTTGAGGAAGCTGTATAATAAAAGTTTCTTTTTCTGAACCGAGACAAATCATACAATGGCATGCTAAAAGGAGCAGTCTCAATCTGTATAAAACAGCAAGTTGATGATCTATTTTAAAAGGGCATTATCAAATTTACTGTCCTTATTGGCTTCTTCTTGTAAGTCTTACTGTTTCTGTAGTCAATGGAATTTTTATCTGTGTACTAAGACCACATAGGAAAATGTTTATATTACTGTATAACTAATCTCTAGTTAATAGAAAATGCAAAAACTTGACAACGTAATGAAAAAATAAGACATTTTAAATGGCAATTCAGACAATGAATTAACACTATTCCTTAATATATTACATAGGCTGCAATTTATTGTTTCTGTTTGGTTTTGGTTTTCCCAGGCCCTCTATCATAATTTCAGAAATAGTGTCCCATTAGATTAGGAAAGATATTATTTAGATTCTTATCCTACTCCCATTGCAATCAACCAAAGGACTCATAGTGATTTATTTGGCAGCTGAATAAGGTTATAATTACATAATAAATCAAAAAGACAACATATGTGCTGACCTCTGCTATAATCAGGTTGACCATATCACTAGACTACATTCTGCAACACTCAAAGGAATCAGTAGTCCAGCAATTTGCTGCTTCTTTTTCACGGTATTAAATTCTATCTTCACAACCCATTTGGAAGGGAATTAAAGATTATTCTCCACATAATTTCTAAAGAACATATTTTTTACCCTCTTTAATCATATTCTTTTCTAACTTGTTCCCAGTTTTTTCATTCTGTTAGTGATTGCAATCTCTAGAATTTGCTTCTTTTTTTTAAAGTTTTTTTAACTTTAGCTCTTTAAGAAAAAAAAACCCCACCACACTAAAAAAAATGAAAGGAATTAAAGTAAATGAGTAAAAATATACAAATCATTCTAATTAGTCTGTAACAGAAGACTCAAATTCTAACAGTTGTTCCATGTAGCAGAAGTGTAGTCTAGATATTGCAAGAACGTTTTATATCTTTCATTAGTCTTTCAGTTAAAATAATTGATGTGATTTATATTCATTTCCTAATTACCAGGCTTACTAGTAATTTATTTCAGTTCTTATAGTCCCATTCTTTATTAGTGTATAATCCAGTGTAAAGGTGTAAAAAAACCCAACAACAGAAATAAAAACCCCAAATCCCAAAATACTAATGCAAAAAGTATCCTGTTTATTCATGACTTAAGAGGTACTTAGGACCTATTTAACATGTAATGTCAGACAATCCTCAGTAGACCAGAAATTTAGGAGAGATTTTTTTAACTTCTAATTCATGACATTCAGTTTAGAAACATATTTTTTCTTTTTTTTTTTTTTAATGGATAATTATATTCAGCATCTGCCGCCTCCAACCCTCCCCCCCCAAAAAAAATATAATAAACAAACAAACAAAAAAACAGTAGAAAAGAAATAACTTTCTCAGACTCTTATATGCCCCATTAATGGGAAGGGGAAAAAAAGCAACAAAAGAGCCACAAGACATAATAATTACAAACTGCAATGTGGGACAGTAACTGGGAACAGAAAAGTCTATTTGATGATATTGAGAGCATTAAAAACAGACCATGTGTGTTTATCCAAATTGCATTTTAACCATGACCCTAGAATAGTGATTAGTAAATCACTCTGGTTTATCTACTTTCAAATTCATGAGAACCTTGGGTTACATGAGTCAACTTTCATCTCCAAAGATTCAGCAGTAGATAACAAAAGCTGAAGTTGATTCATTGTTTTATTGTTCCGCTGATCATGATTGCTGTTACCAGAAAACCTCAAAAAACAGAATTCTCAACTCTAGATGATATTTTTTCTGTTCGCATCTTCTTTCCTGCTTGAGCCAATTTTAAAGTTTTCTTTAGATTTAGAATCACAATATTAAAATAATAATGTTCACAGTAAAAATATTAATATTTTGTAAAAGATCTCTGCCAATTTAAATAGTGATGTTATATAACTGCAGACAATGATTTTTCTTTCTTTCTTCCTAGGAAATAGTTGTTTCAATGAAAATGGTGGTAGCAGGAAAGTAGTTTCATTAATCTAGAAAAAAAAATATATAGTAAGAATACCATGGCTTCCTCTTGATTCATCAGCACAATGGTTTGCATTCAAATCTCGATTATGGAAAACTGTTGCTTTTCTCTTATATCTGAAGGGCTTTGAAACAATGCATGCCACTTCTTTGAAGAGTGTTGTGCATCTGGCTATTGCATTTTTTATAAGTCATTCTCTCAATTCCTCCTGATAGAGAGATTAATTTGGTCTGTAACATTTAAATATTCATGTAGCGAGCAGAAGTAAAGGAACCAATATCTATAGTATGGGCAGTTACTTGCCCCAAAGGGACCTTCAAATTGAAACTACATAAAACCAGTGATGGATAATTATGTTTTCTGCTGATAGGTTAATGGCTACTCAGTGATGGAAACAGATTTAATTTTCAGTCAAATAGATAATTTGGTTAGTTTTTTTGTGTTTTTTTTAGTTGCATGAAAAAAGATGTGATAAATACATTCCAAGATGCATCTCCCAGGGTTACTGGTGGATTTGAAACGCTATGGGCTCATCTCTAGGGCTTATACACCTGAACTAAAAAAAAAACCCAAAACTGTTTCTGAATACAAGCTAGGACTCATAACATGGGAAGGCATAGAAATCAGTCAGTTGCCAGTTTCCTCTTTTCTTTGCTTGTTTTGAACTACTAAAAGACATTCTATCAATTTCAGTACTTAAAAAAGACAATAATTGATTGAAAGTCCTCTCTGCCTGAGTTATATTTCCAACAATTACTGATTGCAATAATTACTTAACAGTAATTTGTAATCTCTACTGTTGTCTGTGAATCCCAGTTCAGCGTAACATTGTTTGCTATTTCACCATGAATTAAAAGGTAACAGAGTGGTTGAAACACATGAGCATTTATTCACAAAAGGTGGATAAGTGATACCTTGGTCAGTATCAAGGATGGTATTTCTTAAATAAGATTTAAGATCATCTCAGTAGGTAATAAATTCAAGTGGCTGTAAGAGAAGAAGGCGGAAAGATTTTGTTTCTAGTGTTGAAGGCACATATGGATGGAATGCACTAGTACTACAATATTGGGAAGACAACATACTAGAAAACAAAGTATGTTGGTAGTAATATTTTGCTCTGAAGCTCTGATACAGCATTATAAATTGCTTGTTTCTGCTCCTTGAATACCTCTAGCATGCAGGAGAAATCACATTGCATGATACAGGCCCAAAATGCATTCCTGTATACATTCCCTAGTACATGCTCCAATTACTTACTGACATTTCTCAGCATGAGTGCAACGGAAAAGTGATGCAGTAATGAAACAAGGCTTTTATTAAACTCATTCAAATATGTACCTACTGTCACTGATGTAAACAAGATGAATAAGCCCAGGTGAAAATGTTCAGGCTCAGTGTAATGTTAAATATGAACATTAAAAATTTCTCTTTGTTGACATCCATCATTTTCAAACTAGTGCTGGCTTTTTTATTTTTTTTCCCAACCTGGTTAGAAACACTTCATTAAGTTGGTGTTCATTGTAAATACATTTAATTTCACTCAAGGCAGAATTAGAAAGTCAAAAGTATACAAAGAGTACCTGAAAGTTGGGATATTTGAAAATCCCCATCACTTCCTATTTCTGGTTGACTGCTACAGACAGTTAGAAGCAGTCCTATGTTCACAGGTTCTAGTCCTCATATAGGACTTCAACTACTCCAGTGTCTGCTAGAGGGACAGCACATCAGGGCGTAAGGAATCAGGAGATCCTGGAAAGCATTGATGACAACTTCCTGACCCAGGTGATAGAGGAGCTAATGAGGAATGGTGCTCTGATGGATGTTATACTCACAAACAAGGACGGGCTCCTTGGGGACGCAAGGCTGAAGGCAGCTTTAGCTGCAGCAACAATGAGGGTCAGGAGCTCAGAATCCTAAGATGAGGGAGCAGGTCAAAAAGTAAAATCAAAGCACTGGATTTCAGTACAGCAGACTGGCCACTTCAAAGATCTGCTTGGAAGTGTCCCATGGAAAAAGGCCCTGTAGGGAAGATGGACCCAAGAAAGCTGGTTAATATCCAAGGATCACCTCCTTCAAGCTCAAAAGCAGACCATCCCACTAAATAGGAAGTCAGGCAAAAATGCCAAAGGCCCTGCAAGGATGACCAAGGAGTGCCTGGCCAAATTCAAACACAAAAAGGAAATATACAGGGGGTAGAAGAAAGGACAAGTGTCCTCAGATGAATACCAAGCAATTGTCAGAGCATGCAGGAATAAGGTAAGGAAAGCCAAAGGTCAAGTGGAGTTGAATCTGCCCAGAGAAGTGAAAGACAACAAGAAGTTATTCCGTAAGTGCATAGGTGACAACAGGAAGACTGAGGAAAATATGGGCCCGCTGCTGAATGGGGCAGGTGACCTGGTGACTCAGAATTATAGAATCATATAATAGTTTAGGTTGTAAGGAACCTTAAAGACCATTGAATTCCAACCTCTCTGCCATGGGCACGGACACCTTCCACTAGACCATGTTGCTAAAAGCCACATACAACCTGGCCTTGAACACTTCCAAGGATGGGACACCCACAAATTCTCTGGGCAGCCTCTTCCAACATCCTACCACCCTCACCATAAAAAATGTCTTCCTTATTTCTAATCTAAATCTACCTTCTTTCAGTTTAAAGCCATTCCCCCTTGCCCTATTTCTACATGTCCTTGTAAAAAGTCCCTCTCCAGCTTTCTTGTAAGCCCCCTTTAGGTACTGGAAGGCTGCTATAAGGTTTCCCCAGAGCTTTCTCTTCTCCAGGCTGAGCAACCCTAACTCTCTCAGCCCCTCTTCATAAGAGAGTGCTCCAGCCCTCTGATCATCTTTATGACCCTCTGGTCTCATTCCAACAGGTCCATGTCCTTATGTTGGGGGCCCCAGAGCTGAACACAGCACTCTAGGTGGGGTCTCATGAGAGTGGAGCAGAGGGGCAGAATGACCTCCCTAGACCTGCTGGTCACACTTCTTTTGATGCAGCACAGAATTCGGTTGGCTTTCTAGGCTGCCAGTGCACATTGCCAGGTCATGTTGAGCATTTTGTCCACCAATACTCCCAAGTCTTTCACTTCAGGGCTGCCCTCAATACCTTCTCTACCCAGCCTGTGTTTGTGCTTGACATTGCCCTGACCCACATGGAGAAGCTGAGGTACTAGGTCCCTTCTTTGCCTAAGTCTTTACTTGCAAGCCTGGCCTTCAGAAATCCCAGGCTTTAGAGACCATTGAGAAAGCTTGCAGCAAGGACAACTTACCCATGGCAGAATAGGATCAGGTCAGGGAATAGCTAAGCAAACTGCACGTACATAAATCCACGGGTCCTGATAAGATGCTGCCAATGAGTGCTGCGGGAGCCAGCTGATACAATTTCCAGGCAACTCTTGATAGTCTTTGAACGATCATGGTGATTGGGAGAGGTACCTGAGGACTGAAGGAAAGAAAACGTCATGCCTATCTTCAAAAGGACAAGAAGGGGGATGCAGGGAACTAACTACAGGCCAGTCAGCCTCACCTCAATCCCTTGGAAGGTAATGGAGCACTTTTGCACCTGGCAACTGTGTAATGCTTTGGTGCTGAAGAAACTAGTGGTGAACAAGAAACTTACAGGCTACACCGAACACTACAGTTTTGTTGGGTTTGTTTGTTTGTTTGTTTTTCCCCACTGAGACACAGGATATCTTTCAGTGTGTTGTCACCAGCAATACTCTGCCAATGGTGATATCTCACATTTTACCTACTAATGATATAGAAGAGGGTGTTTAGCTGTAGAACAGAGGATGAGTATTCTCCTAGCATGGAACTGTTGAGGCTGTCAAGGAAGCTCTGGAGATCACATAGCCCAGCCCCCCTGCTCAAAGCAGGAGTGACTAAAGCAGGTTGCTCAGTGCTATGTCCACATGTATGTTTAATATCTCTAGGAACAGAGACTCCACAGCCTTTCTGGACAATCAGTTGCAAAGTTGAATCACACTAACAGTAAACAAGATTTTGTTGTTTAAGTGTAATTTCCTGTATTTCAGAAATCTGAGTAATTCCATGAAGGTACTTCAATGTATGCAATTTAAAGATCTTTTCATAAGAGGAAATTAAGACACCTTGAGTAATTTAAGCAACATTAGGTGTGAGACAATTAAAATGAAGAGATTATATGTGATAAAACCTGTTGCTCACACCTAAAGCAAGACCATTTGAGGCCTCACATTCGTTCAGTCTGGACCTTTTTCCCCTCTAGCGTTCCCTCCTACCCTGGTGCTATCTTTCTTCCTACTTACAGCTTCTTCAATGGACTAGCAAGAATAAGTCTTCTTGTTCAGAAGCTGCAGCAATGGCAGCACTGCCACTAATGAGGGGCACCAGATGTGTCCAGTCTTACACCTGCCTTTTCTCTGTCCCTAGTCCTGTGAAACTCTGGTTTTCATTCCCTGGAGGAAGATGTCTACCTCTTTTAGCCAAAGAAAAGGTTTTAGAAGACAAGAATATTCATCTGATTATCCACCATTAACCCCACATTCTTTGAAAATCTTCACCTTGTGAAATGTCCTATTCCATTTTTTTCTTAAATAAGTGAATCATATGTGCCCACATTAATAGAGGCATTATTTGCTGTTTTAAAAATCAGTGGATGACACTGTGTTGGTGAATTGCAGTGTTTACTGTCTCTCAGTCCCCACACTTTGCACCATCTCAATACTGTACCAGTGATTATAACATTTCTATAAAAGGAATCACTAGAATCAAAAGTAGTTATGGGATACCATAATATACCAGGAATAACATTCAGTAAGTGATCTATTACAAATATTTTTTTGAGATTTTAACAGAACTGTCTTAGAATTTTTATATTGCTTAATTTCATAATTAAATTATATATATATAGGAGCTTTGGAGATAATCCCATTGCAGAATCAGTGTTGAAATATAAAAATCATCTACCTCTATTTAAATCTGGACAAACTATTGTTTAGTCAGGGTGTACAGACCAGTTTCTTGTCTCCTTTTTCGTATATGACAATTACTGAAAGAAATTTAAAACTTCTGTTTTCTCTACCTCAGGAATGAACGGAGAGAAGAGAATCCATTCTGCCTTTATCCTTGGCACCCTTTCTTGTGTAAGCACAGTCTGGCTTTCATCCATATTTATAATACATGTTGCGACAAACCAGGACCTTGGCACCAGTTCTTTCCTCTCATAAATGCAGTCTGATTGCATCACAACCTTCAGGAAAAAAAATCCCATTTCTTAATTAAACCAGCAAACAAACAAATCTTTCTCCTTTTTCATCCTGACCTTGTAGTCCCTCCAACCCCCTCTTCCTTTCCTCAGTCAGGGAGGCAAAAGGTAGTCTCATAAAAATATTTAGGGCACAGAAAACAACAGGATTAGAGTTTAAAGTGTCAGTTTTCAACCTCACAACTATTTTCTGCCTCTTTTAAAAGGTTCCTGAACATCTATGTGTTAATTAGTTAATGTGTGTAGGCTTATTAGCAGGCATATTTCAGATCTCTATACAAGACGCAGCCGGTGGACCAGATGCTGTGGGCAGCCCTCGACATCTGAAAATTACAAAGGTAGATTAAACAAAAGCAGGAGACAACATATACACAGAAGTTTAATTGCAGTCATTTAATTTTCAGACCATTTTATCATGAGTCCACATATGCTCTGAAGTACAGGCAGTGACCCCAGTCCAGTAGAAACTTAACCATCTGCT
This sequence comes from Falco rusticolus, assembly GCF_015220075.1. Lineage (NCBI taxonomy): Eukaryota > Metazoa > Chordata > Aves > Falconiformes > Falconidae > Falco > Falco rusticolus. The sequence continues at coordinate 21,641,003 of NC_051189.1, forward strand.
TAACTTTCAGAACTCAAGTTGGCACATTGACTTTAAAGGTAATAATAAAGTGCTTAAACTTAAACAGATGCTTGAGTACTTGGTGGATGAGTTCTATGGTGTTTTTAAGATGTCATAATTTCTGTGTGGTTGACACTTGAACTAGCTTTCCCTTGGAAAATGGGGTTTGACATATACTATTGCTCACCAAAAAAAAACCACCAACATTACTTTTCTTGCTATATTGTGTTCAGCCAGAGGACTTTATTAGCTGACACACTGACTGTGGAAATAGTTTCCCATCTTACTGCTCTTTTTATGGTCTACATGTTCTTGGACTTGTTTGTTGAAGGAAGGTAAACATACAATTTTTCCAGATTTTGGCAAATTATTTGCGTTGCCAGCATTCAGCCAAAAGCAAAATACTCAGCACAACTGTGATTCAGGCACAAATTAAAATACCTAAAACAGATGAGCACCTGTGTGGTGAATGTCTAAAATCCTGTTGTTGACAATAGAGATCTGGACAGTACAATCAAAAGAGCCTGGAGAACAATTCTGTTCAACCTACTGGCTGCCCAGCTGCATAGACCTCCAGATGCTGTTGACTCCATTGTCTAAAACCATGATTTTTGGAAATTTGGTTCAATACAGACCCTTACATATGCACACATAAATTTAAGGTTCTGTGTCTCAAACTGAGTCTCACCTTAAAATTTAGTTGAGAATAATCCCACTCTGAATCTCTGTGTATAGATATAAATCTTGGTAATATGCTCTGCCCACAGAAGTTTAACAATGTACAGTGTCTAGAAATCAAAGCTAAGCAAATTCAGTCCAGTAATAAGACTTTTTTATTTAAATTGTGAGATAATTAGCTACTAGACTAGCTTACAGAGAGTTCTAACTTTGCATCAGAGACAATATTTAAAAGTACATTGGTTGTTTCTTTAGTTTACCTTACCAACTGAGAATGCTAATCCTAGCTTTTAGCTATGTCACACCTGGTATCCTTTCTAGCATTATGATCTGTGATATTTGATCTATCACAGGATTCATAGATTTGTCTCAGCAGAATTTAGAGACCAGCAGTGGTTCTTAATGACCCATTACAATCCAGTTTGTAAATCAGTGTTGCTTGTTCTCTTTTGTTTTTGATTTATAAAAACATTAGATTTACACTGTAAGCTTTAAAATGCAGACTTGTTGCCTTGTAAAGAAAAAACCATGCAAACTAAAGTATCTATTTCAAGCAATCCACCCAGTGTTCTTTCACAGCATTGGTGAGAACAGGACTTTAATTTTAAGTATAGATTAGAGCCACTAGTGCAGTCCCAAGAGAGGACTTAATGTTGTTAAATAAGCAATGAATTGTGCAGGCTTCTAGGCGTCATATAATAAATCAAATCAGTCAAAACCAAATCTGTCCCTACACGTTTTTTCAGCTAGGTAGTAGCCTCTTTTCCCTTCCCCCTTCTACTTTTCAGAGGTGATTGATGCTCTGAAGAAAGAGAATTGAGAAAGACTATCAAACTGACTGTCAGAACATTGGAAAGGTCAAAGAATTGCATATTTTACACCAATCGCTTCCAGATTCTATAGAACATTGTAACTGGTCTCTCTCTTCTTTTCCTAATGATTATGTCAAGAACAAGAAGTAGACTAACATAAATAGCAGTGTCGTGGTTTAACCCCGGCCAGTAACCAAGCCCCACACAGCCACTTGCTCACTCTCCCAACAGCAGTATGGGGGAAAGACACAGAAGAGTAAAAGTTAGAAAACTTGTGGACTGACACAAAGACAGTTTAACAGGCAAAGCAAAAGCCACGCATGCAAACAAAGCAAAGCAAGGAATTCATTCACCACTTCCCATCAGCGGGCAGACATCTGGCCATCTCCAGGAAAGCCAGGCTCTGTCATAAATAACAGTTACTTGCGAAGACAAACACCGTAATGCCAAATGTTCCCCCCTTTCCTTCTTCTTCCCCCAATTTATATACTCAGCATGACGTCATATTATGGAATATCCCTGTGGCTAGTCCAGGTCACCTGCCCTGGCTGTGTCCTCTCCCAGTTTCCTGTGCCCCCCCCAGCCCTCTCGCTGGCAGAGCCCAAGAAATTGAAAAGTCCTTGACTTTGTATAAATATTACATAGCAACAACCAAAAAGCATCAGTGTATTATCAAAATTATCCTCAAACCAAATCTAAAACAGAGCACTGCATCAGCTACTAAGAAGAAAATTAACTCTATCATAGCTGAAACCAGGACATGCAGTCTATGATAAGGAAGGTAAAACACATACCTTTGTAACATTTTTCAAGAATCCCATCCAATAAGTATAGATTCTTTTCCAGGCTTTGCATGAGTTCATGCTTTTTCACTTTGCACCACAATCTTTTTTTCTATATTCTTACTCAAATAATGATCACTACAGATCCCTACTGGCTTCCTCTGACTTTGAGGAATAGGAATGGTTACATTCTTGACTCTGACATTGTGCTGAGAAATAACTTGTGTTTTTCCACTGACAAATGTTGCAGCATTGTCTGCAAATTAAGCGAGAAACTGTTGAATCATAAGATAATGCAGATCGGAAAGGGATGCTGCATCTCATCTGCTTCAAGCCCCCAGCTAGAGCAGGATCAATACATCAGGTTGCTCAGAGCCTTGTACAGTTATAAATATCCTGAAAGACTGAGGTTCTTCATCCTCTCTGGATGACATTCCAGTGTTTTATCATACTCATCATAATTTTTCCCCCGATACCTAATCAGAACATCCTTGTTACAACTTGTTCCTGTTGCTTTCTATCATTTTACTTTATACCTTCAAAAAGGTCTGTTTCTTCTCTACAACCTCTCATTAACATAGCTGGAGACAACAATAAATGTCCACTAGCCTCCTCTTCTTGAAAATTAATAAACCCAGTTCTCTCAGACTTTCCTTTCTGTCATGTGCTCCAGCTGCCTAATCATTTTGGTGGTCCCCCACTGAAGAGACTCCAGTCTTTAACATCTTCCACCTACAGTTTCAAAGGTGCTATGAAAGAGGATAATAAAGTCTTCATAACCCCTAGCTACAGCCAAGTGAGGAAATACAAATTATTTTGGGGAAATATTCAATTGAGTTCAGCATCTGATGATACCACTGAAACCTAGTTCCAGCACACTTTCCTTTTAATCTCTCAAAGACTGATCCCCTGTCATGCATCAGTATGTGCCCCCACGCTCTACAGTAATTTACAAAGACAATTCATATGAAAAGCTCACTGGGAACCATCAAGTCAGCTATAGACAGTGGATAACTACTAAAGCCAGTTATCTAGAAGTTTGGTTCCCTGGCTGAGGACTAGAAGTGTCCGAACATGGAGCATTATAACATGCATTAATAGTTTGGAACACAAGTGTACACCAAACTATGGTTTTCACTGCCATCAAATCGTACAGCAAACTGTGCCCTGCCTGGTAGATGGAATTAGGTCCCATTTTAATGATTATGTATATTTTTGCAAGAGTGGTTATGCTGGTTTTGGCTGGGGAAGAGTTAATTTTCCTCATAGTAGCTGGTATGGGGCTGTGTTTTGGATTTGTGCTCAGAACAGTGTTGATAACACAGGGATGTTTTCATTACTGCTCAGCAGTGCTTACACAGTGCCAAGGGCTTTTCTGCTTCTCACCTCACTCCACGAGCAAGCAGTCTGGGGGGGCACAAGAAGTTGGGAGGGGACACAGCCAGGACAGCTGGCCCCAACTGACCAAAAGAATATTCCATACCATAGGATGTCATGTTCAGCATATAAAGCTGGGGGAAGAAGAAGTGAGGTATATTCAGAGTGATGGGGTTTGTCTTCGCAAGTAACCATTATACATGACAGAGCCCTGCTTTCCTGGCGATGGCTGAACACCTGCCTGCCCATGGGAAGTGAAACAGAACAAGGTCTTAAAAAAAGAAAAGGATTATTCAGGATGAGTTTGGTGCAATGCTCTGGGTGATGCTCTGTTTGTGTTGAGAAAGGAATGTACTCTGAATAATTAGAAAAGGTTTCACTGAATGTACTCTGAATAATTAAAAAAGATGAGTGGGCACCTGAAGGAGATAAGGAGAGCATCAAGTCAGGAAATCGTTGAAGAAAATTGAAAGGTCTACTCCACCTAGATCTGACCTATGGTGAATGGAATGAATAGGTATCAAAATCAAATGAATATATATTTAAAGATGTTATGTAACCTCTCACGAAAACTGTATAAAATACCTAGTTTTTAATTGAAAACTTTGGAGTTAGTTTGTCCAATGTGAATCAATTAGTTCCCCAGCGTTGCACAAAATAAACTCCTTTGCTGCTTAAAGACGAAATTCGTCTCTAATCAGTTACTCTGTGCCGTTTTGGCACCAGGTGGGGGAGTGAGTGAGCAGCTGTGTGGTGCTTAGTTGCTAGCTGGGGTTAAACCATGACAGCTGTATACAACACCTTCCTTACACACTCTGAATTCTTACTTTATGAACAAAGTGGCATAGGTTTTGTTAATGGATTAGAGTAGTCACATAAGGAAATATTCACTTTGCTTTGTATCCTCTTTTTACTACTGAAAAGTCTTAGAGGAAAATATTGTCTAATACTGACCACTTTTTATATTTAATCAACATGACACTTTCCCTTCTCAAGCTGTTCTAAAAAAAATGTGTATGGATGCTTCTATAATTTGAGTATGTTGCAATATTTTCCAGTGCTTTGCCTATCTACGGTCTTTCTGTACTAAACATTTAAAAGTTTAGCTGGAATGGAATAAAAATAATTTTAAAAATTACTTTAAGTCAGAGATGGGAGTAATGTCAGTTTCAATGGCAATGAATGTTAGCATAGTGAAAATAGACTATAAAATTTGCAACTTGTTAGAACATGTCAGTTTAAAAATGTAACATTATTTACTTATTGAAATAATGAACATAAAGGATCTGGTCTGAAATCTATTGCACAAAACTTTATATTTGTTTAATGAAATTGGCTCCAAAAGCAAACTTCGACCAAATATTGTGTTATTCTCCCCCTAAAATTATTACTTTATATATATCCATCTGAAAGTACCAGTTCTAGTTCAGTGTTGCCAGTGGTTTGAAGGGCATAAATCTGGAGGAGGTCAAGAGACAGAAATTTATTTTTTATTAATACTTTAAGATGAGGTATTTCCTATTGAATTTTAGGGATGGTAAAGAAAGCCCAGACTCTACCATTAATGTGCATACTACTGGAAGTAGTACAGACTTTCACGGCAGTTATCAACAGTTTCAAATGTAGGCAAATCCAGAACTGCCATCACAGTAACGCCTGTGGGACTAAAAAACATCAACAAACTTGTCACCCCACTACCAGTAAAAGCTATCAAAACATGGCATTCTCCACTTAGAAACTGAATGCCACACAAATATGTGAAATTTCAAGAAAAAAAAAAAAAAGAAAAAAAAAAGAAACTTGAACTTGGTCTGCTAATCTCTGCCACAGAGCTTTAGATATATGTATATTTTCTTGTGCTGTATTATGGTGTTCACTGCACTTTGGTTAATCTAGGGACAATTCTATGCTGGTTCCTATATTTAGAACACTTTTGCTTGCATGAAGATACTACTAAAATATATTCACAATTCTGTGAGACATCAGATGAGGGGTGATATTGTAGAATTGTATTTCTTTAGGACTTATATCACAACTATGAAAGTAAACAAATAAGTTTCATAAAAACCTTGATATAGCTGCTACTTTAAAACGTATTTTCTGATACAGGACATCAACTCTGAAGAATTACTTTCTGTAAAGGAAAGTAAATTCTGCTATTTAACTCCTCAGGCTTCATACTTTCAGCTTGGCCTTTGTGGTAAACATTTATCCTAACCTTTTATGTTACTGCTCTTGGGTTTGGTTTTTCTTTGTTTTTGTGGGTTTGGGTTTTTTGTCTGTTTGGGGGTTTTTGTTTGTTTGGTTTTGGTGGGGTTTTTTTGTCTCTCCGTCTTTTCCTTTTTTTACTATTATGGTCATATCTTAGCCCTAGATTATCTGCTCCAGCTAAGCAATTTTTTGCTATAGAAAAAGATGGCTGTGAGTAAAGACAACCTAAATCTCTATTACTTTTTCCCAATTGCTTCAGCTTACCTCAGCTGAGAAAGAGATGGTGGAGACACACTGTCCCGTAACATAGACACAAGTGTATGACCCAAAAGAAATTAAAATCAACTTATCCATTCCTTTACGTAGCCATTTTCAGCAGGGGAAAGAGGTAATAAAGCCCTCTGGAATTAGAATGTGAAGTTGTTGCATTATTTGATAGAATGATAGAATTATTTAGATTGTAAAGACCTTTAAGATCATTGGGTCCAACCATACACTTAACACTACAAGTCCACCCCTAAACCATGTCTCTAAGCACCATGTCTATATGTCTTTTAAATACCTTCAGGGATGGTGACTCAACCGCTTCCGTGGGCAGCATGTTCTGATGCTTGACCACCCTTTCAGTGAAGAAATTTTTCCTAATATCCAATCTAAACCTCCCCCTTGGTACAACTTGAGGCTGTTTCCTCTTGTCCCATTGCTTGTTACCTGGGAGAAAAGACTGACCCACATGTGGCTACAGCCCCCTGTCAGGTAGTGGTAGAGATCAAGAAGGTCTGTTTGTGTGTGATAATTGAGACACAAACTACAGGATATTTGGAACAAGCCCCCAAAAATAAAATAGTAATAAACTTAAAAACTTATTTCATCAAGGGTCCCTGCATCCAGGAATGCCAGTTTTCTTTACAGATGCTACTTTGCTACTCATCCAGGAATTCATCCAGTGCGGAAGGGGTTTTAAGCTTTGATTTCATTCTACTCTGAAGTGGTAACAAGAACATCTACTTTGAATTTTGCAGAGCCCGCAGTAAATTACAGCAGGAAACTGTCCTGTGCAATTTACCTACCCCTTATATCTGTTCATTTTCTCTCACAATTAATTTCACATTCTACTTCTGAAACAGAAGTAGCGTATCCTGTGTCTAACCTAGAGCTGCATGGACAGCTCTGATCTAAGGAATTTTTATTTGGGTTTTCCTAACAAAAGAACTCCATATATTAGACGTCTAGATATAATGAGAAGGGATTGTTTTTTTGGTGAGGTCTTTTTTTTCTTTCCATTTCTCATCGTCATAAAAACTAGTCAGCAAGCTTGATCCATCCTGTCCTGTTTCCTGTTCTCACTACAAACTTTGTCAGTGAAATGAGACATCAGAGAATTTTAATACCCAGTACAATCTCTGAAAGACAGTAATATACTGTGTAACTCTGACCTTTTCAGTGTTCTATAATTTGATTGGCAGGAAGCCATTCTTGTTCTCTGTTACATTTCTGGCAATCTAAATCTCAAAAGAGAAGCTCTATGGCCAGCCAGGTAAAATGCAAAGTACGTCAGATGCAATGAGTAAGGCTCAGTAATATAATTTACAGATTACATTAGACACTACTGAGAAATGAAATTCTTGTCACCAGTCAATTATTGCATGATAACAGTGCTGATAAACAGCCAAAAGAATAAAGCAATTCACTTTTCTAAAAAAGGGGTCAAAAATTCTTTTTTTCTTTGAATACTGATGAAAAGGATGGTGTTACCAGGATCAATAAAGAAAGTGTAGTAATACCTATTTGGATGGAAGAGATATATAGCATAGTATAAACCTTAACATTTTGTAAATGCTTTTCCAAATCTCTTTGACTGCCATTTTGATCCTTCTTTCTTCTGGGATAAAAAGAAATTAAGAAAGGAGGGAAAAATAAAAAGAAAAAAAGTTATGTGAAAAGTAACTATTCTCTTGCTAATGATTATTACAGGAAACAAAGCTGTTAAAGTCTAAAGTCTAAAGGCTTTGTATTCTCTGACAGCATGTCAAAGTTGGTATCCAGGACTTAAAAGAATGAAACATGGACAGAAATCTAGATGTCTAAAAGCTTGACATCTAAGCCTGAGCTAGTCACTCCTGTGTCTGTTTCTAATCAAGGTAATATTCACTTCAGCTCATCCTTAGACAAGTCAGATACATTGCCTTCTAAACGTGCCTGTTTCTATCCACTGATCACAAAATGAAGCCTAGAGTGACTAGCAAGGGCTTAGATATTTAGCTTTCAGCAAGGTGGGTTGACCTTGTCTGGCTGTCAGACACCTACCCAGCTTCTCTCTCAGCCCTCTACTCAACAGGGCAGGGGAGAAAATAAGACGAAAAACATCGTGGGTTGAGATAAAGACAGGGAAATCACTTACCAATTACTGTCATGGGCAAAACAGACTTGACTTAAGGAAAATCAATTTAATTCATTGTCAATTAAAATAGATTTGGATATTGAGAAATAAAGACAAAAACTAAAACGGCTTCCTCCCACTCAACTTTTTTTCCATTCTTGATTTCACTCCTTCATTCTTGACTCCTCCATCTCCCCACACCCTGAGCAGTGCAATGGGCATGGGGAGTAGGGGGTTGCCATCAGACCGTGACGGTTCGTCTCTGCCACTCCTTCCTCCTCACATTTTTTCCCCTGCTCCAACATGGGTCTTTCCTATGGGCTGCCACTCTTGAAGAATTGCTCCTGTCAGAGTCCTCTCCACAGGCTGCAGTCCCTCAGGATATACATTATCCAAAGTGGGAGCCTCCACCAGCTGCCGTCCCTATCAGGAGAACCTGCTCCAGCATGAACTTTCCATGAGCTGTAGCTTTTTTCAGGAAATATCTACCTGCTCTGGCATGGTTCTTTCCAGGGTCTGCAGGGAGATACCTGCTCTACCATAGTCTCCACAAGCTGCAGGGGAATCTCTGCTCTGGCACCTGGAGCACGTCCATCTCTCCCTCTACTCTGACCTTGGAGACTGCAGGGCTGTTTCTCATACTTCCCCCCTCTCATTCCTCTCTCTCACACCACTATGCAGTGTTTTTTCACTGATGGGCTCAGCTTTTTCCTGTGGTAAAACTGTTGCAGAGATGGTGGGAACCAGCTGCATCCAGCATGGTCAGCCCCTGGTCACTTCTCAGAGGCCACCCTTGAAGTCTCCTCACTGCCAAAATATTAGCATGGACATCCAACACAAAACAGCACAGGTACACTACCTCAGGCTCCAAAAAGAAATGTCCTGAGCTCTGGACACTCAGAATTTGTTTCTGTAACGTTGTTTTAAAGTGTAAACTGCAGGTCGTCCACTCATCTGCAGGATAATTTCAGACTGTGGACATACTATGATTCATTACCAACTTAAAATATTGTTTTTCAAATAAGATATATAGCTCCACCACCATATGTGATTTTAATGTTGTTTATCAATATTAATTGTGCTTTTCAGCCGTAGAAGAATCATATTAATCTTTTATGCAAATACTTGTATCTACAGTAGACTCAGATTCAAAAAACTGGAACACAGATTTGCTTTGCTGATGAAGAAATGTTAGAAGGTGGTAAATATTCCCTTTCTCCTTCTCTTCTTCCCACGTTTCAATTATGTTTGTACAATGTTTCACTGAAGAATGATAGCTCCCTGTATACAACTGTAAGACACCCACTCCAAACGTCAATGACAAGGAAGGAGCCCAAGGCTCTATCCTTTTGTCCTGACAAGCAGGCATGCTGTACCTCCTTGAGCAGTATTAATGAGCATAGCCCCAGTGCCTACATGTTACTTTTTATAGTAGTAGAACGTGACAACAGTAATACTGGATAAAGCTGAAAGCTGCCTGTCCTCTGGCCCCTGTTAAATGGGCAATGAGTTATCTCACCAATATCAGCAGATCCACTTGTCAGCCTGGTTAAATGAAGGAAGCATTTAAAACGAGGTAGAAAGTGGCTGAAAAAAATTAAAGTCACTCTGTCAAACTGGAGTTCAATAAAACATCCGAGAACAAATTCAGAACAAGTTTCCTGGAGCTGTATAAAGTATGTGGGAGCCATATTACTTGTATTCTACCCATGCAACCGTGTGTGCTTGTATGTGCAAGGATGCAAAAGGCAACAGGGAGTCAGAGGAAATGAAAGATTCATGGGGGTCAAAACAACTGTGGTCTAATGCTTGTACTAACTGAAAAGGCTGGTTAGAAAACGGAGACGATGCAAATTGTTTCCTCTGGTTTGATAAGGCATTTTGACTTGCGCTTGAAAATCAACAGGACTGAACTAAAAATAACTAAGTTCCATCACTATTTTTTCTTAGCAATGGAAACAACTTGTAAGCCCCAGAATATTGGCTACCTGCTCATGGGAGAAAAAAACCCAACAAATTAAAACCAAAAAAAACCCCTCAAAACAGACAAACTAAAAACCCACAAGCTTACTTAAATTATTAAAAAAAAAAAAAATATGTTATAGCCTTTCCCAACATTATTTTGAATATTTGCTGTACAAATAAGAAGCTGTACACTTTCTTCAAAATGGTGCTTTCTCCATTGATAAGAATTTCTGGCTGCTGCAGTCACTGTTATATATCCCCTTTCTTCCCCTCCACCCTGTGATTCTGTCTGCTATAAGCTAGGAAAAAAATATTTCAGACATATCTCCAAAGAAAATCTGCCTTGGTGATAGCCTGGTAGGGGAAGAGTTGTTTCTAAACAAAAATAGCTCAAAAACCTAAAATATTACAATTAATCTGACTTTGAACTTAACTTTATAATGAGACTGACTAAATCCTGATTTGCTTAAGCCCGTTTCATCATTTCAATCAGCTAGAAAACACTCTCTTATTCTCTCCAACATACAAAATAGAAATCACAAGTATTTCTGAAGCATTGAGAATTGCTAGTGAATCTGCAAAAACCTCCTTTTGAGTAATACCAACAGCATAACAATCATGTTCCTCATACAAAGGAGATCTTCTTCACCTACTGGATTTATAAAATGCTATTAAACTGTGCTTAACAGGAGTTGGATGAAAGACCACAAAGCTGTAACTGTGGGTTTTTTACTAGACACAAAACAAAAATTAAAAGTAATCGCTGAAATGACAAAGCAGGAAAAATACACAGAAATGCACAATTAAACAATTTAGAAATTGTAGCTGTGTGCTTCTGCTTCTGACCATTTTTTCTTTTGCTGTACCCTGCAGCATTGTTTGCTTTTTATATCAAGTATGGAAAGACCATGTAAAGAATCTCCTCACCCCCGTGATTATCCATATGTCACGTAGTAGCTCTTACTCATGGCTCCTGCAACTTTTGTGTTAATGAAACCATAGAGCACAACAGGAACATGAAGATGTCTGTCTGTGCCAAAGTCCCTGCGGCCTCTCAAAGTGAGGTAAATGTGACACAACGCCTAAGCATCTAATTATTTAATCAGGAATTAACAATCTGGATAATATGGACTTCCCCATTTCCTAAATTAAAAGTATTCAACCAGAGGAGATTTTAAGGACTAGGAAAGGAAACAGTCAGTAGCAGCTCTCAACTTGTTTAACAGAAAACAAATCACCAAATCTGTCCTGGAATCTGGGATTTCAGGTTTTTCTTGTTCCCATTTAAAATATGATGACCCCTATTAAAGCACAGGAGATGTCTTTTTTTCTTCCTTTATCTTTTCTACTTTTCTTTTCTTCCTTTAATATTTCCTTTTCACTGCCATCATTGCTATGGGCTCAGAGTCAGAAAACCAGGGGGAAAAAGTCTCCTTTCTTCTTCATTAATAAAATACAAGATGTATGAGACTGAAGCATGTGAAATACCATGCTGTATGCCAGCTCATATAACATATATAGCTGCTAGATGACACTTTGTATGTATCTGTTGTTCAGTAATTAAAAAGTTTAAACTACTTTCTCTTCTTGGTCTCTTTCCCAGTTAAATAGGGGTACCAGTCAAATATAACTGTTGGCTTTTACTTTCAACTGGTAGAGTTACATTTATTAAAAAAAAACCCACTATATTTCTTCAGTAATATCTACACATTTCAATACTGAAAGCAAGAAATCATCTTTTTTATCAGTTTCTAGAGGGAAATGCCTGAAAGAATGCAATAAAAGAACTTGGAGAGTCTTTTATAATGGAGGTGTAGTGGTATGAATGGCGTCATAATAGATCTTCATGTCAGAATATCTGCACTCTTCACTGACACATAGACCTCTCCATTAGATGAGGGCCCTTTACCCACTGAGGCCATTTGAATTTATTCTTTGATCCTTGAAAAAACCTCAGTGTTTGACTTATTAATGCTATTCTGGCTCTTGTTTTGAAAAAAAAAAAAAAAAAGTATTATGACACTGGTCTAGGGACAAGAGTAAAATGAACTGTTTTCTGTAATTTTTTTACAGATAGAATTAGAAAGTTAATATAATTTTTTAAAGAGTTACTACTGGAAATATAAAGAGACTAGGAAAAAATCTGCAGTCCAGCTATAACGTTCTAAGGGGTTCAGATAACCTTTCAAGGTCTGAGTCAAATGTGAAGGCATTTTGTAGCATGAAAAGACCTTGATTTTTTAAAATTCTTCATAGATATCAACAACCGTCAAATCAACAGCTGATCTGAAAAAGAAAATATTTCAAAAGTTTCTGGGATACTTCCATACAGTGATCAGATCCTCCGGTTACAGTGTTTTGGAAAATTTATATCAGGTACCTCATCTCTTCTCTGAGCATTTTAAGTTTATAGGTCTCATGGGTTCATTTAGGAATAAGAAAGCCCATAAAAGTTAGATTTTTATGTGTCTTATCAAGGATGTTACAGCATATAATATTAGGACTGAAATTTAATGCCAATATGAAGGGTGGCCAACCAAGCTACACTTAACTGATGAAACCTGAAGAAAGTCAGGGAGAGAAACTGAATTTAAGAAACAGGTCAACCAAAGCACACTTTAAACCATTTGCATCTGTGAGGGAGTGCCTCTTCTTGTGATACTCTGACAAATGCAGAAAATGGTTCAGGAAATCAGGCTTTTATCTGGAATGAAGGAGCTCAGCATCACAGAAGGTTGTTCGGACCAAAACCTTTGGGGATCTGAGTTATGTCATGCTTTTTTTAAGGAACTCTGTTTCCTGTTTCCATGCCACTTAATGGTTTTCTTTCTCCACAGGCACTTTTGCTTTGCTATTTTGCAATACAAGTTATGACTTCACTCTACAGAGAGATCAGTGAAATTAAAAATAAGTAAAGTACTACACAGAGCATGAAACCTGCTGGATGCTCTGTGTGGTTGTTATCCTCCACAGAAACTGTGTTGGACTTGGAAGTCCTGTCAAATGAAAAAGAAGTCATAATAGTATGTAGTCAACAATAGCACTTTACAATTATCAGGCTAACATACCCAGTTTTCAGATATGTATATTGTTTTATACAGTTTTCCACACTGTGTTTTGATAATATTAAAGTACTTGTAGTTGTATAAGTAGATGGGAGACAGAAAGGAACACAAAAAAAAAAAAAATGAAAAGGGGGGGGCGGGGATCAAAAACAGAATCTATAACATTAAAAGTAGGCACATCACAAATCAGGAAGAAGAAAAATGAATACTTTTTGGGACTGATTCCAATTTCCCACAAGTCTGTCATAAACCTGAGAATTAATTTAGCATGAATCAGATCAGACCCTAAATCAGGTAATTGACTGGTTCTGAATTTACTGGGATGTTTTAGTTCTCTCTAGGCACTAACAGGCTAGAACCTTGGGCTGTGAAATCGTTGTAGCTCTACATGTATCAAAAAACTCAAAACTGCTTACTATCCTCTGAGGATTTGACCTATTGTTTAGAAATTCCTCAGTTACAAAATTAAAGATGATGGAAAAACAAACAGAAAAAAAACGAATCACTGAGTTTCCACTATGTCACCGAACTGTCACATTGAAAATTCCAGGCAGAGTGAGACAAACAAGGTTAGTGAGAGATCCCAGTGGAGCACTCTCCCTAGCAACAATAGTAATGTAAAATGAGTTTCTGCATCTTCCTCCTGTTCATGTAGCTGTCCCTGGTCTAGAAACATGTAAATGCTATAGACAAAGTAATTTCTGAGTCAACTGGTATCTGTAAAGGTGCGAATGTGGAAGAGTTACACAATGTTGTGTTTTCTGTTACAGCATACTTTGAAAAAAGTTCACGTCACTGCACATTGGAATAGTCTCTATTTTTTAATAGTGCTATAATAATAGTGTGTATTTTTATATTCTCTTAGAAATTTGAAGATTAGAAAACTAAAATATTTTGCTATGCTTATGGTGGTGCATCTCACCCCTTCCCCTGGGCCTCTCTGGGATCTCAGGAATCCCTGCTAGGGCTTAGCCTCTGTGTAATGAGTTGGGCTGTTAAGTATTCCTTCACCATATTATCAACTCTTGCACGGCTGAGGTGGGAAACTGCACTGACTTTACCTGAAACATTCCTTATCCGAACACCAACACCACCACCTGACAGCCTTGGAGCATTTCTTATCTGGACCATAAAGTCCCTTAACAAGCCTGGGAACGCTTTATTGTACAATACCACCATCAATGGAACTATAAAAAAAAATTAAAATCCATTCATTACCAACTCAGATTGTGGCCAGGATGGAAAATTAATGATAACTAAAGCCAATCGTCTCTAAACCTATAAACAGTGGTCCTAAATGGAGCCCTCTGAGCAGTCCTGGACCACAGCAGCTTGCAAACATCATCTCCCTCTGAGTGGGATGCCGCTCAGAGCTCACAAACTCCCAAGTTTGTTATACCAGGGGGAACATTGCCAAAAGCTGATGATGGGGCCTGGTCTGATTTTCCTTCTTCTAAAGGCTCTTTAGAACCTTTAAAACCCTTTGCCTATTAAGAAATGCAAAGGTATTCAACATGAATATTTTACTGAAATTGAGGGGAACTTTTAACAGGTGTATATACCTTTGTACATCTATCTCTGTACATCTGTTCCTTTCTGTCTGTGTGTATATGTGAATTCATATAGGTACCTCATAATAAATATAACACAAATATTACCATCTCAGATGTGTAACTAATGCTGTAATTTAGTAAATCCTATTTGATTCATTTTGGAATGATAAGTTAGTCAATGATTAAGTGTTGTTCAAATCCTATGATCAACCTTCAACTGTGAATATTCCTTATATCTTTTGGCATATCAAGGCATGGACCCCCAGTAAGATCCTTTATTGCATACATAAATGCTTGTTATATACAATCACTTACCTACCCAAGTTCTGCCCTGGAATGTGCCTACATGCAGCAAAGTACCTCTGCAGCCAGTTCACCCTCCATGGAGCTGTTTACTCCCTCCATGCTCACCTGAAGGGGGTCTCTTCTTCCCAGACCAGGATTTAAGCTGTGGGAGGCTTTGGGCAGCCCCTCATTGCAGACAGGTGTGCGCAGACCTGATTTGGAGGTGAGCTCTGAGAGCCAGATTTAGTGCTAGTTGCTTCCTCACTACATTTTAAGGCATAATCACTCTGCAGCCTGGCACCCAGACAATGAACAAAGCCTTTTCTCAGAAAGGGCCCTTACAATTCCCCCTTTTGTGTTTGTTAAATTGGATAAGGTTAAGGTTGTGTGAATTTGAACCATCATAGCTTGATGGATAGCCCTCTGTATCATGGCTTGCATCAAGTTCATCAAATATGGTAGACATATAACAATGGCCAAACCCCCATGCAATATAACAAATCCACACATCAATATTTTTTGTATCACATCCTAACTTAAAGCTTGGGTGGCGGCAACGCCAGATGCAAGGAAAGCAGCAGCACATTATTCTGGCTTGTTCTCTGGCTCATTGTTAGTAGGAGGCCCATGATCAGCTGGTCAAACAAGCCAAGCAGGGATCCACCAAGGCCCTCTATCTACATTTTTCATGTTTATTGAATTGTCCAGTGTCTACACAGTAGCTGTGTCCCGGTACTCCATTATTGAAACTGTATACTGCATAGAGGTAAGCATCATATGACACAGTGCTTTCCAATCACATAGGATCATTACATATCCTTCTGCAATGGCAGTGTACAAGTTCATGGTCAATGCCAATCTGAGTCCAAAAATCTTTAACTGAGCAATGGAGTTCTTTTACAGCTTCATATAGGAGTTGCTCCCACACAATTGGTCACCCCACCTGATACCAGATGAGGAATGCACTGAATAATTCCATGTATCCCTTTTGCATAGCCTCCTTTCTGCACTGATCTAAGGCACTGTAGCATAATCTCTTTCTCTTGCTTTCAGAACTGCTTGAGCTCAAGTCTCTCTTCAGGTCTTTGTCAATAAAATGCATGGTACAATTTAAATTACATATCTAGTCACAGTTGCAAAATAGCACAGAAAAGATTCAGGTTTTTCCTCTTGCTCCTTGCTGCAAATACATGAGTGAAATTCATACAGCCTCTACTAGACATGATATCCTACTGTTGCAAGAGGATAAACATGATTACCAAGGGAACGTTTGTTACAAAAGCCTATAATCTCAGATGACTCACTGGAATGTGATGACTCAGTCGATTTTGCCCAAAATGCAGAATCTGTAGGTGGGGGCAATTTCAGCCATTTCAGTCCAAAACAACCATATTATTTTTCTGTTCCCAATTTTTCTATTCTTGTATTAATAATTGTCCCATGATTCTCAGCTGCTAACATACTGTCCTGCGGTGGTGATGAGAGCACTTGTGTATCCACCTTCACATATCCATCTTCCCTGGTTCAGCTGGGCTATGCCACCGGTCCTCAAGTCCCTGTTCAGGTGCCATTTGTGGCATATCAAGGCATGGACCCCACGTGAGATCCTTTATTGCATACATAAGTGCTGGTTATATACAATCACTTACCTACCCAAGTTCTGCCCTGGAACGTGCCTACATGCAGCAAAGTACCTCTGCAGCCAGTTCACCCTCCATGGAGCTGTTTACTCCCTCCATGCTCACCTGAAGGGGGTCTCTTCTTCCCAGACCAGGATTTAAGCTGTGGGAGGCTTTGGGCAGCCCCTCATTGCAGACAGGTGTGCACAGACCTGATTTGGAGGTGAGCTCTGAGAGCCAGATTTGGTGCTAGTTGCTTCTTCACTACATTTTAAGGCATAATCACTCTGCAGCCTGGCACCCAGACAGTGAACAAAGCCTTTTCTCAGAAAGGGCCCTTACAATATCCTTTAGATATAAACCATTGACCAAGTCTGAGACTAAGGCTGGATCTAGCTGCACCTAAGCTTTATCAAGAGTTTAGGAAGCAAGGGGGTCCACTCTGAACTTTATGACTGAAAGGAAGGGTCTCTCTTACCCTTTTACGCTTTTAGCTGCTGTGTAAATCATTCCAGCTCAATTTTAAATGTGATTCTTCTTTGTGTGATGTATCTATGTAATAAGGAACAGAGGAAACCTTGCCACCAAAGTTTGTGAAGTTGCACTCCCACAAATCCATATTAAATCCATTTCACTCATACCTTTAACGGTGATTCCTTAAGCCACTTAACCTAAACCCCTTGTTCGTGGCACTTATTTAGGGGCAGTTTCAGGTTCAAGCTTCCAGCCAGCTGAGGTCCCACATCATCATCTTACAGTTTATTTTTTCTGCTATAATAGGGATAAGTTGCTATGGCATTTGCTTCTTTTTGCTTAATCAACCCTAAAATATAAATAAATGCACTATCTGTTGTATCTGAAATCAAGCTGTTTTGGAGTACTTAGACATTTCAGTCAGTGTATGTATGGTAAGGAGAGCCAGTGGCATCCCAAAGTGGTTGAAAGTGATTAGTAATAAAACTGAAGGGGTAAACATCAGAGAAGGTAAGAGTATGGAAATTAATCCATCCTGGGCTAAAAGTTTCCAGAATGCAGTAACTGAAATTTCACTTTCAGTAAAAAACAGTTTCTGTTATTCAAATTCTTGATCTATTTGTTATCAAAAACATGTAGGTATAAGTTCTACAAAGTTACCTTGCATCGTGTGTAAAAAACCTACTCATTTTTTTAAAAACTGGCATTTGGTAATTGAATTTTCTACCCTTATTTTTTTAATAAGAAAAGAGATAATTAGCCACTTGCATTTGCATGCAATTAATGATTTTATGTGGAATTTTTTTTTCACATTTAAAACTTTATTTGGTATTCTATGCCTCTGATCTCTTGCAGCCTACCCCAGAATATTTTCTGTTGCTTCATCTTCTCAAGATGGTTTGACCTGAACTATGAACCATGTTCAAGCAACATCATGGATTTATGTACTGGCACAATTACATTTTCTGTTTTGTTTTCATTTCCGTTCCTAATATTTCTTAGCTGATCTTTTTATTTTATTTTTTTTTCACATATGGGCAGATTTCATATCCTTTTTGACAGAGCCATGTAATTTCTGCTACATACAGCAAAGTACACATTGCATGGAATATCTAAAACATGGGTAGCTTTCCAGAGTAGCAGCTTATTCTCACATCATAACACTCAAGGCCCAGTAGCATCTGCTGTACACATTTTCGTGCATTCAGCTGTGGTTTATTCATGATGCTTTTAATGACCTGTGATCTGCCTACACAAACATCCTGTGCCCAAAGGTGAGGAAAGTAGAATTATTCAGTCTTGAAGAAAGTAACCAGGAGCTACTTTCCTGAATGTTATTTGTCTTTGTTTGTATTTAGAAAATGCTGTGATCTCTAGTTTTCTAAGTGCTGATCTTCAAAGTCCTTAAAAAGCAGTATAGTATGATTTCACATTGTAGGCCACTCCATTGGATTATGGTACTTCAGGATCAGTGACTCACGTATCTATTTCATTACTTCATTAAATATTGGTTCCTGATTTCCAGTTATTCCTGTGCTGAATCGTTTTGTGTTACTTGAGTATTCTCAGGCTTTTGATTGATTTTTTTAAAGTAAATTTCTGGCCTCCTCTCATATCCTATGGCCTGGATATATTTGTAATGGCTTTCTGGCTCTCAGTATTTTAAGAGAGTTTTTCAGAATCAAAAAATTCTCAGGAAGACAGCAATAGGGGTTTTTTTTAGCTTGAGTTTGACCTTAAATGCTTTCCAACAAGCTGCTTAATCCAGTTGCCTCTCCATACCATTGCTATGGATTTCCTCTTCTTTAATTTCTTTAAGTAAGACTATAATCTATTCTAATCAAGATGCTTGTACTTCCCGTCAAAGCCTATTTCCTTTACATCATTAATGGCTTGCAGACTCTGTTCATGCCCAAAGTCCTTTGCACCCATCAATACTTGCCAAGAGGCATGTGAAGAAGTGCCAGGCTGTTCCAATGACACTGATACTTTGCATGTAAAAATACATACATTCAGCAGTTTAATCTGGTAAATCATGTAGAGCGTCCTTAACAGCTGGCAAAGATTAGTAATTCTTTTTCATTGCTTTGTTCAGTGGTTTTGCATGAATTAATCTGAACATTTTCTCACAGTACTAAATTTCTGTTTTTATCTATGCTAGTTGCAGTAGGGATATTGAAGTATTAATTTTTTGCATGTTTTTTAGTTTCTTTTGCATGATAAACTTTGGATATGCCATTATGCATGTGGATGCTTTAGGTTTTGCTATAATTCTTTTTACAATTCCTAATGAGTGGGTTTTTTCCCTTCCCATTTTGAGGATACCTTCAAATTATCCTCTAGTCACATCTATATATTGGAATGCTTTGTTGCCCAGCAACTATATCTCAGAGTAAATCAGTATGTTTCTTACTGGACATCTTATGTTTGCCCACTGTCTTCACAATTGGAGTCATTATGAGAGATCGCAAATATTTTTCCTCCATTTGGTTCAA
This sequence comes from Falco rusticolus, assembly GCF_015220075.1. NCBI lineage: Eukaryota > Metazoa > Chordata > Aves > Falconiformes > Falconidae > Falco > Falco rusticolus. Next base: position 21,660,699 of record NC_051189.1, read on the forward strand.
ATTAGTATTGCTATTTTGCAGCATTTTTTGCTTGGATTTTTTTTTTATATTTGCTTGGATTAGAGGCATAACTGAATTAGCCACCAATCTGATAGTCTAGCTGGAAACATTACATCTGAGCGCTCTTTGCAATATGTGTTTATTAAGGATCTCTGGATATGCCCTTTATAGGCTATACCTGTGGAAACCACAGAGCAAGTCATGCTGGAACAAATTTATGGCCGTACGAAGATGACTGGGAGTACTAAGCATGGATTTCTAAAGGGTAATCCATACATGACCAACCCGATTGCCTCATATGATAAAACAACCAAGTCTACAGATGGAGGGTGGGCATTGGAAGTCATCTACCTTGACCAGTAAGGCTTTTACCATTGCTTCCCACAATATTCTGGAATCCAAGTTGGGATATTAAGGTCTGGATGGGTGGGCAACTAGATGGGTAAATAACTGGTTGCATGTTCAGGCTCAGAAGTTAATGGTTGGTGGGTCTCTGCTTCAAGGTATAGAACAATAGACTCATAGAATGGTTTGTGTTGGAAGTAACCTTAAAGATCATCTATTTCCACTCTCCCACCCCACCCCTACCCCTACTCTATGGGCAGGGACACCTTCTGTTACTACGTTTATCAGGTGGTAGCATGTGGTAACATGGTAGGTAACACATAGAATAACACAAGGGTCTATCCTGGATCATGTCTTGTTTGACATCATTACCAATGACCAGGAGAAGGGACTTTCATCAGTTTTGCAGATACCACACTGGGGGGAACATTTAATATCACTCAGGACAGGGCTGCCATCCAGAGGAATCTGGAGGAACTGAACAACAAAATGTCATCAAAATCAACAAAGACAAATGCAAAGTCCTGCACCTGGGAAGCCCTTGCAAGGGCTGGGCACTAACTGGCTGCAGAGCGGCTGCGCTGAAATGAGCCGTGGGTATTGGCTGGCAATAGATGGAGTACGAGTCAGCAGTGTGCCCGGATAGCAAAGGCAGCCAGTGCCTCCTGGGCTGTACTGACAGGAGCGTTCCTGGTAGATTATGCCCCTCTACTCAGCATTGGACCAAGTCTGGCATAATTCATCCAGTTCTGGACCTGCTGTACACAGTCTGGAAAGACTGCGGCAAGTTCAGCAGAAAGGCAGCGGGGTGGTGAGGAGGTACAGCCCTTGTCCTGTGAGGAAAGGCTGATGGAGTGGAGCTTGTACAACCTGGGGAAGACTTGGCTTCAGGGAAGTCTTGCCATATTAATGAGGATGTCTTTGAGAAGACAGCCTTCTGAGGTCTCCTCCAACCTGAATTTTCCTATGATCTTATGAAACTTATGGCATAGTTGCAACACAAAGACATGAAATAGTTTAGTTTCATCTCACCTAGTGGACTACTGTTTTTTCTCACTCTGTTGTATCTACTCTTACACTATAGACACTGGACCAGAAAGGTCACATTCTTTGTCTTTTCTCTGGTTTTCTTTTGCCAAAACCTGCATAAATTTCTGCAGTAGTAACAATTGTTTGAGTCTGTCCTTAAATGAATCTGTCTTTAGAAGTTGAAAGGCTTTCTCTGTGGAGCCTTCACATAATCCATCTTTAGGGCTTCTATTCTACTTCAGTAATTGCCCACAATCATACTTTTAGGTTTAGTTCCTCAGCTGCATCTGGTTGCTCCATTATCACGTGTTTCTTTCCCCTATCTTCTAAACAAATTATTTTCCTTTCTATGGGTTCTGATAACCTGAGTGCTACCTCTGCTTATTAATAACATGAGATTTCATGGATACATCTGCAAGACATAAGCTGCCTCCAAATGTGCAGTTATCCCTACTTGAAATAATGTAGCAGCTGAGGAAGTAATAGTTCAGAGTATCACCTACCCCAAACCAATTGCCTGGTTTCTCAGATTATTGATTATTCAGTTGAAATAAACCACTGCACTGACTGAGCTGTAGCATATAGTTACGGAAGTAGCTCATGTACAACTCATTTAAATGTCTCTGAATAGCACTATATTACCTGGAGCAGATGCTACCTAAATTTATAAAACTAAACAAGTTTTATTTAAAGCAAACAAACAAAAATCTTAAGGAAAGAGTGTAAATCATGCAAATAACATCCAAGTCACAGTAGACAGTATAGATAGTTTTAGAAAGTAAAGCAAGAAGTGAAATAAACATACACTTTCACTCATTGTAAAGAAATACCAGCATATCACTTGGGGTCAAGAAGAACAAACCTATTTGACCTTATCTGAACATAAGCTTTCATTAGACATATAGCTGGAATTTTTAAAAATCATATTACTTAAATGACATTAATTAAAATATATTAAAATGTATCACTATTCAATGAGAAAAGCATTTAAAAATATGTTCTGTTCTGTCTGTCACCTATTACATGCCTTCATTCCTGTGTTAGACCCATTTTACTGTTTTCCAATGAATTCAGAAATCTTGAATATTGAATTGAAGCAATAAACAGACATGTATATGAAAATATAGAAACTCCTGTATACAGTAAGTTGAAATATCTAGCTCACAGTATGGGGTCTTTTTTTTTTGTTTCCTCACCCCTACCACAATTTTTTTCCAAAGAATTGCTTAAGTAAAATATAACAGAAAAGCAAGATATTTTCCAAAATGTACAGTATTTAATTAAAAGCAGGCAACTCTTGCAGCATTTAGGCTGGAAGTCAAGATGATTCCATGTTCCAGTTTCAGCCATGGCACTGACTGACTTTGGACAACTTTGCTGACTTTTTCTCCTTGTTCCTTATTCAGCTCAGCTGCACAGCTGAGTAAAAAACAAGTCACAGTGACAGCCAGCTGCTGTGCCTAACCCATACTCTCTGAGGAAATAAATTGAAAAGGAATAGGGAAGGATCAGAACACACTAAACCACCTACCATTTCAAAACAGACAATGGCAGGTAGCAAAGAGGTGTCTAAATAATGTGCACAATCCGAAAGTCCTTAGTGGGCATCACCAAGACTTTTCTTGTTGAACAGGTTTTTAATCTCAAGAAAAACCACTGCTGCTGACACTCCCTGTGAGGTGACAAAGCACTGTTTAATACCTGGCACTTGGGTTCTACCTTCTGTACATCCTGTTTTCTGCTTATGACAATAATTGTGTTTTATTTAAAACTGTATCAGGGCGACATTAAAGACTGCTAGTGCTTGGCACCCTGTGCGTAGTCAATGAACTATGAGCAGTGAAGGTCTGTAACAATGTAAAATCTTGCTAAAGTTCCGAGTCTCTCTCTAATCAGAATGGATTCCAATGCTGTGAGTGAGAGGAGTTTCAATTCTCTGTCACTGAGCAATGTCAGCACTGAGACATACCAGCACAGCAGTGTGGAAAGCACAGTTCTGCTGATATCACTTTTACTGCAGATACCATTGCATCTTTGATAACATATTCATCATCAGATTGGTCTCGTGAAGAGTGATAGCTTGTGTATTTGCCAATGGGATTAATGCCACTTTTTCTAGGTGTTGTGCAGAACAAGGAGGAAATGTAGCCTGCTGCTGCAGATTTTGTAAATACATATGATTTCAAGGAAATAAATAAATTTAGAGTTAGGTGCATAAAATTATGTACCTGAATTAGTGCTTAATAAATGACTACACAGTGCATTACTGTGTTGCTCCAAGAGAAGGTAAAAACTATATATTTGTTACAAAAAGCAAGAAATCTGAGGGTTTTCTGTGTTGTACCTGGTAGAGTTTATTTCTCAGTCCATGATGAGTCTGTTTAGCAAAGAGGACAACCATAAGGTCTTCATGAAAGAAAGACAGTAGGCAGTCTCCCTCATAGTGTGCTTTGCAAATGCCCACAGATTTCATGCTCTTCTTAGTCTTTTAGGTTTAGTCACCAATGACCAGTCACAACTGCAAGGATAGCTATACTTCATCTTGGTCCCTAGATCAATCCTCAATTTGTTTTCACCACCATGGGTGCTAGCAGTATAATTCTGGGACTGTGCCACAGCCACAAAATGTTAGTTTTCGAAGTAGTTTTTGGAGTAACTGAAGCTAAGTAACACACTTGCCCTTTATCTCAACCTGCCACTTAGCATTAAGGGTAACTGTGAAGAGTTTATTGCAGAATTATTTATCTTACACACTTAAGACAGCAGAAGACTGTCTTGCCAGACTGGTGATTTAATTGCTGTGATGCCAACGCATTTAAAGCACACGGCTTAAGTGCCATTGTTATCTAACCCTTATTTTTATCTTATAACTGGCAAACACTGAGGTACAGAACAGAACTCTGCACCATACAGATACAGCTGAAAATATAACACAGCCCAAGTATTGTCATTTCAGAATGAGCTATAAAACTGATTTATTAAACATACTCTATCAATGTTACACCAGGGATGGAGTGGTTACAGAACCATTTACATTGTAAAAATGTGTAATTATGATTACTCCTTAAGAAGTAAGAGGATTTTTTTATAAAATGCTTAGTATTTTTCAACATGCTGGGCTGTGTAGAACTGATAATGAATTGAAAATTAAGACTGTCAGCAGTACATTTTACAAATGAGCACATAAGCCAGTCAAATCCAGAAGCTATAATGAACTTTTTGTTTGGATTCTTCTGGGACAGAGAAGAGCTGAGCTGGGTGGTTTGGGTTTGGGGTTTTGTTCCTTTGCTTGGGAGAAGGGGCAAGAAAGAGAAGGTCATGGGGGAAAGGAATTGACCAGTTCATTAAAGCTTTAGAAACCACCCCTAGTACCGTGAAAGAAAGAAAAATATGCTTTACCATTATCTTTCAGTTTAAACTACTATAATAAACAGAAATATTCAATAGACAGTAACCTAAAGCCCTTCATCAGTACAAATTCACAATTAACTCAATGGTAATTTTGCCTATGTGAGGACAGAGTATGACACACACCTCTCTGAAGGACGCCAGCACAAAGTTTATGCAAACTATAATCTGTCTTATATTCTCTTTTGAAGGTTTATGTCTGATACAAGTGATGAATGTTATTTTTCAAATCTCAACTTGAAAACTGCAGGATTTTTTCAGAAATTATACTTACCTCTTTCATGATAGTAATCATCACCTTTTTAAAAGTTTTTAGTTAGTATTGCAAACATTGCACTGAATATGTCTCACTTTACTGGTGATAGTCTCAGATATAACTGGCTAATTTAGCATTTAAATCACTTGGGTTATCTAAATGTAAAACAGGTAGGAGATATTTAGGAGACAGGATAGTTATATGAATGAACAGCAAAAGATTTCACCCATTCATGAATTAATAATAGTAAAATGCAAATAAGTTTGACAGAGACAACCGTAGCAAGATTAATGTTCCTGGCATTAAACACAGATGTCAGCTACTTCATGAGAAAAAAAAAAAAACAACACTTTAGTTGGTTTTTTTTTTAAGATCCATCTGTAAATGTAAATTATAATACCACTCATTTTCATTATGTGCAGTTTTTAGCTACTTAAACAAATATTTATCTAGTATTTTCTTTGGGGATTGGCAGCATGTTCTACTGAGGCCATATTCTGGCTCCATTATTCACAGTTACTGGATATATTTTTCATGTGTACTTTACTTGTGTTGAGGTGGACATCTTGAGGAGTAAGATGCTTATTCAATCAAAAGATGCCAGAATGTATCTCCAAATGCTCATGTAATTGGGCATTTGGTCATGGTTCAGCAGAAAATATTTTCAGAGATGATAAATAATCAAAACTACATTTTGTACTGTTTTGGCTATCTCAGATGCAGAGCACTATTCTGAGTGAGGGTGGGGGATTAGTACGAGGCGACAACTAAATATCTAAGGTAAGGGGCGAAAAATCATCCACCTACAAAGGATAAGAACATTAGGCCTGAAATAATGAATAACCAATAGCTGCCTTTTAATTCAACATATAAATGATGAATACATATTACCAGGACGATGAAGCAATGTGGTAACAAACATGAACAAGAAATCTGAACTGAATCTGAACTGGACAAATGAGCAGACAAGCTATAGATAGCAGTGGCATGTGCATGTTTAGGGGTTTTTTGTTTGGCTGGTTTTAAAGATACAGAAAGAATCATTTAGGCTACTGTGTAAGGGGAACAATTAAACAAGAGTATTCAAAGAACATCATGAAAACAATGACAAAAGATCTGGGAATTGAATCAATATGGAAGGGTCACTATGGAGAGGAAAACATGGGAAAAGAATGGCAACAAGAAAATATTTGCACCAAGAAGTCAGGCAACCTATGTAGTAAAGTACTTAACTGATGTTGTATCCTATTTTCAGGATATTCATATACAGCGGAAAAAAGCAAAATCTGGTGAACAAAATTACCTTTGTGAGTATCTGCAAGAAAAATGCTCACTCTTACCTACTTAGTAATTCTAAATACACAAACTAGAGAGATGTCCAACTTGAGTATATAACAGATGTATGATTGCATTGGTGAATCATTACATTATGATCACAGAATCATCACCTTACAACCCACAATAACATTCTTTTCATCTGCTCTTATTTAGTGTTTCAGCTGCAGTCATATATGTTGCAATCATAGTGTCAGAGATACCTAAGTGTAGTGATCAAAATTAAATAAGTTTGTTAAAATACGTAGGGGGAGATTCTCATTTTTTGTATCAAAGTGCATCTTTGTAGAAATGACAAATAAAAAAATTACATTAGAAATAAAGACACTAGGATATAGAAATTAACAAGAAGACAGGAAAAATAAGCAATGTTTGGGGAAAAGTCTAATGCACTCAAAATTAAAGACTGAAATGGATGACTGTTATAGCTGGATGTTAGATCCTCATGAGGTCCTTTATTGCTTTGATGAAAATATGATCCCCCAGTCCCTTAAAGCTTTAGCACTTTAGAGCAGAGAATGATGTTCATATTTTGTTTCTCAGTCCACTATAAATTTGATAATCTCCAAACACTTGGTTTTGTCCTCAATGTAACATCTATATAAGATGCAAATGGAATAATATTGTACTGATTGACTAGATAAACACATATGACAAAGCATATGATTGTTATAATGTTAGTGTATCACACCAAAACTTTGCTGGTGCTTACCGGCAAGTTCATACACTTATTTTGAGGCAATCATCACAACAGAGGTCACGCTTGGGCAGAGGTCACAATTTTAATCTCAGACCCTGACTGCACAGCTTAAAGCTGTGAGCCATGTATACAGCTATCTTTCTGAACTCAGATATAATTTGGGAAGCAGATACATTTCCAGCTTTTATTTCAACATGCTTAAGATGAGTTCTTTTGGGATTTTGCTTCCAAGCCCCTTAAATGTGCATTTACAGCATACCGTGATTTAGAGGAGCTACAAAATATGAAATAAAGCTGCTTATGGCATCAGCATAAGTCAGCCTGCAAGCATAAAAGGTATTGGAATATATAGTCTTTCAATCCTTTTTCAATGTATTAATTTATTTATTTCTGTGCACACCTATTTTTGTAACATCAGATGAATAAATACATGTACATACTAGTATCCCTGAAGCTTATTTGATGCTTTCTAGAGCTTATTATTAATGGAGTTTGTAGCCAAACATCTCTGTTGCTTGCTATTAAAGAAGAGAATGCTCAAATTACATATGTCCAAAGAAGAAGACACGTGTATAAATCCTTCCTTTTACTCTTGTGCAGATATTAGTGGTGGAAGAGATTTTCTAGAGATGCATGTCATCACTGTTAATCTTCTCTGTTACAATATAAAATTATAAATAGCTCCTTCACGCTATACAGAAAGGGAAATTTTTCTGCGAAACTTTGCCATTGAATCAAGCTTCAAACCATTTACACTGAAGAAGCCATCCTTTTAAAATGTATGGACACATTCCTTTCTCTTTTTCAAGGTCAGTTTGGCTGGGTTTTTGAGAAAGCTAATCTAGTGAAAGATCTCTCTGCCCGTGGCAGGGGTTTAAACTAGATGATCTTCAACAGTCCCTTCGAACCCAAACCATTCTATGATGCTATGATACTATGCATGTGCTGAGGTGGTCATGTGGGACCACAGCCTAGCTGGATGTAAGAACTGAGCAGATCAGTGGTTCAAGGAACCCCATTCCAATTCAGCTGGATGTCATTGCAAGGACTCTTGCAACAAAGACTCCTATCACCCTCTGGACTGTGACCAACCATCCTGCCACAGAGATTCAATTCCCTAAGAAAGCATTACATTATTCAAAAGATCCCAATAAATTATCTTTTGGGGTTTTTGTTTGGCTTTGGTTTTTGGTTTTGATTTTTTCCAATCCGCATTCTGACCATGAGTGCAACAGCATTAAATTATATATGTGTGTGTAAAATGCAAAAGAAATAACAGATGCAACATGCACACAAACAGCATAGACATGGAAATACTTGTACAACCTTTTCTTATGCCAACACATTTTCCACTTCCCTTCCCACTTGTGGTCAAAGGAGCAACTACTGTTAAAATAAATGGCAAACAGTGGCCAGCAGATGCAAAAAAAAATGTGAAATTAGGCTCAGTCATCTTAAAAGTATGATGTTTAATGTCATATTAAGAAAAAAATGAGGGAAAAAGTAGTGACCATCTCTGCACTGGAATTAGCTGGGGGTTTTTTGCAGTGAACTGCATACAAATAGTTAACTAGCACTATCACAGGTCTTTGTGATGATTTCTTTAGAAAGACGATATATATGAAAAAAATCAGCACATATCAAGGTAAAATAATTGACAGTCTTCTCTAATAGCTATTTCAAGCAAAAGATCAGTAAAATAACAAGCAGTAGTCCAGGAAAACTGTCCACAAATTTCTGGAATAAGTTATGAACTTTATTCAAGATCTGGTAACACTGCAATGTGAAGTTGAAAAATCACACAGTAGTGTTATGCAGTGAGGATATCTTTCTTCAAGAAACAGCCTCATAAAATCACCATGTCACAAAACTATCCACTGGTAAATTCATTGCACCTATTATTTTTTCTGGTTTTCCTTTGTAATACCTTAATGGTACATAAACATGAATGAAAAGTAGTATTTGAGACTCCATATTTTCCTATTTCATATTGTATGCTAGATTGCATTTTCTTCCACTGAGAAAACCCCAATAAAACTGATGCATTTGAATGGATACAGTAAGTTCATAACATGGCCTTATCTATCATAGGTTGCAGTTCTAGATATGCAGTCCAAGAGCTGTAAAATTTCTCTTTTCCTGTAAGAAATTTTCAGTCTGAAGAGCAGTCCAAAATAAAGCTTAGAGTATTTTGCTTTTGCAGGATGGCTCAGATGCTTTGGTCCTAGTATAGTATATCCTAAAGAAAAAGCTCACAGCTATCAAGCCTTTTATCCTAAAATGTCTGTGTTGAATTTGAAAAGCAATTCCATTTGGTGATTGCAGCTGTGGTCAAAGAGGACCCCAAACCTTTGTGGTTTGTAATGGTTTTATCTTTATATCAAAAAGAGAGAGAATTAAAGGTTTTGAGTCTCAAACTGAGTTACTAATTCTAAAAATGAGACGCAGGAAGTGGTGAGTGTTCCAGTTCAATATCCTGATTACAAAATGAATGTGAATGTTTCAGGGATGAAATATGTTTGAACATACACACAGGTGACAAATAGAAACTTACAGTCACATTTGGACTTAAGTTAATAATTCACACTTGAACTATCCATCCTCTATTTGCTTTCTAAGTACCTATGAAAGGCATGATATGCTGGTCAGAGGAGCTTATGGTGACTGCATATATACAATTTGTTGTCCAGCTCCTGCTGGCACCTAGGGGATCATCCTCATGACAGCTTCGTATGCAACAGCTTGCTGTATTTCTGTATTATTCGATCAACAAGGTATCTCTTATTTTTTATCCTTTCTGTGTGTCTATTACTTCATTGAATGGATTTATTTTACAGAATGGATGTAAACATTTGGTACAATTTGTGGATTACATAATTTCTTTGACATCTTCTGTCATTTCAGACAATTAGAGTATTTTTAATTTTATTCTTATTTTTTTTTATTAAATGTTTCATGTATTTTAGAGTGCTCCTTTCTTTCAAAATCTTTTTTCCCTGTCTACAGGGCCTTTGCTTAGACTTCTATTTCTAAACTATACAGGCAAATCTTTCTTTGTAATTTAGACTTGCAGAACCTGAATCATTTTGTTTGCCCTCCGCTGTACAGTTTCAATCTCAACAATGTACTTATACTAAGAAGAATAAAATTGCATGTAAAATAAAAAAAAATAATCAATTCAGTTTTTAAACCATTATCTGGGGACCAACACAAAGTGCATTATTAGCAGTGCATTTTTCCTTTGAAGCCAGCATTAGCTGTGAGATGAATCAGGTCTCCCTGTCTGCAATAAAAGTAAATGAAGTATAATGGGCCAAGGTGTTATGCAGTACAAGGCTTTTCAAGCTAAATTTTTTCTCACAGTCAAGTGAGCCTGACATATTACCACAGGCATTTAGTATATATAAGATTTATATTCAATACAAGCCCTAACAAGAGATTGGAGGTCAAACCAAAAGAATCTGTACAAATTTGAAGTAATTCATTAGATACCTATTGTAGGCACCAGCTGGAGCCATGTGTCATCATTAATAGTAGGTTTTAAAGTTGCCACATATCTGCAAGGTGTTCCACAGAACAAATTAAGTCAGCAAAGTTTAAATTCCAAGATTATTTTGTGCCTTTAGTTATATAGATCCTTGGAGCTGAAATTTAAGTTTCTGCATAGTATTAAACACTATGCTGCATTAGAGTCAAGTAACATTCAGAATTGCAGAAAATGATATCAACCTAAAAGAGAAGAGAAAAGGAGGATGAAGGAAAAGACAATGAGACCACTACTGTTACTTCATTCCCAACCCTTCCTAAATACTGTAGTCTTACTGGTTCACTAAAATAACAGAATTTATGTTGATGATGAATTAATCCAATGAGGAAACAATATAAAGATTGGATCACTTCAGCTCTACTCTTCCCTACTAGCTAAAGAAATCGATGGCTTTATTCCAACATAGTGATGTAATTCATTTGTATCTTAAAATAAAATCTTCAGTATGACCCACACTTTTTTTTTTTTTTTTGTCTCCCATTTAAGACAACAATACCATTAGATGGCACTCTGGGTAAAGTTGAAAAATTACTTTGTAAGGCTGTTGCAACTCAAGTATTTAATCAAAGCATAGTAAAAGAGAAAATAGCAAAGATGTCATCAAATGAAAATATATTCATATTCATTATACTTTCAACACTCTATAATGAATGTCAAAGAATTATTTAGATATTACATTTGAGAGCAACATTTTGAACCACATTTTATATATATATATGAGAAATAATAAATGCTCCCTATAAAGTAGATCTACTAATTTGTTCTTTTTTAATCTTGTTTTCAGCTTTCTGTAGGAATTATTAAAGGCAAAGCAAAGAATGTCAATATCAAATTATTTAAGTCAGACAAGTATCTCACAACATGAACTTTTGATGGTATTATTCACTGTTTGAAAAAGCAAGTTAGCTCTTAGGCATGTGTGACCATCTCATATGTATTTTATCTGACAGTGAAAGCCTGAAAAAATTTTGACTAATATTAAGCTTGACTTTCCTTTACTTTGTCTGTGTAGGTATTAGATTGCAAGAAAAACATGTTTTTGAAAGGATGTTCCAAGATGCTCTTTCTTTCTAGACAGAGGAAGTCTCCATGTGAAAAAGAAGCAAGCAAAAATTCTGAAACTTAAAGCAGTCAATTATTTAAAGGAAAAATTCAGCTCCTAGAACTTCTAGGCCAGTCTATCTTTTCATCTGTGTCTACCACTACAGTCATCCTACATACTGGTGGACACAAACCCAATAGAAGATTTAAGTAATGATACACAAAATAAGTCTTTAAAAAATTGTCCTTTGACTCCAAAATTAGCCTCAGCTTAACTCAAACAACCATGAAGTAAGCAGAACCCTGTGGAGTTGGAAAGGTACATTGATGCAGAGCTGGGTGAAGACCTTAATAATTAAATTATTACCTGACTTGTTTCATATGCAAATTTAGATTGCTACAGTAAGAAAAGCTTACACTTCAGAGGTTTAATTCTATTTTCATGCAGTACTTATTTGGTTTCACCCAGTATTCCAAAATGTTCCAACAGCTGTAGATTTAATCTCTAGACACCCCTATCTTGACTAAAGCATCAAACATATTGCAAGCAAATGCTCTGAATTCTAAATTAGGCTTTATATCCTGTACATTAGCTTATATGCTTCACTCTGCTCTATGGTGTGAAGAGAGCAAATGAAAGTTAAAGGGCTGGAAATGTCCTCCAATATGCATCTGGGGAGTAAAATACACTCAGTATTCTTCTGCTGCTTCAACCATGTGAAGCTAAGGTACTAGAAAATCATATTTTGGAGTCTCTCCAAATTTTTAGGGTCAAGTTGTCAAATAATTTATGTCATCTCAACTTTTGTGTCCTGAGGAGTTCCTTAGAAAATCTTTGGTAATTTATAATGGGAGAGTGACACTGTGTCCTAAACATAAGATGAGGGAAAATTTAGCTTGAATATAGTATTAGTATCCACTTACAACATGACATGTAACACTATTGGTTACTAGTAATGGAAGATTAATTGATATTTCAAACCAGTCCCTGCATTTTATGCCTTGTTTCTATCACCATTATTGGAAAACATTAATTTCTTCTCCTTCCCACCCACTGGTACATTGCCACAAGAACTCCCACTCTCCGGGAATGATGGTCTTCTTTGATATTCGGCCACAGGTTTGAAGGTGCCTTTCCTTCCGTGTGCAGCCTTCACAAATTATGTTCCACTCAGTCACTTGGTACTGGGGGGAATTTCATAATTCTGCCACCACCAGGCCACTGTAGGCCGGAGCCAAGTCTTCAGTCATTCCCAGGTGATCCAGCTGAGCTCTGATAGTGGTTTTGTAAGCACTTGTAATTCTGTTAGGACAGTTAAGGTAATAAAGCAAATAAACTTAAAAAAAAAAAAAAAAAAAGGAAAAAATATTTCATGAAACTTTTAAAACTGGAGAATTTTCCTTCACCACACAGAATTATTTTCTACCTCTTGATTAGAATCTAGTAAAATACATCTTCTCAGAGACCTATTCTTCCTTCTTCATTTATAATAGTCCCTTTGATGTCTTTGTGCAGAACTCTTCTTATCTTGCCCTTGACTATTATCAGTGCTGAAAGATTTGCTTAGAGGTGATTTTCTTGATCTATTTGTTTCTTTTTTATTGTTTATTCAATAAGTCAAATAAACTAAACCAATGTAGTCAATTCAGTAGTAATTTCAGCCACTGGATTCATAAAGGTTTTTTTATTTAAATTTCTATATAAAATTTCAGAGTTTCCTTTGCGATGGAAAATGTAGTCTCCAAATATATAGTTATTTTCTTGATGCTTCAGGATTTCATTAATGGGTGAATGAACTAACGGAACAGGTATCAGTGTAAATCTCTATGTTGTTTGGCTGAAAAATTAAACTCTGTGAAATAATAGTATTTAAAAAATAAAAAAAAATGGCAACACAATGGCTGTTTGTTTCTTTGGTTGGTTCATTTTCAAAACCACCTTTCGTGGTGCAGGGGAAATATGAATACAAGATAAATAGAGAAAATGAAGAAAAAGAGGGTTTTACCTATATATCAGGACACAAAAAGACATGTTATACCTAGTTCTAGATAGAAAATTTGCAGTTGTTTTCCACTGCAGTTCACATAGTTGGGATAACAAAGAAAGCTAGAACACTATGAGCCAAATGTCTGCTACAGAAGATCCCAGAGAAGGTGAACAGTAGGAAGTGAGCTACACTACACATTTCTATGAAAAAAGTAACAGAAAGCAATGCTGACTTTCATGGAATAAACTGACTATGACAAAAAAGTAGTTGTCATTAAGTGTCAGACAAAAGCCTCTTAGCTACAAAATTCTCTGAAGGTCTTTTACCTGGTGTCTCCCTTTGTTATGCACCTGATAAAACTGCACATCCATCTGTCTTTATAGACCAAATAATACTGTGGTGTCATTATGTCCATGTCATTCCCTTATCCTTGTCCTTGCACTCACAGTAGACCAATATGACCATTCAGGAAGATCTGGAAGAGGTGTTAACAGCAAAACTTCCAGTGTTCTTAGCCTTTCTGCATCACCTCCCCACAACCGACTGAGCACATCAGCAATGATATTAGGAATGCTTTTCTACAAAACCCTACATGTATATTGGTGCAAAGGCCAACTGGATGCTCTTAATACTTTATGTAAATGAAAATGCAGAGACACAGGCTAACTTCAGACTAAGAAGAGTTTAAAATGGCCAACAGGAACCAGCCAGGTACCCTGTCCTTGTTTTCAGGGTATACAGCTGGAGTTTGTCTATAGTTTACAATGCACGGCACAGTAGTTTGCAGTACATACACTTCTAACTACTGACTGACACTTAAATATATATATAGATATATAGATATATAGATATATAGATATATATGCTTTTCTTCTTCCTTTAGTTCAAACTTCTTTACTACTTTTTTCATGCTGATGGACATATTAGAGGAAGTCATTAATATGCTAAACAATCCCCTCTAGTATCTTCAAAAAAAGGGCAATATTTTATTATGTCTAATCATATGGAGTGAACTGCAAACTGACAAACTGTCTGGGGATGTCAAAATCTTTACACCTACACTGCACAGGAATTTAAATACTGTAGATTTTTACTGTGTACTTTTAAAACTAGAGAATATAGCAATGAGTTATCAGCACTTGTTAATTTATTTCATTATCTTCCTCATAATCTTCAATGAAACTCTAAGACAATTGTTAAGATTTGATGGGTATTTACTGTTTAACAATTCTTTCTTAGGCAGGTGGCATAAATATCATTATTATTACATAATAACCATAAGTATTATTCTATTATAAACAGTATTTCTGTAGTATCTGTGAATAGACTTCCTCAAAAGCAAGAATTTTATTCCACACCAAAAGTCAAGGTTTTGAATGCATTTTCTTTTTCTATCAGGAAAAAACAAACAAAAAAGCACACAAACAACAACCATTACAACCACCAAACAACCACCAATAACAAAACCCAAAACCAACCAAAAAACCCAACACTCTAATGAGCAAGTGGCTACTACTGTTGCTGCTTACTATATGAGACAGCTTGCCACCTAACTTCTGAAATACATCTTGCCTCCTGATTTCTCCTACATTGCCACAAACAGGAAAATTTGTGGAAAAGGTAACAGTGAGATGAGTTTAATAATAGCATTATTGAAAAAAGAGTACAGATGCAGCTTTTTATTGCTGCTAACTCTCCTCTGAATAGTTTCAGTATGTTGATTATGTAGCCAGTTGGGAGGAATATTGGTTATGTTAGGTTGGTCAACAAAGACTTACCATATACCCTGGCGCAATGACCAGCAGGAATACATGGGTTGATGTATGATGACCAGCTTAGAAGTTTGAGCTGTGTTCAAGCTGCTAAATAGTCCAAACGGCACATAGAGTCTCTTAGTTATCGGTGGGCTCCGGACTTACTTCATGCATGAATACAGTTTACAAGTTATGTAACTCAGAGAGACTGTTCCTCTATCTAATGTGCGGAATGATGGAAACAGATGTTAAGGGAATGGGCCAAAGGAACAGAGGGAGAGAAAACAAAAATTCTAAGATATGTCTATATTAGAATTTAGTTCATCCCTTGAGAAAAAGATCTATAGAGCAAAACAGATGGTGCTGAAGATCTAATATTCAACATCTGCTTTTCAGGTGGTTCTTCAGATTTTTGTTGTTGTTCTTCAGGTAGCTGTTGTCTGATCCCAAGAGATGAATGTTCATATTAATGCCAAGAATGTGTTAGGTGTGCTTCTGGGGTGCATCATCTGGTATAGTTTCACCTAAGAGGAACCTACTTTGGGAGCTCCAAGCCTGCACTGTGATGCAATCTGAAATGCAATGACTGGGAACAATAAGTACATTTGTTTTGCACTCAATCTAAACAAATTGTAGACACATCCTTAGGCATTAGGAACTGCTTATTCCTTTTTCTTTGTTTTGCCCAGTGCTTGTAGGCTGTATATACAGACCTCATTGAATGACAATGAGTATTTAGGGTATTAGCAGTGACTATTCTATTTTAAGGTAAATTCATTAAGAATTAGCTTAGTAATAGGATGAAAAAAATCAATTATAAGAAACCTGTAGGTGATATAACTCTCATTCTTGCTTCAAAGATCCAGGTTGTGACAAGAGTGACTGAAATATTCATTTAGCATCATCACTATTTGTTTCCTCATGATGCATGGAGTAATGTGAAGAATGTGTAGATACCCTCTAAACTTGTGGTATTTTTTCAGTGTGGGCAATTGCCTGTCACATAGACCAAGTTTTGCTAACTAGATCTGGTATTCACAAAATGTGGTCTGTTTAACTGAAGTTATCTGAAACGATCTGAAGATCGTTCAACCCTTAATTTCTTGAAATACTGTAACAGTTCAGAATGAAGCAGGTGAGTACAGTGAGAACTGGCAGCCAACCAGATTTTATAATGGCAGGAACATGATTTTATTTTATCTTATTAAAGAAGCAAATTTATGTCAGCATGTTTGAAACTTTCACTGAATCACCCTGACATGAGTGTCACAAGCCAGCTCAGTGCTGCGGGAGTGTAATTCCTTGCAATAGTTTGCAAGAGGAGTGATGGAAAGCTCCAGGAGGGTCTCCATGGTCACAAGCACAGGATTCATCAAGAACCCCAGAGATTTTGAAGACAAACAGTGAGTGCTTCACAAGTATTTGCAGTGAAAAATGTTTTTTGCCTAAAAATGTGAAAGTATGCGGCTTCAGAAATGTTAACTAACAAATATTGAAAGCTTTTTAAAGGTTGTTAACAGAGACTTAAAAATAGGTGATCTGGTCTTGTTTAATGGTTTGTTGTTTTTTTTTACTTTGATGAGAGTAAGATCACCACCAATATAGAATATACTTCTATGAGCACTTTACAGTAAAAAAAAAAAAAAAAAAAGGTTAACATTATTACCATGTTAATTGTGCAGGAATGTGTACAGAGACATTGACTCCTTTATGTGCAAAATGAGAACATAGATACAGAGAGGTAATACTTAAATTCATTCTTACTCTGATCACCGCACTATGTTCTTTTGGAATTACAATTCAGGTTGAATCATGAAAAATTAACAGTCACCAAAACATCACCTAAGATTTGAGCCCCAACAAGCATAATGTTTCAACAGTTTTAATACCTCCTTGCTGGCAAATGCTCTCTTCTCAAACAAAAAGATTGTTAGAAAAAGACAGCAGTTGGCAAAATTGCAATCTGATGTTTTCTAAATTTATCCCTTTTTGGAATCAAAATGGTCCTGGAATTTAAATTGATAAATGTGTTTTCAAAATGTCAAGCTAAACAGTTCTGATCATTCCATCCCATCCAACACTTAGGAATCTTCCCCTAGCAAAGACAGAAAAATAATCAAATGAGAAAATATTCTGAAAAACTCAAGAAAATGTTGAAGGGCAAGGAAATAGTCTAAAAGAAGGGGGGTGGGGGGCGTGGGGGGGGGTGGGGGGAGAAGCAAACGAGTCAAGGAAAGCGTTTGACTTTCCTACCTGAAAATATTTAAACCCTTTATTCAAGCATCTCTACAGTATACTGGAGATTACTATATAGAGGTACAGACTTTTATTCCTGGCAAGGATATCCGAGATCAATCACAGACAGGATCTGGCTATTGAAATCAATCTGTTAATACACACTTTCGGTCCTGTTTATATAAAATTAGTCACCTACATTCATATTTTAGGCATTATGAAACTCTATTTTCAGTATCCCAGCAAGGACCATAAATTTTGAGTGAAATAACGATGTTAACAAAACATTTCTAGGTACCCACACACAGATAATTAGTGCTAATACTCACTTGAATCTTTATTTTTTTTCTGAATGATTTTCATGCACAGAACTATATTCACATACATAGATATGACAGCTGCCCTGTTCATACATAGTGTTAGAAATCAATCTCCATTCAAAATCAAGAATTTATTTAATAAAATTAACAGATACTCAAGAATTGTTTTGACTTTTATGTTTGAGATGAGAGTTGGGAATGGAGAGGCTCAGAAGGTGAAGAACTGGACTATTTCTTAAACACTTACTATTAGATTTATCCAACAAAAGATCATGATCCAAATCACATTTAAAACTTTTTTAAACTCCTATTGAATTCATCAAGGAAAAACTGTATGGCCAACAAGATTGTGATTACCAAAAGTCATAAAAGTAAAAACCACAGAGAAAAAAGAATAAAGCTGAACTAAAATTACTTATGTAAATTTGTTTACTATTTTATATTATTAATAATTTCCTTTGTATAATTTGGCAAAGACTTTCATTTAGGATCTGATATCTATATTCTTAATAATGCTACAAGTCTATAGACCAAAGAATGTATAGGTTTTGATTCTAACTATCTTTAAAAAGTCGAACATAAACAGGTATTTATGTGCTAATTTTAACAAATTAGAAAATGTATTTGGTAGGAATGTACAAAGCTTTTTCTGAGGTCACTTCTGTTCCACGTATATAGATTTAATGTGAATAAAAAAGACTGCATTACCTTGGACTTGAATGGGAAGTAGAAAGCAGAAAATTTATTTCCTAAAGCCTATTTTCATATTGGGTTTTTTTATATTATTTAACAGCAATAATCATTGCAAAAGTTGCTGTCATAAGCAAAGTGAATTTGATTCAGCTGCTGCTAATCTTGAGTCTACATAATACTGCTAATTGAAAAGCTAATTATGATGATGGAGTGATGAGAAGCACATTGGGCAGGACGACATAAAACCCATGAAACACCTATTATAAACCAGCTGATATCCTTTAGAACTAAAAGTATTATAGATTGTTTTCCTGTATTAAAGTAGGGATATTAATGTTATCCCTTGGACAGTTGGCTATTGTATAAAATCCAGAACTCTCAATAACCATAGAGTGGACTTTAAGCATTTATAACAAAACAGTCCAGAATAATAGCATATAGATCAGTTCTATCAGTGATGAGTTCAGTGGAAATATTGAATAAACTGGAAAATGGGAGGCAGTATGAAGTGCTGATAAATGTAAAGAATGAGAAGTCATCAAGCAAGAGCTCTATTTCTGCTTCAGTCATTGAATTTTTGGCAAGCTACCGATTTGTATTTGAACTAGGGAAGGTCAGATGAACAAGGATTTGAATTCTTTTCTATTCAGACATCTGTGAAAGTTCTCACTGAGTTACAGTGGAGTCTGTACCAAAGCAGTACCTAGCTGCAAATTTTCTTACATGGTGTCGTAAATACTGGACCAGCCTTTTTCCCCCAGCACACCACCTAATTGCCTAAGTAACTCCATAGTACTACATATCAGAGAAACAGTAGAAATAGAGATCAGGTTCTTTTCTTTAAATTTTTACAGACAATAAAAAAGGCTTCATAATGTAGATGTTATAAACAAGCCACTGTAAAACTATATTTTATGATAGTTCAATTTAAAAAACATATATTTTGAATTCTGATATAATTCAGAAGTTTAAAAAACAATAGAACTGTAATATGTAGCTGTGATAGAGATTAACTTTTAGATGTAATACCTGGAGTATTACTTTTGTCATAACTTTACTGAATTTCTCCTAAAGATACATGAACTGTCTCATCTGTTAAAAAATAATAATAAATAAATAATAAATAAATAAATAATAAATCTTTAACAATGTCAAATAAGTCTTCTGTTGTAAGGTCAGTAAGGTACTTAGACATCCTCTGCCACAAGAATCATATGACCATGGTGGATGCTCTCATAAAGCCACAAGCATTCTTCGTTTTCATTCATCACAGATGGAGGAAATACGTTCTGAGTATTTTTATTGGGCAAGAATATTTTTAAATCTTTGCCTGATGAAATTGATATGAAAATATTTGCCAGAAATTATTGTAGTGTCATATGAAAAAAATTGTGAATAATAGACTTCTAGACAGAAATGAGAAAATACAATTAAAACACTTGGTGAAAGTTACATAGGATTTGATACCAAAGCACATCACATTTTCATGTGTGGACAGTTATTACTTATACCAGCATAAATGGTAGTGACTCAATAGCTACTGGTAGTAACCAGTTATTGGAATTAAGAAATAGGTAACAGAAAGCATAAGCTAAACCAGAATCATGCCTGAAATTCAGTGTCATCTTTAGTTTTATACTATTTACTAATTTGTGTTACAGCATAACTGTTTCTCTGCACTGAATAGTGCTATAGCAATTATGAGATGCATTCAGCTTTTCTGATAAAAGCAGCCCGTTTTTACATAGAATCATTCACAGGGAGCATGCAGTAATTTAACATCCCATGTTTTAGTAATAATATCTATTGGTCTACCAGAACTATGGTCAGAGAACACACATCTGAGTACATTGCCAATATCTGCTATTCCATTCCTCATCTCTGTGATTTTATCTTTAAGGATAAAAATGTTTATATCCAAATCTCCATGTGAACAATCCTGTACAATACTATCCATGAAATATATTTTACAAAAATGTGTGCATACACCCTCACTTCTGCTATCCACAGATTTTTGCAAGAAGGACTGAACTTCAGATTTAGAGCTTGAGATTTTCCAGTTTGCTTCAAAAAGGCTTTCATGCATTATCTTGGTGTGGAGGAGGTAATTCAGACCAAGTACGTCAGAGTAACAGAATTGTCTCCTTCACCTAGCTTCCATAACCAAGCACGAAGGAAACCTCCAGGGCTGATAGATCTTCTCCAACCCTATTCTCTCTCAGAAAGAAAGCATTTTTGGGGGACCAATGGCAAAACAGACCAGACCTACAAGTTGTCCTCAGGAGCTGAAAAAGATTCTCAAGGAGCTAGAAGCCTGATGGACAGATTGTGCGGGAATAGTTTCACTTAGTTCTTTTGAAAGAATCTCCTTAATTTAGGTACAAAAAAAGAGGAAAAAAAATTAATTACATGCATCATGTTTTCCTTCTGTGAACTCTCTGTGAATGTTTGACAGCTGTACAGAGCTAAGAAAATAGATCACAGGTGTACTCCTGTGAAAAATCCCAACCACTATTCAAACTTCCTAAATAATAGTAAAAGACCATGAATAAATAAATAAATAAAAGACCATGACAAACCCAGTATCTAAAACAGCCTATTTTTAGCATATCAAATTTCATGAAATTTTATGTGGTATACAGTTATATTTATAGTCAGAACCTCTTGATCAAACTTTTTTCCAAATATATCTTTTGTTCTGTCCTTGATGCAGGCACAAGAGTGCCAAAGTATAATGAAATTTGATTGAGCTTTGATTAAGTTAATTGCATAGGGCTTTCAAATGCTAGCCTTGATAAAAGGACTCAATCTATTGTCTTCGGTAGTGTCTAGACCAGTAAATATTTGTTCAAAGTAACTCCAAATCAGGAAGAAAGGAAAACTGGAATCTCGTTCTCTGGAAAAAAATGTTAAATGCAAACTTCTTTTTATCTAGAAGCAGGTTTTAAATAAGATTAAATCTAAAACATTTACTTAGTAAGAGAGAGATCTGTTGAACTCTTCAGTGACACCATAGGAAAAGTCAAGATTGGTGAGAAACTGGAATTATACCTTATATTCATAATGCTCCCCCCTTTCTGCAAAAAAAAATCTGAATTATTAGTGCTATGCTAGTAAGGCCAGTTGGGTCATCTGAACACTCGCCTTGCTACTTAATAAATTACTTAATAAATGAGTGATATTCATTACAGGTTCATTTATTTAGCTGGCCAGTAATTGACTGTTATCTAGGCAAATGATACGCTACAAGACTGTGTTGTCACAACCAAAAATATATGCAAACTGGCAATGAGTATCTTCAAGTAGATATATAAACATTATTTCTATTTAATAAAATAAAAGAAATTTCTATTCAGTGGCATTCTGAACAGTCTTTCAACATAATAGGACCAAAAAAGGCCTGACTACTTTTAAGACAAAATTGACCACTCTATGTACAGCAATACTGGAATACCATCCAAATATCATCCTCCTTCTAGAGTTTTCATGATGTTATCCAATTATTCTTAAAAGTCAAAGAAGCCAACATATTCTGCAGCTACTAGATAGAATTTAACTGTAATCTGTTAGAGTCTGTTAGCAAGGAGAAGATTTTTTTTTCTTAATAATGGCACTTCTACAATCATATAGTCTTCCCAAAATTGAAAAGAGATAAGCTATTGATTGATATAAAATGTAATCCATGATAATATTGTGCTTAAAAGAATTGCCACTTTTGCAGCAGTTTTGTCCAAAATAACCAGTTTATTACAGCTACCTGAATTTAGTATTTACATTCTGTATTTAGCCAACTGCTGGTAACCAGTAGAATTATGGTACTACACTGTAACTTCCAAGTTAGAGCTGGGTGGTGGATGCTGCATTAAATTTCCTTTGGAAGGTGTCTTCTAAAGGTTGGTTATTTATTTCATGTATGTAACATTCTCTGACACTGATTATACTTCATTGCAAGGATTGGTGAGTTCTTGTGATGTAGCATTTTAACCACAGAGATCTTTCTGTCTTTTTCAACTCCAAAGCAGGTCAATAATTGAATAAGACAGTAATTACACTGGAGGTTTCAAGTTGCCCTGCCACTTCTGAAGATCCATTTGCTGTAAGTAAGTACACTCATCACAGAATACAATTTTTACTTTGCTTTTCACAGGTAGGTACAATATTGCTGTTTGGAGAAGGTAGTTTCTGAATATTGTATGAGAAATATTCCCAAAACTGTTTTTCTGTCATCAAGCTAAAAGGAAGCCGAAAGAAATCCATATCCCTGTCAACACTCAAGACTGTTTTTACAACCTGACAGGATTATATAATCCTTACAACAATTTGTCTGATGAATGAAGAACAGGAAACAACGTATAATATGGCTTCTGCTGTGGTTTTCACTGCTCTCAATAATCATAGTTTTGTTATGTGGCAATAGCAATAGTATTAATGTCAATGCAAAAGGAGGTGAAAACTCAGTTATAAATAAGGTTATGAAATAGTATCTTACATTTTTTTTCTTTCATGCCTGTTGTTCAGAAGGAATACTTTCTATCTTTCACTGTCTTCACACATTACTATATTGTATCATTTTATAATGATTGAAAAAAACAGTATCATTATATGTTGGTATATTTGGTGAGAGTAACCAAAGTGAGAATTTGGGGTCAAAAAAAGCTATTTTACAAAGTAGAATTACATTGTGTAAAGAATGGGAGATAATCAGTATTTCAGGCAAAAGTTTTTTTACATAATTAGTCCAAAGTAGAAATTATCACCTTCTCACATGAAAAATTGTCCTGATGCATTTGGGGTAAGCAGCACTAGCAAGAATCAGCTGAAGTTATGCACATGTTCCATCCCCTCGTGTTGATATTCAGTTCTTCTTCTGTAGCATAGAAAGCCCCCTGACACATCATACCTCCCAGAAAAAAATATCAGACAATTGCAAGTCCAGGTGGAATCTGCAGAGTAGCTCTCTGCTGGTCTATAGGCTCTCCCAGAAGTAAAGCTGGCACAGGAGGAAACAGTCTTTTTTTAATGACATGTATATTATATTTTTGAATCTGCATTGAAATTTGTATGACACCTGGAAAGGGCTGTGTGAACTAGCACAGGATTTTCTGAAGAATGCAACCTGTGTTTTAGTACAAAGCTAGAATCTGGAGGGCACAAGAGTTAAATAACATATACAGTTGGTCCTCTGAAAATGTATGCTTTTTTCCAAAATCTCATTTATAATACAGAATTTTAATATCTTGGAGGTTTTTTTCTCCTGGTAATGAATCGTCACTGTGGATTTTTATCCTTTCTTGACACTTACTATTTTGGTATAATAAAAGACTTGCAGTACATCAGCCTTTGCACACTAGGAGCAAGTGCATATATATTCAAGTTCTCTTGGTTTGCTTAACAACTGCAAGAGTTCTGTGCAAGGAGGGAATTTCCAGTCAATTGCAGCAATGTGACATTCTATTGGAAGAAAGGCTGGAAAATAGTAAGTTTTGCTATGTTTAATATCGTAAGTTGTCTGCATTTTTTTCCGTGATGTTGATGTTGACAATGATTCAGTTCACAAAGTGCAATGGAGAAACATGCAGTTCAAGCTCGATTTATGTGCGTCAACTGGGTAATAATATCTCAACCCACAGACAAATAGGAGAATGTGGTAGCTGCCTTCCTTCACCACTGCCAAAAATTGCCAAGTTCCACAGCCTTTCTAAGATCCTTTAGCTGTGTCACCTTTGCTAGCTATGGCATCAGCAACTAATGATCCTTTATGCTGTCCATGACTTTACCCTTCTGAAGTCTTTAATATGCATCTTGGCCAGCTTGAACAGGTTTTCATTAACACACGCAGAGTGAACAGTTGCTGCCTATGTTAACTGGTTATTTCCCTCAGATCTGCCCCAAGTGTTCAGATCTGTTCCCCTTCTTTTCTTTATCTTTCCAAGTAGTTAATATCATAGATTCAAAGAATCATTTATGTTGGAAAAGACTTTTAAGATCATCAAGTCCTCTCAGACAATTTGTTCAGTCATGCTTTTGATGTGCACAAAACTGTGAGAAGGATGTGAGATCAGGAGTTTCATTTACCACTGTGTTTGCAGTAGACTTAAAGATAACTCTTATTTCAAATTAAAATTCATTCTTTTTTTTTTTTAATAACTGCTTTCTATTGTTAGTTTCTGCTTGTGTACCATCAAGCACATCTACTTTGTCCTACCAAAATTTCTAATTAATATTGGAAATGCATGAGTCATACATTACTGACTGTGATTCACATTACTTTTAAGTATTTGCCCAGTTTTAACTGTACATATTACTTTTGATTAAATCTCTGCAAAAATAATAAGAAGCAATGGCTTTACTGAAATATTTCTGATTAACAAAAGCCAGCTGCAGGAAGGACAAACACTAGAGATTAATAGGGTTTTGCTTGTTTGAATTGATTGAAAAGGTCTCTGAATTAATGTTTTCTTCAAATTCAGTCTGGGTGGTGGAAGCATGTTTATTGGGACAGTAGACTTTGGGTTTGTGTTGTCTTGTTCTTATGAATTCACTTTGTACTTGATAGTAAAACAAGGCTACACTGGCTCAGCCTGATGTGCCCTCTTTCTTTGCTAAAAGATGTTTTAAAATAGTAGGTGTAATGGAAGTCTAATACAATAAGCAGGTCTACAGGCAAGAGCAAATTCACAGTACTGGTGATGAATGCAAATAAAAGGAGTTGAGATGGAAATGCAGCCAAGAAAATGCAATAAAAAAAAAAATGAAAGAAAAATTCTGTTTGAAAATTCTATTCAGATCTGTTCATACGTTTTCATCATATGTCTCATTGGACAGAAACATTTCCTGTCTCAAATTTCATGCCTATATTACAAAATTTTACTTTCCTATTGCTAGCCCTGAAAAAAAATATAAAATGACTCACCAACTGTAGAGGCAGTAGCTTAATTGCTAGATTATTAAGGAGAGCAGCTTAAATCTATCTCAGACACCTGACACAATCTGTCTCAGTCATTCAAATTTCAAATCATGTCTGATGTTATCATGGAGAGCTATTGGATGATTTATGAAATATATAACATTAAAAATTTTCACATTATTCACGTAAATAGATTTAGAGGCAAACACCTAAAGGTATTGAAATAAGCACTCTGAACAACCCTTGAAATACCAGTTAGTTTCTTTCAAATTTGCATATAAAGATAACACATTATTCAAAGTGTAAAAAGATATAATTTTCCATTGGGCTCAGTCAAAATGTCTATGTTTGAGTAAATGTAACACACAAATTAAAATTCAAGGATTGTAAAATGACATAACCACTGGGAAGGTCACAGTTTCAAATGTTTCATGTTGTGCAACATTTTCAGTTATTATTGGCATTTTCAAAGGTGGCTGATTATATTAATTGAATTTGTAATGGGCAATAGTGTTGAATCAGATGTTAGTAATTAGGAAGGGCCCAAGCTGAATACAGACTCTGAAAGCATAATGTTGTGCTTTAAGATGAGATGATACTTAATATACATCCATAAGGAAGTATTACTGATAAGAGTGACAATTCTGTTCTCTCACACTATGCAATCCAGAATGATTGCATTTTTGTTTAAGCAGACCTTTATATGCTCATCAAAATAGCAGAAAAAGGAGGATACTGGCGAAGAAAAATTAACCGAAAGCAGAATATGAAGTAATATGCCTCAAAGTGGGTAGAGCCAATGCTATAAAGGACCAGTGCTATATGAACTGAGCAATGAAATACAAAATGGTTCATCAGTTTCAATGTTCAAAAAATATATAAGATGGAGAACCATACATTTTTCAACTATTAAAGAAAATAATATAGAAATACAGTGAAATTAAATTACAGAAAATATCTACGCATTCAACAATGTGCAAGGTGAAGTGGACTCAGAGCATGACCTGAGAAGTCTGGTCATTTATTTCAAAAAGGATATCATAGAAACAGGAAGCCACAATAAAGGGCAGTATGAAATACACTGGACAACTAAAAATCTTCAAAAGAATGGAGAGAAGCAGGCTTTATTTTAACCTTAAGGCACACTAAGGTGGGCTCTTACTGCAGATAGCATCTAATGGCAAGTATAATGGCACTTATTATAGAATCATGGGATGGTTTGTGTGGAAGGGACCTTTAAAGATCATGTGGTCCAACCTACCCTGCCATAAGCAGGTACAACTTCAACTAGAATGGGTTGCTCAAAGCCCCATCCAACCTGACTTTGAACACTTCCACTGATGAAGGGGCATCCATAACTTCTCTGGGCAACCTGCGTCAGTGTCTCACCACCCTCATAATAAAAAAAATCTACCCTCATGTCCAGTGTAAAGCCACTTTTTTTTTTTATTTTAAAACCCTTTCCCCTTGTCCGTCACTACAGACCCTGGCGAAATGTCTCACTTCTGTCTTAAACATCCCATTTAAGTACTGAAAGGCAGTAACAAGGTCTCCTCGGAGCCTTCTCTTCCCCAGGCTGAAAACCCTCCATTTTCTCAGCCTTTCTTCTTAGGAGAGGTCTTCCATCTCTCTTATAATTTTCATGGCCCTCCTCTAGACCCCCTCTAATCAGCTCCTTCTTGGATGTGTACCGTGAAGGGACAAAACTCCATGACAAAAGTTGCCCAAAACAGATATTCTAGTCAGAAAAAAATTTTCACTGGGATGTTGGTCAAAACCTTAGTTAAGTTTCTAGTGGGACTGTGGAATCCCGCTCTTGCAGATATTCAGAACTTGACTGCCCAAGGCCATGTGCAACCTCCTTTGACTTGTCCCTGCTCTGAGCAGAAGTTTGCACTAGATGACTTTCACAGACACTGTGGTTTTCTATGACTCCATGAAACTGGGAAAAGGGTTTATCAAAACTGGGTCAGTTCATTGTAAACATATTTCCTTATCTTTCAGACACTTGAAAGACAGTTTGAGGATTTTACTAAACAAGACACACAAGCAATTTTGTCTGACATTACTCAGGCTGTACCAGGCAAAATTTCTTGGTAAATCTACATTGGTTATTATGCAAAGCATAGACAGAGAAGTTTATACTCATTCCAAATACAGCCTGATAGCCTTTTGTAGTGCAAGTGGACAATAATAAGGGTACTCCATAATTCATATCTGATCTGAGACATGCAAAGGACAGATTTTTCAAAAAATGTATCCTGTTGGATCCATGTAGGAGGATGAAGACAGTGGGTTGTTTGACATTGATAATGTGCAGCTGTGATCCTGCAGCAAAGTGGTTAAATACCTTTGAGGGAGTGTGGGAAAAACCTAGATGAAGCAGAGACCAAGGATGAGGAGAGGCTGGCTGCCAAGAAGAGCACCGAAATGAAGAGAGAATTACAGATGCAGCCACGAGTAGCCTGTGGTGGGCAGCAGCTGGTTGCATGGACAGTACTAGTGTTGACCAATGGTAAACCTTTGACTGCACATGTACAGACTTTAAACTTATGGAAGCTGTGGCTAGCTAATAGCTAAAGGTCTTTGCTTCACCATCCTTGCAAAGTCTGTGCTATTGTACGCCACAATCCACAAGGGATTTCAAGTTGTTTAGAATACCTGACCAGGGCTGCATATCAATTTTGAACCATGTGTTGGCAGGATTCAGTCAAGCTCCTCTCTTCAGCTGAGTTTTTTTAATAACCAGCCAAAAGTAAGAAGAAAGTTGGAAGAGCCCAAAGTTTTACAGTTCTAAGCTTTGAAATCCAATACTGCATGTCAAACTATAAAACATGATTAAAGATCTTATTGCACATGTAGGAAATTGGCAACATTAAATGCTTCTTTTGATGGCTCAAAAATGTCTGGGTTAATCTTTTGAATCTGAAGACTATCTTCTTAAAGAGACTCACAAAATGAGCCAAGTTAAAAGTTTCTTGCTACAATAATTTTTCAGTTATCTGAATGCAAGTTTCTACAGTAAAGGGAAAAATCTTTCATATCTGAGTAAATTAAAAATTATTACTGTTTTGCTAAAACCTTACAAAGAGAAAATCTATTGTTATTATCACTAGTTTGAACATAATGAAATTTTACAGTAGCATACATAATGTCAATAATATTTGGCCTGAAAACAAAAATAGCAAATGAGATGGAGTATTTGTGGCCAATAAGGCTTTATTTCTGGCTTTCACATTATCCTGATGTTTAAATTGTCTTGCTTAGGTTTTTTTCTGCACACTTAATTTTTTACCTTTTGTTCATCTTATCTTAGTTAGCTATACACTGTTCTGAACAAAACCACTGCATTCTTGCTTGTTTGTGTTATTCCTAGTATAATGGAGGTTCTGTAGTTGAAACATCTAAATAATGTTGTAATGAAAATTAGAAAACAGTAATGTCACAATCTCAGATACTTTACAAGCATCCACACAGACTCAGACCATCAGGTAAATGTACAATAGAATGACATCCTCTCACAAGAGCCCCTGATTTATATCACTGCACTACCTGAAAACTTCAGCCAAATAAAAGAACATTTTAAATTGGCTGTTGCAACTGTTGTTGGAGTTCTCATTTTGTTGTCTCAGGCACTATACAGGTACCTAATGAGACTATGTGCCCTGACAAAACAAGTTCTCTAAACAGCTTGATCTCTAAGTGAGTAAGGCAGGACCTTTTTAAAAAGGGGTCAAATGCAAAATGAGTAGATGACAAGTGAGAATAGTATTCAGAGTAGATCTAAAAGGCATTGGAGTCACTGGTCCAATCTCCCATGCAAAATGTTTTATTTGGATCAGATTCTTGACTACCAAGAAGAAATTCTGGCTTCTCCTATAGAGAGAGTTTAACTTCATTAATGGGTCTGTCTCCCTTGGAAACTCTAGAATAATTTGATACACTACAAATGTAGTTAAAAAAACCTCCTGGCTGTTCCAAAAATTGTAATACGAGGAAAATAGGTTTCTTAGAAGACTAAGCAGTTAATGAATTTATGAACAAACAGTCCTAAGTTAGCAGAAGGATAGCAAGTCCTTACAGACGTCCTGTTCCACATTCCCAGTGTCTTCCACCCACTACTGAAATAAGCTGTCGGTCAAAGATCTTCAGGTTTTGGTGGATTTGTCACCATTTGGCTATAATATTTCCCACAATTATCTATATCTGTCAGCAATACAGAAACAGCTAGCAGTTGCTCTAAATGTTCGCTCTAAAGTACTTTGAAAGACTTACACAGAAGCATCACAGTCTCATTTTTACCAGAAGTGAATTCTTAAATGGATTTCTACAGCTTACAAGTTCTATTGAAACCTCTCACTGCTGTGCATGGTATTTGTTTTCCACAGTGGTTAGGTGAATTTATGTGATCACTTTGAAAAAGTAGGATATTGGCTTAAGATGTAACCTCTGTCTCACTGTTCATTACACAGCCGCAACTCTATTGTGGTAACTGATTTTAAAACACGCTTAATCCTCAGTCACAAGCACGTTTTTACAGCTTCAGTATACAGTTCTGGTAATTTCTTGGATAGCTAAACTCGTGTGTGAATTCCTGGACCTCTCCCCTCTTAGTTTCCTTTCTGGTTTCATTCTGCAGTTCCTTATTCCTCCAGATATTCTGATTCAATTTATGGAGTGCCTCTGAAATGCCCTCACTGAAATATTTGGGTTGAAAAACCTTCATAGTAATTGTGTGATGACAATTTTAGATCACTATATTTTTATTATGGGGTTTTTTGTTGTTATAGCTAATATTACCTAGTAACTTTTCTAAGCACTCACTTATATTGTACTTTGCTCTGAAACAATCACTGCAAAAAGCTGCATTGGGAGTTGAAAAGAGGAAATTTGATCAGATAACTTAAAATGTTCTGTTAAAACTATTAAAGCATCAATTTTCCATAACAGCATGGCCAACTAACTTACTTGATCACTCCAAAGGGGCATCTGAGTGAGTGGAATTGGCTTTCTGAAAAATCTTGCTGTTAGAAAGACTTTCTTTTACTATGACAAGCTCTATGCGGCTGCCTCTTAGAGCATGTAGTAAATCAAGGAGGCTCTTATATGCTCTGTCTCTTTAGAAACTTTGTCACTTTCTTCTCCCCGGAGCCTCACCAGCTAGAAGTTTTTATTTCAATGACTGTGATCGGTGTTGTTAAGAGTTATTTCATTTTATTTTATCCCTGTCACAGAAAAGACTGATGTGGTTTGTGGGGAACACATGTAAGGTTTAGGTGTGGAAACAGATACAGGAAAGGTGGGAAGCACATAGCGGGAGGCAGGCAGTGTGGAAAGAGCAGAGAAGCATTGACATCTGCAGTAAGCAGTGTGAAGGACCGAGAGTGTCATGGACTGAGATGAGAGTCCA
Organism: Falco rusticolus; assembly: GCF_015220075.1. Taxonomy (NCBI): domain Eukaryota; kingdom Metazoa; phylum Chordata; class Aves; order Falconiformes; family Falconidae; genus Falco; species Falco rusticolus. The sequence continues at coordinate 21,691,667 of NC_051189.1, forward strand.
GAAATCTTAGGGGGACTGAAGGCCTGAAAGAGCTGGAGTCTTGGTCCTTTCCTTCAATCCGAGACTGTGAGGCACTTTAAACCGTGTAGAGTTGAGGTACTTGCCGACCTGAAGTACAAGGGAATCCAAAAAATTCTGAGATATGGAGGAGCAAGAGTCCCATGATCTTTTACCCTTTCTGTCCCAGCACATTTCTAACAGCTTAGTCTGGGGACACATACAAAAATAACTGTTGTCACCATTCTTTCTCACACTGACCCTCGTTCCGCTCTCAATATCATGATTAAAGATATTCAACTGTTGCAACTTTTCTTACAAATTTATCTGCTACAATGCCCTAAGTTTGCTATATATTTCATTCCAGAGGCCAAGACACTTAGATGCTAAAATATTTACTCTACAATGAACTAAACTTTATATTAAATTGTAATGGATTGTGTTATACAACACTTATATACAAACACCAGTTACAGCGCAGGTCTCAGGACGTTAACATGGAGCTTGTCCTTTTCTCTGCAGGTATGCAAACTCAGCTCTGAAATATACAGAGCAACCTACAATTTTATGTACACATGCAGATGGTTACATCCTTCATCCTACAATTTTTATTTTGTGTAAGAGGTTACTAATTTGTTTGCCACCTAGTAATTTTTGTTGTGGTATTGTATGAAGAATTCTTCCCATTCAGTATGTACCAGAGTGATTAAATATGTTCACGTATCTAGCAGGTGATTGAAATCCACTGTATACTATGGTAGTGTCATTGATATAATCCTTATCTTCATAGTTTGTTTGAACCTTGCACAGTAATTCTTTTCTTTTACACAGACAGGATTTAAAGATTCAATATAAATTTTCTAAATGCATAGATTCACTTCCATCTGTACAACACCACACATGCATTCCACACAAACAGAACAGTAAACACTTAGAATAAAGTCATAATGTTATAAGCAGTTTCCCTTTCCTGCAAAGGATTTCCACATTCCAATTAACAAACAAAAAAAAACAAAAAAGAAAACTGAATTAACTTCACTTCCTGTAGGACCAAACTTTTAAGCTTTGATAATTTCTTTTTTTGCTGTAGAATGTAAGAGAAGGACATATCCTCAGGTTATTGAGTCAAGTTTAGCATAAATCTAGTCATCCATCACTATATATATCCAGAAGTATCTAATTAATTTTGTTCTCCACTAGTCACACTATGGTAATGATTCCAATAAACCTGTTACAGATTTAAGCCTACACCAAAAAATCTCAAGAAACCCAGACTGCTGCAGTGAGAGCCCAGAGTACACATTTACAAAGCTCAATGTCTTTGCAGTAGAAGAGTAGCAAAAGTAAAAATCCAAGAGGACTTGGAAGAAGAAGTGCTATGGAACAGAGGAATAAACTTACCGCCAAAAATATGTCTCCTGACACAAGGAATACAAGTTTCAGCCTCTTATTCAAGTTATAGAGATAAGCAACACTCAACTGGTATAGGAATGATTGCTCAACAGTGTCACAGTATGTGACAGGTGTTTCACTTCATCTCTTGCCTGCAACTGGGAACATAAGCTGCATATGGCTTTGGAAAACCATTTAATATCTTCTTCAATTCAATTTTCTATTAGGGACTAATTAGGAATAAAACACTTCAGTAAAATCTTCTATGTTCCCAAGACATGTAAAGGAAGTCAAAATAGTTTTTTTTTCCTTTCTCCAGGTCCAAAGAGACGGCATTTGATCAGCATAAATACTGAAGTGTTAACTTAGATAATGAACTTTTGTGTTGACATAGAATTCTGAAATCTCATTCATGAAACCTTATAGAGGTAATCAGATCTATGATTTCTTTATTCTAACAAGCTATTGTTAACGATGTCTTTGTGATTCTAAGAAAAACAGCAGGAAACTATTGGCTTATTAAATCTGTTAACAACTTTATAATTCACAGCATTTCTGATAAGAGCAAAAAGACAATTCAGTATTCCATAATTCAGTGTAGATAAATAAACTATTTGTTCAACAAGGATATTTAGTCGTCTTGGCTATCTAAATTGGCTGTCTAAATTCAGTAAACTCACTATGAACAATTAAACTCAGTTTGACATGTATGATTATTCTAACAGTATGCATTGCAATCAGATACTTAAAGCTTTTCAGCACTCCTTTGCTTTAAATTTAATAATTTCATCCATTAAGAAGTCCCACTAAGTGCAATAAAATATATATTAGCTTTCTAGTGCCTCACCAAGAGTTTCTAATACAACTGAATTTTTGTCCAGATTAAGTACTCAAGAACATAGATTAATTTAGTGTAAGAAAGAATTTATTGAAAATATAAGGAAAAAATCCCACAAACTAGTAGTGTATTGGCAAGATATTTTGATAGTAAGACAGATGCAAATGTAAGTTTCTTTGTTTGTTTCTCACGATCTTACATAATACCTATTAGTATAATACCTGATTCTAATTATTTTAGTGGGAGGTAGAGCATTTGTAAGGGTGCCAGGAGGTTGTAATCTATTATTCTGCACAATTAAATACATTAAGATATATCTGTAAGTATTTTAAAAAGGTAAGAATTAAAAAATGATATTTTTTTTAGTTCTTTGGCTTAGGAATTAAGCATGATGCATTTTGGATTCTGATCAGAGAAATTCAGAGACCAGCTTTTCTGGTGAACTTTCCATCCTTAGTCACTTTCAGTCTACCAAGAGAATGTTGGCAGCAGCTAGTTTCTGAAAAGTAACATTTTTTAGTTTGCTCCTCAGTCTACACAAACAAGTTTCTGTAAATTCTTTCAGTGACAGACAATTACAATTTTAATTAGTAACCCTCTGTAACACTTAAATGAAAAAAATGAAAATACAACATTTTGTATTTCACTTGCATATGTATGTACCTCAAAGGGATAAGACTGAAACAAAGCTCTATCATAGGCTTATTTCCCATATATGGTAAATAAAAGTAATTTTGTTGTTAATGTTTCCTTCCCATTGTGTATTAAACATACAGAAAATAACAAGTTTTCTTCTACCTATTACATACACATGCAACTAGCTGCAAATGGCAGCAGTAAGAGTTACACTTTAGAGCATAAGCAAAAGAAAGATAGGAGTCTGTCAGTCAGGACTGTGCTTATTTTATTTTATTCATAAAATTAAAATATAATCCAGCTTGCACTTAATTTGATTTGATCTCATTTGCATTTGAGAAGCTTTAGGAAGAGAAGACCCATAAATATTTGGGAAAGGGGAAAACCACAAACACAAAGAATGTGGTAATCATTCACATATATTCATATGCTCAACAATAAAAAGAAATCTCAAGCAATATCTAAACATAGTCTTTTAAAATTAGTAATTCGTTTTCCTCAGCTATTTCTCAAACAATCCCCACCCATTTGCAATCCCAGGTTCAAATTCATAGACCACGCAAGGAGTTCTGCACAACTCACTCCCTCAGCCTCTTTGAACACATCCTGGCAGATGTCTGAAGCAGCCAGAAGGCATTGCACTACAGGAGCTTGTATATCAGAAAGGGCCCCTTCTGATAGGCAGGTATTTGATCCCCGTTCCTTTGATAGTTAATTCTGGAAATCACATTTACATCAATGTCATGTTCAGCTATTCTACAATCACATCTGCTATATATTTTGCTTAAATGTTAGAGATGAGTGGATATATAAGAGCCCTTTTTCCCCGAGACATATCTTTCTTAGTATGCATTAGCTCATGGCAGATCCAATGAAAGAAGTCTGTGCTTTTTAATGAATAGTTGGTGTACATGTTATCCTTTACTTACAAGTATATAAGTAAATTACATTATGTAGCTCCAATTAACAGAAATTTTGCTAACGAGAAAAAAATAAAAGATACTTAACATAATTATTTCTCTTTTTAGTAGAATTCCTGTAAATCTGTTAATGTACACATTTTTTTTTGAAATAGGTAAACCAAACTGTTTTAATTCTAGTAATCACAGAATCACAGAATCATTGAAGCTCAAAGGCAAATCTAGAAATTTAGTCCAACCCTCTGCTTAGAGCAGGATCAGTTAGAGAACATTGCCCAAGAGTATATCCAATTTTTTTTAATTTCTTCAAAGATGGAGACTCCACAACCTCTCTGGGCAACCTGCACATGGGGTTATTCTCCCCAGTTTCATGAGTTTCCTGTTGGTCCATGTTTCAGCCTGTCCAGTCCCTCTGAATGGCAACACAACCCTCCAATGCATCATCCACTCCTCCCAGTTTTATCTAATCAGCAAATTTACTGAGGATCCCCTTGGTCACATCATGGGGGTCATTAATGAAGATGTTAGGCAGTACTGCCCCAGCACCAATCTCCAGTATACCCCACTAGTTTCTGGCTTCTAGCAAGACTTTGCACTGCTGATCACAACCCTTTGATACCAGCAGTTTAGCCAGTTTTCATTCCATTTTACTGTTCATTTATCTTGTCTGTATTTTATTGGTAGGTCTATGAGTATGTTATTGGAGGCAGTGTCAAAAGCCTTGGTAAACTCAAGATTAACAACATCCATTGCAGTGAACATAAAGTGATAAAAGTGAGAAATGTTTTTAAAAATCATATCCTCAGTTCAGATTTCATGCTTTTTTTCAGAGTGCTGTCACTGAAATTTTAAGATTTATAAAAGATCAGTTGGTTAAAGAGAGGAGGAAATGAGGAAAAAACCCAAAGCCAAACTTTTTTTGTTTTGAAATTTTAGCTCATTTCCATATTAAGGAAGACAAAATGTCAACAATCCTTAAATATAGCTGTTCAAATCAAGACAAATCATTTTGAGTGTTTAAATGAATTCCTTTACTAGTTTTAGTGTATTATATTAATTATACAATAGCTTCTATTAGTGCCAATATGTTAACATTTCTGCAGAAGTAAATACTTATTTTTCTTTAAAGATAGAAAAGGGTGGGTTTGAAGCATGCTTATTTCCCATCTTACTGTTACCTATCTTAATACAAAGATTTACGAACAGAGATAGTTTAAGAACTGAGATAATCCTCCTCTACAAAGCTAATACCACTTAAAGTTTATCTTTTCAAGTAATGATAGTGGCCCTACAGTGACACATTCAGTTCTTGTTAAAACTTGGAACTAAATGCAAGCACTCTGCAGAATGAGGCCTTTTTAAAGTAAACAACTGAAACCAAGAAACTTCATTACTTTTAAATCCTGTTTTCTCATTAGGACTACAACTCTTTGCCAGCTGGAAGTGATAAGGGTCTAAGAAAGGAATTTGTTCTTCTACTACTTTAATTTTTATTTGTCAGCTTGCCAAAGCTTACCTCTTACTGCAGCTATGGACTTGAGAATAGATAGGACTTGGCACTAGTTACTGTAGTAAAGAATGCCTCTCATCAAGCCTTCTTGAAAAAAATTAGTGCCAGACCAATTTGCCAGGGAGCAGTCCATGCCCTTTTCTTGATTTTCTTTGTTTAAATTTCCTATTATTTTCATCCTAGGAAAATGTAGAAAATAAATCTTTTCCAAAATATGATGAGAGAACCAAGAGGCTAACAAATACAACCAACTTGAGAAACCTACCCAGTTGATCAGAGGATAAGAATCCTATTTCATAAACAATTCTAAGTATTGCAATTTGTTTGTATGTCACTTGGAATAAAGCAGAGACATGTATCCTTTTTTTCACCAGGGGAAAAAGAAAGAAAAATAAAGGAGCAAAGAGTACACACCACAGCAGATCTGATACTGGTACACCAATAAGCCCAGCTGGTTCTGCAACTTCATTTTGATGTATGAATTAAACCATGACAGAGGTTTGAATTTGGATCTCTCACCTCTCAGTGAAGTGATTTTTCTTGATCTTTTGTGAGGAGTATTGAGTAATGGAAGCTCTGGCCTGTCGTGTTACCTATGTCTCTCCCTACAGAAGTAGAACTAAGCCACAGTCTCTGTGCTAGGTTCAGTATCCTGATACAACTGATTTGTCTCCTTCAGCTATAAAAAGGAATACTGGGTCTGCTTTAGATTTAGCTGCTTTACCAATTCCTTCTGCCAAGCACAGGATCCATGACCACAGATAAACATGTGTGGCAAATACACTGTCAAATGAGGTCACACCCCACTGCCAGAATAGCCATTTGGTTCGTGAACACTTAGGATAATACACCAGGAACCCAGTACCTCTCTCTAAGCCAGGAAATTCAGAAGCAAGGAAAAGCTAAACCTATTTTTGTGAACAGTTTGTCTGGCACATAGATTAGCTGGCCCTGAGAAACTAGCTTTTCTCTCCACAGGAAATATATTTGTCCCAGCTTTGCTGGCAGTTTTTTCTATTGCCTTGGCACCAACTTTCTATTCACAATTTTATACAGATTTTAATCAGGAACATATTAGTGGTGGTGGTGGTGGTGGTAGTGGTGGTTAACATGGTATATGATGACAGATAATATCTGCAGATTCCTAGCAGCAATAATGAAAATCGACCTGAATTCTTAAAATCTCTTAAATACCCTTACAGTTAAGTGATTGTCCTATCTCATATTTTTTCCATTTTCTCCCTCGTAGGGATTGCTGTTACTGTGACTGTGTTCATTGCTGCTCAAGAAAAATGTGCACTGCAGAAGCCTGAGCTAACTAAAATGACGTTAGCAGAAAATTCATATATACATGCAATGTTTTTCACCTACACATGGCACCTAATTAATAATTAATGGCCTAGTAATACTAGTAGTAGTAATTAAAAAAATCTTACCAGGAGATAGATAGATATATATACACAAACACACATACTTTGTTAGACCAGCTGACACAGTTCAAATAACGTACAAAATTCAAAACACAAAAGACCTTCCATTTTACATACGTTTGTAAAAATATCAGTGTTGTTAGCACCTAAGAAATTGATTACACTGCAGTTAGACCAAGGATAAGCTATCCCAAAATACAAAACTTCCCCATTTTCCAGAGTGACTGTCTAGGCGTTTCAATCTTTAGTTGGCATGCCCTGTATATTACAGATCCATACATCTCAGGGATGAGATCTGACAGCTTTGATGGAAATATAACATACATCTTATTCCAAACATCTAGTATGTCATATATCAAATCTCTCTAAAAAAAGCAGTCAGCCAACTACTATACAATGTCCAGCTTTATGAGTTCTAAACTTGAAGGCAGAAATCATTGAAGGAAGAGGGTGATGGGGACAGAAAAAAACTTTAGCTAAGCATATACTAAGAGAACAGACTGTCCAGCAAGCTTTGGGGATGCACTTTTGAAATACTTTTTGTTCTTCACTGTGGTTAAAATAACTAGTTGGAAACTTTGCTTCTACAAAGCAAATGTACAAATTGGGAGGATATTGCTGAGAATTTCACAGTGAATGGTAACTTGAATGATGTGACAATGAAATGAAAGCTTTCATGGAACTTAATACAGAAAGAAAAATTATACAAAAATATTTTTTAAAAGTCAGATTATATACTTAGTTCATTTATATGCAAATTGGTAATAATGGATCACTCTAAATAAACAAATCTGGAAAATTTTTGAAAGCATAATAAAAGAGCATTCTGGCCAAAAGATGAGCTCAGTATACAAAAAGATCAAAAAGATGAATGCAAATGTTTACTACAAGCTCTGAGACAAAATCAAATGAGGCACAAAGATGCAACAGTAACCACAAGCCAACTAGTAGCAGAAGAAAAGCTAGAATTGGGCTCATGTGCCACTCAGTGGAGAAGGAAAGCTATTGATAGTTGATGCCAAAGATATAAACTCATTTTTCACATAATTTTTTATTTAAAAAGTTAACTGAACTCAGTTAGTTATGACAATTATTATCAGTGGTAGAAGGAGAAGACCTCAGTCTCTTAAGAACTGAAGGGGTTAGAGAGGTTAGTTAGACAAATTTAGTGTATTCAAGTTGACTCGCAATTTCATTGTAGGACATTTAAGCATCCAATGAAATCTGAGAAAAGCATGGCCAGACTAGAGAAGGTCCAAAGGAGGACCACAAAGATGATCAAACATCTGGAACATGCCCTATGAGGACTAACTGAAAGTGTCAGTTATTTTCTTCCTGAAGAGAAGGCTCAGGAAGGACCTCATAACAATATTCCAGTACTTAAAGAGCAACTAGAAAGTGAGCGGAGGCTTTTTCTTGACCAGGAGTCACATAGAGAAGACAAGGGGAAAGAGTTAAAAGTCACAATGGGAGAGGTTTTATCTTTACATAAGAAATACGTTTTTTATGGTAAGAACAATCACTCAGTGGAACCTCCTTAGGGACAGAGTAGAGTCCCCATCACTGCAGGTTTTTAAGAAGTGATTGGACACAGCACTAAATAATCTCATCTAGGCTTCCTGTTCCATGAAAGTTTTGACCAGATAATCTTTCAAGGTCCCTTCCAACCTGGTTTGTTTTATGATTCTATAAATCTTTGATTCTATGAAACTCTGTTTAACAGTGATTATAGTTGCAAACTTATGAAACAGAGATGAATTTCCAGAGGACTGGGAAAAAAGCAATTGTAATTAATGTCTTTTAAAGAATATTTGAGAAATTAAACAGATTCATGATTTAATTTAAATTCTGAAAGAAATGCCAGATATTATTTTTTGAATTAGAGAAAAAAAAAAACCAAACAAACTTGTAAATATTTCTAATGTGACAAGCAACTAAGGAATAGAAAATACAGCTGTATTAAGAACAAGGCTAGACAAACCCTAATTGTTTTACATGAGGGGGCAACAACATTAGATATGGAGAGGAGTTCAAAGGGTACAAAACCCAAAACCAAACACAACTATGTATGTACTAGATTATGTTATTCACTAGATAGAAACATAAGATACCACATGTAGGAAGGAAAATGCTGAACAAACACATGATGGTGAAAATTTAGCTAGGTAGAATCCAATGGTTAGAGCAGATTAAATCTGTAAAGAAGCTGACAAATGAAACCATGTTGCTGAAAAGCCATGCTGGGCTGTGTAAACAACAGTACAGCATATAGGAACGTAAAGTAATCTTTCTGCTTTGTTCAGCATTGGTAAGGTTCAGAGAAAGTAATATAGAAAAATGTGGATACTAAGGAAATTGCACAAGAGTGACAAAATTAATAAAACATGCTGTCTGACAAAACCCTGAATGATCTGGAGCTGTTATCATAAAGATCAAGGATGGGTATGATAATTGTTCTGAAGCATGTAAAAGGCTCCTGGAGATGTGGTTGGGGCTCCACACCCCACCCCCACCACCCCCACCACCCCCCACACACACCGCCCCATATTTATAGTGGAAAAGACAAAAAAATATAGATCTAAATTACAGGAAAAGTCCCTATAAATTAAACATTAGGAAAAAAATTTTCTAGTGGTAGTGCTGGTGAGACTTAGAGATTGCTTGAGAGGTTGTAGAGTCCTTGTTACTGGAGCTCTTTAAGAACACATTAAACAAACATCACTCAGAAGCAGCAGACACGCTTGATCCTTTCCTATGTTGGAGAAAAAGCCTTTTCTGATTTCTTGAATGACACTGAAACTCAAGAAGCCATCCTAATTCTTCAGTCTAAGTATGCCTATATATGCTACTGAAATTGGAAAAGGTGTGCACATTAATGTAAAATTCTGGTAGCTTCAAAGAATGTTCTTTGCCATACTGAATGTACTTACTTTGTTGCTAGCTTGACAGATCTGTATAGGGACCAAAAAGTACTGACATGAAGCTGTAATGCGAGACTGGGCTGTTAATTTGGGAATGGGAAAGTTGCTTTTTTAATTCATTTCAGTATGTTGAATTTAGGTTCCACAGAGCTAGTGAAAATCATGGTCATGCCTTATGCTAGCATGAATGTCCTGCTGTAGTTCCTAAATATGTAAAGATAGAAGGAGTCAGGAAAATTTATTAGGGGGCCTAGTGGTCAGGGAATTGATACAATTCCCTGTTCCAAAGAAAATCCAGTTGCTTATGCATTGTTCAACAGATCTAAGAAGAGAGAGTAAAGGAGCTGCTTATATCAGCAAAATAGCCATTATTTTGAAAAATCTAGGATTCTTATCTGAAAAGGGGAAAAAAAATCAGAAAGGAATTAGTTATGAATCTGGGTCATTTGGGGAATGTTCCCTGTTTTTCTTCTTAGTAGTACTCATAATTTATTCCCTTCTTTTTTATTTTCTTTCCCCACTGCCCAAGACTGGTAAAGTCTTAACTTCATATGGATAAAGGGCAGGAAAGAGTTCAAAATCTGCAGAGGCTCTGAAGGATTCCTATTCACTTCTTTTCAGATGACAATTTTTTTCTGTGATATCTTTAGTGCTGTAAATGGGTTTTCCTCAATGTGGTTTTCCATTATATAATAGCATATGTAGGCTCTTCTGCTCTGTTTTCAGATTTACCTTCTTCCACTTACCAACATCAACAGTTGCTGAAACATACACAATGTGTAAACAAATAATTCTGCATATGAAATGGAAACATTTCTGTGCAAGGAAAGATTCTGGATGAAGTTTCACAAAAGATAAACTACCAAGTTTCAATTTTCTATAACTTAAGACAATGAAAAACAAAAATCTTACCAGTTTCACTCAACTCACTGAGAATTGTATCAAACTTGCAACAGGAAAAACAAAATAATTAAAAATGACATTTCCCAAAGATTACACATCTTAAATGTAGGAATGAAGCAACACAGATTAGCTACGATGTTTATCTCCAGAAGCATACCATAACAATAACTCCCACGTATTAATAAAATATTTATTTAAGACTGTCATAACACTTCAAAGCAGAGAACAATGCAAGGAGTTTAAAATTCTGTGTAAGCCTCTTCCCAAAGCTCTAACTGTTCCCCCACCCGGCCCTGCCGCGCACCCCCCACCCCCTCAAGTCATTAAGTTACAGGGAAAAGAAATATTTTTGAACATTGGTTTCAGTATGGACTCATTTGAAATCTGAACTATTCAGAGACACTGTACATTATTAGGAGAGTTTTATGGCTGGGGTTTTTTAGTGTTTTAGTTTTGTGTTTAATCTCTGTGGTACTGCTTTCCAATGCCTTTTAGAAGTTCTGCTCTTTTCAGTACCCAAGCTTTACATTGTACCTTCACTTCCCTGTCCTACCTGAAATACTTTTATCTGGGGGGGGGAAGTTTTGGACAAACAATCTCATTCTGGCTGTTTTCAGTAGAATCTCAGGAAAGTAGAAAGTCCTTCAATTGTTTTAAGTGATACCTTTTAAAATATTTTTTATGAGCTATCAACTGCAGCTGCACTGAACATGAATTTTGTTTAAAGTGAACAACGAAATTCAATTCAGCAAAATTTTCACCTACAATAAGATATTTAAGAAGTTGTTCTCAGTGTGTGATTAAATTGCTATTACAGATCTGAAGTTACTGTCACTGCTATCTGCCTTCAGATATTTACACAGGATAATGTGAATGATTTAATAATGAAGTCATATACATAAGAAAAGATATTTCCCTAATTTAAAAATTATTATGCATCTAAAATACATAATATCCACACCTGACTTTATCAGGCTGGATTAAAAGTGATGATCACCAACATATACATTATTTTAAACAGTTGTGCCTCATATTTGGGGGCATTTGTATGTCATCTGCATAGTAAGTGCTATAATATGTGGAATTATACTTGCTGCTTACATTTATAACAAATTTCAAAACTTTATTGAACAAGGTGATAATCAAGTCTGTCTGAAATTGAGTTCCTTGCTGCAGCAAAAATATATTTTTCAAGTAAACATTTAAATATCTATATTCCTTTGTTATAATTTTATAAGACTCTTTCCTAGGAGGTTCTAAATGCTTTCCCCTTAATCCAAGAAAGTGTGTGATGAACAATTTGATATTGTGCTAATCCTTATATATGAGTAGTACTGACTTAAATACTTAAAGTAAGGTTTATGTTCTTGTGATTTCTGCACTAAACTAAATCCCTAGTGCTTCAAAAAATAAATTATTTCTCAGAGTGTCAAAGGTTGGAGGACAAGTATTGGAATATACTGATAATTATGGAAGTTTAATCAATAATTCATACTTTTCTTGATATTAAAAAAAATCCCAGTGTGAAGAAATAAAAAACCTTAATTTACTTTATGGGGATAAGTCTTCCAGGCTTTATACACTCTTTAGAGAGACATTTCCTCAGAGAAAACCTCAAGGTACCCACATTAGTTTTGCATTCTGAATCACTTTCTTAAATAACAGATCATTTCTGTCTGTATTGTCTAGCAGTTCAACTCTTTCAGGCTGAAAATGGTTTCTGTGGACAACCTGAGAAAATTACTAGATTTTGCAGCTTCTGAAATAGTTTTACATATATGTTTTTCATGTTGAATTTTCACAAGATGCGAGGTCAAATGTTAGATTTCCCTGCCCCCCCCCCCCCCCCCCCCTTTTTCCCTCCATGTCCCATGGCTTAGGTTCAGACCCCAAGAGTCTGGGCTGAGCTATGTAAACACTTTGCAATACATTAAAAATTACTAAATAGAAAGGGCAATGGTAAAACCCTTTATGCAGTGTGACTAAAAAAGGTAGTTTGAACAGGGTTTTTTTGGTTGCTTGTCTAGTTCCACATACCCCCTCAAAGCGGACAAATGACCCAGTGGGAATAGGTGGAGATGGGACAATTTATTTCCTAAAATGTTTTGAGCATTGGGTTTGAGACATATTTGGGGAACTTTTTGAAAACAGGAAAGTTTTTAAGAAAATGCCATTCATGCAAAACTGAACTAGATAATTTTTTCAGCAACATTTCAAAAAAAATACATTTAAAAAATCAAATCACTAGTCCCTCGTAATTTTTTATTATTACCTTTCCTTCATTTTCCCTAGAATATTCATCAAAGTATGAGGAATACTAATTTATATTTGTACTCGATAACAGAGTTGTCTCCTCTTCTCTTCCTGGATTAAAAATGTCTCAGTGCTGGTCGCTTCATTCAGAGATTCACTTGTAGCCAGAATAATATCAGGATTCAGCCATTCTTTCACCATTGATATGGTGAAATCACCACGGTAAATTCTCATTTGAATACTGAAATTCAAGATAATAATAATCACTCATTTCTTAAAGTTTTTCCCAATATAGTTTGATCCCACTGTCTGCTTGCACTAGTTTACCTAATACATTTGCCCAAGCTAGCAGGAGGTGTGTAATTTACCATCTAGTTTGCATCATTTTTTTCTCTTTTAAGTGTACCTTTTATTTTTAACTTCCTTCTGTTTTTTATTCTATTTGTTAAACTGTTGATTCCCTACAGAATCTTAAGATATCTTTCTCACTTGTTCTTCTAACACTAAAATCAGTTATACTTCTTTTTAACTAGCATCCTGAGAATTTACTAGAAAATTTCCAGACTCTGATCTGAAGCTCTTTCTTGACCTTCAGGGAAAGACTGCTCAGTAGCTCCTGAAAAACAAGCAAAATAAAAAAAGGGGGGTGGGTTGGGGGTAGAAAAAAAAAGATTTACCGCAGATGCCCATCTAGAAATGGAGGCATCCAAAATAATTAGTCACTTTTAAAAATGTTGATATGGGAATCTTATCTGAGTTATTCAGAAAACAGTCTACTACTTTGCAAGAGATGCTAAGCAAGATAAACATCTTCAAATCTAAATACCTTGGGTATCAGCAGAATCACCAGCAGTTGCAAGTCTGTTCTTAGAATGAATAAAACCTCTCTTGAATAAAAGTTTAGCTGCTAGGCAATGACTTCTGGTATAAAAATTATATGTTCATGAAATAATTGATGAATATGGGGAAATTATATATCTTCATTTCTGAATTTGCTACAGCTATGGTTTAGGTAGAGTCAGATGCGTTAACAATTGCTTTCAACTTCAAATGCTTGTCTTGAGAGGACTTGTTCTTGAAAAGACAATAACTAAAAAAAAATTGATCACAGTACTATTTGATAATTGTAGCTTGCAAATAATTTTGTTCAAGTTACTGGCTTTCAGAAGCTATTCAGAAACTTGTAGTATTTGATAAGGAATTTTTTCCATTTTCTGCCAACTTAGCGACACATTCAGAAACTGAAAATAAAACACCTTTGATAAGTCTTGAGGACAAATATTGTGAGGACCAGTTCCACTTCAGTTAATTCAAGATGACATTAAGAACACTTCAGATTGATCTCTTGGTAAATAAGGCATATTATTACATAGGCCCTTTTATGAAACATGAAATACTTCATGTGGCAGTTTTGTAGGAAAGTATTACTCTGCACAATGATATTTTTACTTTCGAAAAATGACACTGAATTTTCATGACATTCAACAGCAGACTCAGGGAAGAACAGAAGGACACAATATAACAAAGCAAACTACTAACACCCCTAATTTTAATATTGGTTTTACATTACTGGTCAGTACTCAATAATTTTTACAAAGGTATAGTCACCTAAGTAAATTAGTGATAAAATACAGAGAGGAAATTACTATTTTTTATCATTTCTAATGTTCTTTAAAAATCATAAGAACGATCTCCCTTTTACATAGCACTTTCCATTCAAAAGATTCCTAAAGCTTTTATCCAGTGTTTTTGAAGAATAACTAAAAATTGAGATTCTCAACTGAATGCAGGTTGCAAGCTCAAAACATCTGACTCATAATGCGACAATTCATAGAGAAAGAAGAAATCTGAGCAACATATATAATTTTGTCACATAAGGAGCAAAGGTCTATTTGCAAAGTAAAAGCATAATAGAATTTTGAGGATAGCAGTTCCTTTACAGTGTCTTTTACTGCAGTCCGTTGAAAAACTTTATTCTGAGTCATCCTATAAGTTCCCAAAACTCCTGCCCTCCAGAAGTGAAGGGGCTGCAATTGCTGTCTATGTGTTTGCTACAAAATAAAACAGGGGTTGGGGCAGCTGTTGGTCCCTGAGGCTGAGTGGCACCCACACTACAACACTGTTTTGCCCTGGGCCACCACTGTCATGAGCAACACCAGTCTTACCCTAAGATAAAAACCTCTTGCTTCAAATAGTCTGAAGTAAAAGATATTTTCTCAGAATAGAAATAAGGGTGTTGCATGAGCCAGAGGCAAACAGAGCATTTATGAAGGGCACAAAGCTTTTTAGGATAGCACTGGACACTGAATAGCCAAAGCAATTTCAGTCTTGTCCCTACAACCTTATGGAAATAATCCATGATAGGATGTCCCAAACATTGCCTTGGAACCATTACTGAAAATGCCAATTAATACTAATCAAAACCACACTGGAGAATAGACTATAAAATTAAACATCATGGGTCCAAAATTAAATGCATTCTTTAGATCACAATGTAATAGTGTTTATGTTGATTAATATTATTATTTCTATAAACTGGTGATAATACTGAGAGATGTTTACACATATTCTAAGAAATCTGTAAACTTTATGAGTCATTATAGGTCTTGTAAGTCTTTTTGAATAAGTGAAAAAAGAGATATGTCAAAAAGAAGGAGAATCAAAGGAAATTATCATAGGCAAGAGTCCACAGAAGCAATAAATTCCTGGGACTGATAAATTCTCCACCCAGGAGGTTAATCAACGCATCAAATGTACATATAATGCCTGTTAGACACCTGCAAGAATAGTCAAAGGCTCTGTTGTGAGGTTTGCTGGGAGTTCGGGTAATTACCTTGTCCCAGATCAGTTGCATCCATCTATTTAGAGACAAGGTGAATTCCTAGACTACCCAGGAAATCAATAACTTAAGTGCACTGTGTGCACACACAATCTGATATCCATGATGCCCTTATACTGAATGACGTCATAATTATAGGACAAGCCTGAATCTTATACTTGTATCTCACTTATGACTTAATTTCCATAGCTCTTGCGACATGAGAGTGATAAATCAGGTACCAGTTTGCCATATTTGTAAGAATTCAAATATATGTTACTGATTAGAAAAGAAAAGAAGGTCTCTGTCATGAAATTCCTCTGGCACTGAAGGCATGCTGAGATTCCCAAATGAAAGCTCAAGAAGACACAATTTAACGCTTTTCTCAGGCAATATTTAGGTTAGAAATAGTAACTAAGAAAATTATCTTTTTCTAACATTCTACAATTTACAAAAATTGAGGATTAAGAATCTTCTATTTCTGTAAAATTTATTAAAAAAAATTATATATATTCTTTTCAGGTAATAGCTATGTTTTTTTAATTAATCTGAGGAGTTACATCTGAACGGTTTTGGTAAAGTGTATTTAAACTTAGTTGTATGGATTCCTTTTATTATTTTTTTTTTTTTGAGCAAGTTCCTTACACTCTCCTGAACTCAGCTTTGGGAGCCAAATAAATGTCCCTGTAACAGATGACAGACTATGATAGCCATCATAAAGGAATAGTACAGGAATATTTTCCTTTTCTCATTATTTAAGGGAAACTTTGAAGCTATAATATATAATGAGATTTGACGTATGTAATGTACATGAGTTTTGCTGCCATTCTAGTAAGTTACATCCCCAGGACTGATCAAGTGTTGTGCCTTCTCTGATGAGACAACTGCCTCAATGGAAGAGAGAAGTACTATGAATGTTATTTATCTTGATGTTAGCAAGGCTGTCCACCTAGTATCCTTGCAATAAAACTATAGAAATGTGGTTTTGATAGGAAGACTAAGAATGGTGTGTGGAAAGCTGACTACATCTTATCTGAAAAGGCTGTGATTAGCAGCAGGAAAAGTCAGCTGTTGTCTAATTATCATTAGCATTGATCAGGGTGCTGATGCTGTTAAAGCACTTCAATAATGACCTAGGTGATAGGACAGAAGGCACCTTTTGAAAGCTCATAGCTGATACCAAACTGGGTTACATTGGATACGCTGGAGGGTAAGGCTGCTGCTTACAGTGATCTTTAACAGGTTCAACAAGTTGCTGGCAAAATATTCATAAATTCCTGCAAAGACAAATGCTGAGATCTGGGACAAAACAATCCCATGTGACAGTACCTGCTGGGGAACAATGGGTTAGGAAGAAGTTTTGTGTGTCGCAGGCCTGAGGGTCCTGGTAGACAATATGTTGAATGTGAGTAGGCAGTAAGCCCTTGTGACAATGGGAATGGAGAATAAATATTTTGCACACGTGCCACCCAGGAGAAATAAATAATCAGAACTAGCAATATATTGATCCTTATATAAGGCTATTGGTTGTGTTTTGTGTGTTTAACTACATGTGATGATAGTTGGAAAATAGATTCTATCCAGGTGTGTGTTTTGTCCTGGAACAAATGCTAAGAAAACTGTTCAATAACTCTACCACTTCCAAATGACTTCAAAGAAAACGACAAATGAAACCAAACTAACCAACCAAAGAGAACCAACCCCCCCCCCCCCAAAAAAAAAACAAACCCAAAATCCCATACAAAACCCCAACGCAAAACAAAACAAAACCAACAACAAAACCCCAAAAAATAAACTTTAAACAGAATGGCTGAGTTGGTTCTAGTTCAAATTCCAATCACTGAACACTGTGTGATGGAATTCCTAATTCAACACACAGGGTACTCATTTTTCAGTTCAATGTAGAGGCAAGAATAAAAGATAACTGAAAAATAAAAAAAGCTGTAGATAATTTCTACAGCAGTACTGTTATCCTCTTGAAAGAAGGCAACTAAATTCTTCAGTGCTATTTGTTCCCTATGTCACCATCTATGTGTTGACTGACTTTTTTTAACAAAAACTGACCTTAAGGTTTTTTTAGTCTGGGTATACACTGCTTTTGCTTGACATATTTCTCCGAAACAAGCTGTGTCTTGAGAAAGAGCAGGGATCAGCTTAGTGTGTTTGGGTAGAGCAAGAGGGACGGGAGGGGAGGGGGAGGGGAAAATTTGTTTGGTTATACTCATTATGGAATAGTAGTCTTTTAGCATCATCAAGGTGTTTCCTTGACACTTCAGTTCAAAAATTCCTAAGTAAAATACTGTTTCCTGGTGGTGGATAGGATGATCTGAATGGTTTTATGCTTCTAATCCAGAGCTAGGAAAAAGTAATCAGAATTACTTCTTATGAATATGTATGACCAAGGCAATATAATCTTCACTAACCCTTCCTGGAAACAGCTGAACTGTTTTAGCTGAAACATCGCCAAAAATATTTAGGCTGAGGGAAACATTCACCATGTAAAGCATCAGCCAATTTCTTAGAGACTGGCAAAGCTACGAGCAGTTGTATGAATGGTCTGGGTTCTAAAATGACTATTAGAAGTAATGGAATAAAAATCTGTTTTTGAGAGGATCTTGATAATTGTGGGATTATTGAGTTATGATATAGTTTCTTTCAAAAGCTAGGGCCTGGTTTTGAAAAGCCACTAAGATTTGGTCACCTGTTCAGTCACATTTCTAGTTACAGAAAGTATTTGACAACCTGAAACACACCTGATGATTACCAACTCCCTTCATAAACAGTATAGAATATCAATGGTCTCATTTGAATATATAGGGCTATCAGGGAATACTTAGAGGAAACTAAAAAAAAGGAAACACAAAACACAAAAAAGCAAACCCAAATGGATGTCTTGTGAATTAAATCAGGTTGCCAAAACTAGTGTTATGACACTTCACTTGATTGTGGAAAAGCATTAAGCAGCAGGTATAGCTTTGTTTGATTTTATTATTCTCTGCACTTTGAAAGATGACCAGTCTTTGGGCCACATCTCTTCATAACCTGAGCATCTTGAATTTTAACACTAGTAAAAATACTAAACAAGTTCCAGAAGTTTATTCTTGGAACCAGTAGTTATTATATCCTGACATAATATATATAGTTGATTATATCCTGAAATCACCATAGCAACAATTAAACAATATTTTGAATGAAGCTTTTCCTTAGAATACATTGGAAAATCAAGATTTTTAGAAGTGATAACTAGAATGGTAGTAAAATGAAGTTTCTTCTAGGTCCTTCTGTGCCAAACAGTAAAGCATCTATGGGATTCAATGACAATAAAAATATGCTATTCATCTTTTTGAAGTCCCTAGCTTTACCCTTGTTCTGAGGCAAACAAATTCAAAAATACAAATTCCAGCATATTTCTACACATGAAAAAAAAATAAAATAAAAGATACAGTTGAACATAAAAGCAAGCCTGAATATATTCCAACTACATTCTAAACTAAAAATGAGGGAAAATATTTTTTCTTTTTTTTTTTTTCTGTTAAAATGAACAAAGCCTTTTAGCATAATACTTAGGAATCACTAGTAAATAATATTGTCTACTTTATTTCTTATGGTTAAGTGTGAATATTGCCCATATTAACCTGAGACAGAATTAAAGAGAGTAGCTGAAAAGTTGGCACTGCTGATCTTGGAAGGAACACATTAGCAATATTGCTTCCTTTTTGCAATTAGCACAGTTGCCATTGTATATTGTCACAGCACTTTAAATGTCAGAAATACTTAGGAAGAGTTTATTGTGTATTGTTGTATAACAGCTTTTCCTTTTTATCTTTGTCAACAGATTGCTATTCCTGTAAGCCTAAGCCTAGGAAAAGTCCGACTACAATCAGCTAGTACAGCTCCAACTACACTGAGAAAAGGTTGGTTTACCTGATAACACTGCAATTACTGACCTGTGACAGTCCTGACTGGCATATCAGCAGCACCAATGTAAAAGTCACTAAACTAGCCTTAAGAATGCAGAACTAATTACAGTTTGCTATTCTAGACACAAATAAATAAATAAAATATTTTCTTCTAATTTTCAGCTAATAGCTTCACACATAACAAATTATTTATCCGTTTGCTGGTGAGTATAATTTGCTTAATAAGGCATCTAAAATGTGGTGCCTTTTAATGTACACTAGGACAACTG
Source organism: Falco rusticolus (assembly GCF_015220075.1). Classification (NCBI taxonomy): domain Eukaryota; kingdom Metazoa; phylum Chordata; class Aves; order Falconiformes; family Falconidae; genus Falco; species Falco rusticolus. The sequence continues at coordinate 21,711,474 of NC_051189.1, forward strand.
ATTTAGAATACTTAACAAACAAGTAAATTATTACGCTAGAAAAAGTGTGTGCATTCTTTTCAATGCAGATGTTAAAAGCATGCTGGTTTTCAGCCCTTACACCCTCCCTCCCTAAAAAAGAAAGACTGCCAAACGTACTTGTCTGACATCAAGTACAATTGTCTCTGTCATGGACCTTAAAGAGGATCTAATACTTCTATATTGATATTTTCCATTATCATTCTTCTTGTACCTTGCTACTATTGATCCCTGAAGTACAGCATTCTTGCAATTAGTATTCTCCAGTAGTTCCATTTTAAATTCTTGCCTTTCAACTTAATGATGTTTAGTTGTATATAATCACCTATTAACCAAATCATTCACTTGTATAGGCAAATAGATATTATAAGTTTTTGTGTTTGATCAGCATTTTGAAAAATAAAATCAAAGTTGGTGTCTAGAATTTATTTTTTATTTTAGAGAAAACTAATGAATAAAAGATGATATTCTGGAAAAAGAACTTAGACAATGGAAAAACACTAGCTAATAGAGGTTTTGGTTTGGTTTTCAAAATACTAAACAGAAGATGATGGTCTTCTAGCTGTTCTTCTTACATCTCATGTATGAGAGTATTATCAATGTAGTAGTCAAAGACCTGTAGAGTTCTTAAGGTTAAAAAAAGCAACAGCAGAAAATCTCAGATTGGGACCAAGGACTCACTCACCAACAAAATACAACTCCTTGACAAATAAGCTATGCATTGAAAGACTGATATATTTCTTAGACTGAGTTTACCTAAAAATGTAGGTCTACTTCATTAAAAGAATATTATTCTAAAAAGCCAGATTCAAACCATGGTGTGTTTCATGCTACAGAGTAGTCAAATATTTCTGCAGAACCCCTGAATGACGCTCATTCAAGTGAAAAAGTTTGCAAAGAGAATACAGAAAACTGGAATTGGAGATACTTATGAAATAATCATCAGCTAGCTAAATGTTTAGTCAGATTCAGACAGGAGTATACTCTGTATTCTGTTCTACTGCATAAACCAGACAAAATAATAACATTCATTAATTTTTGTATTGACTGTGACCCTGATTTCTAGTATTGTACTTAAGAACACAACTAATCTTCAACCAATTTCAGTTTTAAAATTTCACATTATGAAAAGTCCTCTAGCTCTCTAGGTACATTTTCCAAAGGTTAATTATATACTTTGTAACAAGTATACACTGTATTTCTCAACTGACTTTTGTCTCTCTTCCATTTCTACTCATTCATCCTATTATGGTGTTGTATATATTCAAAGACACATTAGTATTCAGTTTACTTCCTGTATTACTTTTATATTTTATTTGTATTATATATGTACTTGTGTCTATATTTGATGGCATCATCTGAAATACCTGGTTGGGAACATCTAGATAGTTACAGCATTCCGGGTGACACATTTTAAATTAGTAACTAGTCAAGCAATTTTGTTGGATATAAAGAATAATATTTTCTAATCCAAACAGTCACAAAGTTAGAATACAAAAAGACAAAATTATTCCCTCACTCATCCTTTTTTTTCATGTCTGTTGAAATAGGATATGGTTGTGATAATAAAACTTTTTCCCTGCACTCTGCATGAGCATATCAGAATGTATCACATAATCACTAAATAAACAACTGTATTGCAGGTCAGTGGGTTCCCTCCAGTTCATAAACTAAAACTTTGGATCTGAATTGTGGAATTATTTTAGTAGCTTTTATTTAAAAAAAAAAGGCAAATGTTGTTACTAATTCTTTCTCTTTAAACTAATCTTAAGATAATGCTTGAACTTAATGGAAAAAATATTGATTGCTTAAAAACCAGCTGAAAAAAGGTAGCCCTCCTGTGGAAAAATGGATGTTTCCAGCACATACTGAAAAACATCTGAGGATATCCACTGATATTTTGAAGATATCCATCGGTCTGAGCTTACTGTCCAGAGAAAGAAAGACAATTTTATGATTACCCCTGCCAAATGAAAAACCATAGTTAGTGAGGAACCAAATATTGGCACTACCAGACAGATGCTTCCAGCAAACAGTTCAGAGAGGCGATGGCATATGTCCAGAAAGTGGTTTCTCTGCCATGTAAAGGATTTTTTGGTCTTTTTTTTTTTTCCCTCAAAATGTCTACAAATAAACATTTCAAAATAAATTTCAGTACATCTCAGTCTCTGCTTATACCAAGCATCACATAACTTACCAAACTGATATCAGAAAAAAAAAACCAGATGTATGCACTTTTTTAAAAAAAAAACCAAAGTCTGACTTTAAAATTAAGATATTCACCATTATTCCTCAGACACAGATAGGAAAAGAATTAGACATTTTATTCAGCAGTATTTCTGCTGGGTTCAAACTACTTAAAAGGAAAGAAGAAGGAGAAAATAAAATTCAATTTTTATAAATTATCTTCATTTTATAGAAAATTAATTTTCATTTAAATGTAAAATTCTTACCTCCTTTTACTGTCAATACTTAATTTCTTTTTAAATGCCAATGTTTCAATTTACATTTAGCTGAGATACTTTAGTTGTACTTTTGCTATCTACTCATCAATCACAGAGCATTTGTAACAGTGGTGCTCTGAAGCATACCTTTCTGAAGTAATGTGGGAGTTTCAACCACTGAGAATAACACAAAACTTGTAGTTTTATTCAGCTAATAAAAACAATTTAAAACCAGTGCTTTCCTGTATCTTAAATTAATTTCAATTTTCATGCTAATGAGGCTTGAAAAACAAGGACTAAAGATGTAATTATTACCTACTAGAGTACCAATACTTTCCATATAATAACTCTATGTTAGGAGTTCTCATAGAAGCTCTCAAAAAATTCAGAACTTTAACTGAACCTTTTTTAAGTCTTTCCTGACATGTTACTCATTAACAGGAACACAAAAGTCAACACAAAGACTTTCTCTAACACACCACTGTCTATGTCTTCCTCTTTACCTTTCTGGCAGAAAGTGAGTATACAACATAACATACCTGTTCTGAATTCTATTGCAAAATTACATCTTCTTTCCACAACTTCCTTCCAGCTAATGTCTAAACTGTTAACAAGAAATACCTAATCCCTTCCCAGTTTCAGGCAAGAAATCAGATGACCTCCAAAGGGGGTAGACTGGGTACACTATTACAGTAAAAATTATTTCTAAAGTATATAGTAAGAATCTGACCCAATGTATATAACTTCTGCATATTTCCATTTATCTTCCTTTTTTTAAGCAAATTATTGTGCTATTATTTTTAGGCTGCTAAATCTGTTCACTGTAAAGGGTGTATTTAGTTTAAAGTTTATGAAAATTAATGAGACTGAAACGATCTTTGGGAAGAAAATAAATGAAAGTTACAATTAATATTAATGATCTTAATCATAATTAAAAATTATATTTAAATCATTATTAAAATGGTATATTTAAATGAATCTACCATAGAAGACACCTGAATTCTAGATTTGCACATGACAGCTTTGGTCCATATAGAAGTCTTACACTTAGTTAAGCTCAAATTTAAGTTGAAATTAATACAGCTTGAAAGTTCATCCTCAAAGACCTGTAAACCTCAAACGCCCCCACCCAGAATTATGATAACCAGAGCAATTAAAAGAAAAAGTAAATATTTTGGTTGGAAATGGAGGGAAGATAGCTTTATTTTATGGTCTCTTCACTCATATTTTTTTCAGTCTTACAGCAAAAGAAGCTATCATCTTCTTTTAAACACAGAAATGGAATTAGGGATACAAAGACTTATTACACTGATATCATAGTTGAGAGAAACTTCCCTGCCTTTCAGCACAGGTATTTCAAACAAAGGATACTGGTTCAAAAACACATTCATTTACTGAATGTAGTAGAGTACTTGATGACATTGTACCTTTACGTGTTCATTTTCAGTTTTGAAATGGAGAATATCTTTGAATTTTTGTTACAATAGTCAACCAAAAAGAAGATGCAAACATCTTTTAATCAGTTTCTGTGGCTGGCCTCATGTTTTGGATACTTCTTTATTTAAAATATATACAATTGGGTGAAAACTACCCAAAATCAATACTCAGCTTGTTGAGACTTTGTCTCTACCTTCCCAGCTATAACTCATTCATCTGTTCAGGTGTTTGCTGGAAAAAAAACAAAGCACAGAAAATAGTTATAGGGACACTTGGTCAAAAGCTCTGGATTGTTGCAGCACAATCAAACTAGTAGACTGCAACAAGGCTTTACCATTGGTCAGGTTCTACCATCTGTGTTGTATGTCCTTCCTCCAGAGACGACACCACACGACACGACACCACACGACACGACACCACACGACACGACACGACACCACACGACACCACACGACACCGCCACTGCTGCATCAACCTCTGACACCACACACATGCTCACACACACACACCCCCACCCCCATCTTCAGGGCTATTTAACCACTTAGTGGGAACAAGCTACACCTGCATATCTTCCATGTCAATCAACCTACTGCCGCTGTGGCAAGGCCACAGCTGCATGTTATCAATGCTAATGAACTTCATTCCTCTACACTGGAGTACATCTGTTCTGCTGTAGTGTTTTACATTGTCATGAGAAAGAGCCAAAGAGCCACTCTTAACAACTTTACATACTTATAACACATTTATAGCAGAAAGCCAGAAACTAATAATAATCCAGGTAACAACTAGTAGGCCTGGAGGTAATATGAGCAGCAAGGTCACTGGCAAGTGTTGTAACCATTCAAATTAGAAAGAAAGAGTAAAAAAAATGGCCTCTTTTTTTTCCCCTCCCCCTTGGTGAGAACAGATTGAAAGCCAAGCCAAAATCTGAGCCCAGTGTGGAACTACTATGCATAAAACCCAGCAGACCACCAGCCAGGTCTTAGGCACCTTGACCAGCTGCTGTGAGTGTGTTGTTCCATTGAGTCCACGATACAAGTCACAGCTGGATCAGAAGCCTTGACTGATGTGAGCTGGTTCTGTACGGTGAGTATGATTGTGTGTATGTGTGTGTGTGTCACACATGAATGGGTTTTGTAGAACCGAAATCACAACCCACTCAGTATACCCATCCCATTCAGGAAACAAATTTTGGAATTTTTTTTGTTAATGACTGTTGTGCTTCTGTTCTTGTGGTTACCTCACCCTTAAACTCCTCCACGGGAATCATAAACTATGAGTTATTTGCACTATGCAGATAACAAACCAAAAAGCAGTTTCTGCAGCAATCCCAAAATTGTTTCTCAGTGTACACACTTCAGTACCCCTTGATGGACCACCAGAGCATGAATAGCTTGCTTTAATTGTCCATTTCACTGCCCAGTTCAGATCTGTGGTAACATTTATAAACAAATTTGTTACTTTAAACATATTATAATTAGTTTAGGATTATTATCTACAACCTTTTAGGAAATTTATGAGTTGAATTGGAATGTTTAGTCTGTGTCAAATGCAGGGTAGCAGGAGCACAGCAGGGTTGTTCAAGAATGCAAGAAAAAGAGTTAAATGAAAGCACTTGAGACACAATCAAATGCTAAAATCTCCTCCTCCAGCGGCTATAAAAGACAGATTGCTTTTTATTTTAAAGGTCAGCCTGTTTGTCAGGGAAATAAAAACATTATTTTTCATTGATGTGTGATTATCTAAATTATTAAATACTTGGTTAAATTGGTAGAATTTATGTTCAATCTGAAATTAAAACAATCAATGTGCCTATAAATAGTCCTTACATTGATGCATACCAATGTGACTTTTCTAAGGATGCTCTAGCACTTGAATGATTAATGTGCCTTGTACCTATTAAAAATGCAGTTATGCTTTGTGTAAATTATAAACCCTCATTTAATTGCGAGTGTGCCAAGGAAATTTTCTATAGTTCAATCTTCAGTTTCAAATTATTTATTCTAAGTATAAACCTAACAAAGTTCAAATACCTCTTCAGACTTTATATAGATATTTGTTCTGAACTAACAAGGCTTTTTGTGTCCTAAACTGAGCAAAATATTTTAAGTGTTGTGTATTTGCCAAAATGATTCACTTCACACATTATTCATTTGAATATCAAAAGCTTTCATTACCTTCCAAATTATAAATCCAATTGTGCTCTTGGTCTTTCAAAGAGATCTGGACTGGCATATATTGTTTCTATTATTCTGTTTCTTTACATTTGATTAGAGAGTTTTGCATGGATACATTCATAGAAAAAGTGACAGGAATCCACTAAGATCTCAATACTCTCATATTTATTTGTGACTTAGGGATATTGATCCCTCATGTTACAACTGATGAAACAAAATACAAAATTGTGATTACCTTTAGATTTTGGTACAAATCGCACCAAAATCAACACAAGCTTGAAGATTCCTTGGAAATACAGATTAGTGCCTTAACAGTATGAGTCAATACATAAAAAACAAAACCCCACCACCAATAACTTCAGAAAAATGGAAATATTTTTGTTTTACAGAATGCTACCTATTCTCTCTCTGGAATGTGGGATCTGGGAAGGTCAAATGATTGGTTCCCAAATCTTTGATTCAGAAAATTAAGATGATTAGATATGATTAGGTTAAGTCTTATAATCATCACAAAAGTAGTTGAGCATTAAACTCCTTTTGACTCATTTTCAAACAAAGGGACGTCACTATGCATTTTCATACATCTGGACTTCTTTTTCTTTCATATGACACAAATCATAGGGAAGTTTTCTATGCTACAAGTTATGTGAAGATGCAAGCTTTCTGAATATTAGCCATGAAACTTCATTTAAAAGGAATTAGACTGTATCTAAGAAGCAAACTAAGATATATGGGAATATAGTATGCTGAAAAATACGAGGGAATTACCTTGGCATGTGAATCGTATAAACAGTCAAAGTCACAAAGAGCTAAGAAATAACTATGAGTCTGTACATAATTTGTGCTCTGATCCTGGATCATGGACTTTATATTATGGATATAGGCAACGGATGTGGATATCTCATCAAACTGACAACAGAAGGTACTTTACAGGAAGTACTTGACCTATCGACTCTGCTCAGTACAGAACTATTTGATTTAGAAAAGGAGATGTGAAGCTTTGATATACAGGAGTTACTCTCCACAGAGTAAGAAAGGACAATTCTATTGTTGCTTGCTTAGAGAAGAGAGATACAGAGAACCTATGGCTTCAAAGGATATCTCAATAGATAAGCTGCTTGAATAAAATTATCACTGCTTGAAGGCTTTGGGAAGAGAGGAAAAGCAGACTTCCTCACTGTTCCCACCCCCTCTCTCAAAATTAGCAGAAATCAACAGAAGACAGTTTGTCTGGGTACGTAAGAAGATAGATGACTCAAGAATCCACTTTCCCAGGAAAGATAAGCCGTGTTCCTAACTCATCAGATCTACAGAGATGACAGAAGATGATCAACAGTTAGACCAGAAATTTCCTTTTTTTCCTTTTTGAGATCTGCTTGCCTGTGCACAAGAAGTTGTTCCACTCCTTGTTAGTTAAAAATTAATTCTGGGATGAGCTAAGATACGGTCAATGTGTGAACAGCTGTGATTTTGACAAAATTGTCCAGAATTACAACTGCTGATACACTGGATCTAGTGTCAGCTTAACTGGCTGATACTGCCTCACAGTTGCTTTATTTTGTCCATCAGCTGCTTCATTCCTTACACCTAGGTTATCGGATCTTTAAAGTCAAATTTGCAAATTTCATGTAAATGTTAATTTATTTGAATAATTTCTAATGTGTTGTAATTCATAATGTTACAGTTCCAGTTGGTGTTTAAATATATTTCTTTATACTTGCTGCTTGTCATAGGAACACTTTTATCTCAAGGAATTTTAGAAACAAAATTGCATCTTTTGTACTCTCTATAACATACGTATCTGCCTGTATCACAATAGGTTAGTCAGCCTAAGATGCTTCATCGTCCATGGAGACGCAGACAATTCTCATTTTAAAAAAGATGTCTAAAATACGTCAGGTATGCGTTATATAATGTACTCTAAACGTGTGTATATTTCTCTCCATTGATTTTAAAGGGGCTCTGGGAAGAATAGTTTAGCTGTAGACATTGTTGAGGTCTGAGGGTAGGTGGAATGAAGCCTATCTGTATGCTGAAGATTGTGGTATTGAATTTCTCCTTTGCTGTCATTAGCCTTTTAGTAGGACACTGATAATGTTTACTTATTAAAAGGAACACGTTTATCTAGATAGTCAATGATTATTTCTATGAAAGCTAATTTATTCATTAATTATTTTCTATATTTTTTTTAGTAATTTCTTTGCCAAAATGTACTTGGTCTCTTCTCACTTCAACACTGTATGTATGTACAAAAGAACATTTTTCGTTTTCAAAAAAGAAATAAAGCTTTAAGTAGATTTTGTTGGGGTATTATTTTATTCAGAAGTAGCCTACATTGTATTATTTAACTTACTGCAGTAACCCTTTTCATTATAATAGATAATGCAAAGTCATATTGATTTTGGTAAAGTAATTTATTTGTTTTCATAATGAGACTTAATATTATGTATTGCAGCGTACTGTCTGTGAAGCATGCAAGGTTCGTTGACTAACAAGAATAATATACATAACCTTTTTAAACTCTATAATAAACAGAGCATACCAGTTTATTTCCATTCTTGTTGATTTTAGTAAGTTAATGATGCACATTTTATCAGAAATTTGGTTAACATTTTTTTTCTTTTTTTTTTTCTTCCACTTTAGATAGAACCTGTATTTGTTTTTGTTCATATGATGATGAACTGAATTTATCACACAAGTTGTAAGTGTCCTGGTGTTTTCCAGCTGAATTCCTCACTTCAGCTTCATCCTGTAGGAAAGTGGTCAACAGAAGAGGGTTGAAAATGTACAGGAGTGTTTAACTATATGAACGATTTATGATTCAACTCAAATATGTTCAGATCCTCTTTCAAAGCAACACAAATGTGTCATGCAAAGCAGGATATCTGAAATCCCACTACAGATTTTCTTGACCAATGACTTCAGCTACCAACTGTGGAACAAACCTAGTAGAACTTTGAATTCAAAATTAGCTCAAAAATAACTACAGCAAATGTAGAAATTTAAGATAGTAATATTTGGAAGATGAACAATCTTCTTCATTACAGACTGATTATCAGTTTTGTCCAAAAAAATATTTATGTATTTCAAATCCTGCTATATCTGGTTATTCTTCAGAGCAAATATGATCCATTTTAATGTGAAAATGCTTACTAGGCATTTTCTCTAGGATACTAAAATCACTTCCATTCCTGAGAAAAAAGCATAATTTAAATGTCATTCAGAACTGTGGAAAGCATATGGTTTCCCAGTATCACACCCCAGAGACTGATGGTTAAAATCATTCCTACCTAAGTAGCAAGAGAAATCACAGATCACACAAGATCCAATGCTACAGTTCATATCTGCCTGTTCTGTAGTAGTCAAGTGTGGCTCCTGTGGACTGTTGAATCCAGCACACCCTTTTTCATCCCCACTGCCACTACTGTTCCTACTTCTCTGCCAAACGGTCATCTGAAGAAAGTCTATCTTTTATCACCTCATTACCTTAATACAACAGGGTGGGCACATTCTGTAAGTAGCCTTCTGCTTTGAGAATCTCTCATATTGGGAGAGATCAGCTTAAAGATGACATTATCTCAGCTCACAGTTAATTTGGGCTGAACCAGTTCCTTGTGCATTCGAAAGACATGTACTCAGATGCTTCAAATGCTGTAGGATGAGAGAGTTAAAACAGAAACAAGAGCCTACAATGGAAAATTTGCTACTTTTTTGTCTTTTGTGTTATAATAATATTACCACGTTGCAAAGAATATTAATATCAACTCAACATACATGTTCTGTTACATGCAGTTTATTTAGCAAATAAATTCTGTTGCAAAAAATGTTTAACATACAATACTGGAGAAAAGCATGTAAAACCCATCAAAAAATAATCTTGCATCTCTAATGTAATGTTTAGAAATTTTACCCTCAAGCTTTGCTAGAGATGTTAATAGAAATATTTTATCTGGGGCATCAGAGGGACAAGACTGCAAAAGACAAATGCAAAATGTGTTTCTTAACCACTGAAAGTGTACTTTAAAATATTTAATGCATGAGTGAGTTCTCTAATATTAAAAAATATTCTGTATATGTGGAAGTATATGTACATATGCTTAACTGCATTAGCATTTACCAGTTGAAGTAGGAGTTTTAATACGTGTAGAATGTAAAAAAATAAACCAGAAAGATATGCCATAATTCAGCCTAGAAATGATATATTAGTCATCAAAACTGCTGTGGGGCAAGTGAAATCTCATAGCTAAAATATTAAGAACAGAAACTGGTATAAATTGGCTTAGCTGTTTTGACTGCAATGATTGAATTCAGCAAATACTAACTGATGACCATAGATCAGTAAAGGAAACCCTTGTGAAGTCCAGTAGAACTTTTCAAAGATGTAATTTCTATGACTTGAGTTAAATATGTTTATCATAGAGTTTGTTATTTCAAAGCACTGGTTAGACAAAAATTTCACAAACTGGCGGAAAAGTAGGATTTAACACAAAATCATCATGCTTTTCTGTATTAGTCTTAAGAAAATCTTTACTACAGAAATGTTTGCTACTAGCAATTGAGTTCCAAACTAGATTTTATACTCTTAAAATGACAAACTCGTCTGCAACTAGAGCACACATAATTGGGAAATATTCTCCATTTGAAAAGCATCTTCCTGTAAAAAATATTCTTTAAAAAGTAAATATAATTAATAAGTCCATGTGATATTACATATCTGCAGATTAGTGTAAACTCACAACTGTAATTGAAAGATGCTGTTTTCTTTTTTTTCCCCTGAAAGAATTTTTTTTTTTTTCTTTACTACATTGTGATTTTGCCTTTTCTGGTCCTTATTCCTGCATGGTTTTGGCAGCCTTATTAAAAATAACGTTAAGGACAGGGCCCTGCAGCTGAATGGTTTTGCTGTGCAACTGATGGAAACCCACAAAGTTTTGCAGTGCAAGCAAAAAATGTTCTGTGTTGCAGTGGGATATTCAAAAGGAGCTACAGGGAAAAGTTTCAAATATAAAGCAAACTCTCTCAAGTTTTTGCTACTGGGAAAAGTGTGTTTTACCACACGGGTGTATACACTTGTATTGGTGGACTTCATTGCCACTCTCTTCATTTTCCTACTTCTTTGTCAGGTTGTACAGATCCTTCTACACTAGTTTTGAGAGTTGGACTAGTAAGGAACAAAAAGGATAAGCAACCAGCAGAGATGTGTTTACAAATATGATTTGTCTTCCTTATGTAAAAAATGTTCTTTGGCTACCTTTGTATTAATAGCAACAAGAAGTACAAATACTCTCTTATACTCTTCAAACACTGGAAACTTTTTCCCCTACTCTCCAGTGAAGGATCCTGTGCTCAGAACTGACAATGATTTTCATTTTTCTTTGTCTTAACATTTGTTTCATTGACTGTAACAGTCCAAAAAGATATTTCATATATGTATAGCTGGAATGAGCGGTGGGAACCAAAGCTGAGGAATTAAGTTACAGGAAACAAAGCCCACAATAAAATGTAATTCCTTCCCATTTTTGCAATAGTGCAGAATGTTCTTAATTCTCTCATAATTACATCTATTAAAATTTATGTCATTATTTTGCCAAGATGCTTGTTTTGTTACTTATGGTCTGAAGCTTACTGTCAGCTGACCCTGTAAATTCATTTAAAAAAAATAATCCAGTACTCAAACTTTTAAGCTTGCTGATGTGCCATGATTGGCCCTAAGTCACAGAGGGATTTGTTCGCTTGAAAAAGCCATTTGTATTGGTAAGTGAGAAGAGTTTAATCTGACAGCATAGCCTCAAAAAACTCACAATATGTATTTCCATGTAGGTGCAGCTACTTACATTTCCTTTTTTAAAATATTTTTTTAAAGTTTAAAACCTTTCATAAAATGTAATATGCATCAAAATGTTTTCTTTGGGAAGGTTTTGAGAGAGCATATAAAAATTTAGATATCCTGGTAGCCGGAATGTCACTGGGGCAAAGATCTGTGTCAAAGACATTTATTTGCCCCATTCATACTGATTTGGGATGAGAAGGTCTGCCCTAGGTAAGTCAGGACAGATATTTAAATCGGAGTACACAACACTGGACCAGAAAGAGTGTCCCCAGGCCTGAACCCAGACACAGGCCACTTAAAGTTTCCAAATCCAACAGCTCACGTTGCAGACAAAATTTTTCAGAAAATTCCATTTTTCTGAATGTAGAACAGAGGGTTTTGTTATTGATCTACTGTAGAAGAAAATTAATACATTTCAAAGCCTAAAACCTTGCTCTGGAATGGCATTGATTCCCCAGCCAGCTCTGGCTGCACCAGACATGCAGTAGCAGGAGGTTTGGGGAGACTTACAAGTATTGTCTCACCAAATACAAGGCTTCAAAAATCATAAGCCAAGTCTCTAGAACACATTGAATACTTACATATCATCTTTTTAATATAGTAAAAGTTGGGATGTTTCTGTTTTCTGGTTATTGTTTTGTACATTGCATCATGTTTTCAAAGCATAATTACTAGAAACTGCAGGAAAAACTAATCTTTCAGGGGAGGTTTCTTAGAGAAAAGATAAGAGTATCATTTGGAAACTGGCTTACAGACTCCCAGACATTTTGGTGAAGTCCTAGAGAAGTCCAATGAAGTCAAAATACTTAAATAAAATGTTCCTTTTAAATACCATCCCCACCTGTGAATATTAGATATAGACTTTGCATCCTGGTCCCTCTCCCTGTACTTTAGAAGTTATTGGTGGTAAAGCACAGACAGGCTGCGTTGTCCATCCTGGGAGCATGTCTGTGAAAAGGCATCTCCAGAACTAGGAATGACCAAAAGTAAACTGTTAGCTCCTGCAAACTGTGGATTAAAAGTCTGCCACTGACGCAGAGCATCCTGCACCCTAGACCTTTTGGCTGCGACTGAAGTTCATGGCACAATTGTTTTTGTACATGTTTAATTCTGAATATATAAGGTTGCATCAGATTACAGTTTTTAGAAGTAAGCATTTATAAGAGGTCTCAAAACCCCTCGCCCCTTCAGTTGTGTCAACCAACATAATAGTAAGTTAATTTGTGCATATGTAACCTCATACTTTGCTTTCAAGAAACTCAATAAGCTTGGCTATGCAAATATCATCAAAGCAATCAATGTAACTAAAACAACTTCATTTTAAAGACTGTGCAAACACTGATGTAAAAACTGGTTGTGACAATTTCATCATTCATTTTTGAACTGACTATATCTTCGCATGTTTTTTATGTTTACATGATGTAGTGGCTAGCATATAAACCAGTTTCAACACGGTGCTGAATTTTTTAAAAGTCATCTATATCAGATGATTGATTTACAAAGTAATTTAAACTTCATTTTACAAAGGTTAAGTGAGTTAGGACCCCACTTCACGTTTTGAGTAACCATGCAATTTTTATTTTATTTCTAAGAATACAAAGATGTGCTTTTTAGTTAAATTGAATTAAAAAAAAGGAAAATAATATAAAGAAAGAATCAATTTCACCGATAGAGGAAGGCAGTACAGATTAGATAATTTGCTTCAACTGAAATGAACTACAACAATAATTCTATAAAGTGTTCCTCTTCCCAGCTGACAACATGTAAATTAAAATAAACACATGGAACAGAATTATAACTATAAACCAACTGAAAGTGATATCACTGTTTGAGTCACAAGTCTTGTCACACACATAATCAAGGCAGGGCCAGATGCAGTTACACTAGCAGTATTGAGACTACACAACAATATGACGGTATCATTGGCCAAGCAAGTGGAAGCACTGCACAACCTGGTGCTAACTGAGAGGCTCCTTGACCATCCAGGTAAATCACTTTCTTTTATACAATAACTGAATGTCCCACAAGCACATTTAAGCTACCATCTCCCTCTAAGGACCCTCAGGGTAATGGTTATTGCACTATTCCACTCCACAGCTTCAGGAATGAAGCACTCTATATCTATAGGTGCCATTCCCAGCAGTAGCTCTCCTATACACATGGAGGAAGCACAAAACATTCATTGCCTCTTCCTCTGTGAGGACTGACCTATGTCCTACATATTTCCTGACTTCACCACCCATCTGTACATTGGGACCCCACACATGCATCCTTATTTCACTTGTATATAAAATAACTCATCTCTCTTTCCACACATACATCTACTTTCTGTATTATAGCTCTCATTTACCTTTGCTCATGAGCACAACATCTGTTATCTCAATTTATCTTACATGTGTTGGTACATTCTTTGCAGGGAAGGCAGTCTGTAGGAGACATTGAATAAATGGATCCACATGGGGAGAGTGGAGGGAAATGATATTCAAAGCCTACACCAGAAGGATCCATAGTAGTCTTTCCTACAGCTATCATATGCATGCTTTTAAGTCTTAACACTATAGTCTTAAAATTGTTGATACCTCAGCAATTCTTTTAGAATCTGTCATGTGACTCAGTCATTACACTGCACAGATCTGAGACCCTGTTCAGCCAAATGCCTGGACTGGTTCACAAAAAGCAACCACTGAAAAAACAGGATTCCTACAGATGAAGCACTAGGGAGAGAATTATGCAAGGTTAAATTTGTGGTGTGTCTATACAAGTGTAAGAAGATCTATGTCAGAGTTTGTAAGGTCCATTGCATTTCTTTCTCCTTTAGTACAAAGCTGAAAAACATTCTTCCCCGAGCAAATGTTTTGTAACACAAAATTCAAACTTGTCAAAGGTGCTCCTGTGGAGCCACAAGCAATCCCCTTGAAATATTGAGCCCTAAATAACAGTTTTTACTTCCTGACTGAGAGTTTTTGTTATTTTCTTATCTTTTATTTCCATCCAGCAGACAATGCAGTGTTCTTACTAGAAGAGATGGGGAGAACGGAGATAAAAACAATGAATACAGATGTGACTCTTAGAATGGGGAAGATATTGCTGTATCTGTGAGCTCTAGGGTATTCTCTCATTTAAAAATGAGGGGGGGGGAATGCAAGTGATTTAGTGCATTATTAATCACATTTAATAACAAAATTAAAAAATACAGAGTAGCTTCTAGCTCTAAGGTTTAGATAACTTGCAAAAATAAGAATTAGAAAATGTGAATCTTAACTGTTAGTGTCTATACTTTCCTCATTATTATTTCACGCAGAAACTGCCAAATAGATACTGTCAATACTAAACAGAAGAGCTGAGAAAGTCAGGACAGATAAAACTTGCACATATTCTATATTACCATCTGTGAAAAAAAGTCCAGTCATTCCATTTCAAGGACTATGACAGAAAGGTTATCGGAGTATCTTAACAGCTTTTGTCAACTACCTGTCTTGGCTTTAAACTAGGAGTTTGATTACCAAGAATGATGTAACCAGAGCAGGTTACTGCCAGCAAAGCTTCTGTGGGAAGCTGAATATAACTATTTTGTAATAATTGTAAAACTATTGTTATATTCTGCATTTGTAAATTGTAAAACTATTGTAAATTGTAAAACTATTGTTATATTCTGCATTTCTCCAGATAAACACTGAGTACACATATTCTTCAACAGTCTTTATCACTCCTGAGTAATCCAGTGGTTATTTCACATCTAACTCCAATCACGATTAATGACTTGGGTTTTTTCTTGCATTTTACATACTCTTGAGCATGAAAAAATCACTGCAGAATTACCAGCAAGCCTCTGCAGGAATTCAGTGACGACATCCAATCAAGTGACTTGTATAAGCACATCTAAAAAGCTATGGTAAACCAGACATCCAAATAGGTGTTTACCATTACCTACACCACGGGATCATTCCCATTGAAAGCCTCTTAAAAGAATTATGTAACAAGGTGGAACCTGTGTATATTTGCCCACCAGGAAAAAATACAAGGGGGAAGGGATGGTGAGGAAGAGGGGAAGGGAAAGGAAAGAGAAAGAAACAAAGGGAGGGTGAAAAGGGGAAGAAAAGCAGGAATGAGAGAAGGAAAGAGGGAGGGATGAAAAAGAAAAGGGTGAGGATTTTATGTATAATTGCAGAAGACAAAAAGGAAATAGGCAGGCTATAAGGTATTGCCTAGGATTTATATATGAGATTTGGAATATAACATTTTGGCAAGTTCATTTTAAAAGTCTAGGGTAGCAAGGTTATATTGTGCTTAATTAACACTTAGCAGGTTAATTTAACACTTTAAATAAACAGTTTGCCATGTCCAAATGTATTAAGCTTTTTCTACTTCTAAGCTATCTACAACTTGTGATAATTTAAATCATGAAACCTTTTCAAAAAGGAAGGGAAAAATATAGAAACAGAGTAAGAGTATGGAGACAGAGTCTGAGAGATCTTAAGCCTGGATCTCAAAGCAAGACTAGATTTGACCTATTGGATGTCGGAGAAAAGAGAATTCAGCTTTTCAGAAGTGCAGTTTCTAGAGGAAAGAATACCTGTTTGATCACTAGAGTATTACAGCAGGTTTTCCTACTCTTCCTTTAAAGTCACTGATAAAACAACTTCTCTGTTTTAAGCAAGTGGATATTAATGGTAACCATATGTAGCTTTTACAGACTTTCTTGACTTTTGTTTTAGAGGTTAGTAGAGATAGAAATGATTGTATTTGAAGAGGAAAATATTACTGCAGATTAAGAAAAAAAAAAAAGTCAGCTTAGTATTTAACAATAAAGAATACATTATGTCTCTTATTTTTCATTATTTTTATTTCCTGACATGTTTCTTGACAATGACCTGCAATGACAAAGGCAAGTAAAGAGAAGTGGGATAGTTTTGCAGGAACTATTAGCAAAGTAAACTCCATGAGGATTGCTGCTCACAGCAAATCTGATGCCTACTTGAAAAAATTGCAGTGTAGAATCACAGAATGGTTTGGTTTGGAAAGGACCTTAAAGATCATCTAATTCCAATCCCCCAGCCATGAGCAGAGATAAATGTCATGAAGCTGTGATTCCAGCAAGGACCCTTATATACATGAGTGCTGAAGGGGTCTTTGAAGTTTGTTCCTTCTATTTGTGGGGGAAAAAAAGACATAGAATCATAGAGTTAAGTTGGAAAGACCTTTAAGATCAAGGCCAACTGTTAGCCTAGCACTAACAAGTCCACAACTAAACCATGTCCAGAAGTGTCATACCTACATCTTTTAAAAGCCTTCAGGGATGGTGACTCAACCACTTCCCTGGGCAGCCTGTTGCAATGCTTGACGACCCTTCGGGTGAAGAAATTTTTCCTAATATGCAGTCTAAACCTCCTCTAGAGCAACTCGATGCCATTTCCTTTTCTCTTATTGCTTGTTACCTAGGAAAAGGGACTGACACCCACCTCACTACAGCCTCCTTTCAGGTACTTGTAGAGAGTGGTAGGGTGTCCACTCAGACTCCTTTTTGCCAGGCTAAACAACCCCAGTTCCCTCAGCCACTCCTCGTAAGACTTGTGCTCCAGACCCTTCACCAGCTTCATTGCCCTTCTCTGGACATGCTCCAGCACCTCAATGTCTTTCTTGTAGTGAGGGGCCCAGAACTGAACATAGGATTTGAGGTGCAGCCTCACCAGTGCTAAGTACAGGGGAACAATCATTTCCCTAGTCCTGCTGGCCACACCAATAACTAATAATTAATAACTAATGATGAACAACTAATTCCTCATCTGCACTTATCACCCACCTGTGAGAGCAAAACGTAAACAAAGAAAATCCATTTTCTTTCATCCTTTCACATACAGAAAATGGATTAGTTGGTAGATTAAAATTTCCAGTGAAAAGAAGGAAAAGGTGAGTTTTCAGGGGACTATTCAAAAGAATATACTATAATACCAAAATATAAAAAGTAATTTTTTCCCCTCCAAAATGACATGTTGAGTCAGTTTCTCATTTGAAAGGAAGTGACATACCTGCTATCTTGAAAATGTGATCTTGATGGGAAGAAGAAAGAAATAATATGATACATACTATTCTCTCTTCTTTTTAACCCCTTTCATAAATTACTTTTGTCTCTTTTTCTCCTCTTCATAAGCCAAGTAGAGAGACTTCATTTTTGCAAAATGAGGCTTCAAAAACCTGTAAATTATTGCCAGATCACATAAGTATGCCAACTTCCTGTACAACTTTTCAATGAAAGATCAAGGAAGATAAAACAATGAAATTTTAGAAACAAACTAGTTAGGCCTCCTAAATAGATACAGCATAGGATCTCTGGGTTTGTGACCTCTGTGTTTACATATGAATTCGAATTTCTTTGCCACTCATCTATGAACATATGCTAGTGTTTAAGTTGCTCACAGACAGATGGACTATGTGTTTGGCTACAGAAACTGATGTGTACTAAGAAAAAAAGCTCTTGGAACTGATACAGCTTCATGATTTCTTTTCAGTACTTCTTATTACAACAGCATCCAGAGGCACTAATCTGGTTGCTGGGCTGGATTCTGTACAAAATACATTTTGAGAGAAAAGCCATTTTTAAAATTTCTATCTGTTTCTAAAACATCATAAAAAATAGTTCTTACTGGTAGCAAGGGATTTTCTGACAATATATTTTCTCATCAGAAAATTGTCAGCTGGAAAGAAATTGAACTACTAGTACAAAATGATTTTCTTGACTCTCAAATTTTGAATTCTTTTTTATAGATTTTTTTTTCCTTTTGACCTTTCTTGATACTGAATTGGCATTTTATTTTGAAATCATACTGATTTTTACTTTTGAAATTCTGAGACTTGTGGAAGGTTTAAATTAAAAGAAAGTAGCTCAAAAAATTTAACCGACGTCTGAATCTTTCACAATATTGCCATTTGCCTGAAAAAGAGATTTAATTGTCTTTTTCAAGTTCAAGGAAAAAAAATGAAACAAACCCTGGGAAGTTTTTAAAGCTCAGAAAAAATATGTCTTCATCCACAAAATTGGAACAGTGAAAATATCAGTATTAATGTGAATTAAAATTTATCAAATGATACATCCATGCCCCAGATGTTTTCTTGGGTTTTTTTGTTAAGCTTTTGTCAGCCTGTTTCAGGGTTGGGGTTTTTTTTGTTTGTTTTTGGGTTTTTTTCTTTTTTTTGGAGGGGGGTCCTTTTTTAAAGTCTTTTTGATATTTCCGTGTATTAGGATACTTTTATAATGTGTTTGAGCCTTTGCATATTTCAGTAAGGCTAATGCTTGCTTGCTTATTTCTGCTAGTCTTGCCTTCTATTTTGAGTTGTTTAATATATTTCTTTACTAAAACCATTTTAAATTGTGCTAGTCAATGACTTGTCTTTTCTACCATGTCCTCATAACCAATAGGGGACTTTATTTCATAGATAATTCTCCCTTTTTTTTTTAATGTTTTGGTTGTTTCATTCTTAACTAACATGCCCATGCTAGTGTTTGTTAAGAGGAATCCGTACTGAAAATGTTCTTCCTACTTGCTTAGTTATGCAGTTCAAGCTATTCACGTTTAGGTTGTTCACACGTACATCTATGGAGTACACACTGTCAGCAAAGTACTTCACAAGGTGACCAGTATCCAGCAGACAACAGTCTGCTGCAAAAAGACATAATATCATTAACTCCTTCATACACACTAAAAATTTCCTTACAGTGTTCTCAACATTATAGTATTTTAGTTCCTTGCTTTGTTAACAATTACTCTTGTAAAAAGACTCTGGGATTGAAAAGTATTACCTCCATTTCACAAAACGGGAAAATGCAGGATGGGGTAGATAACTAATTCGCTTGATGCACAGAAAAGTCTGTAGCTGACACGAGATGTGATCTCTCAAATACCCCACACACATTGGCTCTTAGAGAAGCCACTGCTTAATAAAGTAAAAATGAACGACAGACATAGTGTGGATATTAAATTTTAAATTAAAGTTCAGGCCTTTGGGGTTTTTTTTTGCAAAGTGTTCAGGAATGCAAACCAAATGGCATCCAAAGATAGTGAATTGGGATCACTACATACAGTCTTTAACATATTTTCATTTTAAAAAAAAGAAGAAAAGAAAAAAATAAAGATAGGAAAATGCTACAGCCAACAGCTGTCACTGCATTTCAAACTAATCTGGCCATTCTTGTTCGATGAACAGCTCTACCCCTCAATTTGCAGTACCATAATGATTGTCTTTATATATATGTGTATATATATATATATATATATATATATTTGAAAATTTAAGTCTAAAGAGAGCTCTTAAAACATATTTTTGTAACTAACTTCCTATATTGCGTGAGTATAATAGATCATACTTTCATGAAAATACTGATGAATCACTGGACATGAAATTCAAACTATCCAAAACCCTCTCGCGTTCTGCAAAACCTGGTATTTATATGGTTGTCAGAGCAAAGTGCAGTCAAATAAAATAGTCCAGCAGACTGATTATCATTAATCAAGTAAAAGTTTTAAAATTTGTTTTGAATGAAGCTGAACAAACAAGATATGGAGACCTGTTCAAGTTTCTTTTTGTTTCCTGGCTATGTATAATCACATTTCTGGCAATGCCTCCTCCAAATTCAAGTGCTGACAAGGCAGGAATCTGTCACTGTGTCCAGCCAATTCAGTAAGCCAGAATCACTAATGGTGGATGAATGCATATGTTATGCTTTTCTTAAGCCAAAGTTTCCAAAGGTAGCTACTGAAGGTTTCACTTACATATCTGTTTTCAGGTGCTGTTTTACCCAGCTCACATTAGCATTAGTAAGCAATTATAAATTTAAATTTATTTATTGTTTTTAAAAAGTCGGGTGTCTCATTTTCACTCCATTGTGTGGATACTTATATAGGAAAACTATGCTTTTCTGATAAAAAAATTTAGAAGTTACTTCCCTGTGCAAAATAAGAATATTTTGGGGATTTTCATTTGTGTTTTCTTCTACACATTTCTAACATTAACTTAAAACATCTTCACAGCTAGTTAAAAATATTGTTTTATCTAATTAAAAATAATAAAGCACATAAAAGAAAATAAGAGTGCACATGTATGAAATTGCTTAAAAGACAAGATTAGGTAAAAATACTGAATGAACTGCAATTCTGTTTGCAGTGTTCTACATCCAGACCGGACCTGACTAATTGCCCACTTTTGGCCGGAGGCTCCAGATTTCCATCCCCACCTTCAGGCTTGCCAGGCCTCATTCATCTGGCATCTCTGTCATGCATCCTTCTGCCCAGCCGAGGTATAACGTGTCCTGCTGGCAAAGCAGCAATTGCGACCGTTCATTGCCAGAGGCCCCAGTGGCACCTGCTCAGCCTGCAGCCATCTGACCTCCTTTTCCCACTGCCTCCCAGTCCCCTCCTGCAATCCCCATGCAGGCTCAGCATAGGTTTAAGGTTGTCCAGACTCCTGATACCACCACCACCACCTTGTTCCCAGGCAGCAAGCTAGCAACCAGCTAGCCAGCTTTGCAGAAGCGCTGTCAATCTTTTTTTTTTTTTTTCTTACTAGCCCTCTCTTTTCCCCAAAGCTTCCCATTCACCTGTCCCAAAGAGTGTGCGTGCTGAAATAGCAGTGTATGCACAAGATGCTCAGCCCTGTTCACCTCAGACACAATTTTTAGTCTCTGAAAATAGCCATACAACAGCTTCAGTTCCTAGTGGTCTGTCAATAACAATTTACTGTCAGTCTGTTATTTTTCATTTGGGTTGCAATGCTTCTGAACACAGAGTTTTTGTATTTACTTGACTTCTGACTTCTGGATGTCCAACCCTGATTTCTTTACTTGTTCTTATTTTAACTGGGATCCTCAGATAATGTCCAACCCAAAATACTTTGTATTTAATAGTAGAGGAAATCATTCTTTTAGTGTATTGTAGAACAGGATCTACATTTAAACTGCTAGCACACTTCTCCATGATGATACAGAATTAAGACACAAAACTTCTTCCCAGTGAATAAATATCAAGTAGCCTACCTACAAGTGAATTTTCATCTATTCCTGTGAAGGAAGAAGTTGATTATAGAGACATGGGCATCAGCTGCATGCCTGCAACTATGTCATATGATGCAGAACACATACTACCCTGGCTGAAAGATGAGGACCCCTTCTGCAACTTGATAAATCTGAGCCTGATTGATGGATCACATGCTCTGACATCAGTGTAACCGCACCGATCAATTCTACAACTAGTTTTTATTATTGAGCAAAGGCATTGCTAAAATTCAGCAATAGCTGCATTTATAGGTTTTCATTTACCTTTGTAGTAACCCTTTAAATAGGATAGAGGGTTAAGGACTGGTTTAAACTGCCTTAGTATTTCACATGTAAATAATTGTCAATTAACCAAAACTCCATTAGGAAGCCAATAATGGGCAATTATTTTTAATGGAAATGTTCTCACCACTTTACAGCTTTGTCAAGCAGTTCAGTACAGGCAGCATGTTAAATCACCACGTTTTTCCAACAAGCTATTTGAAATCTGTGGCAGCCAGATTTGATTGATGCAGTGTACCAGAGAGCATAAGTATTGCAGAAAATGGTATTTCAGAGTTCAAAGCTGTAGAAAAATTGCTGTTTAATAATTCAGCAGTGAAATGAAAATAATGTAAAGAAGATTAGGCATGCTCTTTTATTGGGTGGTATTCATAGCAATGTTCTCATTTCTAGACCTGTTTTTTTCTAGTGATATTTTTAATCAAATGCTTTGAATGAAAGCTTTGGGGGTTTTGGTTTTTGGGTTGGGTTTTTTTGTGGGTTTTTTTTGAGAGTGAGGCCAGAAGGGGGACCTCTTCTAAAAGAACAATCCTTTATTCAGCATTATGGCAGAACTAAAATTTGTTCTGTGTATCATACTTTCCTTTTGTTTCTTTCACAATGATACACAAATAATTCAGCAGAAATCTATGTCCCTCTGGAAGCTATTGTTTTAATTGTGTGAAGTATTCAAAACTAGTTGTAAACACTCAGCTGCACACTATTTTAACATAGCCCAGATGAGAATTGGAGTACTAGGATAACTGCAATTTTCATCTATTTCAGTGTTTCTCCTATCTCCAGGGCTTCCTTTACACTCAAGATGAGTTGCTTGGCCAGCATACAGTGTCTCTTACACGTGCCCATTCCCACCCAGTTGCAATTCCCTTGACAGAAATTCTGAAGAGCAGGAATCCCCAGACAGCAGAAAAAAACAAGTTGATGCTCTGAAGTCCCCTATATTGGGCATCTAAATAATAAGACACCTCTGTCAATATCACTACACATCTCATATTTCCAGAAGATCTGAAAATTATTTAAATGCATATTTTTGACAAAAATACCCCATGGTTTTCTCTGATGAAAATAATTACAACTGCACCCACCAAAATAAATATTCAAAGCCATTTGAGAATGCTTGTCAAGCAGTTGGACAATTTGCTGAATTCTCAATTCTAAGGATTTAATTTCCAAAAGTGTTCTGCAAATTCAGTTTCAATTGTTTATTTGCCTGGATGAACATCCTGGCTATTGGAAATCCACTTTTCAATGGAGCTGATTTGCTAAATCCTCTCCGTGTTTGAGAATACAAACATGGATTGCAAGCATCTTGGGGGAATTTGCTCACCCTGTACATTTTTCAGTATTCAACATACCTGGTTTGAGTTTTTTGCTTGCTATCAAAATACAAAAGAACAATCATAATAAGAGTAATAATTCACATCAAAGTGTTTCTAGATTTCAACTCATGAAAGCATGCAGTAAATTAATTCAGCCATTATTTTAGTTAACAAGAGCGCTAATAAAGGAACTGATACAGATTGCTGGAATCCCAAACACAGCTGTAACAAGGGAGATTTCTGCTGCAGCATATACCCCCTACTGTGCAAAACACCCCCTAAGCCATTATAAGATTAAGCCAGTCTAGACCTGTTCAAAGAAAAACGTTGCAGGCACTGCTCTGTTTACCAATCTGGAATAGCATTATCTAGCAACTTCTATTTTAGTACTTCAGTGCTACTCAAAGGTTTGAAGACCCCTTCCATGATATTAATCATCCTAGATATATTTTTTGGTTCACTGTGCTCTCCGATTGCACGATCTTCCAAATTTTACATAAATTTTCAGTAGTTTTCAATAATTTTTGAAAATGGAAGAAAAAAAATAAGACATATCCCCAAACATGAACTATAACTTGCAACTTCTATAATCTATCTCAGAATTTGAAAGAGTGGCAATTAAAAAGAGCTCTTTTTCCTGAATTTCCATTCTTCTGTGCCTTCCTAGATTCTGCAGATTCACTTCTGTAAAAATGAATTGAAGAATACAATTTTATATGTATTGTTTACATGTGAAAACTATACATGACATACTCATGACATACATGACAGACTATACATGGCATACACATGAAGACTATTTTGCTTTCTCTTGTGTGAGAAAATAAAACAATAAACATTTTTTCCAGTTAAAATACAAGGCATCAAGCATTCAGAGCGCAAAACTGTTTTCTCAGTTCTGCAAACAGCAATGTATATAGGTAAAGCAGCACATGTGCAAAGATCTGAAAATATCAAGCTGCAGGGTACCTCATATGTCAACCTGTCACATAAAGTGGAATCAAGCAGCATACAGCAGATACTTGCTCTTATCACAGATGCTCTACCATATCTTGCAGTTGCTAACAAATAACTTATATTTTGCTGTAAAAGAAATCACTAGAAAACATGCTGACCTTTTTTAACAGACAATAAAATTACTTTCTGGTGGGAATATCCACACATTTAAACTTATACAGGTGCTTAGCTGCAGCACTGGAACCATTCCAGCATGTCCAGCTTCTTCAGTATCAGGTACATTGCAAACACTGCCACAGCAGTTTTTTAAGCCAGTGTTTTCAGTCTGGGTCCTTAATAGGTTTTAACAGAGATGGAAAAACAACTTAAGGAATCTTAAATGTGGATTGTCAAAGAGCACATATGACCTTGTAACTCTTAGTCATGTATGACAAACCACTGAGAAACAAGACATGAAATACCAGGGATCACAAATCCCTAAATTAACAGAATCATTGATATACATGAACAAGAAATATTCTCCACAGTATTATCCAATATTTAAAATTATTCAAGATTTTAATTAGGAATGAGCCTTATAGGAAATAAATCAGAACCTATAAAAACATCTGTAATGTAGACCATAGATTTTTTTCATTGAATTCGTTAAGAATTATGTATTGGAATTTTTGTACCAATTCTTAGAATCCCAAAGCAGTAATAAAGTTAATTTTCTAAGAATTCCATTTATCATTCTTCCTATATAAAATCTAAAAAGCATTTCCGTAATGTGTAATACTTCCTATTTAACGAATATCCATTTAAATCAAAGCAATTGCTACTTTAGGATTTGTGGAGAAATGTTGAAAAAAGTTTACTTAAACAAATAAAGATAACTACACCGTGCACAAAGCAGATTCAAAATTTTTTATTCCGACTTTTATTAAGGCAATACATTAAGATTTTATAAACCTGTGCTTTACTAAATGCACATTCTGAAGCTTAGTTAGTGCCACTGTACTGTGAGTCAGATGTGTGAATTTAATCTCTGCTGCGATATATGTGGGTGAATGTTCTTCAGAAAGTTATTTAAAATGCCTTAGTTTTTACATTGGCAGAAAACAGTGCTGATTTACTAAATTACTGATAGTTTGTTGTTTGGGTTTTTTTTACGTATAAATAAACTTACATTAGGACCTTCACGGAGTTAGGGCCTTCACAGAGTTACTATGTGATACTATCTATCAGTATCTAATACTGCTAATACTATTACTAACTACTGAATAATACTACTACTAATAAAATAAATACTGAGAGGCAGTAGAATTGCAAAATAACTTTGGAATCACAAAGTAGTTTGTGTTGGAAGTGACCTCCTGGCACCACCTAGCCCAGCCTGCCTGCTCAGGCAGCATCAGGCCCAGTCCCTGCTCAGTCAGGTTTTGGATATCCCCATGGATCGAGACTCCACAACAGTTCTGGGCAACCTGTGCCAGTGTTTTATAAATCTCACAGTAAAAAAAATGTTTTCCTGGGTTCAGATTGAACTTCCTATTTTTTAATTTGTGCTCATCATCTCTCCTTTCACTGTGCACTACTAAGAGTCTGTCTACCACATCTTCAGTCCCTCCATCAGGTGGGATTACATGAGTAATCACCAGGCTGAAGAATCTCACTTCTCTCAGCCTTATCTGCTCCAGTATCTTTATCATTCCTGTGGCCCTTCACTGGATGCTGTCCCTATCTTTCTTGTACTGAGGTGTCCAGAAGTGGTACAGCTGGATCTGTATGGATCCAGATGCATCTCACGAGGGCTGAGCAGAGGGGAAGGCCCTCCCCAGCCAGCTGGTAACAGCCCAGCAGACTGTCCGCCTTCCTTGCTGCAAAGGAACATTGCTGGTTCATGGTCATCTGGTTCACCAGGACCTCAAACTTCTCTACAGAGTTTTTTTCTGGGCAGTCATCCCCCAGTGTGCACTGGTGAATGGGGTTATTCCTTCCCAGTGTAGGTTTTTATTTTTTGCTTTGTTGAATTTAATGAGGTTCCTGTTGGTCAGTTTCTGAAGCCTGCCTTAGGTCCCTCTGAATGGCAGCACAGCCCTCTTGTGTATCAGTCACTATACATACAGCTGATCTCAGTATTTAGAACTCTAGGATTTAAGGGAGACATGAGGCATTCGTATTTTCCTGACCTGGAAGACAGCCAAATTTTAGGACTCTGAATCCAAGGTAATAAAGGAATTATATATACCAGTAGTTAAAATTATATTGTTTTCATTTTATTTCATGTCCTTGTCTGTATGAAGAAGCACTGAGCTCTCTCGAATGTAAACCAACAGTACTGAGCCTAGCATAAAGCAGAGCTTCATCTGTGTTCAAAGGCATTGTGGGGAGTAAGAGCAAGCCTGCCAGGAAAAAAGCCAAATTATGTATTATAGTCTGGGGTTTATGGTAATCACCCAGGAAATGGGAAGAGCTGGTCTTTTGACCTTTGCAACCCAGAGCGATTTATACCAACATTTCTCCCTCCTCAGACAGTCATGTTTTCCAAGAAAATACTGAGTATATAAAAAAATTCAAACCCAGAAAGAAACTTGGAAGCAGAGCTCAGGTCTGACCTTTTTTGATTTTTAAATAATTTCAGCCTCTGTCTAGATATTTATCTTCTGTCTCCATGATAAACTCTCAATAGTTACTTGATAAGCTATTATTTAAGGAACACTCTAGAAAAATGTTCCAGTGCCTTTCAAACTGAGACAGGCCTATAGCTACATCTTCATTAAATGACAGTTGAGTACTACAGAAGTGATACCTTCTGGAAAACATACTGAAGTCCTGCTCAATGTATGCACTTGCAGAGAATTACTTCAGTAGTATGTTCCAAGGGGATGAGCATATTCATCTGAAAACACCATAAGCTTTCAAAGAAGCCAACCTTTAAGTTCCAAAATCAGATTCAACAGTATTGATATAGATAGCCCTGCATTTGACCTTTCCTATTGATTAATGCTAGGTCAGCCCTTTTGCAGTATATTCATCTTTTTGGATTGCACTTTGGAAGCAATGGATGCTTCTAACTGATTGCATGGGGAGTACAGAGGTCTAACCCTGACTTTCTTCGGGCATTACTCGGATGCTAATGTTGAATTTGCCTCTGTGGATGTCACCTGACATTTGCATTTATCATATGCACTCTTTTCTTTCCTGTTTTTGGAAACAGTCCATTCTCAATATTTATCATTACTCTTAAGTGTAAAGAGGGAAAAAAATAATCATGATGTATATCACAAAACAAGCAAATGAGGAATGACCATAGTTTGGCTCTCTCTCAGGCTGACGTCATAGCACTATTATTTTTGTAACAAGAACTTTCACAGTGTCAAATTTTGTACCTGTCTTTCCCCTGATGGATTTATTTTAAGTTCACTATTAGGATAAAACAATCAAAATGAAAAGGCATATAACGAACATTGAGTGAAATAATGGAAAGTGTGTAAGATAAGTGTAAAATCTATAAATCTGTGGCATGAACACATGTAAGTAGCCAGATCTTGTCTTCATAAACATGCAAATCAGGATTAGTAGTAGTCCTGGCAGCAGTAACACTGCAAGTATATTGAAACATAAATTCAATCTGAAGTGTTGCAGAATTGTTCTGGATCTCTGCTTGATCACTGTGATAAGGCTATATTTATATGTGCTCCCAATTGTGTTCATACTT
Source organism: Falco rusticolus (assembly GCF_015220075.1). Classification (NCBI taxonomy): domain Eukaryota; kingdom Metazoa; phylum Chordata; class Aves; order Falconiformes; family Falconidae; genus Falco; species Falco rusticolus. The sequence continues at coordinate 21,739,680 of NC_051189.1, forward strand.
CTTTAAGAGGTACATGAAAAGTATGTGAAGCATATTCTTGCCTTGGAAAGCCACCAAGAACTGAGAAAGCTCTGGAGACTGCAGAATATGGTTAGGCAAAGGAGGGTCTTAGCATAGCTCTGAAGCAGATCTCTGAAATGATGGAAGATCTTCTTACCAACCTATATGGCCTTAACAGAGTTTACTGCTACTCAGAAAGATTACTAAAGCTAAGATGACTTTGAGATGGCATACTCACCTAGAGAGACATAGGTAGGCCCCAGACATTGTGTGCAAAGCTTTTGTTCTGTTCTGTCTTTCCTAATTGTAAAAAGTGGTAAACAGAGCAAGTAAACCAAATATTTATAAGCATAAGCTTTAGTCAGAAATTGTATTTCACTAGATGTTTTTTGTGTTCACCTATTTCTGAAAGGTTTTTCCCTGCAGACCCTGATATATGGAATGACCCACCAGAACTAGGTTTGTCTACACCAAGAGTTCTCACATCTTGACCTGTGCTCCTTCTACTGCAATGCTCACATAAAAGCTATCCATTTCTAATAATAATGTAAGCTGAGCTGGGCTTATGATGTTATTTATTTATAAATAGGAAAAATATTTTCAAATTATTAAAAACAATTAAATTTTACACATAGCTAATAAGTGTAACTAAATGCTAGTACTATAGTCACTGCCATCTTCCCTCTTCCTGTCTGTTATATTCAAAGCACATATTTCAAATTAGATGGTAATTCTTCACAGTAGCCTTTCCTCACATACACTTCATTGCAAAGGACTACAGTTCAGAAAACAGATTTTATAAGAAAATTATTAAACACATGTATTTGAGGTCACAGATCTGCCAGTGAGGTAAATAGCTAATTGCTGTTAACCTACTAGTGCATCAAGAGTCTACGAAGCTTCTAGTTCTATAGAATTTACCTTGTCGTGGTTTAACCCTGGCCAGCAACCAAGCACCATGCAGCCACTTGCTCACTCCCTCTCACCCGGAAGGATGGGGAGGAGGATCAGAAATGAATGTAAAACTTGAGGATTGAGATAAGAACAATTTAACAGGTAAAGCAAAAGCCACACATGCAAGCAAAGCAAAGCAAGGAATTAATTCACTGCTTCCCATGGGCAGGCAGGTGTTTGGCCATCCCCAGGAAAGCAGGGCTCCATCACACATAACAGTTACTCTGGAAGACAAACACCATAATGCCAAATGTCCCCCCCTTCCTTCTTCTTCCCCCAGTTTACATACTCAGCATGACGTTACATGGTATGGAATACCTCTTTGGCTAGCTTGGGGTCAGCTGTCCTGGCTGTGTCTCCTCCCAATTTCCCATGCCCCTCCAGCCCTCTGGCTGGCAGGGGCTGAGAAAATGAAAAGTCCTTGACATCACCCAGCAACAACTAAACTCATCAGTGTCCTATCAACGTTGTTCTCACACCAAATCCAAACCACAGCACTGCACCAGCTACTAAGAAGAAAATTAACTCTGTCCCAGCTGAAATCAGAGCATACCTCTATTTCCCCAGGATTGGGAAGGCAAAAAGAGAATTTTTGTGGAATAAATCCAGAGGTAAAGAATCCAACTCCCCAAGGAAATCAACATTAAGTACAGTTTAAAGAGTTTCAAATTTCAGACAGGATATACAAAGAACAAGTGAAATAGTTTATGCTAATGGAAACATTTTGCAGCTTTCACTGCATCATAATGTTCACTTTCAACTACATGGCTACAGTAGAAGTCTTAATCTTCAAAGGGTGGGTAGATAGATGCTGTACCAACACAAGCTATTATTAAAAAATACAGAAGTGACTCTTGCAAAGTACAAGAGCAAAGAAGAGATTTAGGAACATATTTTTTGTGTAACACTCAATCAGTGATGATTCTAGAAGAATATACTATATGCATATCTGGATAGGATCCACCCTGGCCATCAGCAAAGGTTTTGCTTTGGCTTTAAAATTTGAAATTGAGGTAAATATTTTTTTGACTATATATGTTCATGCTGTGTCAGTGGAAAAATCTGTTCATATAGCAAAGATCATTTACATTGATTATTAGGTTTGTTCAAGACTCAAAAGTATGTATATAAAGCTTAAACGTATAGGAGCCTCACTTCATGTTCCTTTTATGCTTCGCAGAAAGATGCTACTTAAAATAATTTCCTAATGTCTTGGTGCATCCTTTCTTCAAAGAGGCCAACCAGTCTTTGTTATGTCAAAATCTTATTCACCTTTATCTGTCTCCAAGTAGTCCTTCCCACCAGATGAAAATACTTTTTATTCCAAGAGCAAAACAATGCGTATGTAATTTATGCAGCACTAAATTTCTAGTAATTTAGCAGACCAATAAACTCTTTTTCTAAACCTGCCTGGATTTTTATGACTGTATCAATATATTCATATCCTAACATCTATATAAGGAAGTTCTGCAGACAGGATTGGATCTTAAATTGATTCTGTCTGCAGCTTGATGTCTACCTTAGCAGCTCCTAAAGACAGTTGTGTAAGTGTGAGATCCACATGTCAGGCTCTTCCCTGAAAGTGGTTATTCTTTTTATTTTGTCACACCACACAGACCATCACTACAAGTAGGTTTCATCTCATGCGCAGCCGGTGCAGAATACATTAAATTCACTGTTGATATCAAAATCAGTTACTGCTTGGACCCATTGCACTTGTGTTGATCTGTATACATGGAACAGCCATTTACTCATCACTTCCAGAAATCAATACTTGGTTGTTTGTGGGGACAGTGTGGGTGTGGGTGTATGAGTGTGTGAAATTTGAGTTTCCAGCAGAAGAAGAAAGGTTCACCAGTCTGTCTCTGAAAACTGCACAGGGGCAGCTACTTTAATATTTAACCATTTTTCCATCCTTCTCCAATCTAGTAGGCCCAAACTCAGAATACATCCTTAAGCTGTAATACACCTGGATTCAACATTTCCTGTGCATAAAAGAAATAGAACTCATTCTTTTCTATTGAAATATTTGAAATGTGTTCTTCCAACTAACCATCAGAAAACCTAAATGATAATAGAAAAGAGGATACTTGTGAGAAAACAGCCTGTGACATTTACAGTTTACCATATGTGCTGATATAATTAGATGATATAAAGCAGACATATTTGCTAACTAACAGTGAAATGACAGAAAATATGGGTTTCTCCCATTTTTAAGTCATCATTGAAAGAAATAAATATGCCATATAGAGGCAGCCATCCCTGACATGATCACATTCAGTGAAATACTTGAATTTTTGGTATTTAAAGTATCAGCCAGCTACAGGGTATCAAGACATGCTATGGAAAGGGTGAATGCTAGCAGAAAGTCTTGTTGGGAACAATTAGGTCTTGATTCATTGAGGTAGACATTGATTAAAGTGATGGTAGAAATCATGCTTTATGTCAAAAAGCTTGACTAGATGTTTCACTGCATGCCACAGAGTAAAGAAATGGCTTAAAACATGGATGTATTAAGCTGTACGTTGTTTGTAATGTTCCTGATTGCTGGAAGCCAAGTAAGTTCCTCTATATTATCCATTTCCTAGTATATGCATTTATTTATACACATATAAATGCACATGCATGCATATACATGCATATGCATTTGTGTATTTCTAAGGTCTAAGCACACATAACACATACAACCCTTTTAGAAAAGATCTACTTTCCATCAAATGAAGTTACACGAATGTAGCAAGCAAACATATTTTAGTCTCATGGCAAAATTGTTTGATACCTATTAAAACTGGTGCCTTGTTAATTTAGGAGCACAAATCCCCTTGGTTTAATCCAAACTTTATAGCATTTTGCAAAGAAAACATGGGCTGGAAGCAGGGATATGTTTGACTGTCAAATGAAAAAATGTGTGAGAGGAAAAGGATTTTTTTCTACAAAAAGATCTAGAAAAGTTCAACAAAAAAGTAAGTCAAATGATCAGTGAGGCTGTAGGTAACCATTTCAAAAGTTCATTCAAGATAAGATGAACCTTATAAAGAATCACTGTAATAATTCTTGTGATAATATCAACCGCAATTTTCTGAAAGGACAAATTTGAACATCTGAATAAATTTGATCCTCTAAGTTGACATTATTAATTGCTGATGCCCACCACCACCACCACCTGCCCCTCCCCCCCAGCAAAATCTTGAGATATCTCAAAAACATGCAAAAATCAAATCACTTTAAATACTCATTAAAAACTTTGTCATGCTTTTGCATTGGCTGGGTGAGTTCCAGTACTAGATCCCCAAATAACATTATTTATATTGATTATTATTAGAATAAGTTATATGCTAAAACAAATCAGATAAAAAAACCCCTCTCTCCAAACCTAAATGCTGCCACGTTTTCCAAATTTATATATCTAGTGATGCATAGACTATTCAAATGTTACTCTGTGAGTAACATTGCTATTTTCTAACCATATATCATATATTTATTTAACATATAAAGTCTTAGTGTGGGCATGCATCTTGCTAAGAGTGGATTTCCAATGAGCCAGGCCCATGATCTAGGCCTTTACAAGGGCATTGGAAGTAACCTTGGGCCAAAGCAAGAGGGAAGTAAACTGGCTGAAGCAGCAGGAAAACAGGACATTGTGATTGGAGACCCGGATCTGGGCTGTACCTGACGCAAGTGGAGAGGCCAAGCAGAATTCATAAAGAGGCACGTGAACAGTGCATGCCACCAATCATTTATTGCGTGATCAGTGCGTGATCACGTGTACTAAAATGCTATCATTATATAAGACTGACTGTTACAAGCAATAAACAGCTTCTGCTTGATCCACATTGAATTGCATGGAGTCCGTTATTTCTTCCCACATCTTAGAAGTACATGCAAGTAGATAGATAAAAGTAATTCACTCCAAATACAAAAATTGTCTTTCTCTTTAAAGAAAACTTGTTGAAATCGATACCATTTTTGCTCTTGTACTTCTCCATAGGTAGCAGTGGCCATTCAGCTCATAAGAATATATGACTTTGGTTCAGGTAAAGATGGTGGTGTGCCATGTGTAACAGAGTGTAGCATAAGAGCACAGTGAACACAGGTCAACAACTTATCTATGAAGCACTTAAATCTGAAAATCAAACTATCTGTTTAACAGAGTCCTTTTTTAAGTAGAAAGTGGAAGTAAGAAAACTATTTGACAAATCAGACTTCCTCTCATGAATTCTTATACAAAAAGCTTATTTTAAAAAATCTTCCCACTAATATATAAGAAGGTGATCCGAGCTTGAGATGCAGTGTTCATAAACTTCTCCAGCAATTCTATAAAACTGGTGTGGAAGCACCCTATTCACCCTTATTCTGAGAATAGTGGAGTTTGGCATACTGTCAGTATAATGTTAATGCTTTTCATTTACTTACAAAAACTTTCAAAGTTTATTCCCTCATTTTTGTATCACCACTGTTTCTTTTTCCAATTTGAAAAAAAAAATAAAATCATGCACAAATATTTGACTTTTTTTTCTGTCTCCAGCTTATTTATACAGTGTATAAAGGCAGCTGTTTCTCTAAAATTAAAATATTGTAAACTGATTTTTTCACTGTTCTTTTGAAATGTTTATAAGTATTATATTTAGTAATGACTGTATATATCAAAAAAATCTATAGAAGTTCTTTTATCTCAGTTTCTAGGTTTTGGTCCAAGTCATCATTATAAGCTTAAAAGAATTCAGTCTTCCTCTCTTACAAAGTTTCAAAGCAGAAAATAACCCTACAAAGACAGTATGTGGAAAACCATTTGCTTTTCCAGCTAATGCAGACACAAGAAGTACCTCTGAATATAAATCTAAAACAACTTCATTTTGAGCAATGATTATACTGGAATTAATGATAAAGTCTCCAATAGAACATTACTTTACTGGAAAAGGTCAAGTCATGAAAGCTGGAATGCTCTGCAGACCAAGATAACTTATGTAATTAAATATACATAGATATATATGAGTATGTGTGTGTATATGTATATGCAAACACATTTATAATTGAAACATTTTTAATACCTATTTCAACCTTACTGCAATGTAATTTAACAAATTTTAATTACAGGATATTTTTTTCCTGGTAAAGGCATTTATCATAGAATCATAGAATTACTTAGTTTAGAAAAGACCTTTAAGACCATAAGTCAAACTGTTAACCTAGCACTGCCAAGTCCACCACTAAACCATCACTCTCAGTACCACACCTACACACCTTTTAAATACCTTCAGGGACTCAACCACTTCCCTGAGCAGCCTGTTCCAATGCTTGACAACTCTTTCAGCACAGTAATTTCTCCCAATGTCCAATTTAAACCTCCTCTAGTGCAGCTTGAGGCCATTTCATCTTCTCTTATCATTTGTTACCTAGGAAAAGGGACTGACACCCACCTCACTACAGCCTCCTTTCAGGTACTTGTAGAGAGTGGTAGGGTGTCCCCTCAGACTCCTTTTTGCCAGGCTAAACAACCCCAGTTCCCTCAACCACTCCTCGTAAGACTTATGTTCTAGACTCTTCACCAGCTTCATTGCCCTTCTCTGGACATGCTCCAGCACCTCAATGTCTTTCTTCTAGTAAGGGGCCCAACACTAAACACAGGATTTGAGGTGCAGCCTCACCAGTGTCAAGAACAGGGGGGCAATCACTTCCATAGTCCTGATGGCCACATGATTTTGGATACAAGCCCATACACTGTTGGCCTTTTTGACCACCTAGGCACATGGCTGGCCCATGTTCAGCCGGCTGTTGACCAACACCCCCAGGTGCTTTCCCACCAGGCAACTTTCCAACCACTCTTCCCCAAGCCTGTAGTGTTGTGCAAGGTTGTTGTGACCCAAGTGCAGGACCCAGCACTGAGCCTTCTTGAACTTCATACAACTGGCCTCAGCCCATTAGCCTGTCCAGATCTCTCTGTAGAGCCTTCCTACCTTCAGGCTGATCAACACTCCCCCACAACTTGGTGCCATCTCCAAACTCAGTGAGAGTTCACTTGATCCCCTCATCCAGATTATTAATAAAGACATTAAACAGGACTCATTCCAGTACTGAGCCCTGGGCAACTCCAGTTGTGATTGTCCACCAGCTGGATGTAACTCCATTCACCACTATTCTTTGGGTTCAGCCAGCCACCCAGCTTTTAACCCGGCACAGAGTACACTCATCCAAGCCACAAGCAGCCAGTTTCTTCAGGAGAATCCTGGGGGAAATAGTGCCAAAGGCTTTGCTAAAGTCTGGGTAGAGAGCATCCACAGCCTTTCCCTCATCTACTATGTGGGTCACCTTGTCACAAAAGGAGATCAGGTTTGTCAAGCAGGAACTGCCTTCCATAAACCCATGCTGACGGTGCCTGATGCCCCAGTTGTCCTGTCCATGCTGCGTGATGGCACTCAAGATGATTTGTTCCATAACCTTCCCCAGCACCAAGGTCAGGCTCATAGGCCTGTAGTTCCCTGGATCCTCCTTCCAGCCCTATGTGTAGATGCATGTCACGTTTGCAAACTTCCAGTCAACTGGGACCTCCCCATTTAGCCAAGACTGCTGACAAATGATTGAAAGTGGCTTGGTGAGCACTTCCATCAATACCCTCAATACACTCGGGTGGATCCCACGCGGCCCCATAGACTTGTGTGTGTGTAAGTGATGTAGCAGATCACAGATCATTTCACTTTGGATTACGGAGGATTATTTTATACTATGTGTTCCAAGAAAAAATTTAAAAATAGATGTCACTAACTTAAATATTAAAGCTGTGCTGATGTGCTTTATTTGAGTGAAAATATTTTTTTAGTATTTGAACAGAAATTTTCAAAACACATACTTTCATTTAATTTAGAATGCAATCAGATATATGAAATTGTATAATTTGCCAAGAAATGGACATTTCAATTTGTTATTTTGTACATTCAGTTGTAAATGACTGCCCATTCACCTTCTATTGTCTCTTCATTTATATGGCTGATATATTAATTCAAGCACAATTGACAGTGAGCATTTTACCAAAATTTTCTTATGCTGTGAATAGTTGTGTATCTCTTTGAATAGGAGAATTTTTGCAAACACATAAAGCTTCTTACAATTTACTGTGCTTGCTATGGTTTCCAAATTCTATTGTTTTAGAAATTTTTTAACTGGCATCTCTGGCTGAGTGTAAACTTCAGTTTTCATACTCAGCAAAAATCCTTCCACTTCCATGGGTCTCAGATGATACTAAATGTAAATGGTTTTAAAATAACCAACTCAAAGTTACAAAATCAGCTCAGCCACATCCAACTAGGAGATAAAACCTAATCTCATAGTCATACATTGTCAAATTATCTAGAGTAGTGAGGGTGTTCTTAAATACTTAAAATTCTGCTTCTATCTGTGTAATATGTTTTAATCCAACAGTACTTCTGAGTCCAAAAGCAATCCCATAGAAAGTCTATAGTTCCCATGCACCATTTGTATTTACATATTTCTTTTGGAAAAATCATTCTAGCTATTTGCCAAAAGATCAGCTACAACCTTTGTGGTGACTTAATTAGTTGAATATTTTTGCAACTGCTTCAAAGACCACCTGAGCTTATTTATATTCATTTCTACTTATGACACCAAATATTTCTGTGAATTTCCATGTAGAAAATTGTGTTTGTTTGGGTTTAGGTTTTTTTTCAGAAAACACTTCACCTCAGATCAGTCATCCAACTTGTTTACCCAATATCACATCTTATTATTAATGAAAGACTGTTGTGCTTTACCATATATATATATGCGTATATATCACGTCAGTCTAATTTAGTAAGATTAACTTTCCTAACTTATGTCAGAACCCATAATTGGCCAAAATAATGTAGAAAGAAGGATCAAATATAAGTCAGTGTATAATTAAGAAAGAGGTTATTATTTTTCCTTATGGCAGACATTCCTTCTTTTTAGCAGACATCAGGATAAAAGCAATGGGAAGAAATTCATTGTTAGTCCCATAGTCATTTGATTTTGAATGATAATGCTCACAAGTTCATAGTTTGCAAGCTTTTGGAAAGGCTACAAAATATGGTGAATTTGTGAATTGGAACACTGATGGAATAATAGTCTTGAAGAAATTGGAAATGAAATACAAAAGCCTTCTCTTGAATAATTACTAGCTGGCCTGCATATCCTCATAGTGTACTGAAGCCAAGAAAAATGCATTTGCAATGTTTACAAGAATCAAAGCTTATGATTCCTAAAAAAAGTTGTAATTCTCTTCCTGGGGGTTTCTTGACTGTTTTTCTTCGATTAGTTTTGACATTTTGTTCCCAATGTTGTATAGCTTCTTCAGTGTAAAAGTCAAGAATGTGTGATCTTTTAGGAAGTTTTCAGCAGAGTGAAGATATTCACCAAAATTAAGCAGAAATTGTATTTAATATTATTAGAATAGCTGTGATTAAGTAATTAGATAATTTAACAAAATAATGGTATTTCCTCTCTGTTTAGATATTAAGTTTGAGTTCTGTGTCTTTCCAAATGACACTGTGGTTTACCTGAGCCTTTGTCATAAGATCTGAATAGGAAAACAAAGCACAGGTAAATCCAAAATAATTGCAGAAACCTTGGAGCAGTGCTAATTGTCTCAAATTGATTGCCACGAATGACAATAAAATCATTGGATTTAATAGGGGATCTTGATTCAAATAGCCTACCAAAACCTGCAATGAAAATCAGTTGCCAGTTTGAGACTAGAATGGATGGTGTCCAGAAGGAGATTTGGTTTGAATCTGCAGTGTCTTGAGCCATTTGTGCTCCCTACTGATAGCTGATGCAGAGACTGAATGTGAGTTAGCCCTTCATCTCTGGGCTTCCCTACTGAAAATGCCAGACTGTAGGCAGAGTAGCCAGAGGAATACCAAAGTATTTGGGCATTAAGAATGAGTCCAAGCCCTGAGTTCACCTGACACTATAATCCTAATCGGGATCCTCTGAATGAGGATCTTGTTATGCAGCTCTGGCCTTTGAGACTTCATCTGCTTGGTTTTGGTCAGATATTCCTCCAGAACATTTGGGTTTGTTCTGTGTTAGGGAAGTAAGCAGTAAGATACTAGAGCTACAGTGAAATAATTTGAATTAGAGTCCTGACACCAAAGAGAGAACTTTTGTCATTGTGATCTGAGAGTCTTCCATCATAAAAATTATCATGTTGGTGTAGCCATGGCAGAGACCTGTGACACCTAGAAACAGCGAGTGTATGTGAGAACATAATGCAATAGTTAAATATTTGAACCCAAATATAAGTTTACTTAAATATTATAATAAATGACATATAACATATATAACATTTATATAAAACAATTAATACTGTGATGGCAGAACAATACACAGTATGCAAGCATTTTACATGAACATGCAAGTAACGCAGCCACCAAAGGGATTAACAAAGATATGTCATTGCATAAATGAGGCAGCCAAATAACAAAGTTGCAAACTAAAAGGACAAGATATGTACAAGGTACTGCAAATATATGTCCTATCTAATGCACGAAAGGGATAACTGTCCAGACAAAACAAAACAGAACACCACCACCAAAAAAGCCAACCAAGAAAAAGCAGTATCAAGGGGATTAATAGCAAAGGGACAAATGACATAAAAATACCAACCACTAGGGAGAAAGAGAATACAATGCTGCTTCAGTTCTAATTTCTCTCCTCAAAGAGCTGTCACACATGACTACCTTGACTGGTGACTAAGAGCCACCAAGGAGCAGTCTCAGTACTCAGTGAACGGCACCAGCTCAGACATTGCATAATCACAGCTAAAATAGCATATGAGCACTAAAGGGTAATAGCATTGTATAGGTAGAGATGATCAATAACTTGCAAGAACTAAGCATTAGCACCATGTGTGCTGCAAAGGAGTTAATTTAGTAAAGTTTAGTTATAAACTGGCCTCATTTGTTAGTCTCCTAGGCATTCCCATCAAAATGATGTCTGATTTCTTAACTGACATATATATGTATGTATGTATACATGAATTTACTTGCACTACTGGCGAGGTAATATCTGTACAGAAGAGTATGACTGTGAGAAATGCACTGGCTTAGTGTGTAAAGTTTATTTTAATTCTTTTTTTTTTTTTTTTCATTTTTCCATGGTACTTTATGTTCTTGGAATAGCTTCCTAAACTAATGCACACCTAGCTCCCTTCCTACATCTTATTAATAAATTATTAAATAATATGAGCCTAATTTACCTGAACTAACTTCTGTAATACTTAATTCCTGGGCTCAAAAACATAATCAGAAGTGATACATGGAGGAAAATCAAGCAATCAGAAAATAGGTTTTTTTGGTGTATATTCCCATTCACTGGAAGTGACTGTCTGCTAAACATTCATCTCCTGCTTCCTTACATTCTGCACTATATGTGTTGGTTGCAAATCCCATACAACTGGGTATTTATCCTCGAGGCTCAACCCTTCGCCCATTAAGGAATGCAAAAGGCATTAGATGTGATTATTGCACTGAACTCAAGGGGAACCTACAAGTATACCTTTGTTATAATATGCATTGCAAGCTTGAAATAGGTTATTTTGGTGATTTGAACAAATCATATTGATTTGATTTGCTGATAAAATCCTATGGATAATCTTGAACTGTGAGCAAACTATCTCCCTGCCCCCCTCCTTTACATATAAACCATTGTTCAAGTCCAAGATGGGACCTAGCCACGCCTAGACTCTATCCCGCGTTCTATACCTCTTCCGTCAGACAAAGTCGTTGATCGAGTCTGAGACTAAGATTGGATCTAGACACATCTAAATTGTGTGAGCGTTTAGAAAGCAAGGGGGGGGGGGGCACTCTAACTTTGTGACTCAACAGGAGGATCTCCTTGATCTCCTTTACACTCTTATGCCTTTGATCTTTATAGACTATTTCCAACTCTATTCTGACTCTATTTCAACTTGATTTATCTCTGTGCATTTACTCCATGTAATAAGCAATAGAGTGAACCTTGCCATTGAAACTTGTGCTGTTCATTCCACAAATTCATATTAAACCTATGTCAATCAAACACTTTTAGTGGTGATTCTTGAAGTGACCTGACGTGAACAGCTCCTTTCACAACAAATGGTGGAGCTGAAAACTAAATAGCTATATGCAAAGGTTTTATTTATACAGATCAATCCTTAAGATTAAGTCTATTTTACAGAATACAGAGGGGTTTTACAGTATATTAAAATGTCCTGTTTATCACTTTATCCTATGGCTTCCCATTTTCTGTTCTTCTGATAATTTTTTGCTTCTTTTCTGATTAAAATGATATTGCTAGTAGAAATATTCTCATCCAAGGCCAAAATCTGCAGTATCATATGGCCTTTGCAACCTCATAAATTATGCCCTCAGTAAAACTAAATCAAGACCAGTTTAAATCTGTTCTCTCCTTTTTGATTAAATTATCAATTTATCTTGCTGGGGGAAAAATAAAAGAAAAAAGAGAAGCAAAAAACCTATTTAAGTATTTAACTGAATGATGATGTCAAAAGCTGACTAAATAATTACAAAACCTGATTAACTTAGGAAACATTACCATATCTATTGGCTTTCCTTGGCAAAGTTTTGGTAGCAGGGGGCTACAGAGGTGACTTCTGTGAGAAGCTTCTAGAAGTTTCCCCTATGTCTGATAAACCCAATGCCAGCCAGCTCCAAGATGGACCCATGACTGGCCAAGGCTGAGCCCATCAGCGACAGTGGTAATGCATCTGTAATAACATAATTAAGAGGAAAATAGCTATGCAATGGCACTTACAATTGCTGATGAAGAAAGAACTGGGAATATGTAGGGAAACAGCCCTGACGAACCCCAGATCAGTGCAGAAGGAGGGGGAGGAGGTGCTCCAGGTGCTGGAGAAGAGATTCCCTGGAAGCCCGTGGTGAAGCCCCCTGTGAGGCAGGCTATTCCCCTCAGCCCATGGAGGTTAGTGGTGGAGCAGATCCCCAACCTGCTGCCTGTGCAGGGCCTGACACCAGAGCAGGGGGGTACCTGAAGGAGGCTGTGACCCTGTGGGCAGCCCACGCTGGACCAGACTTCTGGCAAGACCTGTGGACCCATGGAGAGAGGAACCCAGGCTAGAGCAGGTTTTCTGTCAGGACTTGTGACCCCACAGGGCCACAAGGAACCCACGCCGGAGCAGTCTGCTCCTGAAGGACTGTCTCATGTGGAAGGGACCTACACTGAAGCAGTTCACGAAGAACTGCAACCCATGGGAGGAACTCATGTTGAAGTTCATGGAAGACTGTCTCCCATGGGAGGGACCCCATGCTAGAGCAGGGGAAGAGTGTGAGGAGACCTGCCCCTAAGGAAAAAGAAGTGGCAGAGAGACAACATGCAATGAACTGACCAAAACCCCCATTCCCTGTGCCCCTGCACTGCTCAGGGTGGAGGAGGTAGAGAAATCAGGAGTGATGTTGAGCCTGGGAAGAAGACAGTGCCAGAGGGAAGATGGTTTAAGATTTGGGTTTTTTTTCTCTATACCCTACTCTGATTTGATTGGTAATAAACTGAATTACTTTCCCAAAGTAAAATCTGTTTTGCCAGTGATGGTAATTGGTGATTGATCTCTCCCTGTCCTTACATCAACTCTTGAGCCTTTAATGATATTTTCTCTCCCCTGTGCAGCTGAGGATGGGGAGTGACAGAGCAGCTTGGTTGGCACCTGGCATCCAACCAGGGTCAACATGCCACACCATAATTTCCAACTGCAAGCATAGTAAACTACTGAGGAAACTGTCCTCTCCTCATGTTCTAGCTTCACTTTTTAGTGTAGGGTCATAAGGTAGAGTTAACTATGGCAAGTTCTTCTGGACTCTGGAAATAGATTTAAGTACTCTTTGCATTTTGTGGCACCAAACCTTTAGCTATTTGTCTCCTAAATGGAATTCACTGCCTGGATTACATACACTAGCTCCACACAAAGCCCAGAAGCACATAAATGCATTAGAAAAATTTAATTTTCAGAAAGGCGCATACTGAATGGAAGAAACCTGAAGTAGCCAGAAAAATTTCTGAGGACAGAGCCATATCTTAAATTTTGCTGCTCTTCAATATGTATGCCACAGAAACATCTCTTCTTTCATTTTGGTTTATGCCTTTCTGGAAGCAGGTGCAGAAGACCTTATTTTATAACAGACAGATGGCAAAATTGGCACTATTTCCTTTGCTGTGCCCTTATATCGAGTATCTGAACGTTCACCCAAGGCCTGGATTCAGATGCCAACAACTCCCTGATGAAATGCAAGTCATAGCCACTATCTCACAGAATCCTGACCTAACTACAGTGGTGCAGGTTAGCCTAGACTACTGCTTGGGAAGATGATCCATCTTATGTTACATAATTAGATAAGGGACAGAGAAAGTGTGACTCGAGATACTCATTACTCAACAGCTTGATCCACAAATGGGCCACAGCATTTATAATGATCTTTATGCCAAATTTTAATCATGAAGGCCTAAATAAAAAATGGCCAAACATCCATTTCACAGAACAGAGAGCCTGTTACAAAGAAAATGCTTACAGCTGCAAATCTCACTCTTTCTTGGTAAGCAACATTCTGCAACTCAAAAGTGAGTGTGCTGGTACACTAAATGCATTTTTTCATTGCTTGCTTGTAGTGTATTGTGCTAAGAACTTAACATACCAAAATTCTTTCTTATAGGAATATTCTGATACCTTTCAACTGAAAACAACAACAAATTATTCTAAGTTTTAAAATACCATAACAGGGTTGGGTTTTTTTGTTTTTAATAGCAACACAAGAGACAAGGGAATATTACTCTTAAATCAAGGCCTAAACAGGCAGGCAGTGAGGGGGGAACATTCAGTGACATGCAAGTACATGTTGACTTCCATGTAGTGTGCTCACTGAACATTAGAAGAACCCACAACAATATTTCCCAGTGCAACAGTTTAAAAGCTAGTCCATGCATTCTGATTTTCTCTCCATAGTTAGCTGTCCTTAGACTGAAACGCTAGTTTCACAGAATCATTTAAGTTGGAAAAGACCTTTAAGATCATCAAGTCCAACCATTAATCCAGGACTGCCAAGTTTACCACTAAACCATGTCACTAAGCACCATACCTACATATTTTTTATGTTTCCAGGGATGGCAATTCCACCACCTTCCTGGGTAGACTGTTCCAATGCTTGACCACTCTCTTGGTGAAGAAATTTTTTCCTAATGTCCAATCTAAGCCTCCCCTGGTGCAACTTGATGCTGTTTCCTCTTGTCCTGTTGCTAGTTACCTGGGAGAAAAGCCCTATCTCTACCTGCGTACAGCCTCCTGTCAGGTAGTTGTAGAGAGGTAAGGTGTCTCAGACTCCTTTTTGCCAGGCTAAACAACCCCAGTTCCCTCAGCCACTCCTCGTAAGACTTGTGCTCCAGACCCTTCACGAGTTCTGTTGCCCTTCTCTGGACACGCTCCAGCACCTCAATGTCCCTCCTGAAGTGAGGGACCCAAAAGTGAACACAGTATTCAAGGTGCAGCCTCACCAGTCTCAAGTACAGGGGGACAATCACTTCCCTTATCCTGCTTGGCCACATGATTTTGAATACAAGCCCAGACACTGTTGGCCTTTTTTGCCACCTGAGCATACTGCTGGCTCATGTTCAGCTGGGTGTTGAACAACACCCTCAGGTGCTTTCCCACCAGGCAGCTTTCCAGCCTGGGGTTGTGACCCAGGTGCAGGACCCAGAGCTTCTCCTTGTTGAACCTCATATAACTGGCCTCAGCCCATCTATCCAGTCTGTCCAGATCACTCTGTAGAGGCTTCTTACCCTCAGATAGATCAACAGTCCCCCACAATCAACAATCCCCTCATCCAGATCATTATTACAGACATTAAACAGGACCAGCCCCAGTACTGAACCCTGGGGAACACCACTTGTGACTGACTGCCAGCTGGACATAACTACATTCACCATTGTTCCTTGGGTTCAGCCATACAGCCAGCTTTTAACCCAGCGTAGAGTACACCCATCCAAGCCATGAGCAGCCAGTTTCTCCAGTGGTATGCTGTGGGAGACATGTCAAAGGCTTTGCTAAAGTCTAAGCAGAGAACATCCACAGCCTTTCCCTCATTCACTAGATTGTAGGAGGAGATCAGGTTGATCAAGCAGGACCTGCCTTTCATAAATTCATGCTAGCTGGACCTGATCTCCCAGTTGTCCTGTACCTGCTGCATAATGGTGCTCAGGATGATCTGCTCCATAATCTTCCTTGGCACCAAGATCAGGCTGAGAGGCCTGTAGATCCCCAGAGCCTCCTTCCAAGCCTTCTTGTGTATGTGTGTCACATTGGCTAACCTCCAGTCTTCAGTGACCTCCCCAGTTAACTGAAACTGTTGATAAAGGGTGGATAGTGGCTTGGTGAGGTCATCTGTCAGCTCCCTCAGCACCCTTGGGTGGATTCCATCTGGCCCTACAGACCTGCGTGCATCTAAGTGAAGCAGCAGGTCACTAACCATTTCCTTTTGGACTACAGGGATTTCACTCCGCTCCCTGTCTTCCAGCTCAGGGGGCTGAATACCTGAAAGGTAACTGGTCTTGCTGTTAAAGACCAAGGGAAAGAAGGCATGAAGTCTGTCAGATCAGTAGTCCAAGTAAAGTTGCTACACCCTGGGCAATGGATGGAAGGTACATTTTTACAAATTGTATCACATATATAAGTCTATAGATACATTAAGTAAACTTGAGAAGGTATTGTGAATATGAGGTTTTTAGATAATTTACACTTCATTGAAAAGAAATTTGTTGCATACTGAAACTAATTGACTTGGAGATTTTATTTGTTGGGCCTGACTAATGCAGAGAAAGTAAAGTATTATCTGTGAAGTAACTGATTTTTTGGGGGGAGGAGGAAAGCAATTAATAGATTTATATTTTGTCCTGTCCTACCTAGCTTATTAATGGCAGATGAAAACTTCTTGCTTTAAACCTCTAGAGAAGTAAAAAGGACATCTGTCCAGCAGGTTAAGTAGAAAGTTTCAAGTGCTACGTATATACCATGGGTTTTGTTCTGTTCTCTAAGCTGTATCACATGGGTAGAAGAATTCCGGAGAATTTTGTTCTTGCTATTATGAACAAAACCCAGAGTATCTCTTCAAAAGCCTGTGATGCTTAAAATGTTTGGTATTTGTGACTTATCATACAAGTACAGTAAGCCACAGTTTTATGAATATAAGTAGCTAATGAAACTTGGTATCAATATCATAGGAATAAAGAAGAGTAAGAATGTTTTCACAAAACCGTATATAGTCTTAGAAAGAAAACGACTGAGTAATGCTACCCGTGTTTTTGAAAAAAGCTATTAAAATAGAAACTCATAAGCAGAAGTCCAGAATTAATATACCATGCAGTAATTGGTGTATAGAAGAAAAATGATTCTGAACTGTTTTTTTAAATATAGACTTGAATAAACAGTGGAATTAATTCAGTTTGAGGTGCAACAAATGTGTAGAAAATAGATATCATAGTTATAATAACTAGTTTTTGTAGTGTAAAAGACTATAAATTATCTATGTTCAACTGGGCACAATACAGACCTTTAATGATGAAAGTTTTCTATTTTATAGTGCTGGCATGACGGGTGTTTTTACCCTGCAGGTAAAAGTTTGAAAAGGTACAAAACTGATATAATCGAGATCTCTAAGTTGCTCCTGACAAATCTCCTTCCTCATCTCCCCCAAAAAACTATAATCCTAAAAACAGTGTGATATGAACTGTTGAATTTGATCTTATAGAACTGATTGGATTTTGTGATTTTACCATGTTTAAAACTCATTTTAATTAAAAACAAAAGTGGTTTTGTGTGTGAAATTCAAACAGTAGTAAGAAATGTAGGGGGTTATATTCCTTCAAATTTTAACATCTTTTTTATGGTTATTGTGTGACTACACACATTATCACTGTGAGCTGAGTAATTGCAACATATGATCTGTTCTTCTTTATGCAGATCTGCACTGGTTAATGATTATGTTTTAGAATTTCTCAGTCAATAAAAGGAAATTAAATAAATCAACAATACCAACACTATAAAGCCTTTTCTATTTCATTATTTTCACATTAATTCTTTGACTGAAACTTTTCTAAAGGTGAACTTTGTGAATCATTCAGTCCCAAATGTAAAGTAAAATTAACGAGTACGTTAACATCAAGCAGGTATTTAATCTGTCAGAAGCATAGTAGGCTGGTTCAAAATTGTGAGGGCTTAGTAAACTCACCTGGCAAATTAGTTCTTCTTTAAATACTTAAAATCACATAAACTGTCCAAAGTCACAGACCAATGGAGAGATTAACAACAGTTCTGTCTATTGTTTTCAAATATTAATTCAATATATTAAAAGCTTTTCATTATTATTCACTATCAGTGTTATTTTTTTTTTCCTCTAGATGATACAATGTTTTGCCATACTAACTGGAATGAAATAAGATATCTGATGTGAGCCACCTTCAACTGTAGAATTGCAAAAGCTCCTGCTATTATTTGGGTGCCAAAATTTTCACAGAAAATGCCTGATGTACATCTATGAATCTAATACTCAGCCTGAAGTAGATGGACTGACTGATTATCAATCTTTTAAAGGATGGAACATTTTGAAATGGCAGAATTTAATAGAACTTGGAAATACATGAAAACAGTCACATTTCAAGAAGGAATTTTGGGGCAAAACAATGGTTTAAAAAGAGTTGCACCACTACAGTGTCTGAATTTTTTTGGCCCTTGTTTTCCTCTCATTATAATGACCAAAAGAAGGTAAGAGATATGAATTGTAAATTTACGGACCAATTAAATAGGTGACAGAATAGTGTTGTAGGGGAGAAGTATTCATCAGAGAATAAAATTTTTAAAAATAAATAATAGTTGCTGGTGGCAATTTAAAGTCTATGAAAGATAAACATTATCTTCATTGTCTTGAGGCAATTACTAATGACAATGAACTCAGAAACTTGATATAAAGAACAAAACATTACTGCAGAAGTGGACTGCATAAAATTTAGGGAGTGTCTTGAAAAAGAAGACACTTCTTCATGCAAGTATACCTGAGTCAGATGTTATAAATCACTAGATACCTGAATCTTTCACTGTAGCTGGAATGCAGCTTGTGCATTCAAGGTAATTTTGAAACACAGTTAAATGTTCCTACCATACTCTACAGAATTTTGAAATCTATTTTTAAGGTAGTATATTGCCCATTATGTCTATCGAGTGTCACAGCCAGAAGTAGAGGACTAACTTGCTCACACAGCCAATACTCCACTCACGTGTTTCCTTGAGCACTGAAGGTCATAAATGATCAGAGCTAACAAAGCTGAAGTCATGAAGGTGGTGAGGCACTAGAACAAGTTTCCCAGAGAAGCTGTGGATGCCCCATCCTTGGAAAGTTCAAGGCCAGGTTGGATGGGGCTTTGAGCAACCTGTTCTAGTGGAAGGTGTCCCTGCCCATAGCCGGGGGGCTAGAACCCAATGACCTTTAAGGTCCTTTCCAACCCAAGCCATTCTAACCATTCTATGATTCTACGATCCTAGGTTGTGTAATTCTCTAGGCTTCTATGAGAAATAGTAGGGAACAATGTAGTCCCCTGCTGTTTTCATATACACACACTTTTTAAAAGTTTGTTGGTTAATTGCATACAATATAGAATTCAGCAATGAATTTAATCCTAACAGTCTGCTATACAAGCATATTCACATTTTGTTCTGGTTTGACGCTTCCAAACAAGGAGTTAAGCCACAATTTTCTGAATGAGTCTTAATGCTACCTATGTCTGTTACATTGTTCCTGAAGTTGTTGCTCAATCAAAACCTTAGCAGTTGATATAACAAAATATTCCCTAAACCATACCTTTCCTGCACATTTAACAGTACTCCTCAGAGCTATTTAACCACTTTGCAGGAACAAGCTACAGCTGCCCATCATCCATGTCAATTAACCCACTGCCTTCCAAACAAGGCCACAGCTGCATATTATAAATGTTAATCAACCCACTGCCTTCATTCCTCTACAACGTACCACATATTTACATATACACATGACTGGCCACACACATGAACAGGTACATACAGCATTCACTAGAACACACACTACACCAGCAGCCTCATACTGCTTCCTTCTCTTGCTGAGCAGGTGGGGGTCCACTAGTGAGAATATGTATAGATGAGAACATGAGAGAACATGTACGCTATGGACCCCTTCAGGAGCTGGACTCAGATACTCAGTCTGCCCAGTAGTAGTTCCTGATCTCAGTCTCCCTGGTTGCTGGCATCTGGACATATGAATTCCCAAGGCCACAGTTCCACTCCAGTTGCTGGTACAGACTGTTTCACACACACAGGCACACACACACACACACACACACGAAAAAAAAAAAGCGGGTTTCCTGATTAACCCCAGCCTCTACAGTCTCTCTGGCAACCGGCCAAGGTTCCCCTGGTCCCCCAGTAGCCAACTACCCTGTGGTCTCTACAAAGCATCAGAACAGGCTTCCTGGGGAACTGGTTGAGTCACCATCCCTGGAGGTATTTAAAAGACGTGTAGGAGTGGCACTTTGGGACATGGTTTAGTGGTGGACTTCTCAATACTATGTTAACAGTTGAACTCAATGATTTTAAAGGTCTTTTCCAACCTAAATGATTCTATGATTTTATAGAGAGACCCTCTCACCTGGCTCCCAGGCCACATCACATGCTGGCTAGCACAGCTTTAACCTCACCATAGCGCTCACACATTCATTTGCACAGCCATTTGCTGGCACTACAAACCTACATCCCTCCAACCCCTGGACCCACCCCAGGGGCTAGCACTTGGTTTTACTTAGTCTGATCTCCCCATTTACTGGCATCCAGTCTCACAGGTCCTCCAGCCCATGTTCCTGGCATAGCTGCTGGCACTCAAGCCTTCCTTGCTCCAGTTCCTGGCATTACAGACACATGGGCCCCTATGACCCATGGTACCACTCCAGTTGCTGCCACTTACATCCACTCACTTCATTCTCTCCAGCTGCTGGCACTGCAAACACACAGGCCCTCTGACCCATGACCTGACTCCAGCTGCTGCAGTCACACCCCCATGCACACACATGCACACAGAATAAAGAGTGCCTCACCCAGGAAGAACTTAAAATTTTTTTGATAAGAAGAGAGGACACACTGTGCAGATCATGCATGGCTCATGGCCAGACAACTGTACTGACCATCACATTCTTTACATAAAAGTGACCCTTTTCCCCCCCTTATCCTCTATTTTCCCACACTTGTTCCTCCCCAAATCATTAGGATTCATTCCTTTCCCCATCTTTGGTTTCTGCCCTAAACATTCCTATAATAAGTCCTGTGCACTTCCAAAATGCTTTTCTCCTACATCCCATAGCATGTCTCCTACTCCCAGGCAGAAACCCACCTCTGTCCTGAAGGTGCGTTGGCATTGACTCATCCTGATGGATTTCACATACAGTGACTGGGGCTGAGGTACTCCTGGGACTGCTCTGGGACACATGCAGACAGGGTGTCCCTTTCTTTGAGTCCTTGAGTCAGGGTCCCACCTGCCATTGTGCCCCTGTGCTCCTCCGGACTTTCAAAGATTAGAGCTTTTATCACACAGCAAGGTACAAGGTTCAAGGAAAATATTTTAAGAGGCAAAAACTTGGAAATAAGTCATTTAGAGTCTTCAGTTATCGCTACTGATCCTAGCCCCTTTTTCATCCAATAACTTTTAATCGAGTAGTCCCTAAAATGGAACAACCATTGCCTCTTAGAAAGAAACGGAGATATAGAGGAGCACTTGATATTGACTTAGTCTGAAATACTTTATTGTCTATATAGGACCTAGACACTGGGTAGTCTGTGAATCAGGAGTAATTTCAATTCATTTTAGTCAATTATGATGAAAATCCAGGTCCACCTTATAATTATCATAGGCAGGCATCTCTATGGAGCAGATAGGCAGATGTATCTCTATAGCAGATATTACTCCTTTAATAGGAGTGGAAGATTGATGGGATGATTGTTTATAGAGCTCTGTCTCTCTGTGCAGACTACTGCTGAGGGAACCTGGGCAGGTGATTTAGCCTAGAAACCTACCTTTTGGAGGCTAAAATTGGGGAATTTGTTCCCATCTCAAATGCTGCTCCCACGTGCATATTACAGAGGGGTTACATCCAAGGTAACTCCATACCTTCCTGAGAATGCCTCCAATATGAGTGCCATCTACTGACTTAGTTCTCGGTGCAGGTGGGAGGCAAATACACACCAATTTAGGGTAAGAATAATAGAAAATTTTTACAACTATTTATATATAGTGGTTGCAAAATAAAATAAAATGGCAGCTCTGCCTGAAGGAAGAAAACGGTATGTGATTCTGGTCTAATTAAATGGTTTTCTATGAATGATGTTGGAGATACAATGCTTCCATTATTGCAGTGGTTTGTAGAAAAAGTACACCTCACCAAAATATTAAAAGTGTGTGACTTTTTAAAGCAAAACTTGCAAATCTAACCTTCTGAAAATTCCGTTGATTTATTTTCTACTTATTTATTATAATCATTTATATTTCTACTTATGTTCTGGATTACTATCCATAACTGTGTTATCCATTTCATGGAGACTATGCTTTTAGGGAACACTTCTGAGATGTTACTGCTCTCAGTGAGTAGGTGTAGAAGTGCACTTGATGAACAAAATGCAGCAGATTCCAATTAATTTTAACTTTATTGGCAAAGCTGTGCTAACAGTAACTGATGAAATATTAAACTTATTTTCATGACTAAAGTCTGTAATTATGATTCTAAATACACCACAGGGCCAGTAGTCTGATATAAAATGGTACCACTTTTATAGAATTATTTTTTTTTTTAGAAATAGAGGTACACTTTTAAATGTTTAAGCCCTTAGAAATGGTTCTTTTAGAAAGAATTACCAGTAATTAAGGACAAAATTATGTAACACATCAATTTTATTTATTTTTTGAATGAATCTTTTGGTATGTTGGTGAATATTAAAAATTTCACGCTTGCTTAAACATCTCATTAATCTCTTTCTTGTGGCAAAATACATCACAGCCTTATCCTTTAAGTAGAAATATGGGTTAAAATTAGATGACTACACCTATGTAAAGTCATTACCCTATATACTTCAGTCACCGTTAACTTACATCATTAGACTGGTGTGGATTCATACCAGTTAGGATTAGAATGAGATTTTTACCATTGTCACAATGCAGGCTACAGATATGTTACAAAATTACAAAGATATCATTTTTTTCTTTTCTCTTGCAAAGCTCTAACTTATCTCATTACTAAATGAGATAAGAATTTCATCTGACAAACATTTATTTCATTTTTAGGCTCAAGCCAAAAGGCTTTTAACATCACTTCTGCAGGAGCTATTAATAAAGAGATTAGTACTCTTTCTTGTCATAATAAAGAAAAATCTTACATAAGATATTTTAATATATATTTACCTTATATATATATATATATTTATTATAATATTTATTGTTATTATTTGGCATCAAAGGTAAGTTTCTTCAACATAAATATGTCTCTATATGAATTACCAGATTTTTATTTTAAACCTTAAATCATCTCAGCATTCATTCTGTTGCAAGAATCATTTCTCCATGTAACAGATTCAACTGAAGAAGACTGAGGGGATAGAAAACTGTTGATATAACAATACAATGAAAGGCAGGCAGCATTCAGTTGTTAAAAGGGGGAGAAAGGATCTCAAGGATGGATTATGTGGCTAAGACATGCAGAGACCCAGTGCAACAGCATTTTAAAGGGCTCCTCTGATCCACTGTGGACATTAACAATGTTACCTTCTTAATTTAGCAGATCATTGCAGTACCATTTTATAGCCAAGGAGGAAGAATAGGTACTCACTGCAAAATTAATCTTATCCTAAAAGGTCCATGAAAATACATTCCTTGAATTCTTCCTTTGACTATAAATGGAGCCGAGTGACTTTCTTACATGTTGGTGTCTACATTGCAAATATCTAAAATTGTGTGACAAATGTAAAAGTCAGAGTGGAGTTGATTTCCCTAAATGGAGGTAACAGGTGATGTTTGAGACATTCAAAGCATCTTTGTGAGCCTTGGCGGCATCACAGAAGACCTACCCTTCTTGAAGGTCTTGGGGCCAGGCTACTTGAGCTCAGGCGGTGTACATTACATACCTGAGTTAAAACATCTGTATGTTTATGTTCAGGCAATTGAACCTCATCCTTGTTATCTTTTCATGTTTTATGATTTAAAATGGAACAACAGCGAGTTATTTCTCTTACATTTTCAAGGAGGCATCTATATATCATATTTGCAATTAACATCAGAGAATCTGGAGATGCTAATGTTGCAATAAAAAGGAAAAGAAATTACCTGAGTGACTTTATAAATAGTTTCACCCATTCCTGAGTATTTGCAGCACTGTATGGCAAAGTCTAATGAGTAAGGCTCAAGATAAAATAGTTTAACTTAATGGATATCCTGACACCAACAAGTTTTGAAGTGCTTTCTTTAGCTGGTAGAAGCTGCTACATTTTGTGTTTTGCCAAAAGTGGTTTGAATGTAGCAATAAAAACAGTCAAAAATATCCTTCAGGCCTTAAGACTCAGACAAGTACTTAGATATTACTAAGGACAAAATCCTGAGATTACTGATACACACATATTAAAAAAAATAATAATTAAAAAAAAAAATCCTTCCCTCTTTTCTATGTGCTGCCTGTAAGAAAGAGCTCCAGAATTCTGCTGAGGAGGAACTACCCCAGGTTCTGACAACCGATTTCTTATGTCCATATATTACTTAAGAAAATGCTGAATATTTAGCTTTGCAGATGAAATTGAACCTTAAATTAAAGGCAATATTCTTTAAGGCAGAATTATACAAGTGCATGTATGCTGAAAGACTAAAATCCTGATGTATAGTAAGGCAAATAAAAACAGAGTGGTTATCTCACTGTAAAAGATGTCTAAATGCAAACTATAAACTTTAAATTTAAACCTGAACTTCAGCTATTTCGATATCTTGGTCCATCTGCTCTTTAGAATTTGGCTCATGCCCAAATTCAGTTTGGGTCTTAAATATGAAATGAATTAACTTTAGCATAAGGATCACCTCAAGATAATTTCTATCTTTGTATATAGTTAACTGCATTTCTGCAACCAAACATAGGCATACTATAAAAGAGTAAACCACATTCCTTTGTTGTCTGCCTGTATGTTTAAAAATACACAGTTCCTTAATGCTCCATTATTACACACTGATGTAGCATGTGCTGATTCCCCAAAGAACAGACAGTCACACTGATGTCATTCATGTGTGAGTGCGAAGGTGTGCTGCACATACTGATTGCATGTACTGATGGTAGGTACTGCCCTGCACTGTGGAAGACTATCAACCGTCACCACAATTGCTGTGTTCACAATGTGTGGCTGTGGCTGCATATGTGGACATGTGTGCATTTATACAAAGACTAAATGCAAAATATCTTCAGTCTTAAATAATTTACTTTTATTTGCAGTTGTAATGCAAATTATAATTAAATTTTGACACTGGGAAACAAAACCTTATGTGCTGTGAATTCATATTGCTCACTTATGACTCCGAAAAAATGAGCAGCTTACTTACTTGACCATAAGTTCTTTCATTGTCATTAATGCACTTAGCAATCAAACACACAGTCTTGCTTTAATTGTACTCTGCCTATTTTGGGGTGTAAACACAGATTCTGTACTTTGCTGAATATATTTCTAGGAATGAACAGAAAGGCAAAATTAAAGGTAATATCACACTTTGTATCTCAGTGTGGCTTAGCATTATTTGACGGTGAATAAGACACATGATAACAAGAATGGGAATAAACTCCAAACATGCTTATATTTGCTGATTTACAAGGCCTTGTATTTTTCATTCTGGGCAACACAATTAAACACAGTCAACATGCATGTTCATGTCTAAACCAAGCAAGTTCCAGCTGCAAATAATTTTGTGTGTCTGCCCATGTTCATTTATTCTGAGAACCAGAAGGGGGACCATCATTGCAAAGTCTGTTCTCTTTGTTCCATAGCTGGCTTAACTTTTACATTTTCACAAGACATACAGACAAATGTTTTTAAATATATACTTTTTAATAAATAACTGGTTGTCCCAGACAGTCCATCTGAAAGAACACCAAGGGTACTGACAGCCCTGACTGCCTCTGCCCAGCCTCCCTCAGACTTCCCATGAGATGAACCTGAACTCAGAACCCCACTTCAGCCCCCCAGGACCATCAACCCCTGTCTCAGTGATGCCACACCAGTCTCCAGCTCACCACAGCCCTGCCATGCCCACGGGTCCCACCAAGCCGGGCCCACCTGCTGGCCAATGTCCCAGCCCAGCCTTGGCCCATCCCTGCCCCAGGAAGGATCCCAGTGTCCAGAAAAGGGGCTGCCCTGGCTGCCCCCTGGTCCACCCATCTCACTGCCTGTGACAGTGGGACAGCCCTAGCAGCCAGAACCAGCCTTGCTGCTCAGAGGAGCTCCCCTCCACCCCCAGGTCCCAGGGAGAGCCCAGCCTGTGCTGTGCCCAGACACAATCATACACTGACATCTGCTTAGACTGAAGACAGTATTTCAAAGTTCAAATACCTAAACGTATATCAGTAGAGTATAAAATGTTTATTATTATTAATTTACGTTGCTCCATAAATGTCATGTAAGTTTTATGGGACAGATAAAAAGACATGATCCATGAAATGAAGAGCTCACCATCTAATTTTAGAGAAGAGAGAGCAGGAGTAACCAAATAAGTCATACTGCTGGAGTGAGTCATCAGGAAAGGTGTTCAGCAGCAAAAAAAGAGGTAAGCTGGTGCAGAGCACTGAGCTGGCATCAGAGGGAGGAACACAGAATACAATAGAAATACCTGGCAGAGCCACCAGGATAAAGGGAAAGGGATAAAAAAACAGGGATGCACATGTAGGCTAGAAAATGACAAAGTGAATCTCCTTGTGGTGAAAAGCTATACTGGCTAAGGCTCAATAGGAATAAAAAATTAATATATTTTCAGGTGTTGGCACCGAAATCAAGCAAATGACTCTCTGGATGTGAATAGTGTCCACTAAAATAGGATTAAGAGAGTACTAATTGTATCATTCTGACTTCATAAATGTGCAAATTGAATGATGAAAAATAGCAATTTTATTTTACCAAATACACAGAGTTCATTTCAGACAAATCCATTGGAGTAAATATAAAATTTTTACACTAGTGGCTCTCACTAAGCACCTACATATTGCTAGATTTTTCATATTACGTTTTAAATAGTTTTTGGCAACTCATACTAGGCAGTATTATTAATGAAAAGCCTGCTTTAAAAGATTGGCAGACTTGGTGTGAAAGTGAAACTAATCATAATGGTGAGATGCGGGAATTATTTCAAGACTGGCAAAATTACATTCATTGCATTAGCAGGAAATAATTTTAAAAGCCAAAAATACAAAAGAAACATTTCTTGAAATAAACTAATCCAGTAACCAATTAGATGTGACAACAACTTCCTGTAAATCTGTAGTTTTATAGGCACTCTCTACTGAGCAACCTGTAAGAATATGACATGGATTAAACCAGTTGCATGATTTCCAGTTACTATTCCAATTTTCCAAACATTTTTCTTTATGCAGACAGAACCTTATCCTTGTTCAGACTGGCTCTGATTTCTTTTGTGTGTTGCATAAGCATCAAGCTCAGTTCATGCTTCAGGACAGAGACCTAAGATCTTATTCTATGGAACAACCTGTGGATTTACTTATATGTCTGTACTGAGAGTAGTAGATCTGTGCTCTATAGGTGGTATTCAGTTAATTAAGGATGAGCAGAATTTCTGTTTACAGCAATGGTGCAAAATAAAGCAAAAAAACCACCAAGGAGTGATGAAAGTAGAGATGTTAAAGATAGGAAGGGCCATCCAGTCTGTCCATTTTTCATTGCATGTTCCCCACTTTTGCCATTTCTTACAGACTTTTTCCAGTTTTGTTTTAACAGAAAACTCTGGTTTCTCTTTCAGATCTTTATCTGGAAGATCATTTTCCAGCACAAGAAATTACATTCTTCTTGAGTCTTTCCCATTATTAACTTTGACATTGGTAGCTTGATAAAATACTCATCAGAGTATTCCTGATTACTGTCCAGAGTATAACCCAAATCATGGATCCTTTTAGCTATACTACATCTGTGTAGTCCACATTTGCCTTAGGCCCCAGACCAGACTGTAGTCTTTTTCAAATGCAGGGCTGTTGCAGATGTTACAATTCCTTCTCTTTACGTTATGGGAATGTATTGCAGTGGAATATCTTGTTCAGCCTTCTTCTTGGGAGTGAGACCTGAAGTGATCATCCACGTGTGTTCCAAATAAAACTTTCTGCACTCCACACCATCCTGTTCCTCATGTTAACTACTACATTGTTGTTACCACATTACTATCAGCCTGTCCACAGCTGCAAGTGGGAGCAGAGCAGTTCCTTGTGGTACCGATGCTGCAGCAAATGACCTTCAGCATCTGTTTGCTCTCAATATGGCCCAGAAAACTAAAGCCACAGTGCTTACCAAGTCCCACAATGCTGAGCTGCATAGAGGGCTCTACTCTGTGTTAGCTGGGTCAAGATGATGCATTTTACCCACGTTTTCTCCTATGTGTGACAGAAATTCACTGTGTCTTTGACAGTATCTCGTGATTTCTGTGTTCTTGATGACAATTTGCCCTGCTCGGAGGGCTTGAATCCAGTACAGTTCTCATATGTGGGCCTGACAACCTACAGTCTAAACCATGATTTCTGGTGATTTCCAGTAGAAAATACAAAGTTCTTTGAAGGCCATAAAGGAATATTTCAACACTTGCCCCTTTGGCCATCTGATTTTTACTGAAATTATTAAAATGTAATGCTGGTTTTACAGATGAAGACCATGCTACATGTCTGTAATAGCAGTGTTGTTCTCTGATATCTTAATATTTTATGTTGAGTATTTACCTGCCTCCTGATGTTTTAAACATGGTGTGTTGGGTGTCCCTGTCCCGGTGTTGGCAGCAGGGGACTGCAAAGATGGCTTTTGTGAGAAGAAACCAGGGACCAACCATGCCCCATGATGGACATGGCTGGTAATTTGCCTGTCTTTGTCTTGACCTAAAAATTATTAATCTTATTTTCTCCTTCTGTCTTGGTGAGGAGGGAGAATGAGCAAGCAGCTGGGTGGGTATCTGGCCGTCAGCAAGGTCAACCTACCACATATGGTGTCATTCTTTCATTACTTGCTTTCTTTCTAAGTTTTCTCATTTTCTTTCTTATATTTTTTTCATATTTAAAACTAAATTCAGGAGATACTGTGCTGGTTTTGTCTTGAGTGGAGTTAATTTTCTTCATGGTAGTTAGTATGGGGCTATGTTTTGGATTTGTGCTAGAAAATGTTGATAATACCGGGATGCTTTCGTTACTGCTGAGCAGAGCTTACACAGAGCCAAGCCCTTTCTCACTTCTCCCACCACCCCACCAGCGAGTGGGCTGTGGGTGCACAAGAGGCTGGGAGGGGCCACAGCCAGGACAGCTGTCCCCAGCTGACAAAAGGGATATTCTATACCATATGACATCATACTCAGTATATAAACCAGGGACAAAGAAGGAAGTGGGGGACATTGAGTAATGGCGTTTTGTCTTCCCAAGTAACCATTATGCGTGATGGAGCCCTGCTTTCCTGGAGATGGCTGAACACCTGCCTGCCCATGGGAAGTAGTAAATGGATTATGTATTTTGCTTCGCTTGCATGCATGACTTTTGCTTTGCTTTACTTATTAAACTGTCTTTATCTCAACCCACGTTTTCTCACTTTTCTGATCGTCTCTCCCCTCCCTCCAGGGCAGGGCAGCAGGGGAGTTAGAGAGTGGTTGTGTGGTTCTTAGTTGCTGTCTGGGCTTAAACCATGACAGATACCACTATGATGCCATTTTTAGAATTACTGTATGTGTAGTAATGCTTTTGTATGCTAAGATAACAAAGATTTAAGGATATTTTATTAAAAAAAATAGTATCTCCACTTATTTCACCAAAAGTCAGTATCCACTTAATATCTGTGGATGAATTAATGAATATATCATTGCATCATCAATGGACCTAGGCAATCATATGAAATGTGTAATTTTCCCTGCTTTACTCAGATTTGCTGCATAGGATAATCAACATGATTTTGATGAACAGATTACTGATAACTTTCATGATCAACCTGTAACTTGTCTGTCTATAGCTAAGGGATTTAAAAGTGTTCTGTAAATGACTTTAAGTTGCCTACAACACACTTTTGATAGTGCTTCAGGACAAGCATTGTCCCTGTGAGATCCCTTTTATGCTTCCCTGTGTTTTTCACTGTCAAATCACACAAAGTAAGTTCCTTTAGTTCAAGGTTCAGTTCACAGTAGTTAGTAAAAATACTCATGCACACCATCTTCATTTAGAAGACAGTTCCTATTTTATAATCAATAACAATATCAAGAGTAAGTTTACAGTCTGACTTGAGAATTACAGCAGAGAACAAATATATGGAAACAGACTACATACAGAAGTCTTGATTACTGGAAGTAAGTGAAAGTAATATAGGTTATTTTTTATAGTGTGCTGCCTTTCATATACATATTTAATTCTCAGTGTTTTTCACAGGGAATCGGTCTTATAAATATTTCCCAAATCCATGAAATACTACTACGATAATAGATGGTATACCTCTTTTGAAAACAAGATCCCTTAGGAAAAAAATTCCAATTTTAGCATACCTAAAGGGAAAAAAAAATATTGATCAGCTGTCTGTTGTCTTAGATTCAGCAAAGCTAAACCAGCTTGTTCTCTCTTCTAATTGGAAATTCTTTGCTTTGGAAGGGTCTTTGACTTGCATGTTTGTTCCTACACAAGGTCATAAGAAATCAAACTTTTAGACTTTCAGCTAAATAACATCCTTTCTCAACTCAGTGGCCAGAATGTGGCTGATATGATTGATGGTGCCCGACAAACACTAGACTCTTAAGGACCCTTAGCGTCCTTGTCAAAATACAATAAATTAATATTAGTCAAATACTTAACATTAACATGATTGACATATATAGAAGAGAGAATATGGATCCCATATTTACATGTATATACTAGCCTTTTAATAGAGCTTTCAGAAATATACTGGTCATATGTATCAGACCTGTTAAACCCACACCTTCTCTGGGCAGCTCCAAACTGTATTGCCGTCAGCAGAAGTTAACACCAAATAGCTTTTAACATACAGCAGAGGGACTTACATCTCTATCTAGTGAGAGGGGATAGAATTCAAGCCTTTGGTAAACCTTACAAAGGACTCCGAAAAGGTCTAACGGCTGAATGTAAGACTTTTCCAATGAATCCATTACATAAAGTACAAGAAATACACTGAGATCGAGTGCACCAATGGAATCAAGTACACCCTCACCAAGCTGAGTGGTGCAGCTGACGGCTATCCTAGAGGGACTTTCCGTACTGTGAGCACTTCAGTGTTTTTCTTTAAAAAGGTGCACAAATTTCTGAAACAGATGTAATTTTACAGCTATGTTCTAGGTTTCAGGAAAGGCATTGTGTTACAGTGGAATTGCTGACAAACAGTTATACTAGCTTTAACAGTATTGGCATAATAAGTACATGTATATTTCTTTAAATAGCTTTATAGCTTAGAGTGAATTGTGAAGAGCTTTAGTTTTTCTTTTAGCATTTCCAAGAAAAACTGTAGTGGATATATTAAATACATAAACATTTCCCACTAGAGAGGCTAATTCTATTCATTCATTAACACTTCTGTTGATCTATAATATAGTGTAATGCAAAGAGCTTATATTCTGCTGATAGATTCAGATAAGGAGAATTGGAGTCTGAAGTGTTTTACAATGTATCTTGAAAACTTACTGAGCAGAAACTAAACATTTTTCTCAGTTGCAACCTGAAGAAGGAAGGATGGGACCCCAAAACTATGTCTAACTTTCATTAATACATTTGGGGACCCTTCCTTACTCTTATAAAAACTGGTATTTTGACTGTGCCCTTGTATTTTAGTTTTTATGGAGGCAGATTCTTAAATAGCCTCATTCTGAACTTACAAAGCTATGCTAGGGAATTGAACCACTCTGCATACTATCCACCGATTTGTAAGGTGTCAGAGTAGGTTACATGGTGCCACTGTTATTTTCAGTCTGAGAGATTTTAATAAGGGTCAGCTACATCCCAATTTAGTTTTGGCTCCTCAGTGGTCTTACAGAAATTGCAGAAATGCAATTTCAGGTGAAAAAAAAAAAGCATGGTGAGATGAATCAAGGTTCATATATGAAATAAAATTCTACATTCCTTGTGCAGAGAAAGATGAAATCTGAACTGAAACTGCCACAGTCCAAGAGCAGCTGAAGGTCTATTAACACCTCCCTACACAAGAACACCCTATAGAGCTTTCATTCAGAGGGCATGGTATCCCTCAAGTCCTGGTTTTTGTCTTTCAACATACTAATAGCATTGCTAGCTCATCAATAACTGACTAAGGCCTAAGAATCTAAAAGCATGAGACACGATTGTAAATTGAAGAATTAGGATGATTATCTCAAAAGTCAGTGGTGTCAAATTTCATTTTACATACTACGCTAAAGGGAGTCAAAGATGCACACTGTATTGAAGCATGTTCGTCATTCCATGTAGGCAGTCACTTACCCTTCTGCACTACCTTTACCATTCCAGATGTTAACTATTATCAGGGTAAATATTTACATATTTCTAGTTTTGACTTTTCTAACTTTAACCTTGGGTTGTTTTGCTAGATTAAACTGAAAATTTACAATAAGGTATCTCCTTGCTACACGTGTATTAGTTTCTCAGGTTACTGCATAAATATATGTTCAATAAAATAAATGGATTTATTTCTTATCTTTGTATTAGAAATAATGTTTTCATAGCCTAAATACTGGATGTTGCAGTTTTCTGTATCTACAACAGTATTAAAAATCTTGCCAAAAAGGGGCATCAGGACCAAAGCTGTTGCAGTGTTTTCTAACACCAGCATTGCTCTCCCTGTTATTCTTCTTAGCTACTTAAAGAAGGAGATGTGGCAAGTATTCTTAGACCATTTGTTTATACGGAATTGAATATCAGTAGTAGAAATAATAAATTAATCTGTTCACTTACAAGGTACCAGGTAGCTTCTGTCTGCTACTTTTTGAATTATCATAAGGTTGCTTATGTCATGGTTATTTCTGAGAGAAAAATAGGGTTGTCATTGCACAGTAACCCAATAGAAAAACAATTTAGCCCTTGGAATTACATTTTGAACTGAAATAGGTTAAAGAAAAAGTAGATTTCAGTTCGATTTTTGTCATGAGGGAGGTTTTTAGGATGCTAAAATCATATTCAAT
Source organism: Falco rusticolus (assembly GCF_015220075.1). Taxonomy (NCBI): domain Eukaryota; kingdom Metazoa; phylum Chordata; class Aves; order Falconiformes; family Falconidae; genus Falco; species Falco rusticolus. The sequence continues at coordinate 21,773,093 of NC_051189.1, forward strand.
GGATTTCTGTTGTCATAAAATGTAACTACAGTTATATAAGCTTACATTCAGTTCTATTTTATTTCTTTTTCCTTTTTCCTTATTGTATACTCTAAATGCTATTCATCTAAATGGAAGTTTCAGAAAAAAACTATTAAAGACTTTATCAAAATCTAATACACATTTTGGAAAAGAGATGGAATACATCCCTTAAGGAGAAGCATTCATCAGGAAGTTTAAAAATTAAAAGCAGAGCTTCCAATCTCTTTCAAACTTATGAAACAAATATCTTTGTAAAAGCCAATGTGTGCATATGAACTCTTTCCTCTTAAAGACTTATTCAAATTCTGAATATTTTCAAAAAAAATATAAGACATCCCAGATAACATGGTACAAACTTTTCCTTTTTAGTTTAAATAAATCTTTTTACTTCATTGCAATATTTTGCACCAAAGAGAAAAAAAAATATTGTCAAAATGCAAATTCAGTTGAGAGGAGATAAAAAATATTAGAAAAAAAAATAGCAGTAAATATGGTAAGTCATTAATGTCATAAACTCTCTTACCATGCCTCTTCAGTAGTTCTGCCAACATTGCATGCTCATTTTAAAATTAACTGGAAGTTGCACCAGCAAGCTATGCTCAGAGTTAAAATATAGCAGAAGTTACCAAATTCAGCCTTATACTTCCTTATCTATACCTAAAGGTATCACTGACCAATGGATTAGCCATTTAATAATGGTTTGTGGTAAGCAAGCTCTAACAAAAACAGACACAGCACAGCAAAGCTGATGTGGTACTCCCCTCCTAAACCTCACCACCAAACTGCCTTAGTCAGCCAACAATGAAAAGTAACTGTACAACAGGTCATACAAACACAGCATGGAAAATATTTAACTACCTCTGCAGTGTTTTTCACCCTGATGGACTAGAAAGGTAAAGCAAAGGATGATTTATACAACAGAAAGAACTAACAGCAAGGGAACTGCTAAGATGTTTCTCTTACTGTTCTTTTCTCCTTCCCCCCCTCCGTTTTTTTTTTAATAAGATGTGTATATGATTCAGTTACATATTAGATGAATGAGATAAGAAAGAAAGATACTGCAATAAAGGCCAAGGAGATGAGGAGAAAGAATAAGATAATGTGCAGCTTCAGAAAGACCAGGCTGAAGTGAAGATACTGCATTATGGTGGTGATTAGGGACTATATCCATTGCGTTCCTAAAGTTTTAAAGCCGTTGCCTTTGACTAAAAAGACAAATTTAGTCAAACCTATTAAGAATAATTATTTAAATAGAGGAGAGAAAATTTTAATAAGCATAGTTCCAAATAACTAATTTGGACCAGCGAAAATATCACCTCCTAATTTCATTTAGAATTTTAAGGAAGAAAGGAAAAAAAAGGACAAGAATTGACAAGAAAGAAGACTGTAAAAACACAAAATCATGAGTCTGGCCCAGCTTTCAAGAAATATTTAATTGCTGATACAGTCTATCACTGAATTTAATATTTTTACAAAGTAAGAGTTTTGATTTAAAGGAAAGGTAAATGTAAAAACTGTGTAGTTGCTAACACTGCATACAGAAATACTGAAAACTAGTTGGTAATTCCAGTGCAATACAAAAAATGAAATTATTTGCTTTTTCTTTAGTATGTTTTAGGTTTCAATAGGAGAATCATATAAATGTATGAGCTACAGGCTGTTTTACTGTTTTGAAATATAACACTGATTATAAATAATGGAAAACCTCATAGCAGTAGCTTGCAACATTCTTCAAAAATGGATGTAAAGGTATTGAACGCCACTGCACCTTGCTAATAAGCCATTCAGACTCTAAGGGTAAGTGTAAGTATAGAATCCAAGCTCTTTTCCTGAATTTTAAATACTTGTTAAACAGACATTTACAGACAAAGGAAATTCACTCTGTGTTTCTGAATTACCAAGGATGATATTTATATTCAATTGGTGAGCTGCTGTGTAGAAAGACAGACCTGCTAGAGGCTTAAAATGCTAAATGCATGCCTCCATTTACTGTAACTGCATACTAAAAGCACTGCTCTGTCATACATTAGAAAGAAAAGTTCAAGAGCCATTATAATGTAGGAAAAGTCCAAATACAAGGTACTTGGTTTGAGTTCTTAGAATTAATTGAAGTCATAAGCACACTAAAGGAAAGAGAAAAAAAAAAATCTTTGCCTACATGAATCTATAGTGCTTTGCTTCTTAAAATTATATCTCTCCCAGGCTTTTGTATTAATCAGTACTTAAAAGGATTTCTGTTAAAGATGAGTGAACCACTCTGGTTAAATTAAAAGTTGATTCAAGCCTTTTGCCGTCAGTTGTGCTTTTTGAACCATACTTAGTAGCATTCAAATACGTTTGGCTACAGATGTCTTCTTAATCTAGGTAGGGAAAGCAGAAGAAAATTATAGTCTTCCTACTATGCTGAGTGCATCCAGGTGAATTCACTGAGATCATATGATCTCAGGAGATGCTCAGGGCAACCACCTGAGCTGGCATCAGGCATATACCATGAAACTAATTTTATCTCATGTAGGCAGCCAGTCTGGAAACAGGGCCAACAGAAAAGGGAAATCACATTGTCTGTGTTTGAAGGTATATGGTGGCCAACACCAGGAAATCTACATCGATAGGATATGAATAGGACCTAAGTCTCCATCCCCTTAAAGGCAGGGGGTATCTGCCAGAAGCACTGCACTCTTCCCTGCTCTGTTCTCACAGAGGAAGAAATATGAAGGGTGGTTTGTATAGGACAAATATATATTTATATATATATATTTGTATAGCACCTCAGCTAATACATTGCAGACTCTGCCACTCACTACCTATTACAGCACACAGCACTGTAGATTCTGAAAAAGTATCTTGGAGTCTGCAGTGCTTCATGGTCTATGGCTGAAGTTAGATCAGGCGATTGCATCTTCTGTGGTTGTATGGTGTGGCACTATGACCTCAGTTATGTGCAGAGGGTCAGGCTATCATGAGTGTGGTTTGGCCCTCTTCACATAACTCTGAAGGGATCAAGCTTAAAAATGGTATCCTATGTTCCAGCAAGATGATACCTGGGGCATACTCCTCTCCTTCCCACCAGAAATAATTTCAGGAATAACATTTTGAATGTTATAATAACATATATGTTATTGTATAATTACTTATTATTAATTATGTATTATTATATAATAACATTTTGAATCCTCAGCATTTCCAGGATTTCAGGCAGGACATTTTATTCACCATCTGTAAGACATGGGGTCCTGCAAGAGAAGGAATGAAGAAAAAATTGTAATTCAACAAGCATCATTACAACTACTACTGTATCTCTGATTGGTAGGCTTCTACAGAGGGTGAATTACACTGTTTCTGAATAATGTAGCCATAAGATTTCTGCAGGAAATAGTATACAGAAGTATGTATACCATAAATAGATGATTCACAGTTTCAAGGCTTGTGCCAGGCAACATCTCCTGCTCCTCCCTTTCTCTCTTCTACTGATGAGCTTTGAAATAGCAAGGAAAGGAAGATTTGGAAGATATCCTCAGATATCTTCAGTACAATGAAGATGGCAGTGAATTTGTTTATGTCAGAAGCTGTTTTTCCATTGGTCATCCTATGTTACAATAGTCCAGGCTCCCAAGTACAATAGTGTGGCCTTGGACATGAAGATGAGAGACATAAACTATTAATAGATGTGACCTCCTTAGTCTGCTGAACCTACCACAAGCCATTCAAGGTGCAGGGGATACCATGGTCCCACAGAGAGCTGCTTACCCCATTCACCAACAGTATTTTGATTATTGAATAGACTAGACAAAACAACAGCCATGACATGAGGTGTAATACCTGAGATGACAGGGAAGAAAATAAAGGACACTGTCATACAATGGAAAATTCTTTCATTTTTGCTTGAAGAGATTCCAAAGTGGCTCAAGGCATTGTGGGCCTCCTTTTCTCATCCCATATGCAATAAGGCAGTGGCCTAGTATGTGACACTCCTAAGAGATAACAGCAGCTGCAATGGGCGGCACTTCCAAGCTGTGAGTGTGAAAGGTAGCACAAGGGATTTGTTGAATGTGAGCACTTCTATCCAGTTTGCTGTTGTGTCTTAAGATGTGCCGGAGGAGACAAGTCAAATCGGTCACATGCTTTAGTAGTCTATGCTGCTTAAAAAGGCCACAAGAAAAATCTTTCAGACAGCCTTAGGTAAGGAGAGTGTTTCACGGATGTAAATAGCTGAAATTCTTCTACTTATAGGAAGGAACAGACTGGGACACACTATGTCACCGTGTCCTCCCACAATTTAAAACACAAGACATTAGCAAGCAGTGCTTGCTGATCACTCGGTTTCTGAGGAGTTCATTGGCCAACAAGGCATAAGCAAGCACATCCCGTATGATGCCAATAGGACATAACAATGAACTGGGAAGCATATCCAAACTTCTTATAAATCATACACAAATTAGAAGCAAAATCTGATTTATCTTCTTCATAATCAACATTATCCTTCCAGGTTGCCATCATGTTAGGGTTTGGTACTGTAGCAGTATTAGTAACAATGTTATTATCATCAATATCAGTCTAATTGATTCAGAAGTTTACAGCACACTCATCAGTCCATTATGCAAACCTATTCAAATATTAAGGAGGGCTTTAACAAATTTATTTGCTACCAAGAAGAATGGAAAAGCCTGAACAAAACCGGAATTTTGTTTCTTCTGAGATAGCAAGTCTTTTTCTCTGCAGGCCTATTTAAAAAGAAGCATATAGCTGTATTGCCTCAGGAAGCACCAAGAAAAGATATTATTCTATCACAAAGGCATGATTTCCTCCCTGTTCTCTCATTACTCCCAGAGGTTAGCGATTTGCTGCTAGCTATGAATAATGTAAAATGCTGTCTCAGCAACACTGAACACCACATGGGACTTTGAGGGAAGGAGAGGGGGAAAATCACAGTTCCACTTTTCCTTTTGTCCAGTTTCCCCCTGGATGCAATGATTAAGCAACTTCTAACTCTGCCTTTGTTTGTGCAGATTAGTTGTTGCAGCAAAGAGTCTGGAAAAACAGTTTGAAAAGTTATGTCTCAACATAAATAAGGGTAATAGACTGAGACCCAGAACTGTATCAATTTGGACACGCTGATTTAATAACTTTGTACGTATGTAACAGAAAGCCTATCCCACAGAACCCTTGTACCTTAATTTATATTACTTCTACCTTAATTTGAAATTCTCTAATTGGAAAAAAAATTATACTTGTAGACATTTATTGGGTTTTGGGGACTATGACTGCATTATTTTCTTTTTATTTTCTCCTATAGTAGATGTGTGACTTGGTTATTTTTTGAGGTAACATTTCAAATAGCTGTTGGGTGTGGTATTTAACTATATTTTCATGTAATTTATGATTACATTTTACACTTAAATTTTATAGTTATTTCTTTTTATAACAAGTGACCAGAAAAAGACCAAGAATTTCAATTAAAGTAACCTTAAATACAGAAAAGTTGTTACTAGGTAATATTTTATTGAATTCCTTTAGGGGAAAAAAAAAAAGAGTCTTAAATGGGCTGATGCTTTTAGGATTGGCTCAATTACATGTTATCAGAATACATTCCAGGATACTGATTTTTATTTTTTTTATACATAAACAATTCTTTCAATTCATAGAATGGTATTTACATTAATGAGATGCCAGCAGATGTTAATAAGGGTCTCCATTAGTCAGTACCCATTCTGTTATTATATATTTCATAGCTTGATAGTTTCAAATATTGCTTTTTCTTGAAAGGTGCTCAACAAATTCATACCTGCCACAACCCTTCAGAAGTAAGCAGAACTGCTTCAGGGACTAGCTTGATCCATTGTAGCTAAGAGTTTCTGAACTTCTTAAAGTATAGACATCGTCTGAAAGGGACTACAAAAATGACACTGTGGGTTCTAATATTTATTGCCTCACAATGATTTCCAGAAACAATTAATTCAGATTACAAGTTAAATATAGGCTTAGGTTCTGAGCTTTGGTTGAGCTGAGTTTACTGCACATTGAAATAAATAAATAAAGGGATGGATGGATGGATGGGTGGGTGGATGGGTAGATGAGTGGATGGGGGATGAAAGGAAAATGGCATTAAGATATTTTAGTGACCTTGCAGTCCTGACCCTAGTCAGTCAAAAATCTAATAAAATGCCTCTGAGAACACTAGAAGAATGCCAGACAGACAGCCTCAGAAAGTAAGTGATACAGGTCACCAAAATGGAGTGAAGCACAGATCACATGGAAAGGCTCAGACTTGGCTTGTGCAAAGCAACAGATATATCTGATGCCTTTTAAAAATCTGTCTGATGACTGTAAACTGGAGTCTGAAAGTCAAGCTGAATTTTGTTCAGTGCATCTCCTGACAATAAATATTCCAGTAAGAATTTAGTCAACAGACTTGATTAGATCAGAACAGAATACAATTCATTTTTATACACCTACACTGATGCCACAGTACTGACACAGCAAGAAGGATGGTGATTTGATGTTGATCACTAAGCTGGTAGACATGAAGCTGAACACAGGAGAGAATGAGACCATAGGGGAGGCATTGCCATTGATGTTTTTCCAGTCAGCCTCATTAATCCACAATCCTCTTAAATATATTAATATAGGAACAGATCCAAATAGTTCCCACTCTAAGTGTTTCAGAAAGCATAACACCCTTTAAGTCCAATCTTCCTCTTTTACAAAAAATGTGCAGAATCATTAGACGGTTCTAAGGATAGTGTGTAAGAAAATGGCTGTGCTTTAGACCTCAGAAATATTTCAGTGGAATAGAACTGTCAATTTGTAGTCCAGACTTTAGTGGCAAGTGATTAAACCTTGGCAAAATATCCTTCTAAAACAGCACTGCATGGAAACATATTATTCTTTATGATTAATGCAGTGAAGTGTGAGCTGTAAGATACCCAATTCAATTGTATGAATTCAGAGAACTATCATTACTGTAATATATTAGAAGGTACAAGCTGCAACTGAATAACGGCTGTGAGTTACAGAGGAAAGGAGCTCTTGGAAATCTTTTATACAAACAGGAAAACTAAATGCTGTTTGTGAAAGATGTTCCTTTGAGCCATACTAAACATAGGTCTATGCATCAGGGTATATTGCACAGAACTTCCACAGGCAAGCAGCTGTGGCAGCAGACTTCAGAGGAATCCAGTTTCCTTTTTCATTGCAGCTGTAATGTCAAACAGTTGTCAGCTGAAAAACTTCTGAAGTGCTACAAAATGATGTAATACCAGTAACTGAAGAACATTTGGATATTTTATTTTTGTCCACTCGATGCTCCTGTACCATCACTGGTGTAGGTGAACCCATCAGCTTCCACACAGAATGTTTTAAAATAAGGAATTACAAACAATAGTAATGGTTTTTAAGTTCTCTGATATGAGTCAGAGTATCTCAGTCCCACTTCTTTAGCTGTAGAGGAAAAAGTATAAATCACAACTTCATACTGACAGCCAGACAACAGCTTTTGAACAGGTTAGTCTTACACAACCCTCAAAGCATTGCTGAACTTCATGGAATGTATGTGTCAAAACAGCTGTTTACTAAAGGCTCAATTTTCCCCTAAAACCAACTGTTCTACAAGTAAGTTCATAAAAAGCTAAGAAATGAAACACAACCTTAATTATTTATCCTGTGTGTTCATATGACCTCTACAGCTTATGCTAAACAGCATACTTATACCGGGTCTGGCTGGGATGGAGCTAAGTTTCGTCACAGCAGCCCATAGGGTGCTATGTTTCAGATTTGTAATTAAAACACTTGATAACACATCTATTTTTCCACTGTTGCTGAGCGCTACCTGCAATGTCAAGACTTTAGCTGTTTCTCACTCTGCCCCTCCACCAAGCAAACAGGCCAGGAGTGGGCAAGAAGCTGGGAGGGGACACAGCCGGGACAGCTGACCCAAAATGTCAAAATGATATTCCAGGCCATATGATGTCATGTTCAGAAATAAAGAAAAAAAAAAAAAAGGATGGGGTGTCGTTCAAGGTAGTTGTTCAGAGACTGGCTGTGCATCAGTCTGCCTATGGGAGGTGTTCCGTTGTTGCTTTTGCATCACTTTTGTGGTTTTCTTTGGGGGGGCAGGGGGCAGTCTCTCTTCACTTCTTAAACTGTCTTTATCTTAATCCATGACTTTTCTTGCTTTTGGTCTTCCTATTCACTCCCTAGTCCAGTAGTGGCTGCATGGGTGCTTAGCTGCTGTCTGGGGTCAACCCTATAAAACTCTTTAAATGTTTGTCAGGGTTGCAGGCAGGAAAGTTGACCGCTGACCTGGCCCGGGGCTGAAGTTAAGTTAACCAAACAGGATGTGAGAAACTACAGGACATGACATGAGAAATGGCTGGATATGACAAATAGCAGTCTGAGAAGCTGCCAGGGGTTAAAGACACTGCCATGAAGGACAGATGGATCTCACTGGTGTGAAAAGGGAGCAATCTGAGCCTTACAGATCCCTGCAGGGAGCACTGGGTCCCCTTGGGAGTGTCTGCCCAAGGCCAGCACTGCTGGGGTAACTGTGCCAGTAATGCTGTGCACCACTGTCCCCCACATAGTGACAGCAAATACCAAACTAGGTATGGATATAGCAATGATGGGACTGAAGGTGAAAACATAAATAAGGCCAGATTCTTTATCTGAGGGTAAAAGGGTGGTAAAAAGAGTGCCAAGATCCAGAAAAAGTGACAAACAACTTACGTAAATAATTTCATTGGTGCTGTCCAGGGGTACTGATCAGTCAGTCCTGTGTTTGATGCCACAGGCTGTGACTGACTAAATCCCTACGGGTGGAACGTGGCCCCTAATGAAGGAGACTCAGTGGAGATGGGCAAGGGTGATGTGCCCATGAAACTCAAAGAATAACACAGGGGAGGGTGGCCTTTATTTTATAAAAATAGCTATGAACAGCTGAGTGTTTCAGCTGGTGGTATAAACGTTTCTCCCTGAATTCACTGTGTGTGAGGTGTGGTGTTCCCTCAACAATATTACAGGAAAAATTCCAGGTTCCCCGTCTGCACAATCAAATCAGACACCTGTGTTATGATCAGAAGAGGTTTGTTGTTCTGCTCCAGGCTTTGCTGGTCAGGTCACACTGTTCCAATCACAGGCTTCACCGTATAGTGAGCTTTTTTCCCATTTCCTCCTCCTGGATAAATAATTCTCATCCATTAGACTTCTTCATTTGCCCGAGTTTTACTGTTTTTACACCTTGCTTTTTAATTTTGGCCTTACATATCACCCCCTTGATGAACCAGCAGCATCTGTTTCACTGAGTTTTGGCATCTTTTGCTCAGATTCTGTTTCTTGACACTCTCCTCCCACAAGTCCTGCAGTTTCGGCCTTTCTTATCTTAGTAGCTTAGGCTCAGGTCAGGTGGGACCAGCTGCTTTTCCCTTACATTTTCTGCAGGGTGCAGAAATTTCTCATCTTGACACCCTTTTAGTCTGGCCATTGGACAGGGCTAGCTATCTGCACTGATAAGAAAGAATCAGAGAATTACAGAATCATGGAATTGTAGACATTGGAAAAGACCTTTAAGATCACCGAGTCCAACTGTTAACCTAGCATGACCAAGTCCACAGCTAAACCATGTCCCGCAGTGCCACATTTGCACATCTTTAAATACCTTCAGGGGTGGTGACTCAACCATTTCCCTGGATAGCCTGTTCCAATGCTTGACAACCCTTTTGGTGAAGAATTTTTTCCTAATATCTAATCACACCTCCCCTGGTATAACTTGAAGCCATTTCATCTTGTCCTGATGCTAGTTATCTGGGAGAAGAGACCGACCCCCACCTGCCTACAACCTCCTTTCAGGTAGTTATACAGAGTGGTAAGGTGTCCCCCTGTGCCTCCTCTTCTCCAGGCTAAACCACCACAGTCCCATCATCCACTCCTCATGAAACTTGTTCTTTAGACCCCTTGACCTTCTCTGGACACTCTCCAGCACCTCAATGACTTTCTTGTAGTGAGGGTCCCAAACCTGAACACAGGATTCAAGGTGTGGCCTCACCAGTGCTGAGTACAGGGGGACAATCACTTCCCTAGTCCTGCTGGCCCCACTGTTTATGATATAACTGAGATGATATTGGCCTTCTTGGCCACCTCGGCCCACTGCTGGCCCATATTCAGCTGGCTGTCAGCCAGCACCCCCAAGTTCTTTTCTGCCAGGCAAAATCAAAGAGGTTTTCAAGCTCAAAGAAGGTTTGGGAGCATAAGCTAGAACAAGTAATGTTTTAAAAATGAAAATACACTACAACCGGGTAGGACAAAATAGAAGTAAATAACTCTCCCACTGCCCATTTTGCACTTTCAGGTATCCAGAACAGTCAATAGGATTTTCTGCCTCTGCCTCGTGTCACTGTTTGCAGACTCCTCTTTCTTAAGTGTGTTTTATGCTTCAGAAGTAACATCTCACTTCCTTCAAAGGCTACCTGTGATTCAGTTTTCACATAAACCTCACACAACTGAGAATGATAAATTAAGCTCCCTTGATTAGCGCAGTCTATTGCACATACTTACCATTTTTCCACTCTAACCATGGCCACTATCAAAGGAAGTATATGAACATTCTCAACGTCTTTTTACAACATCATATATTTCATTCACTCCTTAGTAATGACCACCTTAAATAGTGATTTCCTGGGTTTTTATTATTTACCTGTATAATTCCACATACTCTAGGGATACATTTATCAGCATAAATAGGGGGTATAGAACAAAAAAAATAAATTCCATCTTTAACTATTAGTTTTACCTAACTTCAGACATGAAATAATAAAAAGCTTTAAATACAATTCTATAGTACTTGCATTGTGTCTTTACAAGACACTATTAAAATGCTTATTAAAATCAGGCATAGAAGCATGAATACTGGAGAAACTATTTTCTGTATGTTTCATAGACAATATTGTTTCTCTGGTGAAAGGCAGTAAACTGAATTCTGCACTTACTAATATAAAAGTGAAGTACTTTCAGAAATTTTTAGTAGGACATCTGCAAACCATCTTCACATATAAGCTTAGTCAATATACTTCATTAGTGAAAAAAATTAAAAAAAAATATGGTATATTTTATCTAAATATTACTTATAATATCTAAACTTTATTAATTCTACTACTGATGTTACCAGGATATTACTGTTCTTTATTTATAAAGGCCTCCATAAGGTACTCATCTCTGGGTCTGGAAACTAGCTGTTAGACACTGCATAATTGGTTATGGTGTTTGAAAATGAGATTCACCTGTCACAATGTGTTGATCTAGTAAATATGGAGACAGATTTATTTCTACTACTTACTGGTAGATACTAAATACACAGGTTTTGTGGCATAGTGCTGATAGCAGCTCCGCCCTAAGCAGAAGGGAAATAACACACAATACAGGAAACCTAGCTGTCATTTCATCCAAGCCAACATATTTTTGTGTATCACAGAATAAGAATAGTATCATTTTCCTCCCTTCAAAGTATTGCAGCCTAAAACCCAGGGACTATTACTGATTGCAGTTCTTTCTGTTTCAATAGCTGAATATTATGTACTTTATGCAAAACAGTGCCACAATTATTAGCAACGGGAACCTCCCTCTCCCTTTTCCTAGATGAAATAACAAGTTGAAGTTCACACAGCTTCTGTCTTTCTCCCTCTAACCCAGTTGTGGCATTTTTTAATTTTGTTCTGGGTTGGGTACTTTTCTTTTGGGTTTGGGGGTTGTTTGTTTGTTTGTTTTCATTACTGAGTTGTTTTTGTTGGTGGTGTTGTTTTGTTTTTAATTCCAGTTACAGTGTGTGATCTTTAACAAGAAACATAATGAATCCTTCTTAGGTGTTCTGAAGCACTGTAACCTGGTACCTGAAGAACTCTCCAGGAATGGGCAGCTGACAATCAAATCCCACTGCAAAGGAATTTAATCTAGGTCGCCCACATTTTGTGTGACTGCTTTTGTGTGAGTATTTTTAATACAAAGTAAAACACTGAGCTTTGCATGAGGCTGGCAGTCACCCTCAGTATTTCCAACAGTTCTAGTATGTTCCCAGAGTCTTCCACATCTAGCTCCTTACAGAGTGGTTTTTATTTCAACTAGATAACTTACTAATTAGGAAAACCCTGCTATCGCTTTGAAATTGTGTCACATTGATGTAAAAGAACCATTCAGAGTATAAAGCTTAAAAAAAAGGTCTGAAATTTTTATATTGTGCAGTTTTAAATTTATCCTGTTTATTTGTATTTGTAGCAGTTACTAATTAAAACTTCAAATCAGAAAGCCACTGATCACTAATAAACATACGTAACAGTGTTCCCTGAGACTTCTGAAAACTGTTTACCCTTAGTAATGGCAAAAAAGTCATCTGTCATTCCCAGCAAGAAATAGATATGTTGAGAATCTGAGTGAGTTTGGAAGGTGGAAAATTATTTGTTGAGGTTGGGGTGTGTGTGTGTGTGGTGTTCTATTTGGTTTATGTTCTGCTATTTTTAAGTCTCTTTTTTGTTTTCTTCACATAAATTTGCAAGGTTGGTGTAGCAATTAGCCAGAAGGAGAGAGGCTAATTGCTCTGATTTACTCCTTAGAGACAGTAGAACTTTGCATTGAAAAGCAGAGCCAGATATGTGTAAGAATGAAAAGAACTGAAAAGTCTGCTTTCATGAGTTTGAAAGTGAGTTTAGAAAAATCACTGGAAATTAGCACTGAAATAATACTATAATAGTAGGACAGAAAAAGCTGAGAAGTAGCTGAACTCCAGTGAGAAGAACACAGGTTTCATCTTTTGAGGAAGATGCTTATATGGGATATTATAAACTGTTTGTGGAGGACAAATAATGAGGAACTGCAACTATAAGAAAAGCCTGAACTGTTGCTCAGAAGTGCAGTGACAGTGATGCTAGTGTGTAATTTTTTCCTAATGAAGCATCTACAGCTGAGAGTTTGTGGAAAACATAAATAGTAGCTTCTCTCCATAACCACTGAAATTAGAAAGGTAGGTAAGAAGAGAATGTTAGTGAGAAAGTGATTTATGAGTTTTCTGTTAAACAACTCATTAACATGGATCAAAGGTGTCAAAGAGCTTGTTAAAATATTACTCAAGAAGGAAAATTAAATAAAAATAAATATTAACCCAAGATCTCAGTGGGGCTGGATGAAATAGCACATATTTTTTCATCATAAACAGGAACTAAAATATGAAATTACAGTATTTTTTTTAAATTAAATACTACTGAAGTATTGCATTTTGTTTTAAAACATTTTTGGTTAATACTGGAAAAAAATTATAGATAAGATGAAGAAGTTTCACTTCAGTAGTATCATTCAGAGTATAATATACAATAGTAAAAATTAAGATGCCAATATGAACTGTTTTGACACCACTGAGGCAATACGTTACAAAATGTCTGCCTATTTGTTCTGTAGTTTGGAGGTGTGGAAGACAATCTGTCTCCCACAAGAGCACAATGTCATAATGAGAAAAGAACTGCCCTCAGAGACGTACTATCTAGCAAATGCTTTTATCGAAGGTATTAAACTGTGACATGGTAATTTCTATCAAAGTTACCAAACTAGAAGTGCTGGTGATTAACATAATCGAGTGTTGATATTAATAGCTGGGAATGGCCTTTTTAGACATTTAGTAAACACCTCTATCATAATTAAGGAGAGGGAAACTGGGAAAATCTAGGAAAGAAAAGGTGTATAGTGTTTTAATAGAAAAAGTCACCAATCAAACATGAGTTCTTTCTTGATTTGATCAAGACAATACAATTTACTAATGAAGCTTTACAGAAAGGAGCACATATATACAACTATGCTGTTTCACCAATGATGTTATCCAAAGCATTGCAGATGAACTATGCATCATCATTTTATTTTTATTTTTTAACTTAAACACAACAGGCAGTCCAGGTGAAGAGAAAGGCCAGTGCAATGGAGAGGGAAAGGAAACATTGCTTATTTTAGTAATATCTGATGAAACAAACCAAACAGAAAAGTCTAGATCAGTGAAATCATTCAGTCTATCTTAAAAAATTGAGTCACTGGTTCTCAGATGAGTCATCACTGTTCATAACACTAATATAGCATCATAGATGGGCATAGCATTTACAGTGTTCATTTAGAAAAACACTGTTTCATCAACAAGGAAATAATCTGCAATTTTTCACTAGCTATAATTCAAAGGAAGACAATGCTCCTAGGTTTACCACACCAAAAGTGTCTGCACTGCATTGTGATAAACCTTTGCCCTGACTTTTCTACAGACATATGAACAGAATTTTTTATTATTATTTTTCTATTTTTATTATTTGTTACTGCTAAAACTCCTGGAAAAGAGGTATCTTTGCTATCACCAACATATTTCCGGAAAGTAAAAAAAGCCAACAAATCCCAATTTCACAACCCAGTTACACGACAGGAGTATTATCCTAAGAGAAGAAAGATGGTTCATTATTGTCAGTGGTGGCACTGTGTACGTGTGTTCCTTTTCATATGTGTCTTTGCAACCCATATACTGAATGTACATGAGTGAAGAAAATGCATTTTCAGTTAAAAAAAACCAGATGAGAAACTTGGTTGAACACAGATGGCTGAAACATTGATTTATATCCTTGGTAAAAATAGGAAATATTAAAAAAAAAATAAAAAATTGTACCTATTGTTAGACCTATTGTTAGCACTCCCTATAACCAGAAAATCCACCTGACCCTATAGGGTGGCTGGTTACAAGGCAACTAGGACTGCTGTCTTTTTGGTAGGTAGGTAGCCTTCCTCCAGATGGAACAGAATTAATTACAATCTGAAAAATCTTCTTGCTGAAGAGTACTAAAACTATATATAAAAAAAGGATTTTGTAAAAAGTACTACAGAAAAATTACAGAAATTTCACTAAAAATGTAAAAACAGTATACGACAATTCTATTTGAAGTGTGCAATGCTGCTCCTCAAAAGATTCATCATTGTGTACAAATGGGAATGGAGACTGAGAGCTATCTGAGCTGTATCAAACTACTGGTCACAAAGCTGGCAACAGATATTCTGAATGTATTTTTATTTGTGAAATGAGTAAATAAAGTGCATATGGATGTCATGTTCTAACTTTCAGTCCCAGATTATGAAAAAAATAGAATAAAGATGGGCATATAGTAGCAACCAATATCAATAGCCAATCATACTGTCCATAGTTATCGTTGAGATGGTATCATTGCAGTATTGTCATCAATCTTTCACTTTTCATATGATGAAATCTGTCCATATGATGCATATTGGCAAATATTGACTTACTAATGGAATCTACTAAATTCATATTTAAAACATAGGTAGATAAATGAAATTCAGCTTAAAACAATGCAAACTGATGTATCTGATTGGAAGAAAAATCTGAAACAAAAACAATAACTGTACCCTCTCAGCAGGTAAACTATGAGAATTTTTTTCCTTCAAAGATGCCTTAGTTTACTCTGATATTCAAGAGCATTGCTACTAGCTGTGCTCTCAGTTCTGCTGACTGATGCATGCCTGTTTGACTGGGCATTGATTGTGTAATTCCTTTTCACCCCACAGTCAGTCACAGACAGATACCCCTCTGCTTGGGAATTGGAAGGACTGATATTTCAGTCTAGGAATTCACTAAAAGATGCTGGTCTAACAGTGAGACCTGAGGCACATACCTTGTGATGAAGGAGAGCAGAATCCATGTACAAAATTGTTCTCACTAACCCACTAGGTTTCACTATACTAATAAGAAAACAAAACATAAACAAAACCAAACAAACCCAGGACAAAAATATCTATTTTATATACTTTAAACATTTAGAATTATATTGTTGTTTTGGGTGCCAATGTTAAAAGAAAGGTGAAGGAAGCTCTGGCTAAAAACCCTGACTGCCTTGGAACCCTGTTACAGAGGTGGTAAAGGGAATGGCGGACTGAATGTGACACTGAAAATACCATTGCAGTTAAGAAGTTCAGCATGGTTTTTACACCTCTTACCTATCAGGAAATGAAAATAATGTTTTTTCTTTGATATATTTAGTCTGACTCCCTGATGACAAACAGCTGTTTCGTCATCTTAAGTGTGTAAGGTTATTGTAAAACATGAGTATTTCAGGATAGGGCTTTATACCAGTTGTGTTCAAGTATATACAGCCATAGCAGTAACATATTAGTTAATCCACACAACAAATTATTAAAGCAGTACTGTCATGGAAAGTATATGGCCATCCAGAAAGATTCCTTTTCAGTGTTTTGAAGTACAACATTCCATGTGTTCATTTCAAACTGAAGTCTTCATTGCCAAATTTACCTGAACTGAATTTATGCAATGAATTGGTATTCTCTAAATTGAAAGAAAAGAAAGCATTGCATATTTTAAAAGTTTTAAAAATAAAAAATGAAGCATTTTAAATAGAATTGAGCTAATTATAAAAGGACTTTTTTAATTTTTTTCCATTTGCCAAAGAAAAGGGAGTTACTACTTCAATATTGGGTTTGCCTGTTTTGTCTCCTTGTATTTTATTTTATGATCTTTTAGATTGGTGATCAACGTATTATTCACTCTAGTTTAAATAACATTATGAGGTCAAATACAAGAAAAAATAGACACTAGTGTGTTTGGGCTATTGATGTTTCTTACACTGAACTGCTTTTCATTCCACATAATCAAAAATGTCAGCTAGATTACTCTTCCTATTCATGTTATTAGTATACTTGGATTTTGCAAGTCTGATACAAGAAATCATCTTTGATTTTCACAGATTGATTGACTACCTTTAATTTGAAAGGCAATAGATGATAATAATAATGGAGCTGAGTAGATACCATTTATAGAGGTGCTTGTCCATGTATAAATGTGTTTTTAGGTAAGCTTCCATTTTATTGTCTTAGCTAGATCCTGAATGCCACAACAATCTATTCTATAGAGAGGGTAACTAAGCATAAAACTGTAACTAAAGGGACATGACTTACTAGAAAATACTTCAGTAACTAGTGAAATCTTTATAAAGTAGCAGGGGTGATTTCCCAAATTCAGGCTACCATTCAAGGTGAAAATACTAGGGATATTACTGTGGGAACCAGGCTTTTTTAGTACTTAGTAATAACTCACTAATCTTTTTATGTATTGTTCTGTAAATGGAAAATTAGTTTAAAAAAAAGTTATCTATAATTCAACAGTTCTACTTTGCTATTCTGAAGCAACTCAATAGGAAAAGGAGTCTAGTTACAGAAAAGATTGTGTGCTCACAAAATTGTTCTTTGCTTGTCACTTAATATGTGGGAACTGACATGTATAGTGTTTATTTGGCTTTATAACAACTGTGCCCAGTTCTAACTTATTTCAGCGCAATGCAAGTAGCAGCTGACTATCCTCAGTTTGGTGTAGTTTTGCTTAACTTATTTTAGGCTTAAACTTAGAAGTTGAAGTTTTTATCCTTCAGCAGTTCTCCTTAACCACATTTAAATCTTGAATTCTTCTCATTTTCTCCATACACCTTTTCTTTCCACTTCTTCGTATTTCTGTCAAAATAACTGGCTCTTCAGCTGAATGGGAAGCTGTAATATTTTCTGAACTGTGATAACTGCAATAGGTGCAGAATTATTTTTTGTCATAAAGTTAGAATGTTTCCTATGCTATATCAGGAAAAAAAGCAAGACTTTACAAAATCTTTTTCATTCCTTTGATGAAAGAGAAAAAAAATTACTTTCTATCATTAAGTCATTGACAGTCACAGTTTAGTATTTGTGGTACTCGTATATGAAAAAGTTAGGCATCATCCACTGTTTTGTCATTCTCCAAATATAATGCTTTCATGACTGTGCTAATGCGAATTTCCAGGTTGGAGTTTTTTCTGCTGGATCTGCTCTACTTCATATAAGTAGTTTTCCTGTTGGAACAAATTCAATACATGTTACTTTGCGAAAAAACAAGTGAGTGTACTTATCACAAGTAATGCAGATGTTTTCTGCTCTGACCAAAGGGTGTCCCCTGAATCCATAACGCATCTCCCTCTCCCTACAGCAAGTTCCATCAATACTGATACATTCCCACCAAAATTTTAGACTTAATTGGCCATAATTTTCAAACAACAAACTGCTCTATACAGCTATAATTAAAAGTACTGTCAGTGGTTTTTGTTATTTTTCACTATATAGGTTTTTTTGAGAAATCAGTTTACCACTAAATCACTTTGTAATCAACATATCAAAACCGATCCATTCATTCTGCAGAAAGATATATATATGTCTATATTACATATATATATATATGTCTAATATTACTCAATAAAGTTATAATATTGTTTGTAAATTTTCAAATTTTATGGGGTTTATATTTATTCCAGTAAGTGAATTTCACTTCTACTAGGAAGTATTGTTAGGACTAAGGAAATCTTGTAGGTAGTTTATGCCTAGCTCAGTTAGTATTGTGGCATAGTGGATACAAACTTCCAGCTCCATTAATCATTTATAAACAAGTCCACCAGCAGTTAGCACCTACAATGTCTGTAATTAACTTAAAAAAGAGTTTCACATACTTTTCCATTCTCCTTTGGTCAGGTAAGCTACATCTCTTGTAAACTCAAGCAATTTTCTTAAGACTCTATGGACCACCAATTAAAGCAAAAGACTTCCCAGGATCCAGTGATTCAAGTCAGCTTCCTTTACAAGCAGCACAACATGTCATCCACCTTTGCGGTACCTTGAGATACAGTTGCACTTGAGAAATGCCCCTAACTACTGTGAATGGCGCTAATATTTTGAGACAGATATTTGTGGATGGCTGAAGTAAGGGCAGCAGCCGTCTGCTCTTTGTCAATGTGATTCAGCCTGGGGTCTGAAGTGAAATGTTAAAGTTTTATTTGTTTAGGAATGAAAGGAAACGAAGGAAAGCTAAAATGTGTGTCATGAATACAATACACTTTTCGGCACATCAAATCTCTTATTCTGTTGTTTCATCAGCAACAGATATCCTGTGTATGGGTGGAGTTACCTTAGATCGCACATGATTTTCAGACAAACCTTTGGACTTTATCACTGCTATTGTACAAAAAAGCATTTTCTCCCAAGAAAATCACCTATAAGTAAACTTCAGATTTATTTATCTTGTATTCTGGACTGCATTCTGTGCTATTGTGTGACCAAAAGAGAGTGAAAAAGAGAACGTAAGTGACAGGACCCTTGTCTGAGACCAGGCTCTTGACAGATTTCTTAGGTCTTCCTGTGTTAGACGTACTGAATGTGGTTAGAAAACAAAACAGCCACATATATTCAATATAAACAGTCTGCTTAATACCTGGAAGAGATAGATTTGATCAGAACATGTTCAGTGTCTGCATTTTCAGGTATGGGGCAGCTGGGTCACAGAAGATTGATATATTACTTTGCCCAAAATCCTGTACAGAAGGAACTGCTCAGGAACAGACCAAGCACAAATCCTGAGGTAGAAAAAGCAGTGAGTAGATTTTTAGTAATCCCATCATTCTGCAAAAAGTATAGAAACAGAACTGAAAGGAAAGGAAAAGACCTGAACATCCTGAAAAATCTATTCACTTCACTGATTTAACAATTTTTCGTTACTGAAGTCTGAAGCAAGGAAAAGTAGTTTTCCAACAACACAACATACGACGTCATAGTTTATTTAAAACTTAGGAAGTTTAAAATACATTTTGCATCCTGAAGTCCTAGTCAAAGATTAAGGATAATTCATGCCAGTTAAGCACTTTAGAAAAACCTTAAATAGAGTGGGACTAAGAATTCCACTTTATATTAATCATTGTTTTCCGAGTGAGTTCAGGTAATGTGAATTAGCAAAAAAATCCACAATAAAGCACTGTCACTCTGCATAATACTGAATTTAGCATGAGGTAATTATTTATGAAAAATATCAGCCTTACAGTCCTTAGCTTTTTGTCTCACTGCACCTGATAGAGAAGAATCTATAGCAAGGAAGGGTCTCTTTAGCAATATACATCAATTCCATGCACAGGGCCATCTCTAAAAACTAGTGTCCAGAATCCACAGTCAGGGATTCCTTGCCTTTTTATTTGACCATATGAGCAATGCTGTGAAGTTGTTGTTTTTCTGGCAGAAACATCTATGCACTATGTATTTAACAAACTCATTTCACAATGAGCTGTTTGTTATCCGACCTGATGCAGATATGAATTGAAAGTAAAAGACTCCAGAACACAGTAGGTCTCTATGCCAAAAATGAGTTTTCTTCTATGACCCAATGCTTCAGAAGCACACACATATCACCACTTTATCCCTTTAGCACTGAGAAAAGAATATTACATTAATCATTCAAACTATATACAAAGTATTCAGAATAAATTCCACCTTTCAGGAAAAATATTAATTGAAGAAGATGGGAGGATATTGCTCATTCTTGAATTTAGAAAAGGTAGTACTAATATTCTCAGTCCTCTTTGAAAAAAAAAAAAAAAAAGCAGAAAAATAGCACTGCAATGAAATTAAAAGTTTATATTTAAACTCAAGTTAATAGACTCCTGTGAACTCTTTAGCAAATGATTATCCAGTAAATTTTCCCTCATCATGAATATTTGTACATGCAAACAGAACTAGTAAGATATGTGTCACTACACCAGGAAGTATTAGGCAGAGGGTGGTCTTTTCTGACTAGTTCTTTTTGTAAGGTTCAGTGTGAGTCTTATTTTCTTCATTAAAAATGTTAGGTTCTAGTTAAGGTGATTGAAATTTACTTTCTTAAAAACCACCCAATATTTTCCTGAATTCTGGAAAGCAACTAACATGTTTATGGTAAAGACAGTCTTTAATGGGTTATGCAATCCCACGCCCCAACCCCCATGCACCACTTCATAAAAAAATTCAAGAGTCCTTATACTCCTATATATTCTAGATGCTTTAGAAAATAATTTTTGTGGTACATTCCATGATTTATTGACTCAGAGTGTGAATTTCTTGCAAGTCATATATCCACATTATATTTACAAATTGAATTAATAACATCCCCCAGAACTATAATGAGAAATCTTAATAGCATACTGCATTATAATTAGCTGTTTATAATTGAACCTGAAGGAAAAAAAAATAAAAATTAATTTCACAGGTTTAAGTGAAACTAATCTGATCTGTAAATGAATTAGAAATCATTGTGAAGTTTAAATAGCCAAAACCAGAAATTGTTTTTCTTAAATTATGTGAATAGATTGTTTCAACATTTCCAAGCCATCACCCTCCAAAGAATCAGTTCCCATGGTACAAAAATTTTAGCTCAGCTTTTATTTTAATTTTTATTTTTGAGTGTTAATTGTTTTAGTTAAGTAGTAAACTCATATGTTCAAATGTAAAATATCAACCCATAGAGAAACTCATCATCTTTTTCTATTAATCATATTTATTTTATTTGTTTCCATATGGACATTTCATTCATTATATCACACGTTCGCATGGCAGTTTTGATTCTGATTAATCAACATCTTTACAGAACTTTTGGAAATTCTTAACTAACTTTTACTAGGTAACATCACTCAAATTTAACATCATTAATGACACATCACATTAAATCACAGCAGGTAAGGTAATGGGAACATTATGTCACCAGCTAATATGTTTAATTTCTGATAGCTTCAGTTTGCAATTTGTCAGCTGAGGCTTTACATGGCTTCTCTATGGAGCAGGGGTTTGCCAGTGAGTAATGCTTTTGCATTGTGAAGTAATGTAAAATGTTCAGAGTATTTTTATCCATTTCAGGCAACTGCCCATGATATATCTATTGACATTGATGTTCTACTACAGCTTGTTCCTGTCAGACTCTTTTAATCCTATCTGTCTGGATTGAAAAAACATTTAAGAAAAAATATTCATCTTTATGCTGGCTCATACTACAATTATTATGAGAGTGAGGAACTGTAACAATGTTCTGTAGCCCGAGCATTATGTGTTAGTCATCATCTTTGATCAATGTTTTGAAGCTTCACTGCTGATGGAAGGGATGGAAAGCAATTACATAGCTTTACCATCGAGGTGTTACTCAAAGTCCATCATATTTTTCACTTTTTTTCTTCTTTTGCTCTAGATAAGAACAAGTTTTATTAGGTCTGATATCCTTGTACATTGTGAAAATCGCTCTCTTTCATTTCTGAAGTATCAATAAAAGTGACTTTGTTACTTGGTGCATTATGCGAGTTATAGGTATAACATATAGAAGACTAAGCTGATTTTAGGTATATGCTTGGAAGCAGTAAGGACACTTTTACATCTTTATATTAAGCAAAGAAACAAACTAAACCCACTTTTTATCATTCTGTCATAAAGAACTTGTTGCAGCTGTAAAAGAACATAAAGCACACTAGCAGAACAAATTCAGAAAGCTCTTTGACCTGAATTGTAACAAACTATTTTAATGTGTTTTCTTTTAATAATGGTTTTAGCTTTTCCCTGGCTTTGAGACATTTTCATACTTAGTGTAACATATCCTTACCTTTACAGAAAATTAGTTATACCTACTGTGTATAAATGTTCTCCTCCATAAGAGTAGGTGTACTGATATTCAGTGGTATTCAATACCAGTAATGGTTGGGTTTTCTTCCTCTCCACAGCTCATTGATTGAAACTGCCAGGACATACTTAATTGTTCTTCATTTTTCTACAGTTTTGAGATGTGGTTATCTTTTCCCTACAAATTGGTAACTGTTTTGTATTACATGTTTGATCATGTTTCTTATTTTCATTTTCAGTATATTCTGCAATCTTACATGACTTCAAGCACCCTTTTCCCTTCTAAAATTTCCATTTTTAGTGACTTCCAGAAAAATGTTGATATTCGCACCATGGAGGGTCTGTCATGCACTGTGGGATTAGGTACAGTGGAATCCTTCCTTCCTACACTATTCCTATACACAACAGTGTGTGAAAAGATAAGGATGGCTTCCATGATGAACTTAACTTTGTCAAGAACAGAAATAAAAAAAGGACCACAAAGGAGACACATTATTGTTAGGTGTCTAAGGCCAGAAGTGACCATCTCTGAGGACTGAACTGTCAGCACTGCTAAAAAGTCATTTCAGTTCTGAGCACCACACCTAAGGCAAAGTAATTCCTCAGGCAGTACAAGAAATTTCTCCAACTCTATGTAAACAGTAAGTGCATATTTCTAAGAGCCTTGAGATTTTCTTTCTGCTCAGATTTAGATGTGGGGCCTTTCCTTGTAACCTAGAGCCTCTGGATCTTCTCTGCGTTGAGTCCCTCAGAGATGAGAGGTCTCAGGAGAGAATCATGAAATGTTTAGGAGAAATTACCATTTCCAATATTCAGGCAGTCTTTGTAACTCAAATGTACCATCATATTTCATATGTCTTGCTCTCTGTCCCCTAAGGAGGAAGGAAGGTGAATGTACTGTGAGAAATCTTTTTACTAGCTGTTCTAAAAGATAATTATCCTCATGAAAAAAAAGAAAAAAGTGTTACGCATTTTCCCTCTGAGAAGCACATGCAGATTCATTTAACCTCGATTTTTTAGTGACTATTTTTATATTTTTCCTAGGTTTTTTTTAATGAACTAGTTGATACAATAAACTGACAAGGAATCCTTGCTGAGAAAATTTCAAAAGCTTTTTTTGAAACCAGTGAAAAATCTGACTCTGGTAGGTCTACAAGATTATGACAAGACTGGAGGAAAAAAGAAAAAAGTTTCAAGAATATAGCACATACATCTGAGGTCTATAAATAAAGGATGATAACTTTTAGTAGACTGTCACAACTTATTTTGCAAAGAAACTTGATCATTTGCCTAATGGTTAACCAGAGCAGAGTAAAACATTTCCTGCCACACTCTTCAGCTAGCATTTGCCTTTAACAGATACTACAGAACCACTTTGCTACAAATTGTTGTTTGTCCAAATGTCCAAAACCAGCAAGCAAACACATCAGCCCATAGCAGCAGCATGGGAGAAAGCAACTATAACAACAACAAAAGGAAAGAAAGAAAAATCATTTTAAAACATTCTAAGAATTATTCTTTAAAAATGTTTTCAACACATTCCGCTGTAAAAAGAGAACACAGGGATAGACACGACCTGTTCAGTCATCTCGCTATTCTAGGAAGCCTGTGAAGGATGAAATTTCCTTTGTTCCAGCTTATGCCTTTGCATCACTTTCCCCATTTAATTTTCATCACTTTTGAACAGGAGGACAGGAATATCATGGAACTGACTTTAGAGTAAAGATATTCAGATTAATATTCCAGTATCTCACTATAATCAACAGATAATTTTGTAGAGGTAGGTGACAGTGCCACTGTTCTTGATGGATGAGAATATCTAAATGAAGCCCCTACCTTCAGATGAGTGTTCCAGGTTCTAGCTCCCAAGCAGAGAAGTAGATGCTTAAGGTCTATATGAGTGGTGAAGTTAAAAAAGACACTTCTGTTTAATATTTCAGCTTGGTTATCTTAGTGTTATTTTTACTTAAATGTACTGCATAGTCCTTTCAAAGCACAATGTCCTCTTTATTAGGATTTATTTATTTGTTTGGGTTTTTTATGTATGTATGTATTTATCTATTTATTTATCAAGGTTTTTTTTAAGTCTGTCACCTAAATTAGACATTTGACTTTATATTCTCATTACCACATATTTCCCATCTGTCCCACTTGACAGACAAAATAATTAACGTACAGTCTTCTCTACAATGTTTTCCAAGCTTAGTTTTATAGGCAGTATTATTTCAATATGCTTTTTCATGGTATAACTTTTTCCTGCAAATATTCTGACATGTCAAGTTGTCTTTTTCTGTGAGCACACTGAGATTATTTCATGAATGTTAAAGGACCTTTTACTCAGCTGAGAAAGTCAGGGAGCTGAGGGTTATAAATGTTATTTTTCAAGCCAGAAAGCTTGAGTCTCTCACTGACACTAAAAACACACTCAATCACTTTCCTGCTCTGAGGCACTTTGTGTCTTTGAAAAGAAATAGTTAAGTTGGGCCATACACAAAGTTCTGAACAACCTCACATGAAAAGGTTTTACTAGCACATACTTTTCCAAGATCCTTGTTTGCAAAACTGTATAAAAGTATGTTCTTCTCAATGAGCTAAAAAGCTCAAGTATTGTATTAGAACCTACACGTGTGTTGCTTTGAAAACATCGACGTGATTTACACATATACATCTTTCAGGTTCCGCGTTTTCTTTACATAGGTATATAGGATTCAGAAGCAAGATTTGGAATAAATTGATTATTTTTTTCCTTCAAAGAACACATACATTTATAGTAAACCCAAGAGAAGAAATTAAATCTAAAAATGTGATTTTTCAAAGCATAAATTGATGTGCTTTCAAACAAATGTAAAAAAAAAACCCAGAGCCTCAAAAAATGAGATATTCTATTTTTAAAATTAAGCAACTCAAAACTGAAAACCATTATTTGCATAATTTCATCCATATTCCTGTATTTGAATGTAGTAAGAGTGAAGCATTTCAGCCTTGTGTAAAAGAGATTAAGTTACTAACAGGATTCAAGTACAAAAATACAAGAATGTACAGACCATGAAAATCATGCAACAAAAAAAAGGAAATTTTAAGGAAAGTAGTTCTTTAAAAAGTTTGTGTCAAGGAGGTAAGATCTTTTTTTTAAAGGAAAATTTAAGCAAGATAATCAATAAGAAAAAGATCAGGTGGAACAAGCTTTTAAATTGTAAAAATCTACTGTTCGCATGTGCTATGTTAAAAACAGCAAGAGTAATGAAACATAACAAGTTAGAAAATTCTGTTAGAAATAAAAATATAATTATATTATTATAACTATTATATAGTTATATAAAAAACTGAGAATAGATTTCAAAAAAAGAGTAATTTGTTTCTGAAACTGAACCAGTATTACTGAAAATATCACAAAAAAGCAATAAACATAGGCTTATGTTTAAAAAATAGAAGATAATTTCAAAGAGGCAATTTATACATGGGCATTCAGCAGAGGATGACCAGGGGGTGTTAACAAAATATGAATGGAAGTCCCAGTGTTTATGTGTGATAACAGACAATATGGTTATAAGAAAAGTTTCATTAACATCTTTGAAGGTTTACTAATATATACAAAATATCTTTATGACAGTTATGGTTATGTACAAATTTTAGTTGAGACACCAAATTAGCTTTATAAATTTGTGCCAGAATAGGAAATGCTGTTAAGACTTCTATTTCATTTACATGAAAAATTTGTGCCAGAGAGTTAATCCTTGAGCGTTTCCTGCTTTTATCTTTGCATCTTGGATGTCTGGGTCAGCTTTACATAATCCTTGTTCTTCTACTCATGGAGGAGCTCTGCAGATGGTCTATCCATGGTGACAGATAAAATACTGTTTTATAAAAACTAGTGAAATATCCATAAATTTGATGATTGACTCTATAAATGCTCCAAAAAGAAACAGTGAAGCAAAAGCAAAAATACCTAAAACCAAATTGACCATGTTGAAACAAAGGCAAAAATACCTACAAATAATTTACCAGTTGTCATATTATGCAGATAACTGAGTTAGCTTTAAGTGAGACAGTTTAGGTAATGAAAGGAAAACACTCTTGGGCTCCAAATTGCTCTAACAAGCCTACTATAAACTTGTTAGCTAGTTCTGATGGTTTTTACATCATTGTAAGATGCTGGTTCTCAAACTGGGTCTCTTCCTTGTGCCAGTCCACCCCTGGGCAAGTGATAACCTGCTCATCATCCCATGCCATGCCCTGTCCCTGTCCCAGCTACCGCTCTCACATCTCTCCCATTAACTTCATGGCTGGCAGCTTTTCTGTTCTTGGGATTCATTACATGAGGCCTTCCAGTTTAAGAGCATATTTCATAAAATATGAAGAAAAAAAGTGAGAAAGACATATTAGGGGAATTTTAATTAATACATCTGCTATCTATTACAAAACCTAAACAACCATATTAAGTGGAAGGTAATAAATACCGTTACCTCCCAGACTGATGGAATATTTATGAAGGAAAATAACAGTACCAGAATGCATGGAACTAAAGTTGTGTCTTACAGCAAAAATGAGACAGATTTAAATTACTGGTTTTATGAATGCCATTTCAACTTGCATCTAAAGGATGGTTATATATCTGAAAACAGCACTGTTCATCCTAAGCAAGAAATAAATCGCTTTCTCTGAATGAAGGTCTGATCCTCTCAAGTGTGGGCTATATTTTCAGTTAGAAGGAGGTAAATCTCAGTAAAGCTGGTTATCTTATGAAATCCCCTTGTTGGGCCAAAAATATAACAAGATGTCATCTTTTATCTAAGTAGCAACATTAAGAACTTATTCGTGAATCCTAATTTACCAATAATTGTATTTCTGATCTAAATACTGTCTCTAGTTATACACTTGAAAACATGCTGAAGATTGTCATTCAGCTAAAGATGCTCTATGTTGATGTTCAAATACATTGACAAAATTTGAGTTGTAAAACTTCAATTAAACTTTTTTAGGTTAAAAAAACCACGGTTCTTCATATATTTTAAAAGTGACAGTTTACTTTTATCACTGTCATACAGACATGGAGTGTGATTAGACTGCCCTACAAAAATGTAGAGGTTTTTAAACCACTCATTCATCCTTAGATGTTGAATAACTTTAAAAAATAATTTAATTTATATTTCATTAATGATACAGAAAACAATTAATTTCCATTAAATGCATTGTTAATACATCTCTGCATTTCCAACCTTACTTTCTGATAACTATTATACATTTTCAAACTCTCAGTGAATTAGAATGTCATAATTTAAAATGGTTTTGTTTGAATGAAGAAAGGTAACTAGTAACTGTTGTTGAGATACCAATTGCTATCTTAAAACCTGAGGTTTGTTTAGAAGTATAATGTTAATATCTACACAGACTAAGTTGAAATAAACATCACTACTGTTTTAAAACAAAATGGCTTCCATTTTGCATGTGTGAAGTGTCACTTATTTTTAATCTGTGAAGATCCAAAAGTTTTTTTTTTTTTAATTCATGTTCTTTCAATACTTGTAACAGAATGTCTATGCAAAGTGAAGAATGAGAGAGAAAGCACTTGAAAAAAGGCACCTGGATGCCTCTTGAAGGGAAATGTCAAATGACAGCAAATGTGTCCAAGTTCCACCAGCTGCTGCTGATGCATTGCTGGAGTGCTGCTGTCCTAGGGAAGAGGTGCTGTCAACAAGACGTGGAAAAGGCTGAAGAGTAGAGAATACCCTGCCCATCAACATTCTGCAGTAAATCTGTTCCTAACCAACATGTCTAATCTCTAGAACTACTACTTTTCAAATGCAAATAAATAAATCTGTCATCTATGTATGCCAAGACAAGACATCCATGAAAGCATCCATTTTCTTTACAATACAGTTGAGAAAGTGCTGTCATACAACACCAGTTACACAGTCTCCTAAAAATAAGTTCCAGTCAGAATATGGCTGAGAAACATTGTGGGTGATAAATTACAGTCAACTCCATAAAGAAAACTGCAATTCTGATTCTATGGATAATATCCAACCTTTGAGTTTATTGATCTCACACTGCACATAGGAACAAGACAGACAGCACTATCAACCCATTTTTAACAGAAAGATTTCAGAGGAATGACATGAGTTTGTACAGGGAAACAATGTAATGCAAATCCACTCATTTCTTCCTTCAGTTCTCTTGCTTATTGAGTCCAAGACTCAATATTCCACCACTGTTGATAGAATTATAAGCATACTTGTACTTCAGACAAATCAGAAAATTTATGAAAAGAGATGCCTTATGAAAAATCAGTTTAATTTCCATATTTTTGTCTAAATATATTTTTAGACTCCAAAGGAGTCTAACAGCTCCTGCAGATTATACATTGAATATTAATAAGACTGAATATGCATATATTTTCATATTGGATGTACTATACAGGGTTGTTGTGTTGCTCTTACATTTGAGCCAATAAATCTTTAGACAACAGTATTGTTTTAATAACTTACATTTTTATTGTTAGAATGATATTTTAAAGGGATGTTAAGACACTCTAATATGTTCCAGAGGAGGGCAACACAGCTGGTGAAAGGGCTGGAAGGAATGTCCTGTGAGGAGTTACTGAGGGCTTTGGGCTTGTCTGGTTTGGAGAAAATGAGGCTGAGGGGTGCCCTTATTGCTCTAACAGCAAACTTCCTGAGGAGGTGAAGTGTAGAGGGAAATGCTGATCTCTTCTCCCTGGTATCCAGTGACAGGATGTGTGGGAATGGTTCAAGGCTGTGTCAGGGGATGTTTCAGACTTGACATGAGAAAGCATTTCTTTACCGAGAGGGTGGTCAAACACTGGAACAGGTTTCCTAGAGAGGTGGTCAATTCTCCAAGCCTGTCAGGGTCAGTACTTAAGAGGCATTTGGACGATACCCTTAATAACATGCTTCAGCTTCTGGCCAGCCCTGAAGTGATCAGGCAGTTGGACTAGATGATCATTATAGGTCCCTTCCAACTGGAACTATTCTATTCTATTCTATTCTATTCTATTCTATTCTATTCTATTCTATTCTATTCTATTCTATTCTATTCTATTCTATTCTATTCTATTCTATTCTATTCTATTCTATTCTATTCTACTCTATATTCTTATCTTTTGAGATAGATGTGCAGTTCACTTCAGAAAAGTTCTTAAATGATCACTCACATATAAACTTGACAGTCCAAAACTAGAAGTCATAAAGAAGAGCTATTATCAATTCATTCATTCATTCGTTTGTTCATTCATTATTTTTAAATCTTTTCATAAATGTAGAGGCTTCACTCATATTGTTTTAAATTTTGGCCTTGGAAACAATTTTAAACTGTTCTTTTATTACACTGGATGCATGTTCTTTTCTTGCATTTTAGTTGCAAATGTCTAATTTTGGACTGGGTCACTAGATTCTGGCCCAAGCGTTTGACATGCTTTAATTCACCAGTTGTGTACCTTTTGACATATAATAGGTTCCAGAAGGGGAGACATGTTACTGTGGCAGTTACAAGTTACCATATAGTCTTCCTAATCAACCTAAGTTTTCTTAAAATTACTATTGTAGTCAAATATCCTGCAAACACTTGTCCAGTCTGGCTGTCTGGAATTTTATGGATCAGGGTTCCTTAGATCACGATGGCCTTCCATCCTGGGCATTTGATCACTGATCTGCATCACAGTGACTGTGCTCCTTAATGGTTCCTGTCAAGAGGATTGTTTGCATGTTCTGAGCCATTAAGAAATTCTTCTTAGTGATGATCCTTTGTTCTTTATACAACTGCTGCAGTAGGAATTATCTAAAGTAGATTAGCCTGTTGATAATATTTTCTGCTATCCTAAAAATATTATAACACCTCAGTTTTCTTCTTTTTATTAAAGATAAAACTATTACAGATTTAGGGAAAGTGCTTTAGTGAACGTTCTTGTATGATCTAGTTTTATACATACCTACTCTGAGCCAAGCTTTTAAACAAAAGGCAGTATTTTGTTTATGATTTGTTTATTGCTTTGGTTTGGTTTTTACCGTCTCTCTATATGCTTCTGTAGAATTACAGCCTTGATTTAGAGCTGGCTTGCCTTAGTTAAGTCTTTTTATTATTCTAGAATGTGTGGCCCCACAGCTTACACTATTATTTTTTCAGTAATGGAAGTTGCCAGATGAAAATCTCATTTTTTTATTGTGTTCTGCCTTTAAACACTTGTTTCTGGGAAGTTCTTGGATGCTTTTAAGCAAACTTCATCTCATAAAAGACAACTGCAGTAAAAAGACTGACTTGTCTCAGTAGGAAATGCAATTTTCAAAGACATCAAGCATAGGAGATGCCTACATTCAACTATGTATTATGACAAAGAATTTGGTTTCTAGCAGCAGGAGTATCTCTGAGCTATAAGCAATCACAAGGCTCTTTGAAACTGGCGAATATGCAATCTGTCCTTTGTTGGAGATATATTTAAGAAGTGATTAGGCTTCTTTGTATAAAAGGATAGATGAAACAATGGCTGCAACCACACAAAAAGCGAACAAAGTGCAAAGCTGGTCAAAAACTAAGTGTATGGAAGAAAAAAAAGGCTTCAGTAGAATGTGATATTAAAAGTAATGGAGATGGATATGTGGGAGCAATGCAGAAAGCAGCAAGAGAAGTACAGAGGCAAGTAGTGAAGAAAAATAAGATGAGAAAGTCCACAGTGTTCTGGGGGGAAAAAAAGACAGATTTAGTTTGCAAGCCAGGAAGATGATTTTGGATTCCTTTATGCTACTGAATTTTGTGCTTTTTACATATATATCAAGGACTGTGTCAGACGTATGTTATCACTAATTTCTTCCTTCATTCAAAGGGACTTTCAAGTTGACATTTGTACTAATGAAATAAGCAGAGCAAGGTACTGTACTAGCCCAAAGACTGGTGAACAACTGCTCTCATGGTTTAATTGTTAGGGCTCTCACTCGCATAATTATCCCACACCTCAATCCTCAATCTCCTGGACAATGCCTCGAGCGTGCCTCAGGGTTACAACGGGCCAAAGGGTAGGCAGCATGAATGAAGCTACCTTGTTTTACTGTGAAAGAACATCACCACATGGAGGTGAATTAGACTGAATCACTTGCTTTCTAAGAAGAAAACAGGGCCTGGCCCCTTTTATTTACTGGAAGAGATATAAACTATGAGCCTTCATAGGAGTCAGCTGAAATTGGACATGATGTTAGGTAGAAGACTGATGTGTCACAGTGCCAACCAGTTATAGCTTAAACATTGAAACAGCCTTTTCCCAAACTGTTGAATACTGCATATTTAGTGGATGGAAACAACCTTCATGATTTAAAATATTAACTGATTATGTCAACTTTTAAATGCAGACATCTGATGATTGTATAATTTGTTGCTTTTCTGCAAGCACTATTAAACCAGCATTTTATTTCAAGATTTACATAAATTTTAAAGAAATCATCAGATCCTGTAATAAATGTAATTCCTCAGATAAAAAAAATAAAATAAAACCAAACAAGCTCTTTTTCCTGTGAATTCAGTTGTTACCAACATATTCTCATTTTTAGTTTAAAACTGTTTTATGCTGCATTATTCCCAAAAGAAATCGAATCAGTCTTTATATATATCAAGCAACTTATATAATTTAATATTATATGCAGAATACAGCACTTTTGATTCCTAAGAGATCCCAAATAAATGAGTGTCATTGCTAAAATTGTGGGCATGTCATGCAGGAATTTTTTGGTCTTACCTTGCAGTATTAACTTAATCATCTTTCTTGGTTTTCCCCTGAGCCTAATGACCACTGTCACATTTTATTCTAACCTGTCATTACTAATATTCATCCTGACATAGATATTAAATTCTTTGGCACCCAAAACATTTCTGACTGGCTGTTTTCCAGCCCCAAAAATTGTATAGGTCCCATCCTGAAGAATGTAGAGAAAAGAATGATGTCACAGAAGAGCAAACTGAAAAATGCAATGAGTTCTTGCCAAACTAGATAAATGCTTTTCCTAAATTTCTCTAAATGTCCCTTGCTACATTCATCACTCTGCTATATACAGAGGTGCCTTGCAATGAGATTTTCTTAGTCAGATGACCAGAAGAGGTCAGCTGTCCCCAGCAAAGCTTCATATATTAGAAAATCTGGTGATAACTGCAATAAAAACTTAGAAATCCTGTTGAATGTATTTTATGCATGTATCACACTGTGACAACAAAAGTTCTTACAAGGTGTTGACATAAATCCAGAGAACTTAAAAAAAAATTTGTTTGATTAGTCTTGAAATGAAGCACTTATTTCCTGGCATCATGGTAAATCCATTGTATCCCAGAAATGCTCAGTGGAATTTCTACGCATGCATTGTCCAACGATTTGTGCACAGAATTACAGCTGACTCTTCCAAGAAGCATCAGGTGTAGTAATCACATGAAGAACAAAAGTAAGTACCTTCACATGTATCGCCATCAGAAGTAGCCGAGGCCTACTCATATCACCCTTTTGTTCAATCACTTATCCTCATTTCCAGTTCACTTTTATATACGTCTCTCTCAATATTATACCCTTCTAGCCTTCCTTGAGGAGTTATTAAAATAGTAAGATCTATAAAGCTGGTCTAGTTGACAAAAGCACTTAGCAAATGGTTAGAAGGCAAGTAAGATAGCAGAGGTATTAATGTTCCATTCACATTATTCATTAGATTACAAGGTAGCATCTAATCACAAAGAAAGCACAGAATTGCTATGAAGTTCCATGCAAGCTTTAAAACTTATGGCATGTATAACAGTGTCTCTTTCTCACTCTTTTTTTTTTCTCTGAAAATGAAGTACAGAAAAGTTAAGTGACACACTTCTGACCCTACAGGAAGAAAAGAGAGCAGGGAGACAACTGAAGGCAACCTATGATCTTAACAAGATGAGCTCTTTAGAAGCAGCAGCTCTGTTAAACTAGAAGACAGTACTGTTTCTTTTAAACATATTCTTAGTTTGCACAGATGTCTTAAATAATTGAAAAACAACCCTTGAATTTGTATAATAAGGGACTGCATAGAAGCAGGATGTACTGTGCTGGAAATTAATAGAAAATGTCACGCTGTTCAGCATCTTATGCAGTACAAGTTCTGACAAGCTGAAAATTCTTGCAGCCCAGCACACAAGTCAGGCAATAAGTAGAGATTTGAACTCATAACACTTATTTGATATCAAATATGATATCAAATTATGTTTCTTGTTTGATGGTTGAGGTTCTGAGCATCTGAAATAGCTTCTGAAACAAGCCCATGGAATGTATACAGTTAGATCTCTGGAAAAGAGAACTCAGACTTCGTATTAATTTCTTAGCCAGGGGACTGTAATTCAGTCAGTGTTAGTATTTCAGACCAGTAAGAGTTGTAGGCACCTAGGCTAATTTTTTTTTTTTTTACCCACCCCCACCCACCCATTTGTTGTTTTTTTTTTAATGAATAGAGGCACTAAACATTTAGGGGTTTCAGTTCTGCTGTTACCTTCAGACAGCTTACAGAAAATTTCAAAGTCACGAGAGAGTTCTGATATGATTTGAACCTACCTAAAATATATTAAATTCAACAAAAAAAGCACATTAGGTGTGGTTTCTTCCACTAACATTACAGGCTAGAGAAATATTACTGCCTAAATTAACATAAAGCACTGCGAAAAGCTGGAGACTGGACTTCAGTTTCCATTGCTTTCTTAAGGTGTCTCAAGTCCATAGTTTTCACTTCTTGTATGGGTTTCCTAACCATATACTCCTTCCTATTCCTTCCCCTGGACAAGGAACAATGAAGAAATAACCAAAGACCAGCTCTTTAGCTCAATCCCTATCCCTCAGATGTAATTTAGTATGTAATTGGTTTTGGTTCCAACTCTTTACTGACTGAAATGCATGCTTAGCTTTGGGTTCAGGACTAGAATGTAAATATACCTTGCTTTAGAAGTGCCATAAACATTATTATATATCTCTGGGTTAGTACTTCTTTGTTACTCTATTAGGCTTATTGTCTCTGACTATCACATCTTTAGGTATTAACTGCCCCAGGAAAAACCTAACAGAGATTTTTATCCTTCTTATTCTTTCCTTTGCCACAACCTAGTAGAAAAGGCATTTGTTTTGGCAAGAATTTTAGCTAGAAGATAAATCATCCTCATAGCTAACATTTCTGATGAGTAACTGGTGCAAGCTTACTGATCAGACTTCTAGAACACTGAACCACCTTTCTAAAGTACCTCTTTCCATCCTTCAACTCTTTTATAATCTAAACAGCTATCAAAAAACCTGAACCACTCAGTCACAGGTAAATAAATGCATTTTAGGAATGCTTAAATTGGTGTTCCTTATTTAGCAATACCATTGACAGTAACAGATTCATTTCAGAACTACAGTCACAACTAAATATATACATGAGATTGTATGGATATAGCTGAGCATACCATTTCAGGACAATCCAGACAGTACCACAGATCAAGACAGTGTCAAAATAAGAATTGCTATTTGAAGACTAAGCAAAGCATGTCAGAAAAAGCAGTGACAGGCGTGAATTCTGATTACTTAGCATTTGGAAAAAGTTTCTGAACTGTTCCTGATACTAGATCAAGAAAAAACATGCAGAGTGGGAGGAGATTACAAAGAAATGCTAAAGAGATGTGAGAGTGTGAAGGAAATAATACAGTAAGAAGTAGGTGGAGAAACGTACATGCACATATACACACTATATTATGTGATTGTTAATCCCTGTGAAGTTTTAATATAACGTCAAATAGACTTAATGTCATACATGGAATATGAAGGAGTTTCCAGGCTCAGTTTTCAAACACAGATTCCTAAATGTAACTTCTTAACTGTATATTTAGGCATAAAACAACCATATTTGTTGGTCATAAATTAGCACTTACTAGCTAAAATATGCATTTGCATACCTAAAAAAATAATAAATAAAATAGAAGGAATACTTTAAATTTGAGCACAGAGAATTACAGGCATTTGATTTCATGTAGCACGTGAACCAAGTATGATCTGGTTTTTGATTAAATTTGGTTAAAATAAAATACAGCTATTTGGAGCTTGCATTAGAAGGTATCAATAAAATAAGCATATATCACCATCCTCATTCTTTATAATTACCCTAAGTTCATTAAAAAAGAAAATAAAGAAAGAGATTACCTGAAGGATCCCTATAACTGTAGACATTAATAGAGTGTCTTATGCAACAAGTATTTGTAAAAAAGTATTATAAAGTTACAATGACATAATAAATTTTTATGAAATAGAAACCATAGCGTAAAACCAAGCATGACAGCAATGGCCCTTTTGGTGTTGTCAGAATGGTGTTCTGCATCACCTTCATTTTTATTCTTCTCAAAGTCAAAGAAAACTTTACTTTTTCCAGTGCAAAGGTTTCATCTTTGCATCTCAGCAAAAGCTTTTCAATTTACCTAGTGCATGGTCAATAAGACAGGAAACAAGACTTTTCTGTTTCTAAAATGAATCAATTGCATACCACTGCATTAAAAATCAGACTAATTTGAAAGTGGTGCAAAGGTATCCATTTACAGTATATTTAATTCAATAAATGTTACTCTAATTATAAATATTAATGGCAGTGAAGCAGAACTGTAAGCATCTAGAAAGTTGTGTCAGCAAAGGAATCATGCTCAATGTGTTTGAAAAAAAATAGTACGTGACACATCCTGGCTGAGTTACAACAATATCAGTACCACTTGAAAAATCTTGAAGTGGTGGAGAATTCATAACATCTTGTCACAGCCCTAAGGGCATTAAAACCTTCACCTGGGATGTTTCACCCACCCCTGCACGTGGACCTAGGACCTCAATTCATCTCAGCTCCAAAGCCATCAGTCCACGCCCCAGCAACACAGTAGAAGTGCCAGTGTGCAGACCTGCCCTTGTCCTGCGGATATACCCCTCTGCCCTATGATTTGGCTTGCCTCCCTCCATCCCTGATCCTTTCTCGTTTTGCTCCTAGGTGAGGTCCTAGAGGAACTCTGGACCTGGTTCATTGCTTGTCGTGTTGATGGACACTGTTCCTGTCCTCAGCTCTGCCCCTGTGTTCAATCCCTGCAGGACCGTTCCTCATCAGCAAGGGTGCAGCCTGTGGAGGGTCAGCCTTGGCTCCTGGATTCTCATCCTTTTGGGAGTAGGTGTCCCTCACTGCTCCTTGGCATTCCACTGTTAAACATGTTTACATTATATGTAGTCTGAACTCCTTTGGCTTCAGATTTTTGATAGCAGCTTTTCCTGTGTTGTAGTCAGCTAAGTTATCTTCTCTTATAAGCAATTACAGATCATTGTCAAGTTGCTGCTTAAACTTCTTTCAGATAAAATATTAGCAGAATTCCTGGAACTGGAATTCCTTTTCTAGCAGTTTCGTGAAACCTGACATTTAGAACCCTGACATAATTTTATATAAACATACTGTAGAGTAATATAACTTTTGCATTTCTACTTTTCTATTTCTAAATTGACCCCATATTTATTCACTTATTTATTTATTTATTTATTTATTTATTTATTTTCTGAATAATTCCAGACTGTTTAGAGTTTTACTACATAAATGTAGGCTAAATAGACACAGGCATCTTTTGGAAGCATAAGTTATGGCCATTGTACTCCTGACGAACAGCGTTCTTAAGCACCACAAGCTGTACATACAGTATGGTTCCCCCATCGGCTTTACTTAGGACTGCTTCACCCAGCAAATTTCACAAACATGGCATTGCTCCTGTAGGTGAGCCCTTCTCCAGTCAGGACCTGTGTCCTTTACCTTACATTAATAGTCTGAACCAAAAAAAAAAAGAGAAAAATTAATTCTCTGTCTCTCTTCACCTGTAAAATATAATACATATTTAAGTAGTACTACTCTCGTAAAAATAACACTTAAAGGTTAGTAACCTAAAACAGAAGAAGAAGTAAAGGAATATGAGGTGATCAAGGAAAATGTGGTAGGATGCAAGCATAAGGCTGTTATTTTGCATAGAAATCCCAACAGCAAACAAGAAGGGGCAGAAAGGGCACACAAATGTTATATTACCTCAAACACTGCATTGATGATCTGGCAAAAACCTATTTCATACCACTTCACTGGCTTGCTTAAAAGATGAATTACCAGACACAAGCTCTTAACAAAATTGTTGAGGTGGGAAGACAGCTCTGAAGACTGTTTAGTGCATTCCCATGTTCAGATTAAGTAGGATCAGCTAAGGTGGGTTGCTCAGGGCTGTGTTGTTGGGTTTTGAGTATCTCCAAGGACGGAGACCCACAACCACCCTGGGAAATCTGCTCCTGTGTTTATTTTTACCGTTTCCTTTAAGTAGTAAAGCAGATGTAGATAAATAAAAATAGATCTTTTTTTTCTCTTATGGACTTATTTTCATTGAAAAAAACCTTCCATGCTACAATTGTTGTGGTACAACCTGATACAAAATGTTAAAGAGTATTGCTAAGGATTGAATTTTGCTTATGGCTATAGATGTGTAAGCAGGATTTCTGGAGGACTTTGCTACGAAAAACCTCTGAAAACAATTATTTTCCAATATATTGCAAGGATGAAAACCATTGTTGTTTCTCCTTCTAGTACAGACACAGTGACTTGGTGATGCATTAACTGTTACTAATACTTTTGAATCCATATTAAGCTAGCCATCAAGTATGGTGCTAGAGGGCACACTTGCTAAAAACATATTTTGCATGAGGCATAAAACTTTAAATGTATGATTGTAAAAGTCTGAGATTTGTGCTGACAGGAAGAACATTTTTTTTAAAAAAATGTAAAATAATTTAACTTCTTCTATTAGAAATACCCTTTTCCATCTATTCATTAGGTTTCTGGAATCCTGGACTGGTTTGATAACATCTTTATTAACTGAAATGTTAATATTACTTAAGTTCATTAATTAAGATTGCCTTATAAGTCTCTTTCTGGTATTGAGCCTTTGGTTGTAACCCAGAATAAAGCATACATGTTCAGTTCAGAGACAAGGAAACGCCCATAATTTACTAATGCATTTGCAACAGTTGTGCTGTGCATTTATACCATATGTTTTCTCGGCAGTAAATCAATACAAGCATGCTCTTCATTCATGTGAGACCCTTAGGCCTTATGTGGCCTAATCAAATGATGTACATTATAAGTCTTCCCTACAGAAAATATTCTCTCCCACTGAACACGAGGAAAAGAGAGGAGTCACTACAGACCAAGGCACTGAGGGACTTGGCAGTGCCTAGCAGGCATGATGCTATGCCTGGCAAAAGTAGTACTTGAATTTTTTCAGCAGGGGACCAATTTGTCATCTGTACATCATGAGCTTAGTTGACAAATTTAAGAGGGGACGAAAGGCACATTAGGAACAGCTACGCTGGAGTCCTGTCTGCAGCTCAAACAGCACAGAAGTAGTGACAGGATAAAGAAAAAAGCTGATGAGGAAATATGTTTTCACGTGAAATTAAAAAATAGAAAAAAAAAAACAAACAAATTGTGGGCTTCACTGTCATTATCTGTAACTAAAACTTCTGCTATGTATAATTGTCACCATCATCATCATCATCATTATCACTGACAGAAGGGAAGTGAAAGGGAACAGCGAACTGGTAGCAAAAAAGATATCGTAACAGCATGCTAACAAATCTGATGTTTACCATTGTGTGCTGTTGGCTGTCTTCATGGGCCCTGACCTTTCTGATAATTTACATTATGTTATCAGTTTAATTCAAAAGAATTTGTGGAAATCATTTTATAAAATAATTTCTAAAAAAAAATTGTTGAAATATGTCCAGTAAGAACAGAGCTCTCCTTTATTTGTAACTACTAATGGCAGGAATAGAAAATACACTATTAATTTTAACCAGACACTAATCAGATCCACAAGTCGGCAAAGTCAATAGAAAAGAGTGTCATAAATTTTAGTAAGAATTGGACAAAAACTATGAACTGTCAGCACCTGTTAGTTACAAGACAGAGTTATGTGTGATGCTATTTGGCATACTTCCCCTAAAATCATCTGGCTCTAGCTGTTTGTAAGTTGTCAGACAGGCCCACCTTGGTATATATTCCCAAAACGTAAGTCATACTTCAGCTGAAAGGTGACGTTAGTTGACTTAAAGATATTATTTTTTGCTCTGAAAAATTCTCCATAACCTGACCAAGATACAGAAAATTATCCCTTTCTTCCCTTCCTAACATCCCCCTTTATGTGGTGTCAGTCACCTTTTTCTTTACATTATCAAATTCATTAACATAATTAAGTTAAACTTACAGTCATTTTTGCCTTGAAGTTTCTTCTTGATTTTAGAGAATAGAAAAGATTTGTTTCCTCATTCTTTTTTCCTCCCCTCTTCCCCCTCCAAGCTATATTATTTATATAAATGCCATTGCCTCCTCCTAAAAACTGTGTCTCACTTTTATCTGTAGAACTTCATAGCTTATACAGAAGCAATATCTAAAATTAGAACATTGGTTACATGACTACCTTTTGCAGACCAGGCAAAAAACCACAGAGTACATCTGTCAGTGACTGTTAGTACTACCCTCCTGATTAAATCATTATACATTTTTGCTTGCATTTTTTCTCCCCATACATCTCAGTGTACCTCTTAATAATTGCAGAAAAAAAAAACTTTTTAAAATTTTGAACTTCCAATATGATTTGACTTTGTTAATTATTTCTATGGGTAAAGAAAATATTTAAAGTGGGGGAAAGTTAATCACTAAGCTGTATTAAAAATGTATGTCAGAAATTAATTCTCCAATACATTCCTTATATTATTTCTGGAGAGATAATGCAAGAATTCTTGATTTACTGCTGATATTGTGCATGTTATATGTTCCCTGTAAAAAGAGTAATGACAAGTGAGAACTAATTAGATCTACTATTATGGCTTCAACTTTTTTCCTTTTGTGTTGTTAGTGTCATAATTTGACTGTAATTACAAAAGAGAAAAAGAAACCAAAGTTAGCAATGTAAAAAAATAGCAAAATTTATTTAAAGATTCACATAGATGAAATTAAAAAGACTGAAGAAATGCAGCAAAATTTCAGGTATCACAAAACACAAAATAAAGAAGTAAAAAAAATATATATTTAACTAAAAATTTGTAAAGGAATATTACACTAACCTTGTGGGTTTTTCTATTAAACACAGTACAAAGGACTTGATTTCAAACATAAAATGCAATGTTATTTAGATAAGAGGAATATCTTTAGTGCCCTCAGCACTGAGTGGACTTCAGCAGAAGACATTAATTGTTTCATTTAAGAGGAATATCACTCTGGTAGGTTGTATCATAACATACAGGTTTTTTGAGGATGAAGCTTCACAAATAAAAGTGCTTATCCATGAAAAGCATTTTAAGTGAAGTGAGATTAGGGTACAGATGCCTTGTATATATTTTAAGATGAAAAATAAATTCTTGATCTGGATCCTCATGCTGTTGTTCTACTCTCAATTACAGTCTTTATTGTGGAAATTCCTTTCCCTCCCTTCTTAAATAAATATCCTTTTTTAGAGTGTAAAAGCCATAGAAACTCTACCCACTTCAATGAAAACTGAAGCCAAGGTTTATGTTCCAGATCAAACTAAACCCCCAGATGCCAATGTTATGATCATTGATGCCACAATTTACATCTTGGGATTTGGCTTTGATTTTGAGAGTCTTGACATTTCTGACATCCAGTGACATTCATCACATCTGCACTGAATTATGACAGAAACTGATCCATAACCAAAACTAACAGCACATGCACTCATTTACTGCCTTTTCACCAGTATATCTTTACATGGACTCTGACAATAAAAGCAGCATCATCGGTTGAATATAGCCACTGAAACATGTACCACTGTAATGGGTTTGTGTGGCAAGGTTTTGGGGGCAGGGGGTCTACAGGGGTGGTTTCTGTGAGAAGCTGCTAGAAGCTCTCCCTGTGTTCGGTAAGACCCAGTGCCAGCCGGCTCCAAGACGGACCAGGCCACTGTCCAAGGCTGAGCCCATCTGCCACGATGGTAGTGCCTCAGGGATAATGTATTTAAGAAGGGGAAAAAAGCAGGAGGCAGGAGGTGCCCCAGGCGCCGGAGCAGAGGTTCCCCCCCAGCCCGTGGTGCAGCCCCCGCTGAGGCAGGCTGTGCCCCTCAGCCCATGGAGGGTGGCGGGGGAGCAGATCCCCACCTGCAGCCCGTGCAGGGCGCCACGCCGGGGCAGTCTGTGAAGAACTGCAGCCCCTGGGCAGGGCTCCCGTTGGAGAAGCCCACGGGGGACCGTGTCCCGTGGGAGGGACCCCAGGCGGGAGCGGGGCAGGGTGTGAGGAGCCTCCCCCTGAGGGGCAGGGGCGGCAGAGGCAGCGTCAGGGACTGGCCCAGCCCCGTTCCCGCCGCGGGCGGGGAGGCGGGAGAGGAGCCCGGAAGTGAAGTTGTGCGCGGGAAGAAGGGAGGTGTGTGTTTTTGGTTTTATTTGTCATTATCCTGCTGTGATTTGATTGGTAATAAATTTAATTTTCCCTGAGTCTGTTTTGCCTCTAACAGTAATTGGTGAGTGATCTCTCCCTTCCTTATCTTGACCCTTGAGCCTTTGGTTGTATTTTCTCCCCTCTTCTGTTGAGGGTGAGGAGTGATAGAGCAGCTTGACTGTCACATGGTGTTTAGCCAAGGTCAACCCACCACAACCATTTATTAAAAAAAAGCTATTTGCAAGCAGTAAAACATGACACTGACATTTTAATATCTGCAATAAAGGCACTTTGGTTTATGCCATATTTATATATGAGATTATGCTTCAATTAAAGTAACAAACACCCTTTAGCTTCATGGCTTTTGGTCAGTTTTAATATTACTATAGAAATTAAAAAAAAGAATTCACTTGTGTGAGGAAAACTTGAGATTATACCAGTGATATGCAATGAAGTGACAGACAAATTCACTCTGTTGTAGCTTTTATTTTCTATGGTGGCAGATTTTCGCAGTATTTTATACATTCAGTGAGAAAGCCATCTTATTTAGGGAAGTCCCATTATTTTTCAAAATGAAATCTACAAAGCTGAATAAAATGAGGTCGATATATTACAGGCAGGAACAATGGCATTCTAAGAGAATGAAAAAGCTAGTGACAAGTAGGTTTGCTGAGGAGATTGGGATAACATCCCATTATTTCAAACCTGTTCCTGAATTTGACCTGCATTTGCCCAATAATGGCAATTAGAAAGATTTTTGTCAATGCCTCATACAACCAGTAGTAATACTGCTTTTTTTACACAGAAGTTCAGTGTAGGCAGTACAGGTTTCACATCAGTAACTTTGAAAGTCGTTAATTCTAGAGAATCATTCCATGAAGCTGGAATAATTTTGGCATGGTGGAGAGAGCCTCCTTTTTCCCATTGAATATTTTGTCTGAGAAAAACATGTAAATATCTGCCAAAAATAGAAATGGAGCCCAGATCCTTCATTTCCCAGATATTTCCCCTATTCTCACCTTGCATAAGATTGGAAAGTCATTCTCACTTAATCTGTACAAAAGTGTGATGTTTTCATGTGGTGATTTTGTATCAGCAGGAAGACGAAAGAAGTTGTCATTTGTACAAAGGTGGCCATAATGAATGGTAGTAAATAAAATAGTGGTAAAATATGCCTGTAACTTGCATTTCTTAAGAGAATCACAGAATCATAGGACGGTTCATGTTGGAAGGGACCCTTAAAAATCATTTAGTTCAACCCTCCCTGCTGTGGGCAGCGACACCAACTAGGTCAGGTTCTTCAGAACACTGTCCAAATGTTTCCAGAGATGGGGCGTCCACTTCTCCAGTGCCTCACCACCCTCACCAGAAAAAATGTCTTCCTTACATCCAATTTAAATCTACCCTCTTTCAGTTTAAACTCTTTGTCCTTTACCACGTTGCTAGAGGCCTTGGTAAAGAGTCTCTCTCCCTCTTTGTTATATGCCCCCTTTATATATTGAAGCTCCCTCTATACAGACAGCTGCAAAATAAGCATAAATGCAGAACAGGTTTTCCTGGTTAGTCTAATACCTAGTCCAGTTAACAGTCTATAATAATTCAACATCACAGTTTTGCAGAGATTGATTCGAGGCTTATGTTCTTGATTCTTACTATTCTACATTGTGCTCCACTTCCACATAAAATACAGAAGGTTCACACATCAGAAATTAGTATGTAAATCATTGCTGTGAAAAAGTGAGTCAGGTAAACCTAAGAAAGTTGGTCTTTATATCAAGAATGGTTGGTTCAGAGTTCTCCACAATGGACAGGAGGTGGGTAGCTGAAAAATCCAATTAAAAAAGAGATAAAATTGAGGGGGTTTTTTACCACACACACCCCTCAACAGGAGAAGAGAAAGAAAGAACAAAAGGAACCAGAACATTACAGAAAAATATTCTTAGGCTGCAAGACACATTAACTACCTGTGTTACATTACACACAGAGCACAGAATGTCTTCATACTCACACTTCGGTTTAAGCTGATAAAATTAATGGCTCAATAACTTGATTCCCAAGGAAAATGTTTATAGAAGTACTCTACCAAGTGAATCTCAAGAAGTCTATTTGTCTTATTTTTTTCTACTCTAATAGGGCAATCTTAGTCATAATAGCCAAGAGTCTATCAATTTATAATTTTTTTTTTTCATATTTACTTGGAAAGACTAAGATAAATGAATTTTGTGTATTACTGGAAAAGTAATACTAGATGACATAGAACAGTAATTACTAGAAGATAAGTTACTAGTAAACATAGTAAGCTTGATGCATTAACAAAAGAACTCCATACTTATATTTTAATACCCATTATTTGTAAGATCTATTAATATCAGATTTTGTAGTTTGGACCTGTTTCTAGGAAACTATTCTTCTGATTTACTCTTTGCTAGAATTGAAATAGCCTGGAAAATTTTGATGAAGTCTAGCAAATCAGAAAAAAAAGAATACATTCCTTTTAAGCTCTCTAAATTGGAGGTAGTCAGTTTAGAGTTTCCAAGGTGATGACCTCAAAAAGATGTGTTTTGTATCTATCAGTAGCAAGACTAATAATAGAAATACAACATTTCAAAGAGAGTGTAGATATAAAAAATAATTATTCAATGTAAAAAATTATCA
Source organism: Falco rusticolus (assembly GCF_015220075.1). Lineage (NCBI taxonomy): Eukaryota > Metazoa > Chordata > Aves > Falconiformes > Falconidae > Falco > Falco rusticolus. Next base: position 21,817,711 of record NC_051189.1, read on the forward strand.
GTGGAAACAGAAATGATCAACATCCTAGTGCAGCTACCTTTAATCCAGCTGGGCACCTAACCAGTAATCGTAGTATTATTACTAGTATTATTTTCTAGTAATCCTGAACATACTGAAGATTATTTGCCAGATTACTGCAGGGGGAGCAAGCAGAACAGTTCAATTCTGTTGAAAGATCTTTTCTGCGATTACACCAGTTTACCAGAAGTTAAATTCACTCATATTTGTGATCTCCTTCTTGATAATACCGTTTTTTTCTCTTTTAGTCTACTGGATGTTTTAGTATTTCTAAGTTATTTACACCAGAATTTGTCATTTATTGTATATGCTTTGCATACTATCTATAGTTTGAGAGCTGTGGTGCTGAAAGTACTTAGGCCAATAGGTGCAACCATGCCACTGAGGACATGAGCAGCACCAGGGACACAGCCAGCATGGAGATGAGCAGGTCTCCAACCTGCAAGGGGTAACCCATGTCTCAGACCATGTCTCAGCTGCACCACCTCACAATCCGCTGTATTAGGGACAACCCGCAGCCCATGATAGTTGTTGCTACTTTATATAGTATGGATGAAATCTGGACTCTTATTGTAGCTTTGCTGGTGATAGTTTCAACAGAAATTTGGGATGGATCCATTGGACACTGTATTCAGTACCTCTTCTTACAGACCCTATTTCTTTACACAGCCAAAGCAGCAAAAGTAACTTTGTGCTGGTTTTGTTTAACTGAACAACACAAGTAGTGGTAGTGCTTTTCAGATTTTATGAATATGATTGATTAATCTTTATGTCTTGTCAGACAATTACAAAAAAGTAAAGCTGTATGTTGCTTCTGATAGACTTGGTATTTTTTTAAAAATTTTATGGAGTTGGAATAAGCAGTGTTGCATACACTAGAACTAAGGACAAGGTTCTTGAAAGTGACTGCATTTGGGACTTGAAATGTTAAGTAATTTTTTTCTTTCTGTCTGCACTTACCTGTTCTCACTTCAGTTGTTTCATCTGCTTCTGCTCACGGTGAACCAGATTTATATGTATAATTTTGAAGAAACAAGTCTTAGAATAATCTTTTGTTGTGGTTTAACCCTGGCTGGCAACCAAGCACCATGCAGACACTCATTCACTCCCCCCTTCAGTGGGATGGGGGAGGTGATCAAAAGAGCAAAAGTGAGAAAACTTGTGGTCTGATAGAAAGTTTAATAGGTAAAGCAAAAGCTGCACACGCAAGCAAAGCAAAACAAGGAACTTATTCACTACTTTCTATCATCAGGCAGGTGTTCAACCACTACCAGGAAAGCAGGGCTCCATCACATGTAATGGTTCTTTGGGAAGACAAATGCCATCACTCTGAACATCCCCATCTTTTTTCTTCTCCCCCCAGCTTATATACTCAGCATGACATCACATGGTATGGAATATCCCTTTGGCTGGTTCAGGTCAGCTGACCTGGCTGTGTCCCCTCCCAGTTTCCTGTGCTCCCCCCAGCCCTCTCACTGGCTGGGTCTGAGAAACTAAACAGCCCTTGACTTAGTACAAACATCACCCAGCAACAACCAAAACCATCCATGTGCTATCACTGTTGTTCTCACACCAAGTCCAAAACACAGCACTGCACCAATTACTAAGAAATTTAACTCTGAAAATTAGCAGCCAAAACCGGGACACTTTTCTCACTGAACAATTAGATTTAAACCAAATAATAAAGACACCAGGCTGTTTCATTTATCCAAGATAACTTTTTTTTTTCTGTAAAATGTACTAAAAATTTACACCTTGTTTTGGAATATAAAAATTAAGTAAATTTGGCAGTGCTACATCTTTGGATGTGGCCATCCAGCCAGTTCCTTTCATGCTGAAATTGTTGACTTGAGTTTTATGGCACCTGGGAAAGGCATTCATCTTTATTTTCTTCCGCCCACCCTTTTCTTTCTCATCTTTATTTATTTACTGTCCAAATTTTACCTCCCACTTTTTTGTTCATGATGTGTGTGTCACTTATCATTTGCAAAATAATAACAAATGTATTGTTGTGTTAGTATAGAGATCTGTGTCCCTGACTTGCTATTGCACAGGTTTATGTTTCCAGTTCTAGCACAAAATTATGTTTCTGAAGATTTATATAGCTTATGCATCACAAGAGAAGTCTGAACTAGCTGGCTGGTGACATCAAGCTCAATTACTGATCTCCTCTCACATAGATTGCTCTTCATAGACATTATACATGTCTAATGATGTCTACACTGTCATGAATAATATGCTTAATCTCAATTTAAAGGACACTTGACCTCAGCTTTGCCCTAATTATATTACATTTTACTCATTTATATAGCACATTTAATACCAAGCACTGAGAGACTTTAATTTTCAGAGGCTGTCCTTCTAGCATCGAGCTACATTACTTCCTACCTTGCCAATGGCTAGGAAATGCTTCATTAGTGATACTTCCTAAATGAGCTATGTCTTTTGTCTTCAGTTATTAAATATGCTATCACTTATCCTCTTCTATGACCATAGGTATAAATTACTTTCATAAACATATATAAGAAAATATATTAATAATTATGTATAAATATAAATGTTTAAAGTTATATGGTGAAATTCTATTAACAAGTGGTAGCATATATGGACAAGCTTGGAAGCAGGCAGGGGTTCAATATAGAAAGTAACAAGGGAAGTCATATCATTACCTCTGACTATGAGAGACTAATCACTTGTGTACTGTGTAACACTTTTTCCTGAGTAGCTAGTAGACTCCAGGATACTTTGGATAGGAGCAATTTTTACTATCCATTTGTACACTGATTAGCGTGATGGCACTTCCGGGTGGCACTGTAGTCCCAGTAAATGGTAAAGACAAAAACAGATTCCTAAAAATTTCCTCATTTGCTCACACACAAATTATCATGATTGTTGTTGCTTACTTCTTGAAAAAAGAAAGCACTGTAGTATAAATAAATAATTTCCTTCTTACTAGAAAGTTTCACTCATTATTTTATAACCAGTAATAACTATCAATAACAAGAAAAGATTGTGCGATTGTACAGCATGACATGTCTGAAAAACTGACAGATTTACTCTGTAAGGCTCCTGAGAGCTTTATCATAATTTTGGAGTCATGTTCTCAGAAGAGTGGCTAAGAGTCCAAACACAAGTATCTGGCAAGATATTACATATGGGATAGGCAGGAAAACAAAGAGAGAGAAATATGGGCAAACAAGAAGGAAAAGTTAAATAAAATTATAATAACTTAAGAGTAAAAGTGGTGGAAGTCATGAGTCAGACTTCTACAACTTGAAAACAGTCACCAGAAAAAGAGCAGGATTGTATTATTTCCTTCACAACATAGCACTGTTTGCTCTTCTGAGAAGAAAGTAATGATCATTCAGTAAACAATAGAAAAGATGGCAAAATATTGAGACAGAAGAAAAAGGAATGGAAAAAGTAGTATCAAACAGGAAATAATTTGGTAGTTAGTATAAAGGAAAAGTTAATAATCCAAGGAAGTATTAAAATCCAACAGTAGATTTTACCATTTCACTTGTATTCCTACAATTCTACATATACAAACAAAGGAAGATAACTCAGTCATGAGTCCCAAGAAGAAATCATGGTATGGTACAACCAGGTCTCTGTTAGATCTTGAAAGACTAGTCTCCTGGAAAAAAAATGCCAGGAAGGAAATCTGATGCTGTCTATTTTAAGGCAGAATTTGAAGCTGCACTTGCAGCTATTTTTGCCTTTCCTTTCCATATTATTGGCATTTTAAAATATATTCAGGAGAAACTCCTTCAGCTGTGGAACAATAGTACTTCCCATTCAGTTTATCTCTTTAAATAAATTTGGATTAGGAAGACATTTCCTGCAGAACTAGCCTTTATTAATAGAGTTCATTGTAATGTCAGTGGAATCAGGCCATATTTTAAGGCATAGCTTTACATATTTTGTAGTACAGTGGGGAAAATAAAAAACATAAATTTGCTGATTACAGAACAATTAAAATTTATGGGGGAAAGATTATTTTATACTTAGGTAATAATTTTATTACTGAATCATAAAAAAACCCCCACCAAACCACCAACAAAACTGGTATGGGAAAATGGACAAAACTTGTACAAAAATTTTAACTTATTGTAAGAGCTAGACAGCAATATATCACATAAAAAGGAACAAGAGTACCTTGCAAAACTAATAAAAATGAGCTCCTCTTTGGAATTGAGCAGCCCAATGTTATTATTTCTTAAATTAGTTTTTGTCATTTTTCTCTGTCTGTTGATAACTCCAGATAAGATCTTCTCAACTAATTATTTCTGACTAATTTGCACAGTCCTCAAGTAAAATCTCACTCAGTGACTCAGTATCCTCCACAAAGCATTACTCTTTTCCTTTCCTGAAAGCTATTGTAAAAATAATACAACTTCCTTTCCTTGAGCTGTCAGGGAAATACTCATAGTAACTGAAATCCTATTTTGACTAAAATAATAGTACTTCTTAGCATATTTTTCACATGAGGCTTACAGGAGAAATTATATATAGGTCAATAATTTATCTTAACAATTTTAAAGACAGGGAAAGAGAGAAACTGAAAACTGAGTCACAGTACAATGAAATCAGACACATCAACCAAAGAGATACGAGTCAAAATTAGAATTGGGATTAAAATACAGTAAAACCTTGTTTTCCAAAAAAAAATATTGCATGGAATAACATATACAATTTTATCTACTCTGTTTATATGTGCATGTCATTATCTGCATAGCTGACATACTGCAAATTTAGTTTAAGTAATTTACAGAATAAGCAAGTCCCAGTTCTATTACAACAGATACACACCATGATCTTTCTATGTTCAGACAAAACTTAAATCCAATGTAAGAAGAATTCCCTATCACCTTTCTTACAAACATTATTCATTTCTGAGTCCATTCTGTACAATTAAATACATAATTTGTATTATATAGTTCATTAATTGGATAGTCTTATACACAAAATAATGAATGAATTCTGAAAGTAATCTGGATCTCTTGATTATTACACTAACATTATGAACCTTCATTGGATACAGCTAAAATCCTTGAAGGACTGAATTCACAGGGTCTTGAAATGACCATAGCAGCTACTAACTTTTTAGTTATAAAAAACTTTTAGTTATATAAGAAGTTTTAGTCACCTTAAAACTTATTTTAATTTCTACTGTTATTTTATGTCTAAGACTAGTAAAAAACCCAAGAATAAGATTAATAAAATACAGAATGCTAAATAAGAAGCTACTGACACCACAGCTTAAGTAGCTACAGCTTCAATATTTAAGTCTGTAGGAACATAGTTATACATCTAATTCCTCAGCACTTCAATATGACTTAAGCAACCCCATTTCATCTAGTCATTAGCCATTTCTTATCTTCATATTTCCTCTGTGGTACCTTTGTGCTACACCCACATGAGTGTGTGAACAGCTTCACAAAACAAACTGGGACAGGGAGTTGACTTGAAAAATAACACATCAAAATACAATTAGCCTCCACAGAATTTTTCCTGCTTTTTGGTTTGTGCAATTTATAGTCAGTTCCATGCTATAAAGCCTGAGAAATCCCCAAATACCGTATAGTAAGGGCATTAGAGAAGGTTTATGTGTAAGATGAGCTCATGTTTCCTCAAACAAATAAAGGAATTGAGTTCATAACCTCCATGTTCCAGCTAAATACTTTTTTCTTTTCTAGAGTAGGTGATGATAGGTATGAATTCCTCTCAGAAGCATCTTTCTAATTTAGATTTCTCTATCTGTTTACTTGGTTTTATTTACTAAAACCCTGACTCTTAAATTTCTACCTCTGGTGAAAAGAGTTCAGACCAATCCCAAAATAAACCTTTTTTCCTGGTGACATAGTAACAATAATCACAATGACAACAGCATTCTCAATCTGTTTAGTTCTACCAAAAGAAAACTTTTTTTTTTTTTTGCTTTTACTAATTGCTACATATAATATGAAGTCATATCAAGAGCAATCTGATTGTCATAGCCTAGCCCTCCAGAACTGCCCTCTGTGATAACTGTAGAAGTGTGCTATACTTATTCCAGAGCTAATCTTCACTGTTTAATGATTCCAAGTACTTTGGGGTGTAACAGGGATAAAGACTGATTGCTGAAAATCTATATTCCTGTTACAAGACCATGGTGAAAATGAAAACTTCTTACACTCAAATGTTTATTCGGCTGTAGTGATGCCTGTATAAGGTAAATAAGCTTTGATCCCCACATTATTTTAAATAGGTTTATCTCTATAGTAAGATAAGCCAGTGCAATCAGCTATAAATAAACTGGTTTGCCTCTAAGTGAACGAAAATAGCAACCAGGCAAAAAAGTAAACAGGAAGAAAACCAGAAAGCTTAACCAGACCACTAATTCATTCCTCAAGGGCATATCCACCCCTGCTTCATATCAGGTTCACCTCCAGCAGAAAAATACCCTTTTTCTTACCAGTATGACACATGAGATCAGTCTGAAGGTTCATATAGTCCATGTTAGAGGTTGCTGGATTGGGTAGCCTGATGGAGGCAAAGCTGCTGTGGCTCCTTGTTTCCAGAGTCCAGGTGGTAGCAAGGCTGAGTACATGCTCCCCAGTAGGAACACACACACACACACCCTGCTACACACACAGCCTGCCACACAGACACACACTGGGCGTGTACTTAGCTGGCTGCACAGGTAACGGAGAGAAAACAGTGTTCTACCAGCACATATGTAAATGCACAGCATTTGCACAAATGTGAGCAGTACAGATGGCTTGATCCTATTCCTCTGCAGGAACAGGGTTCAGGAAAGTCTGCCAGTAGGATGTGTGTGTACATGCACTACGAATCCACATCATAGCTGGGCCTTTTGGTCTTGATCAGAGAACTAGTCTCTGGTCCACTTCATATGCATCACCTGAACTTTCTTCTGATAGCCAAGCCAAACTGGGGCCTTTCATAGACATTTATGTTTCATTTCCTCAAAGTGTCTCCTTTTAACTAACATTTGAGAATTTCCTTCTTTGCATGGGTACTTCCCAGAGTAGTAAGGCGTGATCCCCAACATACAACCTCAAGCGCATGTATACCAATGCACATAGTCTGGGCAACAAACAGGAAGAACTGGAGCTCTGTGCTGTCTGAGAGTTTTGATGCCATAGGAATCATAGAAACTTGGTGGGAAAACTTACTTGACTGGAAGACCAAAATCAATGGTTACAAACCCTTTCAGAAAGCTAGGAAAGGAAAGAAGAGAGGTGGAGCTGCACTTTATGTTAAAGAGAAATTGGAATGTATGGAGGTCAGCTATAGAAACAACAAAAATTCTATCAAATTCCTTTGGATCAAGGTTAGAGGCATTGTTACCAAGGGGGATTTTATGTTAGGTATCTGTTACTGGCCTCCCAATCAGGATAAGGCCAACAAAACTTTACTTTGGCTGCTCAGGGAAGTCTTGGGCCAGCCTCTGGGTTTGTCCTCATGGGTAACTTCAATTACCCAGACATTTCTTGGGAAAACAACACAGTGGTGCATAAGTTGTTCATCAGGTTCCTGGAATGCATTGAGGACTGCATCTGGCTACAGATGCTGGATGTGCTGACGAGGAACAGTGCATTGCTAGATTCACTTCTCACAAACTGAGGCAGTTTACATGACAATGTAACTACCAATGGTAGCCTTGAATACAGTGATCATAGCATTGTGGAGTTTAAGATCCTGCTGAGGACATTGAAGAACAGTAGCAGGACAAAGACCCTGGATCTTAGAAGAGCCAGCTCCAATACACTCAAAGCCCAACTGTTGAGTGCTGCGATGGAGAGATGGGACGCAGCTTGATGCAAGCAAATGTTGATTTATTGTATAGAAGCACGAGTTTATATATACTTTCAGAAGCTGCGTGTTTTAAACAGATTGGTTCTTGAAGCTGCCCGTTTTAAACAGATTGGTTCTTTAAGCTAAGCATTGCATACGAGGCAATCCCCGATTGGTGGTTAACTACCATCAATTAACAGCAAGGTGTTACCTTTCCTTGGCGCCATCCTTGGCGCCATCCGTCCCCCACTCTCCTATGCTGTCTCAGCATGACTCATCATGTTAATTGCTGTGTCTATTCACACTCCTTGTCCTCCCAGGGTTTGTGACCTACAAGCTCGAGCACATTCCCCTCAGCTAACTGATTGCCACGCATGGTCCTAATTCCAGCCTGCTCCTGCATCTCCCCCTTCCTGTTGCACAAAAAAGAACCTTTGAAACCGAACGAGTCATTAGTTTTCATAATCATTGTAAAAAACAAGGTATAAGTAACAGAACAAATAAAAAAAAAGCAACTAAGACATATATAATTGCCTTTACTAAACTTCTTAGCCATCCTGAAATGCCCCAGCCGCTAAACAGTTTATCTAACCAATCCCAAGTATCACTCTGTTGGAGATGGGAAACTTCATCCTAGTTTTTCTTCTTATACTCCCTCAAAGTTATTTAACTCTTTGCTGCAGGATTGCAGCTACACATCATCAAAGCAAGGCCAAAGCTGCACATTATCAATGTCAAAACAACCCACTGTCTCTGTTCTGTACAATTTTACAATTTCCCCTTTTTGTTTTTGAACAGCTAGTACCAGGTTTGCCATGTTCTGCAGGGCCCTTGCAAACATGACAGCAACCAAGGTAATAGCAAACATACAATACTGCCAATTGAGTGAATGGATGCCAAAAAGGCTGACATTTTCTCAGATTTTGATAACATGTTGCTGCAATGGGGCGCCTAAAATCCACGCAGCACATACCGTCAAAATCCTCACAGCCATGTCCTTGAACCAACAACAAAAAGCAGTGGCAATTTTGACTCACATTCTGAACTGCCTACCAAACAAGGTTATTTAACTCTTTAATGCTTTCCCTGCTGTTACTCTGGATAAGAGAAGAACTGCTGCAATACGTTCCCATCATAGCCTCCTACTACACTAGCATCTACAGAAAGACAATTATCAACATTCAAAGTGTAAACAATATCAACTTATTTTGGATTAACATTATACATAGGTAATCAATTATCCCAAATATCAAGGCTTTCAGTAAGATTCTTCGTTCCCCACATGCATTCACTTTTTTGCAACAATGTCTGCAAGTCAGTTTCAAGGAAGGGCACACCAAACAAGAACTGGTTCAGTCAAAAAGTTCGAAACATAGCATGCCTTCTCTGAACATACCTCTGGGGTCGTTCCCTTCATTCCCTCTTTTTTTATGCAACCAGAGACACTTTACCATAACAGAGAAGCCCATATTTACATCTCTGAGCCCAGACACAAACCACAGCTGTATGCACCACCAGGCTCAGGGCAAAAATCATTCATGTAGTTACATAGCTATATATCTCTACAAGCATGCAGACATCTATTAAACACTAGATACCCATGTTTATCTTTCCTATTTTCCTTCACAATACCTAGTTGTTCTCTCATCTCTTGTTAGGTCAAATATTCTCCATCTTCCTCTCTTATATCTCTCTTCATTTGCAAATAGTTGTCCCTGGGATACCTTGCCTGAGTCACAGAATCGGCACAATCATTTTCTCCAGCCAACTGCTCATAGTTAACAGCAATTCCCCAATCAATCAAGGCCACTCACAAAAATCAGATAACCACATCATATACTGTATCAGTTAGTACCATACAAAGCAATGACTTCCAATCACGCAGTGTGAGTGTATAAGGCTTTGCCATCACTTCAAGAAGGAACATAGCAAATGTATTATGAATCCTCCCTTCCCGCACTGCTTTGCTTAACTCTTTGACAGCCTCGTATTGCACAGGCTGCCACTCTCAAGGTTGATTTGTCTGACAAAATACTGAAGATGCCATAGCAACCCCCAAAACCCCTCACTTAAGCGTTTCCCACTTGCATTCCTGCCACCAATCCCTCAGACCCCCTTTCACCCTCCCCAAAAATACAATCAATGCATCGGGAGAGATGAGGGGTGGGGGGTGGGGGGTGGGGGGTGGAAATGTGTAGCTCCTTTTCCAGATCTATAGGACCTGGATCAAAAGGTTTATCAGTGTCAATGGAATCATTGTCTGTCTGAGTTGTCCTGTTCCCGTGCTTGGTCCTGTGGTGTGAGGGTTGCTGCAATCAGTGACAGAAGCTTTGGGGGCAGAGGAGGTGTGGACAGAATCACCATCGTTGACAATGTGTTGATAAGAGTCACGCTGTTGGTGGAATTTCCAGCTTCCTCTGGTTTAGCACCGTTAGTAGAATTAGTCCACACTTGGCAAAGAGGAGTCAGAATTTGCCACCAAGGTGCTAAATGCGTTCCCGACACGGAGTTCCCCTCCGCGGCAGCATCATACAATTGGCTGCTGTATGAGCACACTTTCATTTCTTTCATAGTCTCTAAAGTTTCTTGGCTGCTCACCTGTATCGATGCATACAGGTGTTATCCTCGGGGTTTAGGTTGTCCGCCTGGTCCAGCCAGCAAGATGATCGTTCAGCCAAGACGTCTCCTCCGGAACGCAGCCCTCTTCCACGAGCTGTCTTTTTTATCGACAGTTCCGTCCTTATTCTTCCAAGGCTTTGGAACACCAGCAAATAGGTGATAGGGGTCACCATTTGAGGAGACTGAGGCACGGACTCCCGAATCTGACTAGAAGACCCTTTATGAGTCCATATACATCTCTCATAGGGAAAGACACTTGATTCCCAAGTTTCCCACAGCTCACCACTCAGTTCCAGAGGGACTTTTTTTTCAATTCCTGCTTCCTTTCAGCAGCTCATTCAAAGTTCTGTGGGACTCGCAGCCTGCTGCTCAGCCTGGCGGTTCATAAACCCATCACGTCGGGGTCACCAATTTGCCGTGATGGAGAGACGGGACACAGCTTGATGCAAGTAAATGTCAATTTATTGTACAGAAGCATGAGTTTATATATAGTTTCAGAAGCTGCACGTTTTAAACAGTTGAGGGATTCCATGGGAAGCATCCAAGGAGGGCAAAGGAGCTTGTGAGTGCTGGAGGTCATTCAAGGACAGCCTCCTGGAAGCACAACACCAATCCATCCCCTAGAAATGAAAAGCAAGAAGGTAGAACAGGAGACCACCCTAGCTTAGCAACAAACTTTCTGGTGTACTTAAAAGGAAAAAATAAGCACTCTGGTTATGGAAAGGGAGCCCAATACCCAGTGGGACCTACAAGAACCTTACTGGCTAGGGCATGCAGAGCTGCAGAGACAAAGGCAAAGGCTCAGCTAGGACTGAAAGTGGCCAAAGATACCAAGAAAACAAGAAATGGTTCTTCAGGAATATGATCATTAAGCAGTAGCACAGAGAAAACATAGGACTATTACTAAACAGGGTAGGGAAACTAATTACTAATCATGCTGACAAGGCAGAGATTCTCATTAACTTTGCCTTTTTTACTGACATAGCTGGATCCCAGATCACAGGATCCAGTAACCACAACAATGCATTTGTTGACCCACCAGTAGCAGAGGAAGGGCTGGTCTGCGGCCTCTTGCAAGGGCTCAGCCCATGTAAATCTGTGGGCCTGGACAGAATCCACCCCAGGGTGTTAAGAGAAGTAACTGACATTGTGGCAAAGCCACTGTCCATAATGTTTGAAAAGTCATGGAGATCAGGGAATGTCCCTGGTGACTGGAAGAAAGACCCGAAAGAGGATGCAGTAAATTACAGGCCCATTAGTCTTAATTCAGTCCCTGAGAAAGTAATGGAACAAGTCTTCCTAAAAACTATTACAAACCCAATGAAGCAGATGATTGAGAAAAACTGGCATGGATTTGGCAATGATAAATCATGCCAGACTAATGTGATTGCCTTCTACAACAAAATGTTTTCTGTCAATGAGAGCAGCTGACGTTGTTTAGCTGGACTTCAGCAAAGCATTCAACACCATTTCCCACAGCCGCCTTCTGGACAAACTGAAAAGATACAGCTTGGATGGATGGTCTGTGAGATGGGTAAGAAATTGGCTAACAGACCACACTCAGGAGGTGGTGATCAATGGTTTTTACTCATGCTGGCAGCCTGTCACAAATGGGGTTCACCAAGGATCAATACTGGGCCCCATGCTGTCCAACATCTTCATAAATTGTCAGGATGATGGGATTGAAAGCACTCACACCAAGTTTGCTGATGGCACCAGACTGGATGGTGAGATAAACACACCAGAAAAGAGAGCCATCTTACAGAGAGACCTGGACAGGCTGGAAAAGCAGGCTAGCAAGAACTTTAACAAAGACAAGGGTAAGATCCTGCAACTGGAAGGGAACACCAATGATCCCATTACAGGTTAGGTTCTGGGTGGCTGGGGAGCAGCCTTGCTGAAAGGGACCCAGGGGTCCTGGTGGACAACAAGCTGAACCTGAGTCAGCAGTGCGTTGCTGCAGCAATGAAGGCAAAATGGATCTTGGGCTGCATGTGCAAGAGTATTACTAGCAGAGATAGAGATGTGATCATCCCACTTTACTCAGAATTTGTTAGGCCACACCTGAAGTACTCTGTCCATTTCTGGTGCCGACAATTCAATAAAGATGTGGATAGACTAGGTAGGGAGGATCTGAAGAAGGGCCACGAAGATGGTCAAAGGGCTGGAGAACTTGCTCTGTGAGGAGCAACTAATTATGTTAGGTCTTTTCTCTGTGGAAAAAAAGGCTGAGGGGGGACCTCATAACACTGTTCCTGTACTTAAAGGGCAGTTACAAAGAAGAGTCTCTTCACAAGAAGCCATATGGAGAAGACAAGGAGCAATGGGTACAATTTGCACCAGGAGAGGTTTCATCTTGATATAAGGCAGAATTTTTTACAGTGAGAACAATGAATGGAACAACCTCCCAGAGACATGGTAGAGTCCCCATCACTGGAGGTTTTCAAAGCATGATTGACTCCCTTTCCCACAAAAAGTTGGACCAGATGATCTTTCAAGGTCCCTTCCAACCTGGGCTGATCTATGATTCTATGATGTTGAATTCATTGATAAAACTGATTTCTGCTAAAATAATTTAGTGTACTAAAATTGTAAGTTTATATTTATAAGAACTGATTAAAAAAAAAATGAAATTTGCTTGGGATCATCCCAAATCAAAATTATACTGCAGTTTTTAATGAAATCATATTATAAATAGTCGTCAGAAAAAAAATAATCCACTATACTTTAGCAAAACAAAGATTGAGTCTTATTACAATTATACTGCACACAGATCACCAGGTATATTACTTTTTCATATAAACTACCAAAACTTTATTGTCTTACTCTTCATAAAAAAAAAAAAAAAATCTGCCCACATAATTTAATGGTTAGGCTCTTGCACGTATTCCTGCCTCTACTTTGGGACAGATCTGATGATGATATGAATCAGCTCTAGTCAATATTTATGTACTTTGCTCTCTTTATTCACAGAAATTTATGTTTAAAATTTCAAAACCATCAGTTATAGACCATAATCCATGCAGTGCATACCCCACTGTGTTAGCCATAAGGCATAATATTGGGGCAAGAAATAATATTGGATTTGTAGACATTGCATCGAATGTCTATAAGTTTGATTAAATCCTTTTGTTAAAAATTATTGAAAGTAGCAAGAATATTGAGTATATTTGAAGACTACATTTTATTTTTGAAAGAGATAAATTTTTTGCATTGTTCTCCGGAACTCTTAATCTTAATTTTACTGAATTATTTTCTGAAAATAATATAATAAAAAATTCTAATAAGAACATTTCAGATACTGTTCTCAAAAAATTGACTAATACTAATTAACTAAGAATACCTTGAAAAGCAATAGTAAAAAGTTTGAGAAGCAGAAAATGTTTTCAATGTTAACATCTTCGTATGAAAATATATCTCAATTTTTTCTTCTATTATATATTTGTTTTACATTATTTTTCATCATACCTGAATTTTTATTATGTTTATCATTAACATGTATCACATCATATTATATTACATTTTAATCTTGTTTTTAAATAATCATTCTGATTTAAATTTACTCATAGCAGAAAAAAAATGCTATGTATTAAAACTATTGTAGGCTTCTGAAGAATTCTTGCGAATTAGAATATAGACATCTCCTTGAACCAGTTTGAATGGCACCATATTTTGACATAAATGTGAAATAAATAACCTATCAACTTCTTACTTAAATCAGTGAGAGCACTCAAGATTCATGAGTCACTGCTTTATGGAACAACTTTCTGAGAACTAATAAAAACAACATTAATGTACTGCAAAAACAAGGGAATCTTCCAGATCATCTTTCCAAGACATCAAAAGCTTCATTTATTGCTGATAAAAAATGAGGCAAATGGCAAATACAATGTTTTCCCATTTTTATAAAGAACTTTCAGTGAAATTAAAACTGAAATAGAACTGAGTGCCTGATATCATGATAGACTTATTTTCCTCAGTGTTTTAGCCCAGCGGATTGTCGGGATGTGAACAGATTGGGAAATATATATAAGATGTGGGGAAAAAATTCAAAGAATTCAATAAACAAAAGTATTTCTTATATGATTTGCTGACAAGTTTAAGCCTAAATCTACAGGCACTGGAAGGAGCTGGGAGCCTACAGAGACCATCTTTAGCTATCCAAGCATGCCTCTGTTTTATTGAATAGTGTTTCATTAGCCAAGGTTAGTCTGGGTTGCCCTTCCCCTGAAATTGTAAAAATGTGTATCTGAGCATGTGGACAGTAAAGGAGCCAGTACACCCCCTGGGGGGGAGTTCTGGGGAACCAACACAGCCAGGCATATTGAATAGTGCCCTGGTCTGTGTTGACTCAGCTTTATCCATTTTAGGAAAAAATGTTTATCTCCCCGGTGGCATCTCTCTCCTTCTATCAGTCATAAGCACGTGTTTCATTAGATAAGTAACTTTTAGATTATCTAACTTTTAGGTGAGATGAATACCGCCTTTAAGCTAAGCCCCTCCAAAACATTTTAAGATAAGTTTTCCTAAGAAACTGAGCTTTCTGCGTATACATTCTTGAGATGTTAGGAGTCCTCTGCAGTTGATTGTCCTAAGTTTCTGGGTCTGCAGAGATCCATCAATATTGTATCATAACGGCAATATTCATCAAAAGATTAAGAGTCTCCAAGGGAAGAAATTAACATGTTTTACAATGCTAACATCTATTGCATATGTATAATGTAATATATGACTATTCTGGATTAAAACACAATATTGCAGAAAACTCAACTACCCAGTGAGAAGTAATAACAACAGATGCAGAGAATGAATTTAGTCACTGAACTGCAGAACATGGGAATTTTAATCCAGCTTCAGCTGAAAGATCTCAAAAAACCTTAAGGACCTATTAACTATGATTCTAATACTTATGCCTACATAATGTATTTTTCTAAGTAGGACATTTTTTTCTCTCTGTAAAGCATAACTTGATACTGATGGAATACTGGCTTTACTGAACATATTAAATTTTAATGACAAAAACATGAATCACAAATTAGACATCTATGCAGATGTACATGATTTATGCATTGAATTATTTCTGTGTAACACAGAAAGGACAAGCAGGTCCTTTTAACCCAAATTTGACTCTGATTTTGCTGTTTTAGCCATGACCTAATTTAGAGCTGTCTCAGGCATGTTTATAAAATACTCAGCATTTAGACCATATGGTATAGTTAAGAGGCACAGAGCACCATTTGAACCTTTCCTAGAATCAGACTTCAAATTCAAAAAAAACCAAACTTTGTAGTTTTAAAATTAAAACCTAATTTTTGAATTTAGTAAATACTATATAACGTACATGTAATCCTAAAAGCTCTTCACAATGCCATCCAGCATTAAAGCTTCAAATTATTTGTAAAAAAGTCCATCTCTTTCTAATCTCTATAAATAGTGTTGTTCATGGAAAGAGGAGACTGTTGCTTCTTAATTTATGTCTGAATAACTAACTGTGTAACTAAATATCTGCTTCTGCCTTTGACATAGGAGTTGCCTGCAAATACTGAATCACATTGTCTTTAACCAACAATTAGATGTATACAAAAACTCCAGTAATGTAGTTCTGGATGCACTTAGCTGCAAATAATCCAACTGCTGCTAAAACTGTTAACCACATAAATAGATAAATAAAACCTGGAATTCAAAAAATGACCACATATTCTCACATATACTTACACATGCAAAAGATAAAAGAATCACAGACCTGGCAGGAATCTCAAGAGATTATCCAGTCTTTTCACCTGCCTGGACATTCTATTCTATTATATATAGACTACATAGATTTATAAGTCATGATATACTTCTTAATTCACTCTTGAAGATCCAGTGAGGAGGATCCAACCCATTCTTAAGCAGGATTTTCAGTGCTGTGTTGTAGTTACTGATCTCTGCAATATCCCATCATTTTGGCAGTGAATTCAGGACTATGACACAGGCACACTTTCCTTGCCAGATTTGCTGGAATTCCACCCTTAAGCTTTTTCATTGAAATGTTTTGGCTTTTTTCCCTCGGCTTTCTTAGTACTATCATGAGGCAAATGTCAAAAGACTTTAAGTCAAGTTATAGTACTCTACTACTTCTAACCTGTCTACAAGGCCTATTATCCTATTGTGTAAGTAAATTAGGTTGTTTTGAAGGTGGTTTGATCTTAAAACTTTTTTGGCTATTACTCTCCTCTTATGTATTTCCAGGTTTGCTAGATTTTGTTCCAGTCACTGTTTGGAAATTAAAGCTGACAGATACTTAATTCTGTGGTTTCTCTTTTTCCACATTTTTTTAAAGTGTGACACAATTTTCTTTTTGATCTTTGATCCATAGATTCTCAAAATAACCACTGTTTGTGCTCTGATTTCACCAGTCAATTCTTTAACTACATAGAATGAAAAACATCAGTCTTACAATGTGAAAACAACAAACAGATAAGTAATCTCTAGCCTATTCTTTATTTATTCAAGGCTGAAACCTTCCTTTGTTGTTGGTTTTAACTATATTTGCTTCTAAATTGCAGCTAGTATTTTAGTCAAGATTTATATAAAAAAATTACTAAGCATGTCACCATTCTTAACATCATCTGCCAATGGTTTCCTGCTCTGATAATAATGGGCCCATTATTTGTAAACCACTTTTTTCACTCTGTTTCTGCAGTCAGTTAAAAGTCAGCCCAGTGATCCGTTACTATATTTTGGGAGGGACTGATTTCATTTGACCACATGTAAATGTCTACTATGACTACATTCTGCTGCATAGTTAGTGTTGTGAAACAAATACTCCTAGAATGCAGCTCAGCACATCCTATAACTTCAGGAGACAGTGAGTACCAGTTTTCTTCTACTGTCAGGGAAAGAACTTAGAATTACCAGCTCACATGCAATGGTCTCTATTGTATATACCTGTAGTTATGTGATGTTGCTCACAAAAAGCCTCACTCATATAATCTTTCAGGTTTATTGGTCTATGCGGACTCCTCCAACGTTAACAATTCTACTCCTTTTATCCTTGAATCATTACCCAGAACCTTTCAGAAAGCTCCATTTATAGTTTCAGTGTCAGAATTTGTTCTCTAATTTAGAAGGCTGAGCTAGTCCCTCTTCTGTTGCCTTTCCTAGCAAACTATACCCGATTATATTTGCATTCCAATCAGGTGAATTATTTTAACCAATCTGTGACTTTCCAGTTTAATAATGAAATACATATTAATGACCTATACTCATTCTGAGTTTCACAGAACGGTACCAGTCCTTCAGAGGACTACAAAATATGACTATCCTGCCATGGCCAGAGTAAAACTATCAAGCTGCCTCAACATTCTTACTCTTAGATTACTTCTTGTAGGGAAGTCTTGAAACAAATGTTTTTTTCAGCAAGAGTTCAATGGCTGACAAAAAGTATCTCATAATAGAAAATCATTGAACAATACATCCATGAATGACATTGCTTCAAAACCATAGTATTTGCATGCTGTTATGAAGGTAAGAATCTGGAAACCATAGTTCTCCAAATAAATTTCAACATTTTTCAATATAGCAGTTGTAATTTATTGTTCAATGTCCTACTCTGAGCATTATTTTCTACTTCTCTATCACTCCAAATGTCTCAAAAGTGTGTGGTGTCAACAGATTTTATGAAAGCCATCTTTAATCTTTGATGGTTTTTGCTGTCTTTGCCTAGACTGCTCTTTATATTATTTCCCCACATAATTTCTGTAAGAAAAAAAGATGCTGTTGCACTTACCAATCACAGCATACCATGGATATTCTCCATGTTATATTGGAAGGAAAAAACAATATGACTTGAACTGGGGCAGAGATGGACTTTTAATGCAAATACATTCCTGGTTTGCAGGTGTGACTATTTCTATTTTGTTCCAGTACTGACCCCATAGAATATTAGTCTGGTTATTCCGGGTTCTGATTTGGTTTGACCCCTCTGACCCACAGATTGTCAGATCTTCTTTCTTAAGCATGAAACTTATGATGTCTTGTTGTTGTTTGTTTGGGGTTTTTTTCTTTAAAATCTAGCTTGGGGAAAAATATGATTATAGAATCTCAGTATGCATTTCAATTAATAGTAAAATATTCTTGATGATTGCACAGAACAAAACTAACATGATGAAATCTAAACACTCATAAGAAGAGGCAAACAGAAAAAGCTTCATCTCATGGTCGCTAAGTGAATGCCATCACTGTTCTAGTTCTGAAATATTCAGGTTTGACAAAACTCCAATCTATTGTCTCTAAATTATATTCCCACAAAATTTGTAGAAAATAAAAAGCAAATAATGCTCAGGAAGCATGACAGTCTTATTATTATCTCATTAGAAAAAAAAAAAACAAACAAAAAACAAAAAAAAACACCAAAAACAAAGCCCCAAACAAACAAACAAAAAACCCCTCAAACAATTCAAAAGCAATTTATAAAGTTATTTCCATGCAGCATGCTACTGTTAAATTTTATCTGAATTAATAAATCAAATACAAGCAAAAGTAAAACGTTGTGTCAAAGAGAACATGGCTTTGGAGAAGTAATCTAGGTTTTCATAAATCATTTATTTCTACAAACACCAGTCACAGCTGAACCTAAGGCTCCCTGGCTTCATTGGTGAGTTACCTCTGATGTGAGTAGATGCTTTCCATCTCAAAGTGATTATTCTACCATGTAAATTCTTTGGTAACATGCATGAACACGGCACAGTTATCCTATTGTTCCTATCTGAATAATCTTTTTGAAATAAAGATTGTGTTTGCAACCAGAAATTAAGACCCTCAGCTTCCTATATTATGTTGCTTTTTAATAATTTTTGTCAGGTGTCACTGGCAGCAGGAAAAGTATGGTTTAAGTATCAGCTTCCTCTTAAAATTAACTAATAATCATCACCAGCTCCAGACACAGACAAGAGTGTGTTTCAAAACTAAGAAAACCCTAAGGAAAAAAGGAAAAAGGAAGAAAGGAAAAAAAAAGAATAGAAAATTAATAAAAAGCCCCATGCCCAACCCCAGCCCCAGTAACGTTAACTGTATATTGATGATAGGAATAGTAAGCAAATGCTCTACAGCATCTTGGTGGTTTTTTAACCTTGATTTCTCCACTGACACTCTAAATGTTTTCTAAACAGGTATCACTTCCACATCTTATTCTCCACTACTATTTACCCTCTAATACTTTCTCATTCATGATTAGTGAATGGCTACTGAATGGTTAGTGTCTAAAATGTTTCTCTGTGGTTAGTTGTCATAGAAATGAGGGAAACATTTATGCATTTATCCCCAGGCTCTGCAGAAAACTGAACCCAGGGAAAAAAAAAAACAAAAGACAAAAACCCACCTTATTTTGTTACTTCTTACAAAACCAATAACAAAACCAATATTTTTAATGATTTTTCAGTGTCTGCACGAATTCTTACTAGTTTTAGTCCTAAAATTGCTTGGAAAGACAATTTTTTAAAAAATCAATTTATCTATTTCTGTCACTTGTGACTTTGGTGATTTGGATTTGGATAATGGATGCAAAATATTGGTTCCTTTGTTCTATGAAAAAAACCATACAAAACAAGTCCCTGAAAAAAGTCTTGGTACAAATTAGTCTGTGGTCCCAAGAAAGTACAAGTTCTGAATTCCTCCCAGTAGCCTATATACTTGCTTTCATACATGTTCAAGTAGCAAGGGGCGCATGACTGAAGTTTTGGCTATAATTAATTAATTATCCATAGTACATTAAGTACCACACTTCTTTTTATTCAAGTTACACAGCTATTTTTATATGTTCTATACCTAAAACCTATGAATTCTAACTAGCATAGAAAATGTTTGCACTGGCACAAATGATAGCTAACCGTAGATGTTATCTTTTTCCAGTCAATCCACATTTGCACAGTTTCTTCCCCTCACAATCATGTTAGACCTTGCAAGTCTTATAAGAAGCAGCTGAGGGAACTGGGGTTCTTTAGTCTGGAGAGTACAAGGCTCAGGAAGACATTATTGCTCACTATAACTACCTGAAAGGAGGTTGTAGGCAGGTGGGGGTCAGTCTCTTCTCCCAGATGACTAGCAACAGGACAACAAGAAACGGCCTCAAGCTATGCCAAAGGAGGTTTAGATTGGATATCAGGAGATAAATACTTCATTGAAAGAGTTGTCAAGCACTGGAACAGGCTGCTCAGTGAGGTGGTGGAATGACCATCCCTGAAGATGTTTAAAAAACACACGTAGATGTGGTTCTTGGCAACAGAGTTTAGTGATGGACCTGACATTTCTGGGTTAATAGTTGGACCTAATGATCTTAGAGGTCTTTTCCAACCTAAATAATTCTATGGTTCTATGATTCTACTAGATCTAAATATTGACTAAAGTTAAATGAAATAACTGGGATGGCATGTCTGGAAAGTAATTGGACATAGACCTCAAAATTCTGTGAAATAACAGAAAGCTGCTATTATCTTTTTTATTTTATCCTGAAACCTCTTTAAAATTAAACTTCAAAAAGCATTTGCAGGCACAACTTTTCCTTTTGAAATGAACTGTTGCAAACAACTCTCAACAAAAATCTTCCTTGTATACATTGCTTTAGTCTGTGTCAGGTACATGAATATATACATTCCTGTCTTTTGTGTGTTGTGTTTGGTATACTGTGATGTATTTCTGTAGGGAGATAGTTGTTCATTACTTGCTTCCAAGTATCTTCTAACAAATTGTTTGGGACATCTGCTAGTAATGTAAACCTAACAGGGCTCAAGAGACCACTGCTGGAAAGTTTCTCGTATTTCAACCTAAAAAGATAATTACATGCATGTTTAGTATGTTTCTACAAAAACTTATACAAGACCTTTATACAAGGACTTTACACAAGAATGTTTTAAACTTTTGAAGCAGATTATTTTTTCTGATGAGAGCTGAGATTTTTCACAGCATTTGATAACATTTTTGTATTATTTCAACATCTCCTCGGTAGAAATGTGTCATGTGAGCCAAAGTAGCTAAACATCTTGATGCACTGCAAATGGAACTGTTTCTTTTGATAAACCTACTCTTCTCTAGTGGGTAGAATAGGTCCTCACAGAAACCAAAGACTATAAAAGTATTTAATTTATACTGCAAAAATACCTAGATATTTCTAATGTTTAAATTTCTAATTCACCCTTATAACTGAGAATGAAGGAAATAATAGGCAGAGATTACCAAAAAGACACTCTCGTTTTTTGATTCCCTTAGGAAAATGTGGTGGTATGTGTGATGGTGTTACATTTCCAGTGGGAGATCAGGAAAAACTGAACCAAATGAAAAAGTAACATTTCTCACAAGGGTGCTGAGTAGGATGAATATGGACAGAGTGATAGCAATGGAGATGATACAAATACTTCTTCCTTCCCTCCCTCATTTGTCTTATCTTTGCCACCTTCTCCAGCAAAGGGATGGGCAGAAGTAAGCCTGTTATAAAGTTGTGGTAAGCCTTTGTATTCATATCTAACAGCCAGTCTTTAAAGGCAAGTAGCCTGGCTCGATAAACACAATCAACAAAAATCTAGAGCAAATGCTAAGCTACAGTTCCCTTTAATGGCAATGCTTACACAGGCAGCAGCACAGTATGAGATGGGACTAATCAATCTGCATATGAGTTTCTTAAGTATGTTGCTAATCAAGCACCTATTTCCTGTTGGAGTCCCTTAGGCTGTTCTACTGAATTTACAGATAACTGTCTATATTGTCATGTATAGGTGCCCTCATTAGGGTGTGACACAACTTTATATCAGTAACAAGTAATTTGCAAGAATAGCCTTAGAGCCTCCTGAACTTTGAACACCTCTGCTAATACTTTTGGGGTGGGACAAGTCCAAGCAAGGTCAAATGTGACTGCTACAGTCTTGTGGTAATTTGGTTAAATACATTCTTATGCCAAATGTATTGATAATTGTGCCTGCACAACAACAGAGCTCAGAAATATCTGTCTGAATATACACATATATACGAAAAACATATATAGTATAGCACCATTGTATAGTGGTGTAGTTCAATCTGTGCATAGCAATTTTGTGACTGTGATACTGATATCTATGTAATTTATGATCAGATACTGATATGAGTTACAACCTAGTTTTTTCCAGATTAACAGTGTTGCATAGATCTTCCTAAAATTCCTAAAAAAATTCCTTATTCCACTAAGGCTTAGCAGTAGCAACAGACACTGATTTAAAAAGAAAAGCACATCATATGTGGCAACAGTGTCATAAATTCAGTTACTGGAGACACGATGGAAAATAATTTTACATTAACTTGATAGCCTTGACCAGTGAGTTAAGCATCCTCAGAGAAGAAACTAGATGGTTCTGTTTCCTTGGTACAAAAACATACTTGTCCTTCTTGTGGGACTAGAGAACAGCTTCCCAAGCAAAACACCTAACCTTCCTGAAATTACATATATTCAGAAACTTGCTACCTCAGTATAAATGCCTATTCCAAACAGGCACAGGTAGACCCCTCCTGAAGGGTCTACCCAGGAACAAAAAGTACTGACTGCTTTTCTTTGGTATTTTTCAAACCTGTAAATGTGAGAGACTGAAGCAAACATAAATACGCTAATACAGCCTCTAGTTCTGCAATTAATTTCAGGCACCATCTTGCTACACTTATTTCATTATCCCAACTGACTTTTTATTCACTTAGTCACAATTACACTGCAGGAAAATTGTAACTGTGCTAACATAACAGGATAGAAAGACATAGAGCATCACACATTTCTACCTATTAACAATCAACAGGGTTTTGTTAAATGCAAAACCTTTAATTCCTAAATTGTATCATATCTCAGTCTTTGCAATATGGCATATCTGCATATTGCAATTGATAGAAAATAAGCATAATGAACCGACCATGCTGGAAAATTAAATATAAAGAATAAGGGAAAATATATTTAAACTATTTTATTATTTCATCCTTTCAGGATGTAGCTTATGGATAAAATCTTTTGGTGGTGACAATCTATTTAAATATGTAGGTTTCAGTAGACATTTAGACATGCCTAGGTTAGTCTCCAAATTTTTTCCATTATAATACTAAGCCTCCATTCACCCTGTGATTGTATTTTGTTGGCACTTTTGCACAGGGATTTCCATTTAGTCCTTTCCCAGCTGTTTCAAGGGTCCTTTTCTACATAGGCTCCAATATAATTTTCAGCTTTTAATTTCTATATTTTTCTGTATACCACTACCCATTTTAGAGGCAACAAAGTACTGTTTCTAGAAAGAAGAAAAAAAGGAAAACCAACACACACACGCACCCCAACACACACACCCCCCAACACACACCAACACACACACACGCGTGCGCAAAAACAAAAGAGGAGGGGTTTTTTTCAGCTAAAATATCCAATCAGATCATCCATGTTTATTTAGATTGCCATCACTTAAACTTTCTGGCAATTTGAAAGTATGTCAGCCATTGCACATTGTCTGTGCAAACCTTTAGATGACCTACTCACAATCCAGAAAATCATAATGACTTTTAAGAATGCAGACTCCTTTCTCCTCTTCCTTGCATTAGATATATACTACTTAGTACCAAAACTGTATTTTCAACACTTCTGTAAATGATATGGTTGTGGGCTTCCACAGCTCCTACTGAAGTCAAGGTTAGTTACATTTTACATTGTCCTGTTTCTTTCTCCAATACCTTTACATAGTACAACTTTACAAAGGTACAACTTTATGATCATTAAGAACAGTTACAACTATGCAAGCTAACGTAATTACAATAAAATCATATGCTTCAGGGCATAAACTTATAGTCTGTTGGAGTCAGGAAAGAACTTTTCTGCTCTCATTATGACATTAAACAATGGACAGGTGGCTTTTGCTGTTATTTGATTCATCAAGTACAAGCAGCTGCTTATGGAAGCAGAATGCCAGACTAGTTTTAATAATGGCAATAATCCAACATTACCTATTTTATATTCTCATGAAATCTCATCCATTACATCTCTTATTGTGACAAATAATATTGATATTACAATGAACACATAGGTCATTTTAATTTAGTAGTTCCTTCGCTAAAGAGTATTCCTTGGTGTTTCCACCAGTCATTTGGCAATATATTTATTTTTTTATAATTTAAAGCTCGGTGATTAATTCTGGAAGAAAATCTTAAAATAAAAACTGAAAAGTTGCTGGGAAGTAATGAAAGTAAGAATATTAACTAAGTGCACATGATTTAATCCAGCCCCTGAAATTTGCTCCAAAACTATGTTTTCCTATATTCCATTTCCCTTAGTACAGAGGAATAGAAGGAGCAAGGAGCAAAAGAAAATAGTCCAATGAAAATAGTTTTAAATTGACTACAGAAACCATGACAAAACGAGAGTGCATTACAATAAACACACCCTAGATGAAGTTCTGAAATTCCTTGGACGAACTCTGTTCCTGTGTTTCCAGTGAGCATTGCCTATTTATTAATTCTTACACACACACCCCCACACACACCCAAAAAAATCCTAAACTGTGGATATTGGGAAAACCAAAACAAGACACTTTTATCATTTTTTGGTCGATAGGTTGATTGATTTGTATTCTTCTGAATTCATTTTTCTAAAATATTACTCCACAGTTTTGCCAGATGGTCCGTGAAATCAAGAAGTAAATTCAATTTGGTTGATTTTCTTCCTATAACTAACATTATTGACTTGAATCCCCAGCCAGAATTTTTCAAATCACTAACTACATTCTCCTGGTACCCTTAGTAGTTAACCCTCCCCACTTCTTTCCCTTGTGATAAATGCCTAATTGTCTCCATCAATTACAGAGGAATCAGAGGGAGATGAAAAACACTAGGGTACAGTTAACCTTTGGGAATATTTCCTCAGATTCTTAATTTTGGTGTTAAAGCCAGGTGAATTCCAATTCTGTACATGAAACAAGGAAAAAATATTATTAGAAAATTAAACACATCATTATTGCACATGGATCCATAATAAATAAAACAGTTGTAGTATCTTGGAGAGGGAGAAGATCAGGAAACTGTTACTTTGGTTCATGAGCAGCTGGCATGAATATCTAGTAGATAAACAGTCCAGTACCAGACCATTTACCTCTCTCCCATCCAGAAAATTGTTCTCATATCACAGTTTGGTGTTCAGTTCCCAAATGAGGAATGTATTCAGCCAGCCTGTCTCAGGTCTTTTGGGAAATGTTACCTGGTGCCATCATCATTCTCTGTCTTCAATGTACTATAATTTCAATTTCGTGTAATGCTTGAAAGAAGAGGTATAATGAGAGTTTGCTTAATTTCACTGACCTATCTAACACCCACATCCCACATTTCTGTGATACATTAGCTGTATCATTGTTATCAAGGTTATCTCTAACAGCCCTTTCCACTCCATTATTTTATTTATTTATTTATTTTAATATCAGGCTGTCTACATTGAAAAATAGGAGTTTGTAAAAAGTAATACTGCTTTGGAAAATGAAAGGAATTCCTGGTCAATAGCCTGCACAAATGAAGCTCATTTGATAGCCCTTTATGCATTCCTCTCACATAAACAGAGGACAGGGGTTTCATTCTTTCTGAAACTCTGTCCATCTGTGTTCTTTGCTAAATTAAGTAGGCAAACAAAACCGCCTGGGCCATTGTTCCAGTGAACCCACAGATGGAAATAGTCTTTATCATTCTTTAAGACTTGAGAACATAGAAGTGGTTAATTCACAAACCTGTACAAATATCCATACCAGAAATAGTCAAATTAAGAAATATCTATAATGCCATTAGAGCTCTATAATTAGTCATACCTCATCCGCAGAACTTGAGTCTGAAACATTACATATTTATAAAGCCTTGTTTGCAATAATTCTATCAAGATAAAACCCACTTTTTTCAGACAGGCTTGAGAAAATCACACTGCACTCATTATTACTGAACAAAGGAAAAATGATGAATTTCTCAAAAAAAAAAATACCAAATGCTGGCTGGGGTGAAAACATTTAGTTTTGTCAGGGTCTTATATGGATAATTTTAGGCTGTGTTATACATGGAGGGTGTGTCTACATATGTACAAAAGAATAACATCAAATTGGGGGTTTAGATTTTCACTGAATCTAAAACTATTCACTTGGTCTTAATTTACTCTGAAGTTGGAGAAAGATCCTGATTCAGTTTTCACAACTAAACTGCAAACATAAATCTGAACAGACTCTAACTTTGGGGCCAGTCTTTGTGGCTTAGGCATATCATTGCTTTATAAAACAGCAGAAATCATCCTCAGAACACAGAACATAGAAACACATTATCTGTGAGAGTCCCTCATTCCTAAAATAAATATTTTATATTAAAAAAAAATCCCTTCAGAATAAAATCTGGAAGACTGAGTGGAAGAAAACAAAGATTCTTTTTTATTGCATGTTGTTTAATTACCCCTGCTTCAAGCCAGAAGAATTCACTATTCCCTTTAGGATGTCATTTGCAATGTGACTGTGCTAATCCAAGAAGGCTACTGGTGCAGATCTTTAAAGGCATTACTAAAGAAATGTTTTCTGAATTCAGAAAATCTGAGATGGAAGTCATACACAGCTGGGATCTCTAGAGGTTTAATGATGAGTTTATTTGGTTAGGAGGTATTGCTACCTGCTTTACATTTTCATTTACTTTTTTTGTTTTGTCAAAGATGCGTGCACCAACACAAGTCCACCCTGAGAAGACTGCACAACTGCTTCATCTATCAAATTCATGAAGAAGCTTATAGATTTGCCATTATACACATGTATTTTTTTACATTTATTGCTACATAGATGTTCCATCTGTTTTCAGTCCCAGTGACAATAGCACCTTATGTCTGGAACTCTGACAAATTCAGAGGTCAAATAGCTCCCCAGAAAGGTTCTTCCATTGCAAAGAAAAATGAGAAAAGGAATAATGCTGCAAATAGCTGAGATATAGCTCAGCTGGAAAACAGTCAGTCTTCTTTTGGGATTACAACACATTTCTTTGCCAAATACAAGAGCTGGAAAACAGTAATTGTTATAGAAATGGAGATACCTTATGCATTAGAATTTTGATATGAATAGGTCAAGAAGAACCAAAAACTGACTGAAAGATAATCAAATCTTAGCAATAAAAATCATATTAGCAGGAAGTTTCTAATGTACAGATGTAAAGTCTTGAAATTTTGAAAAAATAAAGGATAAAGAAGTTTAAAGACATTTTGACAAAACCAAAACACCATCACAACCAACTTTGAAAAGTCCAAATGAATATGTATAAATAAAAACTGTTCAGAAGAAAATGATCCCATCCAGCTGAAGCAAAAAATGGCAAATGTAATTTCCAACGTAACATGGCTACAATGGAATATACAGTAAATATTCTACAGATATTTTTTTTTAAATTCAACACAGTTGTTCATTTGTGTATCACAATCTATTGCCAGTTGCAATGACCCATGCCTGGGAGCTGATCCAGTGAGTTTCCACACATTAGTACACTATAAACAGTACAATCAAGCAGTGAAATGCAGTCTTCTGGACTTAGCATACCAGACTAAGGAACTATGGAGAGACCCAGCTGTCAGTGTAATATTAACCATACATTTTTTTTCTTTGTTTTTACACTTGTGTATCCTGTAAAAAAAATAACAATATCATAACTTCATTCTGTTTTGTAGGAGTCATGTTCTCATGTAATAGACATCAGACATAAATTTAATAAAAAACAAACTAGACTGTTATTCAGTTCTTCTGATTTTACTATCATTGTTCTGAATTTCTGTGTATTGCAGAAGGAAACATTAGAAGAGTAAGAGTTATTCTTGTTCTGTGTAGCATCCTCTAGAATAGACAGATTCCTAAATGTTACCTCATTACAAATGATGATTATTATTATTAAACAGAAAACTTAGATGATATCAGATTTGTTTTTCAATGTAGCTTATGAAAACAAAATATAGTGAACACAGGGATATTTAGGTCTTTTAGCAGCTCTCATTGAAATGTAATATAGATCATTGTATTTAAATGTAATGTTTGATAAGCGTTATTGTGATGTCTCAAATAAAACCACTACCAAATGTCCATATCTGCACATTTTTTACTTGATTTTCTATGGGTATGATAAACACTGATACATCTTTGTGTCTTTATTCAAGTCCGTGTATATCCTCTGCACTAAAGGCTAATTCTATGTTGACTACAAAAACTACAGAGCTTTTACTAAGGAAATCATTCTTATGGAAAACTCTCCAATGCCAACAACATTTTTTAATATATTTTATAGTTTTAAAAAATAAAAATATAATAAATTTCAATAAAATATTGATTTTTTTAACTACAAAAATCTGCAGAATGTGAAGGCAATAGGAACCTAACATCCTGCTCTCTTCAGTTATCAGAGGTACATTTTAAAATAAAATATTCTATACTCTAACAGCACTGAACCATCACCTTTCTGTAAGTGGGTATGTTTATATAGATATATTGAAATAATTTGAAGTCAATAAAAAGAGTTTCATTTTCATTAGTGTCTTTGGATCATGCTCAAAATCATTTGTTTCTACCATTTCATTTTTTATTCCATTTTACATATCCAGTTTAACTTCAGAACATGATTGATTTCAGCTAACATTAGCCTTTAAAAATGTTAGGTATTTAGGATGCCTCTATAGTCAATTAAGACATCTGTCTGGGATATATATCACAAAATGATTAGAGATGCTTGTATCTGGCCCCTAAATACTGATGAAGCCTAGATAGATATACATTGCTAGATTTGTGACAAGTCAAATTGTATTAAGTGAACCCAAATCTGTCCATTTTAAGGTCTTCAGCATATTTAGAAATTACATATCCAGATCCCCTAAACATGCATCCCAAATTTTAGATCTCCTTAGTAAATTGTACACTAATGATAGCACTGAACTGTTGAATGGGTAATCTGCTGTACATGCTGCAAAACTATCTTATTATTTCTAAGGATGGTCTTTTGATTAACATGCTAGACAGAGACTCGAGCTATTCTTACATTCACAGCTCCACTGAACAGGAAGAGTCTTTTGTGGGTCTTCTGTTTTTAAGTTTAAAAGAATTTCCCTTTCCTAGTTCCATTTCGTTTAACATAGAACTCCTTACAAATTCAAATATTTTGAATTTTTATTAGTGCCTATTAAATTATAACTAATCATACTTGCTAGTGTAGTATCATGAATAGTTGCATTGACATGTTCTCTGTTTTTTCAGATATAATTTCAAAATTATGTTAAAATGTCTACATTTATTCATTAAAATTAGGATAAAAGTCTTCCTTTACACAATACATTTCCTGTTATTAAAGCACAAAGCTAATGTACCTCAATTCTGTAACAATACATGGCTTCTTTTTTTTTTTAATCCCCAGAACCATAAAGACTAATACCTTTTTCTTTTTTCTTTTTTCTTTTTTTTTTTTTTCTGGAATCACACTAGCAAGTTGCCAATGATGTATGAAATGAAAAAATCCTAGTCCAGTGGGCAGACAGAAGATGGACAATGCTAGGCATTCTTAGACAAAACATTCACAAGAAAAAAGAAAACAAAAAAGAAAAAGAAACAAAAAGTGAGCTAGAATACACCAGAACACTCAAAAGAACAATCAAAGTCCATTGTAGTCACAAAAAGGCTGTTATTAACCTCTGCAGACTTTGGATGTAGTGATTCCATATGGCTTCTCTGAAGGAGTGTCTTTTTCTATCTCTTCCGCCAGATTTCTTTCTTTGAACCTTTAAAGCTCCTTGCAGTCATACAGCTCTAATACAAATGTTCCCTCATAACATATATTTCAAATCACCTCCATATACCTAAAAATGTATAAACAAGAAATTTCATAGAAAAATGACAGAATCATAGAAAAGTCCAAGTCAAAAGGGAACTCTGGAATCACATCTTCACCTTTCTGTTGAAGGGAGGCGTTAAATTAGGTTATCCACAGCTCTGTCATCAAAACAGTCTTGAACATTTCCAGTGGAAAAGATTCTACCACTCCTCTGGACAACTTATTGCAAGATTTCATCTTACTCACAGGAAAGATTATGTTTCTTATATCCAGATGGAATTTGCCCTGCAGAAATGTGTGTGTTGCCCTGACACTATGCATTCTTGGAAAGGCGATATCTCCATCTTTGCAGTAAAGACATTCTAGGTGCTGGGTGCTAGACCTATCTTTCAGCCCACTGAGGTGTCTCCTTATAGTGGCTCTTCTTTCCAGTGTTACCTACCTCTCCTACTAATCTGATGCTATCTGCAGGCTTGATGAGAAGGCATTTAGTCCTGTCACCCAGATCATTTAATCTTTACAAATATTTTTAATAGTATTGGACCCAGTATTGATCCCTTTATGGGGGAAAAGCTTTTCTGAAAATGTTGTTTTCTTCACAGCACAAGGAAAAAGAAAGCAGAAAATATTTTATTCTGGTAGAATAATGGCCCAACACAAAATAGAAGGGCATAAATGGGTGCATGTACACTATATGTTTAGTGTGTTGGGGAGGTGTGTTTGGAGAGAATTTTCTTGTATCCATGCTTGGAGTCCTGCAGCTGAGGGCACCACTGGTATGCTCAAAAGTTTCCCTCCTGGTGGAACCACTACTGGAGTCATAGAGGAGGGGGTCTCTTAAAGCACCTCACTTGCCAAGTGGATGCACGGTTCTCCAGCAGTTCTTCCTGTGTGTGCATTGTTTGTGCTAGGGCCAGGATCTTATGCAAACTTCATTGCTAGTAATTATTTGATGGGACAGCACATACAGTCCTGGAACCATAACAGTTTGCCCTTCCTTCCTTGCATTACACCTGTCAATAATGTAGATGTATCCAATAAGGACTATCATTGGATTGACTGTAATTTCATTGGGCTCCAAATACATAGAGCAATCCCGAGTAATAGTCAGGAAATCTTGATTTTTCCCAGTCTTAGATTCTCCCTCACAGAATACCTATTATTTACACAGGTAGATGGATTGTAAACCATCTAACATAGAACTAATGTAGCCCTGTAAATATAGTATTGTAAAAATAGTAATTTATGTAACAGAGAAATTATGACTTTTAAAATTATTTTATTTATTAATGATATCTGCTCTTTCTCCCTTGGTTATAGATAAGACTGTGATTTGACATCGATTTCTTTTGACCACAGTTCAAATGGTAAGCAACCTCCAAACCCTCTATACAGCCTTCCCTCTGTACCACCAGCTGTGCTGGTAGGATTCTTTGGGGCTTCCAGAGTTGCCAAGTGAAGGAACTGTTCTTCATGAAAATAAGCTGGAGAGGAAGAAAAAAGCAAAACAAAAAGTACTTTTAAATTGAGCCAATTCCCTAATCTCATTCTGCTCAGACAGCTGTGTCAGCGGAAATCATTGTGGCAGAAGTACCAGGGCAGCTGTAGATGGCAGCAATGGAACTTGTTAATGACATCTCTGCCAAACCATACCCTGACTGTAAAAGGTTCAGCCCTTTGTGGCAGCCAATTGATTGCTTACTTCTGTTGATATTTCAGTCTTCTAACAGAGGACTTTATGCTATAACTTTTACTTGGGCTAAGTAGTAGTTATGAACCCAAACTTTCATACTGAAGTGCCACTGAAGTTGGTGGGAATATTTACATCAGTAAATGTCACATGGATTTTATGTGATTTTATGTCACATGGGTTTAAGGATTATGGCACTGTACTCTCTCCTCCATTTGTTCATAAACTACTCAGTCAGCTGAAATTTCTGGCATATAAATGCCTCTCAATCTCAGGGTTTTGTTTTTATTTACCATATTATCTTATGAGTAGATACATCTAAGACAAACAAAATTAAAAGGAAATGTGAAAAAGTCAGTGAGTCATTCGCCTTACCGACTCAGCACACCAGAAATAATAAACATTAGCCTTAAAAGTAACAGCACTAGGAGTCATCAAGCAGCATAAGACATCGATTTACTTATTTTAAATAATGTGTTATCTTTACAGTGCTCCACGGGAAGGAGGGGGAATGCTTGAGAAGGGCTCCTCCAGAATCACAAGAGAAAGGAGACAATGTAAAGTTTACTCTGAATTAGACTTTAAGAATGAGATTTCTAAAGTTAGGGATGGTAGAATCTTAATGAAGTCAAAGGATTTTATCATGGAATAATGAAACATTTTAAATTTTCCTAGTGCTTCAGATTATTTTGTCTCTGTGACCGGAGGACAGATGAATTTAAACAAATTACTAACATTTATTGGCCTAACACTAGGAAGCAGTACTGAATTCTTCCCTCTTGCAGGTACTGGTCATTTAATAGCGCTTGGTGGAAGACTTCAAAGCAATTTCCATAGCCAATAGTTTAACATTACTCTGCTGCCTTATAGAATTGTTTCACTTTTTCACTCTATGTTATTTTATCACGTAAAGGATAACAAGGAGAACACTATTTTTTCAAGGATTGTCTGTTTCTCTTACAGGCAAAAAAAATATACTGTTTACATCCTTAGATCTGGCCCATTCAGACTTAACTATGCTGGATATTGTTGACAAATTATGGTGAATGAACCATTCTTAGAGGTAGATTCCTGTTGGTTTAATCTGAATTGTGCTTCCTAAAACCCTGATCCATTATTAACCATATTAATATGATCCTAGAAAATTAATCAGTCATGCATGAGAGGCACTAGGATAGGAAGGGGATAAAGACAGGAAAGAAATTTTGGCAGTCAAAAAAGCACAAAGAAGATGGAGGGCTGTAATCGTGGGAAATGCTAGGAGTAAAAGGATAATGTTGGTAGAAGAATTACTAGAAATTGGTTATCAAATAAATTAATATTTTAAATAAATCTATTATTAAGCTTATTGTATTAGCCTAGAAATGAAAGAGTAGTAAAAATATACTAGCAGTATCTCAATGACAGTGATGTGGTGAAAAGATATAAATGGAAAGGAAGCAAAAAAGGATGAAGGGGATGCAAAAATTGCTATAATGATAAACATCAATTTTTTCACAAAATAATTTATGTGACTGGGTTATCTATCACAGCAGATGACTCAAGGAGCAGGAGATCTTTCCCAGTTAAATGGTCTGATGAAGGGAATATGAATAAAATATTAACAGAAAAACAAGGGACCGATGATCAGCTTTGAAACATGTTTATGTGTCTTATTAGGCAAGCAATCTCATTGCACCAGACCTTCTGTATCTGTACAAACATGAAAATTATTAGATGAAAGAGGACATTGGCACTTTTTTCCCCTACTTTAACACAACTTAAATAACAAAAAAGCTGAATTACAGTGCAAGTTGTAATTGAGAATATGCCTTTGAATACCTTGTAAATAATTATGGAAATCAGAACATAATTCAAAAAGGAATAAAAATTACACTGAATTGTATAAGCTTTTTAGTAAGATTTTGAAAAATGTTAGATTTTCTGGCAAATTTGGAATAAACTTTTATTATTTTATTTTTATATTTCTGTAATGTTTTTGAATAACATGGATGTTTAGATTACTTGTAAAGCCCATACATGTAAGAGATCATATGTACTTGCCATTTAAAGTCTGAGTTCATTGATTTGGGGACAAGGATATAAGTCTTACACATATTTGTCAGCAAAACCTGTTGCACAGTTCCATAGATCACTTTTCTCTCATTTCAATTTAGAATGATTTTGCTTTACAGATCAAATGGAAACTTCCTCTTTTTTTCTGGTGTTTTGGTTTGTCTTGTTTTGTTTGGGGTTGGGGGATAGTGAGAAAAGTCTCTGACTGCTTCTGATCTACACAGAAGTTACTGCTTCTGATCTACACAGAAGTTACATCTTCCCTATAAAAGTATCACCAACAGTACAAATTCAACTGCTGCATTCAATCCATCAGGAGAATAACACAATTTCTTTTGCTTTCTTTTTCTAAGCAACAGATGTCAGTAACAGTTGAGCTTCTTAAAAGGCCCCCTCACAATTTCTATTTGTCCTGGAACACAGCAAACAGGCTGGTTCTCTAAACTGAGTATGACCCAGCTCCTCCTGAGGACAAGTGCACTGTTAACAGAATACAGCGGGAAGCGAGCTCAAATGGAGAGATGAGAAACAGGTATGAGGGAGGCAGCAAAACAATACCAGAGCAGATCACAGAGGCATTTAGTTAATTAAAGAAATGCTAATATTTCACTGAAACCTTGCATTTGAGCCAGAGCAACCTGAGTCACAACTCATCCAGGGCAGGCAGAAGGGAGGGGGTTTGCCACTCTTTAGTCTTGTAGCATGCACTGTTTTCCCGGTAGTACTTCATGAAGTCCTCTCAGCAATGCTCCTACTTAATTCTCCACTAAGATGAGGTATCTATCAGTTCTTCATGACAGGATGCAAAGGATAATAATCTATTTCACTTATTTCCCTTTTATCACCTGCAGTCTCCCCATTTCTCAGCGAATTTGCTACCGTGGTGAGGAGACCAATCACACCAAATTCATTCCTTTCTACCTATAGGTCTTGGTCTTATTCTGGATGGACACTACTAAAAGCAGCAAAACGTTTGTCAGAGCAAAACTTGTTGTATTCAGAAGGAAAGTTAAGATTTGGCCCACTTTTGGCGCTTCAGAAATTAACTCATCTGAATTGAAGAGACACGTTAATTCAAAAACCAATGAAGATCAATACAGTAGACCTTTCTCTAAGGCACCATAGGCAAAAACTGACAGCTGAAATTAAGTAAATTCTTATCAGCGGTCACCAGGGAAATCAAGACGAGGCTTCAGAAACAGAAACAATATGTTTCTAACAACAATAAATAGATTTTCTTAGAAAGAGATTAAAATAGAGAATCCAAGTGACTTCAAGAGATATTTTGATTTGTTTATGGGTAGCAAGTGATAAAATAGAAAAATATGATTACCATATAGCTGAAAGAGACAAATGTGGTGAGACAGATTATACCCTTTCTGGTCTTTAAAGTGTTCTCAGTTTGAATATACTACAGTAAATTATGGAATTGATAAAATGAGCTGGTTTATTTAAATGACTCATAGCTTCACATCAGTTTTTCTTTGGTTTTTGAGATGAAAGGTCTATTAGGATTTATTGATATACATATTCTCATTAATGTGTATAAATTTCATATCAAAGATCATATGAATCGGTTAAGTAGTGCCATTTTCAGTATAGATTTGCTTGGTGCTTAACACCAGCAAATCATGCTGTGCTAGGAATAGGAGATAATAAGTTTCCTGTGAGCTACTATACAATGATTGATTGTACTTGTATGAAGTGAACACAATTTACCTGCAGTGCTAAGATTTGCTTAGTTATTCACTCAGTATTTTTTGTTCATCAAAACTGCTTGCAGTTACCTCTGCAATATACCAATTCATTGTTTAAAGCTGAAAACCTAAACACTGTTATTTCTGATCAGAATTTTATCACCTGTGTGAGTTCCTCTATACTGAGTTTGTGCTTATATCTATTTGTTAATTTCTTTTTTAATGAATTAATTTCTTTTCTTTGTGAAGACTTTCAGAGATTCAAATTTAGAAAAGGTTCTTCATTAGATTTCTAAATGAACCAACTAAGTAAATGAGTAAAATGGATTTTGATCCAGTATTAATCTTGATCTTCTTGATCATATGCAAACAAGAAATGTAGACCAACATAGGGCTTAAAGTTTTTATTTTGCTACTTGTGTATGTTAGAAGTAATTATAAAGCACCAGCAGTGGTTTTTTGCATCCTAAAAGTATTCAATGATTGTGTAATGTGCTAGTGCTGTGTTTTAGAAAGTTCTTAAAGTCTGGAAAGCAAAAATGCCTTCCTTCAAGATCCATCAGTGAGAAGAGACCATAATCAGATAAATTAAGTGAAATTCATTATACAGAAAATTCCAATCCTCTTCCTATCTATTCTTTTCATCTCCAAATACATAAATCTACATACTTTATTTCTTTTAGATGCATCTCACTAACATGCTATTTGACCTTTCATAATATTGCATGTATCATCACAGCAGTACTGTGTAGTAGACAGTATCATATTCAGTTTGCCAACAAAGAGATAAAAGACTAATTGAAAGTCAGAAAAGAGCTCTATGAGAAATAAGACTTTGAAATTTGGTATCCCAGATGCAGCACTTCTATTAGGTAAGACTTTGTAAACTGAAAGTAAAACTTTCATCCAGTTGTCTAAAATGATGTATTTTCAGTTCAACAATATGCTCAGAAACATAGAGATTATATCAGAGCTTAATTTGCTTATTGACCTATGAACTAACTGTATCAAGACTAGCATTTTGAATTCAAGGGAAGAACGATTTCCCTCTTGAATTCTTTTTAATAATAAAATTTTAATATTTTGTTCCGTCACCAATTGATTAGTTTTCACAGGTTGCTTGAGGAATTTGACTGTAAAGTTTCCTCCATTTTTCATGCTTTGAGGAAGGCATAAAAACCTGTTTGCTTGAAACTGGCAAATACAAATTGAAACTACACTAAGAAAAAAAATAAAAAAAGAAAAAGAAATGCTGCTGCATGGAGTAAAGTGAAATAAAGAGAAGATAAGAGAAGATAAACTGTTTAAGTTACAAAACAGCCAAGTTATCACTGATAAAAAAGAAAACACTTCACCAAAAATAGAGATGAGGATGTAGAGGTTTTAAAAGAATTTCACTTGTTGGAATTTACCATCATGAAAATCAATATAAGATACAAACCGAGTTTTATTTGGTTTCATTTAGCATTAAATAACCATTGAAAAGCGGATATGAAAATACAATCTGAAAACCAAGCTACCTGCTAAACATCAAATAACCTGTTGTAGTACCATCATCGAGAACTGTAACAGCCCTGCAGATAAAAAGAAAAGAAACATAAAGATGTCAAGAGATAGAAATGAGAGATAGGGCAGTCTGGAACAATGAAGCACTGCAGAGCATATAAAGCTAGTACACCATTCCAGGAACAAGGGTCAAAGAAAGGAGTATTTCTGAAATGAGAGAAATTTTGTATGTACTACACTACAACATGGCTTATAAAATACATCAACAACAGCTGTAGATAATTATACCAACAAGACTTGGTCCGGTTCAAGTTTTGAATCTCACTTCTTTTTCTCCTTTTTTCCTGTAAAGATCATAATTATTCAAAACCCAAGTTTTGAATGCTAGGCCATTATAGACAGGACATAGCCAAACTCAGATAGGCAGACATTCAGATAGGCAGACAAACCTACCTTAATCAGCATTCAGACTGTTGTACATTCTGTAACTTCTTTGTAGATAAGTAAATATGGTATATGAGAGCCATCTATCTGGCACTCAGTGTGAAAGTCGAACAGTTTAAAAAAAACAGTGAAAAAGACAAGCAACAACTCCTCCCGTTCCCCAATAAACAATTCAGAAAATATAATCCTACTCAGATGTAACACCATTATTTATGGTGTTCCTAGTAAAGGTCCCTGGTTACATAAAATTTTTATAGCTTTGTCTTAGCGTGTTGTTGAAATTCTTTTCTGGTTTTGGTACTCCCAACCTTTTGGAGTCTTCCCAGCAGCCATATTTTTGTCCTGTTCCTGAGGGTGCTCTGATTTTCTTGCTGGAGTAATTACTTCTTTCTTTATCCATAAAAGAAATACACTCTTGAGATGCTTGCATTGACACCTTACTTAAATGCCTTAACTGGTCATGTAATTAATTATTTAGTAGTCATTTAAGATATACTAAATAGTGTAAATTGCATTAACCATATTGCTTATAACAGTCCTTACAGATTAGGACAATCAAACTAGGAGATATACAAATATCAACAGGCAAACACACCAGGCTTCAAAGAGCTCACAGTGTAAATTCATATATTAAGGACAGACCAAAAGGGAGCCACTAAATACACGTGAGGGCAGGTGGAGGGAAGCATTAAATTAATCTAGATTTTCACTTTTGTACTGCTGTGAAAATTTTCCATGTGTTGCTCGTTTTCTCCATGTTATCCATCTACTTACTACGTCTTAGCTGAGGAACTAGTTTTCTGCCCCCCAGCATTTGGGAGGGAACTTTTAAGACTTTTTTCGTATTGGTTGGGACTTTTCCCAACTAATTTGCTGATTACATTTCTTCTCTGATAAGAATGCTTTAGAAAGGTGGCATTTATGACTTTCACAACTTACAGTACAGTAGAAATAAGACAAATTATCTCTAGTTTAGAATAAGGCAGAACACGAATCCAGAGCTGAATCTGGAGATAAGTTCTCTATATGTTTGAATTCAAAGTATCAAAAACTAGGTCCCAACAGCTGATGAATACTAATTTCTTCATTGGGAAGTAGTAAATTAAGAATAAATCTTACTTAGTATCGTAGCTTTTGGGAAAACACTGATAAGCCTTTTTGATGTATTAAGCACTGAAAAAACAGAATAATCACTTAAAAGTTCTAGTCAAATAACAGATCAATATTTTCTTTTTCTTGTTTGAAAAAAATAATGAGTGTTGCATTCAAAGTCTTGTTATGGGCATGAAAAGAACACATTTTATTTGAGAAGCCAAGAATTTAATCTTAGTCAATTAAAATAATTTTAACAATCTAAACAAAATACAGCAGTTATATAACAGAGCAAGTCACCAGAGTCCAAAGCTGCCTGCCAGCAGCTTGACTCTTGATGGGGGTCCTCTAAATGGGTGTATGTGCTCTTTCATTCAGTGATTCCCAGTTATCCAGGTTTTCTATCCCCGTTGTTACTTTAAAACCGATTTTAACCTTGAACACTATCAGGTGTGTGGTTTGTGATTTATTTTTGCAGACCAGGACTTGTTAGCACTCTAGCCCACTAAATACATGATGGACATTTTTAGTAAACATTCTGTATAATGACTGGGTGGGGTCTAAAGACCGAGGCTTGCAGTTTACTTAGTCAGAATTTGCTTCAATCTGCCTGAAACTTTGTTTTTATTTGATTTGTATGTAACAGCAGCTTTTCCAATGACTGGGGACAACTCAATTTTTTTTTGTTTTACTTATGTTTGTACTGTGCAGCTGTAGTGTTTATACAGATAGAAGTACAACCATGGGTTGGTAAGAGACAGCACACAGGCTGCAGACCCCAGGGCTATAAAAAACTCAGAAAGGCAGATGTGAGAGCTGTTTTTCAGATTTTTCTGAATCTGAATGAAGAGAATGAAGAAAAACTAAACTATCTATAAAATGCACCATATGTATAAAATGGTTGCAGACCACTGAAGAAAGATTAAGCTGTGAAGTGGGTTTACAAAAACATGAAAACAGCCCCAGGTAAATCCTGGAGAGAGGAGGAGGAAAAAAAACATTATAATTAACACCATACTCCTCCAGATGAGGAACTTAAGACGCTGATGACTTGCCATACCCCACACAAGATTGAAGCTATTTACCTCAGGGTACAGAGGAGCAGTGGAAAGATGGGCATAACTCCAGAAAAAGGGCTAGGTACTAGGATGTGTATATAACAATTTTAACTGTTATACAGAGATTTTTTTTGCCATAATGGTAGTATACTTAATTTTCTTTTTCTATAATGACTAAACTTGGACTAATAAAAATTCTTTGATTACACTGTTAAGATTTCAACTGCATGAGCAATACATTTTTGGTTGCATATATAAAGTGTCTGCCCATAATAAGATTTCAAAACTAGGGAGTAGCCTCTGGTATCATTCTATGTCCACTCATCCATACCGTTCTTTATTCAGGGACAATTTAATCTGCACAGAATAACTACTTGTTAGCACTATAAGCTAAAGCAAAAAAAAAAAAAAATTAAAGTTACCTCATCATTAGCTAATTGCTAACATATCTGAAACAAGATAAAATAACTCAGGCCAAGACAAGCACAAACAAGTCCTGAGTCTGGGAAACCTGGGACTCTCCACTTGTAATGGCAATAACCATATTTACTGGGCTGCAGAAGATAGACTCATAGAATCGTAGAATCGTTCAGGTTGAATAAAGTGAAAAAAACCCCAAACAAACACAGGAGGAGAGATGGATTAGTAAAAGTAATTGACAAGGAGAAATAGGAAAGCAGGGGTGAAAGGTGTGAGGGATAAATGTCCTGTGAAGGTGAGATGAAGAGACAGTGAAGAGGCCTGGAAGTAGCTACGACACAGGAAAGAGACTGGGTTTAGTGCACTAATCCCCACCATTACTGCAAAATACTGCTACAGAAATCAGTGAAGAAGAGGGTATCATTTTCCATTCTGAACTTGCAGTCTTCAAGTGAGGGTGTCATGAAGTTACTATCTTCATAACTGCTAGCTTTGCTACTTTAGGAAAACCTACCATTTACTAACCTCCTTATCATTGTTTTATATAAAGGATCTATATGTTGAAATATGAACTACTTACAACTAAAATGAGACTAGGAGTTTAACTCTTTTATCCCCACAGTGTGCAAGGTATCTTGGAAAAAGGTTTTGGTTCAGGTACATTCCTTGCATTTCTCCAAATAAGAAGGAGTTAGGTAAGCAAATTGAAATAACTAAATGGCAAGATGACTGATTAATTCTTAGCCATATGAAGCACAATGATCCTCCAAAGGCTATGGAAAATATGTAGATTTATTCCAATCCATGTATTAAAAGGATATTTGCATCATGGTAAAATCTACCTAAATGAATGCCAGCTTTCCTGCACTTTTGAAGTGTAGCTCCATGTACGAAAGAGCTCCTAGCTAACAGTGGGATCTGAACCCTTCTTTTCTATTCCACTGAAGAGACATATAGTTCTTTGTAGTAATAAATAATTTCGTATCTACTCAGAAGAACTTCACAACCTTTTCTAACTTAATTTAAAAAAATCAATATAAAAAGCCAACTGTAGGTCCAAATACTGAATTGATGTGTCACCAGAACAAAACGTTAATGAAGACAAGATACCACTAAATGGATTCAAGGTGTTGCCAATGAATATTAAAGGCTTAGGCCTGACATCATCCACACTTACATCATCTTTTTATCAGCTAAGGGTCTGACTGTCAACTGTAAAGCACACAGTGCCAGATGCAGCCCACCTACACGGTCTGAAATAGGACAACACTTAAAAGTGGTCCTTGGCTCCAGGAGGATCTCCTTAGTGAGGCAGCCACGCTCTTACCACAGCTTCCACAACAAAATCTATTGGAGAAGT
This sequence comes from Falco rusticolus, assembly GCF_015220075.1. Taxonomy (NCBI): domain Eukaryota; kingdom Metazoa; phylum Chordata; class Aves; order Falconiformes; family Falconidae; genus Falco; species Falco rusticolus. The sequence goes on from NC_051189.1 coordinate 21,859,288, forward strand.
TTCTTTTCTGCACTGACACACTTCTCCATCTGCATTTCAAAATGATGTCTCAACTAACAGAACCAGGCAACAGAAAACATGAGACACATCAAAATACTTTAAGAATAGATGGCAAGTACTTTTATGAGCAGACAGGTCCAGTGGAGCAAATATGAAATTTTTGCATAGAGCAACCTAGTAGTAATAGTACCTTGGGTACTTAAAAGTAACAGAACTGAGACATTAAGTCTTGCCCATCCTGAGAAGTCTTAAACCCATAGCTCTGCCTTCTGAGAAAGTGTCTGAACTTCCAAACTGTAGAGCAGCCTGGAACTGAGCTCTTAGCCTTCGTGATGAAAAGGAGATACTTTTTAGTAACCAAATGTAGCATTAGGGAAGTCATACAGAGAATAAGCAAAAAGAAGCCTGATTGCTGCATGACAAGGTCCCTACTGAGGTTTAAGATCCTTCTTCATTTCTGGACAACATTCCCAATGGCAATCACACATTTTATCCAATTACCTTTAAGTGTAAAATGCATAAATAGTCTTTGACATAGAGTTCAGACTCTCAGTCCTTCCCACCTCCTCACCCACCTAGCAATAAGGCATCCATTCTGGGAAGTGCAAAATCCAGTTTTCTGGACTTAATCAGTTAAATAACTACTTGTATGTAAATATTAAATTATATACATAATAAATAAACAAATAGAATAGCACAATCAAAGGCAAATTAAGAGTAGCCCATTCCAGTTTTCTTCCAAGCTATCACTGTTCTTTGGACTTGTCCAAAATTCACAAATTTCATTGCTTAACCCTAAGGTTTTCTTTATATTGAGCACATTGGTTAACCTATTTTTTTTTCTTGATCATAATAATATACCTGATTACAAATAAAAATTCTAAGAATGACATATATAGAGAATATACCTTTTATTTGTATTTTATTTTTTTTATTTTTTTTTTACAATGATCCCTATAAATTTGAAAACTTTTGGCATATGTGAGTATATTTATATAATGTCACATACTTTGTATAGAGAAACATTAGATCAAAGATTAGGCAACAATATCAAAGGGGGAAATTATCTTTTTCACTATAATTATTAATTAAAAACACTGTAGTATGGAGATGTATTTCAATGGGTAACATGCTTAGATTCCAATAGTCTCCTCTTAATATAACATTTTAAACATATTTATCCATACTATACCATACACTCAGTGTATGTAATATATATTCAACATATATCTGACTTTTCACATAACTGGAATGTGTGCAATGCATTAAATCATCTTTTCATTCCTTGGACTTCTTTTGTGCTTAAAGCCATGAATTTAATTTTCTTGTATTCCAGCTACAGAAATTACTTTGAACATCCCAAACTTATAGTACAGTTCAGGTGGAGGATTTTGAGTCTGCTTTTGCATTTTTGAGGTGATTTCTTGGCAGCCTCAAGGTCATCTAGTTTTGTTCCTGTTAGAACTGGTTATACTTCCTATCAGCACTATCCTAGAAAGCTACAATCAATCAGTTTGTAACTACAAAGTCATTCACATGCCTGGTTGCCTGGTTAGAATAACAGACCTTGAACTTCAGCCTCTCAAACCAATGTGAGAAATAGCATGCAGAATTTCAAATACTTACTTTGCCCCCTTCTGTCTGATAGTATATACCTATATCACATAACTCAGGTGTATTTATATAACTACTGAGCTATGGGTTTCTCTCTTTCATCTAGTGACTATGTTCTACTGAACAGGAAAAAGGACTGAGAAAAGCAAGACAAACCAGTATCCAAAGGGTCAAAACACTCAAAAGGTATTTAGTGAATTGATCTTCAAGATTTTGTTAATGTGAGAAGACAAGATAATGGAAAGACTCGGTCTAAATATTTTCACTCATCCCAAGGTTTTCTTCAGCTTCACTGTTTCATGAGCTTGAGATTTTTCATTCTGAAATGAAAAAAGTCTCTTAATTACATTTTACACAAAATCAGTCTGCTTCTCTGAAGAAAAGCACTTTTGTCTAATAAAATACATTTCCTTATTATACTAATGTCTACTTATGACACGTCTACTAACTCTTAATTCTAAATGCATGCTGCAAGCTTCTGCTTGAAGCATCTTCTTTATCAGGATGACATTTTTGGTTAGGGAGCACGGTCCTGAAGGAACAGAGCTGAAAGAAATAACCACCTTTTAGGGTTAAAAACATCAGTAAAGAATCTCTACTGTAATATATTCATTATTCAGACAACAGAGGAGACTTTTAATGGAAAACAAACAAACAAAAAAAAATTGAATCTGAATTATTGTTTTATATACAGTGTGACAGTTATTCTTGGAACCCTGGCGTAATAGTCTTCAGCACTTCTAGACAATCTTATTAGACTATATGATAAAATTCTGTGTGCAAATAGACTAAACTCTGATAATCTGTCTAACATGAATTCCCCATTCCAACAAAGCAGCTTTCAACACTTTTAAAGAAATGGAAAGTTTTACTTTTGCTAAGATTTCAACAGCAAAAGTTATTCTGATTTCAGCAGAAGTTCCATGGATTGAATGTTTTAGGATTATGTCCTAAAAGCCAGATTAAATATTCAATAACTTCTCCTTACTCCAGTAGCTTTTTTCAGGCTAATGTCTTATCAAAATATATTTAATGTTGAGCAGCTCTTTTCATGGTGGTCTGTAGAAACAGATTGTTTCCTTTTTAGAATTGTTAGATTTTCATTTGCATGAAAAAAGTATCTTTGATTAAAGGCATTTACATCTTATTTTTTACGACAGCCTTCTGTGAAAACATAATCATTTTCATAGCAATAATTTGTGATATCACTAAGAGAAGATTATTAATTCAAGTAGAGATGATGAACAGTTAAGATCCTGTTTTCATTCAAGGTTCTTGGCCATATGGAAAATAAGAAAATGGGTTATATAAAACTGCACAGCATCAGTAGATACTGTACGGATAGCACTGGAGACTAATGTTTATCTGCAGAGCAGGTGCCATTACTTTTAGCTTCTCACACACACACATACCGGTAGGTGTTTCAGCCTTGTTTTGGAAGAAGCACATCTGAGAGAGTGAGATGGTTGTTGATTTTCTTTGTTCACCAAGAAAGGGTGACACAGAGGTCAGTTATTGTAGGAGAATGACATAGCTTCTTCTGAAAAGCATTTGATGAATCACTGTATAGCTTGAGAAAAGAAAAGCTAATATAATTTTTTGGGAGAGATACATCAGAATACTTGTAGTTAGAAATTCTAATTTGCTACATTACAGATGCATCTTTAGAGAATACTTTGTTTATAAACAATATAAACATTTTATTTAAACTCTTGTAAAAAAACCCAAAACTTTTAATTTTCCTTCACAGTGTTATCAACCACCTTAAATGTAAATGGGATCTTTATTTTTTAACAGCTCATCTGTTCACCCTGAATTTGTAATCATATGCCTGTGGTAATATAAGTCAGTGCTATAGCTTGTAGCTTGAACTAATACATTTTGCATTAATGAAAGATATTTTCATTGTAGTACCTGGATTCGGGAAATTTGACCTCTTTTTGGTCAAATATTTTGATTAATTTTGTTTACCCTTAAGGTCATCTTGTAGGACAAAGATGCTTCCAGAAGCTCCCAAAGATTAAAACTGTGGATTTAAATGAATTATGTTAGCAAAGGTCTGCAAGTGTATCGTATTGCTTCAAATGCCTAACATTATTATCATCCATGAATCATATCACGAGTTTCACAAAAACAGATCCTGTAACTAATTAAATAAAGACCTACACTAATTTGTACTTGTTCATTTATACTCTGATTTTAACAACTACTTATTCCATCAGAATTACAGATCCAGCACATTTCATAGAGTGCTGCTACCCATGGAGGGCCACGATGTAAAAGCTTTAAAACATGGAATATTTCCTGTTCGTAGAAGCATATGTGCACACAATCAAAAGCTATCAATTTATGGCAGCTTTACAAGTCACTGTTCATCAGGTGAGTTGCAACAGACCATATGGGTACACTTAGCTCACCCTATCTTGTGAGGTAAAATGCATTAGCCGGGGGTCCTCAAACTTTTTAACCAGGGGGCCAGCACGCGGATGAAGTGGCAGGCAGGCATCTGCGGCTGCTTGGTTTCCCCCCCAGCCCCTGGGGGGGGGGGGGGGAGGGGCGGGGGGGGGGCGGGGGGGTTCTCTAAATACCATATCCAGCCCACGGGCCGTAGTTTGAGGACCCCTGTTTAAACTAATTTCAGGAGGGTATAAATTTACCTTACCTTTTGGCAAGATTAAGGTGACATGTAGTCCATTGCACTGATAGAGCAGTTGTCTGCTATCTCATTGGAAGGCTGTAACTCAGTCTGTATTGATTCAGATAAAGCTTTTAACTATCAGGTTGAGTTCTGTAAAAGGTAATTTTTATTGATTTCAGTGACTGAATACAATAAATCATATATTTCAAAAAGCATCCAGTCCTTATTCAAGGAGTCAGAAAGAAGAAGCTTTACAATTTTCTACTAATTTCATCAATTTAATTGTATCCTCCCTTTATCATAATGTGCCTTTTATTTCTAATTTCACTAGATTTTATAATTTCAAGCTATGATTCTTCTACCTTTCTCTATCAGATAAAAAAGCCCAACAAGTCACTGGCATTTTCTGTACATTAAGATACTTACACATCATTTTTATGTTTTTTGAAGGCTGCCTTATGATACATGTAACTTCTACAATAGCATCAGACTCCATGAAGGAAAACATCAGAAATTAATTTTTGAACTTATCATTTAAATCTGCATTTTTGATATACATCTTCAGCTCTATTCATCATCATTAAGTATTTTTGATATGTTACTAAATACTGGCTATAAACATCAACCTGCTACAGTATCATTCAAAAAAACAGCTTTGCAGCACAGCCGTGAAGAAAGACATCTTTCAATTATTTATGCAATATATGTGTCACTTGCAAGCTTTTCAACAAATAAGGAACATGACCACACAATTTCCTTTTCTTCCTGTCATCAATTTTCCAGTTTCCTACTTTTGGAATTCACATGATTTTATTATATGCTGCTTCATACAGATTATTAATACAGCTACTGATGAAATTATGTGGAACTGTATCTTCCATTACTTTACCTGTTACACCTGCTACGCCCAATATGAGCTTTCAGATTCCATAATAATACAAATAATAGCAGGTATGAATCCGTCTAGGCACATCAATTAACTTGAGATTTTTAATCTCATCAGATTTCTCTTAGAAGTTCGTAATTTTCTAGCCTACTCCTATTTTCAGGCCAGGATCTTACAATTAATCAGAATAGCAGAAATTTATCCCTAAATTACTAATACAAAAGAGTGCAAATATGGACTTGTAAGCAATATTGCATTGTTCCTGAATGAAGTACCATGAAATTCTTTCCAACTTGAACAAGAACATTTCTTTGTGATATTCCACTGCCTAAAACATAAGTTTCTACAGTAAATTGAAGATGGTAAGAATGTACATAGCACATACAAATATGGTTCTATTTATAACCAGATTATGTACGAGTTCAGAGAACTGCCTGTCTGAGAACTGCAATCAAAGAACAACTGCTGTTCTCTCCTACGGCTGGCTCTTCCAGGCAGTTAAAAGTCTTGTTAATCCTTGCTTAATCTCCTGTGTTTATTATGACTGTGCCTCCTCTCAGGATGATAGCAATGGACTGTGTATACATAAACACCATGTTACTTGTCTTCCACTGTATAACATATTCTTACATCCAGCTCCATAAATGTTCATATACTTAAGAAAAGTATACTGTGGCACATACTTATGAGAAAGCATGAGACATGAGACCTCTTCCTACAGAAAAAGGACAAGTGTACAACATGTAGATAGCAACTTTTACTTCCTTTGCTGAGATATAATGAAGTGTAACGTCAATTGCTTCAAGATAAAGTCACTACACTATTAGTGAATTGTGGCTTTTTCATTGCTCTATACACTGGACAATGACCAATAAAGAAAACTATAGCATCAGAGTGCTGTTTAATTGATTTGTGAGATTTCAGAGCTCTACTGAATATTTAAAGTGTAGATTATTTTGTACTTGAGATACTTGGTGTATACAATGAATTGCTTTGTAATAAATAAAGTAAATTATTTAGAACAGTATCTAGAGTTTTGAAAACAAATTGCCATTTTTGAAAACAGCCTTGCCTTCCAGTGTCAAGAGACATATGTAAAGATAAGTGTCACTGGAGAAAGAATCTTGTAAACCACTGGGGTTTTTAAAATTTTAATGTTTTTAAGGCATCACACTGAATAAATCAACCAAAAAAAATCAGTGTTAGCTCTTCCCCTTACAAAATCATGTGGTATTCTCAAGAACTGTGAGAAAATACATAATTGTGTGATTATATAAAACAATTGCATACCTAAATATGAATGTCATCACATATCTTTGTATTAAATACTAATATGACAGACCTCTAAAGATTCTACAGAGGGATTGATAACCTGCAAGTAGGCATAAGATATATGATATTACAGGGATTTTTTTCCCCCCAGAAACTGAGAGTTCTGGGTTGAAATTATTTCTGAAATTGAGCTTGGAAAGTAGTGAATAGTCTATGCCTAATGTCTTTCAAATCAAATGACGTTCATGATATGCCCGTGTTTCAGCTGAAAGCTAAGCATATACTTAAGTGTCCTATTGAGTTGAACAAGACTACCGAGTACAACACAAATTATGCTTAGCGCATCACAGAAATCATCCTTTTGTAACACAGAGGATAGCCATAATATTGGAGCATTGGCAGTCATGTTAACTGAAAACAATTTACAGATACTCTGAGGAATATGTTATGTAAGTTACATAAGTCATCTTGCTTTTGGTTTCTGCAAAACACACATGCCTCAGAAAAAAAGATCATTAGGTATAACCAAAGTAGAATCAATAGTACCATAACCATGCAACAATATAAATTTTTATGTTTGGAAGAAATTACTCAGAAATAATTTTTTTTAAAAAAAAAAGAAGCATCAAACATTATTTTCTAAACAAAACAAAACAAGCCATCTCAAATATTTGATAACTTTCTGTGTATTTAGAGGTCATGTCACTTTTTAGTATTTCAGAGTTTTAGCAGTTGAGTAGGTCCTAGTAAAGAAAAAACAATTTCCTAATGACCAAAGAAGATGGTATTTTGTTCTTTTGCATGAAAGCTGTACACTACATTATTTGTTTGAATTAGCCAAACTACCCAGAGATGAATTAATAACAATGAACAGGGAATAATTTATCAATGGTACATAAAGTATCAATTTGTTCATCTGAACTGTTCAGTAAAGAGAAGAAAAAGTATTCAGTGACATCAGGCTATTTAAGCAAACAATCCTTAAACACAGATTACAGGAGATTTTTTTTTCTCTGTAATTAACAATTTAGTCTGTTTTACTTAAACTTTTTATTAACAGAACTATTAACCTCAAAAAAGAGAAAACTATAGACATACTGAAAGGTCTCTATATAGAGACTGTATATTGATCCAATTCACTGAACATGCTGCTAGCAAACAGACACACCAAAGGAAACTGGTTCCATACTTACATTTTTAATGTCCTTATAGCTACTGGAGGTTACCAGCTGTGACCTGTAACTACAGTACTTCTGCCTGGATTTCTGAAAGAGTGGTTATTTATTTTGTTATTTAAAGGTCGATCCCACAATTATACTGTCTTGCATCAGACTTGTTAGCTGTATGGATCATTTCCTCATGCAGTAGCAGGCCTCCTTTTAATTTAAAACTTACTGGCTAGTTTGAAAGTCCTTTAAACAAATAATAGTTTATGATATTCTTTTATATGCAGGGTGGACTATTGATTTCATAAGCTACTCTCTAAGACCTGGCTAAGCAAGCCTTCAAGAAAGCAGAAAGGAGGTATATTTCCAGAGTCTTAAAGAGGGTTGTTGAATTTAAAATGTTGCAGCAGTAAAGTAGGTAATATGATGGTTTAACAGAGATCCCTATTCAAGGAGTTTCTTGGTTCTCAAGAAAGAAAAGTTGATCTCCCTTTTGACTTCTTACGAAGTGGATGTCTCCTTTTATTAGAATGCATATATGCATATACTTATGTACAATTTAGTGTATCTCATATCAAACAACACGACCTATATGAATTACAAATGCAAGAAGAAAAATAAGCAATCAGTTGATTAGTTTCACATGTGTAATGTGTGCAAGGAAATCAGATGTATCTCGGATTCCTCTAAAGACTGGAAATATTTATTTTGGTGAAATTTGTATCATATTCACTAACTTTTGAAAAAAACACAGCAAGGTTTTATAAGGTAAACTTCTTCAGTTAAACAAACCTTTATAAAAAGAAGCATCCATTTCATAAAAATTCATCATATTAGTAGTTCTATGATTTATGGCATTACAATTATTCTGTTATGTTTCAGCTAACAACAGTACGAGCCCACAGTATAACTTTATTAGGTATCCATCTAATATTATTTCCATATAAAACACATCGATCCATCAAAGAGGTACTCACGGAAAAGACACAGTTGACTGATTTGGCCATATACAGTATGCTAATCAATATTTTCTTTCCTCTAACTTTGTGAATCTCTGTGTTTGTACTCTCAAGATAAAGAAAAAAGGTCAGTTAGCATTTTATCTGAGTCAGAAAAATAAATCAAGTGGATGTCAGCAATATTCAAAAGGCATCTTCAAACTATTTAAAAGGATGATTTTATATTCCAGACTTTTGATGAGTGATTCATAATTTTTAAGCTGAGCAACAAAAATCCAGCATCTTTGCAACAGGAAGTCTTTGAGCTCCAAGCTGAAATTTCTCATTGAAGACAAATTTTGCAGTTAAAGAACTTGGGAACTTAGATGTTACTCCTTTTAAAACACTTTCCAAAGATGAAAGCATGGGCTTTGTGGCACCTACTTATGTGAAAAAAAATTCACATGAGAAATTCATCAAATCAAAGAAAATATGTTGGCTGCCCAACAAAAATCTTCTAAATCTCCTGCCTTTGGCAAGCCACAGGGTTTTACTGAAGATATAGATGATGTTTTACAACAGAAATACAATTCTTGAGTCTTCAAACAAAAGCTGAAAAACTGTAAGCATAATTGAACATAATAATATTGCTGATTAGCTCAGAACTGACCGTGTATTTATCAGCATATGGACCTGAAATTAATTCATTTCATATGCATAACATGGGGTAAATCCTTCCTAAAAAGGAAAGTGAATATGAAGATTATTCCCTACTATGCAATGTTTCTTATCTTTCAATTTTCTGCCTTTTTCTGTGGCTTTTTCTAAGTCTCCATTCTCCAGTTTCACTTTCCTTTGGCTTCATTTTCTTTTGATCCTATTAACTGACCCTGAAGAGTCCTATGGCATCCCTACCTCCTTATGGAATTTTAAAAAGTTAAAATAAGTATTCATCATTCTACAACTTGATTACTTTTTGAGTTCCCTGCATCCATTTCTTTGGTTTCTCTTCTCCTATTGCACAGTAATGTTTGTAAGAGAAACATTTCATTTCCCACTCTGTTTTATGACACAGAACATTTGTATGATTTTGATGAGCTCTTTAGGTACAACCATAAGATTCATAATATAATTCACAACAACAGAAAGGTATTAAGAATATGACCTTATATACTCTTTATGCGTTTTCCTCTGCTTTCAATTTATGAGCTTCATATACAGTCTTAAGCAAAATTTACACTATATTCTGCAAGACAAAGATAATTCATTTACTTATATGAGTAAGATGATGGCAAAGTAAAATACTTGAGTCATAATTATAGCTGATGAGAAAGGAACTATTGCTCTGCATTTTAGACTGCATGTTATGGTACTGTGTACCATGTATATTAAAAAAAAAAAAATAGATGTCTTGCATTCTTGTTGAAGTGTGCTAAAATGAAGTTGGTACAAATAAATAAAAAATTAAAACCCTTGGACTTAAATGATGATTCGTTAGGAATGATTGAGTGGATCTTGAATAGTGTGTTGTGGTAAGGATCTATGTATCTACAGCCAGGTATTTATGTATGTACCTACATAGAAACCTTAATAGGTTGACATACCTAAACACCTGCTTGTGGTAGCAGCCTTTTTATTATTCTAATTATAAAATTCTGTAGGCATATTGCAATGAATTTAGGTAATTAGCTATTAAAGCTTATTCAAAAGCCCACACTGGTATTCTGAAAACTTCAGAATGGAATTCTGGTTCCATTTTAGCAATAACACCAGTCTGTCGAGTAAGTGATATTTTTAGGAAAGGAGTGAGGATGGTTCTTCCCTTAAGGTATTATTGATGAAAAGTGCTCTAAAATTCCTAGTTATTATTATCATTTTAGCATCAGAAGGTAGAATCCATCCTACATATATACAAAGAACAAAACATATGAATTTATTTATGTAGTTCTCTGGGATGCTCTGAGTTTTTCAATGTTGCTCCATTTCCACATAGAAATTTACACATTACATTAAATCACTGCTATAACAGCAATCCCACTGAAAATCTCAGCTGTTTCAAAGGACAGATATTTTACCTTCAGCTCAGTAATATTTTACATTTAGCCCCTGTTACATTTCTTAATTGCTCCACAGTTAGGTCTTAGCAACAAGTATGTCTTTATTCTTAGTGTCACATTGTTCCCTAGTTTAACTTTATAATTATGCAATTCCTATGATTAGTGGATTCAAGCATCTTCTGTATTTTAGCTATTGTTTCTTAAACTCTGCAAAAGCTCACACTCAGTTAATATTCATTATCTGATATAACACTATGTTTATTTTTAATTGCAAACCAATGGAACCACAAACTGCTATGCACTCTGGAAACTAGTAGATTTGTCTGAATTCTCAGTCATCACTTCTGTAAAAGACACATATTAAACAATTTCTATTCAAGAAACAGAGCAAAGAGGTATCGTGAAATGTACATTTAAAGAAAACTGATGAACTCACTTTACTTTCTACCTCAAAGGTACATCCTTCTAAAATGTATTTGTTTGTGCTAAATCAGCAATGTTACCCACAGCTACCATTCCTACATAAGATATCATCTGAATCCTGCACTACTGAATTTATCCTCTTAATTCAGTCAGCTTGTGTTATGGCAGATAAATTGTTCCAAAAATACAGATTGTAGTAAAACCCCAACATTCTTGGACACATGCAGAAACAGAAAAACCTCTATAACTAATGCTGCTATATGAAAATTTAGGAGTAATTCAAGAATTTAAAATATGCCTTACTGAAAACCTTGCTGGGTCTCATGGTTTAATCCCAATTTGCAACTAAGCCCCACACAGCCACTTGCTCACCTCCCCCAGTGAGATGGGGGAGAGAGTCAGAAAGGTAAATAATTAAACTCATGGACTGAGACAGAGAGTTTAGTAGGTAAATCAAAAGCCATGCATGCAAGCAAAACAAAACAAGGAATTAATTCACTGCTTCCCATCAGCAGTCAGGGATGCATCTTTATCTCCAGGAAAGCAGGGCTCCATCATGCGTAACAGTTACTTAGGAAGATAACTGCAAATGCCTCCCCTTCCTCCTTGTTCCCCCAACTTTATATGCTAAGCATGATGTCATATAGTATGAAATATCCCTTTGGTTTGTTGGGATCAGCTGTCCTGGCTGTGTCCCCTCCCAACTTCTTGTGCACCCGCAACCTACTTGGTTGTGTGGTGTGAGAGGCAGAAAAGGCCTTGACTGTGTATAAGCACTGCTCTGCAGTCGGTAAAACATCCCTGTGTCATCAACACTGCTTTGTCCGAACCTCCCCTGATGCAGCTTTGAACCTTTCCCGCATGTCCTGTCACTGGGCACAAGGGGCAGAGCTCAGCACCTCCCTCTGCACTTCCCCTCCTCAGGAAGCTGCAGAGAGCAGTGAGGCCACCCCTCAGCCTCCTCTCCAAACTAGAGAAACCCAGTGTCCTCAGCTGCTCCTCAGAGGACATGCCTTCCAGACCCCTCACTAGCTTTGTTGCCCTCCTCTGGATGCATTCAGGTACCTTAGCATCCTTTTTCAATTATGCATCACAAGTTATGGGATTCCATTCCCTACAGTACAGAAATGCAATTAGTACTGCTATAGCTAATTGTTTCAAGATGTGTTATGTCAGAATTCATTTGCCTTGTGTGGCCCTTTGCAGAGAGGAAAGCATGGTCTTAAAATGCACTGCCTATGAGTTCATTTTCAAGCATAACTCAAAGCATAGTTTTTAGCTCATAAATCCCATGTTTTGTGAAATTCTTGCTGTTTAAATACTATCTTTTTCCTCAAAGCCCCCTGGACAGGGGGCACTCATGGCAAAGGAATTTGTCTCTAGCTTGGCTTTCCCTGCTGATGTATCAGATCCATGTTGGGACACTTGCAAGGACCTGTCTCATCAGACTCAGCTTGCATCAAAATGCTGAGATTTTTCAACTGAATAGACCTAGTCTAGCAGCTTTCTGCACACATTGCACCAGTTTTGAAAACTAATTACCATGTATATGCTAGAAGAATGTTTTTCATAGTGTCTTATATTAATTAAATAAAAAGAGAGCTCCTTTGTATCTGAAAAGCATGGTCAGTAATTTCATCACATTATAATCTTCAGGTGGTTTCAGGTGGGCATATAAAAAGCAAAATTTTCAGTCCTTGTTTGCAGCTATCTTACAGGTGCATAGGGACTCTTAAAGAGAAGCAGCTGCCTTCTGGTGTTGGATGGCCACCTGGCCAGCTACCTCCTTACCCATACCAGCAAATACCTTACCTTTCACTAAATGTCTGCAGAAATCATTTAAAAAACTCAGCAACATTTATTCACAACCCTCGAGAATAAAGCATATCACAGACAGCACTGCCACTAACAGCATCGCACTGACCCACCAGTATTTCATCTCTTATAGCTTCCTCGGTGTCTAGGATGATTTGGTGCTTTCTCCAATTAAACTTCCAAAACAGAAGCTCAGTTCATGCCAGCTAATGTTATTTTCCTTCCTAGAAGGCAGACATCCCTCTGGAAAGTGACTAAACTGACACCACCAGCTTTGTGTTCAGAGCCCACCAACACAGTGCCTCCATTGCTTTGCCAGCTGGTGGAGGGTTGGACCTACTGGTTCTGACTATGTGGAGCTGGATTCCAGCAGGAAACTGATGGGTGAAGGCCCCCATAACACATCTCCTTGGCTCCACCCTTCAGGCTTTGATGTCATCAAATGTATGAAACAATGAAGTTCATGGTCAGGTCTTTTGAATTTAGATTGCAGAAAACCATCATTCAAGAAATGTAGGGTTTCCTTGTCCACATCATATTCTGGATTTCATGGCGTTCATGAGCCAGAAAAAGCTGTATCTCATGGTATAGTTCTATAGAGCCCATACTCCCCATCAGCTGAAGGTCTGACAGAAGAGATATCCCCTACCTCAATGCATGAAGAACTGCAGAGTAGAGATAAAAAACAGTTGGAGCATCATGAGGTTCCACTACAGTTTGGAATCATCAGAGTATGGAAATGTTCCTGGAGGCATGAGTAGATCACAGGGTGACTGTGAGCCATGAATGTGATTCAGGCAAATACACTCTTCTGTGCCAGACAAGATATTTCCATAGGAAAGGCAAACCTTGTGCAAAGCCCTGGTGATAACTCACCTGTACCACTATGGACATCTTTCATTCCTCAGGATCAAGCAAGATAAACTCCATCTGGGATTAAGGCAAACAGAGACTGAACAGTTGATTAGGGGCATGGAGGGCCCACAGAAGATGTTGACTAGAAGGAGCAAGACAAAGGCTTTGCCATCAGGACATAGCTGGCCCAGGGGCAGCCTGAAGACAACTGAGAGGAACTCCTTGAGGAGCCAGTGGAAGTACTTGGAGGAGCTAAGGGAGGAAGACTGGAGGTAGGATAAGGTTGCTGAAGGTTCTTTGCTGCAAGGCCAGCTCCCAGAGAGGCCACATGTAAAGCTCAGCTGCTGGACTGAAATCCTGCCTCAGCCTTTGGGGAACAGGTGCCAGCTCCTCTAGAGATGAGAAGAACCACCAACACCTGGCGGTGCCCGAGGTTATCAGGCCTTTTCAGCTGGATAGCAGTGGCAAGACCAAAGGAATGCCTTCTTGAGGATCATTTGAAGAGCACTACAGAGCTCATCGTCATCCCCTATGGGGCCAGGGCCAGCAGCCATGAGAAGTGCTTTGAAGCATCCACTGGTGTCCTGCCAGGCAAAGGAAAGATTCTTGCCCCAAAGGCCAATCAGGCTGAGGGCATTTTGCCACTCTCAGAAGCTCCTGAGATGACTCCAGGTTGAGGGAGAAAAGAGGATGTGCATCTTCTGGGAGGCATTAACAGTCTGTGGGATGAGGAAGCAGGTCTTGCTTACAAGCTCAGGGAATAGCCGATCACCAGCTCTGGGATCAGGAAGGAATTTTCCCTGAGGTCAGATTGGCACTAGTCCCTGGGGTTTTTTTGCTGCCTTCTGCAGCACCGAGCGTGGCCATTTGTCAGGTCTCCTCTGGTCCATTTTGGCTAGCTTACTGCCTGCTGTTCATGCACCACATGGCCTCTCATGCCCTGTAGCCAGGGTAAGGAAGGCTTTTTTTTTTTTTTCCCCAGGGTGGGCCAACATCATACCCCAGGGGTTTTTTGCCTTCCTCTACCTTGCCGAGCACAGCCCTTTGCTAGGGCTCCCTCTGGGCCATTTTGGCCAGGTGCCTGCTGCTTTTGCTCCCTTGTGCCCCGAATCCCCATGTGGGGAGAGAAAACATTCTTTGCCCCCAGGGCAGGCTGACAACAGTCCCCTAGGGTTTTTTCTCTTCCTCTGCAGCGCTGAGCATAGCCTCTTGTCAGGGCTTCTCTGGTCCATTTTAGCTAGGTTCTTGCCTGCTGTTCTTGCACCAAGGCACCACTCATGCCCTGGGTCTCTCTGTCACTCTTTTCCATGGCAAGTTTGCAGGAAGAGCAAGCTCTGGTCTTCCCTTGGCTCCATTTCCCCAGGTGTTCTTGCTTATGCAAAACAGCCTGTGCCTGGACAGGCTCCAGGCTTGCTGGGCCACCAGGAGTTGCCACTTTTCAGCTCTCTCTGCACGCAATACAAGCGCAGGGCCTGCACTAGAGCACTTACCATGCATCACTGGCCAAGAAGCACAGCAGAGCAAGTTCTGAAGGCAAAAAGTATGCTTGTCCTTGATATGTGTCATACTTTGGAAAATACCACACAGTACCCCACACCTCTTCTTTTGTGTGTGGTTGGTCCTGATTCTCATTCTTCAGGCTCTCACTCTTCAGGTAACAGGGGCTGCCCAGCCTGCATTGCTGCTGCTGCTTTCTGCAGCTCTGTGACTGGCCTTTGCCAGACTGCAAGGGATATTTTTTCAAGCTAAACTGAAGAATGCATCAGCCTGCTCCTGCCTACACATGCACATTGTATTTTTGCTTGTGAGCACTGGCTCTGAAACAGATTCAGAGAAATAAAATGAAAAATAAAATACAATAAAATAATATAAAATAAAATAACTATGAGATGTGTCCTTGGAAGTGTTTTTGGAGCTGAAAAACTGCTGGCATTTCAGGCAAATAACAGGCTCATCATTCTTTGACTCATGATGAGGGCAGAGATTAGAATGGAATGGAATAGAATAGTTATGCTATGTTATGCCTATAGTTTTCCATGACCAGCTATGACCTAGGTCTGAGGGGTCCATGAAGGAGAGCAGCTATCTGCAGTGCACATCCCAGGCCCACCTAGGAGACAGAGTCAGAGATGGGCACACCTACAACATACCTCGGGGAGGGACTGAAACATCCCTGTATTATCAGCACTGGTTTTAGCACAAATCCAAAACATAGCCCCATATAAGCTACTAGGAAGAACATTAACTCTATCACAGCCAAAACCAGCACAATGGGGAATGAAACAGCTGCTTGTTAATAATATCCCCTTGAAAATATAACTTCTTGATATCATTTTCATATTGTCCTGAAAATGTTCAGAATACTTTCTCTAATTAATTCAGCTTCAACTAACATTGACAGTATTTATAGTAAGAACTTTATTTCAGAGACAAATTGTATTTGTACTTATAACTTTATCCATATTTCAGTGTTTTTTCAAGCCATTATAAATCATGCTGAAATTCTATTGTCTGTGGCAGTCTCTGAGACAAAACTAGTGAGAAACAGACCCATCATCAAGCCAGAGAAGCAGCAGGTAAAAACACACTTTTGACCATTTTATTTGAGTTCTGTCTTTGTGGTGTTGTAGAAGGAAAAATGCACATTCACTGTCCCCTCTGGAGCTCAATATATAGAAAACTTAATGATTCAGCAACAGTTGCTCTTTTTTTAGCACATGCTATCTTTGTACTGAATAGAGGTGTTAGACAGGAGGTTTTAAAAACATTCACACTCCACAGTGAAACAAAACTCTCAGCATTCAAAAATATCCATGGCAATAAGAAACTGCAGTATGAAATGAACTCTGTGGCATCCAGTAGTTCAGAGATTAAGAAGCTGCTGGGATACACACCGGTTCAAAAGCCAGCCCAGCATGAGAGAGCAGACCAAAACCTCCCAACTTTTCTGAGAAAGTTAAAAAAACATAATTATCCACCACTGGATTTTTTTTTCTCTGATTTTTGTTAGAACTTTCTGTAAATTCTTTCCCAAATAATTTTTTGTTGAAAGCTGAACATTATACATACAAATTTAGTTACTGTGTGCCATCATTTTCTGTTGAATATCTGTCTCATTCATTCTTCAATTTAAATTGAGAATTGAATGACCTTTCATTACAGATAAGGAACACTTTTACCTAATATGAGTGTACAACTATTTCTTCAGTATATATGTCTACAAAATTATTGCAGAAAGCATTTAAGAAAAATGGATTACCATGATCATGTTGTGTCAGTGTGACATGACAGACAGAAGAGCTTCAATGAAGATTTCATCTTTCTGGTGTGTTAGATATGACATCTTCCAGAATCATTGTACTCCCTCTGGAAAAATGAGATTATAACTGAAGTTTTCTTTGGTAAACAGAATAATGCATTAAAAGATTTAATGAGTTTATCAACACTTTTCAGGCTGAGATTATAACAGTAAGGCTGGCAGAGTCCTCCTATCTTTTTCATTAGATGTGTGTTTAGCCATACCAATATACATTCAGCTCAGCCTGCAGTGGTTAGGCCTCTAACTAGCATTTACATATTCATGTTAAAATACAGTAGCACATGCTTAACTGCTGCTTTATGCAAGAATGTGTATGTTTGTAACAGGGGAAATGAATTTGTTCTTGTAGTTCAAAATTAATTATTTTAACATCTAACATATGTTTTCAATTTATTAATTTATACTTTATTTATTATATTAATGCTACCATCAGAATGACAGAGTATGAATGATTTTGAAAGTCCTTTAAAATACTTCTTAAAGAAAACACTTTTTCATCCTTTTTTTAAAATATATGATTAAATATAATATGGAAAAGACCAGGTGGTTAGGGTCTAGCTTCTTTGACTCTGCTTGGAGCATGTTGATTTATAATACTTACCTAGTAAAAGTTTCTTAAGTAAATTAGTATGATACCATCTTAATTTAAGGATGTACATTTCATTGTATGTTTTGAAACCTTGCAGTAAGTAGTAACAATTGAATACTGAGAATGTAGATGTTTATATATTCAATATGAGGTATGAGGATGATACAGGACAAACATATGTACCTATGGTAAACGAAATCTTATGAGTGTCATCTCAGATTGCAAAATCTTTCTAATTATGAAAGACAATAAAAACTCCCAAGGTAGCAGCACTTTCTATTAGTTGTTGAAGAACAACTTTGTATTGAACAACTGAATAGTGAAATCACACTTACATATAGTAAGTTAATCCTTTATATAAAAAATACTTATCTGTGCAACACATATCATAAAGATTCTATGATATCAAAGAAAGTTTGAGCATAACTTACTAGCTCCTTAGGAAACATTATTAATTTTCTGTATACATTTTGCCTTGCTGAATTTTTTTCTGTTGTGTAATACATTTTCATTCTGACAATTTTTCACAAAGAGGTCATTTTCCTTTCCTTTTTACCCATAACTGAGTTATGGTAGACAAAAATTTATGAAATTTTCTCCTGTGTTTTAAGACCTTTGAACATCATAACTTGCTCCATAAATGCCATATGAATTCTTAATCTGTGTCTATAGTAAATTTTAGTGAACACTGCTGTCATGGAAATAATTGTTTCTGTGGCTTTTATTTCTTACACATATGCTGTGGTAAATTATTCAGTAATTGCCATCTCTTATTAAAATCTACACTTAGGAACTGCAAGTACTGCAAAATTTGATTTTTTGTTACATACAAATGTTTTTAGTATTTTGCTATTTTAGAAAACTCTCCCTAATGAGCATCAGTCTCACACTTGGTGGTGGGGGCGGGGAGATACATATCTCTAAGCTTTACAATGTTGGCTTCAGGCATTTTAAGAAGAAGACTTTTCCTTACATCCCCTGTGGAAGCCCTTTTACCTTTTTCCTCTTTTCCCTTAAATCGTTTGAAGAGAATTTAGCACTGATGAAAAGATGCATTGTGATAGTAACAGAAAGTTGTTTCTTCTATGATTAAAGCAAGTATACAAAAAAATTAAAAATAATGTAAATTTTAAAGCAATGAATTTATCCAATGAATTAATTTCATATGTCAGTGTTTAATGACTTAATGATGCTCATTTAAAGTTTCCACTTTCTTCTTGCTTTTTTCCCAGGTATGGAAGTAAAAAGATCCCTTGTTAATTAGAATCAACAGGTCTTACCATTTATGCATCTAATGACATCTGCTTCAAATCCACTGAGGAATTTATGGTCCCTTTAAATATGACATTTCATTTCAATTTTCTGCTAAGCCAACCATCATACTTGCTAGATTCACACAAGTAAAACCTTCAGAAATATTGGTAATATTTGCAACCAACCAAAAACTTCATGAAAATTAATGTATTTTGTTCTTCTTTCCCATCCTAACCCAGAAGAACAGATTCTGCATTTTTCTGGCTGTGGTCTTTCTACTTTTCACTGAAAATCACAATCAGACACAAGAGCCTTTTTATGGATTCATTAAGGGGCAAAAAGGTGTTCTAGTTCCAAACTGGAAGGCAAGAAATCATTGTGGGAAGATACAACAGAGGAGTGAAATAATAATTATTCATTCTACAAAGTGATACAGAGCCAGTCCATGATTACTATCTGTTGCCCTAAAGTTGAAACAGAGGATAGATATACCGTAAACTGCATTCCTAACATAGTCTCTTCAATGCTGTCCCCATAATCATGGCAAAAGTTAATTAATTCCTTGCTCAAAGACAAACAAGGATCAAATCAAATGAAGGAATCATTAACAAACTAAACCTCTCCTTTGGAATTAAATCTCACCTTCAGCCTCTTCTGGAAAATAGTACAGGTAGCCAGAAGCATATGTACACTTCAGTGAGGAAGTAACAAGTTGTTTGGTTTTTTCCTGTGATTCAGATCTCTTATTTTCATCACATGAATGTATTAATCCTTTTCTTGACTATTTTGTGTATGTTCTCTCATTCTTTATCCTATCTATGAGTGCTGCACACCACATGAGTGGCAGAAACTGGAGAAGATACTGTGGGTCAAAACGACCATAGATATGTGTCTCAGCAACTGGAGAGACCTGGCTGTGTTTACCTTTCCCAGGGAATTTAATCCTGAGTATGTACTTGCATGTGTTATTCCTTAGCAAACCTCAAACCGAACTAGCTGGCAAGCAGGAGACCTGCACAGAAAGGCACAAGGTCTGAGCCAGGGGTTGGGTGAAAGCCCCATTGTTCAGGAGCAGACATTATGTAGACCTAGGGCTCGTGCTAACATATGAGGGATGTATGACTGTGTGGGTGCAAGATCAGTGTGAGACAAGTGTGCAAGTTCATGCATGTCTTTGCTATTGAACATCAAGCTGGGCTAACTGGCAAGTAGGGGACCTGCATGCTGGGCAAGGGGCCCATGGTCCAGGCTCTATGCCCAGCAAGATCATGGTGCAGATCCTCCTGGAATCTATGCTAAGGCACATTGAAAATAAGGAGGTGATTAGTGACAGCCAACATGGCTTCACTAAGGGCAAGTCGTGCCTAACAAATCTGGTGGCCTTCTATACGGGGTCACAGCACTGACAGATGAGGGAAGAGCAACTGATGTCATCTACCTGGATTTGTGCAAAGCTTTTGACACTGTCCCACAAGACATTCTTGTCTCTAAACTGGAGAGACACAGATCTGATCGATGGACTACCCAGTGGAGAAGGAAGCGGCTGGATGATCGCACTCAATGAGGTAAATTCAACAGCTTGATATCCAAGTGGAAACCAGTGACAAGTGGCGTTCCTCAGGGGTCTATACTGGGACTAGTGCTGTTCAACATCTTTGTCAGCAACATGGACACTGGGATTGAGTGCACCCTCAGCAAGTATGCTGATGACACCAGGCTGAGTGGTGCAGTCCACAAGCTGGAGGGAAGAGATGCCATCCAGAGGGACCTTGACAGGCTTGAGAGAGGGGCCTGTGCAAACCTCAGGAAGTTCAACAAGGCCAAATGCAAGGTCCTGCACATGGGTTGGGGCAACACCCAGTATCAATACAGGCTGGGCAGAGAATGGATTGAAAGCAGCCTTGAGGAGAAGAACTCGGAGGTGCTGGCAGACAAACAGCTCAATGTGGCCTGACAATGTACACTTGCAGCCCAGAAAGAACCTGGGCTACATAAAAAGAAGTATGACCAGCAGATCAAAGGAGATGATTCTCCCCTTCTGCTCCACTCTTGTGAGAGCCCACCTGGAGTACTGTGTTCAGCTCCAGGACCCCCAACATAAGGACATGGACCTGTTGGAGCAAGTCCAGAGGAGGGACACAAAGATGATCAGGGGGCTGGAGCACCTCTCCTATGAAGACAGGCTGAGAGGTTTGGGGTTGTTCAGCCTGGAGAAGAGATGGCTCCAGGGAAACCTTATAGTGGCCTTCCAGTACCTAACGGGGGCTTATAAGAAAGATGGGAACAGACTTTTTAGAAGGGCTTGTAGCAATAGGACAACCGGTGGTGGTTTTAAACTAACAGAGGGTAGATTTAGATTAGATATTGGAAGAAATTCTTTACTGTGCAGGTGGTGAGACACTGGAACAGGTTGCCCAGAGAAGCTGTGGATGCCCCATCCCTGGCAGTGTTCAAGGCCAGGCTGGATGGGGCTTTGAGCAACCCAGTCTAGTGGAAGGTGTCCCTGCCCATGGGGGCTGGAACTAGATGATCTTTAAGGTCCCTTCCAAACCAAATTAATCTATGATTCTATGATTAGAGGGACTGAGAGGTCACACTGATATTGGAGGGATCTGTGATTGTCTGTGTGTTTGTGAATCTACAGAGGGGGCAGGGGTGGTGGGGGTGGGGGTGGGAAGGGTTGGGTGAGTTTTCACTGCTAAAGACAGCATCCTTTCTGTGGTAGTCTGTGTTGCCAGCCATGTTGAGTTCTATGTGTGTGTGTGTGGTGTGTGTGTGCCTCTGTGTGTGTGCACCTGATACACTGGGTCAGCCTCACTATCTGCCAAACCTGCAAGCAGGAACAGCAGCAGCAGCATCCATGGGAATGGGATGGAGAGGCCCCTGGGTTCCCAGGCTGCACTTGGTTGAGCTTCAGCAACTGCAAAGAAAAACCCTGGTCCTGGAATCCACAGGCTTCAGCAATTCGTAACTTCAACATTTTCACTTTTACTACCTCTGAATTAGATATGTTAGTTTTGATTTTATTTGCTTTGAACAGCTTTTACACATATCCATTAAAAATACAAAACAACATTATTTTCAGCTGTTTGACTCATCTTTTTCACAGGAACATAGCATCTGATGTACAAGATCAGAGACCCATTTAATCTAACTTTCAAACACTTTGTGCAGTTAGATGCTATGAAAACTGTCATGTGAATGGTTCTGTTAACAAAATCCTCATTTTAGAAATTATTAAATTATGGATTTAGGATTCTCTGAGGACTGGTGAGAATAGAGAACTCAGCATTAAGCATGGGACAAGAAAAGTGTCCTTCTGAGTAAGCAAGTATCCACAAGTTAAACAGCTGCTGCTTCAACGAATGTTGCCAGCAAAGAGAGTTTCCAGGTCCTTGCTGACAGCACAGAGAAGAGATAGCATCAATGAGGAGTCTGCTAGTCTGGATGAGAAAGCAAGAGAAGGGGACATCCTCAAACCTGAAAGGATCCAGAGATGGAAGCAAGATCTGCAGAAGATGAGGTGGCTGAAGGGAAAAAACAGTGACCTTTTCTGATGATCAGTGCTTTAAGATTCAACTTCCAGGCTATTGCAATTGAATATGTCTATTTGTACGTGTGTGTGTGTGTGTGTGCGTGTACATATATAATATATATACATACTTGTATCAATTAAAGTGATAAACTGTTCAGAAGACTGACAAATCAAGCCAGTTTTTAACTTTTAAACAAAATTCTACTACTTATTCATTAGCAAAACACTTTGTACTAATAATTAATTCTTGTTTGTAACTGATCATATGACTATGTATACAAAACTGTCATTCGGCAACACTAATATGCTGTATTAGTTATGAGTATACAACACCCTGAAGCTCATGATGACACCATTGGCTATGGTCCTTGGTTCTCAGTTGCTGAGGTTAAGGTGATCAAGCCCAAGGATTTCAATGAGTGGATTTAGAACTGAAGGGGGGTCTTTTTCTTTCTTCTCCATATTTCCACCATGTCCAAAGTTTTTATGCTATTTGGTCCTCCTGAGGGGAAGGAGGGGTCTCATCTGCTCCTTATACTGCTTATATTGCTTTTTTCTCATCTTGCAAGTCATGTTTCTTGTGTATTCCCCAAATTGCCCTGCATGCAACTACACTTCTTTGTCCCTTTAATGGTCACATTCCTCACATACTTTGTGAAGTGCTTATGCATTGTGTCTACTTCTGCCATCACATCATTACAAAATACTTTAAGTACTGATGTTTGTTACCTTATTTTAGTACCCTTATATTTGGGTTCATGGCAAGTTAATACTGATTAGGGCACTTGTAGTTTCTAGCTGACATAGGCTTCTGCTTTGTCTACAAGGTATACGGCACCAAGTCCTAAACTCCAAAGTCTTAGCTCCAGGCAAAATGCACAGAGATCTGGGCATTCAGTAATCAGATGGACCACAGCCAGCCCTCTGAGTATAGTTTCCTGAATTAGAAAATGAAGAATGACAAAGAAATGTGTCAGGAGTTTACACACCTGATTCTCAGCTAAAGGGAAATTACTTTATTATATAAGGATTATCAGCCTAGAATTCTCTCCTGAACCTTGGTTCTCAAATAATTTCTTTAAGAAACACAGCTGAGTCATTTATTCCAAAAGATGCCTGGAAGGAACTGTGCTTAGTAAAAATCTCAGGAGCAGACAGCTTGCCAGGATTTGGGAGTCAGACTGGATGCTCAGTATAGGAGACATATTACCTGGAAAGCATGGATACTGATCAAAGGAGAAAAACATGCTTCATCCCCTTGAGAAACGCTCATGAATAAGCATTCAATGATTAACATATAGGAGTATAGAAACATGTATCTAGTCCTAGGAAGTATGACATAAAAACCTTACTATGCAGCCATTACAGAAAGTAAAATTTAGTAAATTCCAATTTCTTTGATGTATTCAGAAATATTTCTTCACCTTTAATATTTTTCCCACTCTTTGTTCACTTTTTTCCCCTAAATTCTACATGTAATGATGTGAGAAGAGATGGACATAAGGGCCATTCTAAACAATGTGAAATAGCATCATTTTACTTATGTCAGTTAAACAGTACCTTTATGCAGCACCTGAGGAAAAAAATCTAAAAAAGGCTATTTTCCTCTATATGTAATCAATTTTGATAATATTTTCATGTTGAATAAATATATAGAATAGAACAGAACAGAACAGAATAGAATAGGACAGGACAGCTGGAAAAGACAGACAATAATCAGCTAGTCCAACTACCTGATCACTTTAGGGCTGACTGAAAGTTAAAGCGTATCATTAAGCATATTGTCCAAATGCTTCTTAAACATTGACAGGCATGGTGCTTCGATCACCTATCTAGGAAGCTTGTTCCACTGTTTTACTACCTTCTCAGTAAAGAAATACTTCCTAATGTCATCTGAACCTCACCTGACACAGCTTTGAACCATTCCCACATGTCCTGTCACTGGATCACCAGGGAGATTAGCATCTTCCTCTCCACTTGCCCTCCTATGAAGCTGTAGAGAGCAATGAGGTCACCCCTCAGCCTTCTCTCCAAACTACTCCTTAGCCACTCCTCACAGGACATTCCTTCCAGTCCTTTCACCAGCTGTGTTGCCCTCCTCTGGATGTTTTCAAGGACCATCACATCCTTCTTAGACTGTGGGGCCCAGAACTGCACACAGTGCTCAAGGTGAGGCTGTACCAATGCTGAATACAGCGGGATAACCACCTCTTGACTGGCTGGTTATGCTGTCTTTCATGCACCCCAGGATGTGGGTTGCCCTGTTTGCTGCCAGGGCGCACTGCTGGCTCACCCTGAGCCTGCTGTCGCAGTACCCTCAGATCCCTTTCTGCAGGGCTGCTCTCCAGCCGCTCCTCTCCCAGCATATACTTGTGTCTGGCATTACTCCATCCTAGGTGCAGAATCTGGCATTTCAACTGTTTAAACTTCATGCCACTGGTGACTGCCTAATGCCCTAATCTATCTACATCCGTCTGCAAGGCCTCTTGTCCCTTATGAGTCAACAGCACCTCACTGTTCAGTATCATCAGCAAACTTATTACTGATGTATTCAACTCCTGCATCCAGATCACTAATAAAAATATTGAACAGAACCAGCCCTAGAATTGAACAGGAACACTGTTCTGGTGCCACCTAAGGAACACTGCTGGTGACCGGTCACCAGCCAGATATAGCCCCATTCACGACAACCCTTTGAGCCCTGCCATTCAGTCAGTTCTTCGCCCAGCGCACAGTGAACCTGCTTATCCCACAGCTGGACAACTTGTCCAGAAGGATGCTGTGAGGGACAGTATCAAAAGCCTTACTTAAATCCAGGAAAAAACTACATCCACTGCCTTCCTTTCATCCACTATGTGGGTGACCTTATCATAGAAAGATAACAAATTAGTTAGACAGGACTTTCTCTTTATGAACCCAAACTGCCTGATGATTGCGTTGTTCTTTAAATGCCTTTCAGTACCACCCAGTATAATCTCCATAATTTTTCCAAGAGCTGAGGTAAGACTAATAGGTCTGTACTTTCCTGGGTCTTCCTTCATGCCCTTATAAATTGGAATAACATTGGCTAGCTTCCAATCAGCAAGGACCTCCCCAGACTCCCAAGACCTTTGGGAGGTGATTGACAGTGGTCCTGCTATAACATCCACTAGCTCCTTCAGTACTCTGGGATGAATCCCAGTAGGCCACATGGACTTACAGACATTCAACTAGTCCCTTACAATTTCAGTGTTCACCAATGGAAAGTCACTGTTCCCACAGTTACATCCCTGCAACTCAGAGGACCAGGCAGCCCGAGGTCTATTTTTTTATTATTTTATTAAATTATTATTAAAGTAAAATATAGTATTATTAAAGACTGAGGGGAAAAAACAAACTATGAATGCCCCTGCCTTTTCTTCATACCTATTTATCAGGTGACCATCAAATATCAATTCAATATTTTCCTTAGATCTCCTCCTCCTATCAGCATACTTTAAAAAGCCTCTCTTGCTGTCTGACACAGCACTGGCCAGTTTCAGCCCTACCTGAGCTTTGGCCTTTTGCATTTTCTGCCTGCATATCTGAACCACAACTCTGTAATCTTCCTGCGAAGCCTGACCTTGATTCCAGAGTTCATAAAATTTCTTTTTCCTCTTGAGGACCAAGAGGAGTTCCCTGTTCAGCCAAGCTGGTCTTCTATCCCATCTGATTGCTTTATTATACTATGACTTAATTATATTGCAAAACTATAAAGAGTTCATATAGTATATATTGTATTTTGCTATTTATTTTCCATCTAATTCTAGACATATTCCAACATTTTACTGTGATGAAACCAAATGAATTACTTTGAGTAGCCTTTCAAATATTCAACATTATTTCCAACATTTTTTCTTGAAATAATTCTGAAATATCTACAATTAAATTGAACTTGCTCTATTTAATGATTGTAGAGCTACTAAAGATTTTTTTTTATACTCACCCAAGTTCATTTTCAATTTTTCAACATATTCAATGTCCAAGGATCTCATTATTTTCCTTACTTGTAGCCTTTCAATATTTCTAGTGCAAACCTTATTTCTCATTTAGTGGAAAATATTTTGATGCCACTTGTGGTATCTCTAAAATACTTTTGCCAGAGGCTATTAGGAATTCAGACAAGAAACTGCTTGCTTATAAATGATACAATTTTCTTAAAAAGACAAATAGACTGAGATGCATACAGTCATACATTCAATAAGACAATACACTACAGTCCATTTTTCTTTGTTCCTATAATAATGACAAACACATACATGGGTAGCCAGTATGCCTGAAATAAAAAATGCAACTGATTACTGTTTCAGAAAGGCAGCTAACAGCTTCATAGGAAACTGGAAATCCTAAAGCAGTAAAAATACGTCAGAAAAAAATATTAGAGGAACTTGATGATAGAAATTGTTTCTGTGTGATAAATTGGCACAGTATGGAAAATAAAAAATTAGTGCCTCTGGATATTAATAATATACTTTCTATTTATGGAAGTACTTTATTCTTAATAACTGAAATTGGAGGACTTAAAACAATAGTTCATCTAGTCCATTCATGAGAATGGGTAGTGTTATATATTTTCATGTAAAAACCAATAATCACAGAACACTTCTAGAATCAAAAATAGTGTACATACCATGTCTGATACCCATCAAAACAATAGAGGTAAGAAGCAGCACATTTGAAAGCATCAAACTAAGCAAACTATAGATGTGTAGTGCTGAAAAATGTACTCCACCACCTGAAATGCAAACAAGGGTATCAACCAGCAAACTGTCAACAGGTGACTGGTCTCCTTTATCTTCTTATCTTTCCATTTTTGCACATTTGTTCCTTCCCAAACTGCCTTGATCCCTTCATTTCCCCACCTTTGGTTTCACCCCTAAACATCCCAGAATAAGTCTCACACAGTCCCAGCATGCTCTTCCCCTGCATCCCATGATAAACACTGTCCCCCAGGGCAGGGACCCCCAGTCTGTGTGGTGCCCTTGGAGAACCACCCCCAGGGTCTCACAGTGCTGGGTCTCACCAGGCCCACGGGGCTGATGCTCTCCTGGGACAGCCCTGGCTATGTCAGGGCAGGGGCTTGTGCTTCCATACTCCTCTGTGTCTGTGGGGGGTGAGCTTTTTATCACATACTCTAGCACAGGTCAGTCAGAACTGCATTTCAAGCTGCACAAAAAAATATAGCATCACCACTCGTTACTTTTAGTTCAGCTTTTAGTTCAGCGTTCTCCAAGTGATACATGATGCCCATACAGAAAAAGAAGAAAGCAACAGGGCTGGTTGTGAAATGCTATTCAAAATCAGCACCGATACACTCTTTGCTGTAATAACTGCACTTGGCTAAACAGGGGAAGGGATTCATACATTATAAATCATTTGAGAGTAGAGCACAGAGTGAAATAGACAGCAAAAGGATCTAGCTATCATGCATATAAAAAAATCTTGCTGAAACAAAATAGCCTAAAACTAGTCCAATAATCTTCTCCACCTACTTTCTTTAATACCCCACCCTGCAGTTTCTTATCAATGCCTAACATCAAATAATACAAACAAAAGTCTGGAATATTTTACTAGGCTTCCTTGAACACTCTGAGACAAATTAATAATGTAGTCACAAATCAAAATTAAATGTCTCAGCTGTGATATCTGTTTTCATCAGATACATTTCAGTTCCATTTTCGCCTGTCTTTTATTCAAGATCAAAGATTGCAAACACTTGCCACCAAAATTTCCTAACCTGTCTGTGCCTTTATAAACTCAGCATATAGCATTTAAAAGCCATCAGTATACTTCATCAGTATATACAGAAATATGTCTCTAAACCAGGTTATCAAATCTGTCTGCAATGTCAACAGTCTCTACATTCTTAAGTGTTTATTAAAGAATATATGGCAGGCAGATAGATGCCAGTCTTCCTTCTAGATATGACTTACTTATAAATGTTCATTATATAATTTTCAATCTGAAATTAGAGTCAAGCTTCCAAATATTTTATAAGCTTAGTTATTCTACAGCTCAGAATTCTACTGTTCAGTGCACAGAATTCCTGTTCAAGCCAAGGAGAACCCTTCACACAGAATAACAGCAGAACAGAGGCCTTCTAGATTTGTTCTCCTGCAGATGCCAGAGGATTTATACATGTAACTCCTGCAAACATCATCAAGAATAATTATTAATGTTTTATCTACAGTGCTTATCTTCCCTAACGTCCCAAGAACCCCACAAAGACATTAAAAACATTAAACATTGAAGAATGCAACAGATAATGAAGATAAAACACAGTCACAGAAATAATTAAAGCAAAATCTGAGATGCAATAGAAACCTTTTTTCTATGAAGTATTCTTTTCACCCCCTGGCTAACAAATAGAAGTTTATTGAGAATATCTGTACTCACTAGTGGAAATGCATTTCAGATTTGCTAGATGAAGAATGATAGTACATACATTGCATCTGGTTATCACTGAATGACTGTTAAATAACTGACATCTTTAATATATCTTTACTATGTCTCAATCTAATGCAAACAGGGAAGTGGAATTTGGAAGGATGTTTTCATCTCACCCCACCAGCTCACCCACTTTCCTACCTGCACAATCTACTAAAAGACAAAATCTTTTTTTATTCCTATTTCAGCACCTCACCACCCTTTCCTGATTTCTTTTCCTTTACATACTGCAGTAGTACTATTATGACAAAAGGATAATATTTGACTCAGTTTGGGGCAATTCCCTTTTGTTTATTACTTCAGTGATAAAGCATAGCAATTTCCTACCACACTTCCCCACCCCCCCACCCCCCGCCCCTCAGTATTTCTCTCTCCTCTTTTGTTCTACTGACATTATATGTAGCGATTCTCTGTTACAGAATTTCCTTTCTATATCCATGGTATCCAGAATTCTAGGTTATAATCTGTCTTCAAGCATATACAAAATAATTGTATTTGGTGCAAGGATCACATCAAATATTTTTTCTAAACTTTCACTATTCAAGCACCCCTTCAGCAAGCTTCCACTGCACAATGTTGCACTGTATCACATTCATGAGCTTGTTGGGAGCTACTTGCGTATCTCAACAAAGCCATGCATTGAGCAGAATAAACAATGACATCTTTGGTCATGGATCAAAGGTCCTAAACTGCCAGATCTAAGGGGTAATACAGCGAGTGTTCAAATAGCTATTTGAACATATGCCACTCAATTAATAAGGACAGTGGAATCAAGATATAAATTCTGCCCAAGATGACTGCATAGCACATCTTAGTGAGCCTGGCCTCACTGCACGTACCATTTAAAAAGGTCATTTTGCTTGTGTAAAGAAGTCAGACACTTTGATTTTCACACACCCTATGGGATTTCCAAATCATCAAACTCAGGCTCTGCTGATCAGAGATGGGAGAACATTACAGTGGTGACAGCTTCTGCTGCAAATGTCAGTTGTCTAAATCCCAGACACACCAAGACAATCTTGACTGATCATGACTGATGCAATAAAAATAAATTTAGTCGCTAAGATATGCAAAATCTGGTAGCAGTAGACCAAAACTACTTATTTGAAGTATCTAAACAAATCTTAATCTAAAATATCTAAATCAGGAAACATTGCATAAAATAGAATTGCATTCTCTCTCGTCTCCAAACAGATTTCAGATGTGGCCTCTAGCAGAATGCAAGGAACATTTAATAGGAAGAGAACAAAAACACAGCTAATTGTGATAATAAAACATATGATCTCTGTCTCCCTGTGAATAGCACATCTGAAAGAAATGTTCCTTTTTATTTTTACTTGGGAGTGTAAGCGGGTATTCTTGAATATTGCTGCTATCCGGTTTTCTTGAACAGAGATATTTTGTGCTATAGGCAGCTTAGAACCTGATTTATGAAAACTTAAGTTAAAAAGTACTTAAGAGCAGGTGGGTATTATGGCATCTTTTCCCTCCAGCTATTTCCATCACTATATTTGCTTTATTGCACCTTTGTTTGGGTTGTGTTATACTTGATCTTCATACTACAGCTGTATCTTGCACTGTGAACACGTGGCAGTAACATCAGGACGTGGTAGCACCCCAGCGTTTGTGGAATGATCCCCACCTCACTCTTTCCCATCCAGACTTCATTACCTGTTTCATACCAGTAAAACTATTCTGTGAGTCAAGAGAGGTAAGGAGTGAAATGCCACCTGCCTGGGGTGGCACAACAGTGTCCTCCTCTTTGTGATCTCTCCTGAAGGACTTCAACACGTGTTGAAAAGCATAAGAAAATGGAAGTTTGGGGAGTATTGTAACACTCCTGCTGTTTTCAAGGTAAGAGAAGAATATTAGGGCTCACCAACAGACAAGCAGGCAGTTTGGGGTCATAAGTCTAACAATCATACTTGGGTTTATAATCAGATGGACAAAGTTGCAGGAATTCAGAAAATTCTGCAATTCCGCATTAGGTCAAGAAGCTCAGAATAATTGTATGACACGAGTGAATGAGATTTGTATCCTAAGTCAAATACACATTTTTAAATATCAATGCCTATATGCTTTACACATGCCTACGTATGCCGTCTGTGCTTGCAAGTACTGTGTATCGTATTATTCACAGTGTTATTTGTCACGGAAGACCCCACTGCATTTTTTAAAGCAAAGCGATGAGTCTATCTACAATTAGAGTGAAGTTACATGGGGGCGAAATGTAGGAGTTATTTAACAAAATACAGCTACCTTACACAAAAGTATATGACAGTGAATGAAGAATAACAAATGTAGCTGAAAACGTAGGAGGAATTTGTAATGTAATTATCAAAACTTAAATTTGATCTGCCTCGGCAAAGTGAACCGGGAACTGTGAAGGGGGGGAATGCAAATACCAATAGTAATACATTATTCCCTAGAACTGTTTTAGCGTATTTATTTCTTGGAGATTCTGAGGCATGAGTGCATGCGTACAGATACTATAACTAAGGCATCACAGCATAGTTTACCCTGTGAAGCATCCAACAATAATAGCATAAAGGAGCACCATCACTGTTAGGTCTCCATTACATGTTTTCCACTAGCAATGCTGATATTTGTGTGCCTGACAGGTCAGACATTTAAGTATCTGACCATTTCTGATTTCAGCACATTTTTAAATTCTTGGGAGTATTTAATCATAGTGATTGACTTAATGGTCCTTGCCAAGTCACTTTCATCCTTGACTGGTACCCAAATGATCAATAAGCTTGACCATGCCAAAGAGGGGAAAAGAGAGGAAGAAGGAGAGAGGAGAAAGAGAAAAAAGAAAGGAAAAAAAACCCCAACAAAACTAAAGGGCAAGAAAGAGAAAAGACTGAGGGAGAGAAAGGGAAAGAAAGAAAAACAGAAAGGGAGAAAGAAAAACAGTGAGGATGCATGAGAAGGAAAGAGAGAAAGAAGGAAAGAAGGAGGGGACAGAGGGAGAGAAGAAGGTAGGGAAAAGTAAGAGGGAGGAGAACACTATATGAATATGAAGCATACAGCATAATCTACAGCTTGAACCCAGAATCACTCAAAAGGTTATGGGATGCTAATATTTAACAACAAAACAGCAACATCACAATGTTTGAGGTTTGGGTTGAGGGGTGTTCTAGAAAGAAATTCAGAACAATCTCTAGCATTAATACTATCAAATGTGCCTGCATTTTCCTTAGTACCTGAAGTACTAATTTTAAAATGCAGCTAATTTACTTGGAAACCTAAGTGTCTTTGAAAATTAGGAGGAATTTGGCCACAGAAATTCCTTGGCTATCCCATTTTTAACTGTAAGCATTTCTTCATTCACATTTAACATCTAACTGATAAGCTAAAATTTCATTTTCAGAAGTAATACAGATAACTCATAGCGTAAATCTTACTGGATGTCAAACAGACATGACTTCTAACAGTATTAAAATAAGCCTCCTAAATAAGTTAGGTATTGAAGTACTGAGCAGTGCAATGCATGAATTAGAAATAATAATAATGTCTTCAATATCTGTTTCTTATCCTCTATAACTGATAAAGTATTTACCCCAAGGAGATTTTGAGTTCCAGAACTGGAAAATGTTCTTGGGGGAATAAGGGCAGAACTTTATTCCAAGCACAGAAAAAGAGCTGAATACTACAAGTGAGACCATTTGTGCTATTCTGAAAACACAAGTTTCCCTTCAGTTTTGAATTGCTCTTGAAAAATGGATTCCAGTTACATGCATATATAAAAGCATAAATGTCAATACATGCATATAGTAAAGAGAGATATATTGGCATTCTTTAAGGAATACAGTAGGCAGGCTCTGATCAGAGTGATTTTTACCCATCCCACATTACCTAAAACAGGGACCGCTGAAATTCTGTCAAAAACGTGATCCTAACCACAGCGCTGCCCTGCCTCCCACGTGTGAGATCATGTTCCTGAGCCACTGCAGAGGAAGCCAACAGGCCCACCAAGTTTCACTCACAGCAGTCACACTCCAAGACTTACGTGTCTGCAAGAGAGGGCTGTAGATAGTACGCAAGGCTGTGAAATACATCTTTGCTTCTCCCAGTAAACAAACCTGTATGGATCCAATGGGGCCAGTTAGTGTCAGTACTTGCAGCTAAAGATATTCTTTCCCCATGCCAGCTACACGCAGTCTTACAGCTACAGAGATGAGTTTAGCCAGCCATATGCCAGGCCACACTCTGCTAAATGCCGCTGGCCTCACTAGAGCAGGGCACGGTTGTAAGTAAAGGTGGAAGGCAGGCACACATTGCTCACCCCTACACCCACACGGGAGCAGACTCACGGCCTTGCAAACTTGCCCTTTTGCATTGTGCTTTGGGAGTAAAGGATGAATAACTGCCTTTCCAGATTCCTTGTCTACTATCTTCTATGATATTGTGGTACTACTGCATATATATACATATATATATATATAAAATCTGTATATACATAAATTAATGTTCATACAGATTTATATATGCACCTACAGACAGATATATACAGAAAGCTTCACATCACATCCACACTTCTGTTGAAGACAGTTCCTAACCAGGTCACGCCTTTCCACAAGTGCACTCCACGCACATACAAAACCCACACGTGCTGTTGAACATGGTGAAATGCAAATTCCTGTGCAGACACACATGCAAAGATCCATGCTGTGTGACTGCCTGCCAAAATTCCCCAGCCCATGCACTTGTGTACATCAGCGCTTCACACCATACACTCACTCATGCGCATGCACACATATGCACCATATGCACATCCATGTAAAAACATTCACATGCAAATCTGTGTGAACACATACACACGTGTGCCAAAGTATGTGCAGAGGCACACATGCAGCCATGTGTATGAACACATGCACACATATGCACACACACAAAATACACATGCAGATGCCCAGAAACAGATCCCTGCACACTCTTACACACATAGAGATGTACACACGTAGGCACCAAACGCATGTGCACACACACATGCACTCATATGCACAGAACCACACAAGCACACAGATCCACAGACCTGCACTCGCATACACACATACGCGAAACTGCAGACACAGGAACACACACGTACATGCTCACACACGCAGTCATGCACCACATGCATGCACGTGCATGGGCACCCACGTCCCAACGGCAGCACGTGCGTGCACACAAACACACGGAGGCACTCACACCGACACACACGCACTTGCAGACCCGCACAAGCGCAAACACAGGGAACGCAGCCACACACCGGCACCGCAAGCGCACGAGCGTGCACTAGCACATGCGGGCCCGCACAGACGCGCTCGCGCCATGCGGACAGTGACACACGCGCAGTATACGCGCACACACCCACACCCACTTATGCGCAATAATGCACCACCTTTCCCCACACCTGGAAGATCCCCCCCCGCCCCGCACGCACCCCTCCGACCCGCGGGCTGTGCCCGCCCCCCTCAGCGCACCGCCCCGCGCACCGGGCGCGGTGGTCACGCCGGGCAGAGGCGGGTAGCCGAAGGCGCGGATCCCCGGCCCCGCGTGGGCGGTGGATGCTGGTGGCGGCTCCCGCAGCCCCCCACCGCTTCCATCCCGGCCCCCTCAGCCAGGGCTCCCCCCACCCTGCCGCGCAGAAGCCCCCGCCCCCGCGGAGTGGCTGGGCCCCAGCGGCGCGGCGCAAGGCCGCTAGGTGGCGCCAGCGCTCTTCCTGGCGGCGCCGCGACCGCCCCGCCCCAACCCCCCCCGGCCCGGCCCGGCCCGGCCCGGCCCGCCGAGAGCTGTCGCCCTGCCCGCTGCGCGGCGCTGCGCGGGGCTGCCCCTCCCCGCCCGCCGCGGCGCGGACTCCCCCCCCCCCAGCCGCGGGCACGGCAGCGGCCGCGCTTTGCGGGGAGCGGAGCTGCGGCCGCCGCGCGCCTGCCCGCCACCTCCCCGCGCCCGCGGAGACCGGCCTGTAATTAATGTCTCCGCGCAAAGCAATTAGCCTGCCAATCCCCTCGGGGACGCACATGCTGCCGCGCGAGGCGTGTGCCCGAAGGCGCGCGCGCGCGTGTGTGCCCGCGCGCGAGCGGGAGTGTGAGTGTGAATGTGAATATGTGCCGGGGGTGCCGGTGGCGGCCCCCAAGCACCGCACGTGAATTCGTAATAACGAGGCACGGGTGGCCCTCGCGAGCGGCGGCGGGATGGGTGACCCCGCTGCCCCGAGCTGCTCCGGCGGGCGCTGTGTGGCTCCCCGAGCCGTGTTCCTCGGCAGAACTGATCCTCTTGGGGAAACGGGGGGGCGGGGGGAGAATCTCAATTGCAAATACTGTTTGGAGTTTATCGGAGGGAGCGTCTGAGCTTTAAGATGCTCTTCCGAGGCTCTTGGCGGATGCTGTGACGAGCTGGGGTTGTGGTGGGTTTCGGCTGTGCAGGCAGTGGGGGTGGGGGGGGGTGGGGGGAAGGAAAAGACACGATCGAGAGTAGCTGAGACTTTGTGCCCCCGTTGGAGAGATGGTTGAGTCCTCGTCAAGGTTGCTGTGGTATCCCAGAAACACCATTCACTCCGAGCTGTGACCGCGCACCATCAACAGCAACAACTCCGCTGCGCCTGGCCAAGGAACAGGAATTAGGAGCTCGCAAGAATAATATGAAAGGAATCTGCAGAGGGGAAATCCGTGCAAAGGAATCGAAATTAGGAGACTTTTGGGAAAGGGGATGTACTAAATGTGGCCGGCTGGACCTCATCCTGGTGAAGAAAATGGAGATTAAAAGTGGATTTACATTTTGGAACCTCGTCTTTTTATTGATGGTTTCGTGTGTGAAAGGTAGGGTAGTATTTGAGGGGTATATTTTCAGGGGTCCGTTTGCTTTCGGTCAGGGCGTTGCAAGCTCTCGCCTTATACCAAGGTGTATTTCAAAATATATTTATCTCTTATTTTACATTTTTTTACCCTGGGTACTTTGCGATGGGAAGATATAAATGATCGCTAAAGCGGGGAGGAAAGAAGGAGTTGATTCAGAGAGCTCTCTTCGGAGATAGGAAATGTATTTGCTTGCCAGGCTTGGCGTTCAATGCAGTGACTGAGCTGGGGCTCAATAAATATTCTTGCAGTATGCTCAAACGGAGACGTGAGTTGGTTCATATAGCCCCTAACTAGTGTATATTCAAGCAAATCCCACCGGATGACTTTTGTAAGGTGATGGGGGGGGGGGGGGGACACACACACGACACGACACGGGCGGCGGGGGGATTACCTACATTTCTGCTTTTCGGTCGAGCAGCGAGCTCTTTGCGGGAATGCCTGTATCGATGCACTTATTAGTTTAACCCGTTGCGTGGGGAAAGTTACGGAGGAGCCCGGCGTGTGCGTAGCCGTCTCACAGCCCGAAATGCGCTTCACGCTCAGCTGTTTGTATGCACGCAGGGCTCTCTGGCTGTGGAAAACGTACGTTAGCAATTCAGCCTTGAAGGCATGGTCTGCCGCTGGTCCCTTTCCCGTGATGTATGTGGGGAGGTTTGGGGGTCGGGTTTTTTTGTCCTTTTTTTTTTTTTTTTTTTTCAGTGGAAGGGGTTATTTTGCTTGCTTTCTGCTTCTGTGTTCGTGAAAGGGGAGCAAAAAAGGAAACCTCTAGTTAGCGGCGTAAATATCTCCGCTAAGTCTGTGCTTGCAGAGACAGACAGAGAAAAGAAGAAATATGTGGCTTGAATAATGTGCACCTTCAAAATTACACAGGCATCTCTAAACGGTGAAGTGCTGATCCCATCACGCGTGCCTTCAGTAAAAGGATCTATTCTGCAACTCCCCACAGTCGGCTGCCTACCCGAAATAATCTCCCCTTGTTTGTGGCTAGTGATTAATATCTGATTAATCACCCTTTTATCCCCCTCCTCATCCTCGTCCCTCCTCCCCGCCACACTCATACACTCCCTGAATATTTAGTAGACATTATCGATCCTCTCCGAGTTTTTAGACTTGGTTATCGCCTACGGAGGTTGCCTGCACGGGTGGGAAGGAGGTGTGTTGGGGGGGGACGACGACCCGGCATTCAAAGGCGTGCCTTCCCGAGCTGGCTCTGCCTTGGATGAAACGGTTTATTGTGGAGCTTTGCCGCTGCTTGTCCTCCCATTTGCATCGCGTGGAAAAGATAATTCGTGTTGCACGGCGAGGGTATCGAGGGCTTTTGCCTCATCCCACGTTATCCTGACACCGGGGATCCGAGGGGAAGGGGCTTGCCTGCGACGTTAATGCACATTTTAATTACAGGCAGCTTCTCTATGTTCGCATCTATCGAAGCGAGCTGCTCCCTGCCTTTGCCCCGTTCTGGAGAAGGTCTGCCATCAAGACCAACCCGGCCGGGGCTTTGGGGGCATTTCTTTCCCCTGCTTCAAGCCCCCTGTCGTTAACGCATTCTCCGTGCCAGGTGCGGTCATTTGCAGTCCCGGGCGCGCTGGCTGCGAGAGGCGCCGTGCCGCTCCGCGGGCGCGGTGCGGAGGCGCTGGGGCGAGCGGGCGGCTCCGGCGCCGCTGCCGGCGCAGCTGCTTTGCGAGAGCGAGTCGCGGGGCGGCAGCATCCTACAAAATTCCAGGCGGGCGGGTCTCCCCGCGTGGCTATGGCTGCGGGAGCAGCGCAAGTTTCCACGGCACCTGTTGAGAAGCCGCTTCGCTTGCCCTTGGGGGCGGGAGAAGGAAAAAACAATGGATGCTGAGGGAAAAAGCTGGAGCGAAGCACCTAGGACAGCCCAAGAAAAGGAGGAAAAACGGCCTTTGCAAAATTGGCCTTTTCTCTTCCTGTCCACGTACAGTCCCAGGGAGATGATGTGAAGCTGTTTCTATTGTCAGGGCCTGAGCTTCCCAGATGCCGACCCTGGCAGTTTCCGTAGACTTCCCTTGGACTGGGGAGGGGTCCTCCCAGCCACTGCAAATGCACTAGGTCGGGTTTTACATCCTAGATGCTGGTTCCTTTAGGCAGCCAAGCTCCACAGAGCTGGCTTAGACTCACTGCAGCACTGCATCTATTCTGGGATTTTATATTTAGTTCTCTCCCCACTCCCATGAATGAACACATTTTACCTTGATTTACATTCCCATTGTGTCAGCACAGGCTTCTGCTCCCAGAAACCTTGGCAGAGGCAAACAATGAATGAATACCTGCCCATTTAAAACATCCCAGATGTTGAAAGCAAGGTGACTCCCCAGATCCTGCATCTGCTCTACCATTGCGTGGCAAGGCCTTTTCACCACATTCCACCTCCACAAGCTTCAGCTCATACCATTCCTTGCTTAATCACCTCTACTGAATAGTCTAGCACCACATCCTAACACCCAAACTGTTGCTGAGGTTCCTGTCATCCAGACCATTTCCACAGCTTTGCTTGATATTTGCCTCTCAGACCTTTCCTACTTTTGTGATTGTCCTGTTGCCATTTCTCTGGTCTCAATCCACAGATCTCACTGTTACAGGTGTCAGACTATCCCAGGGTGCTTACAGAACCATGCTAATATCTGACTAGTTATGCACTCCTTGTATATATCCATGTAGACAAAAAAAAATCTTCACATTTATCTATAAAGTTGTGCCTCTTTGGAACCTTGCAACAAGACTTGGGAGGTGTTAGAAAAGGAAGAAGAAAGCAGGAGAAAATGGGAGGAAGGAAATTGTCAGAACTGCTGGGGAAGGGATGGTAGAAAGAGCTAAGTAAAGAGGAATTGTATCTTCTTCAACGAAAATCTTTAACTGCTTACACAATATCCCATTACGCCATGGATCAATCTCCAACAAAATCTTCCTTGTATGGACATGGAGGAAAAAAGCAAAGAAATGGCAACACTGATGAGTGAGAGAAGGCACAGAATGCATTAAAACAAACAAACAAACAAAAACCCCAAACCCCAACCCTTAGAAAATGCCAAGCAGGGTTTTTCCTGGCCAGCTGCAGTGATGATGGATCCTGTGCTCTTCCCTTTAGATGTGCAAGACCCCTCGAAAAGCTTCTTCCCCTATCTCCCTCACTCTGACCGCGGGAGGAATTAGAAGTGCCATTTAGGCACACGAGAGACAAATCAAGCTTGGAGGAAGGAGTGGAAACTTCCACCACCCAACTCCCTTACAGAAAGGGGAGGAGAGGGGATAAAGGGGAGGGGGGGGAGGCAGTAAAAATGAAGCAGCATCAGTGAATTTTGGTCCCTGTGATTTAGGAGAGAAATCATTGATACCTGGTCCTCTTTGGTTTGGCACCTCCCTCAACCAAAAAAAACCAAACCAACAAACAAAACCCCAAAAAAACCCCAAAAACAAACACCCAATCCCAAAACAAACAAAACAAAACAACCACCACCACCACCCACCCACCCCACCCCCCCAAAAAAACCCCAAACAAAACCAAAAAAAGACAATGCTAGTGGTCTGTTTGTGGAAGCAAACCAGAAAGGAAATCAGACAAAACGACCAGAGAGCACAAGACTCCTCCATGTCCTCTGTTTAGTTGTCACTCCAAGACAGAGACCAGAGAGCACCAAGGTCTGCTCTTCTGTGTGCCTGGCTCAAATGAAGCTTTGCCTCTGCTGTCGTTCTTCTGTTCCCCTGTTGCAGTTGTGTCAAGTGGAACAAGGGTAGCTTACAAAATAAAAGGGAGATGAAGCAGTGAGACTTTAAACGGCTCGCTGACAGAAGAAGCAATGAGAAAATGGAAAGGATTTCCATTTCCAGTGGGTAGGTACCTGGCACGTGGGGATCTTATCAGGGACAAGGCGTGCCCTGCTGCCTTCAGCCACCTCTGCAGTCTCCCTTCTCCCCTACTCCCACCTCAATCCCGCTTCCTTCAGGCTCCGCCAGCACCTCCCCACCGCCTCCGTCCCTGTCACTCGGCTTATGGAGCGGCTGGCGGCTGGCTTCCCTCGGGGGGCGCGGCGCGGTGCCCGCTCTGTCCCCGGGGCGGACACGGCGAGTGACAGCAGGTTCATGTTTCCTCGTTCCCAGAAGGTCGCTGCCGCCGCTGCATCCTCGTGCCTGTGTGTTTTTTGCGTGTGTTCATGCGCACGCAGGGGTGGAGGGAGACGCTGACCAGAGAACGGATAACGTCGTCCTTCCTCGTCAACTCCTCCGCACACGCTCAGCTCCCCTACAGTGCCTCTTTTACCGTAAGCTCCCGCAGGTAACGCGGGGCTTCTGCTCAGCGGACTGCGCACAGTACCTCAGCGATTTTTTTCAAGCTTCACGGTTCTGCAGGGTTGCAGACAAAAGTTACCCTCTCTCACGCCCCCGCCCTTCCTCAGTCCAGAGCTCAAACAAGGCTCCGCTATGCTTAGCGCACGGTTCCTCCTCCTGTTCTTCTGCGGGGTAAAAATGCAGAAGCACACAACACCCTCTGAGCAGCATCAGCGGGGGCCGCCTCTCTCTCCCCTGCTCGGTGGCATTAGGGACCCGCAAAGGGCACAGAGGAATGTCGCCTGCAGGCTCCGCTTTTTTTGTTGCGAGACGCAGCAGTCGCCAGGCGGTGCCGGAGCGGTGCCGGCACGGAGCGGTGGCAGCCCGCCGGCAGGCTCCGTCCGCGCCGGCACTGGCACCGGCCTTCGCAGCTGCACCTCCCGGGAGTCCTTAATACCGCCTTCTGTCGTTTGACTTTGCTTGTTTTAGCTGGGTGACTCCTGCAGGTCTTTTGTTTCTAAGTCTGAGAGGGCATTATGGTGCTTGGCTGGTTTGTTTAACGTATTGGAAAAGGCTCCCACCCCCTCAGCACAAGCCCGTTCATCACAGGAGCGGGCCGGGGGCTCTAGGCAGCCACACAGACAGAAGAGGGACAGGTTGTACCTTCAACTCTATTACCAACATGTCGACGTGCAAGCACCAGCCCACGAGACCTAAAGAATTCCGTGGGTGTGCTTTCAAACCCCTCCTTTTCCAAAAATCCTGTGAAATAAACATAGCAGGAACTTGGAGTCTACCTGGGGGTTTGCCTGTTTGTTTGTGGGATCTTGTTTGTTTGTTTTTGAGGAACAGGTCAAGTAGGATCAATTGCCCATCTAGCTTAGTGGCCTTTATCTCCAATGGTGAGTGTTAGCAGCAGTATAGGGAAAGAGGAGAAACACAGCAAGTACAGAGTGGCTAGCACATCACCCCAGATTTCAGCAGCCAGCAGGTGTGGGTCTCCTGAGCTAGAAACTGCTTTTGGAACATCATGTTTTAAGAGGCAAGGACTGCCCTGTGCTTTATTCATTCATCTATTCCTTCTCCTCCTGCTGCCTTGCTCTTCCCTTCCCTTCCCTTCCCTTCCCTTCCCTTCCCTTCCCTTCCCTTCCCTTCCCTTCCCTTCCCTTCCCACTATTGCATTCATATACATACTCCATCCTTTACACTTTTCATCTGGCTGAAAGCACTGAATAGTATGACAGCTTGTAATAAAATTGGCTTTATTATACCCAGTATTATTGATATGCTACATAGGTCAACCCCCAAAATTTGAGATTTTTATCCATTGAATGCACATGGATCTAGCAAAGAGAAAGAAAACCACAGAACTCTTCAGAAAAATTCTAAAATACTTTGAAATATCCTGTAGAAATGGTTCAGTTTGCATGATTGCAACACCCTTTCCAGAGACAAAAGATTATAAAGAATAATGGAGCCTTGTATCCTTCCTGTTTTCAAAAGCAAGTGTCTTGGACACTGCCTGATTTTCAGAGGTATTGAGCATTTCTGATTTCAGCTGGCTCCAGTAAGAGCCTGGGGAGCTAGTTAGCACCTCTGAAGCAAGGCCAAGTGAGTCCATTGTTACAATGCTGGGACACAGACAGTAAAGCCAAAGCAAAACATCTATAAAATAACTTACAATTTTATGTAAAATGTTAATTCTACAGAATCTGATAAATTGCAATTGGTAGGAATAGGAAAGGTTTTGTGATCTGCTGCAAATAATGGTTTTTTTCCTTCTCCACTAACAAAAAACTTCAGTTTTAATTCAATGGGGCTGTGACATCTCAGACTCAACTTCTTGCTGATGAGTATCATTCAGCTTGTATTTCTGGACAAAGCCTTTGCAGGACATTGGTTTACCAGTAACTCCAAAGCAATTTCCCAGGAAAGAGCAGTCAGAAAACAGACAATTTTGTCTAAGTTGCTGGGTTTTTTCTTAGACCTCTATAATTTTACAGCAGATCTTATTACAGAGGTATTTGAAAAAGCAGTATTTAAGCAACAAATCAGAAAGGTGTATGATAAAAGTAGTTATTACAAGGCTATAGAACTTACCTAACCATTTTGATTGAATAATTTTCATTCTAAGGTTTATTGCCAAATCCCAGAACTCTTCCGAACTTTAAACACATGCCTTTCAAACAACTTTGCAGAAGAATGTTTCCTTCTCAATGAAGTCATACAATTTCTCTACAAAAAGAGACAATCTTTGCATTTATCAAAATTTCAAGGGACAAAAATTGGCAATTATGTTGGACCTAAACAGAAGAGTGCATGACATGTAACATACAGGGTGTCACCTGCCTCTTAAAAAAACCCAACAAAACAACTAGTGTTTTGTTAACAAAACATTAGGAAATGTTGAATATCTGCTTCCCAACACCCAGTTCTTCTTCTGGGAAATGGAATGGACAAGGATATCGGACTACTACAAGGAAGATTTTTTTTTTTTTTAAATAAACATGCACACACACAGAGAGACGTATAAGGTTTTTCTAGATGTTTACTTTGCCCGGGCAGATTTGTGTTCATGGTCTCACTGCCTTGTTCTTACAGATCACATAAAATTTACTATGGCTCCATAATTCTGGCATTACAAGTGCTGAATACCGCTGTAAATGTCAAAGAAAGAAATGGTGGAAATTCATCATCTCCTTCCCAGTGTCTGAAACATTAGATGGATATGTTTATGAATTTAGGAACCATGTAACTCAAGAGCAAGCCCCAGAGTATTGGGGAACGGCATACAAAGCATCCCACCAGGACAGGTCCTCTCCTAGAGTTGTATTGTCAAAGAGCAAGGTGGGATGCAACCAGCACAGATATAGACTGCTCATTTTCCCTTGGATTCTACACAGTGTATCATAGTGTAATGTATCATACTCACATTGTGTCATAGAAATAAAGTGAATAACAGTATGTAACTTAACCATGGAAGGATTCACAGGATGATGAATTCTCACCTCCCGAGGCTGGTAAATAACACAGATTATCTTAGCAATAGGACGAAAGGAATCTGGAGGCTTTAAGCAGCAATGACTGAATAATTACTTGGATTATACAGATGATGAATCACTGCTTCTGACCTTGAATTTTATTTTGTCTGTTTCCCATATTTACATATCCTATTAGCTTTTTATCTTTATGCATTGTAACTAGTTTGATTTCATTCTCATGGAACTATGTATACACATATATGTACACATGCATATAGAATATGCACATGTAGACATTATATCCATGTATTTCGGTCT
The DNA here is from genome assembly GCF_015220075.1 of Falco rusticolus. Taxonomy (NCBI): domain Eukaryota; kingdom Metazoa; phylum Chordata; class Aves; order Falconiformes; family Falconidae; genus Falco; species Falco rusticolus. The sequence continues at coordinate 21,902,539 of NC_051189.1, forward strand.
GAGAAATTCAACAGACTGCATTGTTACCTTACAAAGGCACAGGTAACCACTTGAAATGTATGTGCTTCCTAAACTATCCACGACCTCTTAATTTATTGTGTATTCCCAACCTCAGAAGGAAGTTCTACCATAACACATAACTGATTTCACTAACAAAACAAGAGTACAAGTAGTGACAGCTAGCAGATAGCTAGGAGGAAAGCCTGATGAAAAGAAAAAACACCCGCTACTAAAAACACTAATAAAAACTGATCCTAGCACATTAACGGATACAATTATTCATTCCCCCTGATTTAGGGAATTTTTACCAAATGCAGTTTCTATAAAACTGGTTTTGGTAGAATGAAAACTTCTAATCACCTTTCAAATACGGAATAGATATTTCTGTGCCATTTTCTGTTTTATTTTAATACTGGTATTATCATTTAAAGAGGCTGACATATCACATCTCAGAGGTGGCTGTATTTTGGTGGCAGTTAAAATGATCTGTGATCATTATCTTTTTATAGAACTGTTTTCAGACCCAGCGAGTGGATATCTGCAAGTTTGGAGTCTTCAGCTAAAATGAGTTACATAAATGCAGGGTATGGATATTCTTCTTATTTCAACATAGCATTGAGATGGAACTACTTGAATTACAAAACCTTTCCTCCACTATTTAATCTGACCCAGAAGGAAAACTTCACATTCTACTATATTTAGCTTTCTAGATTGCTGTGCAGTCTTTGGGAATCAAAGCTTAGTCTAATTAAAGCTAATCTTTTAAAAGTCTATGCTAAAAGTTGCGGGTTTGCTTCTGTATATCAGCTTTGCTTCAAAGGTGAATGGAAGATATAATACAGGATATAAAATGTGTTTTTAAACTGCCAGTTGTTGAGCCCATTGAAAGCTACAAGACAGTCCAGAATAGGACTTTTGAAAGTACATTTGCCTCTGCTTCTTTTCATACTGAGTTTTGAATTAGTTTTCTGTACATATATTTCATTCGACTCAGAAATACAAATTATAACAAAGCTATGTGTTTCACAGTACACTAGAAATTTTCAATAGAAGTGCTTTTTTGAAAACTCACATTGCATTATAAACCTAAAGATTACAAAACTAAATTGTTTATGATTCTGTTTAAGGAAAATAAATTATGTATTTGAATACAGTCAGAAAACGCTCTATCTTTCTACATCTTCGTGATGATCATGTCAGCACTTCTGGTGATCAGTCCACTAGATTCAGTGTAATGGTAGTATGCTAACACAATGTCAGCTGTGGTCCTTAAAACCACAGAATAGTCATGCTTTTTGTCAGGACATATGCTGAATTACAGCTAATTCACAACCTGGTTTCAATATTCCTTATTAAATTTTTTTCCTCCACTAAAACATTTAGGAATTTGCGGAAGGCTGCTAATAGCTGCAGAGGAACTGGGAGGAACTGAGAAAATAGATTTCAGTTTAGAATGCTTTCCAATTTAATTATTAATTCAATTTGGTTTTACTTTTATTGGATTATCATATATTCCAGATATGTAGTTACATTTGAAAATGCTGAATTAGCTAGCAAAACCAAAGCAGAAAACCAGAGAAGTTTCCATGTTAATTTTATTGTATTCATCTTCTACTAGCATGTTCTTTGTATTTGCCACTGTCTCAGAGTCTAAAACCATGTAATATACTGCGTCAAAATCATAAGAACTAAAATATTCTGGAAAACAAGTGTCCAAACCCTGACTGACAGGGTAGAAAGCCTACCTGGTTAACCAAAAGTGGAAGGAAGAAAAGAATAGGTCTTTGGCCACCTCACATAGTCAAGTCAATCAGCTCTGTGGTAAAAGATGGCTTTTTCTTGCATCTCCACGTGTGTGTGGGAGCAGAGACACACATACATGGAAGTGTGTGTGCACACCAGCACTTCTGGTAGCAGGCATCTGTAGCTGTGTGTGCTATCAAAAAGAATCTATGTTTAAATCATGACTATGCTCATCTTGTGTTTTCTCTTGAATACATGTATGCTAACTGACACACCTTAATCATATGACTACTGCTACTGACTTTAGTAATTCCTGTTGCATGACGTGGCAGTTTTAATGACCACAAGAGAAGAAATACATATAGTTCATAATGAAAGGGCAGGACGTTTTCTCCAAAATCTTTACATCAATATAGCGCTCACAAAAGTGTCTATCTGATTGGAGAGAATTTTCATCAGTCTAATGTATTGAAGTAACATGACACATTGTACTTTATCAATTGAATGTTTTAGCAGTACTCATGGCAACATACTTCCCTCTTAGGGCTACTACTAAAAACAGGTAAGATTTTCATAACATTCACATTACTTACTAAATATTAAATCCTTCCATATGAAACTGCTAAATTATTTTTTCTTCATACAGACCCTTCAATAAAGGGTACTGGAACTGAGAAGAAAAAAAAAATCAACATTTTACATTTGATGGGCTTGAAAATATTCTCTTACAGCTGAAAGAGGGGAACTGATTGCTCAGTGCACAGTTTTTTCACGCCGTCTGCAACTTAAAAAAAACCAACCTGCTCCTTTCCACATTACTATTCAGATATGTACCACATTCATTCAGAAGTCTTCTTTTCAGTAACTGCTCCTTTCTGCAAGATCTTTTGAAGGGGGCCAATAATTTCCCTCACACAATTCACATAGTTATTAGCTTCAGAGGCTTTGGTAGTATCACCTCTCTATCCTTTATTTCAATCTTGGCAACTCCTTCCTGGGAAAATAACATACCTCTGACATTTGGGAGAATATTTCTTTAGAGGTTTTTATAGATTCTATTTAATGAACTTCTATGTATCCTTAAATGGAACCATATTCTCCTTATAGGAATTATAGAGGACTATATGAGAAGTTTATTTGTAAGAAGTTTGTGATGATTGGTAAAAACATGAGGTATGAATTGTTAAAAAGAAAAAAGGGGGAATTGTAGAGGAATGAAGCTGGGTTAATTAATATTGATAACATACAGCTGTGGGCTGGCTTCAGGGGCAGTGGGTTGGCTGATGTAGAAAAGGTGCAGCTGTGGCTGGTTCTGTTAAGAGGTTGGGAAGGCAGCAGAGGGACTGGCATGAAGAGTATGTTGGTATGTGATGGTAAAAGACCTTGTTGCAGTTGGCTAGTTTGGAGAGGGCTGCGACAACAGACATCCTTAAGAATGTGAATGTTATTATACCTCTTCAGTGGCCCAATTTTCTACTGAAGTACTTCAGCATTCTTGAGAAAGCTTAGTTTTCAGCCTCTTTCTGTGGAGTAAAAAATAGCATAGACACTAGACTAGAAATACCAGTTCCGTGTTTTTCAGGGAATACAGTGTTAACAGAACCTCCCATGTCTTCTCGTGCAAGGATAACAACTTTCCCCTGACAAATAGGTGAAATATATTTTATTGGCATTTTCATTGTCAGGAGTGGAAAGTTGCACCAATAAACTGTATAAGACAGAGTGATTTTTGTATAAATCCTGACAAACTTATGCTTCTCAAAGCTATTTATTTGAAATAGGAATGAGCAACAGAATCAATGTTTAATACAGAATGAGTTCAACGCACTGGTGATTCCTCCATGCCTGGTTCCATAACTTATCCTAAGAACATGCTTCCAAAGTTCCTAAATCTCTCTAGTACTACAGTTGCAGGTCACTGAAATTTGTATGAGTTTCTACACTAATTTCAGCTAGGTTTAAATTAAGCTACTCATTAAAAAAAAACAAAACAACAAAACAAACAAACAAACAAAACAACATTCTCCTAAGCTCTAGCTATATATTTTTACTACACTCAAATTCTAGCTTATCAGCTACCTCCTGTAATTTTTCCAAATTTATCCAGCCTCCTCTGCACTTCTGGGCTCCCTTCCCAAACTCTCTTCCCACTCCACAAGTACCACTGGAGAAGTCCCAATAAACATAAAGCCTGCAGTAAAATATAGAAAGTTCTCTTCAGCTTCTATGTCACTTGTAAAGTCCTTTTGTGGCCCAAAGTAATAACCGTGTAAGGGTAATGACTGGTAATCTGTTAGGAAATGAAATGTCCTCCCAGCCTTACGGTCATAGATTAGACTTACTAACTTTTTCAGGCTGTTCTTTGGATTTTAAATCCTCTGCAAGAAGGCAAGATTGGAAGAGTGAAATTTAAGTTATATTTGTTTTCTTTCTTCAATCTGTTGTGCTTGTCTATATGATTATTTTTCAGAAACCAAAATAATACCCCTTCACCCCAAAGAAACTTCAAAACACGTGATTAAAAAGTTCAAAACCTAATAGTAACTTAAAGATAAAATCCCTACTTCCTTATAAATAAACACTATAGAATCAGATGGTTAAAATTTGGCTACTTGGTATATTTTGGAAATCCAAAATGTATCTTCTCTGTTTTTGAAGTTCCATTGTATGCAATTAAACCATTAATGTGATATGGTTAGAGAAATTTTACAGATCTAATATTGTTACTGTATCCTTTACTGATATCATCATTCTCGGATGACCAGAACAGTCAGGTCTCTGGATTCTACAGAATATTATAAATTAATAATAAAAACAAACAAAAGAAATAGAAAAGGAGAAAAAAAAAATCACGTAGGGTAAAACAAAGCTAGATTTGTAAGGATTCTGCTACTCACTTGATCCAAGATTGACTTTGAGCATTAGAATGAAATCAGGAGAGTTCACTATGTATCTGACTTGTGAAAGGTACTGTTCCAAATTTCTCCCTTTGGGGCCGCTTGTACTAGTTGCCTCTTTGCAGTCCATTGACAGCTGAGTTAACACAAATGTTTAATCTAAAGCATCAGACTGAGCTCGATATCAGTTAAGGAGAAAATCTGCTCTGTGGAATGTCTACAATTATTAAGGAGACATGAATTGCCCCCTAGAATTTAGGGGAAGTCTGAGGTAACTATAAGGATAATGGATCATTTATTTTAAAAAGTATTACACAATACAATGAGCATTGAATCATCATTAAAGAATTTGCAGATACTTCTGAAGATACAGCTGTGCTTTAATGCTCTCTGAGATGTTTTCTGATAACTTTTTCTTTGTTCTTAAAAGTGGGGTGTTTTTTTGCATTATTAAACGAGTACATAGTACCCTGTTAAGTGAACATCCTCTGGCCGAACTGATTTGGATATATTTAATTGATCAATTATTTTCTGCTCATCTGCTTCCTCCATGTTTCATTTGCACTGTTTATTTGCACCATCTTTTTTCAACCACAGCTTTTCCTGGGTTTAATTCAGAAACTGCTTGGGGCTAGGCTCTTACTTTTTGTCTGACAGACGTGCATGACTGTACGTTTTTTGAGAAGCTGTACCAATGATTTTTCCAGTTTGTCCATCTCTTACCAGTATTTTAAATATGCCCTGTATCTACTTAAATATCCATATTTTAAAATCTCAATCTTGTTTCTATTGATGGCTCAATTAATGTTTCTAATGGTGTTTCTATTTTATGTTGCTTGGTGTCTGTTTCCTTTCAAAGCTTCTTACTTCTCAAGTGAGAAGTGTATTTTTAAACAAGAGTGATCATCCATTCAATTATAAACTTACTGAAATATTTACCAATAGATTATTTTAGAGCTTGTTGCCACTGAAATGAAAAGATTTGTCATTGACTTTTAGTAGAACAGAGCAGATTGTTATAACAAGCAAAATACTCCCTTACAATACAGAAATGTTTATTTAGGATGTGACAGCTCTACAAAACCGTTCATACCATGCGTGGGACTAAAGTGATGAAACTAAAAAACTGTAACAGTTGAACTCCATCAGATTCTTTTCGGCCATTACCCTAAAATGGTATTAAAGCTAGTGGGCTAAGTAATTGACACTCCCAAAAACCTTGTGGGCTTTGGTCCGTTTCTGTTCACTGTCTTATGATGGTAGTTAAGTGAGTCCTAAAAAAAATGTTTCAAACTTTAAGATTACTATCAGGTTTTATTATAGTTTTCAAATCCTTTTTGAACTCATCATTCTTTTATAAAGATGGCAAGAGAAAGACTAAAGTTGCAAGGTGAGCAGAAATTCTAAAATCCATTTTAAAGCCTAAAGTAAATAATTTCAAAACATTAGAATACAATGAGTCAACAGTTTATTAACTAATCACATTTTTTTAACTGTGATTTAGTCTAGAAGTTGGCAGAAACACATGAGAAACCCTGAGAGTTTAAAGTTTCTGGCGGATCTCTAAATCAAAAACAGCTGAGCAGATTTAAATATTTTGTGTAAACAAATTTGCATCCAGGCGGCTAATCTACATGCCAGCTTTCAGTTTGACATTTTCTGAAATGATGGAAAAATGCTAAGCCCTTAATGCTAAATGGAGTTCATAATGGAAATGCTGACAGACCCATAATTACCTGTATTGTGATTCCACTAAAAGCTTCTTTATCTGTCTAATCTTTCACAATGGAGTTAAATATATAAATTCTTGAAAGGATGAAAAAAGGAACTTTATGTTGGAAATGCTGAATTGTAGCAATGCTGTTTTCTTCCAGACATCTACTTACGGAGGTAGCAGTGACAAAAACATTATTTGAAAAAACATATAGCATTTCCTGTGGAACCATAAAAGCAGCTAGTGATGCTTAAAAGTTTAATTTAACCTCAATTTTTCAATCTTTTTTTAGTCATCTTTCTGGTAAGGTATGAGTAAACAGATAAACCCAACAATTTTTAATATGGCAATGAGGAATTATCATAGAAGAAATCTGTCATTGAATTGACATGGCAAAAAATCCCAACAACAAATACAGAAATGAATATTTCACTACCCTAATACTGAACACCTGTGCTAAAATCTTCTGCGCTGGGGGGAGAAAACAATAGAGGATGATACATTTTGAAAACTTCTCCAGAAAATGAAGTGGTACAATAAGGAAAATGAGAGAAAAATAGTTATTTGGATGCTGTAACTTAGAAACCCCATAACTGAGAAACTCCATTAAGTTTCTCTAGAAGACCTTTTCTTCAGTGTCTTTTTCATTCCTTCCATGAAAATCTTCCCCAGCTTGTTCAGGCTATAACCACCTGAAAAACTAGACAGCATTTACTCTGCAGACACTGCTTAGGATGGATGATTCAGACATAACAGCCTTACTCCATCTCCACACAACCTCTGTGCACCAGGTACAGTTAGAGTACACGGCTGTCCCTGCAGAACAACTATCACACATGACTAGGGTGTAGCCCGTCACTGAAATGGAATGTCCTCTAGCTTTTTTGGCCTTTCTGGAGTGCTGAGAGGATGAAATCTATTTCTCCAAGGCTCCCACAAGGACTGACAAAGCTCGAAGAAAATATTTTGAGGGAAAACAGAGGAATATACCCTCTCTGATATCTTCTTTCCAAACGGCCACCTTCTCCAGAAAGTGTCCTGGATTTTTAATTTCTGCTTATAAAGCAGCTGCTTCAGTTCCAAGATGACCTATTTTCCCATCTCCGTATCTTCTTTAATATCACTTTGCCTTTCTTGACAGGTAGAGATTAGGACTCCGGGCACACTCAAGATATGGGTACATCAGGGTTTTCTGTAGGGGATAAATTACACTTTATCTTACTCTTCCTGATCCTGCTTAACATTCACAGACTGGGAGCTCAATTGCCATGGAACGCAAAGTTGATGATTTCAAAGAAATGTCAGTGATGACTCTGAGATTCAAACTTCAAGTTACAAGTTCAGCATCATGCAGGTATCATTTAGATATATTTTCCTATATGCACACTATCTCTAAGACACACCTATTTATGCATTTGCACACCAACTCATTTTGTGAGGACATTCTGGAATTCCTTAACATTGGTGCATCATATGATTACCTAAAGGATCTTAAAGTCATCTCCAGTCTTGCAAATTTCACTACACACTCCTTACTCCATTGGGGATGGAGATGTGGAAGAAAACTAATCCCATCACTGATTCTAGGGCAACCCCACTTTTGATTCTTTAATTGATCATTAAGCCCTAGCCTGCTTCTTATCCTTTCACCAGCTCATAGAAGGATCTTTCTATCTGTCCTGTGTAACTTATTTTCTTTAATAACCTATCATAGGGAGCCTTAAAAGGTTCTTGCATGTTGACAGTGACTAAATTTGAAAGGATTAGTTATGCTGATGAATGAATCTGTACCCAGAATTCTTTTTTCCTGGATGACAACTTTAACCAAAGACATTTAGTGGGAGTAATATTCTGCCTGTCTCAAACCTCCTTTCATAAGCTTGAATACAAAATCATAGATCCAGAAGATGACAGCGATCAAGAGCTGTAGCTACTGTGCAATACGGAAAAGATTAGTTCAGCCACTTAAAGTGTTTGGGCCAGCTGTTGAAGGCCCAAGAACGAAGTATCAATACAAAGAGTCTGGCCTGTAATCATAATTTCACAGAGGTGCCTAACTGAAGTAAGAGTCCAAGTCTATGGACAGTTTCCAGTGTGCTGCTCTCTTGAGAGCTCCCTCTTGGCAACCCACAGAAATCCCAGCTCTTAGCACATTTGCTGCTGTTAATGGCAGTTAAATTAATTTCTTTCATACATGAAGTATATGGAATATAGGACCTAACCTGCATTTCTGAACTCCAGTCTTGGACACCGTATCTCATGGTTTAGCCATTGCAAGAAGGGTAAGAATCTGTCTCAGCCCTGCAACATCTGACTTGTCAGTGCCCAACCTCACTAGGTCAAGCCCCAAAAACACTGGAGGCTGCCTGTACATGTTGCCTTCTCCATTGCACAGAAGAGTGATAAATATTTTGTGTGCTGAATCAGAATGCTTTTCATGGTACTTCTGAGGTAGGATAAGTTTGTTCAGTACTTTAACAGCAGACTTAAAAAATGCATTTCTAGAGTTGCAGGAAATGGTGCTCATTCTGTTTGAAACATTTTCTCTCTAGAATTTGAGCTGAACTACTATTCCAAGCAAAGAGTTCGAGACACTGAGCTGTTGCAGTTGGTATGTTTCAGATGAGATGTTGCTGGCATGTCTGGTCCTGAAAGATTGCATGGTATTTTTCACAGAATATTGTTATTAGCCTTCATCTGCTGGCTAAATTCCAATTTGGATAATTACAGTCTGCTATCTAAATTCTCTAAGCAGAGTATGTTAAATAACCTTCTACACTCCCTTTCCTAATCTTCTGAGGGGCCTTTGTGAGATTTATTAAGCAATAGTTCTGCTAAAAGGCAACTGCTTCTAAATGCTAAGGCAAAGTGGCTGTTTTAGAAGGTGTGTTGACCACTGAATGCTCAGTGATAAATTACATAGCGGCATAGGTGGTACTTGCCATGTAGGAGGAGTTCCTTAGCACTGTAAAAAATGAAAAGGAAACTACCTCCTTATCAAGATAGCTGTAATTTAATTTAGAGTTAATGGAAACATTGTAGATAAACAATACAGTATGTTCTACACAAGAAGACAAGTATGAGCCTGGAGAAATCTGCATAGAAAGTTTTGGAAAAGTTACAAGATTCTGAAGGTTTAAATAAAGATTTCTTATTCAAGATGAGGGACAAATACATACAACTGTAGTACACAGGAGAATGTAGAAAAGTGTAAAGCTGTGCAAAAGCTGGGTTGGTCCAAATACAGTGCAGACAGCACAAAAAATCTAATGTTTAAGATCAAATTGTATTGAAGGATCTATCCCCAAACTTCCAATTATTTCTTAATTTTTATCAACTTAACTTGCCTATCTTAAGGGGGCAACAAAGTTCCTGGGAATTAGATTTCACTAGGAGAAAAAAAAAAAACCTGTCTTCAGATAATGCTTGTCTTTTACCAGCTTTAATGAGATTAAGTGTACATCTTACTGATTTTTCAGTATTGGGTCTATGAATCTATTACTGTACAGTTTGGGAATGAGACTACGTAATATTTTAAAAATTGCCAGAATAAGTGTTTTTTCATACATGGACAAGATAATTTTTCTGAGAATTATCCTACTTTCACAATTGTATAACTTTTTATTTTGCATTTATATATGGGTTATCTCTGCATTTCAGCTCATTAATGTATCATGTCTTGCATCTGAAATCAAATATTTCCTTGCTGCCTACGGGAGTGAATAATCTTGTTTAAAATGCTGAAGGATACAAAAAATTAAACCCACAAGTTGACGTGCGGAATTAGACTCTATAACTCGAAAGTTATAAAGTAGGTATGTTTATTGCGCGCAGATGCACGGGGGATCGCTCCTCCACAAGCGTGCATACCCGAAGTGACGAACCATCTCACATTTATACAATGAACAAATGAATATTCAACTAACGCCTATACATATTCGTTACCTAAACCCCGCTTCGTATGTTAATTAGCTTATCAGTCCGTTTCCTGGAATGTGGTGGTCTTGCAGGTTTGTAGGTGATTCATGTTCTTGTGACCACCCGATCTTCTTCAGGTGATTGTGACCACCCAATCTTTTCCAGCAAGGAGACTTAGCACTCCCTCCCTCTAGATAGCATTTGAATGTCTCTCATCTTTTCTTATTCTCTTTTAAATAGCCCCTTTGTTAGAGGAAGAAGGGCAGGCGTCTCCCCTTTGTTAGAGGAAGAGGGGCAGGCGTCTCCCCGTCTCCCCTTTGTTAGAGGAAGAGGGGCAGGCGTCTCCTCAAAACTGTGGTTGTCACCGCACCCATGACTAGTCACCATACCCACATTCCTTAAGCAGACACATACAATCACAATCCATGTCCATTATCCCCATTTCACATTATTTCTCCATATCAAAGTGACCAACTGTGTCAACATTGCCATTTAGACCCATGCATCTGATCAGTGTCTCATCCTTCTGAGCTTGCTGACCATCTATGTTAACTTCTGAAACTTTCTCTGTGTCCATTCATGCAATTCATGGAATACCACAATACCACCAAACTTACACTGTTACAAGTGCTGAAGTAATTTGCTTCCTACAATCCAGCAGCACATTTCAGCTGAGAGGCAGGTTCTTGAATTGCTGTTACACAACTGCAAAATAAATACTTGAGGATGTGTGTTTCCCCTTTCGCTTACTCCTGGCTGTGAACTCAGTCCTTTGTAATAGCATATTTTTCCTTTTTTCTTATTTCTGTGAACTCCTAAAAAATGTTTCAGTTTCAGAAAATGGAATAAAAAAATAGAATAGTCCCACATGCCTCTCATTCTACAAATTTCAGACTTAGATACAAATTTGAGAAAATAAGTTCTATATTTGCAAAAATAATAAGAAAAAAGTAATTGCTACTTGTTTCTGCCTTTTGAGAAGAATGTACTGTAGTTTACTAGTTAACTGACTAAATTAAGGATTTTAGTTTTGCCTTTGAAATATTACTTCTCCTACCCAATGCAATTTAAACACCTGTGTATTGAAACTGCTTACGCAACCTCACCAAAATCAATATTTGCTACTGTTTCCATTATAATCCTTGTGGTAGGATTTTGTTTGTTTGGTTATTTTGTTCTTATTTGAGAAGAGGTTTGGGAATCCTTTTTATCTCAGCATAATTCTGAGCTTTCACAGGCAATGGATGACTTTCCCTGCTGGGAGTGAAAAAGGAGGAAAAAGAGCCAAATGATCCTTGTGTGTGCATTTAGGGCAACATGTTCTGGCCTGACTCCAGAGACATTGCTCCACAGAGACAGATAAAGGACAGTTTGAATTTCAGTTCGTAATATACTTTGTGATCCTTTGGGTTAAAAGTTGCTACTTCTATGCAAATATCGCTTCAATAGCAAGCCATACAATTCTTTCAGGTATCCTTCTGTTGTTTTCTCCCCTCAGCTGGGAGGTTTATCTGTTGGTGAGCCAGCCTAGCTGCTCACCTGTACAGAGCAAGCAGACCTGCAGGGAAGCTGGATGCTCCTCCACAGAGCACAAAGCAACCATGCGGAGTGGAGCATCCTCTGTGCTAAGCAGGCCGTTTCCCACCATATTATAACAATTTCACACTACATTATATTGTGAGCCTTAAAAGACTGAATGTCCCCTTTGAACATTCAAAGGTTTCCTACTATACTAGCTCATTGTTATTGCTTTTTACATTGCCTTGTGGCAAATTAGCAGAATATACTGTAAGAAAAGGAAGATCATCAGCATCTTATTTGCATACAAACATCATATTATTTTCAAATTATCCTCTTTATGGTTCTCATTTTCCTAGGATGTTTTCTTCAGTCTGTATGAAGTTTGCCCATTGTATCTGTATTTTCCTATTAATGTTTTGTTGCATAACATAACAGATTTTTTTTTTTTCTACTTTTTTTCCCCCTCCTTAAATATAACAGCTAAATTACACAACGGTAAAAACATCACCAGTACTTCACTATTAAGTTTTACCAATTTATACCAAGCTAGTCAGAAAATTTAAGACAAAAGTGATAAAAGCTTTCAACAAAAATGCAACTCTTTCTCACAGCATAGAAAATCTTGGAGGATGGCTTCAATATTCCTATCATCATTGTCACTTTGCCTAAAATTTATAGTAAATTTCTCAGGCTCATAATGCCTTTGGCAACAGCCCTCGTGCTTTCCTCTCCACTAGAGAAGAACAAGAAAATGCAGTCATGATGAAGGCCAGTTTCCCTAGCAGCCAGCTTCCTTACTTTAGTATGGTCATGGGTCTCTCTGGCTTATGCTTGTTACTGTATTGTGCTCACGTTGTATGATATCATTTGTCTTTTGAGGGACATATGAATGATAAGGGAATGGGAGGTGATTTTTGTAAGAGTAACATAATGAAAGAAAGCTAAACTATGTACAGTTACAAGTGCCTTCATTATTGACGATGTCTGAACTGCAAACATGCTGAGACATAATGGGGAACCGCAGCTTCAGGGAGCCGTCTGTAGATCTCAATGCAAAATCATTCAACCCAGCAAAGTTAAAGCAGAAGGAGGCCTATTTTAGCTCTTTTTCTTTCAGCTGGAAAAAGGCTTTCTAAGGAAGTTTACAGCGGAATAAATAGATTTCCATTTTACCTCAGTTCTGCCTTATCTTGACAGACCTTCTTTAGGCAGTGACCTGGTTTCCATAGAGTATTTAATATTAAAATTACACCTCTGATAGAGAAAATATTAATGTATTTCCTGAAGGAAAGTTTGATTACAGCTTTTGAAAATAGGGCAATAGTAATTATGACATCTCTTAAGTTATATATTCTTGAGTTTACTACCTGAAAAATATTTCAGGTAGCTGGTATTATTAGTATTTATAATGGGAAGTCTCAGAACCTTAAAATGTTAGCAGTGAGAAAAAGTTAAAACAATCTTTGAAGCAGAGTCTTTTTGTCCATTGCTTCATACCTATACATGTCAGATTAGGACATGTACAGTCCTAAAATATGTACAGAAAACAAAATAAATAGTTTTAAATGAAACTGTTAATTGCCTCACATATTCTAGGTATTAGGTAAGTACTCTAAAGTGAGTCATTAAAGAAATTAGTATAACAATCACCTGTAGTTACTATTTGCTCAGCCATTTCAATAGGCAGGAAACAGAAAAAAATAGTTAAATAAATAAAAGATCCTGTGTCAAGTCTTTAAAACACAGTATCTTGCACAGTTTACCATACATACCACACTATTTCTGGATACATGCAGTTCCTTGCACTGCCAAATACTGAAACAAACAGCACCACACTTCAGTATTGTGCTGCATACGAATCCAAAGTTCATTGAGCCCATTGTAGACTTCACAGGGCTTCAGGTCCATAGCAGCAACTAAAAATAAGCAAAACAGGCTTCACAAATATAAGTAGGGAAACAGGTAAATCCAGTACTAATAATTTGAAATTATAACACACAAAAAAATATTTCCTTTTCATTGCTAAAAAGAAATTACGGTGTATGATCATATAACCATGGAGTGACATTCAAAATAAGCCACAAATGTTCTATGTTGAATTAGTAGAAAGGGAAATAGGTGTGTTAGGGAGAAGGTGACACCCAGGCAGATGATCTGCCTAGTGGTTTGATTTATTTTTATTTTAAAATTCAGTTCTCTGTACCACTGATCAGAAGCAGCGTGTTTAAAAGCTGCTCTTCATGCAGTATCAGCTAGTAAATATTGGCACTGCTTTGAGGTGTTAGTAAAGAACTAGCATTCTTTCGCAAAATACCAGTTTTCTAATAATCTCTGGCACAACTGTCTGTCTTAAAGAATTTTCATAGTGCTGCTTAGACATAAAAAACATGGTAGTTGTTTCTAGTTAGTGGATATTTTGGAGTATGTTTAAAAAGCTTTCATGCTGACTGAGGATTTTAAATGCCCTTTTCAGTCTGTATTTCAGTCAATATGTTTGCTCTCACATACATTTATACTATTAGTGGGATGTAACACATTTTGTAGCAATTAAGAATCAGACCCAGTTTTCTCAGTGGTTTCTCTTCGTCATATTCTGTGTTCAAAATTATTTATTAGAAAGTGGGATTATTTGTTAGATTCAGTCTCTTTCCTGATAACAGGTACCTTACCTTGCCCATTTCTAACTGAATTGTTTTACTTACATGTCAGATGTGATTTTCTCCATTTTGGGATAACAGCCTTACTTTCAAATACAGACAATGCAACTGTGACACAGAGATGCTGTTGTAGGAACTCCTGGTGTAAAAGTCCACTAAGAGAATATGAAGTGAAAGTAAAATGCAAATATATTATATGTGAAGCAGAACTTGTGGGAAGAAAAAAGAGGAGGAAAGATGTTCCCAGAACAAATTCTAGAGGCAGGTGATCCAGAACAAATTGATTAGACACAGTCTGTGATATTTTGATTCACAGTATTTATGATTTTTTTAACTCTATCATGCATTGCACTTTGGGTTATCTTCTCTCACACAATTTATTAACAGTTGTTATTTCATCAGTATATTAAGTCCATGCAAAATCTTCAGTCATTAGCAGTACCATGCATTAGATTCATAAATCTTTCAATGCCACTTATGAAACCTTTCGGTCTCCCAGTCCTAGGTGGTTTTGGTAGACTTGGTTGAATTTTGGTTACATGATGGATATTCTGCTTATCAAGCTGTAACCTATTATTTATTAGTATCATACTTAAGATACTTTCTACTTCTATGAACAGGCATAATATATTCTTTACTATTTTTCAGGCATTCAAAAGTTGCTTTGATCTGCTCAGTTGCTAGAGAGAAAAGAGGCTAGCCCATTCAAGACAAACCAAAAAAAAGCAGAACAAAATTATACCTTGAAATTAAATACATATAGACACTGACTTTTCAAATAAAAGACCTTTGTTACTTGCAAAATATCTGACAGATAAATAAGGCATCAGAAAGAAAGGAGAAAAGGAAAATATCTGGAGTGAAAACATGTTAATGTTTTAATGTGTGAATGCATGTAAATTGAGAAAAAGTACAGGGGATCTAGTACAGTGAGCAGACCAGCTTATTTAGCATAAGGTCTTGTGGACAAGTTTGGATTCTTTTTGGTGTTTTAACTTTTGGGATTCTTTCAACAATTTTCAACCTCTGTTAAACTTTTTTTTTTCAATGTACTTAATGCTTTTGTCCCAGACTTTAAACTACCTTTAATTCTGCAGTGTCATCTCTGGTACAGGCTGGGCCCTACTGTATGCAGTCTTCTAGATAAGACCGCTCCATTAAACAGCATTTCTAAATGATCTTACATATTGATACACCACCCCATGCTTTAGTATCTAGCAGTGCTATAATCTGTAATGCATGTTTTCTTTTACCAATGTCATGAGGGAACACTATAACCCAGGGGTCCTCAAACTTTTTACACTGGGGGCAGGCGTGCGGATGAAGTGGCAGGCAGTCGTCTGCGGCTGTTTGGTTCCCCGCCCCCAACCCCCTGAGGGGGGGGGGGGGCGGGGGATGGGCAGGGGGGTTCTGTAAATACCGGGGGCCGGATTAAGGACCCTGGGGGGCTGTATCCGGCCCACGGGCCATAGTTTGAGGACGTCTGCGTATAGCCTATTACCTTGCTTGCAGGTAGAAAGTCTTTCTGGAAGTCAGTTATGGGCCAGATTTTTAAAGGTACTTAGGTATCTAATGGCACAGGAAAGTTCCTAGTGGAACTGACAGGAGCCTAAATGTCTAAGTCTCATTATTTCAATATGTATTAGGTATTACATTTTTCAAAATCTTGCTGTGGTTTATCTGGGTTTTCAGACCCTAAATACCTTTTAAAAATCCTAAAGATTTTTTAAAATGTCCAAAGTGAATTCCCAAAGTTACAGAAGTCTTTGGTCAAGCAGAAAGATGAAGCCATGTCTCCTGATTTCAGAACACCTCTGTTAACATTGCATCCATGATTAATTCTCTCATTTTATATGAGTAAATGTAAAATAGTAATCATGTTATCTTACATAACTTACTATGTATAAGGGAATAGTCTCCAAGAGTTGGGTTTTTTTTTTTATATTATTGTAAATTGCTTTTTTTTTCTAATAAGATACTGGGTTGCATACCACTCTTCAGTACTGATCTGCCATCCATCTAAAATAATCAGATTAGTGCAGTAATTATTCTTTTTTTTTTTTTTGGTTTTGTTTAGACTGCAGTCTTTTCAAATCAAAATTTGTGTCTTTCATGTCTCTATACAGTGTATAGAACAACATACACCTTTTATATATCAATATTAGGAGTGTTGTCACATAACAATGGTGGAAGCTATGCATGTAGTTAATTCAGTGGGTCTAATTATTTACTGTTTGGTGCTGCTTTTGAAAAGCATAGTTGCTATGAATGATATCAAAATATATTTCTGCATTTTGAATGGCAATAACAATTTAAGTCCATTTTTCAAAGAATTCATGACAAAAGGACATTCACACAGATGAAGAATCAAATCTTATCTCTGAGGAGTTCTTGGCCTGGAAATAAACTGGACTTCAAGAGTTTTTAATCTCTTAAGCATGTTTCAATTGACTGGCTAATGATTAATCAAAATGCATGCAAAAATAACCTGCCTGATTAACTTCAAAGTTGATTGGGGTTTTTCTGGTTGTTGGTTTGGGTTTTTTTATATTAAAGTCCAAAATAGAAAATATTTCTCTTTAATGTCACAAACAGCTTCACACTTCCTCATATTTTCATCAATTATCAACCTGTAACTGAGAAAAAATTGGTGTTTTCTTGAAAGATTTTTTTTCTAGAATGAGCTAAGGAACAAAGAATTCTCATATTATAGCTAAGATATTCTGTAAAAATATGTCTACCAATCTGTAAATACTCTGACCTTTTCTCAAATATGCATTGTGAAGGTCTGTATTTTTGTCCACATTCCATTTAATAAAAGTGGAACGTGTGCCTTTGCCAGGTATTAATGGTAACTTTGACATCTGCACCCTAAACTCCCTTCTCTGGGCTGCAAAAAATACAATTAATCACATAATACACTGAAATGTGCAGAAATCTCAGAAAAAAATGAGCCAAACCCCTTTTTTCCCCTCTTGGTACCCATTAAAATCTGTAAGTAAAACAGGCCAGCCAAACAGCCAGTATGGAATGACCAGCGTTGTAATAAAGAACATACTAAAGTATTTATTATTAGTATGCTTCTCCATTACATGGCTATTATTTAGTCAAGAATAGATATGTAAGATTCTAATTATTTTTTATCTCCATTTCTCATTCTTATAATCATTTTGCAGTGGTGAAAGGGGCTGCAAGGCTGTGGAAAGTCAGACTGGATGCAGAGTAACAGAGACTTAGGTTCTAGCGTTTGTCTTGCGCTTTCACATTTCAGCTGTATGTAAATGTTTTGTCCCGATATGTAGTTGCTATATCAATTACAAACTCAAATACATCCTTTATTATATATAATAAATATTATATAAAATATAAATATATATTTATATAATAGAGATACATACTACAACAAATATATAATATGAATAATTATTATCAATAAATATTGTACCATAAATATAAACTTCAAATTATTTTTTTTCTGAGGTTTGGACAGTTTTGTCTGTTTGCTACAGTTGCATTGGCCAACAGTTATAATACTCAAGGCAGGGTATTCTACTTGCAACTTTTCAGCCATCTTTTGTTTTGATGTATAACTCAAGAGACAGAGAAAGAATTTAAGTGATTGTTAGAGCCTGAATCAAGGACATT
Source organism: Falco rusticolus (assembly GCF_015220075.1). NCBI lineage: Eukaryota > Metazoa > Chordata > Aves > Falconiformes > Falconidae > Falco > Falco rusticolus. The sequence goes on from NC_051189.1 coordinate 21,920,634, forward strand.
TTATGGCTTGTATTCTTGATCTTCCTTTCTCTCCCAATGAATATTTCTTTCTATTTTTCTATCTTCTTTTTGTTAAACAGCAATAGAATGAATACAAATGGAGGATTGGAGAATGTCCAAGAATCATAGCCTGGTGTTTAGGGAAATCTAGAAGACAAGTGAATTCCCTCAGGCAGAATAGAGAACTTCTGAACCAGGAAGAATACTATAATTATAAGCTTCATTGTAGTGTTTCTATTTATTTTCTGTTGTCTTGGAAGTTTTTAAGGACAGAAAGAGGAGCAGTGTGTTACATTGACTTGGTGTATTTAGGGTAAAGTTGTGACCCTCATAGAATTTTATGAGACCTAGTCTATTAGATATATTTTGAGAATGTCCACTAGTTGTTCAGAGGATGTGAGCAAAGGGATGGCCTTACCCTGTCTGGGTCAAATCTAGGCTAAGGATCAGATAGTTGCTCAGCATCTCAATCCCATCCATACTGAAGCACAGCAAGGCATGTTCAGAGTGGATTTTAGGCATCTGAGGAACTTTTACATAAGATACTGAGTAACTTTTGAGTGTATTTTCTTCCTCAAAAAACACATCAGTGGGAAAGGAGACTTCTCGATCATAATTTTCATAGAGATAAAATTTCAGTACCGAAATCCCACTTTATCTAGGAGTGAGGAACACACTAGAAGTTAAGGCAATATTTTATAACAAAAATCCACACAATTTAGTGTGGATAGGTAACTCAGATGCCAAATCCATCTCTTCTTAACATTGTCCTATCTTGCAGAGTGTTATTTATGTGATTTGTTCTGATTTACATGAATAATTTCAGTTGGCAACTTCAAAAGTATTAAGCAGGAAAAACAAAACCAAACCCAGAGTAGTGTCATGACTGATGCTGATTCACACCAGACGTTAATCTGTTTTGGAGCTCCACAGAAATCTTTTTCTGAATATCTAGTCTTTATTCTTCTTGGCTAAATGAACTTAGGGTTTTAGGGTTATTTTACACGATGTTCTTTTTTATGGTGGCCAAGCAGACTTAGGAGGTTTCACATTTAAGATGCTCAAAACTTCAGATGTACTTTGACTCCAATTCCAGTTGCTTCACTGGCTTTACAAGTAACTTATTTAATCTCCAAGTTAGTATAACACTTCTGTATTGCCCAATACTTTCTAAAAACACCCCTGTAGGTGAAAGGAATATTTGGATAACATCAACACTTACCCAGTGGACAGAGCACATCTTGGACATGATTTGCTACTTATCTTTATGAACCATCACTGTATGGGGGGGATTTGCAGGGTGGAGAACTGGAAAAAGTTTTATTTATTTTTTTTACTAAGTCAAAAGAGCATGTACTAAAGATATATCTTAATAATTATGAAAAAGTAAACCACCATGGCTTAAATTTCTTGCATTGGGAACTGTTTGAATAACCAGGATTAAACAACTATTGCTGAATTATATATGGTTTGTTCCAGGAATTATATTTTCTTATGACTTCTCTCAGTTTGCTGTATGGGTATTTAAAGAAGTGTGTGTATCTTATTTTCATGTGGGTGTCTACCCCTTCCTTCTCCCTGATTTTGTAAATTCCAAAAATATGAATGCAACAGAAGTAATTCACTGGGCACTGCATGAAACAGCTATGTGCGAAAAAACAGTAACTGCTCTGTTTCTCATAGCTGAGTTCAAGCCAATGCAACTCTTTGTGCTATTAGGGATTAAACCTTCTCTATTTTGTGCTACAACGTCTGCAGAAAAACTTGGCATGCACATGGACCTTCTTTATCAACTATATTGCTGAGAGAGAGATCTCCTTTCATTTACCATACACTACTGCTGAAACTAAAGCAGCTGGACCTTGTTTTTGGTGTGGGTTTACTTTTTGTTTTTTTTAAGAAGAAATGTTCACAACAATAATACTAAAACAATATTTCAGTATTCGAGAAGTAGTGAATGCAGTTCATTTGCTTTATTGTTAGTGCATTTTGATAATGGAAAGTTAGTCTCTCACTTCTTTAGTCTGCTACTCTTGGCAGACTGCTGGCGTTATTTATCCTGCATTTACTAATTCATTGTCATAAAACTGACAGCTTTTAAAATCTTTGTTTGTGGGTCTAAACTGTATGAGATGAATACAATGTGAGTTCTGAATTGCATTAATTTCATCATATATAAACCATTCTTTTTACAAGTCACACATAGCTTTTCTGCTTGTGTAATACTTCTAATGCATAGTATATTGTAAAATAAATGCTCAAACCTTTATGTGAAATTAATTAATTTATTGCTACAGCTTCACTTTTACTGAAAAAATATTTTGTAAGCAGAAAAAAAATCCTTTTCATTCCCTGAAGGCATAACATCGGGACCAATTAATATTTGCATAGTAGTCTATGATCTGGAGCTGAAATCCTAGGGAAAATTATGAAACATCTAATCTTTATGCTGCATAATACCTATCTGTATGTTCTTCTGTGTCTGATCCTGCACACACAAGTTTAATTTATTTACAGTGAAATAATCATATTAACTCTTTCCTGTTCTTTCCCTCTTGAACTGAATGGCAAAATTCCCACAGGACTTGAAGACCAAGACAGATTTTCAGTATGTAAAGTTAATTATGTGGCTAGATTCAATTACATGGGTATCACAGAACAAACAACATTTACTTGCTCCCTTAGTACTGTTGTCTTCCCTCCCATCTTTCCAGAGGCCATCTAAAATAAAGCATGCTCTAAGCTACAGCAGAGCTGTTCGAATACTATCTGTGTGTGGCTTGTGTTTAACTTAGGTAAAAGCTTAGATAGCCTCCAGCGGATTTCTTTTTTCAACAATTCTGAAGTCATTTCAGCCAGATTTTATAGATTTCACAGAGATCACTTTGCAGAGTGCACATCCACTTTTACCGAGCACTTATCATAAAAAGCAGGAAAAATGTGCGTGCAATGAATACATATGTATAGGATTGGTTTTGCCTTCAGAAATTAACTAACATAATAGGCAAAAGTGCTGATGAAACAACCATTGAGTTAGAATATTTTAATATATTAATCAATTATATAAATATACAATTGAACTGGTGTTTTAATTATTAATGTTATAGAACACTTCAGTGTTAAATGCTATAGCATACTTCCTAGAGACTACTTCCAGAATGTTTTAGAGCAAAAGCAAATCTAAGTGAAGAAGAAAAAAAAATCCCATTTCTTTTATTTTTTTACACGATGATTTTAAAAGCTTATTAGGTAAAGTGTAGATATAAAAAACACTGGAATGTGCAAAGAAGGAGGAGAAAACAAAAAAAAAAAAGCAGAGAAATTCAATGCAAACAAATATTAACCCTTTATATGAAAACCTTGCTCCCACTTGATGTCAGAGTGTCTTCAATAGCCTTATGCATAAAGCTGAAATTACATTACAATAAATTAAAGTTCGGCACATACTTAAAATTAGGCAATTAAACTTAAGTACCTCCCTAAATTACAGGGATTTTTTTCTTCTTTTTTTCTGGACATTTCTCAGACATTATCATATGAAAATCTCTGGGCAACAGAGATAGCTGTTACTTCTTTTTCTACTCATGTGGTACACAAAAGCTATGATGGGCTGACCCAGGCTGGGTGCCAGGCACCCACCAAGGCCGCTCCATCACTGCCCTCCTCAGCTGGGCAGGGGGAGAGAATGTATAACGGGAGGCGCATGGGTCGGGGTGAGGGCAGGGAGAGATCACTCACCAGCTGCTGCCGTGGGCAAAACAGACCTGACTTGGGGAAAACAGTTTTATTTATTACCAACCAAACCAGAGTAGGATAGTGAGAAATAAAACCTACATCTTACAGGCCCTTCCCCTTTCCCGCGCACAACTTCACTTCCGGGCTCCTCTCCCGCCTCCCCGCCCGCGGCGGGAACGGGGCTGGGCCAGTCCCTGACGCTGCCTCTGCCGCCCCTGCCCCTCAGGGGGAGGCTCCTCACACCCTGCCCCGCTCCCGCCTGGGGTCCCTCCCACGGGACACGGTCCCCCATGGGCTTCTCCAACGGGAGCCCTGCCCAGGGGCTGCAGTTCTTCACAGACTGCCCCGGCGTGGGGCCCTGCACGGGCTGCAGGTGGGGATCTGCTCCCCCGCCACCCTCCATGGGCTGAGGGGCACAGCCTGCCTCAGCGGGGGCTGCACCACGGGCTGGGGGGGAACCTCTGCTCCGGCGCCTGGGGCACCTCCTGCCTCCTGTGCTGACCTGCGGGTCGGCAGAGTTGTTTCACTCGCATATTCTTGCTCCTTTCCTCTGGCTGCCATTGTGCTGTTTTTTCCCCCTCTTAACTACATTATCCCAGAGACAGTACCACCATTCTGATGGGCTCAGCCTTGGCCAGTGGCAGGCTGTCTTGGAGCTGGCTGGCATTGGATCTGTTAGGCATAGGGGAAGCTCCTACTGGCTTCTCACAGAAGCCACCCCTGTAACCCCCCTTCTATCAAAACCTTGTCGTGCAAACCCAATAGAAAGGCAAAGAAATTGGAAGAATTTGACTATAGTTGGGATTTTGATGACAATGCACATTCACTTTCTGACCAAACTGCTAAGCAAAAGATCTTTCCTGTGTTATATTCTTTAATCTGAAGTAAAGAAGCTTTTGAATTGTTTTATACTAAGGTGTGTAGGTTTGTGTTTGGGGTTTTTTTCTGCACTGTTGGAAAATGAGTGTGCTTTTGCAAGCCTCCTTTGTATGATTTGCAGTCTGTCAGTGATAAAGTTTTCCCATCCCAGATTCTTTGCAATTCTCTTAAGTATCCACCCTATTTTTTTATTGGTAAATCTGCAATGAATGCATCAGGATTCCTAGCCCTTTTCTCTAATCTCTCAAAGCTCCACTTATTTCCCAGAAGGTCCATTACCTTTTGGTTGTAAACTGCCATTCTATAGGCCATAATGCATTCATTAGTTCTTCAACACTGTTTATTACTACTCAGAATTGATCCTTCCAAATTATTTTGAAAGCCAGAGTGCATTTTCAAGAATAGTGTATTGGATTTTTTCTTTCACTCTTGCTGTGCTCCTGTGTGACTCAGACTTTATTGAAATATGCCTTTGGCTTTCATAGTATCTCAGTGTCTTCACAGAAGCATAGAATCATAGAATGGTTTGGGTTGGAAAGGACCTTAAAGATCATCTAGTTCCAACCCCCCAGCCATTAGCAAGGACACCTTCCATTAGAACAGGTTGCTCAAAGCCCCATACAACCTGGTCTTGAACACTTCCAGGGATGGGGCATCCACAACTTCTCTGGGCAACCTGGTCTAGTGTCTCACCAATCTCACAGTAAAGAATTCCTTCCTAATTCTAAATTAAATCTACCCTTTTCCAGTTTAAAGCAATTCCCTCTTGTCCTATCACTTCACACCTTTGTAAAACATCCCTCCCCAGCTTTCTTGTAGGCCTCCTTTAGGTACTGGAAGGCCACTAGAAGGTTTCCCTGGAGCCGTCTCTTCTCCAGGCTGAACAACCCCAAATCTCTCAGCCTGTCTTCATAGGAAAGGTGCTCCAGCCCTCTGACCATCTTTGTGGTCCTCCTCTGGACTCATTTTAACAGATCCATGTCCTTCTTGTGTTGGGGGTCCCAGAGATGAACACAGTACTCCAGGTGGGTTCTCATGAAAGTAGTAGAGGGACAGAATGACCTCCCTCAACCTGCTGGTCATGCTTCTTTTTATGTAGCCCAGGATTTGGTTGGCTTTCCGGGCTACAAGCTCACATTGCCAGGTCATGTTGAACTTCTTGACCATCAATACTCCCATTCTCTTTCCGGCCTGTATTTGTGCCTGGGATTGCACTGACTCAGATGTAGGACCTTGCATTTGGCCTTGTTGAACTTGAGGTTTGCACAGGCCCACCTCTCAAACCTGTCAAGGTGGCATCCCTTTCCTCCAGCATGTTGACCACACCACTCAGCTTGGTGTTGTCAATAAACTTGCTGATGGTACACTCAATCCCTGTGCCCATATTACTGACAAAGATGTTGAACAGTGCTGGTTCCAGTAGCAATTCCTAAGGAACACCACTCATCACTGGTCTGCACTTGGACGTTGAGCTGTTGAATTAAACTCTTGGAATGCAACCATCCAGCCAGTTCTTTATCCACTGAGTAGTCTATTCGTCAGATTCATGTCCCTCTAAAGTCACGTAGGGACAGTGTCAAAAGCTTTGCACAAGTCTAGGTAGACGACGTCTGTTCTTCCCGTATTCACCAATGCTGTAACTCCGTTGTGGAAGGCCACCAGATTTGTCAGGCACAATTTGCCCTTCGTGAAGCCATGTTGGCTGTTACCAATCACCTTATTTTTCATGGATCTTAGCACAGCTTCAAGGAGGTTCAGCTCCATGATCTTGCTGGGCACAGAGGTAGGACTAACTGGCCTGTAGTTCCCCTGGTCTTCCTTTTATCCTTTTTAAAAATGGTGGTTATATTTCCCCTTTTCCAGTCAGTGGGAATTTCAACGGACTGCCATGATTTCTCGGATATGATGGATAGTGGCTTAGGCAGTTCATCCATCAGTTCCTTCAGGACTTGTGGATGTATCTCATCAGGTCCCATGGACTTGTGCATCTTCAGGTTCCTTAGATGGTCTCAAACTTGATTCTCTCCTACAGTGGGTGGTCCTTCATTCTCCCAGTCCCTGTCTTTGCCCTCTGTGACTTGGGCGGCGTGGCTGGAACATTTGCCAGTGAAGACTAAGGCAAAAAAAGTTGTTGAGTACCTCAGGCTTTTCCATATCCGGGGTAACCAGGTCTCCTGTTTCCTTCGGGAGAGGGCCCACATGTTCCCTGGTCTTCCTTTTATCACTGATGTATCTATAGAAGCTTTTCTTGTTGCCCTTGATGTCCCTGGCCAGATTTAATTCTGTCAGGGCTTGATTTTCCTAACCTGATCCCTGGCTGTTCAGGCAATTTCTCTGTATTCCTCCCAAGCTACCTGTCCTTGCTTCCACCCTCTGTAGGCTTCCTTTTTGTGTTTGAGTTTGTTCAGGAGCTTTGTGTTCATCCAGGCAGGCCTCCTGGCTTTTTTACCTGACTTCCTCTTCATTGGGACACATCACTTCTGAGTTTGGAGGAAGCAATCCTTGAATATTATCCAGCTGTTTTGAGCCCCTCTTCCCCTCCAGGCTTTTATCCCATAGTACTCTTATCAAGCAGATCCCTGAAGAGGTCAAAGTCTGCTCTTCTGAAGTCCAGGGTAGCTAGATTGCTGTGCACCGTTCCTTCTTGCCCTAAGGATCTTGACTTCCACCATTTCATGGTCACTGCAGCCAAGGCTGCACTTGAGCTTCACATTCCCTACCAGCCCCTCCTTGTTGATGAGAACAGGGTTCAGCATAGCATCCCTCCTCATTGGCTCCTTTGTCACTTGGAGAAGGAATTTATCATCAATGTATTCCAGGAATCCCCTGAATTGCTTATGCCCTGCTGTGTTGTGCCTCCAGCAGATATTGGGGTGGCTGAAGGCCCCCAGGGCTTGTGAACATGAGGATTCCCTATCTGCCTGTAAAGGGCCTCATCTGCACCTTCTTCCTGGTCAGGTAGCTTGTAGCAGACCCCCATTATAATGTCACCGGTACCTGCCCTCCCTTTAATCCTGACCCATAAGCTCTTGGCCAGCTCTCATCCATTGCCAGGTGGACCTCTATATACTCCATCTGGTCACTGACATAAAGGGCGACACCCCCTCCTCATCTTCCCTGCCTGTCCTCCCTAAAGAGCCTGTACCCTCCATTCCAATGCTCCAGTCATAGGAGCCATCCCACCACATCTCTGTGATGCCAGTAAGTTCATAGTCCTGAGGTATGTACACGTCTCTAACTCCTCTTCTTTATTCCCCATGCTATGTGCATTAGCATAGGGGCATTTAAGCTGGGCCCCCAGTGAAGCTGACTTACTGGCTGGAGTGGCTGGAATTCCCTTGTGCTGCTCTTCAGGTGCTCTCCTGCTGACCTGTGATCCCTCCCCAGGCTCTGGGCATCTCTTGCTGGCACTGGCATCAAACTGGTAAGAGTGGGATGGATTGAGGTTCCCCTTCCCCAGCAACTTCCATTGCTGGAAACCAAACTAAGTAATTATAGCAAAACCTAACGATTCATTTCACCGAAAAATGAGCCAAAAAGAGGGACTGCAAAATGCAGGCTACTTGCTTATGGGAACAAGCTATTTTATAGACTACGGAATATGGGGTTTTTTTATTTAAAAAAACCCCAAACTTCTAATTGCTTAATAATGGGTTCAAAATGAATATGTACATACCGTGCTGCCTTTTTAAGGTGTATCCATTTTAACTTGGCAGGGTATAGAGGGTGAGATTTTGAAAGCTCTTAGTTTTGACCTAATCTTGTTCTCATTTCAGATGCTTCTAGTGACTGCAAAAGAAGGGATTTCTGCCAAGGCTGAGTGCTGTTGAAAACCCTATCTATCCTGTTTAGTAGTACTTACCACTTTGTATTGTTTTATGAATACAAAGTCTCATATAAACAACTTAAGGGAAAAAGCCATGACTTTGGATTAACAATATTAAGCATTTCATTAGCGCCAACAGTGAATGACGGAAGAAACCACATTCAGAAAAACCCTTGTAGTCCTGAAAGTACTGCATATCCATTTAAGTTAAAATTGGCTATATGAATGAGGGTGAATAAGGTAACACAGCTTTGAGAAAGACAGAGAAAAGATGCTCGATTGTCACAAATATAGGTTTATTCTTATCACTGGTTTTATAACCAGTTACTTCTGCAGAGACAGTTTTTCTAATGAACATTTTATACTGTAATTTTGATTAAGTAAAAAGTATAAAACTTGTAAATCACTTAATCACACCTAGACCACCACATTTCCCTCATGTATTCTTGTGTTGTGTCCTAAAATCTGCATTTTCAATGAGTTTATAAAAAAGTATATTATGCAATTTGAATTTGAAAACCCTTTAACAGAATAAAAATATAATTACCATGCTAATTAGAGATTGTCTGGATATATCTGTCTTACATTTCATACTACTCTCCACTGGACTGTCAGTTGGATTTACTTCCTTCTTCCTCTTCTCTGAAACTACTTAAACAACATGAATGACAGTTAACTTGGTCTTTCATAAAAAGATCACTCAGATTATTACAGAAATTGGGGCATGGAGGAGCTCTAGATTAAATTTCTGTATCCTTTTCAACATTTTGAAACATTTTAAAATCTTGCACTCCAAACAGAGAGCCTGAAAGTGAGTCCTGGAAGTTCAAGTGTTCAGGGAATACTGAGCATGATGGTTAGAACAGGGAGGGAGTAACAGTGGCAAACTGCCTGTGTGTGGTTCTGTCACATTTTCACTGATCCTGAAAAATGTAACCAGGATTCTTTATGGAAAAGCTCCTTTTAGAATTAATTCCATCTTATCTCTTGTTCTTGTGCTTTTCGGTAGTGAACACCTGTCTTTTTTTAGAGTGTGTGTCGTCGTCGTCCGAGTTGTGTCTTATTCTGTATACCCTAATCAAACTTTGAGAGTATCAACTGCACTAAATGCATTTAACACAGCCAATATTGCTACCCCTGACAGGTCCTGCACAAGGAAGGATATGCTTGGGAAGTGGCTGCTCCATGTCACACTAATGTGGATAGGATGGAGAAGTTTGAATTGCTGCTTTTGTGTAGAAAAACAGAAGTATGTAGCTTCTAGAAAGTCAAACTCTTTGAAGCTGTAGCACTCACTTTTAAAATGTTCCTGTTTTTCTTTAATTCTGTTTCTGTGCTTCTTTCTCTTTGTGCTTCTCCTTAACTCCTTGTCCCAAAACGTAGCAAGTGTTTTTCTCACCTTTCTTACACAAGTTCCATCCACAGCAGGCTGATTTATTTCAGAGTGTTTATACAGTTTTTCAAAGGTGGAGATACTTAGCTTTGGCTTAAATCTGTATTGTAAAAGTGACCCTGCCAAAGACTGCTGTGGAGCAACTGCAAGCAGAGTTGTTTGTGTGTGTGCCAGGGCAAACTGTCAAGGGAAGAAAGGGAAAGCTGCAGGAAATGGAGAGAGAAGTCTTGGCATTGCCTAAAATGGAGCTTTCAGATTTGCTCCATTTGTGACAAATCCTTACCTCTTCTGATTTAGCTCTGCTATTTAGTTATTTATTCTGACTTGGAAATGAAATAAATAAGAAGAGAATACACATAAATGATAAATGACATTTGGGTAGAAAATATAAAAAAAATATTCTGGTTATCAATATCAAGTTGAAAGTCTAGGTAATAAGAATGAAAAGCTAGGATAATTTTGTTCCTCTTCTGACTCTCAAAATACTACGTAAAATTTTCATTAGACAGAAGTCAAAAACCAAAAAGATGTGGAAAATCTGGGCCAGTTACGGTGTGAGAACAAGGAAAGAAGCAAGAAGGAGGAAATCAAATATTGTGGGCCTTGTATTAAATTCATGCTTTCCCCAGATGGAACTGGTTATTAATACCTCTATCTTGAAAACAAAAAGGTTCTTCACGTTCCACTAATCCCCCAGCTCTGCTTTATGAGCCAGATATTTTTCCTACTAGTTTGTCATGTATGCAACGGTGCTGCAAGCAGCACACAAATTACTTGCTAAAGTCAATGACATTGCTAATTTCTTCTTACTTAGGGAACCCATCAGTGACCAGCCTAATTAAGTGCAAGTTGGATTCTAGTCCTATGCAAATACTGCTGATATATTGTACAAACTATAGCAATAGAAAGAAGAAAAGAAGACAAATAGTCCACAAAGAGCTATATGTGCTATTTTGCTCTAAAGAGAGTAAAGAAATTAGGTAAAACATTTTAGTAAGTAAAGATAGGACTTGTCCTAGGGCTATTCAATACTGATGAAGCACAACTTCAGTGGCCTATTTATTTATTTAAAATACAGATTTATTTTTGGTTTGCTTGATTAGGTTTTTTGGGGGTTTTCTCCCGCCACCCCCCACCCCACCCCCCAGACAAGAGTAGCTAGGACTGAAGTTTAAACCAAAGGGATTATCCCTGAACAAAACTGTTGTGCTTAGGATGTCATTCAATACACTTGCCTTGATCTAAGCCTTCAGGGTGTATTCAAGTATGCAATAGGAAGATGAAATATATCTGCTAGGCTAAATTCCATTATACAAGCCTATGTATTAGGGCTTCTCCATATCTGAGTGCCTTCTGTACCAGCTTTTTTTAGACAGATTTTGCTACCTACTCATAACTACAGTTTCAATCCGTATATATTCTCAATAAATGGGATTTGCCAAGGAGCTGTAAAGGAGGGTGGTCTGCCATGCCTACAGGAGTGGCCACATTCCTTAGTAAGAGTTGAGATGGAGCATAGTCTATGTCTCAATTTGCCAGCAAGCTGTACAAAAGCACCAGCAGGGAGGTGTGCCAGGTTCCCTGCACTCTCTTATATAGAGAGCAGGGGCTTGCATTTGAAGCCAGTTTTCTATGAAAACAATTTCTGAATAGTTGTATTACTTACCTCCATCACACCCTAATCAGTTTTGCACTTCTTGTACCATTTTAACAAACTTCAGCATACAGCTGGAGGTTACAGAGGTTTCCATTTCTTTGGGCTTTGTGAAAATAAGTATGGAGAGAAAAACCTAAATAGCACTTTTCCATCCTATGCCAGTAGAAAGTTTCAAAAGGAATCAGATAGACTACCAGACAATAGGAAAGCTGCCCAGATGAGTGAAAAAAATTAGGTTTGGAGAAAAAATAATTGTGATCAGGCCTTAGAATTTGCCAAATAATGTAACTACGAAATAGTCTTCACAGACCAGACTTAATAAATTTGCTGCTTATGGAATTGTTAGATCTTACTTCATTTTTCACTAGTTAATTTCTTTCTAGTTTTGAAATATTATTGTTTGCAGTATAGAATTGTATCGTTTCCAGCACCCCTCTCATTTACACTTAAAAATCGATAACAATCTAAGTATTTCTGAAGATTAGACATTGATTTAAGCACTGGGTTTTTCAGCTGTCCCATTTGAAAATATTGCCCATGTGGCTACTTTTAAAAGAAAAGTTTCAATTGCTTAACTGGGTAACATATTAAAACACTAAAATTCAATTTTTAAAGTGGATGGCAAACCATCACATCTATAGAATTTACTTGCACATATAATAATTTAAAGTAATATTTACTTGACAATAAGGTTTTAAATATAAACTAAAAATAACTAGTTCTGTCTAATCTTTGCAGCCTTTTTGGTTGCTGATTCACTATGGTTTATTTCCCTGTAACTGTCTAATATTTTGAAGTCATAAAAGAAAACAAAGGTTTCTGTCAATGTTGTAATGACTTCATATTCATGCAGGTCGTGTATATGTTTCTGATTGCCAATGTATTGTATCAGCATTAAATTGACCAGGATATATATTTCAGAAGACTGTTACTGTTGCTGCAACTTATTTCACCTCCATTATGGAATTTTATTAATGCTGTTGAGAGGACTTTGTTCTGGATTCAGTTAATTCTCAGTCCGGATAGAATGTTGAAGCTTTACACATAGCAGTATCCTTCATATAGCTGTAGAGCTGGTATAAATTAATGTAATTGTTTGTGTGCAAGACCCTCAGTATTGATCCCAGAGACATTAAATTCTGCCTTTAGTAACACTTGTATAAATCAGGAGTAGGTCCATTGATTTCAATTGCTCAGTATTTACAGTGAGATGAAACCGAGAATGTAATGTGCCCTACACATCTGAGTTTAACCTTGACACAAACACACATAGTCCCTACTTATTTGAATGAAGCAGTTAGGGAATTCAAAGATTGTATTGGTAAGTGGACAACAGTGATATCCTGAAAGGGTAAAAGAAAAAGTAGCTGAATGGCCAGTTTAAATTGGCGAAATCACAATTTCATCTTCCCTCCTGCCCGCCCCCCCTCCAAATCTTCTGCTTTTAATTTTCCTCTTCTCTTACTGGAAGTAGCTATATTCAGAGTAAGGGTGACTTTGGTGCAGTATGGATTACTCTTAATTTTGTCTCAGTTAAGAACTATTCTAAATGATGTACATATGAGTCCAGTTTCTTCTACTTGGCTCCATGAAAACAGAAGAGTTAGATGTCTAGGCTCTTAGGAGAGACTGAAGCATCATCTAAGGCAGAAAGAAGTTATTCATAACCATGGGGGTTTGGTATTTATAGTGAACAATAGTTAATTTAAGCCTGAAATAGTATCTAGGAAAACTGGGACTATGAAGAGGTGGTTAAAATGCAGCCTCAGGGTTGTAAGTGATTTATAGTGTGGGAAACACCACCGATGCTGTCTTTCACTCAGCTATGTGGACTGCAAATAAATCTTTATCGTATTTTTATACCTAATGAGACTATAATAACAAGTCTTATAAGATACTAAGCTTTCTCCAGGAAAAGAATTCACATCTTTGCTTGTGCCAGCAAAGAACCATATAGTTCATGGTGGTCTATAAATAATGATGTTGGATATTTGTTGAGCCTCAACCTTGACTGCTTCAGCTAGCTAGAACTGAAAGTTTATTCTGAAGTCTACAGCATTCTCCATAGAAGTGATTTTTATGCCTCTTGGTTTTGAAAATACATTTTATTCTCTGTTCCATAAATAACAATTCCTTGTGATATCGATATAATGATGTTTGCTAAAATTTCCTATGGGTAGTAAATATTTTCCCATTTTCTGTAGCTGTCATTAAACTGTATTCCCTGTCCAGAAAATAACAAAAGATGATAGCATGAAGTACCTATCTGGGTCATCACAATTAAATTGTATAGAAATAGATAAAAGAAAACTTAAAAGATTGGTTCCTTTCCTCTGCAGAGACTTGTTTCTCTAGGGTTTCCTAAATATGGGCATCTTTAATCTTTAAAACCAGACACCATGCTGAAACTGTCCCAGAATAAAAATATTTTTGTACAGTAAATACATTTTACAAAACTGAGTATTGCAGCTGTCACATTCATCACATTCATCATGAAAACCTCAGCATAGGAAGTTATTTCCTTCTCTGACATTAGGACCACACTTGCATGCACACACCCTTCAGACTGAGAGATCTGAACTTGGGCTGGACAAGTTGGAGTGTTTGGGGTTTTTTTGCTTCTCCCTCATGCACAGAGGAGTAACCTCTTCCTGATATAAACCCACCACTGACTGATTATTTCATAAGCAGTAATGTATTTAGCTTTATAATAATCCTTTAAAGTAAAAACAGCATCATTTTTTAAAAGAAAAGATAGAGAGGTGTCAAAAGATACAGGTGTGCATCTAGTAATAATTTCAACAGTGCATAAATAATTCCATTATTCATAATTAATTAATAAATAATTCAGCTTTATTTCCATCAGCAGATGTTTAGCTCTCAATTCAAAGGTCTCTACATTTTATGTAGAACATAAGAAAATAGTGGCAGAAAACTCGCATTCAGTTCTTAGTTTTAGGCTGAATGACCTGTTTTTTATTCAGGCATCGTATCAGAATCATTGAGCTCTTTCTGTGATTTTCGTAAGGTTCTGATAAGCATTTTAACTGGTATTAATGTTGCAGTCCCTGTTATATAGATATAGAAGTCCTTCCAGTTTTAGACTCAGGTACTTAATCTTGAAGAAATAAATTCTGTATGTCCTGATGTGAATTTTAACCTTACAAAAGCATGTCAAATTAAGAATAATTAAATTTGGGCTTTTATATTTACCCAGTTCCTTAGAAGTTTAAGATAATCCCTTCTGCCTCCCTCAGATTTTACCATCTCTGTATGACTGTGGTGAGCAAGATACAGTGAACAGAATTCCTATCATTTTTCATGGCTTCCTGAATCAGGAGGGGCTGAAAACTCAGAACAAAAAATTGGTACAGGACATCAGAGGACATTAGATTGCTTTCTTATATGGATAATTCTACTAGTAGGATGTTGTTTTCAGAGGTGAATGAAGATAACAGTAAGACTTAATTACTCTTCTAGTTTGTGGTTAATATGTTGATAAGAATTAGATGGTACCACATGCATATATGTACTAACTTCAGCATAATTTACATTGTAAGTTTTACCAGCTAAACTTGGGTGTGGAATATGGGGCTGTCTTATAATGCATTGATTTCATCCGTTATGTGAAGTACCGCAATATCAGAACTCTAATGTCAGTCATCACTCCCAATGCAAATCACCAAGAAAATTAATTCTGGATGTGCTTCTTAGTCTTCAAAACTAACTGAATTTTAATGGGATATGAAAGTGAGCATATTAGAACAGAGTAGACTTTTTGGCCCACCACTGAACCTGAGAAGTAACAAAACCCTGAGAGGAAACCTGAGAAACAATACTGGAGGCATGTACAGATACAGCGGAAAAAGATTTCTCTTCAGAGTTGCACAGCAAGGTTATAAACTAAGCAACATTTTCGTTATTCATCCACAAGGCCAATGATTAGAGAGAAGTAGCCTTCACACTACTGCTTAGTCTGCAGATACTGTTACAAAGAATTTTCCCATGAGTATCTACTAAATGTATGACGAATAGATCTATTGCACACGGAGTCTTGAAGCGATCTACAACTTAGGCATTTAAATACTGAAGAGTTAAAGTAGAAAGATGTCATTGCAGAAAGAATACATTGTTTAATAAAGCTACACTGCAAGATACCTCTGCTTCTATTTCATAATGGTAGAATTTGTCAGTTAAGTTTTTCAGCTGCTATGGCAATTTATGGCTCAGTGTGAACTCAGAACAACGCTCCACTGCTGAGGTATTTCCCCCACTGATTTTAATGCTCACCCTCATCAAACACTTACTGTAATCACTTGGAAGGAAGAACTGGTTTATAAACTATAGAAAATAGTGCATCTCTAATGTACGTAGTCAGGGACTGTGGGATGCAGATGTTCCACTGCTTACACTAAGTTTCCTGAAAGCATATATTGAGTATAGGCAAGGAAAATTAACCTTAATTAGACAAAGAATTAAAAAAAAATACTACTTATTGCCACCAGATTTAATTGGAAATTATGTGAGTCATTTAAAAGCAAAATTAGGTAAGCAAAATACAATATTATGTCCTCATTTATTAATGAAATTAAGGGGAAAATGTCTACATAGTTCATGTATCCATGAGCCCCAGTGGTCTTTTAGCATTTCTTCTTTGACCTGGACTCAGTTACATTTTTTGTTTTTCTTCTTGACTGAAATAGAATGAAATAGATGTTTTCAATATAAAACAGTGTTCTCATCCAAAATAATTTGGACTATTAGAGACATAAAAACAAAATGATAACAAAGTAGAAGCAAATTTGCACTTTAAAAGCATTTCAGTTTATCATGGGTATACTTAAAAGAAATCTTATCAATTGAGCAATAACTAGCAACAGAAGTACTTATTAGGGACAGTGATTATGGTAATCCATGAAAAGAACTGAAAAATTTTGTAAAATACATGGTTTACACATATAGTGAGACATTACTATTATACATGATTTATTCTGTTTCTATACCTTCATTAAGAGTTGGTTGTGGTTTTTTTCCAACCAACACAGGTTCTGTCTGCTGATTTTTAAAACTAACTTATTGTAATATAAAAGGCAGAGAGTTCATATATATTGCACACTTACTGAATGTTTGTCTTGTGTTTAAATTGTGTCTTTCCTCCACCTACAAAATAATGGGAAATTAAATCCTTTGAGAACTATTAAACATAAAAGGATCAATCTTAACTTCATAGCTTTCCAAGGAATTTGAAGAACATGCCAAGGAAGTTTTACTGCATGATTACCTTGTTTCATGTTCTTCTCCAAAAATTTAATTTACTGACTAATGTGGCATGCAGGAGGTAGGCCAGTCTAATTTTTACCATGCTTCATTACTAGGGCTGTAATAGCAAGTGAAGAAAATAACACCTTTTAACAAATGTGTGTGATTTCCAAACAGCAAAAAACATAGGTGTAATGTGATTCATGCCCCAGGCTATATATATATGGTGGTAAGAAAAGGTGCATTATTTTCCCATGATAAAAAAAAAAAAGCTGAGCTGAGAACATAAATTTCCACTTCCTAAGAAAATAACTGATATAAAACTGTAATTTGTTGTAAAGGAATCCATGCCAGGCCTATTAGAGGAATTAACTCATGTTTGCCCAATGTACACCTGAGAGAATGAACACATTTATGTGAACTTGTTATACAAAATGTTTGCTTTTAACAATGTTATTAAATCACTAGCTGTAGAGAATTCATAAATCTAGGAAGTATAGTTGGCAGCCATTTTGTCTTCTGTGCTGAAATTGGTTAAAGCCTTATATTACTGCTTTTTTTCCTTAAGTGATAAAATAAAAATAGATAAAATAAAATATATAAAAAAAGATAAAATAAAACTCTGTATGTTTTCTTAAGTTTCTTCATGAGTAGAGGTGAATGTACGTGAACTGATGTGTAGACACTTTTGTGTTCTTTAGTACTATAACTTGACAGAGCTAATGAACACAGTTTCATTCAACTGCTTTGCATTTGTTAGGTTTTTCTAAAATCATTTGCAGCTCTTCATGGTCTTTGTGGAGACTTATTGTCTCTACCTCCGACATGTCACTCACTGTAGGGTAGGCTGTCTGGTCCTTAAAAGTCTGGATGTCAACCTGATGCTAATACATTTGTATTTATATTTGCAGATATGTCCCATAAAGTCAGAATGGCAGCATATTCTAAGGCCATGTGCGATAGTGTTCACATCTGACCAGCCCGTAGGGCTATCATATGCTACTGTTATTTTGTAATAACAGTATAAGAGAATTTATCTAAAGATGCAAAAGATAAGTAAAACCTTTTCTTATACACAACTAATGTTTTCCTCATTTCTGAGAATGGGACAAGGACACTTGTGTCACCTAGACAAATTTTTGTAGTTTCTAATTAAGAGCCGCTCAAAAATGGGTTACATGTATTTGAATATGTAAATTTAATCCTTCAGTTAATCATGATACTGCATTATTAAGGGAACTATTTTCATATTAAAATTATCTATTATATTCTGGAAAAATAGTGTGAATGCAGAGTTAGATATATGTGTATCACATTAAATGGAAGACAACACTGGATTAATCCAGCTCCATTTGCAAATACAGTGGGAAAAACTTCCTGAATATATTACAGTGCAAATTACTGCTTATGTCCACAGCTAGCATGAAAACAAAAAAAGAAAAAACTTGTTCAATTCTTTCACAGACCTCTTTTCTAAGATATATACAATCTATATGCTTCTTTGATTTCTAGAAGACACTTCAGTGTTTTCCTTGAGATTTCTAATTTGATACTTTGCTAATTATATCAGTAAAAATGCCTTGATGATATTTTAAAATCTTTTTGCACTTCTGCTTCAGTGCTGCAATTCACACTTTGTTAATTATTTCTGTTTGGCTTGCTTTTTCGACCACTTCCAATCTTAACTCTTGCCAAGTCAGACATGAAATGTAATATGTAATTACAAACCTATGATCATACAGTAGTTCATGTTATAAAAAAAAATTTTTTGAGAAATAAAGTTCTGTTTCAGTCATCCTAACCCATACAAAATTTTAGCAAAGTACATAACTTAGATGACATATTAACTGGCAGAAGTGATATGGTTCATACTGTATCATATTTCACAGAAATACAAAATTACAGAATGGTTTAGGTTGGAGAGGACCTCTGGAAGTTATTTACTCTAACCCCCTTGCTCAGGCAAGCCCAGGTAAGGCAGATTGCCCAGCACCATGACCAGAGAGCTTTTGAATGTCTCCAAAGATGGAGACTCCACAACCTCCCTGGGCAACCTGTACCACTGCTTGATCACCCTTACGTTAACAAAAGTGTTTCTTAATGTTCAGACAGAACCTCCTGCATTTCAGTTTGTGCCCATTGTTTCTTGTCCTGTTACTGGACCCCACTGAAAAGACCATGGCTCCATCCTCTTTGTACCTCCCTTTCAGGTATTTACATATGTTGGTAAGATCCCTGCTGAGCCTTCTCTTCTCCAGGCTAAAAAGTCCCAGCTCTTTCAGCCTTTCCTCATAGGATAGATGCTCAAGGCCTTTAATCATCTTCATGGCCCTTCATTGGACTCTGTCTACTGCATCAATGTCCTTGTAGGAAGCCAAGAACTGGGCACAGTGCTTCTTCAGGTGTGGCCTCACCAATGCTAGCTACACTCGCCATAATGCTGCCCAGGACACCATTCATCTTTGCCGCAAGGGCACATGTTAAACTTTGTGTTCATCAAGACCTCAGAGCTTCTTCTGCCGAGCTGCTTTCCACCTGGGTAATGCTTAGCACGTGCTGGTGGGCAGTTTTTTTCCTAAGGACTGGGCTTTGCAATTCCTTCTGTTGAACTTCATGAGCTTCCTGTTGACTCATTTCTTCATGCTCTCAAGGTCCCTCTGGGTGGCAGCATGACCCTTTGTCATATCAGCTGCTCCTCCCAATTTTGTGTCATCTGCAAATATGCTGAAGGTATACTATGCACCAATACCCAGATCATTAATGAAGATGTTAAAGAGGACCGGACCCAGTACTGACCCCTGGGGTGCATCGCTAGTTACTGGCCTCCAGCTGGACTTTATAGCACTGATCACCACCCTCTGGGCCCAGCCATTCAGCTAGTTTTCAATTCACCTCACTATCTGCTCATCTAACCCGTACTTCTTCTCTACGAGGATTGTATGGGAGACAGAAGAATACCCTACAATGGGAAGACTGTACCATAGGAAATACAGTCACTATATTGTCATTCTTTCCGTATGGCATAAAGAAGAAAATAAACAGTTACAGCTGCTAACATGCACCGACTAGAAAATAGAACAAAACTGGATCTTTCCTGTATCTCTGCTGGAGGCCTGTTTAAGAACTATAATGGAAACTTTCCGTATGCCATTCATTTCCAGATGCACTCTTTCTTTTACTAGTTGTTTCTTGAAAATTCTTATAACTGTAGTAAAAAATATCTGATCTCCACAGCCTTTCAGAAAAGCATTTAGAAAATCAAAATTCACTTTTCAGTGTGGTGAAATCACAAAAAATACCCCACTATTACCAAGATAAAGAATTGCTAGTGATCATTTAGTTGTCTAAAAACCTAGTCAGTTAATAGCATCTTGGTTTTTGAGAGAAGCATTTTCAAGATTGCTTGTTCTTTCTTTGTACATTTGTATTTCCTGCCAATGTTCCTGGAATTTGTTAACAAATGAAAAGCTAATAGATGATAAAGGAATTTTAGGGTTTAACAGAAAGATAGTAAACACCTTGTAGTAAATATTAAGATCTTTAACAGAGTTGTGGGTATCTTTTTACACTCTATCACTATCCAGAAGAGCATGTTCCATATCTTTTAGACTCCCTCTGCTAGTTTTACACCAAGAAGTTAAACATGACAGATGCAAAACAGAGAAAAGATATCCAAGTCTGTATGAATGCAGTTAAAAATACCCAGACATCTTTAATTTATGGAATCCCAAGCAGATGGTAGAACATGTTTACTGAACTCTAGTCTCTTTTTCTCTAAAGAACTTGAAGCTTTAAATATCACAGCATGTCTCAGAATTTGGCAGTGAGGATGTGAGTTTTCTGTGGTTTCTCCTTTTTTTTTTTTTTTTGTAATTTTTCAAGTCCTAATAAGATGATCTTAAATTTAGAACACTGTTAAGATTTGTGATAGTTACAAATCTGACTCAAATTACTCATTTGAGATCTCTATGTGAAAAATTTATGTTAAAAAATGTTGTGAAAAAGAAAATGTTGACTTACCATTTTCAGTGTCTGTACTACTATTTGATTTAAGAATTCTAATTTAACAGTCAGAATGTTTTGAAGGCCAAACTTACAATTAAATAATGTAGTTTGTTTTCTTGCATAATAGGATCATAATAAGATGATTTCATTATCTTTGCACATAAGGACAATGTAGTGTTTGTCTGAAGTGTATCTTCCAGACAGACATCAATTCCTGCTTTGAGACCACACAAAACTGGAGTATGCCCTGCAGTCACTGATCGTTTGTTTCAGTCACTTATTCAGGATCCTCTTAAACCTTTCTTTTATTTTTTCTTCAGTTCAGTCAAGATGGCTTTAATTTTACTTCATTTGTTAATTGTTTTCTCTACTTGTGTAAGTTCTTGACCGTAATTCATTTTTAGAAATTAAATAACAATTTAAGTGATTTAAGGAAGAGTAATAGAAAAAACCTGGAACTACTGTTGCCACATCAGTAAGTGATATCATGTATCAGTTGCAGTTTGTACCTGTATGTGGCTTCGTGTTCATGTCATATTTTAGTAATATGTTTGGTAACATTCCTCTCAGGAATATACAATAACAGTGCTCTATACACCTAGATAACTACTAATAATTACATTGTGTTTTCATGTCCTCTTATGTAGTACACTTGTTTTGAATTACTCTGAGAACTTATTTGATATTTTAGGTAATTTGGATTTTATGAACATTTTATTCTCTCAAGCTTCAAGATGATGGAGAATGCACTGTTGGCCTTCTCATGAAGTTGTTAGTTTCTGCAAAGTGATTAGATGCAGTATGTGCTAAAGTCTGTGTGTAAAACCTCTGTGAATCTATCTGAAAAGATCAAATTGTGGTCTAGTTCCGAGTACTCCTTTATAAAAGTGCTTGACTGTCAAAACACTAACAAAACTAGCCAGCTGTAACAAGGCTTTTACCACCCCTTACCAAGTCAACTTCAATACGCCTTGACCCAGCACAGCCACCATTCCCCCACGAGGTTTCAAAAGTTTATCTACTGCCCGTGCTGTTTCTTCATCCTCTTCAGGCCAGTCCACCATGCTTCTTGCCTCAGCTGCACCCAGAGTCTTCCTTCTCTGGGCAGCCTCTCCTCATCCAGGCCTCCTTCTTCTCCTGGGGCCTCACCTACATCTGGAGCTCACTCACTCACTCACTCACTCACTCACTCACTCACTCACTCACTCACTCACTCACTCACTCACTCACTCACTCACTCACTCACTCACTCACTCACTCACTCACTCACTCACTCACTCACTCACTCACTCACTCACTCACTCACTCACTCACTCACTCACTCACTCACTCACTCACTCACTCACTCACTCACTCACTCACTTCCCTTTGCTTCTCCCACATCTCTCTCCCTCCAGTGCTCCTCAGTGCTATTTAACTACTTAGCAGGAACCAGTCACAGCTGCACATTATCCACATCAGCCAACGCCCCACCCCCCCAAGCCAGCCCACAGCTGTATATTATCAATGTTAATTAACCTGCCTTCATTCCTCTGCAATTCCTCTACACTTGACTGTGAGAGTTTCCTTAGAAGCCTAACTAAACCAGAACAGAACAGAGCCCAAGCAGTGGCTGGGACAGTGTGCAGGAACGAAGCAACAGGCAGTTTCTCAGGTGACCATTCTTCAGGATTTTTCTCTGAAGAAATTCCTGAAGCTCAGTATCCAGATGAAAGAGGGAAAATGGATTTTGGATGACTAAATTTTTATGGGCTTCTAAATGAATTCTGAAGGAACAGGCAAACTACATGTAAAACATACATATCCAAGACTTGGAACTTAACTTCTGTCTATTTTATGACTCATGTTTCAAAACTTCCATGGGTATTACTGACTTTAGATGTTTTTCTTCCTCCTCCAAAGATACATACTATCATGAAAATAAATGGTAAAAGAAAGGATTCTCATGGAAGCAACTCTGTACTCTGTGTGTTCTGAATGACAGCTGTAGTAGCAATTCAGGGATGGCTTAGTCTCAACTTTTGAGTAAGGAACGTATGGGTATGTGTATGTGTATATACACCATTTTGTATATTAAAAAATGGGGAGAACTGTGTGAAAGGTGAATTTATTCTACCTAAATCTGCAGGGTTTGCATTTAGCAAGTATAATCTTAATAAATAAGAAGAGTAGGGTTAAATATGTAACACTTAACAGTCGAATTTGACATCAGAGAAGAAAATCAGGTGGTTTGGGGAAGCAGGTTACAAGAATATGTAGAAGTGCAAATCTGCACATTTAAGATGGAGACGTATACATATATGCTTTCATATATGAATTATTTTGATCTGTTTAAAACTTCATTTTTTCTCATACATTCCTAAAATTTCCATTTCTTCGATACCACAAATATTTTCAGTAATAATTTATATTATTTATTAATCATGATATTGATTCTTTAGAAAGTTTGCAGACCTTCAAACTGCCTAGAGTAACATCAAATCTGTGTAAACATAAATAGTGTTATAAATAATACTTGACATTCTTGAAATGTATAATTTAATTTATTTCTTTGAACAATAACCTCTCAAATACTGACATTCTAAGCTTGTGAAACCTGAGTGCTGCTCGGTGGAAACTTCTAAATAATGGTTTTGAAGAAAGTGAAGTTGTGAAATAGTTCCCTTGAAAAATCTGATTGTGTGTGCTATTAATTGTCCCCTTGAATGTTCCAGTAAGCATAAGGATGAGAAATCACATCTTTTATTTTCATTAAGCACTTGTACTATTCTTTTGTGATTGCTAGTTATAAGCTTTTGAACTGCACACACAATTGATTATTTACATTGACTGTTCTGGAACTCCAGTCTTGATTCTCAAAAATGCCTGAATCTAAATGACAACAATTTGACTAAAAATTAAGGTGCGCTATTTTCAGCTGTGATCACTTCTGCCAAAGATGTCTGAAACCCAAGTGTTCATTCTCTGTTTCTCCATTTCAGCCAGTGGCTTATCAAGAGAAATATATATATTTTTTTTATTAAGGCAGTGGCTATATAAAGGAAAATATTCTTTACAGCCTAGAAGATATCACTCACTTGGTGATTTTAAGACATGGAAATGTTTTGGTTAAACAACCTGTATCTTATTCTTTCTGGAGAAACCAAAACACTTTCCTGTGTTTATAGTTTACTTCATAGCAAGACTTTGTTTTAGTAGAATCAAAATGGGAAAGTAAGCTGGTCAGAGGCATTCAATGCCTTGTTTCTGGCTTGCATATTTCTTACACAAGGGTTTTGATCAGAACTGTTGGAATTCTTTTCAAATAAGCTAAAATTATAATATTTTTGTTTAAGAACAGTTTACCTATACAGTTGGATAAGATATGGATTCTCTTATTTGCTTTTGAATACATCAGTCTGTAATTCTGAAATATCTGTTATATGCACATTGCCTTTCTGGTCCTGAGAGTATAGGAGCTTGAGACGTAATAGGTATCAGAATACATTTTCTAAAGCTCTTTTTGTTCTTTAACCTTGTTCCTTAATGCAGAAGTCTTTAACAAGACAAGAAAATGGAACTAGTCAACTACTTATCTTCCTTACTTAATAGTACTAGGTTGTTCCTTAAAATAGTCATAGAAGGGGAAAGGAAGCACCATCTGCAACCTGATCATCTGGCTGATTACAAATTTCACATAAGCCTTTTCTGATTTCCCCATGAAAAGAAGCACTTTCAAAATGGGACATAATGTTAAAGCACTGGAAGAACAATGAATTGTTCTTGTATCTTTAGCGATGCTCAAAATAAAAGTCCAATGCTATTGTGAATAGTATGTCTGCATATATGTGTGGACAATGATTTAAACTTGTGCACTTGTAAACGTGCACTACATCTTGAAATGAAGCCAGCAGATATTCTAAATCTCATCTGTGTAGGACAAAGCTCCTTCCAAATGCTGATTTTGTTTTTAAAACTCTGTTTCTTTATTTGTTATCATATCAGTTCCTACATAATGAAGCTAATTAAATATACTCTTTTTCTTTTTTCTTTTTTTTTCTTCCCTCTAAAGATTGTAAGAAAACCCCCACATTTCAAATCCACCTTGTAATGAATTCATCATTATTATACCAGGATTTACACTATGTTAGAGGACTTGCAATTGGTTGGTTCCTAATTTATTTTTTAAAAAATTGTGATTACATCAAAGTCTGCAATAAGGAGTCTTTTCTTGCTTTGGAAAATTATATACATAAACACATATATTTAAATATATGACAATATAGCCATAGCCTAACGTGCAGATATAGTTTAGACAGAAATGGATGTAACATCAAATAAAACATATTTTCTATGATATAAAGTAAATTCAGCAACGATGTAGCAAACTTTGGGTTTAAATGATCTGGGAAACATTTAAGGGTAAGGTGGAAAAAGGAGGTCGTCAGGACTGCTAAGAAGTCAACCCAAGGTAATTTCAAAGAGGCAAACCCCAATGTGCAGCTCAGAAGAGTCTGGGCTATGATTGCCAGGGGTAAATCACACCTGACCGATCTGATTATCTTCTGTGATAAAATGGCTGGGTCTGCAAATGAGGAGAGAGCACTGGATGCCATTTACCTCGACTTTAGCAAGACTTGTGACACTATCATCCACAGTTAAACATTATGATCTGGATGAGTGGAAAACCAGATGGGTGAAAACTATTTGGATAGTTGAACTCATAGAACAGTGGTTAATGGGTTGGGCTCTGGAGGCTACTAACAAGTGGAGGGTCTTGGCTCTGTCTTACTTAAAACCTTTGTCAGTGACTGGGAGAAGGCTGTGCAGTGCACTCTCACCAAGTTTCTAGATGACACCAAATTGGGAGGAAAAAAAATGTAAAAATTCATCATCAGTAAAACCTTCTTTAACATGCTGTAATTCAGCACACAAACGAAAGGACTTGGGAAATATATATGGAAAAGAATAGACCGAATTAACCTGAATGTCAGATTGATTCACTAATCTATTATAAAATACAGCAAAATGGTTATTCAGAAAGATACAGTACCTGCAAAAAGATTAACACAGAAGAGCTACATCTCATAGGTCTTTGTTGGTTTGTTTTTTTTTTTTTTTTCATTTAATGGGAATGTTGGAGAAATATCTTTCTAGAACTCAGTTTTGAATTATTAAGTTTTGGAAATGTAAATAAGATCTAAATAAAATTGTCTTCCAAATACCTGGTTAACCATATGAGTATATGGCCTAATTTTCAAAGTTGGGAACACTTATGATTTCACACTGAATTTGCAGATAGACTTGCAGATAAGCTTCTAAAGATGTCTAAATTTTTATATTTTTAAAAAAAATCACTAGGAGCTGCTCAATATTTTTTATTCTGTAAATTGGCTATGTACAGAGGAAATCAGTTACTTGGGAATAAGTACCATATGAAGACAATATCTTTAATAACATTCAGGTATGATGATAGCCTTTCTTTCAATTCCCATTTCCTTAGTTATTTACCATGTGAAATTAATGTCTGTTTTACTCCTCTATCAGCACAGCTGTTGTTTCAAGAACCTTATGAATTTTATGAACCGAAACCTGCTTCTGACTGGAGTCAGTGCACAGTCTTTCAGTGGAACATTTCGGTATGAAAGCTTTTTTAATGGAGGAGCAAACCAAAGCAAGGTGTGTTGGCAGGTATCGCAAAATTAGTGATTATACAGGCTGCAAGGTCTGAGGTTTATTCTATTATGCTGTCATAAGTAGGGCAACACAAAGTTAAATGGCTTTTTATATATATATATGCCAATGTAATGCATCTGAAATTAATTTTGGATTTTGGGGGTAAGTTTTGTGCATTTAATTAGGACACAGTAAAACCAGGTTTCTCCACTATCATCTGAGTTATGATGCCATAAAGCACTGAGGATGGAGTTACTAACTTGGGTGCCAGTTCTTGAAAAGATTAAAAGGTATAATATAATTTCCTATAAAATAGTTTGTTGCCATGTAGGTTATATTACACTCAAGCACTTATTTCATCATTATGAATGCAGGTGAACTGAAAGAACTTAGAAACTACATACTTTAATGTTAAACTGCTTGTAAAATTGTCTGTAAACACCAAAAGAAGCAGAGGTAAAGGTTAGCACTGCAAGTAGACTAGCCCAAGCATAACAGAAAGAAAAAAAAAAGAATAGAAAAAATACGTTTCATTGCTACTTTAATTAGGAATGTAATAGTCAATAAAATGCAGATCAGGGTGCACAAGATCGATGTAAAAGTTTCCGTTTTCCTTTTCCTTGTCTTTCCCGTGTTAATCTTGCTCTTATGTTCCTGTTTTCAGCTGAGGCTTGTTCTCCTCCAAATGGGAATATTGTTGGAAATGTAGATTTTATAAGACACTCAGAAAAAATATCCCTGCTCAGGTCCTGTTGTAAGTCATGATAGAAAGCACTAAGAATTCAGAAGTTCTCTGAACAAAATATTATTTAGCTATTCATATAAGCTATTGATACTGGGGTTTAAGATCATGTTGCCCATTGTTAAATTTTCTTTCAGTTTCTATTTTCAGTTATTCTAGATCTTTCTAGACAACTTCTCTTGACTAAATAGTAATCTGAAAATACTGACAGAACCCCCCCAAGCTGACAGTTCTTCTCCCCATTTTGTGCATGAAGTATGGGACAGAGACTTTTGAGCTCATGGGATGCCACAGAGGTTGCATAGCAACAAATGCGAGAAGCATCTCATGTCTGCTGAATGTCAGACTCCCAGGACAGCATAGGAAGTATTTCAGGGATTGCAACTCCAGATCTTTTAGACTCTTTAACCTTTTCTGTTTAAAAGAAAAATTTATTTTTAAACAGCTCTGGATAAGCATACACGGCTTTTCAGGTTCCACCGGGAGAAGCAGAATCTAACAGGAATAGTACTACAACTCTTTTTTTAAAAGCTTTTTCTTCTTCCTTGCACTATCAGAGAATAAAGCTAAGTATGGGAGAAAAATACAAAAGGAAAATACCATTATACTGTCCATTGACAACATTGTGCTGCAATTA
This sequence comes from Falco rusticolus, assembly GCF_015220075.1. Classification (NCBI taxonomy): domain Eukaryota; kingdom Metazoa; phylum Chordata; class Aves; order Falconiformes; family Falconidae; genus Falco; species Falco rusticolus. Next base: position 21,948,422 of record NC_051189.1, read on the forward strand.
TATTTTGTCAATAATAGTCAAGTGCTGTTTGTCTTATTTTTCTGCATCAGTGGATCCTTTGTTGTGCAGTGAGAAGAGTAAGAGATACGTGATACACATAGAATAAAGAAAGGGTTAGAAATCAGGAGGACTGGCAGTTAAAGGTGACAATGCAAAAAGTTGAAGATGGTCTAGATACCACTGGTCACTAAGTGGGTGACACTTCCCATTGTTAACATTTCTAATATTTTAATTTCGGAGTTTTCACACTTTAAAAACTAGAAGTGGGACTTTACAAAGGATTTTAATTTCTTTACAAAGAAAACATGCAAATCCCAATAACATTTCACACTTCTGTAACTGTTCCTATAGAAGATTTTAAAGCCTTTTAACAGATTTTAAGATTTTAAAGCTTTGTGAACAAATTACATCAGATATAAACAAAAAACAAGTATGGCTTCACAGAGAAGTAATTAGGACAATCTGGCACACTATTTAGATTGGAAATCATAGAATAAGATTGCCTTTTTAAACCTCTAAAGAGCTTGAAGTGATAAATTAATCCATCAATGAAATGTAGACAGCTCCTGTGTTAAGCTCAGTGAGAATTTTTCAGGATCAGAAGTCTGGATTTAGGTGCCTAAAATCCACGCACATTCTTAGTGATCCAGAGTCCTTAATGATGCTATGTAAGTGACTTAAACTTTTAAGGTAGTCAGTAGTTGTATGTTTCTTAGTAGCTGATCCAAGGACCCAAAGGCTATTTCCAGGAGTGTTAAAGACGCTTCCAATGGAGGCCAGCAGTAATGTGCCTCTGAACTAACATGAACTTAAGAAAGGTTATATAGTTCTAAATAGTATGAAAAATTAGATTACTCTAAATGCAAACTTTGCAGTGACCTTTGAATTTGAAGTCTATGTGCTTCAATTTCTCTCCTGTAAACTATATTGCCTAATCTAGCATGGATACCTTTTGGTGAAGCCATGTTTACATTTTTGGTAACTGTATACTTGCAGAGCATATATACACTGTCTGAGGCACATATATTTATTTCAGTGGTGAAAGTGTCTCTGCCATTTCACATGCAGGCTTTGTTTTTGTTATTTTCTTTTTGTTTTACCACAGCATAAAGTAAAATACTAATTCTGAATGTTCATGACTGATCTTTGTTTAAGAACATTTGTTATGACCCCTGTAAAACAATGGCTGACCCAACTGAGAATGGTATCTCGGTGGTTGAAAATGACTGGTTTTGAACTGCTGCTGAGCAGACACAATTAGGTTCCTCATATCCCAAGATGAGAAAATTCATGTCCATGCCTGTAAGCAAAAACAGTGCCAAATGCTAAAAGTACCTGGAGGCACAAAGACTCCAAGGCATGCTTACACAGATAAACAAAGCCTGGGATGCATTACTTTAACTGCATGAAAGTAGTCTCCTAAATAGATGGGGTGCAATAAATTAGTAACATTCTTTCCCACGTAATGTTGTTATATATTTTTAAAGAACGGTATTAAATATCGTACATAAAACAGTAATTAAGAGAAGGGCATTCTGCCAAATACATTAGCACTGACATTCAGAAATTTTTTGGAGTAAATACTGTGATTTCAGAACCTGCTTCCATTTTGGAAAGGAAAACCTCCAGTTTTCATAAAATCCATTGAATAAACTGAAATAGTGTTATTAATAATTTCATTTGCTTAAAAATTTTAAAGTATAGTTCATATTCAGCTATGGCATTGAATATAAACCTGGGTATACTATTTTAAATATAAAAATGTTTGGTAAAGCTGAACAGTTGATCTTTGTTGAAACATTTTTATTGCCAAAATGTTTTACTACATCACAGAAAATATAAAAGAAGAATAAAATTCAGTTCTATAGCTAGGAATTTCCTATATGTGACAATAAATTGTCCCCCAAAGACTGCTGTATATTAGCTTTACTAACGTCTAATGACAGGAATCTCTTCAGACTAAAAAAAAAATCTCACAATATATATTTGGTGGTAAATAAATTCACACCTTGGTTCTTATTAAATAAAATTGAAGATTTCTTAATGTCAGTCATCTTGAAGCCTATAGAATTTTCAATATGAAAGTTGAGCCCACAAAAATGTATTCACAAAAAAAAAAAATTATTTTAAGTTACATATGTGTTTATGGACTTGGATTTTTAAAAGTTTCCAGTATTACTTTTCCTAGCATCAGATAATTTAGCAGCAGTGACCTTTGACAGCAGTGGTACTTTTTTCCCAGATAGTAGCAGGGAATGAAAGACAAGAAAAAATACTTAGCTTGCGCTTTGTGCACTAACATTTTAAATATGTTAGCCTGAAGGAAAGAAAACATATTATTATTCTAGTTCTGTAAATGGGAAACTAAGTCACAAATATTTAATTAAGATAGTAACTTTGCATACAAAAGTGATGGAATAAGAACTGAAAGTAAACCTTAAAGAAGCCTCTGTGATTCTCATATTACTAAATTCTTTCACTCAAATATTTTCATAAGTGCTTAGTGTTGTACATTTCTAATCCTTGCTTCTAGTCATGTCACTTACTTCTTAACATGTTTCCATGATTGTTGCCCTATGTCCACTTCTGTAATTGATGACAATTCTATAATTGCACACATACACACACATACAGAGAAGTATGTACTTTGCATGTAATAAGTATACATATAGCATGTAATGTATGACTAACTACTCACATTTCCCAGCATTTAATGGCTAGAGTGAATGAAAACAATATAGTGTTTTCTGTGCCAGCCTTCATTAATGTTTTAGATAAAATGAAGGAGTAAAATCCACTTTCTATTTTCCTTTTGATTTTTTCTCTTAATTTAGATCTCAAATATATGTAAGAAATATGAACTGTTCTTAAAAAGCCTTGAAGTCTTTACAATCTGTCCATGTAAAGTCAAATCTGCAATGATTTCAGTAGCACTGAGTATATACTCACTATAACTAGGAACAGAAGAATCTGAGGTCCATACTGAAACCCATACTCATACAATCCTTGTTTATTATGTTCTAGCACTTGCTGTATATAGATAAATAAGTATGACAACTTCGTTTATACCATTTCAGTACATCTAAGTTTACGAGTTAAAGAACTTACAGTATCAAAACAATTTATAAGCATCTATATACTTTTCCAGATCAATCTTGGTTTTCAGTTTAAAAAATATACTAGAGAAAATAGTATGGAGCACAGGATAGCTTTACACATTTTTCATAATACTGTTTTTCAATAAACACTGGAATGAAGTTCATGATGCTTTGTCTTCAAAGGAAAATCAGAAGAAAACCACTAATTTGTTTGCTATTACGAACTACTGCAATTCAAACTCATTATAGGATTCTAGTTGAAATTTCACAGGTATATTCCTCAGAATCTTTCTTTTAAATTAAGGCAAGAATGTAGTATAGCTAGATAATGATACTTGCAAGTATGCAGCAACATCATCTTTCTCTGATACTTAACTGCTGCTTATGTCTGAAGTGCTTTTTCCCTTTTGTCCCTTGCTAAATAACTTGAGAGTTTGTCCTCTGCATTTGCCTAGACCTCAAAATTGGAAACTACACATGGAAACTTATGTCTGGAGATATCCTGATCTTCAATATTATGAGGCAAATTATTGCTTGGCTGACCAATGCAGCTCCTTATTGCTACCAAAATGATTTTTTCCATAGCTGAGTACTAGGCCATTTAATAACATTTCTTTTTCTTAGCAAATATAACAGAGAAGGAATGAGATGAGGGCTCTCAGTGGTAGAAGGCTCCAAGGAACAGATTTGGTCTCAAACACTGTGTGTTACAAAGTGGGGGTTGTTGTAGTTTGATAGTCATAAGAGTTTATTAAGTCCTGACCAGGAAAGACAGGAGCAGGATGAAAGGGGTACTAAAAATACTTCCGGCATTTTGAACCCTGCTAACTTTTCAACATGACTAGTAAAGATTTGTGGCATTTCCATATTTCTATAACCCAGAAGTCCATAATATTTTCATTTCTGGAACACTTACAGATTAGCCAATTATGAATGACTAATTACAAATTATTTGATTAATATGTGATCATGTGGATGATAGAAGTTATTGATGTCATCTCAGAGAGTGTGCCTGTGAGCTGTGAAAAATTTTACTGGTGCTACTGCTTAGTTTATGCTGGCTGAGGGAAATGTGAGAACACTTCACTGAGAATTAACAGTACTGGATTTTTGCAGTGCATCTGAAAGCCAGCAGATGGAGTGTTTCAGTTACGCTGATGAGTACAGTTATTCCAAATTTCATCAGAAGGGCTGATACGTAACCCTTGCATCACATCACTTACCCTTTGCCTTTTAAGCAACCAAATGCTTAAAAGCTCTGAGATGCAAAGCAGCTGTGATGCAAGGCATCTTACATTTACAAGAACCTTTTCATTATTATTATTGTTATTATTATTTGTGAATGCAGTTCTGTATCAAGTATACTTTCTACACATTCACAAGATTAAGGCTGGTTTATGTGAATGTGATGCAAACAATCTTGTCCCTTGAAAAAATATTGCTTTTCAATTATACTGCATCCTTTCTGGAATGGACTATATTGTTTGTTGGTCATACAAATTTTTTTCAGTTTACATCATACTCAGTGTGCTTTATGTACTTTGTACTCTTGATTATTTTAGGATAGATCTTCCATGTGTCATCCAACAGAAATTATAATTCATTTAATTTCTAGAGACTAAAATATGCTTTACCTTAAATACAGAAATAGAACAAAACACTTCAAATACAGAAATTTATGATTGATTTGATTTCTAGAGACTAAAATGTGCCTTACTTTAATATAGAAATGCAGTAATAAGTGTCATGGGCAAAATTTAATCTTTGTCTTTCTATTGGTTTCATCTGCAATTTAAAAAATAATTGGTACACAGCTACCTCATGTGGCTCTGTTGGTTTCCCGTGTAGCTTCTCTGCTGTTGTTTAGCCATTCTGAACTTTATAAAGCTCTTTATGGCATGTTTAGAGCTTTTGTTGTTGAAAAACCTATTAGAAATGCAGAGTGAAAATGTTAGTCCTGTAATTATGATTTCTTTTCTCTTTCCATCCAACTCCATTCTTATTTTGAACACCCTCCAGAAAGAGCTAAATTTGCCTTTAGAATGCGCCCCACCTCTAATAGGGAAGTAATTTCTGAGTTATGGCTAAATTGACCTCATTGGTTATTTATCAGTCTTTCTAGACTTTCTTGCAGACATTTGATTTAATGAATTATTGCTGAAGTGGAAAGAAACATGGAATGGTGTTTTTAAAGAAATAAAATATAATTGCAAATTGTCTTTATGGATATAGTATGATAGTTAAAATGAAGTCTTTCCCAGACTGAAGTCACTTTTGCAAAATATATGTAAGTTATATTTTTAGAACTATTGAAGAGAGAAATATGTTTCTCACCACTGACAGAAATTGTTCAAGACTCTGTATATATTATGACATGTAAATTATTCTTAAATTTGAAAATGCAGGATTATTTCTATTAATTACTTATTACTTCTTCCATGAATAACTAAGTTGGAAATCTAGGTTATTTCCATAATTCCTTTGCCTCATAATTAAAGACGAGCTATCATGATAAGCAAAAACATTTTTGGGATGGGATCAGTGAATTCTAAATGTTCAAAGAGATGACCCTGTCATTTTCTTTGAGGGACATCACCATCATTTAAAAGTTCTAAATAATTTGCCTATTTATAGAAAAAAAAAGCTTATCAGCATCAAGGAACTGATACTTGAATTAAAAATCATTTTATATTATTTAGATGAGACTGCTAATGCCAAACTAAATAAGGAGAAAGCTTGGCTTTAGTAAGTGGTTCATAATTGGTTAATATTTTAAAAACTCAGTTTTCTGTTCATTGTGCCTCTTACAAATAAAACTTTCTGTGTGTGGGATTTATATCTCCAACTTGCAGGTCATAAACTCATATAAAAATAAAGTTCTGATGGTACTCTCTACTGATATGTACCTGAATTTTTATGGAGAAAATACAATAATAAATATTGTAGGAAAAAAAACTTCAGAAATGGAAAGGCTACTGTCTACCTCATAATTGAAATTAAGTCTGAAAACTTACCCTAAAGGAGCAGTTTTGTTTTTGTTTTGGGGGGGGGGGTGGTGTTGGGGGGGGTGTTGGGTGCATGTGTTTTCATTTGGGAGGAAAATGTAGCTTCTTCCAAATTGGAAACATAGTTGCATTTTGTTGTTTGCTTTTTGGGGTTTTGTTTTTTGTTTTGGTTTTTGGTTGTTTTTGTTTTGTTCGTTTTTTTTTCTTTAAGCCACTGTGCCTGTTTAGACTTCTGAGCTTATCAGAAAAAATGCAAGTGCTTGGTGGCATTACTCCTCACCACCACACATAAGAAGTACATTCCAAACAAACAAAGGCAGGATCTTTTTAGAGGAGTCAGTCTATAAAGACAAGAAGTCACTTCCAATCATAAAATTTATAAGGATAGAAAGAATTGTGTTAATTATAGCTTTCCTGATCTAAGTAACAGTAATTTTATCTGGAGGAATATTTCTGTGAATAAATCTTGAATGCAATGCTGAGCAGAAATATTTTTGCAATAGAATTTCTAATATTTCAGATTATTTTGTTTCTCTAGCAAATCATTTTCTACTGGCATTTTTTGAATAATTTACTGTATTTACACCATTCACAAATTTAATTAATAAAACCCAAACTGCTGTTTCATCTCAATAAATATTTTGAAAATTAGTGGTGATAACAAAATAATGTAAGCAACATGTCAAGCTTAACACCATTGAACTCTCTAAAAAGTTTTTTACATTCAGTTTTGAGCTAAAATGCTGCATCTCCTCTTCAGTAAAAATCTATCAAAGCAGTATATAACATAAGAAAAAGATGAATAGCTATGTTGATTCCGATCTTTTTGTGTGTGTAAGGAAGTTCTGAGCTGGATGTCTTTATCATGGTTCACTGGTGGAATTATCACCTGGAGAAAAAGCAAAATAAAAATATTCTTATTCTACAGGACCTTCAAGACAATTGCTTTTTTCTCTCTCTTTTAAACTGGAGAAGGTATTGTAGAAAGTAATAATACTGACATCAGGTTCACAATCTAGTTCAAAGTTATTCATATTGAAAAGGTCAAATCTTACACAGTTTTTGAAAATAAGTGTTTTTGAAAAAAAGCATATTACATGTCATGAAGATTTTATAGGAACACCATTCTTAACACTTCACACAGTCTATTACAAGTAGGAAAACTTTTTAAGGTATTCTGTGTTCATAGGACATAGAAAAATTAAATTAGATTTTTGCCTTGTTCATAGATGGCTATAAACCCTTCAGAAGATACAGGCAAGGAAGGAGAGGCAATGCGGTAGCCCTGTATGTTAGGGAGTGTTTTGATTGTCTAGAGCTTAATGATGATGACAATAAGGTTGACTGTTTATGGGTAAGAATCAGGGGGAAGGACAGCAAGGCAGATATCATGGTGGGAGTCTGTTTTAGACCACCCAACCAGGATGAAGAGGCAGACAAAATATTCTACAAGTGTCCCAGCACTCTCCAAATTATCAAGCTACAACAAGGTCTTTCACCACCTCATACCAGCATACTCTTCATACAATCCCTCTACTGCCTTCTCCTCATCTCAATCAGGGGTGTATTCTCTCTCCTCTTGCTTCTTCCTCAGCTGCTCTCTCTTCATTGGCTCTCAACCACTTAACAGAACCAGCCACACCTGCACCTTACCTACATCAGCCAACCAGACACCCCTGAAGCCAACCCACAGTTGTATATCATCAATGCTAATTAACCCAGCTTCATTCCACTACATATAAGCAGCTGGGAGGATCCTTACAATTCCTAGCTATTGTTCTTGTGGAGGTCTTCAACTTAGCAGGTATCCACTGGAACTAGACCACAGCAGAAAGGAATAAATTTAGGAGGTTCCTAGAATTTGTGGAAGATAATTCCTAACACAGCTAGTCAGTAAGACAACCAGGGAAAACATCCCACTGGACCTGCTGTTTACAAATAGAGAAGGACTTGTGGGTGATATGGTAGTTGGAGGCTGTCTTGGGCATAGCGATCATGAAATGATAGAGGTTTTAATTCTTTGAAAAGTAAGGAGGGGGGTCAGCAGAACTGATACCTTGGACTTCCAGAGGGCAGGCTTTAGCCTGCTTAGGAGCCTGATTGACAGAGTCCCTTGGGAGGCAGTCCTGAACTGCAAAGGAGTCCAGGAAGGCTGGACATTCTTAAGGAAGATAGTCTTAAAGGCCCAGCAGCAAGCTGTGCCCATGTGCTGAAAAACAAGCCAGTGGGGAAAAAGACTGGCCTGGCTAAACAGAGAGCTTTGACTGGAACTCAGGCTAAAAAAGGAGAGTTTATGAACTTTGGAACAAGGGGCAGGCTGCTCAGGAGGGTTACAAGGGTGTTGTGAGGTTATGTAGGGGGAAAATTAGAAGGGCCAACTCCCAACTAGAACTTAATCTGGCTACTGCTGTAAAAGACAATAAAAACTGTTTCTGTAAAAACATTAGCAACAAAAGCGGTCCCAAGGAGAATGTTCATCCTTGGTTGGATGCAGGGGGAAACGTTGATAAAGGATGAGGAAAAGGCTGCGGTACTCCATGCCTTCTTTGCCTCAGTCTTTAATAGTAAGACCAGTTGTTCTCAGGGCACCCATCCCCCTGGGCTAGAAGACAGGGGCAGGGAGCAGAATGAAGCCTCCACAATCCAAGGGGAAATGGTCATCAACCTGCTACACCACTTAGACACACATCTGTGGGGCCAAAAGGGATCCACCCGAGGACACTGAGGGAGTGGCGGAAGTGCTCACCCAGCCATGTTCAATCATTATCATCACTCCTGTATAAACAGGGAGGTCCCAGGTGAATGGAGGTTAGCAAATGTGACACGCATCTACAGGAAGGGCTGGGCGGAGGATCCAGGGAACTACAGGCCTGTCAGTCTGACCTTGGTGCTGGGGAAGGTTATGGAGCAGATCATCCTGAGTGCCATCACGTGGCACATACAGAACAACCGAGGGATCGAGCCCAGTCAGTATGGGCTTATGAAAGGCAGGTCCTGCTCGACTAATCTGGTCTCCTTCTATGACAAGGTGAGTCGCTTTGTGGATGAGGGAGAGGCTGTGGATGTTGTCTGCTCAGACTTGAGAAAGCCTTTGACACCATTTCCCACAGAATTCTCCTGGAGAACCTGGCTGCTCCTGGCTTGGGTGGGTATACTCTTCCCTGGATAAAGAACTGGCTGGATGGCCAAGGCCAAAGAGTTGTGGTGAATAGAGTTACATCCAGCTGGTGGCCAGTCACAAGTGGTGCTCCCCAGGGCTCAGTACCGGGGCCAGTTCTGTTTAATGTCTCTATCGACGATCTGGATGAGGGGATCAAGGGCACCCTCACTGCTTTTGCAGATGACACCAAGCTGGGGGAGAATGTTGATCTGCTGGATGGTGGGAAGGCTCTACAGAGGGATCTGGACAGGCTGTACCCATGGGCCGAGGCCAATTGTGTGAGGTTTAACAAGGCTCAGTGCCGGGTCCTGCCCTTGGGTCACAAAACCCCCGCACAACAATACAGGCTTGGGGAAGATTGGCTGGAAAGCTGCCTGGTGGAAAAGGACCTGGGGGTGTTCATTGACAGCTGAACGAACATAATCCAGCAGTGTGCCCAGGTGGCCAAGGTGGCCAACAGCATCCTGGCTTGCGTCAGAATTAGTGTAGCCAGCAGGACTAGGGAAGTGATTGTCTCACTGTACTTGGCACTGGTGAGACTGCACCTTGAATGCTGTGTTCAGTTCTGGGCCCCTCACCACAGGAAAGACAGTGAGGTACGGGAGCATGTCCAAAGAAAGGCAACAGAGCTGCTGGTGGCTCTAGAGCACAAGTCTTATGAGGAGCAGGTGAGGAGTCTGGGGTCAGAGAAATGGAGGCTCAGGGGAGGCCTTATTGCTCTCTACAGCTACATGAAAGGAGGTCGTAGAGGTGGGTGTCAGTCTCTTTTCCTAGGTAACAAGTGATAGGACCAGAGGAAATATTCTCAAGTTGTACCAGGGGAGGTTGGATATTAGGAAACATTTCTTCACTGGAAGGTCAATAGCATCCTGGCCTGTATCAGAACTATTGTAGCCAGCAGGACTAGGGAAGTGATTGTCTCGCTGTACTTGGCACTGGTGAGAGTGCACCTTGAATGCTGTGTTCGGTTCTGGGCCCCTCACTTCAAGAAAGACATTGAGGTGCTGGAGCATGTACAGAGACAGGCAATGAAGCTGGTGAAGGGTCTGGAGCACAAGTCTTATGAGGAGCAGCTGAGGGAACTGGGATTGTTCAGCCTGGAAAAGAGAGGGCTGAGGGGAGACTTTATCACTGTCTACAACTACCTGAAAGGAGGTTGTAGGCAGGTGGGGGTCAGTCTCTTTTTCCAAATATCAAGAGAAAGGACAAGAGGAAATAAGGAAACGGCCTCAAGTTGTGCCAGGGGAGGTTTAGACTGGATATTAGAAAAAATTTCTTCACTGTGTTGGTTGTGAAGCATTGGAACAGGCTGCCCTGGGGAGTGGTTGAGTCACCATGTCTGGGGGTATTTAAAGGATGTGTAGATGTGGCACTTTGGGACATGGTTTAGTGCTGGACTTTGCAGTGCTAGTTTAATGGTTGGACTTGATGATCTTAATAGTCTTTTCCAATATAAATAATTCTATGATTCTGATTCTCTGATTCTAGGTGCTGCTCTAGGAAACATGATTAATAATGTCAGTCTAGTCACCTCCTTGCTACCATCTGTAGCAACATGTAATCTTTCACCATGATTTGGTGCTCGATTTACAGTCTTCAAAAGGTTTTGTGAAGGTTTTTAGGTATTCAGTGAAGTCATACCTACTTTTTGTCCTCTGTGGCACTATTTTGCTGACTTTGTGCTCTCCAGACACAATTTTCTTTGTTTTTCTTATAGTCCAGGTTGTATTAACTTGCTCCATTGACACTGTCTAGATTGTGTTCTTCTGAATGCCCTGACTTTCTTGATTGTTTTTATCAGTTTTCAAATAAATCAATCATAAATAACCCTTAGGTACCAGTGTTCCTTAGTAGGCTTGCTGAAGTCATGCTGTCATGCAGTCTTATTCATTGCATCTTAACTGTCAATTTCATTTGAAAACTAATAATAAAAGATAATTTTGTACTAATCTGCCTGCAAAACAAACAAAATTAATAATATATGACTGTTTTTGTTTTGTTTCTGTTTCTGAAAGTGGAGACATGGGGTGAGTGGCATGGAAGTTACCCAGTGAGCCAGTTTTGAACAGAGGTCGTCTTAATCTAATGTAAATGTCCTATTTACTATTAAAGTCCTTACATCCAGACCCTGTAAAAACTGCCACACAGTCCCCTCCTTGTCTTGTCTCATTCTAGATATATTTTAATTGCAATAATGAAATAAATATATCTATATATTTTACTGTGCATTTTGTAATGTAAGAAAGGAGAAAAAATACTAGTGGCAGAAAAGGAAAGCACATTTCATTCAGAAGTGTTCTGCTGATTTTGCAGGTAGGAATTCTTTCTGTCCTTTATCTTGAAGCTTTTTTTTTTTTTTTTATGAGACATTTACAGATGTTTGAAGGGCAAAACACTTTATAGATATCATTGTGTAGAACTGTAGTTGCTTTCATTCTCTTTTTTTTTCTGTGGTGGTATGCTTGTCTTAGCTCAAAGTCATGTAGCTATGTCATTCTGTAATCATTTAGGTCCGATCCTCATGAATTAATGATATGATGTACAAACTCCTTTCTCTAACTTTCTATATAAATGTTTTGCCGTAATGAATCCCAAGAAACATTAAGTTAAAGAAAATTAAAGAGAAAAGTGGCCAGGAATGTCATAATTTGGGAACCTGGTAACAGCTCAGTGTTAATCCGTAAGTGTTCTCTCATCTTTCTTGAGCTCATTAGCTGTAATAATCTTCCTGATTCTGGGTCACTCATTGAAGTGTAAAACTCACAGGGATATGATTATATTTACCTGTTGTTAAGACTTTATTTTTTTTGACATCTAGGGACTGATGAGAAGGGTAACTGTAGCTAATGTTTCTGTATTATTCCTTGGGCATTTTGCAAATCTTGTAACTCAGCCAGATGGAATATTCCATCTTGTTTCTCTACAATATCTCAATGTCATCTTCCCCTGTAACAGGTAATGCAAGCCACAGAAAGGTTACTAGCTTAAGTAGGCAATAAATTCCCATAACATGAAGTTTAAAAGACAGATCAGGAGATGTTTTCTGTGATGATATGTTTTTAAAGCAATTGCTGTTGACAATCAATTAATATATTATTTTCTGTTATTCCTAAAACTACTTATTTCCACTTTTTTTCAACATACACAATAACATGGAGAAATATTAGAGAAATAGCATTTAAACAAATTGTTGAAACAATTAGGAAAATAACTTGAAGTGGAAAAAAATATACAATTTATTGCAATAAAGAATTGAGTAAGAGAATGCATGAAGAAGCTAGAAGGAAATACTGAAAAAAATAAAGCAGCTGAATGAAGTAAATATTTAATGAAACAAAACTGCAAAAATAAAAACAGGTAGGTTTGCTAAGATATTAAGATATTGTCCCTCATACAATGATATAAATGTAGTAATGTTTACAATTTTCCTTACAAAGTTAAGCATATATAAAAGCTTTCAATAAATAATACAATTCTATTTTAATTTTCCTTGTATTATTACATAGTAAATTAAGATAACTCAAAGAGAAGATTTGTGCAAAAAATCTTGTGAAAGGAATGCATTTTAATGATGGCACATATTGAGTGTTGTGTTATTTAAAAAATGGAGATGTCTTTAGTTTTAAGTACAGTGCTTAACATTCAAAAGGAAATCTGTTAAGCAGGCTGGAGCTACCTGATATGTTTTCCAAAGTATGGGATTAATATAATATTGTGGCCTGCAATGTTTATGGATTTTCAGTGAAAATAAATTCTGTATCTTAAATCTTTATAAAACCAGAAGCTTTAATTGCCTGTGAATCGCAAGAAACAAATTGTTTTGATTTACTCCTGCTTACAGAAAAAAAATCAATTCATAATTTCATAGAGGCATGAACAACCCTTTAAATAGATTATTTCAATTATTCTTGCTGTTTATTACTCTGCATGGGGTCATTAACCCTACGAACATTTAGGATTACAGATTTACATAAGCAAAATATTAATCAAATCTATATGCAAAGCAGAACAGAATGTCTCATGTTGAGAATGTGCCTAATTGTTTTGCTGAATAGGACCATGTAGGAAGACGTTACCCAGAGCTAATGATTGGTCTTTGACAAAACATTGTAACGAAGAAAAAGTACAGATTTTCAGGCAGTGTTGATAAGGGAATGAAGCACAAAGAAAGGAAGAAAGAAATCTTCTGATTTCCTCCATTATGAATAAAATTTTGAAATATACTTTAATGTTATTATATTATACATTTTTTTAGATGGATAGGCTTGGGATTTTTTCATTGTTTTACAATTTCTGTTGGACTATCAGAAGGGTTTTTTGTGAGCAAGCAAACATTTTTTAAAAGTTATTTTGTGAACAGAATCCTAAAGTAAAAAAAAAAAAAAGAAAGAAGATCTAGAGAAAGAGTCCCACATTTTCTAGATGAGATCTAAAAATATATTGATTATGCATGTAAATGAACAGCCTGATTCTTATCAGAAGCTGCCTTATTCTCAGCATTCCTGAACATTAGGATACAGCCTTGGGCATCTAATCTCCTATTTCAAAATATAGCTAATGGATGAGTTTCATTTGGCATTTAATAAAGTCCAGTGTAATTTAAAAAAAATAACCATAATTAAAATTATTTCTTTTTTCCTCTTTAAGTTCTTATAAACATTTTTCAGACAAATACAAATGCAGTGCACTCTAGCATGATTCTTTTCAAAGGTAACCTTTTGGAGTGGTCCCCATGATTTGTTTTGTTTCTGAAGTACTGAGAAGTCCTCTCTGAATTTTTTTATTGCATATATGCTGAACTTTCAAGAGCTTTAATGAATTTTTAAGCTTTGAAAGCAGTCACAGAATCTGGGCACAGAGATATTCAGCTTTTTTAAATGGAGATCTGCTATCTTTAAGCTTTCTGTTGAGTTCTAAGAGTTACTGTGTTAATCAACCCAGATCATACCAATGTTTAGCCTTGATATACCACTTCATATTACATATTCAAAGAGCTTTTCTAATATTAACAATTGCACCATCTTAGTAGCACACAGTTAACAGCATAGCAATCTGGATTTTTGAATGCACTCAGCAGCAGTTATATTCCCTCCCTGTAACATAAATTATATGCAGTTTGCCACAGTAATTGAACAAAGTCCACACATCCTTTACATCCAAGAAATAAAGTGTTATTTTTTAAAAGTTGTTAGGTTCACTGTGCATTGATTTCAGCTTATTGCACTGCATTAATAACTTGGTTGCATCCCTCAAATTACCACAAAGTAATTAAGAGAAACAGAAAAAAATAATTACTTTTTGTTTGAAAATTCTGTAATTTCCATGCAGACTGGGTAGATTATTTATAATGGGTGTGGATTCCATTTTCATTTCACTACAGTGATAGCATAATTGCATAGTCCTAATTATAGAGGTAGTAAATAAGAGAGAAAAGAATATACCATTCCTCACTCCTGTAGAAACTTCTATTGGCACACTAAGCACTAATTAAAATTCATTATTGCATCTACATTTTGCACAGATACAAAATTTTTGTAACAAAAAGAAAAGATATTTTGTGTGGGAAGGAAGAAGACAGAGGGTTACTGTTAAGATGTTTTTCAGTACTGTTCTTGCTCTCTAGCCCCTGTTCAGTTGCTTACGGTTGTTCCCTTAAAGCTGTTGCTGCTGCTCACTGGTGTAACGTGACCTGGGGCACTCTGAAAAGAAACCCAGTGCAGAGCATTCATTTGCACCAGCTGCAGAGCTGATACAATTTTCATCGTGTTTCTGTTGAAGAGCTGGTTAAGCAGTATTGCTGTTACACACTGTTCTCTCCCCTTTCACTGTCGTCTCTCCATCAACTCCACTCTGTGCACATAAAGGTCTGATTTTAGGATCTGAGACTCTGTCCTGCGATTCTCTGCAACTTCCTCTTCTATAGAGGGAGAGAGAAGCTGAGCAGCCTTCTGCACCTCTTGGATCTGGGAGGAACAGGTTACAGGGAGAGTGAGATGAATAAAACCGGCTTGATGCGCCTGCCATTACCCACAAGATGCTGTGGCTTCAGTTAGTACTGATGGAAAATGCTGACAGATTTCTCCTTGCAATGCCAGCCACCTTACATTCTTCTGTGCATACTACAGCAACAGCAGCAATGATAGCAAATCTGTGTTGTAGTGTCCAAGTAGGGAATGGAGACCAGATATTGAGTATGCACTTCTCAGATATCTGGCCCTCATCTCCTTCAGGAAAGGCAGAGGAAAAGAAAGCACTGTGAACCTTACAGGTATAATTACAAGTAAATACAGAGGATTCTAGACAACTGCCCACTTTTGCCTGATTTTACTCCTGTCCTTGTCTTGCTTGGGAAGAAAAAAAGGCCTTAATATAATAATTGGAAAGGACTAAACTGCAGAAGTACCTTAGCAGGATTCCTTCACTTGACATTAGGCAGATGCAGAGTAGGTGTCTAAGTTGATCTAAGTATTTAAATCTGTGTTATAGCCAGCAGAGACTATATGGAGTACATTTATTTTATTGCAGTCTGATGTACATGACTAAGCACTCCTGAATCTTTTGTCCAGCACTCCACTGATAACAGGAGCCTTGCTGTTGGGCCATTGTAAACACCCACATTTAATCAAATTCTGCTCTTTCTGTCTCATTTATAAGCAGATGAAAGAATAATAAATGTCAGTACTGGAACATAAAGATGACTTAAACTCCTGGACTGCATTCAGTAGTTAGTGGATACTGGATGTACAATTAAAGCTTGAGAACAGATCTGGTTTTTCAGAAAAAAAAGAGTGGTTTAAAAACTTGGCTTTGATCCTAAGTAACAGCTTAAATGGGACATAAGACACTCTAGAAGATATAAGCATGAAGCTGAATTGCAAGTAACCTCTGTCCAGCACTCTGTCGGACACAAACACTGGGAGAACACAAATAACAAGGACCTGAAACTGAGTTGTGCACACCCCAGTAATTACTGTGAACAGCTAGATATTACATGGGCTGTCATTTTTAGTTAGACCAGAAGTTCATGTTGGCACAAAGAAACCTTAATAAAAATGTATTTGGATATACATTCAAAGAAGATTTGATTTAACAGATTTTTACTATGCAAAAAAATTTAAAAAATAAATTGTATCCAAACATTCCAATTAATTCTGCTTCCAATTGCACCAACCATCACTGAAAAGACAGTGCCACAGAAGCTGGTCAATCTCCTCTGAGACAAGCTTTTTGATAAAGTCAAAGATTTTTGACTCTGGTGCAGTCTTCTACCAAGCCCCACTTTTCTGGTATTTTCTTACCAAAACGCAATCCAAACTCCGTGTTCTTGCCTCAGACTGAACACAATGAAACAGTATACTACACATTTGTAGTACGATTCTGTTAGAGGCATCAAATGGTGGTGTTTCTCTTGTAATATGAGGACTAAACATAGATCTTAAATTATATCCCCTGGTAACAAAAGCAGTTGTTACATATGTCCTTAAGGTTTCTACTGGTATCGTTACTGGTGTGTTTGATACACCAAGAGTGTCCTCAAAACTACTATGAGAAAATATTCACAACCTTTGAAGGGAGTCTCGTCTCTCCAGGTTTTCTGGAAGGATTTGTATTCTTCCCCAAATCCCACTTTCTGCAAGAAGTCAATATTTTAATCTTGCTATGCAACAATGCAAAGCCACTCTTTGACTTCCTAAACTACTGGAAAAGTCTTCCTTCTTACGAACAACTTGTACACCTTATGCAGAATGAGAATGAGCATTTCCTTAGCACAGTGGTCAGTGTGGAGTGTTAGAACATCTTAGTTTCCTAGAGAAGTATTATAGGTATGTCCTTTGCCTGCCTTAATAACTATCAATAAGTCTATCTGTCTTGATGATTGCAGACAGATGCATATATACTGAAATCAAACTTTTTGTAACATTTCCTATGGAAAAGGCTGTCTCTGTGTTAGTGTTTGCTTTGCTATAAGCAGACATTTTGAATTACTCCAAAGAAGCAGGGAATCAGTAAACAACACAATAACATGTC
Organism: Falco rusticolus; assembly: GCF_015220075.1. Taxonomy (NCBI): domain Eukaryota; kingdom Metazoa; phylum Chordata; class Aves; order Falconiformes; family Falconidae; genus Falco; species Falco rusticolus. The sequence continues at coordinate 21,965,713 of NC_051189.1, forward strand.
TATGGTTTAGGAAAAAAAAAAAAAAGATTAAAAAAGTGAGTTCCATATTCATACTAAAATGCCAGGAGGACCACATGCTTATTTTTTTAATGATAAAATAAAAATCAAAGTACATAGTTCCTAAAGACTTACAAAATAAGTGCATCTCATCTAAAAATTTTGTTAGATAAGATACTTTTATTATCCAATATTTAATAAAGATTCAGCCTGAGAAAGACACAAAGGTCTTTCTTCCCCTTGTTCAGAAATGAGCAAGCTTTAATACTCTACTGAGATTCTTTACTACTGAGAATGTTTCATTGCAGTAGAATTTGTTTCAAAGTAATAGCTTTTCTGTTAGAGCTAGTTTGTCATGTCAGAGGGGATGATTATTCATGATAAGCCAGTGGCACTATTACCAGCAGCTTTTTAGAAATGGGGGGTACTGATTAATTTCAGAAATGTTAGCTACTGAAAGCAGACATCAGTACTGCAGAATGGAAGAGATACTTGCAGTAACAGTTGCCAAAAGGTGAAATAAGCTAAAACTAGAGAGCACAACAATTAAAGATGTAAAGTCACACAATTTAATAGAAAATTATGTGTTTTGCTTACTTGATAAGAAAAGACCAGGCCCCTGCTGAGTATTAATGAATAGGAGTGAGGAACTGAATGTCCAAGGCTGTGCCTTAGGCTATTGTATAACAAATTGTCATTAAGTCTCAAGAAATAATTAGCACCAATTTTTTTTTCATGCTGATACAGGATGAAACCCAAGAAGAAAGACTCAGACCAGACATCTACATTTTTCCCATGCATAGAGTGTTTGCATGGGAATAGTAATAGTGTAATAGTATGTAAGAGGCATTTATGAATACTGAATACCTAGCACATTAGCTAAAGTCTGTCCAAATTCTAATCAGTAGATACTGCAAAAAGTAATATGCTGAATTCTTTTGCCCTATTCAAATGAACATGAAGACATCTAACCAACAATAAAATCTCAGTATTTACAAGAATAATTTATTAAAATAGAATTACATAACTCTTCTTTCAAACAGTTTTATGTACCAAGTTAAACTACAACATCCAAGTCTGAATTATTTACCTAAATATTTTTGCTTCCCATTTCTGTGACTTCAGTGCTATGCTGTCTGCCCATATCAGTTTTATTTCTGTCATTAAACATTTTAATATATTCCTTTTGTAGAGAAATTCTTCAGTCTGTTTTTTCACATGACCTTTTTATCTAACTTTGTTCTGCAGCCGAAGTTCAAGTAATCTAACATATTTGGTCAGAAGATATTGTTAGCAGGAATATGGAAAAGAGTAACTGGTTAGTTCTTGAGAACAAATGGGTTTTTCTTTGACGCTGGATGGTGTGATTGGATTTTTGTTTGTTTCTCTGTTATTTTCAAAGGAGGACAGAAAAGAAGACATCAGTGATACTATTAAGTATTTATTTCTCTTTCCCCTTTCTGCAAATGGTCACAGTGTAGCTCCAGGTTTTAATTAGCCAGTCAGAGAGAAAATTCAGCTTTTCTTGATGGTGGTGACACAATGTGGTGATTTTTATCTCACTCGGTAGACTGGCAAAATGAGCTTAGGTGGATGACTCATTTAATGTGCTTTCCCTTGCCCCTCTCTCTGCAATCCACTGTCCTAGTAAAGACAGCTGCCCGGGGAAACTGCTCATCAGCTGAAGTTTAAAATCTAGTTACTCACATAAGCTGCTCCCAACATTTTCCTGTAATATGCTGGCTCCTCCTTGACAGTCTGAGGTATGCAGTTCATCTGGTTGACTCTACAATGAAGCAGGTTGTCTCTGGAAAGGACCAGAATAAATATACAGATTATTGTAAAGAGCTTCAATGGTCCTGGGACCATAAGGACCAAAATAAAATCTGAAATAGCACTTGATTATATTGCTTGGCTCTAGAACTTTTTAGCATTGTCATGTCTATTAAATGTTCTCAAAAATAGGATCAATTCAAGAAGCTATCAGTGCCAGAGAGTTGAACACATTTGTACTGTTCCTGTTTTAGAGTAGTGTTATCAGCAGTTTTATCATCTTCTCCAGATTTTTTTTCATGACTTTGCAGGTTTTTTTCCAGTGTATACAGAGGTAAATCTTCTCTGTTTTTCTTTTTAGCCAATAATTTTGTATGTAATACTACATAGAGTCAAACCCTCCAGTGGTGATGTTTGCTTATAATTTTTAGGAATTAATGTAATATAAACAATATTGTAATACCAAAGTTATTGTTTTACTGATATCAATAAATGAGGCCTTATTAGAAAACCTTAAAAACTGAGATATCTTGGTGACTAATAATGTCTTCTTTGTAACTTATTTTTTATTTTGCCTCAGTCTGTACTGCCTCAACTGACTACTAAAATTTATGTTCTTATGATAAAAAAATACATTTATGACACCTGGAAAGAAGTACATGGTAAAGATGTTAATACTTTGACCTGCTGCAAATTCAGAAATGTACAATGGAAATTCATTCAAAATTAAAAAGTAAGCAGAACAGACAATATCTGAAAAATTACCTTTGTATTCAGACTCATGAAAGCATTGAAAAATTTATGACTGTAGATTTATAGATGAGAAGAATTTGCTTGTATAGTAAAAGGCTGCTTCAATCAAAACCTAAATTTTTTAGGAAGTTTATAGTAAACAAAGACAGAATTCACTTATGTTTTTAAAAAAGATCTGTGCTATTTCTTGAGGAAATCCTATCACAGCATACATTACTTCAAGAATTGAACATAAAACATTGTTCTTCAAACAACTTTTACTAACTAAACTTTCTGGCTGGTCTGGTGTTCCTTATATCTGGAGGTTTTGCTGTGTTTTATTTTAGAAAAGCCCTGGATACTTCAGTACAGACACTTTGGTTTAATAGTGCATCATTAAAATCACAAACAGATCTACCACAAACACTGTGCTAATACCTGTTAGAAGTTCATAAAATAAAGGAAGTGATAAAAAATAAAAGTTGTTTAAAATCTGTAACTTTTTATGAGATTCCTAACTCATAAAATTGGACTTCAAACTGAAAAATCTGTAGAAATATAACACTTGAATATCTACAATTGACAATTATTAGTTTCCAAGATGTTTAAACTGTTCTCCCTTCATTTCTAAGAACTGTCAGGAACAGCCCCATAGTATCAAACCCTTCATGAGAAGTTCTCCTGACCTCCCTGCATTCACTTGACCCATACGTAGTCTGTGGCTCTTTGATTTTTGAAGTGCTAGCGTTTTTTCACCATTAATATGATCTAGAAAATGAAAAACAGGAAACCCACCCCGGTCTGTCCATATGTCACAACTGTGTGTTTACATGTCTACTTATGGAAGGCTGGGCTGGGTGGGGCTTTGAGCAACCTGGTCTAGTGAAAGGTGTCCGTGCCCATGGCAGGGCAATGGAGCTGGATGATCTTTAATGTTGCTTCTAACAGAAACCATTCTACAAATCTAGGATTATTTATAGTGATCTTCACTGTATTTTCTCTTTTTAACCTCTGTTCTGCTTGCCCGTCTTCAGACAAGCTGTATTTGCTAATACATTCATAAAAGGGGTTGAGGTCCCGACCATTTAATTCAAATCTGTCTCCTATTTACCTCAAAACATTTTGTCACAGTTTGGAGTAGATCAAAGACTATAGCTGTTTTTTCCAACTGCTGCTTCCTTTAATTCTGAACACATCTTTAATTTTGCTGCCCTCGGGTAACATAGGCTGTTGTAGACTGCAAGGAGTGCATTTGGAACAACAGTCCAAACCCCATAGTAATGGCTTCACAGGGTAGCTATTGACATCAGGTTTTATGGATGTTTCACTGAGAAAGCTGATGCTTCACTGAGAATGGTAATGTTTCCGAAGCACGAAGCATTAGAGCATTTCTTTTCTTCCCAAGTTTATAGCAGACACAGAAAGGTCTGAATTTCCATGTAGTCTAAAGCAAGAAGAGGGGTTTTTGTTGGTTTGTTTTGTGTGGGTTTTTTTTTCTTTTTTTAAGAATTACATTTCTTCTGAAGGTAATCCCTTTGAGTGAATGAGAAGACTTTCTAGGTTGTTTACATGTGAAGCAATCTAAGCTGCCATAGAAAGTTGTCTGTTATTTTTTGAAAGCAGGAAACAATACAGGAAGACCATCTACAGTAGTGTACAGCAAATACTGAGCCATTCCTACATTCAGTTTCTATTGGCAGAAACTTAAAACAGAGCCTTAATTTTGTCCTGATTTTCCAAACATTGAGTCTTCAAAGTCTTTTCTAATCTTGTTGAAGTCACTTCAAACCAGCATCATATTTATTTTATAAAATTTATTTCCTTTCTGAATGCTTACTAGAAATTGTTTCATCATTCTGGGTTGTCCTTCCCCTTCTCCCCCCTCCCTTTTTTGCAATAATGCAATAATCTATTCTCTGTAACTTCTCTGAAACTACTGCAAGATTTCAAACTACCAGATATATATATTGTAATTGTGGTTTTCTTTTCTTTTCTTTTTTTTTTCTTCACTAGATTAAATCTCTGTGTAAATCTCATTAGAGAGGTCCATATCCCAGATCCTAGACTTTAATGAACCAGCTGTATAATAACAGAGGTTTACTGTGTATGCCAATGAGATTTACGTTTTAGGAATTCAAATCAGCATTATGTTGACTGTTCAATTAGTAATGTAAAATGAAAACTGTAATTAGAGGATTTGAACATTTGAACTTTAATTTAAAAGTGTAGTACTAAATGTATCTCAATTTTTTCAGAACTTACTTTTGTTTTAACCTGTATTTTTTTTTTAGAGGATATTTGCTTATATTCCAATAGTGCCAAGAGTGAAGACTTTTGAAACATCTTATTGTGTGACTGTTTCCCTTACTTAAGAATTCTGATATTTACCAATTTCACAGTATTGTTAATTAATTATTCTGCTGTGGACAATTAATTTTAATTTTTTTCAAACACAGCTTTTTCAGACCCTGTTATATATTTGTACCCTAGGGACCCAAAGACCTGTTCTTGGCAGCAAAATCTTTTCTTTATCAACATTTAAAATTAAATAAGAAATAAATACAACAGTAATGAAGCTTTAGAAGCAATATATTGCATGGATTCAACTAAAAGATAAAATACTTCAGAATTTCTAGTCTGACCTCCTACTGCAGTGGTTGTATCTTACTACTGTCTTTCATGCAGTTTACATGGAAAGGCATAACTACTTACAAGCACATTTTAATGAAAAGATAATTTTGCCCTAAGGTTTGTTATTTGAAAATCGATTAGGAAGCCTGTGCAAATTCAGACTTGTTATTTCTCAAAGAACAGAAATGCTTCAAAATGCCATTGGCAGTTCATAGTATTGTGGTAGTGGTCTTCCCAGTCATTTTGACTTGTTAAGCGATGGTTCTAAGCAAATTTTGAAAAGATTCTGATTTAATTAATGGAATTAACAGTTTCTCAGATCACATTAAATAAAAGACAACAAATGAAACAGTACAAAACCTCTGGACATGTGGTTAGCTTTTCAGAAAAAGGAACAGTAAAAAGGAAATGTAAAATAAATATCGTTCTTTCAACAATTGATCTTTACTGTGGAATCTCTGTTCATATCTTTTCCACAGAGTAAATTTCCCATGCAATAAAACACAAAATCTGCATTAATTCATTTTCAGCCATGCCTTTGATGTGGTGTTCTCTTTAGAACTGCTGGGAAGATTCCTGGATCAATTTCTAGTTTTATGCTGGCTACTTTCCACTTTTCAAGTGGAAAAACTGCAGGAAGAGTAGGTAAAAGAAGAAAAAAAGACTGCAGGGTCAGAATACTAATGAAGGTACTTCTTACAATTAGTTTTCCTAAAATAAGGAAGTCATAGCTCAAAATGTTTATGTTCAAACACAGGAGAGAGGAGCAGTATGGCCAAATGCCACTGAGACCAGGAATTCTATTATTTGAAATCCAAATTAGGTTAAAAAAAACCCAAACACCTTTAATATCTGTCTACATTCTCCCCAAATATAAGAAATCTGATTCCCCTGCAAGTCTGGCAGCACAAGCATGTGTGAGGGGTATTAAATATGGCAGGCTTTCAATCCCAGAGAGGATTTTTAATTCGTTCTGTGATGAGATTCCAAATGTCTTCTTTTGTTTTTATGTCTAGTTCAATTGCCCAGATGTTTGTCACATCTGAGAGATTACCCTTCTCTGGCTGCATGAGCAAGAAGGCAGATATTTTGGAACAGATGATCCCTTGTCTACAAGGCATTTGAAATATTACATAAGGAATAGGAGAGAAGTATTGAAATATCCTTAGAAGAAAAGTTAATTACATACTAGGGATAAAATCTTGAGTGTATTTCAGCTGACTTTGTTGAAATCAGACTTTCATCTGTGGTGGTGGTAGCAACACTTTTAGAATAGAAGCAGAAGGCTATTTCCCATCAAAGAGTAATGTACAAATCAAAGTAATTAAATGCCTAAGGGTAAGGGAAAAACCTGTACCTTCCTGTGAAAGTGATAATCTTCTGTTGAACCACTTACAGGGTGGTAGTTTTTTGTTAGAACTTCAGGTACTCAGACTGGCAACACTATTGAAAATAAAGCATTTTTGTTCTCAGTTATAGGAAATGTACAAGTTTTCTGTTATAGAACCAAAAACCCCACACAATGACAATAAATATTATTTCAAGATATGTAACAAAAAATGTTATGCATACTGTTGTTAAATGAGATCCAATTATTTATTTTGCTACCTTGCCATTTTAAGCCTTCTGCTTCTTAGGATGGATTCCGTGTGAATGTGAGCAGTCCTGCTGGTTTTTAGCCCTTACATTTCTTAAAAGAAGAAACATGCTCAGTTTCCCATGAAGGGGCAGAATCTTTTGTCCCTTTTCCAGTTTTCACAGCTGAGACAAGTGGAAGACAACACCAAAATATTTCTGAAACTCTTTCAGAAAAGGTGGCTGAAAGATAAGAAATACTTCTTGGAGGAAAAACAGTACTTCCATAAAGTTCTTCGAATGCAGTGATCACTTCTTTTTGACTGGTATTCTGTACCAAATCCACTGAGCTTGTTATAGGCTTTCCAGCCACTCCTACCAAATGATTGGAGAAGCCATTTTGGCACCTTGTTGTAGCTTATGCTATAATTGTTTGCAACAAAGTATAACTATGTTTTCTCACAACCTCAAAATGATACAAATCATAGATAGAGTCTTAAACCAGGCTTCTTTTGAACACTTTGTATTGTCTACATATTGGCAAAATTTCCAGTAAGCTATGCAGAGAATAAGCATTCAAGTATCTTGTTTGTGAAAGCAAATACTTTTAAGAACAAACTCAAATGAAATGGTGATTTAGTTAAGAAATGTCTTGGAACTCTTAAGAGCTGATTTTCACAGAGGCACTGCAATGGTGTTTTTACATTGTGCACTCACAAACACAAGAGTTTTGTGGTTTGTTTTGTTGTTTTTTTTTTTTTTATAAGGCTTTATTAGGCATATCTGGAATTTCTGTAGACTAAAGAAAACAGTCTAAAATAAAGGAAATAAGCATTATATGTAAAAAGAAGGTGATTGACAAAAATAGTAAGTAAAAAACCCAAACACAAAACACAAACACCAACCCACAGAGATACACGTAAACACTACAGAAGAAGTTACTATACTTTGGGAACTTAAAAAAGAAGTAAATCACGTAAATAATCTGTGGTGTCGGTTGGTGGGGTTTAGGTGTTTGTTTTTTTTTTTTAATGGTCAGGTGAAATATTAAATGTAAACTTTGCTCAGCTGGTAGAAAGTTCATTGTAAAAGCTGTTACTGGAGCTGAGATGGAAGTGGAAAAAGTTCTTTGAAGTACAGAGTATTGGGTTAAACAAGTATAAAGATCTATATGGATATAAGAGAGGTATTTCTACATCATCATCAGCTCTAATTCCTTGTAGCTGGTACGGATACCTACCCCACTGCAAACTACTGCACAGGTGCAGCCTGCTTCTGTTCTGGTGTGCTGCAACACAGGGCTGCTGCTGGTCTATGCAACCCCCTTCCCTAGCAGAGGAGGAAAATGAGACTCAGAAAGAACTGGGGTGTTATAACGTTCTGGTAGGAATGGACACCAATGAATGTCCTTAGTGTAAAGGTCACCAGTCACACCTGTTATGAAAGCACAGTAGAGAAAGAAAGAAGGAAGTATGCAAGCTGCTGGATATTTGAGGGAGGCAGAGAAAAAAGTGGAGAGTAGAAAGGAACTAAATCCAGTACATTAAAGGAGGTGGTTTCCTTGCATGTTTGTACTCAATAAAACTTTGTGTTGGAAGTTAAGGTTAGAGAGAGGAGGCTTGTTTTATGCAGAAAAAGAAGCTTATTGGGAAATGGTGAAGTATAAATGGAAGAGAACTAAGACATGATGAGAAAAAAGGTAAATTTCAAACATAGTCCAAAATAAAATACAGTCATTACATCTGGTGAGAGCTTCCTCTTCTCCATTTTATAAATGGGCTCAGAGGTCTTGGTATAAGGTATGCCAGAACAATTAAAATGATAGAGAGGCTGAGGTGGTTTACAAAGATTGTGTATATATTTTCCAAAAAACAGGAAGGATTGATAGGAAGGAGAGAAGGGTTCATGAAATAGGGAAAGGTTCACATCACTATGAAATCTATCACTGTGGCATTCCAATAGGTTCTTTGAAGTGCTACGAAATGCATGTGAAAGTATAATATGAAACTACAAAAGCAAGAGGTTTCACAAACCAAAATATAGGGGAGAATAAGGAAACAAGAAGGATGAAAACTCATCACCTAAGGTGATAATAAAGCAAGTCAACAGAAAAAGAATCCAGCACAACAGAAGAGAATAAGGAGAACAATCCTTCCTGATTTATGATCATCATGAAAATTAACTGTTCCTTGCTGCCAAAGACAGTCAGGTGATCAAAGATCACAAATAGAAAAAGGTGTTGCAGAAACATGCAAAGAGCAGGAGAGACAACTGTGATGAAGATGAGTTCTGAATGGAAGAAGACCACCATCTAGGGGGGAAAGAACAATTTTGTAAATAGGTGGATTGCACAAAAAAAGGAAGGTGAACATGGGTTACATGGGTGAGGAATATTTTAAGTATTGGGATTGACTGTGCTTTAAGATGGGCACAAGTGAAAGAGATGAAAGAAGATTTGGATATCGGAAAAGACAGAAAAGAAAAAAAGCAGCATGTCAACAATTCATCTTCCATTTTCTGAATTTTCTCTTAAAGTAAATGACAGCAACTATTAAATACCTCTTTAAAACGAAATACATAAGCAACTTAGAAACATATGTTTTAATGCAGACAGTATAATTATGATGCTGACAACTATCAAAGAATACATTAAATGAAGAGGATTAACAAAATGTGTGGTGTACTTGGAAGGTGAGAGGTGTGGAAATATGTTATTAAACAGTACAGTTGAATGGTCAGGAGGAAAAGAAAAAGTAAAAGACAACTCTGTAGAGTACTGAGTGAGTATGGTTATGGGACATCCAATGGCAAGGGGTACTGATATGACATTAAGTATTACTTGGTTCATTAGAAGACAATGAAATTGAGTAAATACCTTGAATAAGAACTGATGTTATTGATGCTTAGTGTAATGCCATAATGAATCAAAGGATGATTGAAATTAGGAAGAATGGCAGTGTTTTCTGATTTCAAGAAATATTTATCCATGTAAAATTGATAAGAATTAAATTAATTTTAATATGTGGTAGAAAACATTACAATGGAAACTTTGAATCATATTAACTACTAACTATTAAGAGAATATAAGCAGTGGTGTTCATCTTCACACTTACCTCAACAAGTATTTTTCTTTTCTAGCCTAACATCAAGCTTTTCAAAATTATCTCATGCTTTGACTCAAACCTTCTCTTTAATGAAAAACAGCTTGCAAGTGAATTCTGTTTTGAATGCTAGTTCTGAAATCTAGATGAAAAAGATCACAGTATATGTTACCAGTTACCTTAGCATGAATTTTGCCTTGTGAAAATAAATGTCATATTTTCAACTTTTGATCAGACCAATCAGTTAACGCATGTTGTCTATTATGAATGTTCCAAGTTGGTCTGCCAAGGTGAAGAGCATTACAGAATGGATTAACATATGAAAGCAGAGATTAAAGTGCATGTTGTATGGATTCTGTTGGCAGGATTTTTTTATTTTGCAGACTAAAAGAGTAGACCTATCAAAATCAAACCTCATTGTTTGTTTTTTTCTGTTCTTGGAATTAAAAATGTATCTTCTGACACATGCATAGCTGTGTTACAGTCTGCTAGTCATCGCTGAAAAATATCCAAGTTACATCATCCTGAAGAACATGAATAATTCTCTTTTGTTACAGATTGGATATGGATAAAAGGAGTAAATTGAACTTTTATGAGTCATGGAAATTTGTATTTCATAGATATATGTAAGGATAGGAATAATTATTGGATTCAATATGTATACATTAGTGAGTTACCTCGCAAGGCGCTTTCTCGTTGTGCATCTATTCTTTTGAAAAATATAATTTTATTTTGGTCACAGAAGACCTATTATTTGAGTTTTCCTTTATAGCTTGCGTTCAGTTAACAGAACACAACATATGTAATTGATAGCTATCCTGACTTAGATACAACAACAGTGACACGGGTTCTAAATTATGGAGCTGTATTATGATGTTGAGCCGAAGCTTACATTGTGCTTTCCACACTGGGTCTGGAGAGATGCATAGAAATGAATAATACATGATATTTAATTTTGAAGTCTCTCTCTTAAGTTTTTTCTCTAATTCAAATGAAGTAGACCTCAGCAAGAGATTTATAGGAAAAAACTAAATTGATAAATTTATGCATACTTAGCTATTTAAAAAGTCTTATTCTAGTGAATATATCTGGAAGGAGGTACTAGATTTCTAGTATGAAGATCTTATGATGAGTAAATAGTTTAGTTTTGTAAAGTGACTTGCACACAAACTGTATGCTGAAAGATTTTTAAAGTGCTAAATAAAACATCTGAGCTTAAATAATAAATAATAACAACACATAAAGGAGATTTAAAAATAGCTTGAATATATGAAGGAGATGAAGAAAGACATAAATAAAACAGACTTCTAGCAATGAAGGTTGATAACAAATGAAAGTGTGTAGGCATTGATATGAAAATTAATTCTCCAAGCTAATTTACAGTAGAAGGTAAAATTTGCTCTACATGTCAGACGAGGCAAATGAAGCCCTAATTACTTTCTAAGAGAATCTTCCACTCCCACTCTGTCCTATATATCTATAATATACTAATATTTGTAGTAAAAGAATAATCATACTTCATAAGAGGCATCTTTTTTCTCACAATTGGAGATAAATGTGAAAAATCCATGATAAAAATATTAGATGTGTTCCTCATCTGTTGTTAAGAAAAGTTACAAGTGTAGCAATACAAAGTGTAAAATCTTAAGAGCTTTCTGCTTAGTGCTTCAGAGAAAGGGGTCTCTGCATTTAAATACTCAATAGGAAGACAAGCTTGTGAATATGCCATAAAGAAGATGATTTAATGAGCTTAAATATATACATGTGTGTATAATTAAAGAGATGGCATATGGTTTGTTTGTTTGTAGATTGTTACAAAATTTATATCATGTTTCTCTGAAAGAGCATGCTGAGCACTTTGTGCTTTCTCTCACTTGATGAAGTGGGGCCACTTCTGACATTTGGGGATACTCGTATTAAAAAACATATAACAGCAGATCCGCCACCTTTTGGCTTTGGCCCATTGTGCTGATTTTGGCTGGGATAGAGTTGATTTTCTTCATAGTAGATCCTGTGGTGTTATGTTTTGGATTTGTAACGAAAAAAAAATGTTGTTAACACAAGGGTGTTTTAGTTATTGTGAAACAGTGCTTAAACAGCACCAAGGCCACCTCTGCTTCTCATGCTGCCCCTGCAGGCAACTAAGCTGGGAAGGGGCAAGAAGCTGGGAGAGAACTCAGCTGGAACAGCTGATCCCAACTGACCAAAAGGATATTCCATACCATGTGACATCATGCTCAGTGATAAAAGCTGAGGGAAAGGAGGAGGAAGAGTTGGGGGGAATTCAGGACTATGGTGTTTGTCTTCTCATATAACTGTTAGATGTGAAGCCCTGCTTTGTTGGAAGCGGCTAAACACCTGCCTGCCAAAGTAGCTAATGAATTCATTATTCTGCTTTGCTTATGTGCACAGCTTTTGCTCTACCTATTAAGCTGTTTTTATCTTAACCCACAAATTTTCTCACTTTTAACCTTTCGAATTCTCTCCCCCATCCTAAATGGGGAGAGTGAGCAAGCAGCTGTGTGGGGTTTAGCTGAGTATTGGGGTTAAACAACCACCCACTTAGAGTCAGTCAAAACATGCAAGCTGTTCATCTTAATATTTTGTTTAGATATGGAAAAGCTTGCTAAATTCTTTCTGGTTGCAAATGTACCATGCAGTTGTTTATATGCAATAATATAATGATGCAACAGATGGCTATTTCATATTGAGTTTTTAAGTACACATCTTTCATAAACCAGAATTACTGATTGGAAAATGCTTTTTTCATAATAAATAGCTTTTTCAGCCTCTTCCTTTCCCAAAATCTTGGGAGGAGTAGCAGAAGGTTAATAGATATAATCTGTATCAGACCTGGATCAAAAGAAGACTAATTTACTTTGCTCTGGCTGCTTCTCTCCCTTTTTTAAAAAAAGGGAATTGATGCAAATACTTTGCCTCATATGTGACCAAATTTAGTCATAGAAGTTGCTATATATATTTATCTGCAATGATGCTACCATATGTCTTTACATAAACAGCATGGAAAACACATTTGTTAGGTGGGCAGGGTTGTTTTGCATGAAGTGGCCAGGATTTGTATTAAAATATGGCCTTTACTTTTCTAAATGAAGCACTTTGATTTTTTAATGAATTTTGATAATTTTTTAGAAATTATGAATTGCAATTATGTATTTTGTCAAAGGTTGATATAAAAATGGATTGCTAACTTTTGTTTCTTTCGGTTTTTTTTTAGGATTTATTTATACCTGTGGTGGAACTTTAAAAGGACTTAATGGTACTATAGAAAGCCCTGGCTTCCCATATGGATATCCAAATGGTGCAAACTGTACATGGGTTATAATAGCAGAAGAAAGAAACAGAATACAGATCGTCTTTCAGTCTTTTGCTCTAGAAGAAGAATATGATTATTTGTCATTATATGATGGGCATCCTCATCCTGCAAACTTTAGGACAAGGTAAAGAATAAACATTATTAAAATGTAATTTGCATTTGTATCTTACAAATATCTGAGAAAATATTTTTAAAGCTTATATTTTTAAATTATGGATTCTTTCTTATTTAGACTTTAAGGTGCACTTTAATCATAAATGTCTTGAAATCTATATGTTGTACTTGAAATCTAGTCAAAGTAAGTGCTAACATTAATCTAACCCTCATAAAATTTGTCTCAACACAATTAATTAAGAAGCATATGAGCATGGATAAATGAATGTAAAGTGAATATGAGATTGTGGTGATCTAATAGCAGTGGAACTTTTGTAATCTTTGCAATAGGAGGTTTTTGAGGGAGATCACCAAAAGATAACATTTAAGATAAATAGGTATTTTTTCTGCAACTGTACATGAGCATCCTCTAGCACAAATGGATTACAAGAATGAAAAAAAAGTTTGAAAAATCAAGAGTGGAATGAGTCACGGAACATTTTTTTATCAGTGCCTTCTTCAGAGTCATGGCCCAGTTGTCCTGTTCATGAATGTTCTGTCTTCAGGTGTACATAATAATTCTGCAATAGCAACAGGGACATTATCCATACATTTGTTAGTTATCTCTGTTATTGTCTGTTTTGTGTTCTGTAAGTCAAGTTGTCATCTACCTAGACTTCTGTAACGCCTTTGCCAGGATCCCATGCCACATCCTTGTCTGCTAAATAGGAGAGAGATGGATCTGATGGGCGGACTGTTCAGTGGATAAGGCATTGGCTGATTGGCCACATCCAAAGAGTTACAGCCAACAGCTTGATGTCCGAATGGAGATCAGTAAGAAGTGCTGTTCCTTAGGAGTCCCTATGGAGACCAATACTACATAATATATTTGTTAATGATGTGAACAGTGGGATTGAGTGCACCCTCAGCAAGTTTGAGGATGACACCAAGTTGAGTGGTGCAGTTGATTCGCTTGAGGGAAGGGATGTCATCCAGAAGGACATTCATAGGCTTGGGAGTGGGTCTGTGAGAACCTCATGAAGTTCAATGAGGTCAAATGCAATATCCTGCACCTGGGTTGGGGCAAGTCAGGTCAATCCTCAGTATCAATACAGAGTGGGGGATAAAGAGATTGAGAGCAGTCTTGCAGAGAAGCAGTCAGGGATACCGGTGGATGAAAAATTGAACATGAATCAGCAAGGTATACTTGCAGCCCAGAAAGCCAGCCATATCCTGGGCTGTATCAAAAGAAATGTAACCAGCAGGTTAATGGACATGATTCTGCCCTTCTACTCCATGCTGGTGAGAACCCACCTGGAGTACTGCGTCCAGCTGTGGAGTCCTCAGCAAGGGAAAGACATGGACCTGTTAGAGTGGGTGCAAAGGAAGGCCATGAAGATGGTCAGAGGGCTGGAGCACCTTTCCTATGAAGACAGGCTGAGAGAGTAGGGGTTGTTCAGGCTGGGAAAGAGGCAGCTCCAGGGAAACCTTACAGTGGCCTTAAAGGAGGCTTATAAGAAAGGTGGAGACTTTTTACCAAGGCCTGTAAAGACAAAGAAAGGGGCAATGGTTTTAAACTGAAAGAATGTAAAACATATAGTTTTCCTCCTTTCTGCCCTCTGCTCGAAATATAAAATTTAGATGGAGATTTGATCACATTTAAGAGACCAAAAAAGATCTCACTGTCAGTCAGGATTTCTATTGGTGAATCCACTCTAAATCATAATTTCAAAGAGTGTGTGAACAACATTCTGCACAAATGCAAAAGGATAAAACAATTATCACTATTAGGAACTTACTGTCCTTACTGAGCTACAGTTTTAATAAGCATCAGAGAAGACAGGTGAAGGAAGCTAGGAGGATAGAAAGAAGAGGAAAACATATCTTCCAGAAGCAGAATTTTTTCTTTGTATGTGTTTGAACTACTGAGAAGGTTTATATATATTTGTATGCATATGTATATTCACATCTACATATATCTATGGATGCATAGATATATAGCTTCCTCTATATGTGTGTGTGTGTGTGTGTGCGCGCGCACGCAGGATTCTTTTTATATTGAACTAAGCCTTCAAATCTGGAGCTTTGAGATACATATTTGTAAAATGTCAGTATCTTGAGAAGAAAATCAAGGAAGCCTGGCATGCTCAAAAGTTTTGGTATTGTGTATTATTTAGGATGCCACTAGATTCTGGTGAAGAATAGCATAAGTTCTATAGAAGAGAACAGATTAAGGCAGCACTTAAAAAGGAAAAGACAATTAAGCCTCTGTATAGGTCCTGAAATAGAGCACTTTTGCAAGACTTACAAGATCTTGTCAGTGCGTGGGTGCAGCAGAAAAATAGTACACATTTGTGTGAGTGGAGAACTGGGTTTCAAATTAAGAAAGTGTGATAGTGAAATTATGCAAGCTTTACTAAATCTTTCATGGTGATGCGTATTTTCTCAGATTGCTGTAGCAAGTAGTAAGATGATGTTTCCTAGAATTTTCTTTTTGCTTAACAAGTAAAGTTTTACTGAGGCACATTTGCTTGTGGAAACTTTCTTTCCAGCATGACAGTAGATTTTATCATATTCCTCAGTGACATTAATGAAAGTGTAATCAATTTATGCTAGTCACCCTCCCTTTAATTTTGTAAGACAAAAATGTTTTTAGGAGACTATACAGGTATATTTGTAAAATACAGAACTGGACAGCTAAAATAATTGTCTCAGCCAAGGCCACTATTTCTTTCTGCTTCAATATTCTGATTGAAATAAGTTTCTGTATGACTAAATAAGATTTTGCAGTTGGACTGTTTCTGAAGTTCATGACCTCTGACTTCATCCTCATTCAGTTTTGTACTTTGTTTAATTGTTCTCAGAATTGAATCTTGTTGAGATTTGTAGTCATTGACTGTCTTCAGTGAATGCTTAACAGCCTCAACTGTTTAGATGGCACTTAAATGGCAGCTAAACAATAACAAATGGTAGAGAAGCATGTCGGATATGGCCATTATAGAAAGTGTAGAGTCAATATTATACTTCAATCTTTGTGTTACTGTATATGCTTGTTTTAGTATATTTAATATGCTAGATCTTTGCCTCAAAGTATAAATAGAGAAAACTTAGAATAGTTTAAAGCTGTGAATGAAATGCAAAAAAAAAAAAAATTTCATAAATCATATTGTAATCACATACCAAAAAACCTGTTTGCAGAAAGAAAGTATAACTTCCTGTAATTGAACCAAGCTTTCAGCAAAATTTCATACTTGGGAGTCTTTCTGGGTCATGTCATAGACACTGTCTATTTTTAGGGTTTCCTTGTCACCCTCCCTGTGCAGCTTTGTGATTTTTGTGTACACTTTCTTCCACATTTATACACCTAGGCTCCCCCTAAATATATATATATATTTATCAGGGTTTGGTTTTATGTGATTACTTTTAAATTGCAACCTTCTATACACCTTATTTTGGAAAGTAGCTAATATTTCTGCACTGCTGTTCTGAGTGAGTGTTGCATTTCCAGATAGAACTTCTGTTCTGTTTTTTCAAAACGTCTGCCTTTCACATAATTTTGGTGTGTTACTAGATTAAACATTTCAGCCAAGCTTTTTGAAGATGCATATCAATAAAGTGTTTTCAATTTTCTGAGGGCCCATCTTGAGAAACAAGAGTTTTGTTTGCACCTTTAAATTAAGTTAATGGAAGGTATGATTTGAACTGATAAAACACCACATAAATCAGCAGCTTTGCAAAAATCAATTGGAGTCATGTGATGATACCTCTTGCATGTTATGAAAGTAATTTTTAGTATAACTTCTAAATAATTCACTATAGTAGGTACTGCCATATATTAGGGGGTAATTAGAGCAGGGCTACATTATGAGGGGCACAAGCCAGGAGCCGAGGGTGACCATGCTCAGGCTGTGCTTTCACTGGCAGGGCACAATCCTGCAGGGGCTGAACATGGCCAGTGGAGCTGGGGACTGGTAACAGGGTCCATGGGCAGCACCTTCCACAACCAGCAATGGACCAGGTCTAGGGTCCCTCCAGGGAGTCCAGCCATGAGGAAAAAGGAACAGGGCCAGCTAAGCTCCACAGAGAGTAGGGCCAAGAAGCTCATGGAGGAGGCAGGGACAGGGACAAAACTATAGCAGGGTCCGGGTGCCTCCAGGGGGGCTGACAGGGAGCCTCAGCACCCACGGCCAGTGGTGGGTGGGAGTCCCAGCTGAGGCTGGTCAGGACCAGAAGGTCTGTTGTTTTCCTCAGGGTCCTGACACGGCATAGGGAAATCTGGGAGAAAATGTGCCTTTCAAGCAAGATTTAGATATCATACAAAACAAAGTATGGGAATAACTGTATGAATTGTTCATTGGGTACTCCTCATGTCACTCCCTGAATAGTCATATGGAAACCACAGTTAATTTTAAACTGCGTTATTATTGGCAGCAATATGGTACATATGTAAATGGATGAGAGAATGGCAACCTCAGTTCTGACATTGCCTTGCAAATTTTTTACTTTGTAACTTGGATAATTCTTTATTTTCTTCTTTTTTTAAAAAGAAATTTCTGAGCATAATGCATAATATACTATCAGTAAGTACCAAAGAGTATGCTTGTCTTTTTTTTAAGAAGGTGCTTAGAATTTAACACTACTTTTAAAAGTTTTCATACTCAATAGCTTTCTAAAGTTTTTTCCTCTCTATTTACCCCAACTTGCAGTGTGATGTTAGAAATAGCTTTAAATAATCGAACAATAATATGTGATTATATACCCCACCTCTGTTCACAGTTACAAGAGAATTTATTTTCCAAAATTACCAGTGCCTAACCAGTTAATTGATTTGATGTTTAAATACTCATCAAAAAATTAAAATTGTATTGAAATCAATGGAACAAATTAAAATTCTGTTTTAAACAGAAAAAAAATTGCATACCTCCTGCAATTGTACTAGGATAAATGGAACAGTTCAATCCAGTATATTTCTGTCTCATTGTGTTGACTAAAAGAATCTTCCATGTGTTTATGTTCAGAAAGCAGTTTTATAGTAGACAAAATTCTATATTTTCTCAAGTTAAATATAAAATTATTTAGAAAATGACAAGTCTATAAGAACGTTCAGGTAAAACATATCAGAAAACATTACTGTGTGGTCTTCAGAACAGACATGGCGTGGGAGTTTGGAAAGCTCCACTGTTAGCAAAAAGGTATGATCATTTTGTGACAGCTTTTCATTTGTTTGCATCAGTGAAAAGAAAACATGAATTTGTTTATCTAAAAATCATGAGAAGTGGAGGTGTTACAAACAGGCACAAACTGGAATTTTTGAACACTTAATTAATATATATTTTCCTTGTTTTGAGAGTCTGCAAGACCAGCATTATATCTTCAGAGATATTTTAAAATGTCAACATTGTCACTGTGTCAAGAGATGTAATTGGATGAATTAAAAACTTTTCTCTACCAACTCATGGTTAATTTCCTTTTAGGAAATTTGAATGGAAGGAAGCTTTAATATTATCAGCATTTAAAGGGTGATCTAATACTCATCTTTTCTCATCTCTTGTTTTTAAGCAAGATGAATCATCCTTTCATCTACATTCCCTGTTGAGGCAAACAAGAATCAAATACACAGGTTATCGAACAGTGCTTCTGAGCTGCATAGGAGAAATTCATTGAAGTCACTGAAGACATTTACTGCCTTTTCTCTATTGATGAATTTCTTTGTCCTAAACCATCTGACTGCTGAGCAGGTCTACATTTACTCCACAACTACTTGAAGAAAAAAAAATGTTCTGAAGATTAATAAGTAGATCTTTAAAATTTCAGGATGCTCCTAGTGTTAAATGTAATTGGGTATGCTCTTTTCACCCTAGTACTTGCAAAGGCTTGAATTTGGTACTAAACAAACTGACTCATACTTTGATAATGGTATTGCAAACTACTCAAAAAAGAAATTGTTATCATATAACAGAGGAATAAGCTCAAAAATAAACTTAAATAAAATTAAAATACTTTAATTTTTTAATTCCATTACATATGGAATAACAGATATTGTTCCACTGAGAATGGTTGGTACTGACTATAAAATTTAACTTCTTTGGTCCAACTAGTTAAGAGAAGAGAAAAAAACTGGGAGTAGAAATATGTAAAATTATAACAAATCCTTAATATTAATTCATATTAGATGTTTTTAGGGTTGCAGGCAGGTGAGTTGGCTGCTTACTTGGCTCTGGGCTGAGGTTATGTTAACTGAAAAGGGCATGGAAAATTATTGGATATGCCAAAACAAGAAGGCTGTTCTGACTGTGCCATAGGAGTTGGACCTGTTTCAATGGTCTACAGGACCACGGTAGAAGCAGGATAAGTGCATCTCCGGCTTATTACATGTCACCTAATGCCCCCTTGGCAGCTAGAGTAATCTTTTTCTTCTGACTCAGACTCGTTCCTTCTTCTGGTCCTTAGTACTTCAACCTTAATCCCTTGTGAAGGTTTATGGATATGTTATATCTCTTACTACCTCCCAACCAGACTTGTTACCTTACTTTTTGGAGGGAATCTATTATGCTGTTATTTGTTAGCAAGTGCTCCAATTTTTCTCACATCAACTCTAATCAAAACCAGAAGACAAAAAAAAAGCCCCACATTTTTGCCTAGCTTTTGCCTCCTCCTTCCTCTACTTCTGCTATGTCAGGGTTTCCATTTACAGAATTTCCTGACTTTAAGACTTGTTTTACTTCTTCCTTTCCAAGTTCCTTTTCTTTAGATGATCTACAGTACTACAAGATTTAGTACAGGGTTCCCAGAGCTAGTGCCGATGTCTTGTCTGAGCAAAATGCCACTATGGTGTGTTGATTCTCTTTCCTGAATCCAAGCTTTGATGGCTGTAGCTCCATTTTCATGCATGTGTATCTTTTAGTTCTTTGTAAGTTCTTTCTTATATGAACAATGCCTTGTTTATTTAAACCATATAAAGACTCTGCGTATTGTTATTGTTTGGCTTATATTAGGTGTCATTTCAACTCCTGTTGTTATTCTCCAAATTAGTACTGTACCTTTCATCTACTATCATGGCAGTTGCTCAAGTTAGCAGACTCAGTGCTAATAAGATAAAGAAAAAAATGGCAATTATGTGAGATAGTACACTGAATCTGACAGAGGCAAAATCTTTTTGACTGGTTATTAAGCCTTCAAGACATGTCAGAGCAGAATATTTGTAGACATTCAGGTCTTCATTCCCAGCTAACCTTGCAACTGAAAATGTACAAAGCTTCCTTTTTCACTTTCTTGTTCAAGTCTTTTTGGATATTGATGTAGACCATGAGTTGTTGATAGGGGATAATGGACCATTTACTGATCCTCAAAAAAATTCCATTATCATCAGAGGCAACTGTAGCTCTCAGTGTTTTCCGCTTAGACTGTTTATTATTCCCTACATAGCTGTACTTTTCTTCTCTCATCACTGTTCACTTTCTGTCCAAATTGGCAACCAGAGCAGAAACTGTGAGCTGATTAGGATCAAATTAAGGATTCAGCACTTTGGAAACACCTTCAAACCTCTGATCACAGAGTCATTGATTTTTCTTTCAGCTGATTCACAGTTCTCTGGCTTTCTCCACTATCTGCATGGAAAAAGAAGGAAGGAAGGAATTTCACTTGAGAATTTAGGGACCAGTGAACAAAACCAAATAGGATGACACTCTGCTTACAAAGAAAGAGAAAATAAAACGGTATAAGTACTAGTCAAAGACCAATTAAGAGATAAGGAAATTGAAGAAAAAAGAACAAAGACCAATGCAGATTGAAGGAGGCAACAATGGCAATTAAAAAAAAAAGAAGGCACAGTGAACCAGCAATCAAAATGGAAAATGATGAGACAAATTACAACACTGAATTAATGTAAACAAGAACATTTTCACTGCATTAACAAATTAAATATGACAAAGGTGAAACAGAAGATACGTAGAATGTTGAAAATGGGCTGAACATTGGTAGAGATACAGCAATAAATACAGCAAAGCTTGTAGGTAAGAGAAACAAAGATAATAGAAAAAATGTAGCAGAATTTAATGCTAAATAGATATTCAGCTTTGAGAGATGGGTTCTGAGCAGGCAAGACATTTAGATGGAGATTTATTTTTTTTGAATCTGAAAATGTTGCTTTATGAAGAAAATACATTGAATTGATGAAATGCTTGGCATTGTGGTTATAAATACAAAGCTGAAGGAACAGTAGTTCACATCACTTGTGCTATACTCTTGAGAGTATTTTAATATGGTATAAATTTTTAGATACCCATTGAGAATGAAAGGTAGAAAATTAAAACTGATAAAAGAAAGTGTTTGTCCAGACAAGGTGTGGCTGGTCATGCTCACATTATTGATAAGAAGCCAAAATTTAGTGGGTTAAGAAAAAATGGTTAGACATTCATTTAGCTATCAAGGTAGTCTAAAGTTAAATGATAAGGATTTAAAACCAAAACCAACCTATTAAACAAAATGTTTTGGTAATTATTTGAAGGTAGAGGTAACTTTCTGTTAACTGACCTTCGGAAGAGACTTTCAATTCTTAGCTTTCCATGGGATATCTTTCTCTGAAGTAACTGGGATGGCCAGTTTAGCTTCTTTGAAGTAGCTGATGGATATTGGACTAGTTTGTTTACTTCTCATGCAATGCAAGGAAACCCTCTTTTACACCCTCTGAGAATTATTACCTTCTTTGGAAAAGCTTGTAGCTAGCATTAGACAGAGAAAGTGTACATATACCAGTTTTATAGGGAGATGTGTGTGGTCACCACTGAGAACCAGCTCTTCTAAATATTAGTTATTAATTTTTCTTTGTGTTGCTAAATTGCTTTATGGGATTTGAAACAGTCTAGGAAGGAAAGTTGATTTTTATTGTGCAGACCACTAATATATGATATACATATATGACATTATACCACAGCATGCCAGCACAGACTGTCTGTGGCCATTAGTCTCCCACCAGCTATAAAAGGAGGAAGAATGATTGTTCACAATAATAATCTTGTCCCAGAAAATTGTAGTCTATGGGAAAGACTCATTCTATTGCAGGGATGTCTAACTGTTAAGAGTTGCTTACATGACAGAAAAGTAACTCTTAAATTGGTTGTTAAATTCACCTTATATTGTTGTAGTTGAAAATATTGATAAACATACCTCATAAAGTTCATAATTTAATCAGAATGTATCTAGAACAACCATATACTATTACTAAACTAAACTCTGAATGATTAGTTCCTACATGATTAGACTATTTCTATTGTTTCTGAAGAAAGGAATGATCATTCTATTTCAACTGGTACGTCTGCAGAAAGCCAAAAGAAACAAAAAGTGTTTCTGCAAATATGTGTATGTGTGTGTGTGTCTGTGTGTATTTACATGTACACTTACTAGAATGAAGTAATCTATAGGCATGAGGCTCAACTGAACTGGAGAACTTTTCTTTCTATCTCTCTAATATTTGCCTTAAATTGTGAATGCGATAGATTATTACTGAAAAGTGACTCCTATAGATTACATTACATTGCACAGTTTGAACTGAATATTTTGTCATCCAAATTATTTATGGAAATATAAAATATGTTATATTTTATTGTACCTAAGTACAAGTTAATGTCAACAATATACTAGAAATCCTTGAATCTGCTGACATGGAAGAGCGGGTTTTTCCTACCAAAAAATCCCCAAACCAAAGCAACAGAAAAAAACCCAAATACCCCAAAGATTATTTATAAGTGCTAGTAGCATCAAAGAAATTATCTACAAGTCTATTATTAGCTCTTCAGTAATCAGTGCAGGTTTTCAGGACCTTAGTGTAGTGATACAGATAGTTGTACAAAAATATCTTTTTCATTAGGATTTACAAATTCAGTCATTACATTTTTATGCAATTTTCTTACATGGTCTTGACCAGATTACATGGCTCCAACATGCTTACATTTTTGCATTGTAAAACATATATACTACATATCTACTTCTCAAAGTTTACAGGAAAGAGCCTGATAACATCTATACAAAGGACTGAAGTAATTTTGGTTGTTAAATATTGCTCCCTTATAATATGAGCTCGGGACAGAAAGAAATGTATATTTTATGCAGCTTTAAACAATAGTAGAATTTCCTCTAAAATAAAAATAATTTGCTTTTCTTGATCACAAGTTTAAAGTTACTTTCAGTGACTTCTGTCACTTCTTGTCTTTTACAAGGTGATTAAAGTTGATGAGAACACCTCTCAAGCGTAACAAGCATCTATGTACAAAGAATGGAGCTTGTATTTTGGGGTATATTTGGGTATACTGGGTGCTGGAAAAAGTGAAACAAAAAGGGCCTAGTTTGACGATCTAACTAATAAACACTAACTATACAAATTAGGAATGTTGTGAAGAAATAGCATATATAATATATAAATACATAAAATCTTTGGTATATGTATTTTATTACATAAATGTCTAAAAAAATTGAGAAACTTTACTAAGCAACAAGACATGACAGGAATGAGAAGAGATAAGTGCTATAAAGGGTATAGCAGACCCATGCAGTCAGAAATGGAACTCTACATACACAGAAGTGGCAAAGTCCTGAGGGAAAGCAGCTGTACATTTAGGCTATTCCTGAACTGCAAATGTTCATATACTGTAGTATTTCAGATGTCATTTAGAAAGTAGCTGTTGATAAATTGCAAAAAATATTTATACTGTTTAAAGGAAAAAGAAAATATTAAAAGAAATAATTTTCAAATCATAACCACTGTCACAAATTTTCTCCCATGGCAAATCTGAAATTAAGTCAAAGTATAGGTTTTTTGAAGTTTGAAACGAAGTCAGTCCTTAGTTTACTGTCTTCATAAGAGGTATGTGGTATTGTACTTGATAATCCAACTCTATAAATATAACTTGAATGAAGAAGTCACGGTGATGTGCTGATAAAGGTAATTACCTCTCATGGCCATTTGATTATTAATAATTGCAAAAATATTCTTGGCCTAGTCCCAGTGTCATTTTAAAAATGTTATGGCAGATCATATAAAAATGGATCATGGCTGTAATAATTTCTCAATTATTTTTATTTCCTCTATGATTTCAAGTGATCATAGGAAGTGAACATATATGTAGGTATAGAATTGAAAAAAATATTTAAAGTATAAAATCATCACAAAATCTTCTATGACAAGCAAAAACATAGAAAAATCAAGTAAACCGCTGGCCAAAATACAGAACTCAGAAGTATGAAAAATAATATTAGTTCACTACGTAAACAAATTAAAGTAATTTTTTCCCCCAGATGAAATACTATAAAAAATAGTATGAAGTGGTACTGTGTTTCCACATATAAATACTATGTACATATCTCAGTTTTGGGGTGTATATTATAAATTCTGTAATTATGATTCTGGATATGGCAAAATACTAAAATGAAGATCTTTCTCCCTTTTTTTTTTTTTTAAGTTAAAATGGAAAACAATGGATTTGATTAGGCTTTCCCATGAAAAATAATCTCTGAATGTATTTGTACCTTTGTCTTTTTACAATATTGCTTTCACTACCAAACTATTTTCTATAATTTTTCTTATTCCATTCCATTCCACATGCCTTAGTAAAATTATTTTATCCATCTCTGTCCTGCCTTTCTAACCCAACTCTGATTGATTATCCTCTCCTAATTTCTCTTTTTTGACTTTACCTTTTCATATTTGTAACTTCTATGTGTGAAATCATTGCTTTTGAAGATTACTTTTTTTAAGATCTCACAGTGGCCTTAACTAAAATTACATAAAGCCCTGAACCAAAAAAATCTAGACAAGTTTCTATTTGTATCATAGTATTTGCACCTGTAATAAGCAATATTCAGATAGGCTTTCAGCTTTGGGTACACTGAACCCTGGAATTACATTTGACATGATTGTTCAGTTTTATGTGGAGCATTTAAAAACCTGTTCTCTGACCCTGTGTTTTGGGGTGAAGTAGGTTTAATCTTTCTGTGACTAAGGTGTTCTCAGTGGTTGTCTAAGGAAATTAAATCTGTTTTCTCAGAGTATTGGACTTTCTTTTCTGGTTGTCCAGAACTACACTAGGTTATCGATCAACATACGGTAATACCAGGTTTCATTATTATGCTAATGTGATCCAGATTTATATGGCAGTGGTTCTTAACACTGATTTATGTGGTGTAGCTGTAAGAATTTTTCTAACTGATACTAAGCCATGAAGAAATCATTTCAAAAGCAGAGGGGTTACTGTTTTTTTCAAAATAATGATAATCCTCAACACACAATTTTATTTAGTTTGCTGTTTGTGTGTTGTTATTCTATCTTTTTAATAAAAAACCTGTTAAAACAAAGTGCTTTTTTCCAGATTTATATTTAGAAAAGTGGTTAAGTTATTCCTGGTATTGAATGCAAAGGTAAAATTTCAAGAAAGATACAGAGCAGGACCAACCTTCAGTGTTCTAACACCCCCTATTCACTGTGTACCCTGTTAAATAGATTGTGTCCCAGAAATAATTTTGTGTCTCAGTGGTTTGAAAAGGTTATGTTTAGCATTTTTATAAAACGTACATCCAAACAATGCGGGGACAATGAAAATGTTTGAAAGTTCCTGCATAGGTTTTTTATTTGACTGTCTTTATCAATTAAAGTAGTAAAAAAATAACCACTGTAACTACTTATGTTTGTATGAAATGTGGGTTGATCACTCATCCTCTTTTTGTAATTTATTCTGTTTGTAGTAATTATTATTTCCCTTAAGTCTTGTTTGCTCCACTATCTGATTCTGTTTATTGAGAACTGTTTTTTTAATGTCAAAATTACTCATATATGGAATTAAGATCACAAAGTCTAACCTATTCCTTGATGACTGCAAAATAGATCAGATAGGTGGACTCATATTTATATTATTCTATTATGTTTATTTAAACCTGCCCCCATTTATAAAAATGTACATTCTAGATGCAGACCTAGCAGACCTGTAACTATTTACAGATGTGCATTTTATATATGCATAGCTATTATCCAATCCTAAATACAGAGATGAACAGTAGCTGCATTTTATTACATGTTTTCAACAAAAGTAACAGAATCTTTGACAGTTCCTTTCCTGAAATGATTGTGGCAGTCTTCACATGAAAATAGTTTTCTCTGTTTGCTAAAACAGTGTATTCTCAGCATGTAATCAAAAAGACCTTGTCATATTGGACTTTTCTTAGTAATGTTTACTCAAAGTGCTACTTTGTAAGGAAAAGCAATATCATATTTTGAAATCACTGTCTCTAACAGTGGAATAGTACAGATATATAGCAGTGTGTTCTTAAAACTTTAAATGTAATTATTTGGTCTCTGCTGCAATAACAGTTCTAGTTCAGACTTAAATGTTAGAAAAACACCTTTTTTTTTTAGCAATAGTATAACATTGTATGCTTTCATGCATAGCAGAATGACATGCTAAAAACTACATTGTCAAGTAAAAGAGAAGAATATTTTAGTGCATTTATTGTTGTCATGGGTAATCTGCATTTTGTCCCTATGCTGATGACTTTTGGAATGCTTATCTATGTTTATTATAACTATTAGGAAGAAAATGCCACTAAAACTGAAGAGCTCTGTACTTTTACATGCTAACTAGTTTGCTTCAGATAGGTGCTCTTTTTCAGTGGCCTTTGTGTGAAAACCAACTAAAAGCTTGGTTTGCAATTGCTGAACAAATGTAGATCCTTTTGATTTTATTAGAGATGTTCAGAGCTGGTTTGTAGAGGATGCAAAGGTGTGACTCAAAGCCCATGGAAATTGGTGGGAAGATGCTGACTGGTTACAATGGAGTTTATATTAAATCCACTGTCCAATGGGCACTAAGAATCTCTGTTGTAGGGGTTATAAATCTGTATAAAAAGTGGCGATGGGAATGATACACTTATCTTTAAATTAATTTTACACATTAATTTTGGAAGGATTTCTCCTTTGTTAGATCAGTTAAGGGAAGATTTCCAGAAAGTGGAAGTTAGAATAAGGTACCTGACACCCTTCTGGTATGTTAAACTAGATTTAAAAAGTTTCACTGTCTTTCATGTAACCAAAAATTCCTTTCATAATTGCTATTTTTTTCTTTTCATTTCACAGGAAATGTTTGATAAGAGCAGTCAGTTAATTTGAAAAATTATACTTGATTCTTTTTTAAACAAATCTGAAATGTAATTATACTGTGGTGAGTCTTTTTCTTCCTAGGGAGTCTTCTTTTTGTTTTGTGAGGATGGAAATGGAAAAAACCCCACATACATTGATTATAGGGGAAGGAGAAAAATTCAAAAGGAAAATCTACATTTTCTAAGTCCAAATTTTAATTTAGATTTTTCTCCCTTGGAAGAGGGACCTTACTTTTTATTTTGCACTGAAATATGATTTTCTTTAAAATGCTTTTTGCTTTCTGCCTAGAAATTTTGTTATGGCATTTCAGATATAATGATCAATATAGAATGAAATACTTACCTGCTATGAGAAAATGATATGTTTATATACCTTATGCTTATGTAGTATATACATTGTGCTTATGTTATAGATATATTAATTTACAACCCTTTACTTTTCTGATTTTATAAAGATCTCAATAGGGTCTTATTTATGGTTTGATGGGATAGTGTTTCGAGTGTCACAGCTTTTTGCCCAGATCTGTCTCAGAGTTTTAGATCTGTAAATGAAAACTCTTTTCCATTATATCCTGGCTTTCTTCACCTTCACTTTGTTTTTTATTTGGCTGTCTGTGTTGTCCTATGTTTTTCCATTTTTTTTCCTGTGTTCTGGATCCCTTTTCCCATGCAGCTATAAAGTTTTCCTTCACCTCTACTTGCCCTCCACACAAGGCATTTCAGAATGGATATAGGAAATTGAGAATTTAATTTCTCATTGCAGTGGCCAAAAATAAAATCTTTATACATACTTTTCTCCACTGCAGTGGATACAGGCTCTGTTGTGAAGCACCATATGCTCCAGACCTCTCTGTAGAAAGATAGCCATACCCAGCGCTGGAGGAGAAACGCCTTCCTCTAGCATCCTCTGGACTTCCCTCTCTTGCCCTCTGCCACATACTCTGCCTATATTTTCTCCTTTAAAGTGAACAGGGGTCTGTGAGAAAAGTAGTTTGCTTTTGACACAGATTGCAAATTTTCTGGAAGAAAAGGAATGAAATAAAGTAAATGGATTGTTTTGTTTATTTGTTTGGGTTTTGTTTGTTTGTTTGGGGTTTGTTTGTTTGTTTAACCATTGCAGTCTGTTTTCCAGCTAATTTAGCTGATGAATTGATAGGATTTGTTCTATTTGTTGCTATTACTCAATGACGTCTTTATATTCCAAGATAGTGAGTTTTTCATATTAAAAGCATAGATTCTGAAATATATGCAGATAGCTTTTCCTCCTTCACATGCCCTGCTACTACAACTTTATCACTGTACCAGAAGTAACATGTGTGGTGATAGTGTCACAAGCATTTTGGTCATGGATGAATTCCAAACCTCCAGTGAATATTTAGTATAAGTTGAAGCTGTTCTGGAAGTTCCTGGCACCTGCAACAGTGATAAGCAAAATATGGCATCTCTCCTTTCCATATTGTGCTATTTTCACACATTGAGGCAAAGTTACAAAAGATAGTTGAGCTCATCTAAAAGCTTGTTGTCACTTATAGAAGCAAATCCAGTGCCCATATTCCTCTGACTTTGGCTGTGTGATCGTCCCCTGCACTTCCTTTGGGTCTGGCACTCATCAGGCATATCCCTTTGTGGATATGCTAATTGAATTGACTTGAGTTTATTTTTAATGGATTAGTTCTTCATCAGAGTGCTTAAATGAACCAATTCACAGAGAAGCGTGTAAATCCTTAGAACCAGTGTGAAGTCAGTGTCAGAACTGTGGGAAAATCAGAAGGAGCAGGCTCCCCTCCTTTGGTGTTTGGAAAGCTCCAAGGTCTGCTAAAATGTACTGTTCTAGCTGCGAAAGGCTAAAAATATGTGCTGCTTACTTCATCATTTTTTAAATCTTGTTACTTTAGGAATGTAGAATGTTTTCAAATGCTCTAAAAAGTAATTGTTTTGATATGTTGTGTTCTGATCAGCTTTTCTATAAAAGCAGGCAAATCCTCACCCTAGAGATCTTTAAAGACTGTTTGTATGGTAGTGAGATACCTGCTTCTTACTTACTGTTTGAAGTTCTTCTTGCTTTTTTATGTATTAAAATAAATTGGCTGTTACAGGAAATATAATTATTTATAAAGTCTGTTTCATTTCTGATGCTAAAAAAAAGTGGAGGGTTGTGTAATAAAAGTTTCACAGTGGTAATGGATGATGGCAGTTCTTAGATACATGCTTTGTAAAGAATATAATGATCATGCCAGAAACTGATAAGTAATTTATTGTTTAGTTCCAAGCAGCTGTTCAATTAAAAATGTTCAGCCTTGACCTATGATCATTATTTTAAAATAATAGATCGCATGAGCAGTTTTGCATTTTGACAGGGAAAAATTATCATTTGACAAAAATAAATTAGTTCATAAATCATATGCTGATTTGTTAATGAATTGTGGAATAAAGATACTTTTTCAGTGAGAGCAAAACTTGAATGCAGTCAGCCACTTGTGCTCAATCTTGTTTGCTTTGTTTTATAGGCTATTAAGACAAATTCTGTTTACTTGTTTTAAACTGATTGAACAGATGTATAAAAAGTGTAGGAGTTGCTCCTATTCATATTTGAATTCTTTTAAAGAAGTGCTTACATTTCTTACTTTCTTCCTAATTCAATGGGTAAGTAACTGCTTCCTTGGAAGTAAAATTGGAAGACCAAACATCAGTTGAATTTTACCAGGATGGTGCAGATCAAGCTTGCAATACTCCTAGCTGCAATTCAACACCTTTAATTTCTCAACATGTACCTGTGCATATGCACATGCACACCCAAAACTTAAACAGTAATTAGATTCAGGCTTAATTGACTCTTAAGCAGCAGAGCAGTGTTTTCCTTTTCCAATACACTTTTCAGATTTCAAAAATGTTTGTTCTGAACTGGTGTAAGAAAGAACATTAGAGAATGTGGTGGGCTGACCTTGGCTGGCTGCCAGACGCCCACCCAGCCACTCTGTCACTCCCCCTCAACAGCAGGACAGCAAGAGAAAATAAAATTAAAAATCTTCTTGGTCAAGATAAAGGTACAGAGACCGCTTAACAATTACTGTCACAGGCAAACCAGATTCAATTTGGGGAAAATTAATTTAATTAATGGCCAATTAAAGAGAGAGTTGGATGGTGAGAAACAAAGACAAAAACTAAAGCACCTTCCCCCCATCCCCACTGTTTTCTCCTCAGGTTCAACTTGACTCCTGATTATCTCCTCTGCCTTGCCCCTCTCTGAGCAGCACAGGGCAGGTGGGGAACGTGGGGTTGTGGTTGGTCCGTAACAGCTTCTCTCTGCTGCTCCTTTCTCATCACACTTTTCCCTACTCCAGCTTGGGTCCTTCATGGGCTGCTTCAGTGTGGGTCCCCTCAATGGGCTACAATTACTTCAGGGGATATCCACCTGTTCTTGTGTGGGGTCATCCACAGGCTAGTGTGGATGTATGCTTTGGCATGGACCTCCATGGGCTGCAGGGGAATATCTGCTACACTGCCTGGAGCACCTCCTCCTCTTCCTTCTCCAACCTCAGTGTTCACAGGTCTGTTTTTTCACACATTTTTTTTCCTCACCCCTCACGGCTTGTGCAGCATTTTGCCACTTCTTAAATACATTTTCACAGAGGTGCCACCAGCTTTGCTGATGGACTCAGCTGTGTTGTGCAGTCTGTTGTGGAGCTGGCTGGAACCAGCTGTGTCCACCACAGGGCAGTCCCTGGCCTCTCCTCACAGAGCCTCCTCTGCTAGCAAAGCCTTGACACCTGCACCCAATGCACACATGGAACATGCACATTGCAGAGCCTCAGTTTAACTCGCTGCCTAGAAACTGATTGGTTTCTTGAATCGTGAGATTTTCATATCCCTCCTAAAACTAGAAATTCTTTCAGTGATATACTGCTAAACTCTGAATTTCCTTATTGGTTACACATTCAACCCCTTTCTGAATTCTTCTAAATTCTTGGATTAATAAAAGAACTAGTTCAGCAAGGTAATTGAACATCATCAGTTTTAATTTGCCACTTTTAAATGTCATAGAATTCTTTCTATTATTGTGGAAGAATTAATAGCTTTTCTTTAAATTAAAATAGGGTTTTTTCTAATAAAGTATAGCAGAACACTAGCAAAAAGAGCATGATGCTTGATTATTTGAGTACTATAGGAAAATATATACTGAATCAAAGAAAAAAAAATTAAGTAGGAAGGATTAAAAAGGAATATATTGCAATTTAAATTATTCCGGTCTATTTTACTTTCTAATATAATGCAGGAAAAATAGTTATATCTGCAAAAAGACAGAAATACAAAGTGAAGTCGTTGTTTCTCCCTCCAAAGTTCATTAGTAAGTGTGAGTAGTGGCTAGATTGCCGCATAAGTGATTGTGCTTCCAATTCATCAGAATTTCTTTGGAGCATACATGATCTTCTCTTGGATTAGCTACTCTCCTATCAGCTGAACAGCTGATATGTTAGACATTGTGTCTCTCAACTTTGGAAACCTCTGCATTTCCTTACTATTGCCCTCTGAGCTTTGTTTTCTCCCCTCTCCTGCAACTAGAGAAGGGGTCCTCAAACTTTTTAAACAGGGGGCCAGCACGCAGATGAAGTGGCAGGCAGTCATCTGCGGCTGCTTGGTTTCCCCCCCCCCAACCCCCAGCGGGGCGGGGGGGGGCGGGGGGTCTGTAAATACCGGGGGCTGGATTGAGGACCCTGGGGGGCCGTATCTGGCCCATGGGCCATAGTTTGAGGACCTCTGAACTAGAAGCTCCAGGGACATGTTATTGCAGCCTTTGAGTACTTAAAGGAGCTTGTAAGACAGGGACAGACTTTTTAGTAAGGCTTTTAAACTAAAAGTGTAGATTCAGATATAAGGAAAAAAATTTTTTACAATGAGGGTGGTGAAACATTGGCACAGGTTGCCCAGAGAGGTGGTAGATGCCCCATCCCTGTGTTCAAGTCAGGTGGGACGGGGCTCTGAGCAACCTGGTCTAGTTGAAGATGTTCTTGCTTATTGCAGGGAAGTTCCAGCCCAAACTATGCTGTGCTTCTATGATTTTATTTAAAGTAAGGACTGTGAGAAATAACTGTCTCTCTATAGAGATTAGAACTTTTAAAACAAGTCTGAATCCTGGTCTCTTGTTCTTTAGACCTGTTCCTTCACTGGGAAAAGAGCACTTTCCAATTTCAGTGTGTGTTAATATTGCATATTAGATTTGCAAGGTCTTCTCTTCTGTGGTATTTGTGATCACTTAGGTATGTTACTTAAATCAGGGAAAGAGGCTATTACCACATAGAATAATTTGGATCTGACATAGTATATCTCACGGACAATTAAGGATCAGATCTGACTGCCCAGAGAGGCTGGACCATCTCCATCCTTGTAGATTTTCAAGACATAAGAGTATAAAGCCCTGAGCAACCTGGTCTGACCTCAGACCTGCCCCTGCTATGAGAAAAGGCTGGAATAGGGACCTCAGGAGGTCCCCCTGAGGTCCCTTTCAACCTGATTTACCCTGTTATCTTGTGTTGTGGAATGAATATTTTGGGATACCCAGGCAATCTTTTTACAGTAACTATCCTGTTTATTTTTAATATTTTCAATAGGAAAACTATTTATTATTTGGGAAGATTAATGTAATTTTGGTAAACTGCATGGGAAAGCCAAAGCAAAAGTGAAAAAAAATATCTCTTTTCTTTTGAGGCATTCTTCCTAGTTTACAGTGGATATTGAGAGTAAAACTTGTTAAAACATTTAGAGCTGAATCTCAAACATTAGGCTGTGGAATTTGTTATATGAATCCAGCAGCATGAGCTATACTTCAGACTGAATGACCTGTATGCCTTCGTATGTGGAATATGGACTATTCAGTTTCAGGGAAGGAGGAGAAGCATGGGGTTAATATGTTATATGTTACTTTAAAGGTGCGTGGTCTTACTCAAAAGCAAAGATATATGTAGATAACAGTTGTAAGTAACTTTATTTTTTAAAGCAATTAATTTCTTAACTCCTTCATAAACATAAAAGCACCACTGATACTTAAATAATGTATTTAATTTTATAGATATCATCCAATATATCAGTAGTGAAATGCATACTTTATTTTTAAAAGCTTATTACCTTGCCTTTCCTAGCTTTTCTGTTGGCTACTTTTTATGCTTAACTGCTACTGCTACCTAACTAGTTTTCAGTGCTTTTGGAACTTTCTACTGGTAGATGCTTAGTTTGCTGTTTAGAAATAAGAGGTGCTTACATGTCTGATGAATTGTTATAGAAGACACACAAGAAAAAAGGACCACAAAACAGACTGAAAGGGAAGTGCGTGCTGGATTTTGCGTTGTCACGAAAGAGGGTAACCAGAAACATGCCAATAGGGAAACAGGTAATTTTAATGTGGCAGCCAGGATCTGGGATGCCGAATCGGACACAATGAACATTTAAAATTCATACTTTATTAAGCAATCATAACTTCTCTTCAGTATCTCAGTATTCAAAATAAGAAAATGCCATGACATATACAAGGAGATGAGGTCCTCAGAAAAAAAATAATTGATAAGTATTAGAAGACAAAAATAAAACTGTGCATAGAAACAATACTGAAGAAACCTATTATTTCAGTCAACCAGATGCTGATCACAACAAATGCAGTACCAAATCAGGTGAGAAGAACACACTTTTATCTTTTAAAAAACGCAAATAAGCAATCCCTTCTCCTGAGTGCATCTATGATTATTTTTAACGTTTTTTTTTTTTCAATAATCGGAGCTAGTGGGAAAATGTTAAACAAGAATTTGGCAGGCAAAAGACCTAATCTTACTAAATTTGAAATTGAATCAGTGTAACATCAGGCTAGTCAGATAATAAATCTAATCATCTGCTACTTAGAAAATGATTAGAAGTGTATATGAATACACAAACACACAGATAGGCTCCATCAGCTAATAATGAATTCATCAGCATGTAGTCCAACAAGACCAAGCCCCAGCAGTACCTTACTAAGTTTAAGTTGTATTTATTTGCTAAGTATTAAATAGTAGTCAGCATAAACAGTACATAATATGTTACTGGACAGAAAATAGCAGAAAATAACACTATCGGTAGGAGGATTCCATTTAGTTTAATGGGAGAAATCCACTGGTTATGCAGCTTCATTTGTTTATGTACTATGGATTTTAAGGTTAATGTTCTTTGAATATTATCAAGTTGCATGGTTATTACTGAGATCAAAATTTCATAGTGGAAGAAAAAGAAGAGTTACCTATTATAAATGCAGCAGCTATAATTATAAAACTATTTTAGCTGTGGTTTCAATATATCAGATAATTCAATTTCCTGAAAACAGCTAAATATGCAATAACATTTCTACTGTCTTCACGAAGTTTGGCTTTACCTATAGGGAAGATTCTCAGTGAAGGTATAAAAAAAATAATTTTACCCAATTTTATTTTATGATTGGCATTTTGCTTATTTGCCAATTCTTTTTCAGAATCCATCTTCTCCATTTGACATTAAGAATAAACAGTTCTTTGGAGATCAAACTAAAAGTGGAAATGGATGGATTTTGACACTAATTTTACAATCAAAGTTATAATAAATTGACATGTTGACATGTTCTATGTTTCTGCATTATTGTATGTAAATTAGGGACAAACATTTCTTACACCTTTCAGATTAGCCTAGAACTCTTCCTGTTGTAAAATTTCTGTGAGCTAATCAAAAGTTTATTGAAATCAAGTGAAAGACTACTAGTCACTTAAAAGATCTTTTGGTGAATGTCCTTTTATACTATCCAATCCAAACTGAAATATTCTAGATTAACTGTATAGTCTTTGGAAATCAGTAACAGACTTTAGAGAACTTAGAATTCTGTGAAGTATATAAAAAAACCCCTTTAAAATACATACAATACATACAAAATGTATTTTAAAGGGTTTTTTTAATATAAATTAATTTTATATATTAATTTTAAATAAATTAATTTATATAAATTAATTTTAAAATACATTTTAAAAAATGTATTTTAAAATTAAAAAGATAATCAAGGCTTTGTCAAAGAGCAATTATCTAAGATACACAGGAAATGAGGAAATGCTGTCAACTGATTTATCACACCACAATCTCAAGTAATCGATTTATCTAGACGAACTTTTGTGTGACTAATCAAGACTGCTTTCCATCATTTCAACTTTGCAGTTATGAAAAGATTGCTTTAATGTGATCCTGCAGCTGGGAGCATGTTTTTCCTTAAGGGCTTGTGAGTTTTAAGTCCAGCATGCAGCTAAAGGTGCGCTTGATATATGAGTAAAGCTTTATTCCAAGGACCACAGTGAAGCAGAAAATGAATGATTGATCAAACTTCAGAAATTTTCAGTCAGAAAAAGAGCTTGGAAACCATAAATCTAAGATGATTTGTCATTTTAAAATGATGATATAAATGATTTTAAAAAAAAAGAGATATGTTATAAATACTCTAGAAGTAATAGTCTTTCAAAGTACACTGTGAAAAAGGAAAACAGATTCAATTGCTTACTATTGTATGCACGTTTATTTTGTGAATTTACAGCATGTGCCAAAATACAGTAACTCATAGGAAAAGTGGCACATACTGTAAATGGTGTGTTTGAAATAAAATATTAATGCAATTTTCAATCACTTATAAACCAAAAAATATATTACTACAGATTTTTATAAAGATTAAAACACAATCAACATTTCTTAGAATTTATTTACATATTTTAATTAATTTTTAATTGATTAATGAATTCCTGCAGACATAAGGCAATGTTTTGTTGCGTACTCCATTTGGCCTTTTCCATCACTGAAAAAACATATAAGGATGAATTCAGAGAACTTTGACACAGCTTCCTTCAAAACTATTTTCTCAGCTTGAAAGAGACATACTTTAGTCACTTTATTCGTACATCAGGAAATTTTGTGCACTTGCATCCTGAGTACTTAGAGACATCTGAGGACTCAAATAAGATCTGTCTTATTTTTCCAAGGCCTTAACGAATAAAGGTATAACACTCAATATAACAGATGTTATTACTTATTCACTTACAGTACTACTAATACTCATACTGCAAGTAACTAATGAAAAATCCCATTGCTAATACTTAAAAATGTCCAGAAACTTCCTAGAATTTTTGTCTCTTCTCTGGTGGTGTTCTCACCCTTCTGATGTCCTTCTGGGTCCCCAATAGCCTTGGTTTTTCCTCAGGAGGATGAAGAGGGTACCACAGAGTAGTTATAGTACTCTGTACTTACTGTTGCATCATAGAATCATTTAGATTAGAAAAGACCTTTGAGATCCATTACCCCTGGACATTAACCACTAAAGCGTGCTGCCAAGCACACATGTTGGATAACACTCCGTAGCTGAGCTGCAGCATCTCAATCAAAAATGCCAGGAGAATGTTATAGTTCAAAAATTCATTTTTTAAAGAGTTGAGACAGAAGGAAGTGTATTTCCTTCTCAGACTTCTATAGACATTGTCTTTAGTTCCCATGGTTTCTCACCACAGCAGTACATACCAATGGCTTGTGGGATTTCTTTATGGATTTGGGGGATTATTAAAAGAGCCAATTCCAAAACCAAAAAGGGAAAGAGGATGAGGACGGGGTAAATGAAAATCCTAAAAAAAACCAACCCAAAACCAAACCAAACAAAACCTGCCACCTGTCCTAGTATAAATTTTTTTCTGCTGAGGGATGACTGCAGTGCTTAACAGAACATGCAGGCACATCTCAAATCCCTAAGTGATCCTACCCGGCCTCTAACTCTCCAGAAGAACATGGGTCTCATCTTGGTCCAATGGCACGTGTACCATCTCTGTGTTTATGTCTCAAATACCTCACAATACCTAAAACAGCAGTAGAGGGACATTCAAATCGCTCTATTAGGTATTTCAAATTTGAAAAAGTTGATGCAAATGGAATGGAATATGAAAATGGAATGTAAGAGAGAAAATCACTGTAGATAAAAAACCCTCAGCTACTACAGGAAATTTGAATTTTAAGTCTGTTTAATATGCAGATGATACCAGCTTAAGGAGATGACTGTTTGTTTTGCGTAAGTGTCCCACCTATAGTTTTGCTTTTACCAGGGTAATCTCTTAATAGGTGTGGCTGGTCTAAAGAAGCGGTATCAGACTTATGCACATACATTATCTTACAGGCAATTTGCTGCTTAGCTGACATCTCTCTCCTGCAGTTATTATGTACTTCCTATGTTTCATCTTAAATGACAAACTATTCAAGCTAACATTTATGACTTTTTGTAGACTTTTACATACAAATGAGACTTAAACTCTGAGGTCAATGTACTGTAGTACCCAATGAATAATACTCAAGTATTAGGTTACTTCAATTGTTTGAAAAAAATACATTACATTGCATTTAGAAAATTTGCAATATTTTACCAAGCGATATTTGCGTGTTGTATTATTACATATTAGATTTTTTAAATTCATTTTGCATTTACTAAACCACAAATAAAACCTCTGCACTTTTTTTTCCTATTAAGTGTAATGACTAGAATAAAGAAACCAACTAAAACTTTCTGCATAAATGCAGCATAACAATGATGATAAAGGGCATACCCCTGAAAGCTCTTATAATGGTCTGTTTTGCATGAGGAGCTTGTAACACTTGCCACAATAGTAACATATGTGTTCATTTTTTAAAAAAACCCTATCCATCTAAGCTGTGCACGTGTACCACTCGTAAGATTAAAACATTTGGGATAAATGTATATTTCTTTTCTGCTGGCTATGCGTTTATGCCCACAATTCCCTCAGATCAGTGAGTAGCTAAGTAGATACCAATAAACCTGCTGGGTGCTGCAGATAAAAGTTTTATTAAAATTGTTGCCTTGGGTTTATTTCAGGTGAGTTTACTTTCAAGTGGTGATACCAATGAATTAAAGTACGTACTGGTTTATGAATAAGGTAATGGGAAAATTCCACTGATATTGATGTGTCAAACAATTATGCATATGCTCATTTGGGAAACATAAGTGTTTAGTTATATTTTTTTGTTAGAACAAAAATGTATTCTCGTAATCAATTAAAAAAAGTATTTTCTAAATATTCTGTAAATAATTCTCTCCTTTCATATTAATATTAATTCTTTAATCTAGTCTTGTTCTAATGACATTATTCATGAAAATGCTAATGACAAAACAAATAATATGTTTCTGGATACACACACCGATGACTTGCTGCGTGTATGTAGATCTGCATATACACCTCTTTAAGTGTCATTGCTACTTCTGTTCATGTTTTTCAGTTTTCTACTCATTATGCTGTGAGTAATATATCTTATCTTTCGGCTTTCATAGTTGTCATGATTGTAACCAATAGTATATATTGGCTATTGCAACGCCTTTAACAGTGTTTTCAGTAAGAGCATAGGGTAATGAATGGATATTCTCTGGGGAAAAAAAGACAGGCTATTCTGGAGGGTTTTTTGCCAAAGATTGCTTAAGAAAAAAACAACAGTAAAACACCCATTATAGACTATCTATTAACAACACCAAGTAAATAGTCATCAGAGAAAAATATAGAACTTTTAATGCTCCCCACAGCAAATGAGTATTATGGTAAATTACTGGTACACTATACAGAACTGATCTAAAGGTATTTTAACATTAAAAATAAATAAAACATTAAATAAATGTAATATTGAAATTCAATAATTTTTTAGAAAATAATTTCCTGACCTTTAAAATTCTGTCATCACTCTCTGTCTTTCCTTCTGGTAAGACTAGAAGTACTGATAATGGTAGGACATAACTTATTTATTCATCTCAGAACAAGACTGACACTGAATTTCAGTGCAAGCAGCAGCAAATGTATTAAAGCAATATTAAGCACCATTGGTGTCTGCAGTACTTATATCAAGCAAAATCAAAAAATATACCTTTTTATTCCAGTAAAAAAATATCAGAGTTTATATCTTTTTTCTAAATGTCCACAAGACCAACTTATGAATTAGGTGTTCTGGAATCCTGTAATGATGTATTGCAAAATCAAATGTCTCTGTGAATCTCATTTAATACATAGCTGTCCCTTCCAATCTAAATTTTTCTATAATTATAACTTCAAAGTAAGAAGTAAAAATGGGGCCTGGCTACAAACACATGAAAACAATTTAATGTTAATAATTATTAAAATAAATCATCCTAATCTGCTACAGAATTTGCCACACATGGCCAACCGGGCTCCAAAGGCATATCTAGGTGTCACTGGTGAGTATACACAGCTAAATTACTTGATTTGCTCTTTAGATATTTTTGACACGTAAATACTTTGGGGTTTGTTGGTCTGGTATGAAACCTGAAGAGGTTATTTTCCTAGAACAGAGAAAGTAAGTGTTATCATATGTACATCAAATTAAAAGATTGTGCAGAGCTGAGTATTAGTAGAACATAGCAGTGCTATGGGTACACAAAAATTCAAACATAGCGGTTTTAATAAAACTGACCAACCAAAGAAACCCAAAATCCTAGTAACCCTGTAATTCCTTGTAAGAGAGCTTGCTTTATGGATGTGTGATTTCAAAATGATGCTCTCTGGATTTCCTGGTAGAGGTGAAAGCAGAAATATCTTCTCTGAGGCTGGAGTACACAGATTAAATAATCTTAAATTCTCTCATGAAAGTGACTCATGCTCCCCTTTCTTTCATCATATGACTGCAGGCAATTCATCCACTACAAACTTTAACAGAAGCCTGTGTAAAATATGTGCAATTTTGCCTGGGCAAAATAATACAATAGATGCTTGAACATAACCCTAACGAGTGTAAATTGACTGATGGTTT
Source organism: Falco rusticolus (assembly GCF_015220075.1). Taxonomy (NCBI): domain Eukaryota; kingdom Metazoa; phylum Chordata; class Aves; order Falconiformes; family Falconidae; genus Falco; species Falco rusticolus. Next base: position 22,005,910 of record NC_051189.1, read on the forward strand.
GTGGGCTTTTTTTTTTTTTTTTCCATCAATTGATAATCTGGACCATTTTTAAAGTCCATTTTCTATATCTTACTATCATGTCTACTAAGTACAGTTTTCTCAAACTGATACACCTTACCTGGTTCAGTGTCCATGAAGGCTGCTAAAATTTTATATTGAATCTTTAAACTATCACATGAAAATAATTTTTTCAAGTAATATAAACTATACACTTTCAAGTCAGTTGCGCTTTCCATGATGAAATATTGTTTGGAAAAGACATCTGTCACAGTTTTATTTTTCAGACAATTAACCATGGGTTCTGCTTTTTTTGTTTCTCAGGTTAACAGGATTTCATCTTCCTCCACCTGTGACAAGTACAAAATCTGTATTTTCACTGCGCTTGACAAGTGACTTTGCAGTTAGTGCTCATGGGTTTAAAGTTTATTATGAAGGTAAGACATTCTTAAGAAAATATTCTGGATTTTGGATTTTTTTCTCTGATCTCTATACATAATAAAACTAAATGTTCCACTAAAATGTATACAAATACACATTTACACCTTTATCCTAGTTACAATGTTTGCTTTTCATGGAGTCATTCAGATACATAGGCTTACATCTGAAATCAAAATATTTAAAACTCAACTGTCTGTAGTCCCACCCAGACACAAATGTTATACGACCTTTCCTTTCTTTAAATTTGAAAAAAACATAATCATAATCTTTCTGGTCCTTCTAACATATGCTTACTCAAATTAATGGCAAGAAATTACTAACTCTTGAATTTCACTAGATAGTTGAATTTATATTTGCAAGTTTTATGGATAGATTCCTTCTCATACTTTTGCATAGGAGAAATGCTGACTCAGTTCTCTGAACTGACATAAAGCTACTTCCCTATTGCAGTTTTCACAACTGTCTACATTTTTCACACAGACACTGAAGTAAAGGAGGTGGCACATGTATTCCTGAAGTCCAGAAGTTCCTATTACTGTGTGTATGTTCTAGGAAGGACCTTGTTTATGATCAAGTTCACTTTAGTCATGTTTGAAGAGTTGGAATATATCATCTATCAATTTATTTTTTAGATCATTTTATTGGCACTGGGACCATGAGCAAGTATTTATAGGATATAAAAAGAAACTTGCTTTTTCTACACCCCCCCCCCTTTTTTTTTTCTTCTTTTCCTTATTTAAATTGATGTAAAGACACTTGATCATTTTCCTTCTGTTTAGCATCTCTCTCAGCAAGCCAGGAGCTATAGTAAACTGCGTGGAGAATCTCTGAGACCATTGTACCCTGCTCAGTCCCATCTGCAAAAGAAACTAATCTTTGAGAAAGTAACTAGCTGAGTAACGCTTTGACAGCTAGGAAAATATCTGTAAACTGGAAATGCAATGAAGGGCTGCCATAGAAGCACAGCCCACAATCACTCTGTAGTAAAATATCTTCAGCCATTGACACAGTTTACTTTCAGACATGATGTGTTAGAATGCTACTTCATATAGATGTTCCCTCCTATATGCGCTTACGTCAAGATATGAAATGAAAAACGTATAAGAATTTTCAAGCCTTTCTTGTCCTTCGAGTTATTATAGAAAATAGATGAAGCAATTACACTTTTTTCTGGTTTACACATAAGCAAGAGATAGTTTACAAAACAGAAATTCAAGCTATGTGTAACTGGTTTTGGCTGGATTATAGCTACTTTGTAGTTTGTCAATTCAACCTAAGTGTAACGGGGTTTTTTTGGCTAGATTATAGCTACTCTGTAGTCTGATAATTTTTCAAGTGTTCAGTACCTTTGTTCAGCAGCAGCATTATTGCAAAAATTTCATATGGAAATATACTATGCAATTCTTATGGAATATTAACTATTTAAAATATAGTATGTACTTCTCATGCATGTTAGGAAAATATGCAGCATTTTTCATCATTGATGTGGTGCCATAAATTGGGAAATTCAGATTCACTATATATGGTATCATCTGCTGTCCTTGTATGTTGTTTGCCAAAAGGTTTTGCACTACTAATCCTAACAGGTAGTGTACTATGCATTTCAGTGATCATAGAGAATGATTAAACTTGAAATAGAAGATCACTAAGAGATTTCAATTTGCACATATGACTGACGCCTCACATAGTTCCTTTCCAGGCTAAAATAACGTGGTGAATAATAAAACTCAGGCTCCTAAATCACTGACAAAGTGTGGGGATATCTTACTTTCAACCACAGAAATCAGCATTTTAGAACAAAACATAAACTTGTTACCTTGAATTTTATACTCATCTTTCTGGAATCTGAGGCATTATTTTGTGAAATCAGGAATATTGAAAGAAGTTAGGCTAGAGCCCAAAGTTTTAGTTAAATGCAGTCTCTCTTACCATGGCCAGACCTGCTTTTTGAAGAGTTGCATCAAAGCACCTTTGTTCAGTTTTTTTTCTTTCAATTCCTGTTTTTCTGACTTCCTATGAAGTTTCCTGTCTTTATACCCAGCCAGCAAAGATATGAAAACTCATTTTGTTACATTCATTTCATGCATTGTTCCTTGACATGAGAGAATAGATGTATTTAAATGGTAATCACATCAGGGCAATCTCCGTTTCTGTTCTTGTACTCTTTGTGAATGTGTATAACCCTGCAATCAACATTTTCAGGTCTGGTTCTACCTAGTAACCAATTTTTAAAAATTTTGATTGCCCAGTACCTCTTCTTTTACCTTCCTGATGAAACATCTGCATACTGAGTACCCCTAAATATCAGACCACATACTTAAGTGCTTCATTATGGATCTGTAATTTGAGACCTAAGATAGAAATGATTAGCACCTTATCATTCAAATAAAGCAGAATGATAGAGACAGCATGAAAGGCAGGATAAGCAGTAGAGACATATATCTGAAGAGATTAGATCCAGGTGTGATTTGAAAAAGAAGGAACATACCTTTCATAATCAGTGATCATTTAACAGACTTTCCTTTGAAACATTTGGAAATAGATGTCATAGATGGTTATATGGGATACATTACTATTCACTGTCTAAAAAAACCCCAACAAACAACCAACACCCCCAAAAAAACAAACAAAAAAAGCCCCAAACCAAATAAACAAAGCCCACCAACAGCTCCTTCTCAGACCTCCTATCTGCCTTGAGATATTTGCAGTTGAGCTGAAAGTTGACAAGAAACTCCAGAGTACCTGATATTATCTGCGGGAAATATGACTCTACCATGGAATTTCTTGATCACAGCATAGAGGAACATATTAATTTTCTGGTCTCCTGAGGAAAAAAAATGAAAAGACATGAATTTATATCATCAGTAGAACTACTATTCTGGGGCACATGCAAGCGTCTGCAATTGCATCCAGTCAAACTAAGTACACAACAGACCACAGAAACACCAACTCTGGCCTCCTACCATCAATACCATAAGACTCAGTCTGTACCCTCTTTCCCTTCACCCTTCTCTTTGTCTCTTCTTCTCTCCTTTGCTTCTCACCTGTCTTTCTTTCCTCAGTGTCAAGTGGGATATTTGGGTTAGATTTGGTACTGTTTTTTTAAGTTCAGTTTGTCTATTATTTAGGAAAGAACACATTTGAGAAATACACCTGTCTATATAGCACAATACCCGCGGAGAAAAAAGATTTCGTGAGAGAAAACTGAAACAGATTACTCAAAAGAAAAGGACTTCACTTACAGTGACAACAGAAAATGATGACATGCATTGAAAATTCGGGAGGGATTTTAAGACAAAAACTCGAGCTATAATAATTACCAGCCGCAATTTATCATTTTGTCTCTGTCTAGCAACACAGCTTTGCTGGCTGGCTGGAGTAAGAAATGGGGGAAGTCTGCTGATTCTATGCCTGGTGGGTTTTTTTGTTTTGTGTTTTGTGGTTTTTTTGTTTGTTTTTTTTTTTTTTTTAGTAGCTTTCAGGGTCTGTGTAACATGCATGGCTATTAACATATGGAGGATAAGTGTTATACTTAATCTCCTGTTTGATAATTTAGGCCAAGTCATAGTGTAGCTGTGTCCTTTTTATTTTATTTCTGATAAGATTATTTTGGGTTTGGAATAGAAGAATTTGATGCACTTTTCCATTTCCTGTGTTCCTAAGATACATAAGCAGCTTTATTCATTGAGAGCACAGCAGGGGAAATACAGCTGCTGAGAAAGAAAGCAACAAAGCAGCTTGGCCCATACAGCGAGGGGCTTCAGTGACCCCAGTCCTGCTTTGAACAGTGCTTCCTTTGGTTCTTGCTGGGCTATTTAACAGCTATTAAACAGGTAACTGACATTGTTAAAATCATTGACTTCATTAACAAATTTACTGCTAGAATTTATGGCAATCTTCATTCGAGGTAAATACGATAGGCATTTTTGTGCTATTCTATTGATCATGGATAAGAAAAAAGGAACTTAGTATGTAAGTTATTCTTATACATAAAACTATGAATGTCCTGGAGATTAAGCACAATTATTTATAATAGTGTTATGAAATATAATTTTATCTGTTTTGTAGTGCTACACATCTTTTAAAAGATGAATTATAAAACTGAATTACTGTACACTGCATAAATAATGAAATGGTCTTCATGTTTGTACTGGGGTGGTGCAATAGGAATTCGGCAATTCTGCTGAAATGATTTTGAGAGGGGTTTGAGAGCAATTTTTAAAATTTCAAGACTTATCTTTATAGGTAACAGGAGGTGGGAGAAGGAAAGAAGGGAGCAGATGGTATTTATTAACATAATAGAATTTCCATCTAGTAACTTCTAGGGATCTATTACACATTTCTTTCGGGAATATTAAGAAAAATTGGTAGCTGATGTACGGGATTATTGAAGCATGTAGATCAGAAATAATATTAGGACTTAAACGTGCCAGGATGTGGATGCTAAAAATAATTTTGGCTGTCGGTATAAAGCTAGAGAATGTGAACAAATAGGATAATATATTTTTAGCTCTTCTGCATATCAAAATTCAGAAATGTTACTACACATAATCTAAATCTTGGATTTAGGTAAGGTTCACAAAGTACTAGTTGTATTAAGCTAATAATATCACTACTAACTTCATGTAAAAATTTAAAGGATTACTAATGAATTACTGCTTAATATTGGAGAGGTGTCTATAAAAGATCTGCACAAAAAATGTTTGCTAGGCTAGAGTTGTAAAAGCCACAGACTTTAAGTTGTAAAGTTGTCACCAGGCTTACTACCTGACAGATACCATAGGCTTTTTGTTATTGTTGTTGTTCAGATTTTGCCATAGCTGTTTTGGGTATGGCTACTTTCTGTCATAAGATTGCTTCAGCAAGCCCTTAATAAAAATGGAATTAAATAGAATTTGCCTAGTGTTTCTGAAAGAAAGTTCACAAAGAAAAAAAAAAATCAAGAATGCTTAAATTACCTAAACATATATTGATCATTTAAACTCCTATTTTAAAAATGAAGCCTATTAAATCTAACAAGGAAACATACTAAATATAAGATTACAATCTTAATTCTGAATTTTTACTGTAATTTAACCTGTTAGATAACAAGTTAAAAAAAAAAAAAAAAAGGGTGCTGGAGTTTCTTTTGGCTGAATATATGAGTATCTGCCATATTGTCTAAGGAGTCACATAAAACTATCTGTCATATCCTTCTGATCTTGGAATACTAACTGTGGACAGAAAACATCCCAACAATGCCTATTCATAGACTTGTATCTACTGTCCACAGCATGTCATGCAGAAATAAAATGGCTTTATATTCAGCGAAATAAAAAACATGGAAGATGCTTATCAGGCTTTGGCTTTATTGTACCATTTGTCAAGACAGTCATTAACGTGGTAGGTAGTTCTGAAATCCCTTTGGTAAATGGAAGTCAAAGGGAAAATTATGATTGTCAATATTTTAAAATTGATGTAATAAATGAAGGGGAGTTATCAAATCGCAAGCAAAGTTTAAAGAAAGAATAAATAAATATTTATGCTATAAAATGTAGTGCTAGGTCATGTTGCAAGTTTGCAGTGTAACTGCACTAAGAGAATTAAAGCTGCACAAATTTTATGTTGTGATTAACAATAGCAGAACATTATCCTGCTTTTGATCATATTATTAATAGTTCAGCATCACTCCAGACAAGAAAAAGCAAATCAAAATATTCATTCTATTAAAATAAAAAAAACCACCTTAGATATTTTATCTGGTAAAACTATAAATCTATATTCTTTGCCATGTGTCATACAGAGATGTATAGTCACATGACATCTTCCTAGGCAATGTTTTTTAAAATTGCAAGTAATATTTCGAAAATACACTCTTGTCAGTTAATATTTAACATTGTCACTAAATAAAATGAGTATTGTCTGGGAAAATACTTGTTTTCTTCCAGTTGACCTCGTGTAGCCTGTGTGTCACAATAGACCATTGCCTCAGGACTACCATGCTAATCCTAATGCCAGAAGTACTTGTAATGCTGTAGCACAGAAGGGAGTCACTCGTTATGAAATCAATAGCAGGTTGCCTTGGTGCTTATTAATTTTGCCATTATTATACCATTCCTGTATAGATCCAGAGAGTAAAGAAAAATAGACCAGTGGACTTAAATCTGGTTAATTTTTATTGCATTTCACACCTTTTTCTTATACTGCAATCACTAAAGAATAACTTCTGAAAACAAATTCAGCTCTTGAAGACATCAAGATTTAAGAAAAATATCACTTGCTTTGATTCCACTGGCCACTCTGCCTCACTGATATGTAAGACTTCTTACTCTGTTTTCAAAACTTCTAGTCGCTGGCTTTTGTTCTGCTTTTATCTCCTAAATTACAGAGCCCTTAGTGTCAGCATCTGTTAGTTCTTATGCTAGGTTCTTAAGTACTGCAATAAAATTACACACTTCAGACTATTCTTTCTCTTTAAAGTCTTAACATCCAGTATTTTGTCCCAAATCACAAACTATTTTGTGCTGTTCTACATTTTCATCATTTTGTGGGTGTTGTGATGTCTGTGTGAAAAACAGGTCTGGTCAGTACACTTGTCTGAGCCTGCAACCTCATCACCGCAATCTGTCCTATCTTCTTGTTAAATCCTTTTTTAACTCTCAATGCGATCTCTCTACCTGTGTGAGAGGGCTTCAAGGGCTGAGTGACAGCTACTGGCATCACACTGGTACCTGGGGGATTGCGAATGTGTGTGCACCTGTGACCCCAGGAGGTCCTGGGTGTGTGCCTGGGTCAGTGACCTCCTGCATATGCCAAAAAAGGGATCTGACTGCTAGTGCTTGTGTTTTATGCGAGTACGTTCCTGTAGGTACCTGCTGTTGAAGGAAGCACCTTGCCTGGGGCAGTCTGTAGCCAGTCCTGTGTCTTCTGCATGTCCCTCTGTTTCTCTGGCATAAGTACTCAGCTGTGCAACTGGTGGAATCTGCAAATGGGAAAGTAGCAACAAGGTCCATCAGCCCAAGACAGACACTCCCAGGTCTCAAGGTGCCCCCAGCTTGCCGTCTATGGCTGGGCAAGAGAAACCTCCAAGCCCCTGGGCTGCTGGAGGCAGTGGTCATTTATTACATCCCTTCAACATATTTAAATGTCATTTGAGTTCATAAAGAATAATATGCCCTTGGTAACTCTGTGCTGACTATTCCCAGTTACCTTCATCCTTCAGTGTTAGAAAATGGATTACAAAAGTGTGTTCTTCACACTATTCCAGAAACTGAGGGAAGAGTTACTAGTTTACAGTGCCTGTGGTGGCCTCTTGCTTTCATTAGGACAGGTACATCACTAGTCTGTCTAGTCAAGGGACTATCACTGATTGATGTAATTTTTAATGGATTACAGACAGCAGTTTTTCAGTCATGGTGGGACAGCTCTTTCAGTACCCTTGGGTGAATCTATGAATGTGACTATATTCAACTTCTTTCCATAATCCCTCAACTCCACGCCCAGAATGGACTGCCTCTCTCCCCCCCAACCATATTGATACATGAAGAATTTTCTTCTTGTGAAGACCAACGCATAGAAGGCATCATGTTCTCTAGCCTTTTCCATGTTATCTATGGTTGTATTCCCCACACACTTTTTGCTACTAGCATACCTGTAGAATCCCTTTTTATAATCCATAACACTTCTTGCTAGCCCCTTGAACTTTGACCTTCTGCATTTTGTCCCTAAGTACTGAAACAACACGTTTGTACTCATTTCTTGTTGTCTATTCTTTTTTCCAATCTCTTTGTTGTCTGTACTTCTTTGCATTTTAGATCATTAAGCTCCCTTCTTAGGCTCATGAGTCATCTGCCAAAGTTCATTTCCCCTTAAAATAGTTGGTTGTCTTTTAAAAAATCAGCCATCTCTCTGGCTGCCCTTCCTTCTCGTAATTGCTTCCCCAGAGATTCTATGTAACAATTCCCCAAATAACTCCAAATATGATGTCTTAAAGTCTAGTGTCCCAATTTTACTACTTTGTTCCCAGCTCAATTCTCTTCTACTCTGTAGTTAGGTCCCTGCCCCCAACAAGACTATTTTTAAAGGCCCTGCTTTTGAGGTAAGCAAGTCTGCCTGTGCTTATGTTCTTCTTTGCTTGATCATGTAGTTTCATTTCCTCTCAGCAGTCCTACTTCATCTTCAGATGAGGTACCATGATTAAGGAGGCCAAGCTCTTGAAGCTAGGCACTGGCCTGCTGGATGCGCTTCCTCATTGCCAGAGCTTTTCTCCTAACCAGAAGGATTGATAGGGATGCCAACACCATCTGGGATCATATTCCCCTCATTCTTGCCCTCAGAATTCCATACCAACCTTTGATCTGCTTAAGGTTTCCCTTTGCCACATTTTTGCCACTTCCATGGCTAAGCAGCGTGAAGTAGCAGTTGTGAAGCTGAACAGATATCAATTGCTCTGTGAAATTATGGATCTGGGCTCAAGGCAAAAAGCACATTGTCCAGGATTATAGGTCTTGGCTTGAAGGCAGGGGACTGTGCCATGCAGGAGAGAATATTTAACCACTAGCTACATCTCAAAAGTTCAGTATAGATGGCTGTGTCACTTTATTAGCAGTATGCAAAAGTACAGTTAAAGATTGTTCCTGCTGCCAAGGATTTGACAACCTATTTTCAAGAGAATATGTGTTAAATGCATCTAGAAAGACTTCTCTTCCTTGTTCTTTCATTTGCAAAATAACATATCATTTATAGCAAAAAAGCTCATGTACGTGTGCTTGATTATAGACCTAGTGTTTTATTCTACTGCAATTGCCAGCTGGACTTCAGTTGTTTTATGTTGGATGCTAAATTTTCTTTGATAAATCTTAAAAAATTAAATAAATAAATTGATTGATTAGAGAGCCACAGAAACCTGCATGATTTTGTTCCAGGCAAAATGAATGGAAATATATTCATTTGTTTCAACATCTGCAAAAAAGGTCATTATTTGAAAGTTAAAACCCAATCATTTCTTCTGCCTTAAGAAATATTTAATTATTGGGAGAAAAAAATATCTCTCCTTAGTCTGGAAAAAATTCACTTACTATTCCAATGTTCTGTTTAATTTATTTCTTTCAGAATAATGTTGTTAAATAAGCCATATTTGTCAACCTATGCTACAGTAATTTATCATTTTGATACACGCTTCATATTGAAGCTTAACTAAGACAGTGATTAATTTGAGATCTTAATTAAATGTCAGCCTTACTTTAGTTTTTTTCTTGTATTTTCATTGTCAATTTTCATGAAAAAAAAATTGAATATACACTGCAAGTCTTGAAAGAAATGTCCCAAGAGATTCTGAGTTTTTCTTTGTGACTTACATTCTTCATCTACTGGACTGTCATATTATTAAGTACAATACCCTGACAAAAGCAAATCTTAGTGCAATCAAATTTAAGATTCACATTTTGATCCCATGTCTAGACAAGTAGCAGTAACTGTAATCCAATATAGTTGAAAAAGTATTCTGTAGGAACTAATATACAGCTTATTAAAGTACCAAATGAAATGCAGCTCCTTGTTTATAAGCCCTTGTTTCCCTCATGCTTTTCCTAAATTACAGCTCAAGGAAATTTTGAAGTAGTAATATGCAATAACAGAATTTGAAATATCCATAAAGTTCATAAAAATGGAGCTACTAATGGGTGATACTTAAACTTCTAGAAATATATGGTTGAATTCTTCAACCCACATTTGGTATTTGATAGAATTTTGGCTTTGATTTTGTCAGCTTTCATAGAATTTCTGTATCAATAATATCAAAATACACAGGTCTACAAGAACAAGTTTGGTATGCTCAGCATGAAATCTTAAAAACTCCTCAAAAGTCAATAGGAAACTTTACAGGTGGAGAAGTTTATTCATTATGAGAACATGCATCTCAATAATACAGAGCTGTAATCTAAGAACAGACTCATTTTGTCACCTGAACAGATTTTCAAATTTTGCCAGTTTTTCACAAGTGAGTTAAATTTATAGTTCATATTTGAACACTTAGATCCATAATAAGATAGCCATACTGTTGAGCATTCAGTAGCAAGCTTAATACAAATTATGTGACACAAAATGCTTGGGAATAGCTGAACTTTTTTTTAGGTTTGTAAATAAAGCATCCAGTTATGCCAGTCATTGACATCCAGAACAATACTGTTATAACCATTTAGCTGTGATTATAATAACAATTTTATTTTAACAAGAAGAGAAAAGTAGTTGCTTACTCGGCACTGGAATCCTCTGCTTTTTGAAAAGAAATTAAATTTTTTAGAAGTGATTTGCTTTTTTTGATCAGTCCTTAGCAGACAATTGCTCATTAGCCAATGAGGTCATAAAAGCAAACCTCAGTGTAAATTTAGACAGCTTTGGGAATGGGTGGATAATAAGGTCATGAACTAGATGGTCTGTCAAATGCCTTACAATTTAGAGGGACAAAAAAAAAATAATAATTAAAATAATTGAAAACAATTGTATCTACAAGTAAATACTAGTCTTCTGGCTGAAGGAGCTGTTTTCCTTTGGTAATTCTGCTTTTCTGTTGATGAACAACATAAAAAAAATCCCATTCCTTTATTAGATGGTTGTCAGCAGGCCATTAAAATCCCATGGACCATAAGTTTCATGTTACAGCTAAAAATTAATTACCTAAGCTGCTTATCTAAGATCCGCACCATAGATGAAATTTGAAAAGTGGTCCCAAAATATTGACACAATTTTAAAACAGTTTTTTTTTAAATGCAGCTTTACATTAGAAAGGTTTTAAAACTCCAGAACTAACCTATATTTTGTTTAAACAAAGAGGTTTATCCTAAGGAAAAATAATAATGAATTCTTGATACATTTTTGATCGAAAAGCCTAGAAATTTACATACTTTAAAAACAGTTCATTAAATTTAGGATTTTTTTTTAAAGAATATTCTGAAAATAATGACAATGAGGTAATTAAAAAGATCATAAAAATATCATCTCGAGATTTAGTGCAGAACTCTTATACCTTCTTTGCTTTTGGTTTTCATCTCACATTCTGTAGTTTCCCTGCTATAAAACAGCATTTGAAGTGAGTACAGAGAAAATGGACAGACCTTAATCGGAAAGCAATCCTACTGCTTCCATATAAAATATAGATGTCTAGGAGACTTTCTTACATATTTATTGTATGAGTAATGAAGAAATTAAAGCATAAGGGTCACAAAGTTTTAATTTTTTTAATTGAATTTAGCACTTACGTTGCTTTTCAGTTACTGCTCTGTCAGTGTGCCTATAAGGAATAAGTGTTCTTTTAGGACCAGATATCATTGCCAGTTGTAGCATTCAATTCCCAGTCTCTCTAAAGAGATAATCAACACTGATGCACTTAGTGGCAGTTGTAGAGCTGATTTTGTGATGAAGATATGCATCATCTCGGATATGATTTGCAACCACAGCGTAAGAAAATGCTACTAAAGTATGGCTTCTCAACATGAGTGTGTCCAGATTTAAATTGATGATGTAGAGCTGAAAGCCTGCCCTGTATGCTTATTCCTCTCAGCACCTTGACTCTCTAGTTTACTAGTTATTAGTAAATAGAGAGATGATAAGAATAAGCTGTTTATAGACAAGTAGTGTTGTAAAATAACAACATGCTATGTCATCTTTAATTACAGCATAACTGCTCAACTCTGTACTTGTCACAAGAGCTCTTATTGCAAGCAATAAGAATGTCCGATTCAGGACATGAGGCATCTTCATACAGAAAAATTTTCTACTTCCATCCACAATTCTGCTATTGTCATATCTAAATTACATTCCAACTTCACATATTGTTGAGGTATAATGAAATACAGACTCCTTATACCTCAACCTTTTCCAAGGCTCTGCAGTCACTTGAAAGACACTTTTTCTAAAGTCTTCTTTATCAATTAAATACATTTATATATTTACTATTCAAAGAATACCTTTTAAAGTAAAGCATCAAATAATATTTAATAAACCCAGGAAAAGTTGCTCAAAAACAAGGAGCTAATTGAACAAAGAAATCAAAAGAATAAATTCTTTGAAGATGATGATAGAAAAGGAAATAGAAGCTAAGCATTGATAAAACTTTTGGTTATAACTGCCAAATGGTACAAAGACTCATAGCACAGGATTTTCTCACACTGGTGTTGGTAGGCAACACATTTCAGTTTTGATCAATGGACCAAGACAAATAAGCATGGTATTAGTGAAGTTTTCAGGGGAGTAACTATCAGCTTGGTGAGATTAAACTGGAACTACAGAGCAGAGAAAAAAATTGAAAAACTAGTGGAGAGAATATTACTTGAATTACAGTATTAAATGCCATTATTGTTTTTGCGGCACTTCTTAGTCTGGTCCCCAGCCTCATGTTCCTTTCTTCTTCCCTGTTTGCTCGCTGTAGCACTCACAAGGCTATGCAGGAGTCAGATCAGGGAATTGGTATGGATGAAAACATAGTCTTGTTGCACCTGTATTACTCCCTTATCGTGTTCTCTGATCCAGCCTGCTGCATGGCTCACAAATGCTCACAGCAAGCCAAAACATGAATGAGATACATACAGGTAATGGTGGGAAAAAGCATTGCTCCTTTGACAACAGCCCACTTACCTTAATTTAAAACATTTTTTTAATTGCAACTTGATGCAATGTGTGTAATGCAGAATGACAATAGATTGTAACAGTCTTACAGTTGTGAATTGTATCACTACTTGTCTGTGTTTCTATTTGCATAATGCCTGGTACCAGATTTACTAAATACAGAAAACTGACTCTTGCTGCTTAGAGGAAATCACAATATCTTGGATTCCCAAGATTGTTTTGGTTTGCAAATACTCCAAGAAGCAAATCTGTCATGTTTGGATTTGGGTCTTTCATGAAAGTATTATACGCTGTGCCTGTTACATTCACTTGAATCCAGTTTGATCATTATACAGACTTGAAACAATAAATTAAAAAAGAAAAAAAATCCCAAAGATTAAATATGTATTACAGATTGGAAATAACTAAAAAAAAAGAAATTTAGTTTAAGAAGTTGCAATCTTAACATACAGCACACATTTTTTTCCTGGGCTTCTTCAATTTCTCCTGAGATTTAGGTCTCCTTTTTCCAACCTCTGCCCGATAACCCCTTCCATTCTAAGGCTGGCTTTCCCATATGAGGTATTTCAGATTATACCTTCACTCCTCCTTTTTAAGGGATGGAGTTCTTTTCTTCTGTCTCTATAGTTTAGAACTCCATTCAAGTTCATTTATTTGCTAGACAGCATGTGTTGAGTTTATGATGATTGTGACATATATCAGTCTTCACCTCCAGTACTACCTGTGGCATAGATGCAAATGAAAGAAAAAGGATACTGCCCTATTTTCTGGGACTGGTTTCCTTTCTTGGGAGATTTCTTAAATTTTAATTTTAATTTCTATTGCATTCTTTCCTTAGCTCCCTTCTTTAAGTACACTATCTTGTAGGTAACATTTTTAAAGACTGCTACATAATTTTATAAATCCTATCACATGTGAGGGATTAGATGGTTGGGATTCACCTCACAAGAGTTCCAATACACATTACAGTGCTGATGTTGATATCCTGTATTGCCATTGCAGACTTTCTGTGTAATAGAAGGCAGAGATAAACAATTCTTGAGTGCCATCCCATATCTTTTCTCACTATGGGCTACAAAGTAAGCATACGTGACTAGTACATGCTAACTATAACACAGTTGGGTTTTTTGTCTTTGACAGAATATATGACATACTACTACAGAAACTACAATATTCGCATTTTTCACCCTGCCCCCCCCAAATTTTCAACAGTTTAAAGGCCCCTATTGTCATATAAGTGCAGGTGTTATGGTGGAAAATGTAATTACTTGTAGCATTATTGCTGTTCCTGCCTTTAGGTCACATCTGTGGTCTTACAAGCAGTTGAACATCATATTGACTCTGTAGGGCACCTGGGGCTTTCCACTGGTGGGACTGCTGAAAGGCCACAGTGATATTTCAGTTTTACTCACCTTTCCCTCATAAGAGCACTAGGATGAGTCAAAGACCCTTCCATACTGCTACCTGCAACCAATTTATCTAAGCTTTTCACATGTTACTTGCTTGTGGATTTTTCTTGTGATTTTATCTTGTTTGCAACGAAGGCAAGACTAGACTTTAGCATATTTCTGAATTCATCTGCTGGTTTGAAAGTCTGAAGCTGGGAAACTTATTTGCAGAATTTCTTGGTTTTGCTCTAGATTTAATAATATGGCCTACAGATCTGGCCTAGAGTATGTGTGTCTCCATTGCTGATCAAAATCAAGACCACTACAGTTCATCTGATCCATTGCCTCTTTTTTTACTTTCAAACGTAACTAAATTAGTTTAAAACTATATAAATTGATTTTGTTCATAGATCTTTTGCAAGAAAAAAGATAAATTCAGTAAGTTGGTGATTAATTTTTCACTGTACTATTTCAGAAGTACAAAGTCAAAGTGATTTTCCAGTTTACTTTTTTTTTTTTTTAAATGAATGTTGCCAACTGCATTTGCATCATTTTAAGAATAAGAATTTAAGATTAACATGTGTATCATCTTCTGGTTTTAATCTGTGTAAGTGTAGCATAGGAGAACATCAACATCACTTTACACTTCCCACAGAAATTACACAGAATTCTAAGGATGGTTATCAATTGATTTTACTCCTAAATTAAGTAATACAGAAGGAACAGGTTTCATTCCCTCTTTTTTCCAGAACCAAGGAAAATTAACACAAGACAAATGTTATATTTCAGAGCAATCTAAAGTAGTTAATTAGATGCAACAGACTGGACATCTACTCAGAGTCACTTGGTTTTTATTTTGCAGCAATAATTCAGTCTGTCTGATATTCTTTGCTGCTACATCCAGGTGTTCACACAGTAGGTTTGTTAAAGGGCAGTACCATAAGAGTTTTAAAGCAAATGGAAGGCATTATTTCAAATCCTGAGCTACAGACCCTTCTTGTCTTCCCATTATATATCCTAAGATACATCTAGTGTTGATTTTCATATCACAGAGAAGGTCATCTTCAAAGAAAAATAAGCCAATGGCTTCTATGACTGTCATAGATATGCTATGCCGTCTTTTAAAGGAAAATGAATGTATCAGAAACTCTTGTTCAGTTGATGTCATTCCTTTGGGCATAAAATCATCTATTCTTTTAGTGGGTTATTTTGGGAAAACACCAGTCTTTAATGGAATAGATTATTCTGTTCTTGTAAAGGAAAAATAGACTGAACTACTTATTACATGAGTCAACAGTGCACCCTGGAAGCAATGGTACCTAATAGCATACTAGGCTGCATCAACAGTAGTCAGTAGATTGAGGGAAGAAATTATTTCCCTTTCCTCAGCTGTTATACCTGGAATATGGCACCCAATGTTGGAACTTCCGTACAAGAAAAATGCTGATAAATTGCAGCAAGTTCAGGGAAGGGCCATCACAGAACACTTGCCCTCTGAGGAGAGGCTAGGGGAGATGGACTTCTTCAGCCTGGAGATGACTGGGGGCAGGGAGGTGTCAAGCATCCTTCCAGTACCTTTAAGGAGCCTAGTGAGAAGGGTGTCCAGTGAGAATAATGGCAAGACAGACATCCTGACCGAAACAAAAAGATTACCTAGAGTGGTTGTGGAACCTCCACTCTGAGGTCTTGTCCTCAAGTTGATCCTGCTTTGAGCAGGAGGTTGGACTACAGCCCTCCTGAGGTGACTCCAGTTTGAATTATTTTCTGCTTCTATATTAAGTAACCTATAGAAAATAATCAAAAGTAATCATGTTAATTTCTAATGAGAAAATTGAATGTGCATTCCTGAAGGATTTATTTCCCTGTAAATGCAGACTGATTTTGGAGTTGGCTTGAAGTACATCTAATTAAATGTGATTTAATTTTCAGAGAGCAGCAAGGGCTGAAAGAGAAGGAACAAGAAACTGAGGGTCACTCCACACAAGCTGTGACTTTTCAATGGGACACAGTCCCACAGGGGCTGAATATGGGGACAGAGCTGGGGGCTGGTAACAGGGTCCATCAGTAGCCATGCAACATAGCAATGGACCAGGGCCAGGGTACATCCAGGAAGCAAAATGAAATGGGACCGGTGCCAGGTTGGAGACAGGGTACCAGCACAGGGCTGAGTCATTGCAGGAGCTAAGCTCCCTACAGCATAGGTCCAAGGCATAAGTCCAGCAGACATCTGGAGACTGGCTGCAGGCTAACACTCAGTGTTGCTGCAGCAGGGGACTGAAAACCCTGGGGTGAGATGAAGTGGGTGTCCTGGGACCATAAGCAGGGATGAGTATCCCAGGTGAGGCTGGTGAAGGTCTATTGCTACTCTCAGGGCCTTGATATTTATTCTCACTAAGATTCTTGAAAGATATTTGTACTTTGTGTACATGTGCTAAGTCCTTTTTTGAACTGTGATGGCTGAAAGTGTGCAGACCTTATAGTTTCACTAGGTACCTTCATGAAATCTGTAAGTAAGCAGACATAGAATCATGAAATCGTTCAGGTTAGAAAAGATCATTAACGTCAAGTCCAACCATTAACCCAAGGCTGGCAAGCCCACCACTAAACAATTTCCCAAAGTCCCACATCTACAGATCTTTTAGATATCCCCAGGGATGGTGACACAATCTCTTCCCTGGACAGCTTGTTACAATGCTTGAAAGCCATTTCAGTGAAGAAATGTTTCCTAATATCCAACCTCCCCTGGTACAACTTGAGAATATTTCCTCTGGTCCTATCACTTGTTACCTAGGAAAAGAGACTGACACCCACCTCTACGACCTCCTTTCATGTAGCTGTAGAGAGCAATAAGGCCTCCCCTGAGCCTCCATTTCTCTGACCCCAGACTCCTCACCTGCTCCTCATAAGACTTGTGCTCTAGAGCCACCAGCAGCTCTGTTGCCTTTCTTTGGACATGCTCCCGTACCTCACTGTCTTTCCTGTGGTGAGGGGCCCAGAACTGAACACAGCATTCAAGGTGCAGTCTCACCAGTGCCAAGTACAGTGAGACAATCACTTCCCTAGTCCTGCTGGCTACACTAATTCTGACGCAAGCCAGGATGCTGTTGGCCACCTTGGCCACCTGGGCACACTGCTGGATTATGTTCGTTCAGCTGTCAATGAACACCCCCAGGTCCTTTTCCACCAGGCAGCTTTCCAGCCAATCTTCCCCAAGCCTGTATTGTTGTGCGGGGGTTTTGTGACCCAAGGGCAGGACCCGGCACTGAGCCTTGTTGAACCTCACACAATTGGCCTCGGCCCATGGGTACAGCCTGTCCAGATCCCTCTGTAGAGCCTTCCCACCATCCAGCAGATCAACATTCTCCCCCAGCTTGGTGTCATCTGCAAAAGCAGTGAGGGTGCCCTTGATCCCCTCATCCAGATCGTCGATAGAGACATTAAACAGAACTGGCCCCGGTACTGAGCCCTGGGGAGCACCACTTGTGACTGGCCACCAGCTGGATGTAACTCTATTCACCACAACTCTTTGGCCTTGGCCATCCAGCCAGTTCTTTATCCAGGGAAGAGTATACCCACCCAAGCCAGGAGCAGCCAGGTTCTCCAGGAGAATTCTGTGGGAAATGGTGTCAAAGGCTTTACTCAAGTCTGAGCAGACAACATCCACAGCCTCTCCCTCATCCACAAAGCGACTCACCTTGTCATAGAAGGAGACCAGATTAGTCGAGCAGGACCTGCCTTTCATAAGCCCATACTGACTGGGCTCGATCCCTCGGTTGTTCTGTATGTGCCACGTGATGGCACTCAGGATGATCTGCTCCATAACCTTCCCCAGCACCAAGGTCAGACTGACAGGCCTGTAGTTCCCTGGATCCTCCGCCCAGCCCTTCCTGTAGATGCGTGTCACATTTGCTAACCTCCATTCACCTGGGACCTCCCTGTTTATACAGGAGTGATGATAATGATTGAACGTGGCTGGGTGAGCACTTCCGCCACTCCCTCAGTGTCCTCGGGTGGATCCCTTTTGGCCCCACAGATGTGTGTCTAAGTGGTGTAGCAGGTTGATGACCATTTCCCCTTGGATTGTGGAGGCTTCATTCTGCTCCCTGCCCCTGTCTTCTAGCCCAGGGGGATGGGTGCCCTGAGAACAACTGGTCTTACTATTAAAGACTGAGGCAAAGAAGGCATGGAGTACCGCAGCCTTTTCCTCATCCTTTATCAACGTTTCCCCCTGCATCCAACCAAGGATGAACATTCTCCTTGGGACCGCTTTTGTTGCTAATGTTTTTACAGAAACAGTTTTTATTGTCTTTTACAGCAGTAGCCAGATTAAGTTCTAGTTGGGAGTTGGCCCTTCTAATTTTCCCCCTACATAACCTCACAACACCCTTGTAGCCCTCCTGAGCAGCCTGCCCCTTGTTCCAAAGTTCATAAACTCTTCTTTTTTTCCTGAGTTCAACTGAAAGACAGGCTTTTTTAATCTTTACTACATCGTTCATTCTTTATATTTCTGAAGTGATAGGTCAGAAATACCTTCCTGTGAAGTTCACAGGACTATAATTTTCACATTTGTAACCAGGTGATCTCTATCTTCAAAATACCTTATAAAGCACACTGAAGAAGTGTTTACATTACTAATTTAAGGCATTTAGTTTATCTTATTTCATTTACATTGGACTCTGAATTGTCCTCTGAAAAAGAACTAATTTTTTCCCATTATTATTGTGGAAAACATTGTTTCTTAAGTTTGAGAACCAAAATAGAAACCTAACTGTGGACACCATGATTATGTTTTCATGTCAGTAGAAAACTTATGAAAGGAGTTCAGTGCATATCTTTGCTGTCAGAGTGATCCTCAAAAAACCAGTCAAAAAAGCTTTTTATCTGCCCATGTCCATTTCTGAGACTTACAAGTTTATACAACTGTCCTAGTTTTCTTCTTCATTGCATGGCATAATCATAAGCACAGAAATATATGTATAGATGCTGTTCAGTGTTTCAGTCAACTAGAATATTATTGCACTGTGTCAAATTTCTGGTTATTAAGGCATCTTCTAAATTTGATGCAGTAGATACCGAGTGCAAGAAAAACTCATCTTTGATATTGATAGTGACTTTCATTTTCTTTTTAACAAAGTGATTGTACCATTTTGTCACCTAGTGAAATGAAATTAAGTGAATTATAATACAGGTATTTAAAAAGTGTAATTAAATTACATGTCATTTTTCAAAGATGCATAAAACACATTTCCTGCTCCTGAAAGATTTTCATGTTCAATGTGTTATAGACCATACACAAGACAAAGTGCTAAAAGAGTATATTTCTACTTCAAGTTTATAAACCCAGAGTAAATGCCTAAATTACATTGCCACTACAGAATTCCTTCTTGAATTTTCATTCCTTTTGGAGCAACATTAGCAATTAAATTAATTAAATTCCATTAGTTAAAGCTGCATAAACTCAACACAGAGAACTATTTGCATATTTTCTGCTAATTTTTCTGGCTAACTACCAACTCTGAAAAACATAAATGTGGTTAAGTTTTTATTGCTATCAAAAAACGACTTGTGTTTTAGTCTGTTTAAACCCTATTACTTTTACCCTGTGGCATATTAGCTCCTTAAGTAGATGGAACAGTCTTTTAACTTTTCTGGTAAGTAAGTGTTCATCTACTTACTCCAACAAATCATTGAGAGCTTATCAACAGAACTTATTTTGCTGTGACTTGTTTGGCTAACAGAAGTGTTTTTTAAAAAAACAGAAAAAACCCGAAACAATTCTATCATATAGTATAACAAAGCCCTCAACTTAAAGGTTGGATTTGGTTTTTCATCTTAACTTTTTTTTCTTCTTTTTTTATTTTTTTTTATTTTTTTTTATTTAGCAATGGTCAACCATTCTGTGATTTACCTGGAGCTGACGTTATGTTGTCACTGATATATCTGAAGTGAGAAAGTCTCTGAAACTCATAGTACTGTCACTAGAAAATCTGCTGTATTATTAGAGAGATTTAATTTGTAAGAGCATGACTTCACAATCTAAACCAGGAAAGTAAAGAGGTTGTCAGAAAGATTGAAAGATGACAAAAGGAAACAATATTTGGTCTTATCAAAGAGCCTCAGCTAGTGAAAGAGTTGTTATTGAACTGAGACTTCATGAAAAACTAAGCAGTTCAAGAAAGTTAATTGGATTACTGTGAACTTAAAAGAGTGCTGAAAAGATAATAGGTATTGAAGAAGTCTATAGACTGTAGAAAAAAAGAACCCTTCAGTTGATTTGTTTAAATTTTAAAATAGAAAAGGGGAATTAAAATCTTAGATGAATAACTCATCTTCTGAATGAACCTCGATCTTACAGTAGTGTATGGAAATGTAAAAATAATTTATCATCTAGAAGAACCAGATGCAGTAGCTGAATAGCTTCGCAATCTGCAAAAGATACCTGTCAGCAGGCTGGGAATTCCTCGTAGTGGCTAGAAAACTCCTTCTTAAAGAAAAGACCTAAATTTAAATTGCCATTCTGCTTGTAAATTTAGCTAAATTAAAACTGGTCACTTTCTCAAGATCTAGACTATGTAAACCTATTAATTAACTTGCTATTAGATACTCTGTTGTGGATATCTCTCAGTCTAGATTGTTGCAGCTCTTCTACTTGTATGAGCAATAAGGTATTTATTTCATGAGGGATTACAGTCTCTTCTATGCCAGGTGATTATTCAAAGAAGTTATAAAGTTCACTTCCTTTCTTAGCAAATTTGTACCACTCAGGTACTATTCTTCCTATCTTTTTTTCACCATCCCTTTAAAATGCAGAAAATTATTTTCTTATTCACAAATTTGGTATTAAGAATATTATTTTTTTACAGCAATATGGTTTTTAGTCTGTTCTTCTGAGTTTGTTGTAATGAACTCTAAGCACTTTAAAAACATGTAGTTAAAAGTCTGTGACAGAAAATCATTATTTAATAGGATCTGAGTAACATTACGACTGAAGAATTAAATTCTTTCTATATTTCAAAAAATTAGATCATCTTGATAAGAAAACAACATACTGTCCGTTACACAAAAAGCTTTTTTTTTATAGAGCAGCAAAAACATGACTACTTTGTAAACCTTTCACCCAACTTTAAATTTAATTCCTTAAAACAGCAACATTTAACAATGTGGGCCTATTAAGGATCAGTTCAACAAAGGAAATTAGAAATAGTAAGTACAGCATGTTAAATCATAGTAAGAGAGAGATAAAGATAGAGTAATATACTTAAATATTTGCATTTATAATTTCATTCTGTTGCATACTATTATGAACTATTGATTATAGTTCTTTCCGGTATGGTTCCCTGTACTAAAATACAAGTTTCATACTAGTATATATATTTAAGTTAATGTGTTTTTCCTTCATCCAAAGAAATCAAGTACTGCCTGAAATACCCTGGCTTGTTATAGCAGGACCAAAGGCAGGATTCAGAGTTTGTATGGAGTCCCAGGCCTTATAAGAAAAGATCTGGGTACTACACTGGGTGTTATTTCCCATACAGCATCACTAGTATGATTTTTGAGAAGGAGGAGTTATGGTGGTGATTTCTGTTAAAGCTTGCTCCTGTTTTACCAAGCCTTAGCAAAACAGTAGTGACCTTGCAGGTTGTTCTTATCCCCAGAACTCTACCAGCACCTTGCTGAAGAAGAACTCTTAGGCAATACTAACTGCTTAGTAAGAGGCAAAAAAAAAATATTTTTTTTTCTTGAATGACCCTTTCAAATAAAGAATCATATAGTTTTATTGAAGAGCAAAAGAGGAAAAGAAAAGGCGCAGTCCAATTAGCCATCATAAGATATCTGTCACATTTTGGAACGAATATTAAACTTAAACAACTTCAGTCATTATGTGTCCTTCCACAGTCTAGCCCAGGGGCTCATAGACCTGTACGTTAGTGGCGACTGCAATTCGGTAGCAGTCTGACATGGATTAGATCAGTACTTTTCACTGTTCAGTATTTAACTTTTTCCTGAGAATTCTACACTGTTGCAGGCATGGTGACAGCTGCCAGCATGCTCACCTGAGGCACTGTAACTTCCTTCCCTACTTCGTCAGGAACATAACAACATTGCTGTGGTGTCTTGAGCCAGCAAAATATGAAAAAAATCCAAAACGCTACTATATCATATGAAATTATTTTAAGAATATAAAAAATATTGCATTTTAATTCTGCTATAAATTGAGTATTACAATATTTTAATAAGCAACATAAAATTCTACTGAATTAATTAATATACCCATATTCAGATATGTTTTATTTTAAATAAAGCAATCATTTTTATCTAGGGAACTTCACTGTGGTGATAGTTTGCTCCCTTATTGTCTTTGTAGGTATTTAATTAAGCTTTGAGAATGCTGAAGCTATTTTCTTATCAGCTAATGAAAGTAAACTTTAAGAAAGTACTTTTTTTCCAAAAGAAATATTTACTATATTCATTAAATTCTCACTGAATTCTATTAACCCTTCATATATTCTCTTTAAAGTAGATCTATTTGAGTCTAATTTTTCTCTCCTGGATTTTATTGCATAAATAGGAAAAACAAGAGTGAACAAGTAGCATTTGTCTATACTGACAGATGAAAGGTTAAAAATGAGAAAATGAAATATTCACTAAAGCCTTCATGAGAAACTCTCTATTGAGGCTAAAACACTGGCAAGATTAGAAAAGACGGACTTCATGTCTACACAGTTATCCTCACCTCCACCCCAAGTCAGAATAGACGAGGTAGGACTGAGGACACTGTAGTATTTCTTTTGAGGAACAGTGTTATGTTATAAACAATCTCTGCAGGGTCTGTAACTGCCAGCTTGGCTGCCACAGAAAATCTAGAGGATTCTAGGTCACTTCTCTGCTGTGAACTGTTGAACAGAAGCTTTGAATTAAAAATGCTTCTTGTCAGCATTTCTGCTGCCTACAATGTAATAACAGCAGCAAACCCAATAATACACTTTTTAAATTGTGAAGGAAGAACTGTATAGGCCCTTTCAGTTTTCAGGTGCCAAGAGTCCCAGGCCTTTGGCTCCAGAGCAGACTGGAACCTTGTGATTTTATTTTCTATAATCTGCTTGTGTGGATGGCAGAGGAGCTGTGATATCCAGGAGCATTTGCTCAAGCTGACAAACTCCAATACAAGTGGACTTGTAAATGAGAGAGGATAGTGTGCAAGGAGTGGTCTTTAAAATCTTCCTCACCTTCCAACTTCTTTTTAATTACCATTTCCCTTTACCATCTTATCTCCAGCCTGTATTTGGACATACCTACAAAAAAGAAAATACCCCTACTGACACATGAAGTTAATGATGGCACTCACACCTTGTCCATAAGAATATTGCCTTTGCACAACCTCTATTTTTGTGAAAAGCAGACTTTGGGCTGGTATGCCCTTCCTACCATTTCTGCTAGAACAATGTGGTTTAGTTTGGATGGAGAACTTGGGGTAGTAATTGAGATGGATCAAATAAATAATACAGTAGCAAGGTAGAAATGTAAATGTAGTCTGTGCGTAAAGCAATCTCCTTTTCAGAATAAGTGGTTCATTTAGGATATGCATGGCTAGAATAGCCTCTTTATAAAGGTGACTAGGGAGGAATTCTACTTATATTAGTCAATGACAATGATGGACACTTTGATAGAACAGTACGAGTAAAATGAACCTTAAGCAAGCTGGGTAAGAGGTATTTGATATTTTACTAGAAAAATATACCGGATAAAGATGAAACAAAAGAAGACAAAATTAAGAGTAAATAAACTGATACGCTGCATGTAATCTACTTTCTGTTTGCCCTTCTTCTGGATTACAGGATTTTTCTTTTTTGCTACATCTAGACACCAATCAAATTCTGTTGGTAGGTTCAGTCATTGCCTAAAAAGTGCAACTGAGGGCAAGGGTGAAATCCACCCTCTAATTTGTAATGACTGACGACAAGTTAGGATGACCAAACGATACCTTTTGTTTGGACAGGAAAAGTATGTCAGGGTATTCAGCAGTCAGTATCATGGAAACAGAACTTTGCTTTTATACTCAAATTGTCAGTGCTTTCACAAAATACAAAAAGCAAAGAAATATTTCCTAACTTAAACTGGCAGCTGCACTGTGCTTCAGAGGGCTACAGGACTTAGAGTAACTTCTTGGCCTTGGTTCATTTGTACAGCATCCAATTACAGTAATGTGAATTGTATGGGTGTATTGAAGGCATGATTATAGCCTAATTATCCTGACACTTGCACTGTGTATAACTTTTGCTGCACAGGAACCACACCAACAATACAGTAAGTTAAATGTATGGTCATAAAAATAAATATGTATATAAAATGGAAACAACTTTTTGCATGTGATTTAGCTCTTTACAGGAAAGGGGACTAAAACCAATTGAAGTCACATTTCTTGCTTTTTCCTGTCTTTGGCTTCAATTTTTTTTAGAAAATGTAAGGGAATGGGAGAATGCTGCAATATTGTATACTGCATTTTGTACATTTCCACAAATGTTTTCATTATTAGTTTTATTAATATTTTTTTCATTATTTTGTTACTTTATTATTTTTCATACTGATTGAATCATTTCATATTCATGTATATGTTTAAAATTCAGTGCCCCTGCACTGAAACTGGAAGTTTTTGTTCCAGCTTTATTAAAAGACATTTATCCCAGGGAACTGTGTTTATTTTGGCTTCCTAAGTCCCTACTCATGTCATGTTTCTGCACATGCCTTGTGGTATTTATAAATCTGTTAAACATTCTTATTTCTAGATGTCCAGACTTCACTTCTCTGTTAATAATTATAGAGGTCAAAATGAATTTTGATACATGGAAAAGTAATAAAATCAGCTTCTGACAGGAATATCTGATGAAGACTGAGACTGTATACCTAATTATATAGGGGAAAATACAGCCTTTTTTAATGTAATGCAGAATAAATAGAAAATCCTATCTGCAGTATCTCTAGTAGTTAATCTTATAGGTAGAATCATGAGAAGAAGATTTCTAATCTGTTTTACTGCATATGTAGCTAGAGGAGTTTCTTCAGTTTCATCTTTGAACAATTTAAAACCTGTTATATGCAGAAAAAACTTGATGTGTGAATTGAAATTTTACTTCTGGAAATAAAAGACAAAATAACATGGACAAGACTTACTTGTGTTCTAGTTTAGGTAAATGATGTTCAGAACTATTATTGCAGAATTGATTATGGTTGGGTTCATTTCCTTTAATCACAGTTGTTTACAATATTTATGTCTGAAAGTGAGCTAATTACTCTACTCTTCTTTTACTGTAGGTGAAGGGAAATAAAGCATGAGCCACCCAACTTGATTTATACAGCTTTATTCTAAAGCTGATGTCATTCATTAAGCTGATTAATTATTCTTTAAAGAAGTGACTTTCAACTAGTTTTAAATGGAATGCAGTTGAACAGTTCATAGATAACTACATTAGAGATGTCTACATTTATTATAAACATCTGTTGTCTGTAAAGTCTGGTTTTTGCTTCCTGGTATTGTATTTTGCTTGCTATATTTTCTTTTGGTTTTGCACAAAGGCAATACTTAAGCATTTGATCAAGCCAAACAATAATGACTGATGCATATGACCTAATTCTGTGGAGTAGCAGTTATTTCAGCTGTTGTGCTGTGCCTGCCTATTGAGAAGCACTACTATCAGCTTTATTAATCATGACCTGGGAACCAACTTTAATTAAAAGGAACTATTGTGGCATGTTCACCCTTGGCTACAATAAAAGGGTTATATTTGCCAAACTTTCTAATGGGTTCTTTGGGGCTAGTAATGTTCCTCAAATGACTTGTTTGTCATTCCTGTAACTCAGGTCATGCTGGCAAAGTCGAGATCAAGAAGTATAACTGAACCAAAATTTTCACAATAAAAATTGTCAGCAGAGATCTTACCAAAGAGTTCCTGAGCATTTAAACTAGGGAAGCTCAATTTGGGTTACCAGCACTGTTGATAATCACCATAAATGATTAAAACCTTCTCCAGCAAATTTTGTGCTGTGTATTAGTGTCTACTGCATCGTGCTTTTTCCAGACCCGATGCATTCTTCAGTGTTTCTCCTCTCTCTGATACTGTGTGAGACTTCAAAGGGTGTGTAGTATGGTACTTAAAAAAAAACAACAACAAAATCTAACAGCTTCGTTAATTTTAAATTAGTTGCTGTTTGTGAAACTGGTCATGGGAAAACTTGTTGGTTAACAACCCTGTTATCTTTATTTCTCAATCCACAGGAAGCTGGTTCTGAAAGCATTCTGGATACTCTCAGGCTTTTAAAGTCTGCATTTATATGTGAAGGGGCATAAGATTAAAAGAAATTTTATTCTTTTAGTTTTGATTGGTACAACTGGTTTTTTTATATATATTTATTATATATATTCATTATATATATATTTATTATAACTTTTTTATTAAATAGAGAACATGAATATTAATGTTAACATAATTTAGCAAATTAAAATCCAAGGCAGTAACTGGAAGTTGCTTATCTGTTGAATAAATAGTTGGAAAATAGTAATGTATTCTAATATATGTTAAAATGACCAAATGCTAAGGCAGAAAATGTTGTATTTACTGAAGATGAGAAATGTTTACTATTTTAGTTGCCTATAAAGTAATGCATAAAATCAAATAGCCTGGTTAGATACTACCGAAACAGATAAATCTCTAATAGCATAAGCATATCTATATGATATATCATCTGGGA
This sequence comes from Falco rusticolus, assembly GCF_015220075.1. Lineage (NCBI taxonomy): Eukaryota > Metazoa > Chordata > Aves > Falconiformes > Falconidae > Falco > Falco rusticolus. Next base: position 22,033,080 of record NC_051189.1, read on the forward strand.
CTCATGTCAGCTAACTTCAGGCATCTACAGTGTATGTATCTATTATGTGACCTAGACAGTGCAAGCTTCTGATTTTTAGTTGTAGGAGAAAGAGGAATGCTTTAAGAATGCAATATATCTGGTCTCTGTCAGTCACTTGCATTAGGAAGGCAAAGTCCTACCCAGCATCTTTCATTAACCCTAGCAGAAGTCTTCATGCCACTCAGTTTTTATATTTTGTCAAATAGTGTCAATACAAATAAACGCAAGTTTCTCTTCCATCCGCTTGGAGTGCTCCTCAAAAAAGTGTCCATTATTCCAGAAATTCAGTTTCAAATGTTTACAATGGAACATTTCATTCATTCATTCATTCAAACATTCATTCAAATGTTTACAACAGAAGCCTACCTTCTGCTTACACTGCTATTAACAGTGATTCCCAGTGTCTCCTATATGAGTGCTCTCTCAGAGAATGCCTTTCCTCCATCCACATCACATCTTCCTCTTACAACTGCACCAAAATGAAAGATAAAACAGTGATCCCAGCTTGAGCTTTGTGAGAATAGTTCCAGGGTTTTTAATTAACAAGGATCCCGATTAGAGCAGATTGAAAGGCATTTATGCAACACTGACTGAACCACTACAGTTGTGTATATACCAGCAAACCAAATATATCTATAGAATGGGTGCAGACCCTAGCAGACAATCATGTCTGCCATTTAAGTGTCAATATTTATTCCCTGGTGTGTTTTCAGCTTTTATCAATTAGCATCTGGAGACAATTCCCAGGCATGATGTGGGGGACTGCATCCATCATGGTTTGGGAAAAATATTACGACGTAAGGACTTTAACCATGCCTTGCCACTGGCTCTTACAGGTAGAGGATGGTTGCTAACCTATTTCTTTACAAGCATGGAGGTAGCCTCAACATCCCAGGTGACATACATATAAAAAGCACACTTCGTGCATACTAGCTAGCTAGTTCTGTATGTTCTCATGCTCAACATCCATATCTATGAACAATCTGTCCTTGGCACTTAGCTTTTCCATTGCATAATATGTAAAACTAAGACATGGAATGTAGGTTTTAAGACTTTACCTTGGAAGATGGGTGTTTAAAATTTATATAAGACAGCACAGGATTTGGTGAATTTTTGACTCTTAGATCATCATTGGATTTGTCTTCGAAACCATTCTGAAGGCAACTAGTTAACAATTTCAAAATGATGGCAGGAAAAGGGGAAAATCACTTTTGTGATGGTTTGGTAACACTGGAAAAAACAGTAATTTCAGGGCACACAAACCTTGGACCGGAGATAAAATATCATTTATCTTAAAGTGAAGGGCTTTCAAGAATTAGTTTCATGATTCAGGAACAGTCCTTAAGCAGGTAGGAAAGGTGGAACTTTACCTGAAAAAAGGGAGCAGGCGCATGTCCAGCTGAGAAGAAGAACCCTTTAAAAAATTTTTTTTAAAGCACATGGTAGTTTGGTATTTTTGAAAGTACTTTCTGATTCATAGTTTAAGTTAATTAATATGTTTCTAGGCCATTAAAAAGCTTTGCTTTGTTAAGTTTTACAGGATATCCATTAAATATGAAAGAACAAACAATTGCTGGTGTAGTGTCAGAAATCAATTGAATGCTGCTTAATAATCTTCATTTCATGCAAATCACCACTACTAGTGAATGAATAATGCTTTGAGATAACCATAATTGTTTAATAAATCATCCCTTTAATTTAAAAATTTGTGTTCTTATATATAAAGCTACCAGATGGCGTCTTAAAATAAATCTATACTCTGTTGATCCCTGGTTTAAAACACACAAGTTTTAGGATTTTTGTGACATGTCACTTCTAACCTTAGACTCTGATTTCTCAAGTCATTCAAGAGACGACTGTTCTGGCAAACATACAAAAAGAAGCAAAGTAAAAACAGAAATAGGTAAATGAATGGGATGAGGGCAAATTAGACATTAACCACAGAGAAATAACTGAATGTTATATTAAGCTACTACCTCCTTTTAATCTATAAAATACATCAGGCAAAATCTGGCTTAATTTAAAATTGTTATAAATGCAAAATATTCCATGACTCAGTGATACTGTTGATATTCATTTAACCTATGCCCAGGAGCAATTGCCCCAATTTGAAATCAATACATCTACATTATTTCAAATTTACTGCAGCATTGATGAGATCTTTGCTTTACTGTTTAATATTATGAATTATATGAATATTATGCAGCATATTGCAATTGGTGTCTTGAAATATATGAATATCTGCATGATCAACTAATATTAAGAATCTCTGGCATTGCTGAAAATAAAGGAAAAAGGTAAAGAAAGAGAAAGTTTGCACATTAGGACACCATGGTACTATTATTTTTTCCATGATCAAAATTACCTTTCATCATGAAAACATCACAAAATACTGACAAACATAACCTCCTTATTCTTCCTCTGCTTCTTGCACGAAAGAGGATATTTTGTCACTTCTGGACTCCTGCATTTAGAGGAAGCATACCCTGACTGCACCTTTCCTGACTCTGAGAACAATCTAGGAACTTTTGGACAAGTAGAGATAGCTGCTAATTAAAAAGAAGGGCTAAACCTAATTAACATCAAAGAAAACTATGGAAAGACAGATAGATAATAGTAATATACGGAATAGATTCAGTTTTGCTGCTCCTGCAGCCAGGCATTTTTCTGCTGTGATCTTATTTTAACTTCCTATTAAACATACTTAGAACATGGAAGTATCTGTGCGTGGTAGTAGAAATAGCCTTTACATACAAAACAAACAAACAAACAAAAAACCACTGTGCTCTCAGAATATCTTGCTGTTGCCTGTAGAAGCCATCATGCCTGTGGCAGCAGGATGGATAGCCAGTTGCAGGGAATAAAGTGGCCTGATTATAATGAGAGAGCTAACATCAAGCCTTTGCATGTCTCAAATTATACACAGATCTCTGTAGCCTCCCAGATTGCTGCTAGAAAACGTTTGCAATAATTCTCCTTAGTAGTAATTTTTCCTTGGCCATAGCACTAAATTATGTGATTGCTAAATTATTGTTATAGTCTAACAATGACAACCTTTTATAAAAAAATAGTAGAAAACCGTTTCCAAGGGAACCTTCAAAAATTTCACAACACCTTCATGCCAATATTAAATCCAATCTCAATATCCTGGCCAATTACAGTGTAAGTGATTAATTCTGCCAACCTATTTTGAAATAAAAGATATTAATTTCCTAACCCAAGGTACAATGCCCTGATAATGTACTTCATTTTAAATACTATGTTTTATTAGTATTTCAAGACACTACCCTGAGTTAAAATATTTTGGAAACACATGAATCTGGAAAAACTGAGGTATTCAGCTTCAGGAGAAATAATTTTGTTAATTACTTAATCCAAAGGAACAATTAAATTATATTTCCAGAATGACAAAGCAATAAATTTTCACCAAAACTAATGTTTTTGAAAGCAAGGTTATTGAAAGCCAAAATGCAGAGTGAGGCTAAACCCCAAGTAAACTCTGAACTGAGTAAAAAGTAACACTAAATTTTAGGAAGATGTAATTATCAATACAAATACCAAAGTACCTTTAACAAACTAAAAGCTAATTAATCTCACCAAGTAAACATTTGTCAAATGAAAATCAACTTTAAAAACTTTGATTTTAATCAAAATAGTAAACTCTCTAAGAAATGGGCAAAGTCATAGATAAGAAATATTTTATGTAATGGAAAAGTTTGAGATAATCTTATATCAATGCATGAAGCATATGTTGATAAAGTTAATTAACAGTACAGACTCTTATCTGAATACATTACACGCACATGATATATTTAAATGAATAATTGAATTGACTTGCCATGGTGTGCCATGATTACATCACAACTTTTCATTTCATGGAATGCTTCTTCAGAAATACCTTTGCAGGGTTTGTTTTTTTTTTTTAATTGTTCAGGTTATTTGTAGCATCTGTATTTAATAGTTAACCTGAGAAATAGGTTTCCTTCAAAATATTACACAGTAGATTATTTACCATTATTCAGATGTATTTCACAAAGATGCCTAATATTTTCCATTGTTTATAAAGTTAGATTTTAAGTTTAAACTGATTTTTTCTGTTTTCCATTTTCTAATTTTTTTTTAAATTTTTATGATAAAGCTTTTTCTTCCTTTCTGAAAGCTTTGAAATGTTTTACAAGTTTTAAAAAAATTCAGAGGTGGTCTTGAAAATTTGGCAAGGTAATGTTTGTGCCTTTTATTACCTTGTCTGACTACGGCTATCATACTAAATGACTGTAGATAGCTCAGGCTTAGTGAGACTTTCTAGGAAACAGGGAAGTACTTTAACCTCTCAAATCCTGTGGTTATGAAATGGCCCATGTCACTTCCAGATCTCCTACTGTTAGCAGACAAGGACTGTACCTTTTCAAACCACTGGAATGAAACCTCTATGCATTTACGATAAAGACTTCTCACTGTTTCCCCAAGCTGAATGAGACCAAATGCTGGAACTGAGGTGAGGTGAGGACCAGGTCTCCTCTGCTGCTGACACCTTTTTCCAGAGCAGCTATGACACAGCACAAGGACTATACTACTGGTTCTGACTGTGAGGTAGTACTTCTGAAGTAAAGGAGAATGAAGTTGCAGAAACTCAGTCTTGCCTCTTACAGAAGCCAGAAGACAACTGGTAAAATAAGAAGAAATGGAATAATAAGTTTCTTTTGATGGATTTTCTTGATAATTATATTTTACTCTGCCAATCACAACTTCCTGGTGCTTTGTTTAACTTAAAAATTATTTCTCCCTTCATAATTCTATTTTTTTAAAATTCCTTGAGTTTTCTTGAAAACTACAAAATTCATGCCTAATGGGTAAAATTTGTAACTGAACAAAAATTGTACTTTTCCTTCATTAATTTTGGTTACCACCTATAAAATCATTAGATAGTAAAATATCTGCCACAGTATCAAAGGTAGCTGGGTAATGCCTGTCATCTACTTATTGTACAATTAACACTACAGATCTAAACTAGTCATTAAATGAGCAGCATCATCCTTAAGAAATTAAGATATTAGTCTTTTAGAAAAAAAACACTATGTGAGCACTCCAGATATGCTGGTAATTGTGTTATCATCCTCAACTGTATATCTTGGAAACTGTTGACTCAGATAATTTAAATTCATCTAAAATAACTTGAAGCTAGTGTGGTTTCCACAATGAAAATAGATAACAAAAAATAATAATATAAGAAAGAGCTGATAAGAACATACAGATGTACAGATTTGTTTCATAACTTAGGTCTTTTTTTGCTTGGTCTTTTAACAGATAATAATGATGCTGGAAAAAAAGCTCTAGCTGGTTAATGTTCAAAAGGAAAGTTTGTGTTGTGAAACATGTCTGTTATATACTCCACATGCTATGTATGCTTATTCCAGTTGTTAAGGATAGGGAGATGTTTAAGTGAAAACATTCTTTCTTAAACTGGAAGCAATCAGGATCCCGTGAATTAAAGAATTTTAGGTTGTAGAGATATGAAAAAGACATTAATTACATTGTTAAGTGAAGATGATGTAATTATCATCAGGTCTTTCAAATGGATCCAGTATTAGCCAGGACTACAATTTATAGAATGAATCTATTATCAATCAGAAGTGAATGGCATTTAGGAAATTATTTTACTAGGAATTGAAGCGGTAGAATTCGATTTCTTGAACTTGATATGCAGAGTGGTATGTATTTGAGGTTGCCTTGACATCCATTTCTAAGCCCTTATTAAAAACTTGAGCTTTAGTTCAATTCTGAGGTTAAAAAGGCCACTTCAGTGTCATTTGATACTCTGTCATTTGATACTGACATGTACAGATTGAAAATCGTTGTAGTTATAAACAATAATTGGCATTTCTGGACACTGCTGATACTTGAAACTCCAGTTTCGGCTATGAGCTAGAGGATTATAATGCTGAAAAAAGCACTGACTTTTGAAGAGCAAACAGAATTCCATGCAGCTGATGATGCAGTCAAATTCATGAAGGGTTCTGTGGATTGTTTTCTATTTTAACCACAATCACCAGACTGATCCCAGTAAAGACTGAAGTAGAAAGAGCAGAGAAATGAATATACTTTTCCAAGACAAATGATTATACCAAAGTTTGGCTTTGCATAACTAAAAGTACATTTGACTTGTCTATTCCCAGAAAACAAACTACTTCTGAGACATTTTTGCTTAAGTTTAAAATAAGTATCTAAATACAATGTCTTTAAACAAACACCCAGAAATACAGGAAATGAAAATAATTAAAAGTTTTATTTCTTTATTCAGTCATAATACTCTTCACTACCAAGAACATTAAGTCCTTAGTCACCTGGAACTTGAGTATCTATTCACACAGTTAAGTTTTTTCCAAACACAACCAAACAACAGAAAGTTTTAATAACTAAGTAATTGGAAAGGAAGGCTTTACTTATCTTAGAAATGTAGCAATGCCAGTAATATCATCCTTCATGAAACAGCTGCTAAGAAGACTTGTAACTCCTGATTACACTGATTCATTATGTGTTTCAGAATATCTTTTGTTTCACAAAGCAAATGAAATACTGTAAACAAATAAGTATTTTTTTTGCCTACTCTCAATCTATTTTTTGGTATGTCACAGAACTAATTACAACAGGGAGCCCCGTAAGGTTTCTGAGTTGTATTGAAAAATGCTTTTTATAACCGTGAACTAGTGGGATCACAATATAAATTTGACATGCTAATCTCCAATTCATCTCCTGTTTGTAGATCTGATTAATTTACGTTTTGTTACCTTTTTACAGTATTCAACTCCATCGTGATTGTAGACTTCATACTTAAATCCTCTTGTAAAAATAACATTGGAAAGTAGAAATACACAGACTGATTCCAGTTAAGAGGCTATACATTTGTTTCTTATGTCCCAACATGAGGTGAATGAAGAGACGGGACACAGCTTGATGCAAGCAAAGGTCCATTTATTGGACAGAAACACGAGTTTATATATAGTTTCAGAAGCTGCGCTTTTTAAACAGATTGGTTCTTTAAGCTAAGCCGTGCATACTAGGCAATCCCTGATTGGTGGTTAACTACCATCAATTAACAGCAAGGTGTTACCTTTCCTTGGTGTCATCCATCCCCCACTCCCCTGTGCTCTCTCAGCATGACTCATCATGTTAATTGTTGTGTCTATTCACACTCCTTGTCCTCCCAGGGTTCGTTGAGCACATTCCCCTCAGCTAACTGATTGCCATGCATGGTCCTAATTTCCAGCCCGCTCCTGCACCAGCATATTCCCAGTATCTTTGTGCAAAGGTTGCTGATGTTAGAGAAAGTAGAGCATTACAGGACTTGAGTGAGAGATTTAAAATGGAATAAACTACTGCAGAAATGGAGGCATAAAAGTAATACTAAAAAAATTCATCTTATATAAACACACTAATCTAGTATAACTGAGAGTTTATAATTCAATTTTCATTTTTCATAGTATAACAAATGTATAGAGGAAATAAAATATGCCATGTTGAACACCTGCTTGATTTTCCTTGAAACAAGGTAGACACTACAGACATCACATCAACATTGTAGTCCTGTCTAGGTAGTGTCATAAGTCTGTTAGTAAATATTTAATTAGATATAGTTGATAGAGAAGAAAAGTTATTTCAGGATTTCCAGATGCACATCAACATTGTAGTCCTGTCTAGTAGTGTCATATGTCTGTTAGTAAATATTTAATTAGATATAACTGATAAAGAAGAAAAGTTATTTCAGGATTTCCAGATGCTCATATACTAACTAACATCTATTAGTTAGCTAAGGTGTCATTAACATCCAGAAAGTTCACTGCCAAAATTATCACAACTGAATGCTGGGTTGAGCATTCAGAATGTTGAGACCTAAACTAAGAAGTCTGAACATGCATAGATTTCCTTGCCCTTGACTCCTTTGTTTTCCCTTACAGCCTTCTATTTATACCTAGTCAGAACATTAACACAGTAAATATCTGACAACCAAGTCAACATTAACTGCAAAAGTGCTCTACTTGTTACAAAAATGTCTGATGGAAATAGACTTTTTCCCTGATTGAAAATATCTTTCAAACTTGAGAAACAAAAAAATAGATCTTTCTCCTCAGTTTTCTTTTCCACCTCTATTTTGCAGGGGAAAAAGGAGGGGAAATCAAACTGAAATGTTTATCAGTTCATTAGCACCTTTCCCCTAAAAATGGAAAATTAACGCTGAAAAGATTTTTTTCATCCATCAATTGACACTTACAATTTTTCTCCTCCTTATACATTAAAGTAGAATTATATATCACATGATTGAACATGTCAGATATAGACCTGAAGATACATTTCTGCGTACTCCTTGCCATTTCACACTATGCTAACAGCCTACTTGTATAACATATATTTCTTTGACGCTGTTTAGCTCTTCTAACATACCAATCTGTCACTCTTTAAAGAAGTATTGCAAAGATCTCTATAAGATACATGATCTTTCAGTGAATTACCACCACAAGGAACACTTCATAAGCTCTGTCAAACAGTGATTTGTGCGGGACTGCAGCAGGCTGTTAAACTTACCTTATCCTAGAACATTTTTCTTTCTCTCAATAAAAGCACAGAATATTGAAAGTATTTAAAAGTAGAAACTGAAGGGGTGTTCAAGTCGTTTCTCGATATAAAATACCAGTACATTCAGAGACATGACTAGCATGGCTCTTTCAGTATTAACCTGTCATGTAGAGATAGCCAGAGAAACAGTGGCCTACACAGATGTTTAATGAAATGTTAATTCAAATCTTGAGTTATTTTAATGATAAATCTTTCTCTCCCGTCAAATTATGACCATTTCTACTCATTCCAATAACAGATTAGTCAAAAGAGGGATGACTCACAGCAGGTAACCTGAAGGGATGGGGATAAAAGTAGCTGTTATTCTGGCTGCTAACATGATTTGAGAGAAGGCTGACTGTATAAGTTCAAGATTTTGTTGGTTAAAAAGGGAGGCTTTGAAGGAAGAAAGTTAATATGTCTATATCACATGAAATACTTTGCAGACACTATCCATCACCATATTTATCAAATAAGATTAAATGCCTTTTACTGCTTACGTCTCAAACACGATTATTTTGATCCAGGAATAACTAAGGAAACTGTTTGATCTCTGCTCCTGCAAGATTCAGAGTAGAAATTACAAACAGTCCTTTCTGATTTTAAAACCTCTTAAAAAAAAAAAGATACCCATAACAATCCATACCCCAGAGACAGTAGTGTACTGAATCATATGCATTACTATATCATTTAGGTTTTCACTATTAGAAAGAAAAAAATTATAACTAAGCATTTTTCACCAAGCCTCACAAAGCACAGCTTGTATAAAGCGGTTTCCCCTGTGCCAAGTGATACTTGCTTATAGATGAAGGTTGGTACATTGAGTTCTTTTTTCAGACATTTTAAATCATTCTTGCGTAAAGATATCATATGTTTCATCAGAAAATACAGTACTATTTCTTCCATGCTTGAAAATTCTGAAAATATTTTCCCCAATGTGCCAGGGAACTTCCTCCCAGCATAAGGCAAAGCACACAAATATTGAGGCTCAAGAGGTGTTCTCTGAGAAATGCACAAGCCCATGCAACAAAGGTGATAATAGAATACTGAATACCAACACTAATGTTAATTCTTGCAAAAGGGAAATGATAGCATCATGCTGAAATGAGATAAAAATTACAGATAACTGCTTCCCAACTGAGGGATATCTGAGAATTCTTGCTAAAAGTGAAAAAGAAAGGTGGAGTAGATGGAAAAAACAAACAATGCTTTTGTGTTTGGAGTAGAATTTGTTTTTCCTCCCATGTGGAAAGCTGACTTTTGGAAGGTACAGTATTGTGGGTGCACAGCTCAGCACTGAGTTTTATGGAATATAAGTTATTCAAAGGTTTTGTGCTTGTTCTTGATGACTGTCCTGTTGCAGATGTTTATTCATTCACATTACTACCCATTATTTCGATCACACTGACTTTCTGGATTAATGATTCATCGTGTAAGTAATTTGGACAAGATCAGTAATGTATTATTTCACCTTATGCAGTAGAGTCATTAGGCCATAACGCAATCCAGCACTGCAAAATTATCAGGGTAAGTACCATTAAAAGCAGAATCATGCATATATCCTTGACCCAGTATTTTTAAATGCAGTCGTGTCTGGACATTTTTAATGAAAAATTCATATTATACCTGAGATGAACATTAACCAAAGAGACCATTTCTAATAAAACCAACTTTATTAGGTAGCCATCTGCTTCAGACCTTAAAAGTATGATTGTGGTTAGAAAAATGACTCTGAGAATAGCACTTTATTATGCAAGACCTACATTTTTTATGTATTTCTGAGTCATATCATAAACACTGAGAACAATAAGCAAAATAAACCAGTTTTACTATGATTTGTTGTACTCTTTTAATTATAAACTTTCCCTTGCTTAATATATCAGCAGTATTTTCAACTGTATTCTGAATGCAGGAACCTTGAATATATTTTGCTGTAAAGAGAAGGGATTACTCTTCCATCCTGATATGAAGTGGAGATTTTATATTAGCATTTTAATAAAAATATTTTGATTCACAATAAGATATGTATTTGAGAATTTAACATTTGTACTTTACATTTATTTATACATTACCACAAGTGTACACTCTTGAGAGTATGAAGACATATTAATGACAGCTATGCAATGGCTAACTGAAGAAGCTCTACCATATCCATACATAGTCTGAATAATGTGTTGGTGGGTCATGAAGCATTCATGAAAATACTTTAAAAGGAAGGTGAGATTAAGAATTTTAAATTTCACCTGATGTGCTGATACTTTGAGACACATAAAAGGATAGAGTTTGTGTTTTCTAAAGGAGATTTTTTTTAAAGGTGTCATGGTTTAACCCCAGACCGCAACTCAGCCCCACACAGCCACTTGCTCACTTCCCCTGCATGGGGAAGGGGGAGAGAACTGGAAGAGTAAAAGTGAGAAAACTTGTGGTTTGAAATAAAGACAGTTTAACAGGTAAAGCAAAAGCTGTGCACACAAGCAAAGCAAGACAAGGAATTCATTCACTACTTCCCATGGGCAGGCAGGTGTTCAGCCGTCCCCAGGAAAGCAGGGCTCTGTCTTGTGTAACTGTTACTCAGGAAGACAAACACCATCACTGTGAATGTCTCCCCTCTTCCTTCTTCTTCCCCCAGTTTATATACTCAGCTTGACGTCATATGGTATGGAATACCTGTTTGGCTAGTTTGGGTCACCCATCCTGGCCCAGTTTTTCATGCCCCTCCAGCCCTCCCACTGGCAGGGCCTGAGAAACTGAGAAGTCCTTGACTTAGTATAAACATCACCCAGCAACAACTAAAAACATCAGTGTGCTCTCAGCATTGTTCTCACACCAAATCCCAAACACAGCACTGCACCAGCTACTAAGAAGAAAATTAACTCTGTCCTGGCTGAAACCAGGACATTCAGAAAAGCAATTGCAGCAATCTAGTCTTGATTAAAGAAAGGTACTGCCTAACCACTCCATATCCTACCTACTGAGCAGTATTCTCAACCTGCCAGTTGAGATTTACTATGAAGCATAAAAAAGAAAAGACCTGTGAAGATTTTGGTAATGTCCTTATGACATCTTATGACCCTTTGTCATCAAATACAGTGATAAAATTAATTCTATCAAGAAATGGTGCATGGGAAAAACAATGTGATAAATATTTTGGAGATAATAATTGTTCAGTCTTCTAAAGCAAAATTCTAAACCATAAAGCTTTTAAAGTGTAAACTAAAGAATTAGGCCTTTCTTTTGTCAAAATAGCAAAACCAGAAACTTTTAGAAAATAAGTACAAGGATATAGCTCAAAATTTGTAAACATGTTTTCTGTAAACAACATTGTTAAGAAACCCTTCATACCAGCAATAATGGTGTAAAACAGATTGAACTTTCACTGGAAGAGATAACATGTCCTTTGTGAAAAACAAGCAGGTAGTCAATGAAGCGATCCGATTGTATTAAAATTTGTACTTCTAACAGGGCACTACTAGTAATTCTACATATAAGTATGTATGTACCAACATATACATATGCCAAGCATATATAATATACATAAAAAGATGGAATTTTATGTTACCACAGATACATATGGAAGGAAATTTTTGTTGCTCTGCCAGGTCATAGAACATCTCTGAATGTTTCAGGTGCCACCTAGTGCCCAGTTCTCTTGTGTCATAGTCCCTTTCGTGAGGAGAAAACTGATTTTCTTTGTGCCCTTTTATGCCACTTTATAATGGTGTGTCCATGACACATCCCATATACACATCTTATATTTTAAATTCTAGGTTTAGACCCCGATTGATCCACTGTAGCAGAAATAATTTTTCTCTTTTGTTTTGAAAAATGTTGAAAAGTTCAACAAACAGTTCTCTGCCTTCAATTTTAAGACACAATTTGTGAAAAAGACCTGTTGTGGGGAAACCTTAACTAATGAGTGGGAAGTGAGGCATGGTTGATGGGCCATGAACATGTGTGTGTACCCTCAGACTATATACTGCTCAGTTCAGATGACCTTTGCCAACAGGAAGCTGAAAGAGATGTCGTGTACTTTCTTTTTAAGACTAGCCAGTCTCTAGTTTATAATCATTTAAACCATAAATCTTTCACATTAGCCTTTAAAACAGTTTAAGATCCAATTCACTAATTAGCAATGCCTACCAATGCTCACCTGTGAACTCTTACATTTCTTCTTGTCTACTTAAGAAGTCCCAGTACTTTTCCATAAAATGTGTTTTATTTCATTCTGTTCTCTGCTTTCAGTATGCCTATCATCCTAAATATAAAAACTATACATCTTCCCAATATTTGTGTTATGTCTTGCAAAAAGGGAACCCCGAATCTAGATATGACAGCACATCAAATTGTTAAATTAATGATAGAATAATGATAAAATATTTTAAATTCATTTTACATATGTATCTATTCTTGACTAAAATTTGTGTGGTGACACTGTCTATATAATACCGCACAACTTGTCTGTGCTGTGACATCCTCCTTTAGTGGGTAAAGTGCATTTCCCTAAATTAAGTTAGATTTTTCTGTCTTAGGTTACTGTAAATTCTCCAGGTAAGGACAGCCAGTGAGGAACAATGCAACATTTAATAAGGCAAAAAGAGGTGAGGCATTGGGGAAAGTGCAGAATTAAAATAAATAACACTATTAGATATTACTTAGCATAAAAATTCAGAAATTGAAGTTTAAATTCTTTTACATAACTCTAAAAGTCATAGTAAGAAATACATACTGCAGAAGGAACACTGAAGTGGTATAGGGTTTAGGATTACATTTTATTTTAGATTGTTCCAGGCTCTGAAATAAACTTTGCTTTGTAAATACAACAGCCTCTTCCCAGCTGCCTACAGAATACAGCTGTGTCAAAAAAAAGTGCTGAGTCTAAGTGGAACAATGCTGTTATGACTCATATATGGACATCTCTACGCAGCCACTGCATGGCAGGCAGGGTGCATCTGTCTGGGCTTCATCCACTTGGGAAGTTGAACAACTACCACATGTGGCAGATCATGAGGCAGACCTCAGGCTTTGAACGATACTGATAAGGTATTCCATTTTTTTGAGGTGGAATTTCCGCTGAGGAGGTATTTCCATTTTTGGAACGGTGTGGATGGAACAATCTTTGTGACGCTAGCAACTCTAGTCCCATTCCAAAACTTCATGTCGTCTCCAATGGGCTTTCTCAGTCCATGCACTATGTGAATTTACCTTCCAGCCATACTTGGGGTTTAGCTGGTGCTAAACCCCAATGAATTTACTTGAAGTCAAGTGGAATCTGGTAAAGGTAAACAAGGGTAGCTTGTGCTGCTCTCCTAGCTAACTATTTACCTGTTTGTCATTCCCTTCAGGTTAAACTTTAGAAGTGTGTCTGATGGGGAAATGTCAGATTTAATGACATTTACCAAAGACTATAGTAATCTTTCTGTTGATTTCACTTGGTGCTGGATTATGCTGTCATATGGTAAAATTAGTGACTGCCATTGTATTTCTGCATGGTCTTTTAGCCCTCCAGTGCTGTTCTGTGGCTTTGACTGATTTGAAGAGATATTCCAAATAGTGTATTGCATGTGAAAGGAATCTACTGCAGACACTGGACCATTTCTTCTATTCCATTTGTCATGCTCACTGTGTCAGTGTTACTACAGTATAGTACTACAATTGTCACTTGAGTCCTTTACAAATCTTGGAGAGCTTTTTGTTGCCCTTCTTGCTTTTCCTTCTTGTTTTTCCCTTGCTTGTGGAACAGTTGTATTAGTGCAGTTCTAATTTACTTAATGCTAAAATGGGCTTGTTCCTATACAAATAACGCATCACTTTAATTCTAGAAATAGAAACATTCTTGTGTTACTTGCAAATAAGGCAAATGCAGTGATTGTTTCAATGTACTTAGAACCAAAATCAAACTCAGTATAAAAATCCACACTTAAAGTTCTCTCAGGACAGAATTTTAAAAAACACCCTTATCTAATCAGTGGCTTTATTTCAGATAATCAAGTTCTTCTGTCATTTTCTTGGCATGGAAATAATTTCAAAGAGAAGAAAAAAAGCAAAATTATGTCATTCATTAAAAATTATGTAAGAAACTATGTAATGAAATTAGCTGTATTATCTTTAGTGAACAGTAGAGACTCTCAGTGAGATTACTGTTGCAAAGATATTTCTCTATCAAGAAAAAGCAATTAAGAACAGGAGAAGAAAAAACATTCTTTACTTTGTTTTTCTTTAGGGGAAAAAAAGAAATCTTTCCCACACTGCCTTATGCCTACCTGTTTATAGATAGACAGCAGAATATGACAGTCTCTTCTGACTGACACAAAAAATGCAGAAAGCAAACCAAAAACTTCAGAGAAGTCTTGTTTGTTAGACAAACTGTTATTTCTATTACTGCTAAACAAATGTGAATTTCAGAATAGTGAATCTTCATTCTGCACTTGTATCTTGAGGTAAGAGATCTGTTGGAATAAAGGAATAACCACTTTTATTGAATTGCTACAAAGGACAGACCTGGATTTTGGGGGAGGGGACTTTTTTTCATTTAATCTCTGTTTTAAGAAATCTGTATTGCTCATGGTAGATCTTTTGAAGCATTTATTTATAATGTCTCTTTCTTTGCTCTCTGAACCATACATATTTATACAGTTAATTTGCCACTTAGGTATTAAGTCTTTAATTTTTTGCCTTCACTGCACTGATACTGCCTACTCCAAATTTTTCTTGTGGTTTCCCTCACTCTGTAAACTCAAGTGGGACAGGTACTCATATATTCAGAACAACATGAATGAGGACAGAATAGAAAAGTAAGCAAAATATACCTTTTTGAGGAAAAAAGCAGAATATTATGATGTAGAGACTATGCATCTGAGTTTTTTAGTTTATAAAAACTCTGGAAAACTACGTACAACTAAAATGAACCATTAGAAGTTTTGATATAGGTGAATTTTAGACACCTGAATTTCAGGCAACTTCATATTGTTACAAATCTATTATCTTTCTTAATATTTGTGACCCTTGGAATGTATAGCACTCATTACATCCACACACATACTGCATGCACGCTTCTGAAATCAGTCTTCAGTCCTCAGTACCAAAACATTCTTGCTTGTCAATAACACAAACTACATATGCATTGCTTTTCCAAGGGATATCTGTGTACAGCCATGTTCTGGTATTTCCAGTTACACCAAGTCCTGTCCCAAAAGACAGCTGGAGTGGTACCTAGAACGGAGTATTCCCTGGACCATACTCAGGTTTGTCTGGCAGAGGAATTACTGTTTGGAATAGTAGCCACAAGTGAACAATCAGTCTAGGACTAGAGCCATTCAGTAATGCAGGGAGGGAGATATCCAAACTGACAGTGTAGGGATACTAGAAGTATCCAATTTCAAAAGCAAAAAATATGAAAAATAAAAAAGAAACAAATACTAGCTTCTATTGGGATATTTCATAGGTTTTTCACTGAGTGAGTGCTCATGAAGATATATATTTGATATTGACAGTGTTTCTCACTTTACGTTGGGAAAAATGGGATCATAATAATTTGTAGTAGCTGTGAACAAAAGCAGTGATAAAGATGTGGGTCAACCCTTTAAAAAGACAAAAGTTCCTAAATTTCGAATATCTAATATCAAATTTAGTGTGTGAAGAACATTAATCTTCAACAGAGAAAATACAAATAGTTTTCACCAAGCTGAAAGCAATGCAATGATATGACAAATGCATTTTTAACTGGTATATTTGCAAACACTTGTTCTGGCTATTTGGACATTAAACTACAATTTTCATGCTTAAACACTTTAGGGAGGACTGGTGCTACTCTTGATTTTATAAATAACATTTAAAAAAATATACTGGCTTAAAATCTGAATAAAAATTTGAAAGTAAATTTGAATTTCCACATCTGGTTATGACTTGTTTCTCCTTTAAGGAATGCTGAGAAAGAGAATCAACTTCTGTAAGCCTTATTTTTGAAAGTATTGTTACAAAGACATTATATTTAATATGATATAATTTGAATAGCTTTTAAATTAGTAATCATAAGTGGCTGAATTTCTGCTAATTAAACTCTTTAAAGGAGTGTGTCCATTCCTACTAAGCAGAACTCTCTGAGGCATGTTTTACCCACAGTCTTTGAACAGAATTTCCGTTGACATTAATAGAAATTAATGAAATAGCAACTTATTGAAAAACATCAACGGATATTTTGATCTTGGTTTTTTATCCTCTTGTTTAAAACAGAGGACAAATAAGGTTGAACATACCTCACTTACAGGTGGAATAGATTTAAAAAAGCATTTTGGTCTTGTGCGAGCAAAACATGCACATGATTTCAGGCATAACTGACAAATCTAGAGCAAAGAAAACTCTTACTGGAGATTGAAACAATTAGGACAGCTTACATTAAAAATGAGATGTGCAACAATACACAATAAAAATGTCAAAAAGTTGGATGGTGTAAAATATTAAGTTATGATTATTTTCAAAGTACATGAACAAGGAGTGCTTCAACCAAATTACAATGTGGCAAATTTAAAAGGAAATACTTTTCCATGTTTCATGTCATTCCTGAATATCAGAATGACACTGAAGTCAAGAAACTGCGGAGCTGAATGAAAATTACGAATTAGTTTGGCAATTCCTGTGTTCCCTGACAGATGACAATCTCAAGGTAACAATCCATAGCTTTAACTGGCAAGGAGTTGGTAGTGCAGTGTCACATTCAGTTTGAAAATAGATGCTACCTATTAAAGAAGACTAATGCAGTTGGTGAATTACATCCCCCTGCCCCCGCAAAATAATGCATTTGTATATGTTCAAAATTAAAATACACACAGAAGAAACGAATATATTTTAAATTGCACAATTTATTTTCTGCTGTCTTATCTAGAATAAGGAACAAAATGACTTGAAGGTTTAGAAGTAGTAACACACTAGCCACTTTCATAATACTAAAAAGTTAATGGAAAATGCCAAGTATTATTTTTAGACGAGTCATATAGTACTGCAGCAGGAAAATGAGTTTTATTTTAGAAGGAGGGTGATTTTTAATTAGTGCTTTAAAATATAATATAATTCCATAAGAATATATTGCTTTCTGTGGGTAATTCTTGATGAGACAGCAGTAAGAGTAAAGCAAGCAATTTTAGGCAATGACTGTTAAAGGCATCACTAATCTTTATATTCATTTCAAAGGACAGGGAATCTTTCTGTGACCCTTTTACAAAGCACTGCGAAAGACAGGCCTCTGAAAGATTTCATCTTCTTGGGGAAGCTGAAAATAAAAACACTGTGTACGGACAGAGTTTTCAAGTTAATAGAATATGATTCATAAGATAACCAGAATCCACAGGATGATATTCTTACTTCTATTTTGACATGCTATGATGATAAATGGTAACCTGAGTGGCCTTGAAAACCTTTAAAGGATTTAGGAAGAATCCCTTTGAACAAATATGCAGGAGTCAACTGCAGCATTGTCTGCTTTGTAAAGCTTGCAAGCAGATTTGAGGACAGGGGCGTTTTGTTGGAGAACATAACACTTAGCCTGATAAAGCAGTAATAAGAATATCAATGACTTAAGCTTTGAAGTGACCAAGATGAGACAGGCTACCTTCTTAGTCTGTGTTGTGTCCTTGTGCAAGGCAATCAAAGTCAAATCCAGATCCACAGAGTATATTATGTAAGAGAAAGAAAGCAATAGCAGCAACATCAGCAATTAATCTACTTCTTTAACATACTCACATCAAAACATGGTTGGTACAGCAAATCTTGCAGATGGAGATGTTGTTAGCATATATTTTATATGTAGCATATATATGTATAGACATGTATAACACATATATCGTATATATATGTGACTACCGGATCCTTCCTTCTAGTAACTGTTACATCGTTTTCTTACACGGCTGGTATCAGAAATCTATAACGTATCAGTTTTTGGTAGTTCTTGGCATTGAAGTTTGACAATATAACGAATCTCATGAGCCATACTGGCTTGTTTTGATAACCATTTATATCTTTAACTGAAACCTACTATAACAGCTCAAATTATTTTTTCCATATGATATTTATGTATGAGTTTGTATATGTGTGTGTGTGCGTGCATGTGTTTGTACCTGTGTGCACACACTCATGAGCACATCAGGGATGCAGCAGAATAATTTAGTTACAGGGAACTCAGGTAAAGAAAATAAGATAATACATATATACCCTTCTGTTCTTCCATCTTGTTTCCTTTGTAGATTAGGTAAATTTGTTATGACTCCAAGCACAGGCTTACTTGATTTGCCCCTTTTTTTTTTAGTGTTAGGTGGGTAAGTATACTTGGTAGAAGCTTTGAAGAGCTCCAGATGAGATCATGAAACCTCTTTTGCTCACACTCGTAAAACATCTATCTTTTTATGTCCATTAACTAAAGGACTTCAGCAGTAAATGATGGGAGATTGTAATCAAGCTATTTATGATACTGAAACATCAGTCAAAAGGGTTCACAGTTGGAGTGTGAGTACCACCCAGTAAAACTGAGCTCTAATTAATGTCCTCAGAGATCAAACTAATAGCAGACACACAACTCCTTTTGGATTCTCAATGGTTTAAAGCTCTGCATTAGAGCTGAAACCACCCAGATCTATGATATTCCATATATTTATATTAACTAATCCCTTGCTCAGAAATCAGTTACCTGCAGTATCTCATCACTTTTGCCTCATCATCTAAAATCTGTTAAATCATTCAACAGCTTCCTGGTCATGCCTAGGCTTATGTTTGTTAAAACCTTCTCCTAGTTCTCTGTCTTGAGTACTTGCATTTATTTTTCCAAATTTTGGTTGATTCAAATCTGATGTTCGTTCTTGTCTGTATTATATCTGTTTACTGTTTTGCATTTGTATAACTTGAAAGTCAGAAATAAATCAACTTCCTTTGTTTCTTCTTCCTATGTAATGAGTTCTTTGCTGTCAATTAAGAATAAAATATTAATATATCTATAGCTGGAGCTTAAGGAAAACTTTGTGCTCATTTTCATATAATATTTTACCTTTGAATATGTGGGTAGATAAGCAGATAATTAATAGACTAAGTCAGTAATGGCTTTTCAGTGATAAGTGTTATATAATATCCATGAAAACACAGTATCTGCCCAACTTTGCCATAATTACTGTGTCCTATATTCTTCAGTAAAATTTAGTACTGATTTATAAAAAACCTAAAAGTAATAAAAATATGTCTTCTCCAGAATTACAGAGTAGTTCCTGTGGCAATCCAGGAGTTCCACCAAAGGGTATCTTGTATGGTACAAGATTTGATGTTGGTGACAAAATCAGATACAGCTGCGTAACTGGATATATTTTGGATGGCCACCCTCAGCTTACTTGCATAGCTAACTCTGTGAACACAGCATCATGGGACTTCCCAGTTCCTATCTGTAGAGGTAAGAGAAATGCTACAGTAATGTTCTCAGATATATATATATATTTATTAGTATGAACAACTTTAAATCTCTGGTTTAAGTATTGATTTTTAGACTGTGATTAAAGAAAGAAAAGCCTTTCTGAATATTTTGATTTCTTGCTTATATACATGATGTATCTCAGCATATACATCTACTAGTTTTTAAGTCAATATCCTATTACAATGATATTTCTAATTTATTTTAAAATCTTTGTCGTGAAATAAGAACTAGAAACTTGGGAACAAGTAGGATATAACTGTGTTCAACGCATTTACAGCTATGGGAATGTGAATTTGGGATCCATTACTACTTCCTAAGGACTGACTTTCTGTCAAGTATTAACTTGGATTTTGAGGAAACAGAAGTTTGTAATAACCAGAACAATTAAGTTAGAGGGACTTCCCTCATACTCAGTCAGATTTGATATCTTATGATTTCTATACAGGATATCCCTTGTATTCTAACAAATATTGTAGGTCAAATCCTTTTCCCTTGTTCACATGAGAAATATAGCAGTACTAGGGAATCATGTTTTATGGGTAAATCTTATTTTCTGAGACTGTTGGAGAGGAATAATGTTTGCAGAGTAATGAAAGGACCTAAACTGACAAAATGGAGAAATTATCACTACTATACACATCCAAATACAATAAAGATAGCATTTTGATGAAACACTGTTACATCAGGAAAGCTTGAGATCCTTTTCTGGATTCACAGGTTAACTTTACAGAATGCAACATTTGTATTTGTCTAAAAAATTTGATGTGGTCTTGCAGAAGCTACAAAACCATTTCAACTGAATTAAAAAACTTTAATAAAAAAATTGATTAAAAAAAAAATCAGTTGGTTTAAAACCTGGTTAACCAGTACCACAAAAAAGTAGTTATATATGGGAGGTGTGCACCATTGGAAATACCATTATATTGTTTCCTATTCTTGGCTTGGAGCTATTTAATATGTTTATCCATGATCTTGAAGAAAATACAGTTATTACTAATAATACTATTTTCTAGTAAAGTTATTTGCAAGTCCTGAAACTTCCCCTCATACTTCCCAGAAAAATGTTATTTAGTAATGAAGAAGATACACAATCAAGACATAAATCTAAATTTTGTTTGTGGAGGTGATCATAAAAAAGATTTTATGAGAATATATTAACTTGCACAAAAATTTTTGTAACAAAGTAGAAGGCTAATGGACTTCACTGTAGACCATTGTTCAAATTCTTGATCTGCCGATTTTGAAATGAATTAGCATTAAAATTGTACTGTTAAATAAGGAAAATTAAAGACTTGAACCTTATTCTTCCACCTGTCAGTCAGTCATCACAGTCACAGTGTTACACATGCATTCTTTTTACATAACATTTTTCAGTATAACTTTGGATAATTTTGTTTTTATTCCAAGGGGATGTGAAAATACAGAGTGTAAATTTGAATCAGAATGATAAGCTCCCAAAATAGTCCTGTGCTTAAACATAAGTCTAATGTGTAAGCAGAAGACTGTCACATAAGAATATGAAAAACACATTTCTTTTTATTCATGATTAGAGACGTCATTATCTGAATAGTGTCAGTCTCTAGGACAAAACAGATTTGACAGTTTGGAAAGGATTCAGAAAAAGAGGAAACAAGTTCTGTTAGGTTTCAAAATTAATTTTGTCTAGAAACTCAAACTTTTCAGTGTATATGAAAGAGGATGAAAAGGTGACTGGATTTACTGTAGAAAATCATGCAGAAGGAAAACACTTTCTGGAGAGGACAGTTCTCTAATCAATAGCAGTGAAGAACCTAAGTGGTAAAAGCTTGACAAATTAAAAAAACCACAACAAACAAACCCCAAGGTACACATTTTAATAACGGTGGCTATGAATTATTGAAATACAACCTAGGAATGTAACACATTCTTGATTTAATTTTTAACGTCAGGCATAATGTCTTAAAGGCTTAATGCACGAAATTACTGTTAAGGTATTTTTGTTCTATGTTCAATAAAAAAAAAAAATTAACTAATTATTTTCAATAGTACTTCTACAAGTGTATGTTTGATATCAGAAACATCTAACTTTACATTTAATACAGAGACCCTTGTGGTTCCATTCTAATGAACTTGTCCTAATTTTGTCTAATGCAATTATCCAACACAGAGTTCTGCAGAAGGTTGTTAAAGGTGATTACCCACTAATGAGCTTCTTATCGCTTTCTCATTGCCATGGAGACTCTCTTTGATTAAACTAAAGAGTTCCTCTGATAAATGTCTTATTGTTCCCTACCAATGGTTATTACATCTAAAACAGAGAATCTGGGGACAAACAAGTGAAGTGGTGTTTAGTTTTGAGAGTCTACATGTAAGAGCTAGTTTTTCTCAACACTAAACAACTTGACTATGGGTTTTTTGTACATGGCAGGTCTCTTCCGGACATGCATATACTGGGTGTTAATTTTAATATAAATAGTTGTATTGGGGTAATAGAGAGTGTTTAAATGCCATGACCTAAGAAATGTCATTGTCTGATGGTTAGAAAAAAGCCCCAATAGCAAAAAAGTATAGTTTATTCAATATTAAACTCTTTCTCTGTGTGTTTGGGTTTTTTTACCTATAGGAAATAAACTGAACAAAGCTCTGAACTTAAAACATGTTTATATGTCAGCAGGGTCATCTGTGTGTAAATGTCATTGTCATCTACCACCACTTGTAATTCAGAACAATTAAATTTGGAGAGTAATTTTCATTTAGATCATTCTTTTTACATTGCCTTCACTTTGAATGAAGAAATTAGGAGGATGTCATGCTTTTGTTTTAGTAATACAGTTCTCACAGATTGATGTGAGGAATTTCATTGGAATCAACAGTGTTTTGTATTGCTACAAACATCCATACATAAGACCCCATTACGTGCTTGCGGTTTCAGTTTGGTGCATAACACCGATATTTGTATTTTTTTTAAGTTATACATTTGGGGGCCAGATTTTATTCATTAGGAAAAGTTATTCCTCAGATGGGTTCCTTTTTCTTTACTAATCTCCATAGCATTGTATTGCAAAATAAGTGCACATACATAGCAATTGCTTTATTTCATATCCTGTTTCTCAGTGAACATAGTTCAAATGCACAAAGCTTTTCATCTGTCATTTGCATATTCTAATACACATTAAAATACTTAAAATTTTATTAGCTTTAGAAGGAGTGCAAAAATAATTAAAAGAAAACCAAACTGGATTTATTATGTTGTGGTCAATTACACTTTGTACAACCCATGACTAGTTTTTAAATAAAGTCTTCTTCCCTGACAAATTAATTTTGATAAGGTTGTTTTCAACAGCAAAACATGACAGCAGCTTTATCATATCACCTATTCCTGAGATAATGTTGCAGCTTGCAGATTCTCCATAATGCAGCAAGCTATGAATAATTTACTGAGGCTAATAAATAAAGTTACATTTATATATAATATTGTCATTTTATAAAGGTTACAATAATTAGACACTTTCATAATCAAGGAAGTATTCTGACTTTCATATTTTTCTTATGCCAGGGTAAAATGGATGTTTTAAGCATCTTCATTCTAAAACTCTTTTTTTTTTTTTTTTTTTTTTAGAATTCTGAAATTGCAAAACCAAAATATAGTTTTATTTATATGCCTACAAGTTCAGTTAATTTTTTTTCACTATTGCCAATACATATAGATACGAAATATTTGCCAGTATAAAACTTCTCCTCACATTTTTAACAAGATGTTTTATCTTTCCACTCTTTTGAATTGATGAACATTTTGGTCAGACAAGTGCACAGTGAACTACACTCTAGGTACTTTTTTTGCATGCACAAAATGCATCTCTGCTTTTTTTATGTGGGAGGATATTGAGTTATTTTTCCATATTTTGTCATGATAGGTAAAGACTAAAGAGGTTGTTACTAAATTCCAAGTCTGGGAATTCTGTAATTCCTCTGCAGCATAAATATATGCACATATAAAGACATATTTATTTCTGCCTGTCTGTATAGATGTATACTTAATTGGTTCTTCTTCAGTAAATTTATTCAAAATAAACTGGATCAAGATATTTATAAGTTCATGTTTTAAAAAGTGATTTAACAGGTATAAAAATCTAATATTAGACTATTCAGCTCACAATTGAAGTGTTTGACTATTTCCTGTGTGCAGAACACACTGGAGAGGAAAATTTGTTAACTGCAAGTCACTGGTATGTATAATTCTGTGATTGCATAGATATATGACTATAGTAGGTATTTCAACTATGTGAGGTAAGTTTGAGGTCAAAACACTGAATCTTAAAATAAAAGTATACCTAACCCTCCAGTACACTTTCTTGAAGAGATATCTGTTTATAAAAGGCCCATAATAGTATGGAATTCTGGAGGAAAAAAGGAATTAAACTTCACATAACTACTAAGAAATATTCATAAAACAATGTAAGCATTTCACAGACAGATAAATCTGGTTGCAGGTAGGTAAATGATTTTATGACAGTGTGGCAAATAGAACCTAGTAATATAAGCAGTAAATATGCTGACTCTGCCTTTGTGTCTTTGTTGTAAGCTGGGTTTTGTAGGCTGTGGAGAGAACAAAGCAGGAGATAAAGCCAAAGTACTGCACTTTATGCCATGCAGTGCATTAACTACCGAAACTGACAATGTACACAAAGGAAAATGAAGTGTACTAAGTTAAAAGCAGGAATAAATTACATCTCATGGGGAACAAGCAGGTTTTTTGTCTGAAGCCAGTTCTTATATACAAACAGTTGTTACTGCTTCTTCTTGGGAAAAGCCCCAGCAAAGCTGTGAGAGACTGGACTAAAAACATGTCGGATTAATAAAAGAAAGTTAAAAAGAAAAACAACAAAAATATTTTATAGAATGATGTATTTGTATATAAGACATGAAAATGACTTGACACTAATAAATTTTTTTAAAGATTGTTCAACAGATCCTTTTTGGGACATTATAAATCAGTGGCTTAGAATGGCAACACTCATGGTTGGTGCATTACAAAATGTAACGTGTCTACAGATGGCAATGATGCTCCTCTAGAATTAGAGAAGTTAATTAAGGGGGAGGTGTGGGGGTGGAGTGAGAAATGAAGGAAAAGGTCTACCATTCTATTGAAATAGTAGTATAATATAAATGTAGTGTGTTTTCCAGTAGAATGCTGTGTGCTTTCAAGCAGGGCCCAGAAGCTCTGCAAAAAAACACCCTGAAAGACTTTTTTTTAAATTAAGAAAGTTACCTCATGTTGCATTGAATTCTTGCAGTAAAAAAAAAACCAAACAACTTGGTGAGTTCTTTATTTTAGTTGGCTTTAAAATGTCTAATTTTTTTAGATCAATAGAATCAAACTTCTTTGTCTATGAAAAGCATTGAAACTGCTCTCTAGTAACCCTACCATACTTGTCTCTTCACATTATATTATTGTTATTCTCGGGATAGTATCTGGTTCCCATAAATACACAGTCTACTTATGTGAACAAATATATTTTAGCCTGAAGAACAGGAAATAACCACATGAATTTTATCATGTGATCAGATCCATGGATTTCTTATTATTCAAAGTAGTGGCGAAACTACTGAATCATTTAAAACTAGTCTAAATCATTATTCATTTATTGTGAACCAGGAAATTGGTACAGAAATATACATGTTTATTATGTCAGAAATACCATCTATTCTTAAAACTAACACTAAAATATACTAGTTTTACTGTACTAATAGTGACAATATTAGCATTACTAATATATGTAGTGCTTATTAAATATACAAACTGATATATATACTGAATATATATACTGAATATACTGAAAATATACAAGCAATAATAATGATCTAACACAGCGTGCATTCCTTAACCAAACGTTGAGATTAGTTTTAATATATTAGATTCATTTACAAACCCTGTGTTTGTTCATTTATGACAATGATGGCCACATAACTAAGTTCTTATAATGGGTGGAGAACTGGAAGTAGTGATTGTGCTCACATGTGAAAACTTAACAATGTGCAATGATGTGCTACTGTACTGATGATACTTTAAAAAAAATAATCATTACTAACTTCTAGAGAACAAACTCAGTATGGAAACCTTTTGTACAAAAATAATTTTATTAGATTTTTCTTTTATAAGTTAGGATTTAATTTTTCAAAAGGTGATTAAGAGATATACAAAAGATCAGGATATAGTTAACAGCTTAAGAAGCAATACAAAATAACTTAAAATGTTTTCCTTATTTTTCCTTTCATTAGAAATGCATATGTCCAGGTCAGAACATCCATCAGAAAATCAGAATCACAATTTCATTTGGTTTATGTGGTTTGGCTTTCACATCCTCATGGGATTTCAGGAATCACTATCAGTAGTGAAGAGATCTGTCCTAAGATCCATTAGAAACTTAACATTAGCAGTGGAAAAACCCTTAGCTGGAATGATATAGTCCAGAATAAAAAGATATTTGGATCAAAGTAATTAGCATTCATCAGTGCAGTAACTGTCCTAATTTGAAAAACAGGCCTCTCAAATTACATCTCCAAACAATATATAGAGGACTAAGGACAGCAGCAGAACAGAACAGTTTCTAAATAAATGAAATTATGTTCAGAAGAAAGAAAGTATATGTAATTATTCCAGAAATGAAAAGTTTGCAGACAGTTGGGAGTCCACACAAAAGTAGGGAAAAGACAGACATAACTGTGCATTATCTTGCTACTTTTCATGGGAAAAGTACCCAAAGGTTCAAATTTAATAGTTATAATGATTGATATAGGCAATGAAGAAGGAAAGAGAAAGACCAGATTTTAAATTCAAGAAATCTAACCCAGTACTAAACAAAATAAAACTTGAATACCAAAATGTTTGAGCCCACAGTTGTGTTCAAGGCTGGGAATTGTGACTTCTTACTACAAGCAAGTAGGAGTTAGTGGGGGTGGTTAATGGAAGGATTGAAACACTGATTTTATATCCTATTTTCTTAAGAATTTTCTTATGAAAGGACAAAGGAGATAGAAGTAAATGGCGTATTGACCATATTCTCATGCACTATTGAAATTATGTTGAAAAATTGTCACTGAGGACAACATAACAGTAGGAATTATACTTGCAATTGAAAAGGAAGATTGCTTTGAAGGATCAAAATGAGTGCAAAAGAAGGAGGAACTTGGAAAAGTAAAATACTGGACTAGACTGATAATTCATAACAACTTTAGCAGTATGTTTTGGTAATATGTACAGTGTAGTCATCAAAGCACATTACCAGCAATGTTAATTCCAGCAAAGCCCCAGTCTTTCACATGTGATTTGAAACTAATTTCTAATCAAGTTTATTTGTTAGAAACCCCTAAAGACTCTTTCAAGAGGATAGGTATTAAATGTATCACTCTAGCCCAGTTCCAATTCGGGCTAGTAAATTCTTATGCTAGGTAATTCTTTCCCTGTAACATCTTTAATTATTAGGTTAATTTTCTATGTGGCATTCCTGAATAAATCTTTTCTAGTGATCAATTAACATAAATAATATTTGTTAAATAATTTAAGATACATTGCAAGTAATTACTAGTAAATCCCAGGTTCATTAACACAATTTACTAATCCACTTAATCCAAAAAGCTTTTGCTGCCACAGGCTTTTAAATAGACTTATATATTTTCCTCAGATTTTTGAAATTATGGCTCCATAAAACTTTCTGTATCTCTCAATTTCTGCCTAAAATTAGAATTTACCTGGATATAAATGGAAATTGTGAAAATATTATTCAGTATTGAAGTAACGATTTACAAACCCTGATTTATAACTCAGCTGTAATTACATCTGGAAGGCACAAGTCATAACAAATTATTTCTCTGAACAGTCTTTAAAGCCCTTCAAATATTACTCTGAGAGAACAATTGACTGGCAGTAGTGTTTTTTGCAGGCAAAAGATTTCATTGCTAGAAATCTAGCATGAAATTTTAGCATTCTTCAAGACTGCATCTCTATTAACCTAGAGAATGATTATTGATTTGCCTATGGAACATGAATCTTGCTCTTCAGCATTAATAAATCTTTTTGTTCTCACCATTAGCAGGAGTGTTGCTGGTTTATTTAAATATTAAGACAGCCTGGTTTTGTCTTGTGAGATGGATTTCAGATCAGTAGCCTGTTTTAAAAGAAATTATATTTAAAATTGTCCACTGGTGAAGGAGACTGAAGATGGTTCAGTTGTGTTACAAAAATAAATTTAGAATTTCACAGAATGTAGTCAACTTCTTATTTGGCTCTGTAAATTCAGAGGTTAAAGCCAATGCGCTATAAATTCTGTTGACACTGGAAGGGCATTTAAATATAATACAAGCTGGAGCACAGTTTTGCTACCTGTGTATGAAACATTACATTGTATTGAAGTTGGCCAAGGAAGGCCCAACAGCACTGACTTAATCTCTTAGAGAACTCACTGTAATGAACATATAGATGTCTGCTTTGTTAACTTATTTATCATGTATGATGGCTTTCTGAGTTTTGTTCAGGATGAAACCTCTGATAGTAGATCTATACAAATTTAGCACTTAAAATTTCTTTCACATTTCAATCAATCTGTGGAACTGACCTTATTTCACCAGAACAGAGTTTTTATGGGCAAAGGTTCTCTTTGCTGCTCTACATTGCAAAGTTGATGCCAGTTTCAAAGACGGTTAGGGAGGGGGAAAAAAACTTTAACTATGCGAATTTTAAAATCACTAGTTGCTTCATCAGTTTAACCTTCCTAATCCCAATACTCTTAACACTGGCTTGTATTTTACACTTCAAAGAAAGAAACTTCCTGCTGTGCATGAATTCTTTCCATGACACAGTTTTATCTTATCTTTCATTTCGAGAGTTTGATGTTATGTCCCAACCTTATAAACTCTATATTTCCTATCACCTTTTTCCCATATCATTGTAAGTATGGATATTTTAAATTTTTGTACATGTTTTAGAACCTTTAAAAACTCTTTAAAATGTAGTGAAAAAAATTAATATGGTCTTTTTTTTTGAGGTCTCTAGTTCTCAGTTTTTTCTTCTTGAGTAAACCATGATGGTTTTTTCCATGAGGAAAAAAGAAACCTTTATCAATATCAATAATTCATACTAAGTAATCCAGTAGAAAAGAATATAACTTTAAACTAGGAGCCATAGGATATGGAGACCTTGATCCACATTTAAGTTAGGTAGAAGTGGACAGGGGTCAAAAGCAAAAGGTGGAGAGTGATGGGATTATGGGAAACTTCAGAAATGATACAGTAGGGTGAAGAGACATCTGACATCTGACTCAAGTCAGCCTGGGACACAAGCAGAAGGAACTGCAGAGCTCCATGTGCGGTCACAGAACAGTAACTGAGACATGGTGGGACAGCTCATGTGGCTTGTGTGGTAAAGGATGGATACAAACTCCTCAGGAGATGCAGGCAGAGAAGGTGGTGTGGTAGCTTCTGTGTAAAGGAGCATCTTGGATGTATGTATCTGCTGTTGAAAATACAGAATGGGCTGATTGAGAACTTGTGGATCAGAGTCAGAGAATAATAGATCACAGATGTTACATTGGGAATCTGTTACACACTACTGAATAAAGGTGAGGAAATGTGTGAGGTGTTCTTTAAACAGCTCAGGAAAATCTCTAATTCACAGACTGTAGTTCTCATGGGACTTTATTCATCATGATATATATTGAGAAGGCAATATGGCAGGATGCAAATAGTAAAGATTTCAGAAGCTTTTAAAGAATCCATATCTATGTTTCACAGCAAGATTTATTCCCAGTAGATACTTGTCCAGATAGTCCTTTAAAAACTTTCCCATTTTCTCTAAAGCAGTGTTTTCCCATATTTTATTTATAATATTATTAGAAAGGGGTTTTATCTTTTATACTACTTTAATTTTTCTTGCTAAAACGTAGGCATGCTGTTTTCCTGTATATATATAGCTTTGTACCTGTGCACATTACAAAACAATTATTTTCTTTGCAATTTCATTTTGCTTGTTTAGTTTTGGTCTTTTCTTCTTTTACTACAATAATCCAAATACATGCTTACTTCACAAATCCTGCTTTTAAGGCCACTAGTAATTTTTGTTCATTTCCTCTAGATTGGTTTTGATCATTACATGCTTTCTTTTGAAGTC
Source organism: Falco rusticolus (assembly GCF_015220075.1). Lineage (NCBI taxonomy): Eukaryota > Metazoa > Chordata > Aves > Falconiformes > Falconidae > Falco > Falco rusticolus. The sequence continues at coordinate 22,063,289 of NC_051189.1, forward strand.
TGGGTGTCCAATTAGCAAAGAGTGGATAAGAATTTTTGTGATTCATTGATCACAGTTCATAGTTACAGCATGCTGTATTCTGCTCTCTCAGGTGCTAGTGGGTCCAATTATTCACCTTGTTAGTCTATGAAGAAGGTTATTTTAATTCCTGTTTCACTTTTAAAATATTGTTCTGTGTTTAAAGAACATTCTTAACAAAAAATGTTTTCTTGATTAGTTTGGTTTTCTTTTTGTTTGGTTTTGTCAGAACAGATTAATTGCTGTATTCCAGGTAGATGGGCTAGGCTTTTATCTTTCTGTATTGCCCATGGAATTAATCACTTGTGGTAAGGCACAAATAAAAAGTCTCCAGGAGCTGTAGACAAATTTGGCCGAAGTCCCGGAATCATATTGTGTTTATTTACTGCAATCTATAAATCTCTAGGCTGGCCAATAATACAGTGCCAGGTTCCAATGTTATAACTCTATGAAGTAAAACCCAAAGTGCACACATTTATGGGAATAATGTTGTGGTTCAACTCTTCATTTGCTCCTATTTCATTTAATACAAATACTGAAAAAGAAATATTGGGAGATTTGGTTCTCCTGCATCTTTGGGCATCAAGAAAAAAAGCTGAAGCACTGCTTACTTCATGTCAAAATGAAAGTATAATGAAAATTACTTTCTATATATTTGTTCATCTGAACAGGATTAGAAAGAGCAGAGATTTGTGAGTAACAATGATGATTGTAACTTCATATACAAACTGTTACGGGAATTATTGGGAATGAAAGTTCAAAGGGCTCTTCTCACTTATCCAAGTCATGTGGACATCATCCATACACCAAGGGTTTTATAAAGTGTTCAATTTCTATCATTACCAGGGAGAAGAAAGACTGAGGTCAAATATTATAATCATAAATAAACACTAGCACACTAGGAACCTAGGTAAATCAAATTAAGATGTCTGATACTAAGATAAGGTTTATCACTCATAAATGGTACAGAAAAAATAATAATAAATGGTTTAAGAGTACTGCTTCACTGAAGAGAGAAAGCAAAATAATGAACAGCAGAATAATGAATAACTGGCTGCTCCGGATGCTCAAAGTACAATAATGACAGTTCTCTTTTCTCACATCCTGATGATGCAACTGCTAGGATAGTTGGCTCTTTTCATGTAACATGCAGTTATGTGTCACTCATAGTACAGGATTAATAATTCCAGTGCTGTCATCTGCCTTGTTTAATTGCACAGCCTCATTTAAGATGCAGCTAAGTCAGTGAGTTGACTTGTCAACAATTTGCTCTTTCTAGCTGTTCCAAGCAGCCATGCTTGCTCTAGTTATTCTGGTTGTTCTGTTACCCACTTTTCCTGGTCGCTGTAGCTCTTAAAGTAAGCCTGAATTGTGTAAGAAAAAACAAGTATATATAACAGCTATATGTGCATATTTAGAAAAAACCCTACTATTTAAAATGACCTCTTAAAAAGTACTTTGATCCCTCTCCTTGCAAATGTATGATTTACTTTCTGAGTCTGTAAAGTCTTGCCCTAAATAAAGGTCAGCCACTGCATGCCTCACACTCAAGTGTAGTTTGATGGCTCTTTGGGGTACTATTTTTAATGTCATTACTGGTATAACATTTTCTTTATTATAGACTTTTTTTTTTTTTACTAGAAATGTACTCAACTATTATCAAACATCTTTTCTTATTTTTTTATATTTTACAGTAAGCTGTGTTTCATTTTACTTGCAAATGGCCTTATGATCATCAGATGAAAGATATTACAAGTTACTTATTTTTGTGAATTATGTGGGACACTACCTCATTACTATCATTCTGTTCTTTTCACTTCTGTAGGTATCAATTAAAAGGCATTTCCTTCTCTGTAATAATTCTCCTAAATTAAAACCAAAAAGCAGTCTCCCCCAGTTCCCTTACTGATGCAGCTGTCTGCATGCAATATTACACTTTGTTAGATAGAAAAGGGAAAAAAAAACCCAACCAACAGCCGTCCCAGTGATTTGTACAATATTTTTCTTTATTTCTGTCCCAATAGTGATATGTTTTTCTATTTGTCCAGAAAGCGTCAATAAATCAGGTGTTCTTTTTCACATACATGTAACTATTTCCCGCTGTTATTTTAAGAATTATAGTCATCAAAAAGGCCAGAGTGTACTCCATGCTTCTTGAGTTAAATTGGAGATATTTCAAGATGACAATTTAACTTGTTCATTTTATGTAAGAGTACAGAATCTACAGCTAAGATTAAGCTTTCCTAGGCTTTGGAAAGTTCAGGATAGTTTTTGATGGCCTTTCTGCGGTGAGCCCATCCATTCAAAAAATCAGGTACAGGTGCTTAAAACCTTTGCAAGCAAGTTATTTTTGTTCTTCAGTATGATTTCTCCTCTACATCCCTCATCATTGGTATTTGAAAATGATACTACAGTATCATTTAGTATAACTAAGCATAATTATTGTATACTACTTAAACACTGTATACTACTAGCTAAACTTAACTACTGTAAACCTAACTACTGTAGTTTAACTACAGTTAAGCAATGTAGTGCATAGGTGTATGAATTTAGATTCCTGCAAAGTTGAACTAGGTAGTTTCCTTGGACAAACCTTGATTTTAACATCTATTTTTACAGTACTAAAGAGCTAAAAAGAAACTAAGGAAACAGAGTTCAAATTTCTCAGAGTATAAGAACTATAGCTGGAAGGTGTTTTTTTAACCAAACTTTTTCTACATTTTTATGTTTCCCTTTTTAAAGAAGGTGAGATTAAAACTCTTGACCACTGAATGAATTATTTTTCTCAGTTCCTAGAATAGAAAAAAAAATAATTGGGTTAGTGCTGTGTAATGGATTTGCATTATAAAAATACATCTATGGCTTTTTAGAATATATTTTCCATATTTTGGATCCTCTGTTGAAGCACATGACATTCTTTTTGGAGATTTGGAGTTTTCAGTAGGAGTCAGGCTATCCAATGACTATGTTGATGAGTGAGTTATGTTTTACCAGTTCTTTCAGTGTTCTGTAATTCTTAAAAAGTCATACCTTATGCCTAACACAATATCTGATTTTTCCTCTGAATCGTGATTCTCTTTAAAGCATGCATATAACCTTGTAAGGGAATATTCATGTTTGAACAAGCTTCCTGCTGATTGCTTTAAGTTTTGACTGTTGTATTGTTGTTTATCAAACAAATTTCAAATAGTACATAAGCTTCTAGGACATTATCCAAATGTAAAAACCTGCAGCATACATACCAATTAAAAAGTTAAAAACAGCCTAAGGTGAAATGCTTGTATAACACAGATGTGTTGAGATGAAAATGAGCGAGAACTCAGGAGAACTTTTCCTTTGCTTCAGTGCACTGAACAAACACAATATTTGGTTCAGATATTTATCCTTCCTGCAATAAACTTTTTCTGCTCCTTGTATAGGTACTGTAAAACTTTGCTGTCTGTGCCAATTGGGACCTCAGGTTATCTTCCAGGTAATTCAAATTCAGCTGTAGGTTCTAGGTAGGTGAGGGGGGACGAAGTCCACTTCTATTGAGCAAACGGGTTGATTTGAATTAGAAATTGTTGTGAACACAATAAAGAGCCAGGGAACCTATATGGTGGCTTGTTTTGCACAGTAATGACTTCCGAAAGGCTGAACAGAAACTATATTCAAGAATTAGGACAGGGAATATATGAGGAAGAACTTTACCTTGAGGGTAACAGAGCACTGGAACAGGCTGCCCAGAGAGACTGTGAAGTCTTCTTCTCTGGAGGCATTCAAAACCCTCCTAGACATGACTCTGAAACCTGATTTAGGTGAATGTGTTTTCACAGGGTGTTGTGGTTTAACCCCCGCTGGCAACTAAGCACCATGCAGCCACTTGCTCATTCCCTCTCACCCAGAGGGATGGGGAGAAGAATTGAAAAGAAATGTAAAACTCCAGAGTTGAGATAAGAACAATTTAATAGGTAAAGCAAAAGCTGCACACACAAGCAAAGCAAAGCAAGGAATTCATTCACCACTTCCCATGGGCAGGCAGGTGTTCAGCCGTCCCCAGGGAAGCAGGGCTCCATCATGTGTAATGGTTACTCGGGAAGGCAAATGCCATAATGCTGGATGTCCCCCCTTTCCTTCTTCTTCCTCCAGTTTATATACTCATATATACATGATGTCATACGGTATGGAATACCTCTTTGGCTAGTTCGGGTCACCTGTCCTGGCTGTGTCCCCTCCCAGCTTCCCATGCCCCTCCAGCCCTCTCGCTGGCAGGGCCCAAGGAACTGGTAAGTCCTTGACTTAGGATAAACATTACCCACCAACAATTAAAAAAATCAGTATGTTATCAACATTGTTCTCACATCACAGCCAAAACACAGCCCTGCACCAGCTACTGTGAAGAAAACTAACCCTATCCCAGCTGAAACCAGGACACAGGGGGCGGGACTCGATGATCTCCAGAGATCCCTTCCAACGCTGATCATTCTGTGATTCTGCGAATAGTGATGTAGATGAAAAAAATGAATACTGTTAGATCAAAGGAAAGAGATTAATTTAAAATGCAAAAAACTGGTAGCAATGCTTATAAAGCTGCAAAGGTTACACAAAGTAAAAAAGGCAGGGAACTTGGATGTAGAAAAATAATATAATTATAGAAAAATTCAGGTTAGAAAAGACCTTTAAGATCATTGAGTCCAACCATTAACCCAGGACTGGCAAGTCCACCACTAAATCATGTCCCAAAGTCCCACATCTACACATCTTTGAGATACTCCCAGGGATGATGACTCAATCCCTTCCCTGGACAGCCTGTTACAATGATTGACAACACTTCAGTGAAGAAATTTTTCCTAATATCCAATCTAAACCTCTCCTGGTACAACTTGAGGACATTTCCTCTTGTCCTATCACTTGCTACCTAGGAAAAGAGACTGACACCCACCTCTTTGCAACCTCTTTTCAATTAGCTGTAAAGAGCAATAAGGTCCTCCCTGAGCCTTCATTTCTCTGACCCCAGTTTCCTCACCTGCTTCTCATAGGACTTGTGCTCTAAAGCCATCACCAGCTCTGTTGCCCTTCTTTGGACACACTCCAGCACCTCAATGTCTTTCCTGTAGAGAGGGGCCCAGAACTGAACACAGTATTCAAGGTGAAGCCTCACCGGCGAGACAATCACTTCCCTAGTCCTGCTGGCCACTCTAGTTCTGATACAGGTCAGGATGCTGTTGGCCTTCTTGGCCACCTTGGCACGTTCCTGGCTCATGTTCATTCAGCTGTCAACCAACACCTCCAGGCCCTTTTCCACCAGGCAGCTTTCCAGCCTCTCTTCCCCAAGCCTGTAGGACCCAGCACTCAACCGTGTTGAACCTCACACAATTGGCCTCAGCCATTGATCCAGCCTGTCCAGATCCCTCTGCAAAGCCTTCCTACCCTCAAGCAGATAAATACTCCCCACAACTTGGTGCCATCTGCAAAAATACTGAAGGTGCACTTGGTCCCTTCATCCAGATCATTGATAGAGATACGAAACAGAACTGGCCCCAGTACTGGGCCCTGAGGAACACCACTTGTGACTGGCTGCCAGCTGGATGTAACTCCATTCACCACAACCCTTTGGACTCATACAGCCAGCCATTTTTTTTAACTAGCAAAGAGTATATGTGTCCAAGCGATTAACAGCCATTTTCTCCAGGAGAATTCCGTGGGAAATGGCGTCAAAGGCTTTAGTAAAGTCTAGGCAGACAACATCTATAGCCTTTCTAAGATGAAGTCCACAGAAATCCAAGGTAGAAGTCCTGCTATCCCCCCTCCTTTACTTCTCTGAGAATCAAAACCTCTATCATTTCATGATTGCTGAGCCCAAGACAGCCTCCAACTGTCATGTCACCTACAAACAAATGGGCCAGTGGGGCATCTTCTCTCATTGCCTCACTGACCAGCTGTGTCAGGCAGCTATCTTCCACAGACTCTAGGAACCTCCTAGACTGTTTCCTCTCTGCTGTGTTGTATTTCCAGCAGACATCAGGTAAGTTAAGGTCCTCCACAAGAACAAGGGCTAGCAACTGCGAGACTTCTCCCAGCTGCTTGTATGTAGAGGAATGAAGCTGTGTTAATGAGCATTGATAGTATACAACTGTGGGTTGGCTTCAGGGGTGTTGGGTTGGCTGATGTAGATAAGGTGCAGGTGTGGCTGGTTTTGTTAAGTTGTTGAGAGCCAATGAAGAGAGAGCAGTCGAGGAAGAAGCAGAGAGAAGAGAGAACAAGTGCCTGGGGTGAGGAGAGACCAGGAAAAGACAGCAGAGGGACTAGCATGAAGAGTATGCTGGTATAAGATGGTAAAAGACCTTGTTGCAGCTTGATAGTTTGGAGAGTGTTGTGACACTTGTAGAATATTTTGGCTGCCTCTTCATCCTTGTTGGGTGGTCTAGAACAGACTCCCACCATGATATCTGCCTTGTTGGCCTTCTTTCTCATTCTCAGCCATAAACACTTGAGTCTGTGGTCTTGTCTTAATGACAAGAGCTGTAATTAAGCTCTAGACAGTCAAAACACTCCCTAACATACAGGGCTATCCCACTACCTCTCCTTTCTTGCCTATCTCTTCTGAGGAGGTTGTAGCCACCCATTGCAGTACTCCAGTTGTGTGAGTCATACCACCACGTTTCCATGATGGCAACTATGATCTAATTTTCCTGCTGCACAATAGTTTCCAGCTCCTCCTGTTTGTCACCTGTGTTGTGTGCATTTTTGTAGATGCACTTCGGTTGGTCTATTGATCCCACCACCTTTCTGGGGTAGAATCCCTAATTCCTACATAGGCATTCTCAGGCTTTTCCATGGTTTCTATTACATCGATAACACTTGCATCTGCCACTTGCCTAATGCATTGCTAAATAAGAATTCTTCCAATGAACTTAATGGTGATGGTATGACCTGGTTTTGGCTGGGATAGAGTTAGTTTTCAGTAGCTGGTACAATGCTGTGTTTTGGATTTAGTATGAAAATAATGTTGATAACACGCTGATGTTGTAGTGGTTATTAGATAATCCTTACTCTAAATAAAGGACTTTTCAAGTTTCCCATGCTCTGCCAGTGAGCAGGTGCACAAGCCAGGAGGAAGCATAGCCAGGACAGCTGATGCAAAGTCGCCGAAGAGATTCCATAGCATAGAATGTCATGCCAGGGTACATACATGCATATAAGAGCAAGAATATAAAATATAAAAAAAAACATCCTGATTTCAAGTATCTTTGGATTAAATTTGTTTGTGGCACATCTATCATGCTACCTGCAAGACTACCTGCTATTTTGATCAAGGATGCTAAATGACCTTGCTCTTAACCAAATAATATTCTCTCGGACATAAATTCCAACACTGCATATTATCTGCTCTGTGCCAGCGCTATGGAGATGGTTTACAGACATTAGTGATTCTGTAGCCCTCTAGTCTCAGAATAAATTAATGCATAATCTGTACATTGTCAGCTCAGGAGTTGGCAGGCTTGGTAGACTCTGCTGCACTTCAGTCATCTCCTGGCTAGGCTAGCACACAGAAAGTCCAATTGAGAGATTTTCTAAACGTGCACGAATAATTACACTAAAAGTGCCCTTGTATTCCATCCCCAGAATTTCACTCTTCCAATCTTTCTAAAGATCAGTCTTCCTTCTTAATTGTTGTACCATCATTTGCATAACAGTCTGAAAGATCTATGGTCCACATCAAGAAGTTGCTAGCAAAAAGCTTTGTCATCAATATTTAGATGCATTATGAACAACAGCATGAAACTTATCAGCAAGTCCTGGAATGTTAAGAAAACAAGATTATATCTGGACAGTGTTCAAATGTTACCTACCCTCTGTTAAATAAAAACTTTCAGTTAGTGAACCAGTATTTTTTATAGAAAAATATGTCAAAAGTGAAGGTATAAATATAAACACTAAAAATAAACTTCCTTAAGTTAACGATGCCTGTCATATAACTTGTAAACTGAGGAAAGAAAATGGGATTTTGGAACAAAAATATTTTTTTCTTCTGAGTTGCATTCCCTCCGCCCCTCCCTGCCATCTATTTTTTTAGGGAGTTCTGGAGACAAACTGTTCATGTCTAAGTATAACATTTGTCATAGCTACCTCCAAAGATTTCATGTTGTTCAAACCAGCATTTCAGATTCATATGAAAATCTGAAGCAAACCAAAATAGCAGATGAAGATAAATGAACTGATTAAGTCACAGACACTTCTAGCAGCTAGGTAAACAGTCAACACATAATTTTCAAGGTCTTCTAACAGCTCCCCCCCTCCCAACACCCCCTCCTCCCCACCCGGAGGCTGCAAATCTTGGTGAAATTTATTTTGTAACACTATAAATTAAAAACCCAGAAAACAATCAACTGTATTTAATGTGAACAAATATTTGACAAGCAAAGTAACGCTGTGCAAACGAAAGCCTTTTGTAGAATTTGGAAATGAGGAATGCATAAAGACTGTTTTGCAGAGCTGGCTAATGAGGATGAGTATGAAAGTCCATCGAAGAATAAGACTGAAGTATGCTGTCACAAATAAAAAAAGGAATTCAGAACAGTCTGTCTTAAGGCATAGGCCTCAGGCAACTATTTGCAAGTGCCTGAAGAGCTATTTCAGGACTCAACTCCATTGACAGTAATTCTAGGTTCACCATGTATGGTGGGGTGTTTTTCATATATGAAGCAAGTCTAACATTTTGTACACACATATGTGTATACGCTGATTATTTCTTCTATTAAATATGCAGATAAATGCATAAAAATGAGAGTATTCTCACTGAGCTTCTATAATGCTGCATTGCTTGCTAGATTATCTTGACACCAAATGTGTTAGATGGTTGGGTTCAATTCAGCTTGAGCAGATCTAGGAGTTTTTTTACAGGGTCATTTTGAATATTGTGTACTATATTGCTTCTTTAAATTTTGATTGCTTTCTAGCTATATTATTTATTTTTTATTTATATATATGTATATTTTTATATTTGAACTTTGTGCAACTGTAAAATTGGTGTAAGTCAGCCTAAAACATTTCTTTGTCCTTCTGTGTAGGGTAGTTGCATATTATAATGTTTTCCTTTATGAAATGTATCCTGTGGACTTCTTCAGCAATGTAAGTGTGGTGTTAAGTGAAGAGGTGCACTTAAAAACATAAAACAAACTGTTGCTAGACAATTAGGAAGTGTTGCACTATTTGAACACCAGTCCCCTAGAGGATTCTATCCAGCACACTGGCAGGGTTTCCATGGAAACAACCACCCTATTAAAGCCTCCAAGAAGTCCTACCTTTCTCCAGATTCTCCCCTTGCTCCTCTTTTTTAACTAGTTTGTATTGTGCATAAGAGTTTAATTTCAAATGGTGCAATAGATGGAAGAATTTAATCTCCTCATTAAATGGAATATATCACTTTTCATAATAAGCTTTGAAATTCTGTGGACCAAATGCTCTGTCTTTGTGCTGCTGTTCTAATTTTAGGCAGTTTTACATTAGAAGGAATATGGCTGTTCATTTACTGAGGGTGAAGGAGGAAAAGTGACCAAGATGCTACATTTCTGTAATACTTTTTCTAGTGGCTTTAAAAAAAAAGTAGTACAACTTCACTTCCATAGCATGTGACTTACTAACTTGTTTACTCCATCTCTGATTTTACGTAGTTCTTAAAAAGTGCTAACACTCAGAGTGTGGTGTTTTTTCTTGGGCTAAAATGTTTGCATTTAAACATTTTTGCTGGGCTCTGAACTACGTGTAGGCAATCAAGACGTTTGCTGACAATTGCAGAGAAATCATACTTGCAAAAGAATATTGTTTAGCTGAGAAAGCATTTTAACAAAAGATTCATTCAACAGGATAGCAGTAAATACATTGTTAAATCTATCTTTGTAATGGAAATGAAATGGTATTAGCAATAGAAGCATCATACTCTTTTACAGGATTTATGAAAAATAAGAGTTTAAGGAAGTCTGGGGTTTTTGCATGGTTTTTTGCATTTCTCAAATGTGTCTTTCTTCTCATGAGAATTCATTTTCATATTATGTGACTCATTCACATCACCACCACTTAATATTTTAAATTCATTTCATATTAGCTCTCAAAATGTTTAGAAGTTAGAAAAGCTGTTTAATGAACAAAGAGTTAAAAAGCTCCCTGTAAGATCAACTTAAGTGAAGCTACAATTTGGAGTGGTGATTAGCTGGATTTGGAACAGGCAGGATGTGAGGGATTCCTTCAGCCATCTTCAGTATAGAAGTCTACATGTTCATTGATTGTTCGGACTACATTTAAGGCCACAAAGGATAATATAGCACCTATGGTCCGTCTAATGTTCACTGATATAATAAATCATAGAATCATTACATCACATAGTTTGGAAGGGGCCTCTGGAGGCCTCTAGTCCAACCTTCTGCTCAAAGCAAGGTCAACTACAGGAAGTTGCTCAGTGCCATGTCTAGTTGAGTTTTGAGTATCTCCAAGAATGGAGACTCCAGGCCATCTCTGGCCTTTGTTCTACTGTCTGACCTCACCATGGAAAATTTCTTTTTCCTTATATTGAATCAGAATTTCCCACATTCCAACTTGTGTTCATTCTCTCTTGCCCTTTCACTGTGCACATTTTAACAGAAACTGGCTACATTTCCTTTGTACTTTCCCAGCAGGTAGTTGAAGACAACAGCGAAAGCTCCCCCAATTCTCGTCTTCTTCAACCTGAACAGACCTAGTTCTTTCAGCTTCTCATGCCATATGCTCCAGACCCCAAATCACCTTGGCAGCCCTCTACTTGACTCAGTACAGTATGGCCATATCTTTCCCATTGTGGTGGGCTGACCCTGGTTGGACATCGGGTGCTTACCAAAGCTGCTCTATCACTCCTCTCCTCAGCTGGACAGGGGAGATAAAAGACAATGTATACAACATGTATTGAGATAAGGACAGGGAAAGATCGCTCACCAGTTACTGTCACAGGCAAAACAGACTTGACTTGGGGAAATTAGTTTAATTACTTTAATTTCCCAACAACCAAATCAGAGCAGAATCATGTGAATTACACCTAAGTCTTTAAAACACCTTTCTCCCACCCCTCCCTTCTTGGCTCAACTTCACTCCTGATTTTCTCTACCTTCTCCCTCCCGAGTGGTGCAGGGACATGGGAACTAGGGGGTTCAGTCAGTTCTGTTTCTGCTGCTCCTTTCTCCTCACGAGGAGGACTCACACTCTTCCCCTGCTCCAGCATGGGGTCTCTTCCATGGGAGACAGTCTTCCATGAACTTCTCCAACATGAGTCCTTCCCGTGTGCTACAGTTCTTCATAAACTTCTCCAGCATGGGTTCCTTCTATAGGAGACAGTGCTTCAGGAACAGACAGCTCCAGTGTGGGATCCCCCATAGTGTCAGCAAACATGCTGCAGCCTGGGCTCCTCTCTCTTCATGGGTCCACAAGTCCTGCCAGGGGCCTGCTCCAGCACAGACTTCCCACAGGGTCACGGCCTCCTTTGAGCACCCACCTGTTCTGGCGTAGAGTCCTCCACAGGATGTAGGTGGGGATCTGCTCCATTGTTAACCTCCACGGGCTGAGGGGCACAGCCCAACTCACTGTGGGCTTCACCATAGGCTGCAGGGGAATCTCTGCCCCAGTGCCTGGAGCACATCCTCCATCTCCTTCTTCACTGATTTGGGTGTCTGCACAGTTGCTTCTCTTACATATTCTCTCTTCTCTTTTTGGTTGCAACTGCAGTCGCTGTTGTGCAGTTTTTACCCCTTCTTAAATATGCTATCCCAGAGGTGCTACCACCATCGCTGATGGGCTTGGCCTTGGCCAGCAGTGGGTCCATCTTGGTGCCAGCTGGCATTGGTTCTGTCAGACATACATGAAACTTCTAGCAGGTTCTCACAGAAGCCACCCCTGCAGCCCCACCTCTACTAAAACCTTGCCATGCAAACCCAACACATCCACACTGGACTTTTGAATCAGATATGTGCACCTTAAAAGCACCTATTTCTCATAAATTATTATGGAAAGAGCATAAGGTGAATAGCTCAAATATAGAAGTTTACTATGTATGTATATAAAAAGTTAGGTGAAATGACCAGTTCCATATGTTAAGTGGATTATGCAAATGCAAAGAGAAAGAAACTGCTGGAAATATCTATCTCAAAGTACCAGACTATGAATAAGAAGTATCATGAGAGAAGACAAGAGGTAGCAGGCAAGAAGATTCTGAGACATGAACAGAGAGTTTTGACACTGTTAATGGAAAAAACCCTCACAAGTCAAAAATGGGACAGAGATAAAATAATTTGTAAAAAATTACAGTGATTATAGGGTATTGATAAAAGAACCAAAAGAGATTGTCAAAGCTGAGGCACTGATGAGGGGATGCAGAAGGCATACAGTTGGGAAGAGTCTTCAACTTTTCCAGAGAAACAGCTGCTTGTATGTTCTGTTGCATGCATATGTGAATCTGATTTGAAAAAAAAGCAGAAACTTTTGAGTATGAACTGTATAAAGCCACATTTTCTTTTAGCTTTTTTCCTTGTCAAACAACATATGATAATATTGAGTGGCTGCTACTTTTCAAGTGCTATAACCATTGTGGTGTGTTCTGCCAAAACCCGGTACATTCTTTTTGCTGAATTCAGTTAAAGATTTTCAGTGTGGCAAGAATTAAAGCATGGAAATTCTCTTGTCCACAAACTTAACAGACTGAATGGCAAGAAATCTAACTGCAACTCTTGTAAAAATTTGTTGATTAGAGCATCTTATGTTCATAAAAAGAAAGCAAAAATAATCTAGCAAGATAAACATCATAAATCTGCTGAGTTTTTAATAAACAAATAGTATATATTTGCTAGAGAAGTCTAACAATAATGTCATATATTTTTCATGTGTCCTTCAAATGATATTCATAAAGATAAAATTACTAAATATATTATTTATGTGTAGTATTATATAAATGCAGACAATACTTTTTATAAGATACATATATATATTTATACAAAAACTAGAATGGAATGCCTTTCTGTATGTATCCGTGATCCTGTTATATTATTTCTGAGGTAATTTAGTTCACTTCATATGTTTGAAGTGGTATGCCACAGACTGAGAAGTGTATTTTTTATTTTTCACAAGTTCTAATATTTTAAAAGCATAACCTTTCACTATTGTTTTTTAATCATTTCTGCAGAGGTATATGAAATTCCTGAATCAGACAATGGGGAAGGAAATATGTGGAACATGGTTCCAAAATAGTAGTCATCTTCATTTAGTTGACTTTATTGTAGACTGAGAGAACTATAAGCTTTTATAGAAAATACTTAGGTTTCAAATATGAGAAGAAAATAATTAATAGAGTTGTAAATATAAATCGTTTTTCAACATACAAAAAATAAAGTAAGAAAATTAATTACTTCTATTCAGTCACAGCCCTAGTCCTTCAAAACCAAGCAAATAAAAACCCAAGGCAAAAATCTCCATTTTCTCTGGTGGTGGTTGGCTGTAGCACAAAGAAGTTATAAAAAAATTGAGTGGTAGACCTTACAAATCATGGTTCTCTGGTGCTTCCCCTTCTGTGGATTTTCAGTGCCTAAAGTGAGATTGTATTCACACTCCATTTTCTGTAATGGGAGAAGTAACCTCTCTATCCAGCTGCATATTTTCATTAAAATCTTAGCAATGTTTTTCAAAATGTGTTTTTACTGCAAAATTTGATTCAAGTTAGGCTATAGATTCAAAAGCTGCTGGAGTGGGAAGAGGTCAAGCTGAAATTCTTAGTGTTTGTATAATCAATTCAGCATTGAATTTCAACAATGTAGTCCTGAGCTTCTCTTGCATTTTATTATGCAAGTAATCATATGCACTGTTTTCCTAAGTGTAATGTTTAATTTATATGACAATAATTTATGCTCTTTTTGAATTATGTAACTTTCAGGTAGGGTGTGTTGTTACATAAGGAATGTGTTTTTCTTTGATTCTGTTACACTGACAATATGTTGAAAATAGCATGTTATGCATTTTATTACTGTATTATTACACTTACCTTTTAAAATTCTTTTGATATGAAAATTAACGTGCTGACCTAGGGTTATTTTCCTGAGGTACCTCTAAATACCTTTACTGAGTAAAAATCTTGCTTTAGTAAATCTGAAATGCCATTGGTCCAGATAGAACTGCAAAATCTATCCATCAGTACACATGCCATTCCATCATCTTCATAAGCAATATGATATAGCAAGTCATGGATGAGAAGTGCTGCAACTGAATATGTATCTAGCAGGGAGGTAGAGTCAGTTGTCATGGGTATTTAGAAAACTGACAAATCAAACCAGTTTTAAACTTCAAAACTGAATTTTACTATATCCACATATTAACAGCATACTTTGTGGAAACAGTTCTTATGTATTATTAATTAACATCATTACTCAAGCTGTTGTCTTAAAAACTGTTAAGTCTGGAAAACAAAACCTTGCCAGTCATTTTCACGTAATGGTCAGGACATTACTTGTGCTTATCTTGTAACTTTTTTACTCCTATGTGCAGCTACAAACATCTTTGTTGCTTTAGTGATCACAGTGCTCACTCACACTGTTACCAAAATCTCGGAATGAAGAACTTATCAACACCAATGTGATGTAGATAAGCAGACACTTCTTTATTAATGGCTGGGTGCGTGAGTGAGTCCTCTCACGATCAATGCACACCAAGTTTCAAAATCATACACCATATATATAACTTATTAATGCATATTCATTAAGTATTCATGCATAATCATAATATTTCCCGAAAATCATTAACATACTCTCCTCCCATATTCGATTCTGCGCAGTAAAGGTTAGAAAGGTCCAGAAATGGCCCTGGGGTATGATTTGGGTAGGTGATATATGAGTCGTGGTCGCGATCTCCCCCTGCCGGAATTACCTTTCAGTAAAGTTCACGGTTTCTTGGCAGGTAACTACAAGTTGTTCCAGTCTACTCTCCCCAGTTCCCATTAATTCTATATTCTGACATTTCAATACACTTTCTACATACAGAAGACTAGTCAAATACAAAGAAATCCTCTCCCCAGTTCCCATTAATTCTACATTCTGACATTTCAATGCATTCTCCTAGTCTACCCGTAAATACTGTATCCAATCATCTTGAATCTTAAGTCTGTTATCTAAGTTCTAATCATTCCTGCTAGGTGATTCTGACCTATTCTTTTGGCCTTGCTACAGGGCTGTACAGAGGATTTCATAGCAGTTTTGCTGTGCAACTACAAGTTTCATTAAAATATATTTCTTATTCCAAATGATTTTATAAAAATCAAATACAGTCAATTAATTCTAACTTATTAGCAGATCTGTAACAATATGTTTCTCAAAAATGCTTGTATATTTTGTCTCTATGGCATCACAACATCACAAAAATGCTTATGTACTACTGGTTATGCTGTTACATTGATTATACTGTTTCAGTGCACTTATACTGAGGTTCAAGGTCAGCAAATATATATATTCTGATTAATGCACTTTATAGCTATCGTAGATCTCTGCTCTAGCTACAGGTATCAGAAGGAAAAAAAAAAATGAAAAAAAAGGAATTCTAGCTCTCTGACTTCTCATCTGTTGAGAAGCTGGTGATACTGAGTTAAGATGTCTGTATTCATGCCCTTTCAATATTTATTTCACCCAGACACTTCAATAGCATGATTCCATTGTATTCAGATGTTCCATTTTCAACATGCTGCAAATAAACAGTGATGGATTATCACATATGATAGTAGGATACTGTAAATCCTTATTTTAATTACCTTGATCAGGAAAGCACTTTGACAGTAACAACATGTATTCAGCTTTTTGAATACCTTGAAAAGATTTAAAACGTAGTATGAAGATACTTCACAAAGATTTATGACACTGAACAGTTTAGCGTCTTGTATTTTAAAACATTGTATCCTTTCAATACTTTGTGTCTGCAATTCAAACTAAAATCACTGTGAGCTGGAGGTATGAAACTTCTTACCTGGTGTAATCTGCTCAGCTGGCATGGAGTTAATTTTCCTCATAGCAGCCCCTACATCATCAGTTTTAGATGGGTTACCAAAATCAGTGTGGAAAACATACCAATGTTGCAGCTATTGCTGAACAGTGTCTACACAGCATCAAGGCCTTTTTCTCTGTCTCTCACTGCCCCTATCTTTCCCAGCAATTAGGCTTCGGATGGACAGGAGGCTGGGAGAAGACACAGCTGGGACAGCTGACCCCAGCTGACCAATGAGCTATTCCATCCCTGCCATATAATGTCATGCTGATCAATAAAACTGGGGAGAGGTCAGTGTTTTTTTCAAAGTAGCCATTGTTCAAGGACTGACTTGGCACTGGATGGTGAGTGACATCTCTTGTTTTTTGTTTGTTTGATGGGTTTTTTTCCTTCTCTTTCCTCCTGCCACCTTCACTCATTAAACTGTCTTTTGACCCATAAGCTTTCTCACTTCTGCCTTTCTGATCCTTTTCCCTACCCTGCTCGGGACGAATAAGTGAGCAACTAGGTAGGGGCTGACCTGCCAGCTGGGTTCAACTCACCACACCTTGTCAGGTTATCGAAAGTTTGGAATCTGATGTTTTTATTGAAGCAATCTGTAAAGCTAATTTTTACTTAATAGGTGCAAAATAAGCCTGAGATGTGTATGGCCATCAGTGCCAGAAGGATCAGCAGCATGTGTAGCACATATCCTGTTCTAGGATGGATATGGGAATGAAGGATGAGAGTTGTGTGACCCTTAATATTAATAAAAATGTTGTAATACTTTATCTGAATAAAGCATTGGAAAGATGTATGTTATTTTTTATTTATTATTATCTCAGTTTTGTTATCATTGCTTTTTACAAAAGATCATTATTCCATGTTTTGGCATGTATTTAAGTCCTGGTAATTGAAATTTTGTAGTTCTTAGTAGCTGATAACAAGCTACTGAAAATAAAAAGAAACGTTTGGACCATGATCCAATCACTTTCTAAGTCTGAAGTAGTACAATGGACACCAAGCCAGGATTTTAGGTTGCTTGTTATGCATGCACTGCAATTTTCCTGGAAAAAAATCTATAATGATTTTGAGCACATATCTTTAATGCACTGGGTTCTTATCATAAATCAGAATGGCTCTGAAGATGCCATTATGACCTGTTGAGTAAATGATGTGTGAAATAATAAGAAGGATGTATATGTTTCAAAATGGCTTACAGAAGGGTTGGTTCTGTTAACTTCCCAGTGAACAAGATGAGGCTGAACAGCCTGTAGGTCCCTGAAATGCCCCTCTTGGCCTTCTTGAAGGTAGGAGTGACTTATACTTTCTTCCAGTCTTCAGGAACCCCATACAGTCACCACAGCCTTTCAGTGATCATCAACAGTGGTGTTGCAGTGACATTGGCCAGCTCGTGGATGCATCCCACCAGATCCTGTAGACTTATGTATGTCCAGTTTGTCTAAATGTTCCCTAGATTGATCCTCTACCACTGAGGTTAATTCTTGCTTGCTCCAGACTTTCCCACTGGTCTGGAATTCCTGAAGGCAATTTTTACTGAGGCAAAAAAAGGCATTGAGTACTTTGGCCTCTTCCATGCCCTTTGTCACAAAGACCCCTGCCCCATTAGCAGAAGCCTCATATTTTCCCTAATCCTCCTTTTGCTGCTGATAGACCTGTAGAAGGTATAACACACTTGTGTTTGGAATTTTTGATAAGTGCACTCTATCAAACTTGTGGATTGTTTGTGATCTCTGTGTGATCTCAGGGTAGTGCAAGTCCCTAAGTGGACCAGGGCCTGCAAATGCAAGGCTTCTTTCAGTTGTTTGAAGAAGGCTTCATCTAGTTCTTCCCCCATCATCTCCTCTCCATGATTCCTATTTCAAAGCTGTTCTCACCAGGTTGGCCAGCCTGTTGGCAAAGATACTTTTGCCTCAGCTCTTGGATCCTATCTCTTCCAAGCACTTCTTAATCCTCAGAGATGGTCTTATTGCAATAAAAGCTGATTGTCCACATCTGCTCTGTAACCACATGTTGACCAACAGGATATATTCACTCCCCTTCATGCACTTTCCCCTTACTGGCAGCACTGAGAAAAAAAAAAAAACACCTGAGCCCCCACTCAGCCCTTGACTCTCACCCAAGGTTTGTGTAGCCATGCTTGGTATTTTCCAGGTAGTGCCCACAGGAAAGAGCAGCAGGAGTCCTCAGGCCAGAGAAACCTCAGCAGCACCTGGGGTCTGAGCCCCTGGAAAACATCAACCCTCCCTAGATGACAGGTCAGAAGGTGGAGGCCTGCATCTCCTGCAACAGGGATTCTTCCCAATACTGTCATTTCCCACTTCCTCCTGGTTCTGCTGCAGAGCTCAGGCTCAGCTGGCTCGAGTGCTTTGTTGACACAGGTCTCAGCCCCTCATCTGCTACCAGGGCACTGATCTACTCTGATGCTGCAGTGCTGCAGGAGGAGCAGGAGTTGTCCTCTTGGTGTCAGAAGTCCCAAGCCTCCAGCCTCTATCATCATGGCGTCTCCATCTCCTGCAGTACTGAAAAGGTAGTGGTAGCAGCAAAGTTAGTGAGGTTTCTCTGCATTCATTAGGTAATTTGGACTATTATCTACCATTAAATCACTAATCAGGTGAAAAATAATTTGTTGTCTGCATATACATTGTGTGTTCCTTTTCATCCAAAAGAAGATTTTGAGTGTAACAATAAATTCGTCTGGTAGTAGGATGAGGTATGAGTGGCAGAGGCATTTGGGTACAGGAAGGAGATATATTCGATTTCTACTTGAAAAACTTTGTACATCCCTCAAGCAGAACACTGAAACTCTTATTTCTAAATGATTCTGTGGTGTAAAAATCTTTTGCTTCAAATTCTCATTTTAGTTTTCCAAATTTGAACATGTCTGTGAACTTTTCAAATGCAAGCAGACTTAATGTAAGTTTGATAAATTTTGGCAAACAAGGTAACAGAGCTGCCAAAGCAGTCGTCATAAATTGGCTGAGAAAATGTCTTCAGAAGAGGTTAAGTCCTGTTTTTCTCTTCTGGCAAAGCAGTAGTCACAGATCACATTCAGAAGTGCTGAATTTTAAGGTCTCTGCATAATTAAGCAACTACAAAAATCTTGACTCTGAAATCTTGAAAACATTTTGTCATCCTTAGGCATTTTGTGCTAGGATAAAAGGCAGATTCTTTTAGATATGTAATGTTACAGGAGTAAAGAGATCACAAATGTGCCACACAAATTGTGTTTCCTGTTTGCACAGTGCTTGGTAAGAGTACACTTTGTTGTTTAGCTGTTTTATAAACCTGAGCATATGGAATTGTAAATTTACGAAATATATTTTGATGAACATTTGCATTTTTTCTTCAGTTATAAAAGCAAATTATTTTAAGCTTCATGCTCCTTGTAATCCAGTTGCCATGAGGTCAGAAGGTTCAAAGGACTAGACAATGGAAATTATGACAGACTTTTATCCCACTAAGGTCCTATACCGAATGTAATGTAGAAAATTAGTAATAGTTGTTTGCATGGTGGTTTAAGTAAAAAAGATTCAAGTGGTCTCATTCCACAGTTCTTATAGCAAAGATAAAAATGATTGAAGATGTATGCACTGCAATCCTTTCTGCATTAGATGGTATGAAACTTCAAGTCACTTGCTCTGAGGAAAAAAATACAGTTTTAAATATGAGGCCAAGACAGCTGGAAATAAAACAAATGGAAGTATTGGGTTTTTTTCTCT
Source organism: Falco rusticolus (assembly GCF_015220075.1). Classification (NCBI taxonomy): domain Eukaryota; kingdom Metazoa; phylum Chordata; class Aves; order Falconiformes; family Falconidae; genus Falco; species Falco rusticolus. The sequence continues at coordinate 22,083,040 of NC_051189.1, forward strand.
AATCTTGTTCTAGATATTCTACTAGAATATGTGCAGGCAAGTTTAAAAAATAGTATATCACTTCAGAGAATACAAGCTCCTCTTTTTGTTTTTTTTTCAATCTGTTTGGTCACTGTTGTTCTTTCCTATCTCTAAGCTATCATAGAAATAAGAGAACTTATTTTAGGACACAAAGAGGTTATCAAATCCAACACACCTTTCAAATCTGACTTTAAAAGCAGATATATTTGCTTAGGGTCTTGTTCATCACTTTTGAAAATCTCCAGGAATGGAAATTCCACAACCTCTCCAGGTAAATTGGTATCACAATCATCCTCTCAAATAGCATTTTTTTTTAAATTATTCTTGATGTCTAAATAGAATAGCCTAATTTACAATTTGTGACCATTGCCTCTTGCCTTTTTGCTGTGCGCCCTAGAACAATGTTTGACTCCCAAATTTTCCATAGCCTCCTTTTAGGTAGTCAAAGATTGGATGTTCTACCCAAACATGTAAAAATTATTGAAATCTTTTAAACCATATTTTCTTTACTGTACATTTAAGCATATTTTTCTTTCTGAATCTGCTTCCCAAATACTGTAACTCTTACGAATGAGATTTAAAATAAAGAAGTTTTTGGTGCAAGTATAAGAAACATCCTTTATAGCAGTATCTCATAAACACTTCTTTGAAGACACATTTTTACACTTGGGATTATGAAGAGGAAGCATACCTTGCATATAACTTATACCACAAATTTATTGCTAGTATAATGTAAATGTTAGAGTTTAATCATGATTAGTCTGATCTATGTGTTTCAGAAAAGAGAAGAATAATAATGAACATAGAATTGTTGTACAATGGCCTGAATATGTCAGTGCCCACAATGAAATAACCCTGCAAACAAACCTTACAACTCAGAAATTTCAGTGTCACTGAGTCAGCTAAGGATTTGGTCCCACCTTATAGCTTTAGTTGCAGATTAGATAAAGAAATCATACAGTACCTATTGTTCAGGTCTTGACACATCCAATTTTGTCCCATAACAGTGTTGAAACAGACACATTTTATTGTCCATTCAGAGTTTTAGACTCTTCACCAAGATGTACATAGATATGAATGGGGCTGACTAAGGTAGGAGTACAGCTGTCGTAGGTTTCCTTTACAGGTCACTACAGAAAAGAAGATACTTCCAGTGGATAACCCTCATATAGTATGTAGTGAGACATTTCAGATTTTGTTCTTATCTCTAAATCCAAAGGAAGTATGAAGTGATTGTTCATAGCTTAAGTGTCTGTGTTAGGTAGAGGCATGATTTGGACCTAAGATAGTAAGGTTTTATGAAGACATGTACCTTTCTGTGGCTAAAGCTGGTTTGTTTGTTGGAGGTTTGGTGGGGTTGTTTGTTTGTTTGTTTGTTTTTTGCTTTTGCATATCTCGGTGGTGTAAGCGGTTCATGCTTTAAGATGTTTTAATGCTTTTTTTTTTTTGAGGTAAGTCACATAAAAACAACTCATAAGATTTAAGAGCTGTCAGGCAACAACTCTTAAGATTAAAATGTATCCATCACACAGTGTTGTCATATATTTCTGTCTATTATATATTCAGGGATTTTTGAGAAATGATAAATTTTCTAACAGGAACATCTCAACTGAACTGTAATTGATTTTTCCAACCAAACTATAAATTCTGCAAAATTCTATTCAGGTATTATTAATAAATGAATTTTAAACTGGAAAATTAGTAACATGATGTACCTGATAATGAAATAGACATTAGTAATTTTTATGATACAAATCAAGAGACATTTAAAAGTCCATTGTTTTATTGAAATTTCAATTTTGAGTTCATGTTACTATTTTATTAAAACACTAACAAAAATACCTATGCTTTGTTGGGTCTGATCAAAAAAGTCTGATTTTCCCCCCTAATCTAGCTAAATTGGTAATATTTGTCAAAATGGAATTCAGAAATTGAAATATTTAAATATTTATTTAAATATATGGGTTTTTTTCAGAAGCATAGCTTTTGAGGTGGCAAGGAGGAACTTCAACTGGGGATGAAGCACTAACAGATTTTGAAGCAGTCTTTAAAAGCAGAAGTGATCTGTACTAAAGAAGTTCAAGGAGGGAGTTTGAGCCGCATTCAAATCTCTGAAATTGTGTTTAAAGACCTCTCTGGGCCATCTGTTCCACTTCTTGACACTCTTTATCGTGAAAAGGTTTCTCCTTATATGCACTGTGAGCATCCCGTCAGATCCATTGCCTCTTGTTCTCCATGCACCACAGCAAATAACTTGCCTCTGTCATCTCAATAGGCTCTCCATAGGCACTGTGGGTACTGTTAGGTTAGGCCTCCGTAAGCTGCCTCATCTCTGGGTTGAGCTAGCCCTGTTCCTTCAGTCTCCCCAGCACTCCAGTCCCAACAATCCTGGTGAACCTTTGTTGAATTCACTGCAGCATATCCATGTCGTTTGACTTTTTTTTTTTACTTTTTTTTTTTTTTTTGGGGGGGGGGGGGGGGGCGCCGTGGGGCAGGGCAGGGAGGTGGTTGCACAAAATTGTATGCTGTATTCTAGAAGCTATCAAAACCAAACTTGTAACAGAATTTAAGAAAGCATTTGAAAACAGATCTCCCCCCATGACTCTGAAGCCCACATACTTCTCATCAGCCTGCTCCCACTTCAGAAAATGTTAGCAGTTTCTTGGACTGAAACTCTTCAGAACCCAGACAAGTTTTTATATTCCACCCTCTGCTATGTCTGTATGCTGTACATCCCTGTATTATCTTCACCTGTGTGGTGGGTTGACCTTGGCTGGCTGCCAGCTGCCCACCAAGCTGCTCTCTCAGTCCCTCTCCTCAATAGGGCCACAAGAGACTACAGATGGAAAAGCTTATGGGTTGAGATACAGGCAAGAAGATCAATTACCAATTACCATCACAGACAGATTGGACTTGGGGAAGTTTAATTTAATTTATTGCCAATTAAAAATAGGGTATGATAGTGAGAAACAAAGACAAAATTACAACACCTTTCCCAGTAATTGAGTGTGGCTCAATTACAGGTGTTTGAATAGTTTCTTTGTGGTTCAGAGGCAAAACTGCAAAACCAGGTGTAAAAATCAGCCATTGCTAAACACATACTTTAGCATAGTTTCTTCAGTGAGAAATGGAAAGAAAAAAAAAAAAAAAAAAGAGGTATTACATGCTGGTCTAAGACTGGAGTGAGGTTCTGCTTATATGCTTGGGAACAGAACTAAAACTCAAAAAGGAGCCAAGAGCCAAGGAACTTTATTTGCCCAACAACAGGTTTGCAAATGCAAAGGAGAGAGCGAGAGATAAAGAGAGAAAGGAAGGAAAGAATGAAAGACTTCACAGCAATAGCTACCACCCCAGAGCTGCAGCGTCCCAGTCAGTCTGATCCATTTCCAAGTGTGGTGGGGGAACATTCCATCCGATGTTGGTTGGTTCCATTGTTTTATACGATTGTCACAAGCTGTTCTGCTTAACCACACCTTCCACCCGGCAGTGGTGTGTGTGTCCAATACCGTCAGGTGGTCTTCAGAGGTCTCCAGACCCCTTGATCCTCGATTGGGTCTGGGTGCATGCGCAGGGGTTTGATGAAGTTTCTCAGGATTAGCTCCTTCTGTTGCTCCATGGTGTCAGTTGGTGGGTTTGCTGCCTTAACAGTGTTGAGATAAACCTCTGCTGTGGTAGTGGTGTTGGCTTCCTGCCCTGACAATGTTGATATAAACATTTGCTGTGGTGATGGTGCTGGCTTCCTGCCATAGATAAACATTTGTTGTGGTGATGGTGTTTGGTGTAAGTTTCCTGCCATAGCAATGTTAAAAAAAACATCTGCTGTGGTGATGGTGGTTCTCACCGACTCAAGTCTCTTACAGGAGGAGATCCCTAACAATTTCTAAAATCTCATATGATATGTTGTTGATCATCTCTCATGTTTGGCGTGTTTGGTTTAAAAACAATACAGATTTTAATGACAAAATTACATTTCAAAACCATAGTAAAAAAACCTTTTACTTTGCAGTTATTTAAAATAATTAGAAAGAAAAATAATTTAATTTCAAATTGGTTAATTTAAATATTCACTTTTAGATCTTATTTTTCTTTTCTTTGCCTAAACAACTAAAGTAATTTCTGCTTTCCTCTGTATTCTATTTCTAATGAATTTACTCTTAAGCCCTCTGCCCCTCAGCAACTCACACAGTAAACATCAGACTTGAGAACTATAAAATCCGGATTAATGTCTTAATTCAACACTGCAGAACTGCTAATCTTTATTGTTTCACAAAGCAATTTGAAATAGTTTGATCAGCAAGAAAACTTTTTAATTTCTTCCCTTGTGCTCACACAAGGAAGGCTTGTCCAAATATATTCATTTAAATTACCTTGCATTGTTTGTAAGCAATCAAAGCACCAATGCCTCCCCAAGGTTCATTTTCATGTGAGAAAAGGTGTATTTCATTCTCTTGCTGGAAAACAGCAGTAAAGGAAAAGTTGGCTGATGTACGGACTGGCAGGTTATCTTACTTTGTTAAACACGTTTGTGAGTTACTCCATCAAATTTCAAGTCCTACTCCAGAATTTTTTTAAAAATGAACCAGCTATATTTTTAACTAAACAACTTCTGATGTTTTCCAAATACATAGGCAAGAATTCAGCAGACCACACACTTTTCACGTTTTGTTGTAAAGCCTGCACAAACTATTGGCTTTATGTGCCAAGATTTTTCCAATGTTAAAATTCTTCCTTCTTTACAGATAAAATAATAAATGAGTTTACTGTGTGGTGTTTACTACAAAGGTACTTTTCCTATCGGCAACACTTCAGAAGAGCCCAACTCCTCCAACCACACCCACATCGCTTCCCTGAGGGAAAACAGCCAGCCCCGAGGATCTCGCTGGACTATGTCGCCAATTAACAGAAACATTGAGTTACCGGTTCAGGATTTGCGAAACAAAAGAAGACCAAAAAAAAAAAAAAAAAAATTAAACACTTTGAGAAAAAGACCTTCCACCCCTTTTACCCGCCTCAACTTCGCCCCAGATCCCGCCTCCCCCCCACCCCGGTCCCCCAGCGCCCTGCCCCCTCCTGCCGCACCTCACCTCACTCGCCCCGCCAGCGACCTGCCGCGCGCAGGGGCGCGTGAGGTGGCGGCGGCAAACGGCCTCTTTCGCCCTCCTTCTAGCCCCGCTCCTGTCCTTTGTCCAGGCATGGGTTCCTCCAGGGGCCCCTCTCTCTTTACGACCTCTCTTCTATACGGCCTCCAGCGCATCCGCACGTGCACCTATAGGTTTCCTGCTGTGCTCCCCCACGTGCCTCCCGCCCCCGCCGGCGGCTTCTCGGTGGCGGCTCCTCGGTGGCGGCCGCGCGGCGGCCATGTCCCTGGCTGCCGAGCTGAGTGCGCCCAGCACTGGGCGCTTCGCGGCGTCCCCTCACACGGGTCACCCCTGCGGCTCCCCTGCCGGTTTTGCCCCAGTACGGGGACTCCAGCTAGGCACAAGTTCCGTGGGTCTTGGTAGTAATTTCCTTATGGCATAGCTCGTTTTTGTGGATTTATCTCAAAAAAGGCAGGCTCGGAGACAATTTATTCCTTGTAACTTCTGCTAGAGCACCATTTTAAGCTCCCAAGCTTCCTCACGTTTTTAGCCACAGATGCTATAATGTGATTTTTTTTTTTGCTGGCTGTCAAATCTGTATAAATTTTACAGCTAAACTGAGCATACAAATGAAGTATTTGAGGATGTGAATAATGTAGATTTATAATCATCCTTGGGTTTATTTGGAATTTTAAATCTGTGAGTTTTACGAATTGCAACACAAAGCCATAGAAAATAAGACTTCCATATGTCCTCTAGAAATGTTTTATGGCCCTCTCCTCAAAAGCTGGGTGAAATTTACATGTCCTTAATGTCAAATCTGTGAAGCTATCCTTAAAGATTTTCACTTTGATGGATGCTTTGCAACCATTTAATTTACATTTCTGAAAGCTGCAAGGTTAGTTTGTGCATAAATTACGAGGAAAAGCTAACATTTATTATTGCAGGTTTATAGAAAAAGCCAACATATAAATGTTTCTCAGAAATTACATATATCTTTTGTTATATTTGGACTTTTTAGAATGTCTCAATATTACATGAAAATTAATATGCATTATACTACATACGCTGTTCTCTATACTTTAAAGACCCATTCATTTATTCTCTGAGCATTAGATTATTGAGACTCAGTTTAAACTAGTTGGGTAACTAATTTTTATTTAGTGGGGCAAGAGCACCATTGCCAAGAAGCTTGCTAACTTAGCGAGGAGGTCTTTAACCTGGGTTTATTGGGGTTGGTGACAAAAGCTTGCAGGTTTTTGGGGAGCAGGGGATGGGGGAAGCATGCACCAGGCAGGGCGATGAGGGATTGCACTCTTTTTTTGAGGAAGTGGGATGACCAGAGACCCATCTCAAGTGCCTGTACACAAACACATGTAGCATGGGGAACAGGAACTGTAAATTCATATGTAATTGCAAGATCAGTAACATTGTCAAAATCACAGAGTCAGAACAGCTGGCGCTGCTGGAGTCCTACAACAGACACACAGATCCTCAAAGAAAGGTGGGTTGGAAACAGGGGAGTGTGGTTTGTGCAAAGGAGGGAGCAGGGGGAACTCTGCTAGAAAATGGCATTGCCTATGAGCTTCTTAAAGATATTTTTGTATGTAACCTATTATTGTGTTCATTTGCAAATTTCATAATCAGATTATTACACTACAGACTTTAAAACTGAGCTTAATTTTCTAAGGGGCTTTCCACTTCAGCTTATATAGTTTCCTTTCTGCTGCTCACCTGTAGCACAGTCAATGAAGAAACTTAATAAGAAACACATTCTAAGCTGGTTTTTGTGAAAGCAGTATAGGATGTGCAGAAAAGTGCAAATCTGTAGTGTATATAAGAGCATTGGATTAAGCACTGGTCAAGTGTGACATTGGAAATTTGTGGAAGTTGCTGAAGGATGAACCAGCAAATTCAGACTTGTGGAAAATTAAGTTCAAAACGTGTTATGAAGCTGCTTCTCAGTGCTGTGTTCTGTAAAAACAGTCTGAGTGTATAAACATACAGACCTATAAAGGGGAAAACACTAAGCATAAAATGCTAGTAGCAATGATACTCAAGCCAAGATAATTCTGAGCTTCATAAAAAAATAATCAGAAAATAATTCCACATAATTGTTATAGACATATGTTAAAACATTCATAATGCATGCCTATTGAAAACTTAAAAGTACCTCCCTAAGCAGTGATCAGTGGGGCTGCTATCTAGGTGAGATTATTTTTCATTTACTTATTTATTTTATTTTATTTTATTTAGCGCTAACCTCTGACAAACTTTCAGAAGTAACAAAAAGAGACAAGGTTCTGGGGAAGGAAAGTACGTTCTGGTTCAGAAATGTTTGTGTAACTCAAGTTATAGTTAAGATAGTGTGTTGCCTCTTTTAATTGACAATATTTTGCTTTCTTATGCCAAGTTACTGCCTGGAGATAATCTCATATTCTTTACCCTTTACTTTGAATATGAAGTTAATTGATTAAAATTCTTATTTAGAAAACACTGGAATTTTATAAAAACTTTTTTTTTTTCCTGTCAGAATTGAGATTACAACTAAAGTGTTGTGGTTTTGTAAAAATATCAGAAAGTATTAGCTGTGTAATTAATTTCCATTTCCATTCTACTTTATTGCATCAAATAATCATGAGCTGTTTTGGAAGGATATAAACCAAAATATCTTTCATTGAGAAACATCTGAAGATACTTAGAGTTATGCTTCACATTCCACATAATTATTTTATGCATGTAAGTGGTCTATTTTTAATGTAAGTTAAATATGGGGTGATAGAATACAGAATGACATTTTTCAGGATCCCTGTTTTCTTCAGTTTTCGTCTAACTCTTAGCAGTTAGATACCATTATTTAAGGCAGCAGTTGACTCAAATAAAATTCTGTAGATGGTTAAAATTTGTGTAGACATATACCTATACCTCTGTGCATGCATTTGCTATGCAGAAACAGGTAAAGTAGTTTTTCACATCACTAGTGGAATCAGTAGTTAGTATTATGTGTTTACCTATGTTGAATACTTTTGAAGAGCACTGGAGTTTCTCAAAGAATTGATAGCTTTCTAATGTAAAAATCTTTCCTGATATTCAGCTGAAATGTAGTTATTAATATGTATATTTAAGAGCAATAATTAATATGACTGTAAAATGCTTTAAAGGGGCTGATAGAATGCGGATTCCTTTAGATTGCTCAGATAATTTGTGTGAAATAAGACTGCCTAAAATTTGAAAGAGCAGACAACCGTATGTCTGGGGTTGTACCTGAACTACACTGTGTAACTAATGATCAAGATATAGAGGAATTACTGCAGATCCTCTTAGCTTTTCTTTAAAATTAGTTCAGCTTGCTCAGAACCTTTATTGGCTATTGTAATGATCATTGTCTAAACTTCGAAAGTTGGTATGCTTTTTTTCCTCATGTTGTTTTCAAGAACAGATAATGGATGTCTATTACTCTGTGATGAATTAAGCACTTAAGTTTAACTGTTTGTTACACTGTAAATATCTAGATAGATAAAATTACGCAATACATTGTGTGCCAGATTAAAGCTTGATCAATCATGCATTCTTATTGAATTCTCATTGCAAACCATGAATTTGAAGGCCTATAAATCACTAATAATATTGCCTGTCTTTGATCATCTATCTTATTGAAAAGTACAGTTCAATATTTATGTTACTTTATTGCAAATATCATTGAAACCTACAAGAATAAGCAGAAAATCAAATTTAAATAAGCCAACTTAGAGAAACGTATTTTTAAAATTTATTATGAAAAGGGAACAGTGAACAGTAAACCAGGAAGATGGTTAGAAAATAAAATACAAAATTTAATTAAATTAATTTTCACCAGAAATCATTTAAATGCATACTCATTTCACATTATTTTTTGCAAGTATTTAGCCATATTTTTTTAAAAAAAGCTGCACGTACCTATGTATATAAATAAAAACTAGTCTATGCCCACAAAAAGCAAAAAAACCCCCAAACCCTCAAAAGCTTTGTACTGCCATAATTATCACTTACATCATAATATCAGTGATACTCCCTCTGCACAAAAACCCTTATGCATATTCAGATATAGATCTTAATTTGTATTCATAATACTTTGAAAAGCTTTTCTAAGCCAAGTCCCCACCTTGCGTATTTCTTTGAAAAATCTTCCCCTTTCAGCATTAGGTTAAGATCAGAAAAGTATGTTTGGAAAAACGACATCATGGCAGTATGCATATATTTTGCATTTATGCCTTTGTATCATATTTGCAAGTTTGTGGATTAGGTAAATTTTCCCAGTACATGACAGAATAAATTAAATTTGAAAATATGGGGTAGGAATTTTAAAAGTAGATTTTTTTTTTTAGGTGTCATCAATGGTACCTATGTATGTGTAATTGCGTATTTATTATCAGATTCTATCAAGTCTTAACCAAAGTATTGTCTTCTTACCATTCCTGTTAATGTTTTCCTCCATATTTGGTAACTGGAAATTAAAAGAACAGGGACAGATACACAACTCTTTCAAGCATTTAGGTGCTTAACTGCTGTTTAGGTATTACATTTTGATTGCAGGGATTGGAGTGTGAGACACAAGTATCTTCGAGGACTCCTCCTTCAGTGGTTTGACAGAGGCAATTCAGAAAGTTGTGGAAAGGCAGTGAGAGGGGTTCTCAGGGCTCTATATAGAAATCACTGCAAGGAGTATCTTTCCTCTCTTTCTTCCTTGTTCACCTATCATTATTGGACTTGTTGCAGACTGATGAAGATGGGCTACTGTTAGTCTTCATAAATTTCTCTTACAAATAAGTTATTCTTTTGTTTGTAATGTTTCATAACTGACACCTAAACAATTATGCTGCAATATGAGGGAAACACAGGTGCCAAAAGCAGATTGCACAGAAACAATTATTACATTTTCTTTTATTTGTCAGGGTTTTATGCACTATAAAGTCAGTGGTAGAACTGCGGTCAACTTCAGTGTTTGTCAATTTACTTGAAGACCAATTCTTTTTTCCAGTGGTTTCACAACTTAAGGCACCAAACATTTTCATGGGGGTTAATGTTTGGTAGCTTTCTCCTGGATGTGAGCTTTTACCTGTGAGGATCTGACTGCAAGACTGAAATAAAATAAATCACAAGCAAATGATAATGTATGCGGAGGAATATAGAAACACAGTACATTAATTCTGTTATTTATTGGGCTAATGCTTGCATTACAGAGGCTACAATGATATCTGGTGTGCTTTTGGTTATATTTACAGCACTTAAATGTAGTTAGTATTAAATTTATTTGTAGCAAATTTGCTACATTAATCAGAACAAAATAACTGATGATTTCTGTGAGCCATTTTGCTGATGGTAGCAAAACTACATTTTGGCAAAAATCTCTAAACAGATGTGGTTCAGAATAGCAGACATGCTCGTTGACACAGCTTGTGTTTTAAAACACGGTCAGTCTATTCTTTTAAGCATTGGTAGACTTTAGCAACATTTTTAGTGAACTTTTTTTTATATTGCTAGGAATTGGGATACCTTTCTCTGTAATTCCTTGGTGAAAAGGAAAAAAGTTCTGTATTTTCCAAAAGCATTTCTATTTTGGGTCTGAAAAAACTAATCCAAAGTCTTCAGTCTTGCACAATACACCTAGTTTTCTGCTTTTAATTTGTTACATGAGCAGAAAAACTATGTCACATGCCACTCTGTCTTTCCAGTTTGCATAAGCTTCAGTAATTTAGCTATGGAAATTTACCTATAAGAACTTTTTTCAGATCAGTACTTGATAAAACCTATTTCAACCAATATTTAAAAATCAATATACAGATCTTTCAAAATCCTTGAACCAGTGTGTTACACATTGTTTTAATGGACATTTTACTTCTGTGAACTTACATATAAAAATTATTCTCCTGTTTGTCCTCAGTGCATGAAAACAAAACTGTATTATTGCCTTTTAGAATATTTTTTTATTCCTTTCACTGTAAAGGACCTGAACCTGTGATGTGATGAGGTTCCTAAGTTTCATTGTATTTATTGGATGCTAAGTACACTGGCTAATTAGTAAGATTAAATCCGAGATGTGTTTTTACTATAATTTTTCAATGTGGTCATACAATAATTTAGCAGAAATTTTAAGAGAGAAAACCTGATATTTTAAACTCCTAAACTACTGTAATTAATTTAAAAGTGAAATGTGTGCCAGAATTCTTTAAAGCTTTTGTTCTATCGTGTTATACTCCTTAATTTATTACTATTATATTTTTTCTCCTTGTTAATTTTTCAGCAATATTTACTGGGGTTTCAGTCTTTCAAAACTTTCTAGGGCAAGTTTTATTCATATAAGCACTCTAATTAAGCAGAACTAAGAATTGCTTTTCAGGGACCCTTCAGACATTTGGGAAATAAAGTGTATAAGTGATGCGATATGGTATTTCTGTCTACTAACATGGTATTTTTGTGTAAGTATTTGAAAGGTATTTCCATTTCTGAAAGTAACAGCACTACATTCAAAATCAATTTTATTAGCTCACAGAAAAATTTTTGACATATCCTCAAAACAATTTTTATTAGATATATGTATTGTTAGGATAGAAGATATACAACATCAGTCACTAGAGATTTTTTTAATCTTAGAATTAGTTCTGTTGGTGTTAGAACTGATGTGGTAAATATGCAATATTTATCTAGTTTATTCGGGATCAGATTTATGTTAGAAAATAAAGCATTATTGTGTCAGATCCAAATACTGTGTGACCAGGTTACTTTAGATATGACACATGCAGAGAATGTAATGTTTGGTATCAAATGTACTTATTTCAAGATGGTTGATGTTGCACAGGATTTTTAATTTAGCATAGTGATAGAAAATATATTGCATAACATCACAAATACAGGTTACACCTAGCAAAATATATAGTTGTTGCAGTATACAGTTTTATCATAATACCAATGTGATTCCCGTTACAGGTATCTATAATATGGTCACCATCACAACACTGGGCATCCCCAATCATGGGAAAGAATAGAAAGGTTGAAGCCAGCTCAAGCTGTCTTTTTGAAAGTTTTTGGGTTTTGTGTGTGTGTGTGTGTGTGTGTGTGTGTGCGCGCGTGTGCGTGTGCGCGCGTGCGTGCGTGTGCGTGTGCGTGTGCATGTGCGTGTGTGTGTGTGTGTCTAGTTTTTATACTCTGTGTTGGGCTGAGTCAAATATTCTTTCCTCCCATGCTGGTCTGGCTAGGTCAGGCAGATATTCATGCTCTAAATGTACTGAGGGAGAAATACTTGCACTAGCAGTTAAGTCAACTGTTGATAGCTGTTTACCTAAAACAAAGGGCATCCTCGGGTCCTCTTTGTATTGAGATAGAAGTCAATCTTTGCAATATCTGTGCTCAGTCATGCCCTGCATTATTCCCTAAACTTTATGGTCACATCACCTTTGCCTATCTCCTTCCTCTGAGTCTTCTATTTTAGGAGTTTATTCGTGTATTCACAACCAGTAAATAATTGGTTGTGATAATTGGTCAAATGATTTCACAATTATTCACATATTGTGAAAAACTTATTGTTATGGTTGAATTTGAAATACTTGATCTATTAAAACTTACATTAAAATTACTGTGATGTAAACATCTTAACTGCGAAAGTGTCTTCCATCTGACATTTGGGAAATCACCCATGAATGGCTTTGGTTTGAAAACTGATCATTTGTTTGAAAATTGCGAAAAGATTTGTTGGAGGAGAGACTTAAACATCACTACATGTTGACAAAAATGAAATATGATAATACATTTAGCATAAGATGGGTAGGAGTCTCATGCTTCTTTTCTCAGTATAATGTGGCTGCTGCACATCATATGTCAGACTGCATATGATAGGGATTAAACTCAACTCACTTTATGAAAATGTTTTTGGTTAAAGCAAAAGAGGAAATAATGACATTTTTGCATGCTATTGTAAAGTGAGTGAAACAATGCTAATCAAAATAATAAAGAGTAGATTGAAAAAGTATATGCCAGCACTAGTATAATAATTTTTAGATAACTGGAATCTGAAGCAATTGCTTATTAGCACCTTAACTTTGCAGCAGCATTCCAAGTCTAACGTGTTAAAAAACCTTAAGAAATCTTTCACCTAAAAGGTAGCAAATTCCTGTTCTCAACAAGAAAGTATACATTTCTAAGGGGTGATTTTATTGACAATTATGATTTTTTTTTTAACAGCTGAGGATGCATGTGGAGGAACCATGAGAGGATCCAGTGGTATCATCTCGAGCCCCAACTTCCCTAATGAATATCATAATAATGCGGATTGCACATGGACAGTTGTGGCAGAGCCTGGTGATACTATCTCACTCATATTTACAGATTTCCAAATGGAAGAAAAATATGATTATTTGGAAGTAGAAGGTTCTGAACCACCTACAATATGGTAAGTCAAATATTGCGATTTTAATATGGTAAAAAAAACCCAAAAGATGATGAAAAGACATTTTTTTTTACTTTTCCTTTTGTCAGTAGATAGTCAACAAAACAAAAAAACCAGTAACAGTTTTTACTATGGCATAAATGTTGATATTCTAATTGCAGCTGTAAAATAATTTCCAAATATACTCCAGGGATGTAACATTGAGATGAAAGGCACTGCCAACTCATTCACCTCACTGTCTGTAGGCCTAACGATTAAAATGTATAAAAAATTGTATATATTTAGAAACAGAATAGAATGGACTGTTGTACTGGTAAGGATTGGTGATGCCTTCAGGGAGTTTCATAATTTCAGAAAGTAAATTGTATAGAGTCCTTTCAGTGCAGAGTATTGGAAGTAGCATTGGTCACAGGTTCTCTCTGGAGTTTCTGTATTGCATGTGTGGTCCCATTAAATAATGTGCTGGGAGTATGACTGTTGTTACACTTATCTAGAAAATTTCCATCCTGATCTGTGAGATGCAACACCCGAGCTGAGTAGACAGAGCACTTTTTTGTTTTGATTTTATTCCAAATATACTACCTTTAGAGAGTATTTCTGTCATCTCAAAAGTGAGTTCATTACCCAGTGTGCAAAATCAAATACGAGATACTGCTTTTAATACCGAGTTGTGCAACTTCGGGTGTTAGGTGAAGTAGCACACGTTGATTGTTTCCATAATCAGATTTATATACAATTACGTGAATATTGATCTGTTAATTTTCAATCCTCTAGCACTGACGGAAGATAATCTACATAATGGTTACACAATCATATTGACTAACTATGCATGCTCATTGAGGGAGGGTCTCTTTGTAGACCAGGGTATCTGGTGTAGGGAGTGTGATTTTTGGTATTATAATTAAGGTAGTTTGCTTAAGGCCAACAAGTGTCAGATATATCTTAATTGCAAGAGTCCTGTGTTGCCAGCTTTCCAGGATGTAATTGTTCTTTAAAGTTGCCTTGTCCTAAACAGCAATTACTTCAGTTAATCATCCTTGATAGCTCTTTGCTTGGGACATTCTGAGTCAAAATATTGTGTACATTCACTTTCTTCAAGAATATCTGCAGATTGTTAAACAAAACCATATGTCCATATAGTATTTGTTTGTTAGTTTATACATTCTTGTTACAAAATTTGATAGTGTTTCTGTCTGGTTGTTTGTTGACTTGGTAGTAGTAACAGTATTTTTGCTAGGCTGGCTTCTGCAATTCTTGGTCTCAGTGCAGTTGCCTTATGTAGAACAAACAGAAGAAATAAAATAGTAAACAACTTCTTTCAAGATCAGTTTCAGTTAAGCAGAAAAACTGAATTACACATTCTGTGGTTTTCTGGCCTGGTATTTTTATGGTAACAGCATCACACTACTCCAGAAACATGTGAATATGACAAATCCTTGTATTTGTTATATTGCTTTAAATATACTATTGGTTCACAAAAAAGAGGACATATGCAAAACTATAAATAACAGTGATGCTCTGCAGTAAAATCTTAAGCTCTTAACTGGTTCATAAAGCATTATGAGGGTTCTGCACAACAGAGGCATGAACAACACCTGATACAACAGGTGGTTGCTAGCCACATTAAAGTCAATAGTAGTCTTGTTTTCTTATTTTCAATACAAAAACCCCAAACGTAGCATAGACCAGATAAACTAAATTGTTTTTCATGACTGGGGAAAATATGGGCCCACTGCTGAATGAGGTGGGTGCCCTGGTGAAGGGCACAGAGAAGGCAGAGTTACTGAATGCTTCTTTGCTTCAGTCTTTACTGCCAAGGCCAGTCCTCCGCGTTCCCAAACCCTGGAGGCAGGAGGGGAAGTCCTGAGAAAGGAAGGCTTTCCCCTGGTTGATGAGGATCACATTAGAGATCACTTAAGCAAATTTGACACCCACAAATCCATGGGCCTCAATGGGATGCAGCCACGAGTGCTGATGGAGCTGGCAGCTCTTATTGCCAAGCCACTTTCCATCATCTCTGAAAGGTCATGGAGAACAGGAGAGGTGTCTGAGGACTGGAGGAAAGCCAGTGTTGCTCCAGTCTTCAAAAAGGGCAAGAAGATGGACACAGGAAACTACAGGCTTGTCAGCCTGGAGGTCATCTCAAAGCATGTGGAGGAAAAAGGTCCTTAGGAAGAGTCAACATAGATTCACCAAGGGGAAATCATGCCTGACCAACCTGAGAGCCTTCTATGATGGGAAGACTGTCTAGGTAGACAAGGGGAGAGCAGTGGATGTCGTCTGCCTTGACCACAGCAAGGCTTTTGACACTGTCTCCCATAACACCCTCATAGGTCAGCTCAGGCAGTGTGGATTAGATGAGTGGACAGTGAGGTGGGCTGAAAACTGGCTGAATGGCAGCTCAGAGTTGTGATCAGTGGTGTGGAGTCTGTCAGGAGGCCTGTAGCTCGTGGTGTCCCCCAGGGGTCAGGACTGGGTCCAGTCCTGTTCAACTTACTCATCAATGACCTGAATGAAGGGACAGAGCATACACCCAGCAAGTTTGGTGATGATACAAAACTGGGAGGAGTGGCTGACACACCAGAGGCTGTGCTGCCATTCAGCCAGACCTGGGCAGGCTGGAGGGTTGGGCGAAGAGAAACCTCACAAATTTCAGCAAAGTCAAGCATAAGGTCCTGCACCTGGAGAGGAACAACCCCACACACTGGTGGGAATCTAGGAGCCCTGGTGCACAGCAAGTTGCCCATGAGCCAGCAGGGTGTCCTGGTGACCAAGAAGGCCAATGAGATTCTAAGGTATATTATGAGCATAGCCAGCAGGTCGAGGGAGGTGATCCTCCACTCTGCTCTTCCCTGGTGAGGCTGCACCTGGAGTGCTGTGTCCAGTTCTGGGCTCCCCAGTTCAAGAGAGACATGGATCTACTGGAGAGGGGGGTCCAGTGGAGGGCTGCGGAGATGATTTGGGGACTGGAGCATCTCCCTTATGAGGAAAGGCTGAGAAAGCTGGGCCTCTTAAGTCTGGAGGAGACTGAGAGGGGATCTTGTCAATGCATACAAATATGTTAAGGGTGAGCGTCAAGAGGATGGGGCCAGGCTCTTTTCAGTAGTGCCAAGCAAAAGGGCAAGGGGCAACAGGCATGAACTGCAACACAGGAAGTTCTGACTAAATATAAGGAAAAAAATTCTTTGCTTTGAGGGTGACAGAGCATGGGAACAGGCTGCCCAGAGAAGTTATGGAGACATTTTCTCTGGAGACATTCAAAACCTGCCTGCATGTAACAGTGCAACCTCCTTGAGGTGAACCTGCTTTAGCAGGGTTTTGAACTAGGTGATTTCCAGACATCCCTTCCAACCCTGACCATTCTGTGATTCTGTGATTTTTAATCTTATATTAAGAAAATATACAAAGCTAGGTAATTACATTGTTTATAAAGCATCAGTCTCAGTTTCTACAAGTGATGCTTATAAGTAATATTCCTTAGTACTTCAGGGTATAGTAGAAGCCTATACACTAATTCTCAGATCTAGCAAATAGTATTTCATAATTTAATTCATATTGCCACCTACATAGTTAATTACCTGTATTAGAATATTACTTAATTGCCATTTAGTTTTTTAAGCTGTAAAACAGAAATCTTTTCAACTAGCTGTCAGCTAAAAGAATTTTTAAACAATAATTTATAATAATTATTAGTGAGGTAATACCAATGACATACAGACAATATGAGTCACTTGAATAGCTAAGTGTGCATTTGGTTATTCTTGAATGTGCTTTATGCATTCAGTCATGAGCTTCAAACAACAATTACTTTTTTTTTCTGAAAAAGGCTTTGGCTATACATAAATGATATAATAAAATTACTTCATATATCGAAATTCTCATATCTGTTTACAAAACAAAAATATTTACAATACTGATTTAATAATTGCTCTCGTAGAGAAGCAGACTGAGAGCATATTCTTTTTTTAGCTTGTCATTTATGTTCCCTAAATTAGACTGATGTATTCAATTATGCAAAAGTATCCCCCCCATATGTTAGGAAAAATAATTTGGAAAGCTTAATTAACAGTAATTTTTTTTACAGTTGTACTACTTTATAACCCCTTAGACTGCAGCTTGAGATTTAATTCAAGGTATTCTAGTTTATGAAGTTTATATAGACGTATATGTTTAAAACTAAAACCAGGCTTTTGGTCGTTCATTCTTGAAAACAAATAGTGCACAATTTGTAAAATTACTGTAAACATATTGGTAAATCTGCAAAGTCAGTAGTATTATAAAATCATTTTGCAGTACTTTTGTTGCTTTAGGTGATTATAGATATATCATGTAAAAAAACCTTCAAACTTTCCTTTTTCTGCATATCTGCATAACAAAGTAGCCATACTTTTTGGTTCTAAGTAAAAAATTCAGCTAGAATATACATCAATTATATAGTCTGGGGTTATCTACAAGAGAAGACTTGGAATTCTTTGTGAAGTGCTAACTTACCACAGTATTCCAGTCAGTCATTATAATATTTCAGTTATGCCAAGTCTTTTATTTAAGAAAATCTTGATAGGCCATTTTCATTTAAGTCATGGGAAAAAAATGCATAGATGCCCTTCAGGTTTTTTATTATCTGATGTCAAGGGGTGATTCTGATATTTGGTAGCTTGAATTGAATAAAAATGAGTTTTTTTCATTTCAAAAGCAAAACTGAGAGAAAATTATTAGTTTGAGGAAATTATTTTCCCCATTTTTTATGAACAAAACGCAAACCTGAAAATAAATGAGATTTAGTGAAATACTTCTGTCTAAGTCAAAAGTTAGGGTTTGAGAGATTCAGTGGTTAAATAAAGAGCAGTGTCATGATGGTATAATTTATCCAGCATATGGAAGTTTGGAGTTAAATATTCCGAGGGTGTCTGAACACAAGAGTTTTTTAATGCTTGTGGCTAGAGTACTTTCAGTTGGAAAGTTTCAGTCTCTTTATTTTGCTGTTGGTGACTTTTAATGTACTGTTTAATAATTGCTGAGCAGTTGGGATGATTCTTTAGGCTGCTTTGACATGGGTATCCTGGATTCCAGCATGTGCTCTAGTCTGAACTGTTAAGACAATTGATAAGATTTCAGTTAAATTGTGTAGACAAAGTGGTAGAATCTCCTTCCTAGAATACTCCATGAATGATGTGCTTAGAGAAGTCTCCTGATGAGAGCAGATGAGCATGGGAAGTATATATTTCACACTGTCCTAGGCAAAGACATTAAATCTGTACCTTCTATTCTTGATTACCAGCTTAATTTAACTGTTGTTTAAAAAAATGATGATTAGTTTTGAATTAACCAATAAATCTTCGGTGGATAGCCTGCAAAGTGATAGAAAATAATGGTTATCATAAAGTATGTGCTTAGAGCTCTCATTCAGACAGCTACTGCTGTAGTCTGAATAAGGATCACAATTTCTTTTCAAAGAACACATTATGCAAATTTTTATTACTGACATGAAGATGTGCATTTATGTGAAGGTGAGAGTGTAGCAGTGTCTCAAATATTTTAGGGAAAATGTACTTAATTTCTACCATGACAACCAAAAAAAACCCAAAGTTTGCAGGTCTGTTTTCTCTGGGTAAGAGTGTACTTCTAAGAAGATCTTTGTATAGTGTTCTAACATTGGATCTACCACTGACATGTTCATACAAAATAGTAGGGTACCTAAGTACTGTGTTATCAAAGGTACATTTGAAATATGATGTAATTACTCCTTTTAAAACCAAATAACTCGCATCACTTCGGTCTCACTAATACTGTATTCTTGGGTATTTTAATTTTCCTAAATGTTGAGAAGGCTTAGTATTTTCCTTAGCAAATTGAACTATAGTATTGTTTAGACCAACACTGTTTCTGATTTTAGCAAAAATCTATTTTTTTCTGTATAAATCTAGACACAATGTAAAATGATGTATACTGAATGAAATTTATGTTGGTGGAACCATAGGCAATTAATTTCTATTCTGAAAAATATTAAAATATTTAATTGTTTGATACTGCATATTTTGTGCACCACATCAATTGCATTAGAATAGACAGCTGTTAGTGAACCATGACTAACAAGATTAATTTCTCCCTTGCAACATTGATTTAGTGCATTTTTTCCCCAACAGAAACACTCCCTTTGCATTAATTTTAAATATTCTGTGGAGAATTAAATTACATTTTGTGAAAAAAATATTACCTTTAACTTAGATGCAACAAAAAACCACCCAGTTTTAAAAGGTTTTGTCTGAGATACTTAAAACACTTTTGAACCTTGAAATAAACTTCTTCAAGATAGCCTGTTAACTTAAGACTCCCTTGCAGATTGTATGGATGAGAAAGAATAAGAACACAAAAATATGGGTCTCTGTTTGAGTTGCCAAATCAGAGTTTATTTGTTCCTTATCAATTTGGGTCTATCCTTGATCAAGGAACATTCCTGATGAACTTTTCAGTGGATTTGTTGGGGTTTTTTTGTTTTTCTTTTTGTATTGTGAAATTAATTTGTTTACTCTTCTGTATAGCACAGCTAAGAAAAATTTAATGAGCAAACTTTATTGGTTACAAATTTATGACAATCATAATTTCCCTGTAAGAGTTTTGTGAAGCCTTCTCATATTTTAAAAAAAGTAATTATGATCTATGAAGGCTGGTAGCTCAAATAAAAATACGAGAACAATCTAGTCCTAAGTAAATAGTATCAGTGTAATGATTGACCAGTAGCTTTAGACACAGCATTCTTGAATTTCACAGTAGATTGTCTTTTACATTTTGTAAAAAGATAATTAGATTTTACCTTCAAGTATTGTTGTAATATTGCACTTGTTGGCTTTTTTCTGAATCCAAGCTTAAAAGCTCTGGTAATGACATTTTAAAATATTAGCAGAACATTTAGAAAGCAGTTAGGCAAATAATATACAGTATTTTATAGTGTGTATATATGCTTAAATAAATATTCATAAGGAATAAACTTTATGTTAAATAAAACTAATTTATCCCTATATTAACTTTTTCTCTGTGAAAAATATTTAATTTTATAAAGTTTTGGTGATGGTGTAGCATGGTGTTGCAACAGCATCTGAACATCATTAAGAACAGCCATTTTTGATCAATAAATGTTTATGTTTGGAGTTCAGTGTCTGATAGTGGCAATAGTAGTTGCTTAGGAAAAGAGTAGAAGACACCAGGATGATATGGTGTGCTCTTCCCCCTTGTGAATTCCTGGCTTCTGTAGTTAGTGTCTTAGGAACTTCTTAAACCAACATTTCCCTTAAAATCACATGTTAAATAGCTGTAAATAGATCTTTCTTTTATTAATTAGTCATTCTTCAGGGGCCATTCTTCAAGACCCTCTGGAGAGTACCAAATGAAGTGATTAATTTTTTTTTAATTTTAGATCCAAGCAGGCTGTGTCAATGAGTTTCCTGTTATCCATACAATCTTGTATTCCTGAGAATAACCTTAATTAATAAGTCAATCGTAACTTTCCTCTACAGAAGATTTATCACCCCTTTCCTTGCATTCATCCCTATATATGCAAATTCTCTTATGTTTTACCATTGTAATCAATTCTCTAAAGCAATGAAGCATATTGGCCTGTGGCTTTCTCTTCACTTTGAAATAACTTAGCTCTTCGCTTTCCTCCTAAGTCCTGGATACCTGGTCATCAATGTTGTGTGAGGATCTGTTTTCCTCAAGATTCCCATCTCCCTGAGACTGAATCAGATAGAGTTGTGGGTTCAATATGTGGGATCAACTGGGTTCCACCACAGTTGACAGTATGAACAAGAATGTTTGGCTCATCTTCATTATTCATAAAGTAGCCATTGATCACTGTTACAGGATGGCACTATGCAGTTTGATATCACACATTTTCACATGCTTGTAGCCTTTATACCATGTTGTAAAAACAACACCCTGGAGGTTTACGATACACATGAAAACAGCACATTACCTCAGCTATTTTGAGTAGTAAGAATAGAAAAAAAATTGGTCTTGGAACAATGGAGAAGGGCCCAGAGGAAATTTTGTCCAAGTGTTACCCAGCCTGAATGTTGCCCATTCACTCTAGAGGAGCCTTAGTAGTGTCACACTGCATTCATGGCTTGATTCCCTGTGATCATTCCTTGGGACAATTGGGTTTAGTACTGTAGGCATCCTGTAATATATAGAATACAAAGTCTCTCACTCTCATATTCCTCAGTGATGCTTTTTCTAAAATATACATGACATCTTATGTATCACTTTCCATGCTTTTGCTGTCATTTTCAATTTAATATTGGAGAAAATTAATATTTCCTGACTCAATCCCATTTTACTAGTGCTATGATAGAACAAAATGATAACCATTCAGTGCTTTGCAGAACTTGTAAGCAATATTAGTGAAGAATACATCAACTAGTGCTAATTAAAAGCAAAGTGAGGATGGTCAGACAGATGATAGCTATTACGGAAATGGGTGTGGGTTTTCTTGGGTTTAGGTTTCTGTAGTTTTTTTGGAGGGGAAGATGCAGTTAATTCATGTTAAACATCTACATGGTAATTTTTATTTTCCAAGTGCAGTTACCATAGAAATTAGCCTTCAAGAGGCATTTAAAAATTAGGTATACTGTTGTTGATAACTACCCTACAATGGACATGTGTTAGCACAACAGTTTCTCATATCTTTATAACAAAGCAGTTATATGCCTTATAGAGCTATCCACTGTCTGGATAGGTTAGATTTACTTTAATCAATGTACTTGATCAAATTATGCTCATAGATAAGGCTATGGAGGAAAACCTCTGCCTGGCATAACTGTGGCAGCGCAGGGACAGGCAATCAAACCTCAGTAGTATAAGTACCAATGACAATAATAATGTGTTGGTGAAAAAAACAAAACAGATGAGAAGCAGAGGTGCTCATAAGTAGAGATTAAAATGGGGGACACCCCCTACCCCCCCCTCAGACCTGGCGATTGTTTTCTTGAAAAATCACTTCTAATTAGAATGTGAGAAGTGTAATTGTTTCTTTTTTATTAATGAAAATTGTGGAAACTGCCTTAGATATTATTCCTGTTTTCTTACAAGTTATATAGACTTTTTAAAATCCGTGCTTAATGCTCAGAGAAGGGACTCAGTAAGCTAATGTTTATGAGTAACATGAGCATAATAAGGACGTTAAATGTCCCAGATGATAGGTGGTTTTTAATCCGATACAGATGAGTTCAAATATACAGAACAGTGGCAAAACTGATACTGTTTAACACAGGAAAAATGCCTTCAGAAGAGTGTTGGTTGTAGCCAAATAGATGGAAAAAAGTATTCAATTAGTATGGCAAACAAAGTACAGACATAAAAACCTGCTAAGAAGTGATCAGCAGAGTGGATAGATTTTTTTTTTTTTTTTTTTAAATTGGATTTAACTGAAAAAAAACCCCACACCAAAACCTGCAGAAAGCAACCAAGTTTTGGAAGTGCCTAAGTCCTTCTCCCATTCTAAAACAGGGAACAGAAGATAACAGAGATAATGCTTAATTGTTGGACAGGGTAAGCAGACAGTCAGGAATGGGAGGAATACTGATGCTAAAAGTATTGCCTGTTTGGAGTCTTTGACAATCCATGCATTGTACATCATAGTTTTCATCCTCTTTTTCTGAAGAACTGAGAACAGAAATAAAGTGGTTTGCTTTCTTGGAAACAAAACCTTTCCTTAGAAGCCAGGTATTTCTTTCCTTTAGTGTTTGCCTCTGTGGTTTGATTTTGAATATGGCAATTCAGCTGTGGCATTTCCGTGAGATCATTCAGAGCAGTCCAGGAAGCACAGTGCATCTCATAATGTGTAGGGTCAGGTCCAATGGTAGCATTAGGAGAGGAATGTGTTACAGTAAATGTGGTGGTTAATTGAACATTTTTCATTGTTCTGTTGTGTGTTTCTGTTTGGTAGCCATCGTCTGAAAAGGATTTTAAAACCAATTTTATATCTGTAAGTCTCAAAATGCTTACCGAAATATGAAAAAGTTTTGAATCTAAGAGAGAAAAAAGGTGCCATATCACATGTTTAACATTAGAGGCAGAGGCTTCTTTGTATTATTTTATACTTTTTATTCTTGTGTATTTCTGAAGAAATAGAATGCCTTTCCATGGTACCCTGTTCTATTGATTTTTTTCTACATTAATTTCTCAGGTTGTACCTGAAAGTGTAGTGCACAAATATGTCTCAGACCTTTCAGGTGGAATAGACACATGTAGCCATCCATGAGTTACATGATGAAAATCTTCATTCTGTCACTTAACAGTAAAGACCTTGAAGTCTATGCTTTTTAAAAAGACATATTTAGTTACTTTGTGACATTTACAATAAATATACCGAGTTGTTAGTAAAGGGATAATCTACTTTAAGAAATTGTCATCTGCATGGAAATACAAATCAATCAAAGGTGTAAATCAAGAGTTTAATCTGGAATTCAATATGTTATGTATGTGTCTACATAACTAGGTTGTAAGGGAACACAAGACAGAATGATAGAATCTTATAATCAGGATAATTCAGCATGGAAGGGAACTCAGGAGCTGTCTATTCTAGTCTAGCTGAAAGCAGCCTCAGTTCTAAGTTAAACAAGGTCACCCAGGGCTTTATCTGGTCTGGTCTTGAGATTCTCCCGAGATGGAGATTGTACAACCTATGTGGGCAACCCTCTTCAATGCCTGACTGTCCTCATGGGGGAAAAACCTTTTTTTTCTTTTTCCTTATTTGGAATTTTTGTTTACAGTCAGAATCAACATACAAGAATTTATTATCTCTAAACATATCTTTGAGGTCTAAACACCTCTTCTGGTCTCTTCCTCATGGATAGGCAGTGGTATGATCTTTCCTTGGGGCTGGTTGGCTGATCTGGCCAGTCCTACCTAGCTCATGACTTTAAGACACATAGGATAATGTTGGAGTCCTTCCTTGTCCTGGCTCATGTTGTCCCACTCATCTTATATGGGTGTTTACATGGCCAAAGTCATGAATCATCCTGTCTTCCTCTAGACTACAATAAGCTAAAGCTTAACTGGTGCATGTGATTTATTACTATGTAATAGTGAAACGTGGGTGAGACTACTGTTTGTTAAATTACATTGTGTACTTGCATCAGGCATGAAGTGAAAAGCAGTCACAGAATCACCTTGGCTCATTATGGTACAAATCAGCACTTTACATGGCCACAAAATGATGCTGCTTTGGAAGAGCTATGTTCCTGCTCTTATTTTCAGCTCATCGCCTACCTTGTGTTGGCTCAGGCATTTACACAGTCACAAAGGAGCTGCACCAGGAAGCAATACAGATAAAAACTGTTTTTCTTCCTATGTTAGTCAGTAGGTAAAACAGAGTTGAAGAGAACCATAAGGTACATAGGGAGTGGAAGACTGTTTCTTGAAGGAGTAGGACCACTTTTTTGGTAAAAATAAAACCC
This sequence comes from Falco rusticolus, assembly GCF_015220075.1. Classification (NCBI taxonomy): domain Eukaryota; kingdom Metazoa; phylum Chordata; class Aves; order Falconiformes; family Falconidae; genus Falco; species Falco rusticolus. Next base: position 22,108,011 of record NC_051189.1, read on the forward strand.
AAACTGTTTTCATCTCAGGTACTGTAGATTGAATGACAGCATCCATGCAAGACTTTTTCTTTTTTTTTTTTTTACCTTATGTGCAGAGACTCCACAGAGTTAGTTCATTTCCTTTATATTTTTCTTCTGTATCCTTAGTTTATTGTATTCCTGTGTTGGTGGAAAATATTTCATGCTGATTAAGGTATGCAGTGTTAGGAAGGCAGTATTTCATTGTTGTTACTGCAAAAAATAGTTTACCCTGTTGCTTAAATACATTCTCTTCAAGAAACTTTTCTGAAGCTGCTCCTAGTTTCTTACTTTTCCTGTGTTCATGAGTACTGCAAAAGTGAACATTTGTAACCCTTATCTGAAGATACATGTTTTCAGTATTCTGATGGTACTTTTTAATGCATGTGAAGTTACTCTGATCTGAAGCCAAATGGATACCTACCAGCAGTTTTCAAATAAGCAGTTTTACATTGGATAGGCTTTTTACATACATTCTTCTTAAAGATAGTATTGTATTATCTTGTTTCCCAAAGATTTACCAAGGTTCAGAAACAAATTGAAAAATATTTCTCATGAATCCTTGTACGGTAGAAGAGTACTCTGGTTTTTGCACCATCCCCCTTGGACAAAGGTTTACTGACTCCTGTGTTTGTGCTTCCATGGCTCTCTTTAATTCTCTTTGCATTGAGCAGCCCAGAGTGCTTCCAATATTTTTTTTTTATTTGTAACTCTGTTTTGTAGAAACTGGATAAATAATAGTGTGGATCTAGGGCATTTTACTAATGAATACTTAAAAGCATGATCAGTAATAAAAACAAACAAATGCAAAAAAAATGTGGCGTGTCTGACTCAGCAGTTTCTGGAAAAAATACAGATAGGAAGATGGCTTGGTAATATAACAGGGAACACTTTCACTGTGCTTATTCCAGCAGAATACGGCACTTGTTTTGATCTGGTCATTTATTATTGTCTCAGGATGGCAATTCCTGGAGTAGTGAGGGAGACTGATGGCTCTTGTCTTAACTGAAACATCAGTGACCAAACTTACAAGTAAGGCTGAAACAGTTGTATTTTATGCTGCATGAGTTGTATGGTGGGGGAAAGGGTGTTACACATAAAGCAGAGGATAACATAAATCTCAAAACAAAGCGGGGGAAAAAACCCCCCACAACCAACCCACAAACTGAAAAACGCACAAACCCAAAACATTTGTTTCATTTGTCATTCTAGAGTAATTAAAACGTCACACTTCCTTGTCATGTGTTCTGAGTCCCTGCCAGGATCTCTGTTTACTTTATTTAACACATTAAGTGACAATCTGTGGGAAAACAGTAGTTCCTGCAGAGATAATCCCAAATCACTTTTGTTTCTAGATTCTCAATTAAAATCATTACTTTGGGTAAACAGAATGCATTCATAATTACATCTTTTATGTCTCAGGCCACAACAGCCAAAAGTATAATATTTTGACTACATGAATGAAACCCTTTGCATTCATGAATGCAAGATAAAACAGTGCTTATGTGGGGCTTACAGACTACTCAGAACTTCAGATGATGATGCTTATTTTTGTGATTGTCCGTTTTGCCTGTGAAATCACTTACTGTAGGTGACTTTGTGCAAATTCACTTGTGAAATGAACTAGTAACTAAAACAAATCATAAAGCATCTTATGAACCTACTAATGCAATTTCTTTATATTAAGTATCAACACAATGTCAAACGCATGTCAGAGCAAATTTTAGTAATTACATGTCATCCAGTATGCAGGTGACAGGTCACAACCCACAACTTCCTGGTCATGACACAGTAGTCAGTAAAAAAAAAACCAACAAAACCCATTCATGTATGCTTACTGTATGTTTATTTCTTCTGCATAACGTAGGTCATACAAGTGAAAAAAAAATCCCCAAAACACAGCAATCTAAAGCTTTGAAAACGAGCCTTGAACAAATTATTTATTCTCACCACCACCCCTGAAGTTAAAAAAGCCAAATCAGATAATTGTGTCAATTTCATTAAATATTTTTATCCCATAAACTTTAAAACTATTTTTTAAGATTAACAGTTTTAAGTGTTTCCAAATGAAATACAATGCATTTTCATTATTTTGAAACCCTGAGGGTAAATTTCTCTAAGTATATTTTAAAAAATAAAACATTTGAAATTTAAATGCAGTTTCCCTGTGACCTGATTCCTGAACCACAGTAATACTCTGATACCCTGTGTCAGGATAGGTATAATAACATGAGAAACAGTACAGGAAGGGGAGAAAGAATGGAAACAGATACAGAAAAGAACCTATAGGGAGACTAATTAAATTAGCTAAAGCCTTTAAACCTGGAAAAGAAGTAAGTGAGAAAGGATATGAAACAGTCATAAAATTATAAATATTATGCATCAGGTAAATAAGGAACATTCATTCTTCATTTCTTGCACTAAAATGAATAGGGGCGCTTGATTTCTCAGGCCAAATATTTAAAACAAAGCAACAGGTGGAACTTCTCTGTAGGATACATAATTAAGTTGTGGAAGTCATTGGCATGTGATGTTATAGATAGAGAAATTATAAATAGATTGAAAATGGATCAGAAATTCATAAAAGGAAAGTTTATCAAAGGATATTAAATATAAAGGCCTGCTTGAAGGGCTCAAATCAAGAAGCCTGCAGTCCATAAAATTTCTGAAAGTTATGATGATGTGTGAAGGGATGAATCTCATTCTGTATAATCAAACTTTCTGACACCTGGTGAATTGTGTTACTGCTCATTGTCAGAAATAAAATACTAGTCTCAGTGTATTTCTGATTTAACACATCAGTACATACATTCTTAGATACCATCAAGGACATGATGGGTTTTATACAGTGTATTATAATTTCAGTAATGCTAGTAAGAGATTTTTGTATGATTTATATAAAGCAAAAAAATGATCATAACTGAGATGTATCAGGAGTAATAGTTTTGCATCTATAAAACATTTTGAGGGCTGAACTTCAGAACTTTTCTGTTTATGTTATAAAAATATTCTGCCTTCGTTTAAGGCTTGTGACAAGAAAGCCTAAAGCTGCCAGATCATTTTTTAAGGCTTCAGCAAATAAGGAACCTAATATTTCACCTGGTGTTATCTAATTTTTAATCATAATCAGTGTTACGATGTGAGCTATACTTTTAATGTAATTTTTGTCTGGTTTCTTTTTCCAACCAATTAGGAATTCCTATTGGATGTTTCTTTCCTCTAATAAAAAGCTTAGTAATGAATACATTTATATATCTTAAGTGAACTCCTAGTCTTCTTTCCTTGCTAAGTAGATTTTTTTTTGGTCTTTCTGTGTAAGATCCAGTAAGTTGCTGGAGCTTTCCCATCTCTCAGTCAGCCTTTCTGTACCCAGACGTGTAGCATTGGACTGGTATATTTGAATCAGCAGAAAAAACTGCCTACCACATAGTACATATTCTCTCATCTGTGAAGCATATAACACAGGTTCTGACATCTTTCACATGGATATATTGCACTGCTGCACAACTTCTTTTCCCTATTATTTTTAATGTCAGAGGATAAACTTTTCCCATCATTTCTGTTTGCTGAGCAAGAACATACTGTCCTGCATGTCCTAAGTAAAGTTAAGGGTAAGGTGAAGGACTGTTGCAATAAGGCTTAAATTCTGTTCAGTAGCTGATACCATGTCTTTCAAAAATAAAAAACAAAACCTTGAACTGAAGCTTCCAACTTTTTAACAAAACTTTTCAATTCTGTATACTTACAGAATTTGAGATTCAATCACAAAATGTGGGTATCTTTACTTGTTTATGTTTTGGTTATTTTTGAGATATGTGTTTTGGTGTCCTGTCCGTACCCCCTGCCCCCGCCCGCCCCCCCCCCCCCCCCCCCCCCCCCCGAGAATTTATCATAATAAAGAGGAATTTCCTAAAAAAGGTGGAATTAAGGAAGTGCTGTAGTGTTGAATGCAATTAAAAGCAGAGTTGTTCTTTTCTGGGAGTGAAATGAGAAACAATTATGACAGTAGCAAAGGCTAACAGTCCTTAAAGTATTACTTTTTCATTCAGTTTGGAATTACAAGTGAATTTGCTACCAAGACCTTCCACAAACCTGTTACTGGATTTGAACTAGCTAGCTGAAAATTATGTTTATACTGAAAATTTTTCTAACCATGAAACTACAGCTAAATATTAATAGCTAAATATTCTGAAAATTATTTTTATTACTATAGTCTATGCATTAGGCATTTATAGACATACATTGGAAAGCTGTCATTCCATTTGCTTTTGGTGACTTTGGGCAGAGTCCCCAAAACTGTGGAGTAGCACGCCGTGATATTCTGTTCTAGAAAAATGCAGTATACAGAAATAAAGCTTAAATCCCCAAACATGTGATTTTAATGATGTGTTGCTGTTTAAATTACTAATGTAACTGAAATTAAATTAAAGCCAGATCTATTCAGAATGACTGTCCCTCTTACCTTTGACAAACTTGTTATTGATGCTTGAAAAAGGTAAAAATGAACATGATAGTTGCAATTGCCAAGTTGAGTTTACACAGTAGTATTTTGCAACATAACCTATATTTCTGGTCTCTTAATTTTCCTTTAGCTGCATCCTATGGGACATAGAATTAAAATTTGGTGACTCATAATTCATGACAGGAGCGTGTGGCACAGTCTTCAGACTGAAAACCAGTTGTCAAACCAAACTGGGTCATTCAAAAAAATATGTATATTTATTTTCCATTTAAAAAGATCTAGGAACAAACAGTCCTAACTGAAGTCTGTGAATAACCTTAAAATAAATTAGTTAGGGGTAGAATGACACTGGTATCTGCCAATGAGAATAATTTTGCAGCCAGCTAAAAAATTGGTGCTTTTTATGGTAGTGCATCAGACAAAAAAAGGAGGTAGAGGTACTGTATCAAATATCTGGTGTGTGTATATATATATATTTATATTGTCAGTCACGACATAAAAAAGATGGCTTTCTTACACTATATCCATTGGTATTATATTTTACTATATATCTGGTATTCAAAAAAAAAAAGGAAAATAAGAAGCTCGTGCTGCCATTATTGAACGTTAAATTAGAAGAGCAGGGCATTCTTTCTATTCTGAAAAATAACCAGAAACATGTAAAGGACTGTTTGATGAAAAGCAGGATTTAATTTATCTGGAAATCAATTGAAAGAGCAAAATGGCAGGATATTGGCCAACTTAGTTTCTAGAAATAAGCTAGATCATCTTTTAATTGCAGAAATTACTAGAACAGTAGTTACTTTAGCTTCAGTTATGAGAAACAGAAAAAATTTGTCTAAGAATATAAAGGATTAAGGCAATTTGGGTGAAATACTGTTATTAACGGGTAAATAGATATCAGTACTAAGTACAAGGACAACAGACATTAAAAAAACTCCAAAACAAACTTCAGAAAAACTTGAAGATAATCTGCAGATCTGGCAGTAAGTGGAAATTAATATATGAAGTATGTAATAACAGACTATCTTGATACAAAACAACGATATAAATCATAGTAGGAGACCATTAAAGTTCCTGGTGCAGTCATAAGGATATATAAATCAGAAATTTTAAAAAAGGTGAGAAAAGAACCGCACGACCAATGAATAAAAGCATAAAAGAATAGAAAGCTGTGAGGATACAATAAGAAAGGCTATCACAGTTGCCAAGTTACAACTACCCAGGGTTATAAAAGAAAATGGATGGAGAGTGTTTATAAATACATTAGAAGTAAAATGAAACAATGGATACCAGGTTCTCAGTGCAAAGCAAATGACAGAGGGAGAAGGACAAGGACAACCGGGAAGTTGTAAGATAGTCAGTTAGCTCTGAACCTCGGAAAGAAGTAATGGAGTGAATGATGAAAACTTGGTTAATGCAAGATCTTAATTTTCTTTTTTATTACAAACTAGAAAAAAAACCCCTCAGTGTTGTCTATAAATACATGGCGTATTTAGTTGCAAAAAGACATATAACGAGTAGTTACTGGTTAGTGTTTGTAAATCATTTTTTGTTGCATCTTAGATGGCTTAGTTCTAGGCCTAGTAACGTTAAAGATTTTTGCTTGGATAGTGGAAGAAAAATTATGCATAAATATAGTTTATGACAGTGAACTGTGGGGGTTGCAGGCTCTTTGGAGGACAGAAGTATACTTCAAAATGATGCTGATAAATTAAAGTGAATATGAACATATCAACAATGTGAAATTTACTTCAGGCAAGTGCAAAATGCTGTAGACTAAATGAAGAAGGCAAAGCATAAATATAAAATAAGGAGTAAATACCAAGACAGAGGAATAATACCCAGCAAGTACATCAGGAAAACACAAAAAGTAAATAGACACAACAAACATTAGTGAACAGTATATCCTTGTGTGTGCTATTCACATAGTTTTGTGTGTGTGTGTGCAAAAGTAAATTCTTATTGTAGAATTTGCTCTGCATTTATGCAGGGACACAATCTTCATAAGTTGTAGATGAGGTTAATGAGGATGTAGAAAAGTGTTGAATTCTTAAGTGGCTGAAAAAATAATAAATTGAAATTCATTTGCAAATGTTAATGATAATCACTTCCCAGCCAAGTTTCATTCACAAAGGTGAAATTTTTTTTGTGAAATGGAATTGAAATTTTGGCAGTAATAACTGATTTATATGGTAAAGTAAATAAAAAATTATTATTGTACTAAGGAATGTTTACTTACAACCTGCTCGAGTCTGGAAAATCAACATAAGCAGCTGGCCTTTTAAGTGAGGCACCAGATTTTCCTCTAGTATGAGATATTTTGTAACATATTTCAGATATTTCATTCTCACAACACAGAATATTGGTAAATGTTCTAAACTGTGGTTTTGCTCTCTAGCAAAGCTTTTATGTATATGTCAATATACTAAACACTTACATGAATTTTATTATATATAAAAAATATTTTTATAAACATTTTCTTTGTGTCCTCTACAGAAGCCAGCATTCTTTAGCAGGCCTACATTGCTCACATTTTTTGGGGGTGAGGGGGAGGTAAAGAGGTGAGAGTTAAGAACAAATTATATTTACTTATATTGCAATGAAATTGTTACATTTACATCTTAAGACACAAACATTTATTTTAATTATGTATGTTTTTAGCAGATGTAAATTGAAGAGTTTTGTATCCAGGGAGTTTTATAAATAACACAGATTGATCTACTAAAATCGATTTGAAATATTCCCAATTATTGATCGCTTTTTGTTATTTCATACAGTATTAAATATCCACAATAAAAAATATACTATGAGATTTTATAGTACTTAGCAGAGTCTTATACATTCTTCTTAGTTCACAATTTCTTATTGTATTGGTTTTCTTAGACATTTATTGCTCTTTAAATCTTCGGTATGGCTTCTGTTAACAGGGAGTGTGTTGTCTTCTGTTGAACAAATTAAACTACAGATGTTAGACTCAGAGGCATGGTTCCAAAGCATGGAGAGGTTAAAATGCTGTGATATGGATCACTAGTTCACAGTCTGATTTATTGGAAGCAGCAGGTGGCTAGCAGTTACAGCCATGCAGTGGTGTCCCTGAAATGTATGCTTATATCTGAGAGCAGGATTTAGTTTTTGAAAGAAAATAATTATATAAATTGTGATTTTACACATACCTATATATGAGTAACTGACATCAATAAATTAATTTTTACATGTATACATATACATCAAATTAAGAAACAAAAATCCTTCTTGTCTTACTTCTCATAAGATTTGCCACAAATGCTGCGTTTTTAAAATGTTTCATAATACCTTCTAAAAAAAAATAGAAAACACTGAAAAATACACATCTGTGTTACACTGGCTATCTTAGCATATATAAACTGAACGGTATATTAATAGTATATGTTAGTGCATTTTTTTCAACATGACCTCTTGAAAGTCAGTAGAGTTTGGCCCAGATTTTTGCTTTACACACACATCACTTCATGTATGTATACAAGATTCAGCTCAGTGCCATACCAAAGTAGGTCTAGAACTGGAAGCAGTACAGCTGCATCAATAGCAATCCTTGCTCAGAGCATTTATTCTTGCTTCTATGTGCATGAATATCTCTCTGTGTTTTTTCGCTTTGAAACACAGGAGTGTGTTAACTCCAGCAAGTTATGTGGCACAAAGGGGAAGTATTGTGGTGCTCTGTGGTGCAAGCCTCTTTTATTTGGTATCTGATATCCACATTGTATATTTTCCAGTGGTTCAGAGTGTACAAGCAGTGGTCTGATCTTCAGAACTCCAATTTAATGAGGTGCTTGGCGCTAACTTGGATATCTCAGAGGTGTTGCTTTAGATTGTCTAGACATGCCAGTTATCTACAGAATCTACACAGAACTGAAGAGGTCATTGGTTCTCAGTAAAGAACCAAAGAGACAATTTCAGACGCTTTCAAGAACTAGTCTCTGGGGTCAGTTATAAAGGCATTGCTTTAGATGAGAAAAGCAACTCCTGTAATTTTTCAAGATTCATTATGCATTGCATAGATACAGGATTTAATGCTAGAAAGGACTAGTGGATAATCTAGTGCCCTCTCCTGCAAATGACAGATCTCTATATTTCATTTTTCTGTGCTAATTTAAAAAAAAAAATTAACCAGTCTTCTACAGTCTTCACTTGAAAGTGCTAAGTGATAAAAAACACCCTATCTTTTCTTTTTGTAATCTCTTCTAATAGTTACTTACCATTGTTTGCAAAAATAAGAAAAAAAAAATTGCACTTTGAGCATGGTTGTCATTGACTTCAGCTGCTGGCTTTTAAAATTTCTTTTCCAGGTTAGAGAAAGAGAACTTCAGTGGTTTTTACATTCCTTTACTTTTAAATTTGATGTACTAAGAAAAGTTGGTACATCAATTTTTGAGCAAGGCATTTTGTAATGACATAAAACATTACTTTTCTCAGTAATTTCTTATATTGTAAGAAAAAAAGGTCAACCAAGTTAAGACTGTGCAACATTCCAGTTCGTGCAACATTCCATCCAATTACTGCATGCCTACCATAACCAGAACTAAACTTGTGTCTGTACTTTCACATACTTCTTCCTTGGTTAAATGTGTGAGATTTGCTTTAGCCCTTTATGCTGCAGCGTTTGTCTTTATCAAAGGAAGAAGAGAAGTGCTTAGCTAAGAAAGTCACTTAGGTCATCTGATATGATGGCTATGTTCTCTCCATTACCTCATTGTCAGTCCATGAGTGGTGGGTTAACCTTGGCTGGATGCCAGGTGCCCACCAAGCTGCTCTATCATTCCCCTTCCTCAGCTGGACAGGGGAGAGGAAATATAATGAAATGCTCACGCGTCGAAGTAAGGACAGGGAGAGATCACTCACTAATTACTGTCATGGGCAAAACACACTTGACAGGGAAATGAATTTTAATTTACTGCCAGTCAAATCAGAGTAGGATAATGAGGAGCAAAGCCAAATCATAAAACAACTTTCCCTCACCCCTCCCTTCTTTCTGGGCTTAACTTTGATCCCAGTTTTCTCTACCTCCTCCCCAAGAGTGGCACAAGCGGACATGGAATGGGGGTTTTGGTCAGTTCATCACATGTTGTTTCTGCCACTCCCTCCTCAGGGGGAGGTCTCTTTGCACTCTTCCCTTGTTCCAGTGTGGGGTCTCTCCCAATGGAAACAGTTCTCCGTGAATGCTGCACCGCTAACCTCCATGGGCTGCAGGGGCACAGCCAGCCTCACCATGGGCTTCATCATTAACTGCAGGGGAATCTCTGCTCTGGTACCTCTTCAGTGGCCCCTCCTTCACTGACCTTGTAGAAACAACCTCTATAAAGTTGTTTCTCTCACATAGCTTACTCTGCTCCTCCAGCTGCTGTTGCACAGTTTTTTCCCCTTCTTAAATATGTTATCCAAGGGGCACTACTACCATGGATGATGGGCTCGGCCTTGGCCAGCAGTGGGTCCATCTTGGTTCTATCAGACATACAGGAAGCTTCTAGCAGCTTCTCACAGAATGCACCCTGTAGCCCCCCCTGCTACCAAAACTTTGCTATGCAAGCCCAATAAAGTCCGCAATAGGCCACAGTTCCTGTTAGGAGAGCCTCTTTCAGTATGGTCCTGCCCATGGACTGCAGTAAAATAGCTGGAACACCTCCTCCCCCTCCTCCTTCTGTGACCATGGTATTCACAGGACTGCTTTCCATATTTTTTTCCCTTCACTCCTCATTGCCTGTGCAATGTTTTGCCCTTTCTTAAATACATTTTTACAGAGGTTACGTCAGCTTGGTTGATGGGCTCAGTTGTATCCTGACATGCGTTCATTGTGGAGCTGACTGGAACTAACTGTATCTGACACAGGGCAGCCCCTGGTGTCTTCTTGCAGAGACCACTACTGCAGCTATCTGTGGCAAAGATAGAATATAGTCTAAGATTTTTTTCTTAGAAGCTGCCAAACTAAAAATATAAGGAAAAAATGAACAGCCCTCCTAAATAATGAAACACAATTTAGATTACTAAATCTCACCTAGTCATATAAATACAAACAGATGATGTGTTCATAGCTTTTAGCTTTGGAGGTTGTTTTTTTTTTTGGTGTGTTTTTTTTTTTTATTATGAACTGTCAAACTGGGAATTAGGGTCTAATATTTTCTTGTAAAGTGTCAAATAATTGCTTTCAAAATGAGACATTTTGTATGAGTGCTGATCCTTCTTGTCCAGTCCCCTTCTCCCTTTTAAATGTTCTAATAGGGCTAAATGTAGGCTGTCTTGTCCCTTATTTACAGATCACTTTAAGGATTTAGTCCTTGATTTTAAAGACTTTCGGGTATATCTTGCCCTGGTTTTGGCTAGGATAGAGTTAATTTTCTTCCTAGTAGCTGTTACAGTGCTGTGGTTTTGGGTTTAGTATGAGAACAATGTTGATAACAGACTGATGTTTTAGTTGTTGCTAGGTAGTGCTAACTTAAGTCAAGGACTTTTCAGTTCCCCATGCTCTGCCAATAAGCAGCTGCACAAGAAGCTGGGAGGGAACAGAGCCAGGACAGCTGACCTAAAATAGCCAAAGGGATATTCATACCATAGAACATCATGCTCAGTATATAAACTGGGAGAAGTTGGTGGGGGATTGCTAGTGGCTGCTTGGGGACTGGCTGGGCATTGGTCAGCAGGTGGTGAGCAAACGTACTGTGCATCACTTGTCTGTCTTGGGTTGTATTTATCTCTTTTTTTCTCTGCCTTTTCATTGCATCATCATCACCATCATCATCATTATATTTTATTTCAATTATTAAATTCTTATCTCAATCTGTGACTTTTACCTTTTTTACAGTTCATCTCCCCATCCCACTGGGGGTATGTGGGTGGGATGGTGAGTGAGTGGCTGCATAGTACTTAGTTGCCAGCTGGGGTTAAACCATGATATATCTCTGTGAAGTAATGATGATGGAGGTGTATGATATTCACATCTTAATTTTATCATAACATCTTCAAAATCCTCCATACAAAATGTACAAGAAAGTTTTCTCTAATTGCAGTTAGAGAACATTTGAATATGAGTGATACAAATAGGGTAGGAGAAGAATGATCAGGTACACAGAACAACAGCTAATTTGTAGTGTTTAAATGAGATCATATATCATAGAAAAATAGTGCAGTTCTAATGGCTAGAGCAGTTTAATTGGGGGATTTGTAATTCTCTTTCTGTCTGAGAGTAGCAGGAGCAAGGAGGGGACAGCTGGGAGCCATTTCTTTCATGCAGGCTGTACGCTCACCGATGATGTGCAGTCCTGCAGGGGTGAACACAGGGGTCAGAGCTGGGGACTTAGATAACAGAGTCAGTTGACAGCCCCCGAAGCGGTAAGTGATGAAGCAGGTCCGGAGTTGTTCCAGGAGCCTAGTCAAAAGAGATGGCCAGGGACAGAGCTGGGGCAGGCTTAGGCTTGAGCTGGAATGGGGTTCCTGGGCACCAGGACTGAGGGTCATCAGCATCCCCAGGCAGGGCTAATTAGGGCTAAGAGGGTGCCCTTATGGCCCTGGCAGTTTTGAGATTTGTCTTTGTTTTGTCTTTGATTTTTGTGGTAGAGAACATTATACTGTCTCTTAATGCTTTGGAATTTTAAAAATAAAATATACAGTTTCTTGATATTTATCAAGTACTCTGAGATGAAATTTTGATAAAATTATCAAGTAAGAAATTTATTAGCTTACAGATATGTTGCAGAAAAGGGGAAGGTGGCTACAGATAAATGCAGGCAATTTTAAAATAGGGATGTCTTATGTGATTAATTCAGTAGAACTAGTAGACCAGGTGTTTGAGATATAGAAGAAAGTTGCACAAAATGTAACTGAGAAAAACATTAATTCAGAAAAAATAACATGGAAAGTAACAGGGGTGAATGGTTCTGTGAGTAATCTGCATGGATTTCTTGACAGCATTTATATTTAAATTATGCAGTAAGAGTAGCCTTTTCTGACAGATTTCAGTATCTACTTTGATACAGTTTCAGAGGCAAAAAACAGGAAATAGGAAGGAGTGAACTCCCAGGAAAAGATCACCTGTAATTTGAGTTGAGCTGCTTAATTTTTATCTTCTTACTTTCTATTGATGTGTTGCTCTTTAAAGACATTTGAGGACTTGCACTGTCTTATTATTACCCTTAAAAAAGATGAAATAGCATAACTGACTCAGGCCTAACATGACAGCATTTTGAATTCTTATTCTAATGTAAGGAACAGCTCTTGTAAGATACATTTGCATTTTGATTTAATTTCTAAGTATGAGTAACTAGAGTGGCAGATACTCAGGCAAACTTTCAGATTCTAAAAGTACTTTTTCTAATAAGACCCATGGGGTCCCTAATTTTGCTGCAGAGTGGGAGTAATTTAACTTGTATTTTAAGTTTTATCTCCAGCCAGAGTTGCACGCCAATTTCCCTTTATGCTATGCAGAAAACATAATTAGAGTCTTTTACCAGTTTGAATATTGCATACCTATATGTGCTTTTCATTTTAACTATTCTAGTTACACAAAGTACTAAGGATTAGGTAGAGAAGTTAAATGAGAATTAGCTGCAGGAAGAAGTTCTCTTTCCCTTCTATTTCCGATGCCTCTGAGTTTCTTTAGTGTTAATCTGGCAATACTGGTATCAACTAGTAGCCCAGTAAATATTGCTTTTGCCTTATTACTGGGAAGTGGCCACAGGCTTTGTATTGATCTGACAGTGGGGTTTTCTTAAGACTGTTCTGAGGTGTCTTGACCTGAGCTCATTTTAGCTTGTTAGAGCTCTGACAATTGCCTACTAGTCAAGTGACTATGTGACTGTCATATATAGTAAAGGTCTGACAACCCTAGGCAGTTGCTATGTAACACAAATTGGCCCTCTGTGTTAACTGGGGCTGGGGAACTCTGGGAGCCAATAAGAAAAAAAGCAGGCTCTGTTAAGAAAACACCAAATGGCCCAAAGATGATTCAGTATTGAGGAAGGTGAATTTTACCATTAACATCTTTCCAGGGATGACCTCAGGATACTGATGACTCACAAACATTTTTCCTTCTGTTTGGGGAAGAATGAAGTGCTGATCTCAGGACACAGAGAAACACTGAAAGGGTGAGCATAACACCAGAGCAAAAAGGGATAGATATTAGGAAGATTTCTTTAATTAAAGAAGTTACTAGTATTATTAATGAGACTGTTTGATATTTAGACTATTAGTCTGTTAAAGCATTAACTGGACTAACAGTACATTTTGGCTCCATATATGGGGTGTTCTTTTCTGTCCCAAGAAGCTTTTTGTGTGTAATGAGCTATATAGAGCTATTGCATATATGGTCTGTTGAACATTAAGTTGTAGTACCAGGCATAATGGTTTTTTTATTTGGTTCATTTATTAACACTTACCTGAAAGACTCAATACCAAGCTTCCTTCTCCTATTCAGGCAGTAGACTTGTAAGTATAATAATGTGCTATACAGAATTATTAAAATTGAAAAAAAAGAAGTGGAGAAAATAACTGCTTATGAAATAGTAAGATGTTGGCAACATTTTAAGAGACATAAACTATATAAACCTCTCACAGATAATGGTGCCAGTTATTCAGTTTGACCTTTACCCAAAGAAGTAGTTGGTCAGGTACAAGTTGTATTCAGATCATTTTTATCTAAAGTAGCTGTGAAAGTAGAGGGAAGAAATGTGCAGAATTCTGGGGAAAGCACTCAGATAATCACATTCATCCTTATAGCTATGCAGGGTCCTCACCTCTCTGGCCAAGACCCTCAGAGATAGGAGGATTTGAAAGAGTGTGTCCCACAGGTTTGCTTTAGCATGTGCAGGAAAGCAGATCCTGTTAAGGCTCTTGGTGACTATTGTATCATAGCTTCTGGGCTACCAGCATGAGTCCCTTTGGGTGAGGCCTTACCTGCACAGTCTGCTCAACCTGGGGCTGTATCTTCTCAGTGGTGCATTGAAACTCATCTGCCTCTGCTCCTTGATGACTGGCCTGACCACAGCTTGGTCTCACCAGTTACACCAAGGAGCTATGCATCTTGTGTGGTAAAAGACCCATCGTTAACCATCATCTGCAGCCATGGTGAAGTTAATATGTATTTACATTGGTTCTATGATTTGCTCAGGAAAATTGAGTTGTAAGCAAAAGATCACTTTGTGTATGAGGTGTTTGCATCATATTTATGAATAATGACTGCTTCCAAGTCCCTGACATATGTGAAAATCGACAACTTATGATACTAGTCCTTCAGGCAATTGGGACAGCAACACTGTCCTGTCCCTTTGTGTTGAATTTATTACTTGTGTCACAAACAACACATTACTTGTATCATAGACTAACGTTTCAGAGTCTATGTGTTTGGAAGTCACCTTTTACCTTTCATCACACTTCATTATTCTGCCAAGTCAAGAGATTAATTGGAAAATCTTTGAAATATGAACATCTTGCTTTATAAGCTCCAATCTACTTCTGAAGTTAAAAAGTATTTATTAATCTTTGCACTGTTCAACATTTCATATCCACAGTACTACAAACTTTCATTAATCATCTGTTGGACCTTTACTCCAGCCTTAATGATCATACAGTAGTTTCTCATAGAGTTGCTTTCTAAGACAGTAATTTTACTCAAAAATTGAACTTTTTCCAACATTGCAAAGGCATGACAGTGCTTTCATATATTTCAACACTGACATTTCTAAAACAAAGACTTTTTTTTCTGTCTTCTAGACATCATAATGAACTTGACAAAAAGAGTCATAGGGTGAATTATTTTTATCCCTCTAGCTGAGTAACTAACATTAATCAATAGATTGTTAAAGTACTTTACAGAACAAGTGTATTTTTCAAGGTGACAGAATGTAGAACTTTTTTCCCCTTCTTCCCAAATATTGGCTTATTTAATTTTTCATTTGTTTGTTTTATAAACCAGAAATAACTGATTGCAGTGGAGTACCTAACTAAAACATTAGTTTAGTTCTAAATAGCTCATTGGGTTAAATTTGAAGAGTCGTAATTCACAGTTCTAAAAATAAAACCCAGGGTTTTGTCAGTTATTTGGCTGCAGTTTTGAGATATGGAAACAACAATCAAGGCTATATCTAGTTTCAAACTTGTCAATGTCCTGATTGTCAGTTAAATAAAATGCCTAGTCCTGCTACAGACAATTTTACAGGAACTGACCTTTGGAACTAGATCTTTAGCTTACTTTTTCCTTTGTAACCACTTAAAACTTGGGTGTTACATTACCCTCAAACTGCTAATATAATTTTATTTTAGACACTTTTCTTTTGGACACTTTTCTGCTACATATTTAACTTTGAGAAGGAACTGGATTTAGAAGGAGAAGTCTTTGTCTTATTTCCTCCTTCAAGACTGTATTAGTACTTTCTCCTCTGAAAGATGTTCTGTCATTCCTTATGACTGGACGTTGACCTATGGCAATGCAGAAGATCAACTCAACTCCCTTCCTCTTTTGTTTTATTTATATGCTTGCTTTATTCCAAGCTAATCTTTCTCTTACTGTGTTTTTTCTTGTTTTCATTATTTGAAGACTCAACTGAGAAACTTTGCATATTTTGTTATTATACTTACCTTTCAAATTAGTCCATTTTCTCAAGCCAATCTGTTCTCTCACTAGACGGTCAGTACCTGAATCATCCAGGAAATTAATGACTTGAATATAGTGGATGCAGACACAGGAACAGTGCTGATACCCACCTACAGCTTGAGTTTCACACATATAATTCAATGAAAAATTCCACTTATGTAAAAGTTCTATAACTTCTGTCATAGGGACATCTCATTAAATCTTTTTCTGTAATACAGATATACCAGTATTATATATGTTAATGCTGCATAAATATAAACTGCAGTTAAAATTGTAGGAAATCCACAGCTCTGAAAATACTTTCACGTTTCTTGAGTATTTATTTACTTTGGAAATACTATCAGTAAAAAACAATTTATAGGCAGTTATCCATCCCATTGACCTGTCTTATTGTGCAAATATAACTGAAAATGTCTATTAACATGTAACATTTTTTTGAAATCTTCAACAAAATTCAGATCTTGAGTTCTCAGTTTAGAGAGTAACAGGTGTTGTAAGAGATAGAAGAGGATTTTTTTGGTCATTGAACGATATATGTCCCAGTGTTCTTGCTCTGAAATGATTTAATATAATTAGGTTATAACATTTTTGGGTGGGTGTGGGTGTTTGAGGGGGTAGGGAGGTGGGAAGAGAAAAACAAAAAAAAGGCCAGTACTCAAAGTTGTAGTGGGATACACATTCATGTTTATAATGACTGCCATTAAGGCCCATTAATCTCATCAATGGAACTAGAAACATAAAGGATATTGTTAGGCCTGGTCATACAAAAAAATTGTTTAGTGCTTGACCAAAGGGTTAATGGTTAGGTTAGTGTCTGAACCTCAATGTAAGTGTTTTACTAACTGTATTCATGGGACAAGAGGGATATGTTAACTTAAACATTAAATCCTTCAGGATCTTTCAAATCAAGCTATGTGTTAAAACCCTGTTAGTTTCACCTTTACTTCTTTAGTGGGAATCTGGTTCTTTCTAAACAGATTTGGATTTATTAAGTCAGAGACTTGAGTGTTAATCTTGGATCCATTAATGAGTGTCCTTACATCTGCATTGTAGGGCTGATCTTTTTACAAAAGATGTTCATTATGAAGCTTGTTACAAAAGCTGTTGTTTTATGACATAAAGGCAATCAAGGAGAATAAAGGAAGGGATGCTAGAAATCTTTGCTAATGAGTGTATGTCATACACAAGTATAGGAAACACAATAAGCTGTAAGTGGTTCATACTTCACATTTGTGTTTAATTTACCTGTTCCCTAATTTAACCAAAATTTAATCAAAAGAGGTAAGTCACTGGTCAGGTGCTGTTGTATTGGATAGGTCTTTCCCTCCCCTCTCCTTTCAAGGAAGCAGAAGTCTTGTAGTGTTTGTATTATGCTATGTAATTATTAAGCCCCTAGCATGTGCATGTACATGGTTAATGTAAGCTAAACCTTATAAAAATATGAGATAATTTGTCCTTTTTTAAATCAAATATTTATACATAGTGGTTTTATTTTAACAAGCAAATAATACCAATGAAAAAGATTGCACACAGCTGCAGTTAGCATGAAAACAAACATTTAGATTTTGTAGTGCATATGTATGACGGATGAGATCTATGTATACACCTAGTCAAGCTAAGACGTAAGTCTGTGTTAGCCTAAGGTTTTGGTAGTATTGGCAGGGATTTCAGCCGTGCTTATAGATGGGGTATTGACCTCAAATTCCTTTTATGGTGAACTCCATTTCTGTCAGTGCCCAGGCGTGTGAGAAAGTGTAGGAACTATATGCTTCATGAAAAACTTTTGTGTAAGAACCTTTGCTTTAATTTTTCCAACAAAAATACTTCCTCTGTTTGGAATATTTTGGGGCATTTTTCATGCCTAAACTAAGGCTTGTTTTAGTGGAGCTTGCGTGCTTGTTGCTTGATAATAATCTTTCTTCAAAACTAAAATGCACACGTTGTGCAAACAAATCTATTTCACTGAAAGAATACCTGATTCAGTGTCACTGATTTCTGTTTCAAACAAAAAAGTAACACACAAAATTTAAATACTGCTTCCGTTCTGTAGAGCCTTACACTTTTACTAATCCCTTGATTAGCAGGAAACGTGCATTATTTCACTAAGTACTTCATTTTTTCAAATACAGTTTACATTAGATAACAAACTGTTTAATGTTAATGTTGTTGACTACGCATAGTGGTAAGACACTGTCAATCTCTGGTTCACAATTAATGATCTGAAGATTCTCCATGAACATTTCTAAGAGTTTATGAAAGACAATTGCAGAAGGAAAGGTTACTGCCTGTTGACTTAATTTTGCTATGCAGGATTCTGTGCAGTTTGAGGGGGAGCTACACCTTTTGAACTATAATAAAAGAGATGAGGCAGCTGCATTTCCATTATGGTAGATGTGGTGTTTTTCTTTGAATGTTAGGAAAATATTGTAGATGATGCAGTGTAGCTATGCTTGGAATAGTAACTGGCACAGAAGTAGGTTGTACTGCCAATGCATTGTGGTAATGGTGAACAGCTTCATAATTTGCTGAGAAGATAAATTGATGTGAGAAAAGGAGCAGTTATACGAGCAGAATAAGCCATCATTTTCTGCCAGTTGCCATTATAAATTCTGCCAGCTTGCAAATCTGCTTTCTGAGAACAATCCTATAGAAATCATGAACTGTAAAGATCAGATTTTGGGTCACAACCCCCCCCCTCCCCCAAAAAACAAAACAAAACAAAACAAAACCAAACCAAAAAACTACAGGCTTGGGGAAGAGTGGCTGGAAAGCTGCATAGTACAAAAGGACCTTGGGGTGCTGGTTGATGGCCAGTGGAACATGAGCCAGCAGTGTGCCCAGGTGGCCAAGAAGGCCCACAGCATCTTGGCTTGTATCAGAACTAGTATGGCTGGCAGGACTAGGGAAGTGATCGTCCCCCTGTACTTAGTGCTTGTGAGGCTGTGCCTTGAATACTGTGTTCAGCTTTAGGAGAAATTTCTTCACTGCAAGGGTGGTCAAGCATTGGAACAGGCTGCCCAGGGAGGTGGTGGAATCATTATCCCTGAAGTTGTTTAAAAAATGGATAGATGCAGTGCTTAGGGACATGGTTTAGTGGTGGACTTGGCAGTCCTGGGTTAATGGTTGGACTTGATGATCTTAAAGGTCTTTTCCAACATAAATGATTCTATGATTCTATTCTATGATTTTAGGAACTGTGAATTTAATTAGAACTCAGATGATACCAGAATGTGCCTATCATTTTAAGAATCACGTTATATATAAACTATACCTGTCAAGGATAGATGTGTTAACAAATAATTTATTTGATAGGTAAACTTAACTAGATATTAGCTATTTTAAAAATGAGACAATTTTTTACCATGAGCATATTTAAATACCTGGAGTGAAGTTTTCTCACTCTTTGGATAGCAAACTTGCAGATTATTTCTTCCGTATTTTTGTGATTATTAAAGAGAAACCTTATTATAAGCAGAGTATATGCTAGTCAAAATAGGTGCTAGGAAATGTGTTTTACAGCCTTATTTCTGTTTCACTTGTTCAATAATACCTCTTCTAGTGATACGTTTATTCTCAATTATGTAAGCAGTGAATGGCTGTTACCTCTAAATTGCTTAACGACTAGTTACAGGGTAAGAATTTAAATAGAAAAGCTATTTTGTCTTGCATCATTAGGTAATAATATTATACAGAGGAATAATTGTTCCAAAAAGGACAGCTAATTAGACCTCTACCTACCAAAGAGCAAGTATCAATCTAAAGTATACTTCTTATATTTGTAACAAGATAGTTGCAACAACTTCAGTCACTTTATGGCTGTTAGAAAGCCTGTTTCATGCTGAACAGTGACAATGCAGAAAGATTTCATGTTTTCTAGTCAAAAGCTGTAGTCTTCTGCCTCTTACGCTGACCATGTTATAGTGCAGTTCTCACTTTAATCAGTACAGAGAAATGTGCAAATGCAATTTAATAGCTAGCTAGAACAGAAGAATGCACCATATAGTAAAGCTAACCAGAAAAAGAAATTAATCTGATTTCTTCTTTTTATTTTTTTTCCTCCCCCTCATGAAATTCTGCATATCAATATTGTATATAACTTTATGAAATTTCCAGTGGTTTGGAACAAAACATTTTTATACTGACTGGGTGGCAAATCAGGAAAAGAGAGCCAAGAGGTGCACCGAGCCCAACAGCTAAATAAGCAGGCAGTTAGGGGGCCCATTGCTAGCCTGACAGCCATGCAACAAAGTAGCGCCAGGCTAAACAGCTGGCAGAACAGCTAAGCGGCTGACTGGCCAATAAATGATACAAGCAGTTTGCTTCTTCGGCTTTAAATAAAGATTTCACTGGAATGACAATTTCTATAGATCTTACTGACTGTCATTTCATATCACAAATACCAGTTCGATATTAGAACTATTTGGTAATAAAATAATTAATGAGAACAGTTCATTGGCATAACAATTAGTCTTTCCCCTATTAACACAAACAAAGAAGGCCGCTCTGCTTAGACAAATGATGAGTGTGGATCTTCAAATCTGGTATCTCTCTCTGCCAGATGCTGTGTACCACTAAAATGCAGATTCATGGGGGAACTTGGCTGTCAAAAAAGCATAAATAATCTTGCAAGAGAGTTGGAGAGCTGAGGTTTCCATTTTATGTCTTCTGCCTACACTCTAACCTTTGCAGGCTAGAACAGTTTTCATTTTCCTTCTGACTTGATAAATAATTTGATCCTTTTGCAGAATGGCACATTAGTAACATGAATGGTGGAGAGTGCACATAAATGAATACAGATATTTTTATCAAAACTGCCTCTATGCCTCTATGCATGTGCCGAGAATGATGAACTTGAGTGACATTTTTGGATTCTTAAACCTTTGTCTGAAACAAGGATTAAACTGATATATTCAGTTTCTTGGATAAGTGCTGTAACTTCTTAATTAGCAATATTTATTTAAAAATATCAAGAGACACCATAAGTAGTGTTTCTGATTATGTTTTGCATACTTTTTATTAGGGATAGTATAACTGGCTTGAGCATGTCACAGGACTACGCAGAATACCTAGACTTTACATACCAAATGGTATGAGACCATTCTTCCTTGGAGTGGTGTATTTACAGGCTCATGCAGAAATGACTGGCAATTCTGTATGGCAGAGGTTATGCGGAGGACACCAAAAAGATGTACTAATACAAGAACTATTACTAACTAACTAATACAATACTAACTAAAACTAATAAAATAACTTCCTTATTCATAAACCCAGCATGAGTTTATGAAAGGCAGGTCCTGCTTGACTAACCTGATCTCCGTCTATGACAAGGTGACCTGAGTAATGGATGAGGGAAGGGCTGTGATGAGGGAAGGGCTGTGGATGTTGTCTACCTGGACCTTAATAAATCCCTTGACACCATTTCCCACATCATTCTCCCAGAAAAAACTGGCTGCACATGGCTTGGACCGGTGCACTGTTTGCTGAGTAAAAAACTGGCTGGATGGCTGAGCTCAAAGCATGGTGCTGAATGGAGTCACAACCAGCTGGCAACCAGTCACAAGTGGTGTTCCCCAGGGCTCAGTACCTGGACGTGTCCTGTTAAAATCTTTATCAGTGATCTGGATGAGAGGATTGAGTGTACCCTCAGGAATTTTGCAGATGACACCAAGCTGGGCAGGAGGGTTCATCTGCCTGAGGGTAGGAAGGCTCTACAGAGGTATTTGGGTAGGCTGGACCAATGGCTGAAGCCGGTTATATGAGATTCAACAAGGCCAAGTGCCAGGTCCTGCACTTAGGTCACAACAACCCCCTGCAATGCTACTGGCTTGGGGAAAGGTGCCTGGCAGAAAAGGACCTGGACATGTTGGTTGACAGCTGAATTGAATGTGAGCCAGCAGCATGCCCAGTGGCCAAGAAATCCAACATCATAGTGGCTTACTAGAACTAGTGTGGCCAGTAGGACTAGGGAAGTGATTGTCTCCATCTACTTGGCACTGTGAGGCTGCTTCTCAAATACTGTGTAAGTTCTGGGCCCTTCACTTCAAGAAGATATTGAGGTTCTGGAGTGTGTCCAGAGATGGGCAATGAAGCTGGTGAAGGGTCTAGAGCACAAGTCTTATGAGGAGCAGCTGAGGGAACTGGGTTTGTTTTGTCTAGAGAAAAGGAGACTCAGGGAGGACCTTATTGCTCTCTGCAGCTCCCTGACAGGAGGCTGTAGGCAGGTGGGGGTCAATCTCTTCTCCCAGATAACAAGTGACAAGGCAAGGGGAGATGGCCTTAAGTTGTGCCAGGGGAGGTTTAGATTAAATAGTAGGAAAAAGATTCTTCACCAAAAGGGTGTCAAGCATTGGAACAGGCTGCTCAGGGTGGTGGTGGAATCACCATCCTTGGAAGTGGTCAAAACCCACATATATGTGGTACTTAGGGACATGGTTTAGTAGTGGACTTGGCAGTCCTGGGTTAATAGTTGGACTTGATAATCTTAAAGGTCTTTTCCAACCTAAATGACTCTATGATTGACCACATAATTTTAGAAACTCATAGTACTTTTTTTTTTCTTTACATCAACATCCAAATTCCTTGAATCTAGGATTTTGAGTAAATTTCTTAAGCTTAAAATCGATTTTGTATTTTCTCCAACAGAAATAAGATCAGCTAGTGTGCTCTAGAGCAAGTATCTGAAGGCGCTGTAATAGCCTGTGATGACAGTCAAGCATATTGTCATTTTTCTTAGTTCCTGAGGGAGAGGGTGCTAGCACCGTTTCAGAAACTTGGAAAGTGGTCTGAAAAATATTCTGGTTTCAGATAGCATGCTTGGGAAAAGATGGAAAGAAAGCTGCCTCTAAGCTTACTCTTTCAGAAGTCTTCCTCACAAAAGAAAACCTACACAAGACTATTAGTTATTTATTTAAGGTGTTTAGGTGGTGGTTGTCCCCCCACCTCCACGCCCCACCCCCCACCTCCACCCCCCCACACCTTTAAAATAGTTTCTGAATTGCTTGCTTTATTAATACAGCTGACTCTAAATATGCCTTGATCATTGTCTCCAACAACACTATACCAACTGAAAATCTGGAAGTGAAGCTAGGCACATTCCTTAGGGCTGAACCCAAAAGATTTTTGCTTTATCTTTAGAATGGAAGCATTTTTTTTCAGTGTTATGAAGGTCACTTCCCCATTCCCCTCTGGCAAAATTCAGAGGTAAGGCTATAATAATGTGGGGAAATCAGAACTACTTCCTGATCTTGGAATCATGTACACACTAGTGAAATAACGTAAAAAGTGAAAAGGAGTGTAGAGTACAGGATGAACAGGCCTTCCAAACTTTTAGGTAGGCAAGAGAACCTGTGGCATTTAGCATTCATTAATATTTTTCATACTGAGTTTTTAACTGTAGGCTTATGTCTCATCTGTCATCTAAAATGTAGGCAGAAAAAGCTATTCTGTTTGCCATAGTATTTTGAGAACAATTGTTGAGCACATCAGAAATACTACCATAAGATTGATATTTTGGTCAGTCCTGCATAAGAATTAAATAAGTTTGAATAAATGTCCTGAGTTTTGTCTTTGAAGGAATGATAAATTGATTGTAGAATAAGCTCATCACACCTTTCAGCATCTGCAAATGCACTTGTACTAGTCACCCACCAAATTATTTTCAAAGATATAAACCCACAGAAAACTGGACTTTCTGGTCATTGTAAAAGAAGGATCATAACACAAGGTTAAGAATAAAATCTAAAAGTCCAACTACAATCTCCAGCTAAATTTTGAATTGAAAATTTTGAAATCTATGGAATAAATAACCTGAATTTTCTTGGTGTGGTTTTCAAAGCTATCAAACATCTTATTCATTGTATCGTTTTTAATTAAACAGACTACTAAGAGAAAGACTTAATGAAAGCTCTAATATTTGTTTTGTACAGAAGAAGATTGTTCCATATGAACTATTTATTAATACATGCTAGTTTGTTTTATTGGCTTGTAGTCATCTCCTTCTCCAACCCTTCCTCCCCAGTTCTCAAATGCAAGTGTCATAGAAATTGAAGAAGGGGAGATTTGTACAGAAGCTTACTTCTTGGTTTACCTCAAGTCATAAAATGAAACAGAAATCTTTCCTTTTGAAGGAGCTAAGAATGGGTGTAGTGAGTAAGGGGATATTGTGCTTTAAAAATAAGCATGCTATAAATTTAAATAATGTGATCATATGTTAGAGGAACGACTGATACCAAATAGAACATGCACATTCCCTGGGCTGGATGTCCTAAGCAGAAATTAAGTTTAGGCTTTTGCACCTGAAAAAAACATTACTTTTCACAGCCTGAGCTGACCAGCTTATTAGCTCCAAGGCAGGACTAAGCTCAAATGTAAGCCTAGACACTGTATGAGAAGGAAAGAGCAAAAATTTCATCTCCAGAGAATTGCTATTACTTTCTTGAATTTACTGCTAATTTGCATTAGTATTTTGGCTAGCTGTTCTCTTGAATACTGCCATCACAATATGATTACAAACCTTGAAATCAACGTTAAGCCACAAAATAACTCTTGGGAAATGGTTTGAACTTCAGGTGGGCAAATGCTTTGTGGACAAGGGTATACACTGATGGCATTGCATAGAATAGCGGATGCCACCATTCTGTCTGCTTGAAGTTTTGCTCTATTACTGGTGATATCCCAAACACTTAATGCAATAAATTTATTTTCAGAAATACTGTTTAAACAAACTGAGATGTCTAATGAGAATATGCTGACACAATTTGAAGTGGAATAGAGTCAAAATATTTTATTTACATAGTGAAATACTTAATTTTGATTTATTTTTGTATTTTGAGTGTATCACATTTGTTAAATTCATATTCATCTAACTTTACTACACATATTTTCATAAGATGGCTGAAAAAACCCCACCACTTAACACTAAAATAAAAATGAAGTACTATTTCAGCACAAGGCACCATATAAAATTCTTCAGACCTTTTATTTGATAAGGAGTTTCAAATTGTCATTTTTCTTCTACCTGAAACAAGAGAAAATGACTTTTTGCAGAAAACTCAAAGCAAAAGTTTCAGCTGAATAAAGAGAAGTAGGGGAGGACTGTACATTCCAGAAGACTATGTGCAGCCATTCACCAGGCAATACTGATTTGATTTTAGTTGTAAAAAACAGAGCTCTGAACTTGTCGGTTTTTTTCTCACAACTTACTTTTAGTTGCCAGTCTACTAGGTGATTGAAGTTGCTTTCCATCTATGTGTATGAGTTTCTGTCTATAAAATGGAGATAACAGTATTGATGATGACATTATTGCGTTTTGCAAAGCCACTTCAAAGGTTAGCTAAAACGTCCTTTGTAAAAGCAAGGAATTTCTAGAACAGAATCCACTCATTCTCTCACTTGTGGATTGTGGATTGCCTGAATAGCTTTATGTCCTGTTTTGTTGGAGACATTTTTCCCTTCCCCGCCCTGCCCTGCCCTCCCCTCCCTTTGCCCTTGCCCTTCCCTCCCTTTGCCCTTGTCCTTGCCCCTGCCCTCCCCCTTCCCCTCCCCCTTCCCCTCTCCCTTCCCCTCCCCCTTCTCCTTTCCCTTCCCCTCCCCCTTCTCCTTTCCCTTCCCCATTCTTTCCCTTTCTTCCCCTTCCCCTTTCCCCTCCTCTTCCCCACCCCCCCTTTTTTTCCCAAAATAGCAGTGTCTGAACATAAAGCTGTATACTTGTTGGCTGCTATTTTATTCTAACTACACAAATAGCTCTGTTTAGCAATAAATAGAAGGACATAGATGAGTATGTTGACATCCTGAATGTGTGACTTATCTTTCTGGTTTTGCTGAGAAATATATCTTTATTTATTGGCATGATGGAAGATTGTTTATCTAAAGCTTATTCAGCTTCTTTGTAACTATAATGCCTCATTTAATGAAAAAGAGATAATTTCTAATCCAGACCTTCATAATGAGCAAGCCAAGACAAAAGACTACAGTGATTGGAGTAATGTCCTGATGTTAAACAACACACAGAAAAATAACAAAACATCTAGATAATTTTGTATAGTTGGTCTAGTGGCTCAGAGTTAATTTTCTTCATAGAAGTCCATACAATGCTGTGCTTTGGATTTGTGACTAAAGTAGAATTGACAACACACCAATGTTTTGGCTATTGCTAAGCAGTGCTTGCACAGCATCAAGGCTTTGTTGTTCCCCTCCCCACCCCCCCCACCCCGTCCCCACAGTGAGTAGGCTAGAGATAGACAAGATATTGGAAAGGGACAAAACATAAACAGCTGACCCAAACTGACCAAAAGAATATTCTATACTTTATATACGTATATCTTCACATTCAGCAACAAAAAATGACAAGAGGGGCTGAGGGGCAGGTAGCCATTGCTTGGAGACTGACTTGATTGATCTAATTGTAGGACATGGTTAATTATTGCCCTTGTAGCACTTCGTTTTGTTTTTCTTTTTTTTTTTTTTTTTTTTTTTTTTTCTTTTTTCACTTATTAAACTGACTTTTGAAGAGGCTTTATTTTGACTCAGGAGTTTTCTTGCTTTTGCTCTTCCTATTCACTGCCCTGTCCTGCTGTCAGGGGCGGGGTGGGGGGAGTGAGTGAGTAGCCCTGTGGTGCTTAGCTGATAGCTGGGATCAATCCACCACAATTCCCTACTCTTGTACTCTTAATAACTAATTTTCAGATTCACTGAAGTAATGGAGTATTTTTTATTTCTTTGAACCCTGGGTTTAGAAAAATACTCTTGGAAAATAGGTGCCTACATTATAGTTGTAGATGGTGGCCTGCATACCTTAAGCTTTCGTTTCATCTCTTTTATATGAAAGTAACAGGGTTCAGTGCTTTTCCTGGTGCCCTTGGCAGTGTTCTGGCTAACCTGTTCACTGACCTGGATAGACACAAACTTTTTATAGCCTGAGTGTCATGTGCTTGATCGTGATAGTGCTGTGCCTTACCAATAACGTGACTGTGTGGTTTCTGGACTAGCACTGATATGTATCCAACACTTGGTCATGCATAGTGGGCCATCTTGTCTGTTCACGCTTGTCACAGCACACCATTCATTGATAAATAAAAAGTCCCACAGAGGGCATGTCAATGAACATGTGTTTGAAAACAAAAGTTTTCCATACAAGACCTGATAATTTTTAATCTTTTAATAATAAAATTTATTTGTTTGTTTTAATTCAGGCTTTCTGGAATGAATATTCCTCCTCCAGTTATCAGCAACAAAAACTGGCTCAGACTACATTTTGTAACAGACAGCAATCACCGATACCGTGGATTTAGTGCTCACTACCAAGGTACATTTAAAGAAACATATCTTTTGTTGTGGTTGTTTTTGTTAGAAAAAAAAAGGTGCCTGAAGTTGTAGAGGAAATGGAAAGGGCCATTTAAAAAAAAAAAACCTCATAAAGGTATAGTTTGCATAAATGATAAATACAGCTGTGCAACCTGTTATATCAAATCACAGTATGTTAGAGTATGGGTAGTGTATTATATAGTATATCTAAATACAGTTATAAAAAAAATATACCAGATGTCTACTTCACTTTATACTGTGCAGGTACTTGGCTTTTAAAATGGTCCTAATACTCTGAAAGGTCTTGTGTAACTGATACAGAAATAACGTTATCGTTATAATA
The DNA here is from genome assembly GCF_015220075.1 of Falco rusticolus. Taxonomy (NCBI): domain Eukaryota; kingdom Metazoa; phylum Chordata; class Aves; order Falconiformes; family Falconidae; genus Falco; species Falco rusticolus. Next base: position 22,135,743 of record NC_051189.1, read on the forward strand.
TGTATTTGCCTCTGTGGTTCTATAAGTCATGCTTGTAAAACAGTGAGTAAGTTTCTATTTGCTAATGTAGCATTTAATCACTATTATCTCTTACTACTTATTTCTGAATGTACTATTAAGGGTTTAATTAACCTGTAAGATTCTTATTCACTGTTTTTATGAACAAGCATTATTTTGAGTAAGAGTGAAAGCATCTGAAGCATTAACTTGGGAATATCACCATTTGGAACGAGGTCATTCTGAAGATGAAGTGCTAATGAAAACTAACTTTGTTAGTGTAATGTAATACTGTCTGTTTTTTTCACAAGCATTACTGTAAATAGTATTTTTCAATATCTACAGCCTATCAATGGACCTTCAGGGAACAGTAACCCTTTTTGTGCTTTTCCATTTATCTAATAAAAAAAGAAACAAAAACCACGTCATTCCGAATGAGATTTAGTTCAGGAATTTCTTTTACAGTTCTCTGTAGGAAATTTAGCATAGGAGCATGGTTTTTTTCAGAATCTGATAATATTAATCAACTAATGTAAAAATTGCAATTATCAAAATACTAGGACTAACGTTTTAATGTAATTGTTCTTTTATAATAGTGAGCTTTTTACAACTCTGTGTGATTGACTCAGGTAACATATACTATGCAAGAGCAGAATAAATTTGATCAAATTCAGCAAGTATTGTATATCGGTGTCTGGACTTCCCAAGTTCATAGATGTTCTGGAATGTGTATTCTGAGTGAATTTAGGTAAAACGAGCCTTCCTACTGTAGCTCCAGGGCTGTTATAACTGTTTATGAAAAGTACTGACTGATTTTTTGCGTAGTAACCTTTATACCAAATTTGATAAACCATACTCTTTACCAGGGAATTGGTACCTTATGGGACTGCTAAAAGATATAAACTAGGAACTTTCTGTATTAGGTCCTACCACACAATTGAGAAACCATGTGATAACTGTTTTGGTTGTTTATGAGTAATAGTGTGGATTGTTGAGATGTTAATTTTGAACTATCAAGAAAAGGACAACAAAGTATGTCTCAGATTACACACCTGCTTGCATTCCTGATGAAAGTGTGAGGTAATAGGTAATGGAAGAGAACAGACTTGTTTTCTGCAGTTCACATAAGACATGTGAGTTGGTAGGTCTAGGAGATTTGAATATGCTGTGTATCTTCTATTCCTCTTTACCACCTAAAGGTTGTAATGATTTCATTATGGGTTTTTTATTGTTATATTAGTTTGCTTATTTGATTTTTAATGGTATATTGCTAAATGTATGTTAAAGTGAACTCTACACTAAGTTGTGAAATGCTGTGGTAGTCTACCATGCTTAAAATGAAGAAAATACCTTTTTACAGCTCTTTGGGGGGGGGGGAATGTAGACAATAAATAATTTCAGCATGTAAAAACATTAATTGTGCATACTCAAGCAAATATGATCAGTAAAAATTAACCTTGATAGTAGAAAACAGAAAAATGTATTGTCAGGTAATAGGGAGGAGTGGTTTCTGTGTTGATGGTAGGCAAAAGGAGAGCATGTGAGGAAATTAAATAAACATTTCAAGAGTATTTCATATATTTAGAAAAAAAATAAAAGTGTGTAGCACAAAATACTTTAATTTGTTAAGACATGAAACCTTTATTTTTTCGGTTATAGACAACCCTAAGCTGTTTTTAAAAGACGATTTTCAAACAATAATTTTACTGGTGTGCTGATATGAGTTGTCACAAAAGCAGGTAACTGATAAAAATAAAAAAAATGTATTCCATAGAGCCATGTAGTATAGGTGCACGTACTTGTTTTTCTTTTCAATAATTTATTTCTGCATCACTTTTCAGACACCCTGTCTGTTAATTCTTTCAATAGCCTGTATTATCTATCACAGTACTACACTGTAATAACTGCTGTAAAAAATTCCTCTTTCCCCTGCATAATTACCATAGCTATGACTGTAACCTCTTTCTGACATCCTTCCTTGAAACTTAATCTTTCCTACATAGTACCACTATAACCAGAATTAGTTATTTCTTACCACTTCACCTAGTTTAATTTTCTTTATTCTAATTGCATCTTTTGAAAGAGTCAGACTCCAAATTCTGAACTTCAGAACACTGTAATTCTTAGTGCATCACTGCTTGGTATTTCAGTACTCTTTTCACTTGATTGCTCCCTTGGCTTGCTGATTTTGTTTGCACAACTGCACATTTTGTGCTAGTATGTTTGGGTAGTGGCTCGACCCAGCATAGCAGCAAAGCACCCCTTAGCCACTCACTCACTCCACACCCACACTGGAACAGGGCAGAAAATAGGAAGAACAAGAGTGAGAAAACTCATAGGTTGAAATGAGGATGGGGAAAATCACTTGTCAACTACTGTCCTGGGCAAACCAGCCTTAATATAAAACATTTAATTATTGATCTGAGTATCAGGAAAAAAAAAAGAAAAATAGTTTAAACAATTAGGAAAAACACCTTTCCTCTCACCTTTTGCAGGCTTAATTTTGTTACAGACACTTTTCCTTCCCCTTCCTCTATCTACATCACAGATTACACTTTGTCTCTTCAGTGACGTGATGGGCTGGGCAGTGCAGGAGGTTCAGGTCAGGTATAGGAGTTTCTTTCTGCTGCTCCTTGTTCCTCACTCTTTCCTTCTGCAGTTCCTTCCTTCTTATTCATTTCCTGTGCTCTGATGTTCTTTGACCATGGGCCACAGTCTCTTAGGAGAAGAACCCACTCCAGTTGGAGTCCTGTCCTGTTGAGTGTGTTACCAGCACTGGAATGGAGCACTCCTGCTCTGGCCTTGTTCCTTTCTCTCAGTGTTTATTGCCTTATCTTAAATACATTTTCACAGAGATGCCACAAATTCTGCTGATGGGCTCAGCTGTGTCCCATGGTGGATACATTGTGGAGCCAGGTGGAACCAGCTGTGACCAACATCAGACAGGTCCTCACCTCCTGTCACAGAAGTCACATTTGCAGCCCTCCTCCTCCACTAGCAAACCCCTGCTATTAATACTAATTACAATAAAAATTGTTGGTTGTTTTATTAAAAAAAAATACTAAATAAACACATTCTATGGATACTTTTTAGGTGGGATACGAAATAACCAAATCTTACTACCTTCTTTTTTGCAAGACAGGCTCACATGGCCTAGCTTAAGCGTAATATGTAAAGCTACTGTAGCCTAGACATTTGAAAAGACCGAGTGATGCAATGCGAAGTCTTAAAATCTAGATGCATTAAAAAACAAAACAAAACAATCACCAAAAGAAAACCTAGGGTATTACATAATCTTTCATAAACCTCCTTTTAATTTCATTAAACATATTTTGCCTAATTTCTTGTTTAAGGCCTTGCAAATACCTGTGAAAATGTTTAAATTGGTTTTACAGAACAAATGAAATTTACTGAGGCACATGAAACTATGGGAAACTCTGAGCGTCATAAAAATACATTGTCATGCAGGTTGTGTGTATTAATTTCTTTTAATAGGCATTTTCATTCAGAAAAGATATTGAATTATGTAATATTTAGAAGATCTTGGTAAATGATAAATCAAAGTGATATATGTCAATTAGAAGAGTACCCAACTTGTGGTGTCATAACCAAGACATTCTTGCTCTTCCTTGTCTGATCACTCGTCTTTCAGCACTTGGTTCTATTCACTAAGTTATTTGTCTCAATGTTTTCTGTCCTTATTGCTTTGTTAAAACTCCTTTTGGGTACAGAACTGTTGGATGAAGTAGAACTAAAGCTTCTCTGGATCTTCCTGAAGCTGCTGCTTCAGTGTTTCTTGGCACTGGCAATCCTTTTGCTGTTTCTAAATTTAGTTGTGATTTTTTACTCCATCCATTTGCAGTTCCTGTAAAAGCTCCTTTTGCTTGCTGCTTTCTGTTGGCTACTCTTTGCACTCCATCACTTATGTATGAATCCATAATATTATCTAAATGGACAGAAGGGATTATGTTGGCTTCACAGCTGCCAGTCTTACAAGCTGGCATACACAAATTTCAATATTCTTTGTGTCAAGCATACCCAGACTCTGAAAAGGCTTTTGGAAAAGAATTCTTCATTTTCTGATAGTTAAACATGGCTTTAAGTATCCATAACTTTGCTATCTTTTGAGATAGCATCCTTTCTCTCTCTCTCTCTCTCCCTCCCTCCTCGTTTAAAGCTCTGGAAGGTTTCAGTAGTAGACCTACAGCTGCTACTTATTTAACTTGTGAAATCCATTTCTTAACTTCTTTTGCTTCCTTTCCTCTTTCACTTTCCCCTAAGCCATGTAAAAGCTTCTGTTATGAAAAAAATAGTATCAAATATACCAATTGAATGCACAATTGCATCTGCCTTCCATTAAGAATCTTTGTTTATAGGAAAATACAGATGACGAGATGAAATATATCTATGAGCTTTTCAGAACAGAATAAAATTTAGCTATCATACTCATGTTGAAAAGCATGCAAATGGTTACTCTGCTTAGTACCTGACAGCCAACTATGTAGATCTGAAGTTGGATAAATGCCAGCACTTTTAATGAGTGATGCACTATGGAGAAAACAGATGTTGAAAAGTTTTCTTTTTCTCTGCTTGGTTTTCCATTGTTCTTTTTCTTTCTGGCATTTTATATATGAACAGAAATGTATCTTCATTCAGAAGTAATTTAAGCGGTTAGGCTTTTCTTAGGGTTTTTTTGTTGGTTTTTCTTTGAGAGAGAATTTGAAGCATTTGGCAATCAGGTAAAGAACAAAAGTTAGTAGTACTAAGCTGCCTCAGAACATCACAGCTAGAGTTGCCAGAAGGGGAAAACTGTCTTTATCACTCTTTTTCAGAACATCTAAGAATTTAAACAGAATTTGTCATACATTCTTCATCTCAAAAGCTGTTGTAACAAACAGTATACAGTACTACTGCCGGAAACCCCAGCAGTCATAATGAAGTCTTAGGTGAGTTTCAGGTCAAAGACACCAAAGTGTAGATTGTATTGTACTGTAAGCTATAGGTTTAGAAACCTGTAGGTATCTAAATATCCATGAAATTTGGGGATCTGTGGGACATTGTTCGGTTGTACATGAATATATACATATGTGTATGTATATAAGTGCACTGATGTAAGAAATCACTGAGGGTATCCAAGATACTTTCATGTCAGTGGCAGGAGTATAGAGACTCTTCTGCCCAACAAACCAAGGTGTTGCAAACCAGTATGTTACAGAGCAATGAAACTGCACCAACACAAACTATGTATGGGCAGCTGAATCTTCCCCATACCTAGCTAATCCTGTCAGTGCAGGTTGCGGTGTGTTTCAGCTGACAGCATGGTAGGGAATGGGTAGAGGTGCTCTAGAATAAGTGAGACATCTGCCTGGTGTGGGCAAATTAGAATTTACAGAAGACCATGTGCTGTGGTTTAACCTGGCAGGCAGCTAAACACCACATAGCCGTTCACTCCCCAGACAGCAGGATAGGGGAGAGAACTGGAAAAAGGGTAAAACTCGTGGGTTGAGATAGGGTGTTTAATAGGACAGAAAAGGAAGGGAAAATAATAATAATGATAAAAGAATATGCAAAATAAGTTACACACAGTGCAGTTGCTCACCACTCACTGACCAATGCCCAACCAGTCCCCAAGCAGCAGGCTGCCACCCCCTGGCTAACTTCTACCAGTTTTACTGTTCAGCATGTTGAGATGTGGTATGGAATATCCCTTTGGCCAGTTTGGGTCAGCTCTCCTGGCTGTGTCTCCTCCCAGCTCCTTGTACACCCCTAGTCTCCCTGCTGGCAGGTCAGCATGAGAAGCTGAAAAGTCCTTGACATAGTGTGAGCACTGTACAGCAACAACTAAAACATCAGTGCGTTATCAATGCTATTCTCATCCTAAATCCAAAACACAGTACTATACCAGCTACTAGGAAGAAAATTAACTTTATTCCAGCTGAAACCAGGACACCGTGCCATTCTGGGAAAGAAACTAGAATCCAAGGAAGAACACCTAAAATAGCAAGAAACAGCATATAGACAGCTGTAATGTCCTTCCCAAGGGGTGTACTTTAAGATGAATTAAACCACAACATTCCACTGACTACACTTAGTAGATTTCCATTTATTATAACAGTTTATAGACCTAGTGCAACTACAGACAGGCAGAAGTAGGTGTCTTAATCTCAGGTTGAATCTCACATAATGTGACTACTCAATTACTGAAATGGGCTTTTACTACTAGGCATGCTCAGGGGCTTGAGATTCCCTGGGAGAAATTAAGGTGCTGCATCACTTGAGTTACATCTGTGGAAGTCAGATAGTTTTTAAATAAGGGCTGTGTCTGCTTCTGCTTAATGTAAGTAAGTTGCTGGTTTCGTTGATAACTTATTCAACAGATTATGGATTTATGAGGTTTTTTTGACAGATACTTAATTCTTAGAATTGTAAGTCTGTGATTGCTCAGACCCTGAACTCCTATTGTCAAAACAGCCTGGATGGCTTCCTGATTTTGCAGTGGATAGAGGAAAAAGGAACTCTTCTCTTCACAGAATGAAAAGAAATTACCAGAGCTTCTGAGTGGATTATTTTTATTTTTATTTTGTCTACAGGCATAACAAGAACTTACATTACATACATTGTCACACAAGTAAATGTTTTTAGTAGATTTTCACACTCATGGGTCTTTTAGCTCTGCTTCATCTTATACTGAACTATACTTTCTGAACAGATCTTTCACCTTTGCATTCTTGAGATGTCTTTAATTCAATATACACCCACACAATGACAGTGCACAGAAATACATTGATTTTACTGTAGTCAAGTGAGAAAGGAGAAAAAAATGCTGCATTTTGTTGACCCTCCCCCATTTTAAAATAAGTATTTTTAAAATTCTCCAAATTATAGGTTTTAATAACACCAATGTTGGCGGTTAGTTAAATTAGTTCTGATACTGTATACAGATCCGGAAAGATCTGTATCTAAAATTTTAATTCCCTTCTTTCTACTTCAATTGAGATCATCAGTCATTAAAAAAAGTCAATAGAACTAATGTTAAATATGAAAACATGGTAGTCTGTGCTAATGTCTAAATTGATGGGTTGTAAATTAATTCTGAAATAAATGTTAAGTGATGCAGTAAAGAGTACTTCCCATTTTTTAATGATTTAACAGATGTTTCTTAATTTCATGCTTATCCTAAAGGAAAATCTCTAATGTTTTAGGTGCATTCAAACATTTTAATATCTTTCTGTTTCATTTACTATTCTACACACTTCTGTTCTTTGTTTACAAAGGAGCAAAGGATGTTTTATGTACGACTGACTGTAATTCCATCTCTTCTGTAGAAAGAAAAAAATGTACTGAATTACATTTTATTTCAATCTAAGTAATACTTAGAAAGAAAATATTTTCCTCACTCAAGTCAAATTTTGTTGGAAGGCCAGGAATTTATAAATTGAAATGAAAATCAACTTTTCAAACAAGATTAAAAAAATCCAGGAAAATGGGATGTTCAAACTGCAAAATCAATAGGTAATGTGAACAGTCCTAGTTTATGGAAAGGAAAAAATATATTTAAAGATCTGTGTGGTTTTAGTGAACCAATTCATATGTATATATGTGAAGATATAAATAAGTATTTATATAAAAATAAACATAATATCTATAATTATATATACATTTAAATATAATTATGAATATATAAAGTATATATTTAAATTAATCACCAAAGGAAACCAACTAAAATTCAAGAAAAAAACTCCATTAAAATAAATATTCCCTGGTCATGGAACTCTTCTGATAATAGTACATGAAGTGTAGAGTTTATAGGACCTTCAAAATACTTCATTTTGATAAGGACAAAACGTGAATAGATTAACCTGTGTATCTGTATGGTTCATGGCCATCAAACAGTGTAATATATTGCACTGATGACCTGTTCATGTCAAGATGAGAAAAAACTGAGGGAAAAACCTGGGATAAAACACTTGAGTACATTCAGAATATTTAGTGTATTGAGATAAACTGTTGGAACACTTGGTTTCCCTTTGAGAAATACTGACATTCAAATCCTCCCATAATATTCCTGGGCTTTTTCATTAAATGACTTATTTTTTTCTGTAGTGAAAATTATTTCACTATAATAAAAAAGATAAGCCCATCTAGTTAGTATTTTAATAGCTTTGACCATTAGAAAGTTTACTGGACACCCAAGGAAACAAATCTGAAGTGGTCTCACTTTGGAAAACACATTTTAAATATTAAACTGAACACTGTCAGTGACATCAGATGTATTAGAATTATTTCTGCTGGATGATTTACTCCCATTTCCTTCCATCCCTCCTCCCTCACTGTGCAGTTTCAACTTTTTTTTAGTTCTAGGAGGTAATTTTTGATCTTGGAGGGTTTTTTTTTTTTTTTTGTACCATTAGGGGATAGCCACACAAAGAAAGAGATCATTTTGAAAAGAAAACAGACAGATGTAGAGAACTAGATAATGAGGTAACAATGTAGGATTTTGTTGTGTCTTGTCTTACTTCACATTCGTTTCCTATGTACTTTCTAATCACAGTGTATAAACTATTATGTAGAATTATCTGTTCTCTCTGTTTCTTCTTTTTGGCCTAAAGGCAGAGCTATTTGTTTAGTAGCTTTATAACACTTGCACTTTTGGTCAAAATAATAGGTAGAGTAGTTATTTAGATTTAAATTTAGTTGTATGAACTGGATAGCTATGTGTTGAGGCATACATTATGTAAAATATAGTTGTGCTTTTTTAAATGTTTCTCCCTCCTTTATTGTTTGTGAAGACTAATCACACGGTATGCATGAAGATTGAGTAATATGCTCAGTAATCTCCTGCCTAAAGATAGGAAAGTTATTCTTTCTCCAATAGAAAAAAAGTAGATCCAAAATTCTGCTCTGGAATATGAATATGGAAGTGACCCATGGAATATGTTATGTCAAAGTTATTTCTTAGTGTTAAATAAAATACTATAGTTTTCGCTCATCCCCAGTATAGGTAAAGTTGAGGACTTTTGGCTTTACTCTTCAGAACTAAGTCTAAGATTATCAAATTCCAGAAGTAAAAGTACCTTTGGCAGAGTACCCCTGGAACTCTTTAGTAAAGAAGGAGTCAAATCTATTCAATGAATAATGTTTTAATGAATTCAACTCCATGTAAGGAGTGAAAGAATTTTCTGAACTACCTTTTCAATTTGCAGCTGTATTTTCTGCAACTTGGTTCCAGTCACTGGATCTTTTTTGTACTTTAAAATATGGGCTGCTTTGCTTGTGTACTGTGTACTTCAGTAGCAGTACCAGAAAGCTGAAAGAATGTAACAGTTTTTTCCCATTCATAGGCATCTGGAAATTAATTAAACATGTCCCTCCATTTAAAAAAGAGTTTTCACTGAAATGCACTTGAGGCAATAAGCCTTGCATACTAGTGAACATTGGTTTATGGAACTTTTTAATCTGAAAAATCACTAACTAGCACCAAAGAAATTATCAGTTATGTAATTCCTTTAGATCTTCATTATGTCAAATGTCAGTACTATTCATATTTGAAGGAGAACTTGATAAAAGCCCTCTGAGAATCATGTTGGTCATAACTTCTCTGTTTCTATGTCTGTTTGAAAGTTGCCAGAACAACAGTAGAATATCAGTGTGAAAACTAAAGTATTTGTAGCATCTCCTAAGAGTGATGTTGTGTTTTTCAAAATTTACTCGCTTGGTTTTGGAGATGTCTATATATTTTTTGGCTGAATGCTGTATCAATATTAACATTATTTTACCTTCTCAGAAAATTAAATTAACACAATTCACAGTTTTATGCATTTGCAGTTCAAGTGTTATTTTTGTCAGAAGACTCATATTAACATGACCCATGACTTTTCCTGTATGTCACCTACTTTTAGCTAGTTTACAAAGCTTTGTCCAAGAGTGATGAGAAGTTTAAATGTGAACTGAGGTATGGAGTTTGAGAACTGGGATTAGGAGAAAAAAAGAAAAAAAAAAAAAGGAAGGAGAAAAAGAAACATTGTATTGGGAACACCAAAAAAGTGAGCTGAGAATTCTTAATGGGAGGGAACATGTAGGAGGACAGAGAGTCAGGTAAAGTGATGAGGTTGGAGAGAGAAGTTTTGTGAGGAAAAGATTTAGGTGAGAAGACCGGCAATAATGAAATTGAACCTGAAGAGAATCTGTTGATTAATTATTATTTACTGCATAAGAAAATTTCTTGTATAATGCATAGCCTGGTTGGAATCTAGTCTGTGCTAGCTGAGAAAAATTGGCTTGAACAGGTATCCAGGACAAACCATGGAAGGTGTAAGATGGTATGTGCAGAGAGAAGTGACAAAATATTGTTCTGTCAGTGTCCTCACACTCCACTCTACAGCTGTGAATATGTTCCTTCCTGCCATGAAACAGCTGAAACCTACCAGAAAAACTTGGGTCAACAAGGCACTTTTTTTGCCCAGTATAGAGCAGACTGGTGTTAGGATCTCTTAAAAATAGTGTCACGCAGAGTTGGCTATAATTATTTTCTGTTATCATTTTGAAGAAGTTAAAAGGTAATTTGTGGATGACATGCAAAATTTAACTTACCCTAAGCAGTAGCTTAGGGATCATAAGATCATAGGATAACTCAGGTTGGAAGGGAACCTCCTACTCAAAAGAAGTTGGATGTTGAGATAAAGTCAGGTTACTCAGGGATTTAGCCAGTCCTATCTTGAAAGTCCAAGGATGGAGACTGTGTAATGTTTCTAGGCAATCTGTTCACAGCTTGACTGTTGTCACAGGGTAAAAATTTCTCCTTATACCTGCTCAGAATTTCTGATTTCAACTTACACCCTTTCCTTTTGTCCTCCCACTACATATGTATTGGAAGGCTCCTTTAGGTCCCCCTGAAGCAATCTTTTCTGAACTGAACAGGTCCAGCTTCCTCAGCCTCTCCACAAAGAGCAAGTGCTCCAGCCCCAACCATCTTGGGGATCATCTGCCAGACTCACTTCCATTTATCAATTTCTTCCCAAGGCCCCTTCTTTTTGCTGAGCCTCAAACTGGACATGGAACAAAGTGCTAAATAGCGGTGGGAATAAACTCTTCCATCAGTGTATCAGCCATGCTTCTGTTAATACAGTACAGGGTGCTGTTTGCCAGGGCACACTGCTGGCTCACATTCATGTTGCTGTCCACCAGGACCCACATGGCCTTTTCAGCACAGCAGCTCCCCAACCAGTCAGACCCCAGTCTTTCCTGTTGCCAGGGGTTGAGTTTGCTCTTGTTTAATTTTATAAGATTGCTGTTGGCCCATTCCTCCTTCCTCTCTTAGGTCCCTCTGGATGGCAAGCCTGCTTTCAAACATATTGTCTATTACCCCCAGTTTGGTATTGCCTGAAAACCTAAAGACAGTCCTCTCCATAGCCTCCTTTTGGTCATTAATGAATATATTAAACAAGACAGGTCACAGGGTAAAGTCCTACAGCACTCCACTTGTTACATCCTCCAAGAGTACAGCTCACTAACCACAAACTTGTGACCCTTACTATCTAACCAGTATCTGTGCTCTGCTACTTGCCTTCCTCACTCCCCTCAGGGTCCTGAATTCATTTCATGGCAACTGCAGCCGTGGCTACTACTGATTACCACATCTCCAACCAGCTCTTCCTTGTTAATGAGTAACAGTTCCAGCTGTGCATCACCCCTGGTTGGCCCATGCAGTATGAGTATCAAGTAGTTTTCCCTGAAATCTCCCAAAAACCCCTTACCACATTCTCACCACATCTCAGTTACTCCAATGATGTCACCATTCAGTGATGTCATGTAGAGCTCCAATTCCTTCCTCTTCTGTCCCAGACTGACTGCATGTGTATATGTAAACTTGAGACAGGGGTCTCTTCACCCTATTTATCATTCTCAAAATCTTTCAAATTCCTCTATATCTTTCATTTCCTTTCTACTTTTTTCCAGCACTATGACACTTAAATATGGATCGTTATCACGCTTTCCATCATTCTTAGTGTAAACCTCTCATCAGCAGGTTGGCCAGAGTGTTGGCAAAGATGTTCTTGCTACACTTTATCAGGGGCACCTTTACTACTTCAAGTAACAGCTGACTGTAGTCACTTTGTTTAGGTAGTGGCTTATTCTAGCAACACATGCTATTTGGACCACTGCTTCCTAAAACATTACTGTGTCAATCAATTTATCTTTAAGTGACTGGGGTCTCAGAGTTACAGTCGTGTAGCATTCCTGCTGCACTTATGGGGAGTTCAAAGACCTTAGCTTATGTTGCTTCTTTATAAGTCTCTGCATAGCAAGCACTGCAAAGTTTCTTAATTTGCAAATACAGTGATGAGATCTGTTGATTATTACTATTGTCAGCAAGCTCTTATGTTCTAAGGCAGTCAGTATACTAAAAGCACTACAAGTCCTCAGGTCCATACTTAAAAGTGCTTAAAAAAAAGCACTCCTTAGTGCTTTTTAAACTAAATATTAGGAAAATAGTAGAGGACAAAACAGGAGACATGCTGCTGTATAAGCTGACCTTCACCTTGACTCCTGTTGTTGCTTTGGCCTCTCGGCATTTCAGAATAATGTAACAAAGTTCAAGAAAGTTCAGAGAAAGATAGCAAAGATCATCAAACAGATGGGTTAAGTTTCCAGCTGAAAAGTGATTGACTAGTGTAGGACCCTGCAGCTTGGAAAGTAAAAGCTATGTGGGAGGAGGGAAGGTACACAGATTGGAAAGTCACATATCACAGGGATAGTACTGGAAGTAGTTATGTCCGTTTTTGATGCCAAGACTGAGGTGCATACCAATGAAGTGACTTGCCCAAAGTTACCCAGAAAGTTGCAGGTGGAATAGGGCACTGGGTCTTTTGACCCCCAGTACAGGATGCTGAAAACTAGGCAACTCTTCCATTTTTCATAGAGCTAGAAGAATTGCTTGGTAATGTTGTTTTATTTTATAGTACTGCCTTGGCACACTAGGATATGTACAAATACTTAGGAAGAGAAACCTTGACTTGAAGGACATATATTCACACGAAATAAAGCTGACACAAATAGAAAAGGGAGCAGGAATACTGACTTTCTGAAAGGAAAAGAAACTGCTTTTTCTTTTCTCCTTCACCTGTGACTCCTTTCTCTTCTCTTCTTACTTAATAGTAAGCATAGGATTAAAAGCAATACCTTTTAATTCCTAATATATATGCCTAGTATATAGGTATAACAAATAGGCAAATAGTATATGTAGGTTTGTAGCTGGAGATAGAAGAAGGATTTCATTTGTATGCAGCCTGGTGCTGAGTAATTTGTCTTTTCATGAAAGAGATATAAAAGCCACATGTTTAAATCATAATTTCCTCTTGAAAGTTCAAAATCCTATATATGTTAAATTAATGATAAAAATATAAAATTATGGTCCTGAAGGAAATGTTGGTTCTAAGAGATTGACCTGCTGTTTTTTGAAGCCATATGAGCACACTGTTTTAACACTTAGAGCAAACCAGTCAGTAGTACCTAAGCTAAGAATCATTCAGCATCCCAATGACCTTAACAGGAATTTAGGAATATTAACCAAACTGCAAGAAATTAATCATTTTATCTTTTGTGGAGCTTATCACAATATTGTTTTTGAGGGTTTAATTGATATTTAAGTATCCTGTGGTCTTGTACAGAGGCAAAATGTTTCTTTTTGTACTAATTTTTGTACTCATCTTGTATTAGAATTAATGTGGTATGTTTGTTGTTGTGTTTTTTTTAACATTATTTTAAATTAGTTTCTTGGAGGACTGAATTAAACATTATACTTGCTGAAAATTCTCAATCACTGTTATGTAGTAACTTCTTACACATGAAAGAAGTTACTTTGGTACTCTGTAGAATCTTTCAGAGTCTCTTGCCTCTGCAAAGGTGATCATATTGCCATTTAATTTATGTAATGTAAACATCTAGCACTGATGGAAAAACTTCTGATGGTTTGACAGAAGCCAAATTCTACATAGAAGTAACTAGAACCTAATGAAAGACAAAGAACATGGTATGTGATAAACATCACATAGAACTTCAGTTTAAAGACTGAGCATTTCAGTAATTTTCAGTTCTATTTCAGAAGGTTTCTGATGTATTTCATAGTTACATATCTGAGAACACAAATATTTGTAACAGAAATTTTGTTCCTCAAAACAACCCAACAAAACTTCTTGCCAATCAAAAATGCTCACATAATTCCAGGAAAGAGATGTTTAATACAAATTGGTTTCCATTAGGATAAGTTTACATAAATCATTCGCAAATCATAGCACTATGTGAGTTAGTTTGTACAGGAAAAGATAATAAACTTGTTTTAGAGATGCCTTTTATAATTTTTGCTGGTATTAATCCTAGTAATACTTGAGTGATATTTACTTCAACTTGTTTCCCACTAAGGACCTTAAATTCTAAGAAATTATATATAGTGCAAAGAATGTTACATTCCTGTCTAGAAAAACAAAATCTTCCGCAGGTAAAAACACAGAAAAACTGTTATTTATATTTAGGATTTTATTTTTCCTCAGCAATATTAAGAATGGAACATTACTTATTTAAAAGGTATAGAGATAAATTAATGGAAATAAATAAAAATAGTGACAATCATCGCATCACCAATTTTATACCCCAGAAACCCATGAATTATTGCATAACCCAGTGAGGAGAAATTGGGAATTGCTGCATTTCACACAAGAGAAGGTTTATAGAATATTCATATTCTGGTATTTATGATGGTGCAAAGAGTATCTGATTCCCATACAGTGCCTCCTGCTTTCTTCTATTTCTTATTGTTTTAGTGGTGGACCTTAGAATGCTGAAAATTTAGTGTATGGACTTTGGTTTCAGGTATTTTCTTAGACTGTCTTTTTCCCATCTCAGTAACCTCAGTGGGATTCAGGGAGGAAAGCACACAGGAAACCTGATGTTTTACAGTACTTTCTTGTCAAATCTCTGATCCTGGCATTAATATCAGTATGCTGGAAATAAGGGAACATTCCATTTCTATTTTGAAGTTTTTTCATTTGAAAACTGTCATGACTCTGATAGAATGATTTTTAAAAACTTATTCTTTATATGCAGTATTCCTACATAATCTTTCCCTTTAAAGACAAAAACATAATTCAGAAGCAGCTTAAATTCAGTGCAGCTTCAGCCTTTAATTCATTGTTTTCTAGAATAATGAAATTATATGAAAAATTCTACAGTGTCTTTAAGTCTTTTTCTGCTCTATTGTTTGACACTATCTGCTATATGGGAAGCATCCCACAATATGTTATGACACATTACTATCAATGTCTGAGGTAAAGAGCTTGCACTACTTTCTGCATTTCAGCCCCCTGATTTTACAGGCTGCTATTTGTGCTTTTTGCAAGTAACCTACCCTAATATTAATCCTAATGTCTGGCTTTTGTTCCTTTTGTTGTCTGAAACCTGCATGCTAGTCCTGCTTACCAGGACCTCTTTGATTTTCTTCATGGTCTTAATGATATGAATGTGCCTTCTAACATAGCTAGCTTTTATCACAGAGGTAAAGAAACCGCTGAAAGTAGGCTCCCACAAAGTAAGAAGCCAGTTGTGCTTTTTGGCATAACTAGAAAAATTGGCAAATTCTGCAAAAAATACTGAATTTCCATTTTTGCATGGAAGAAAAGGCTTTGTGATTGAGTCCAGGAATCTTTATGACTTTGAGTTAGATAAAGGAGACATTTCAGATAATTTGAGGAAGCTGAACAGCTTGAAAGGGTATTTCACTGTCACTTAATAAATATTGATAACTTCATACAAATTGGATTTTTATTTTTTGGAGTATTCTTTAGAGTGAAAATTACACATGAGCTTAGAGATTTTTTCCCAGGGTCAGCTTTGACTTATTCTGGAAAAGAAACTGATCTGCTAACCTACAGAATTTATATCCAAGAATATGATTATCACAGAAGACAGTTAGACTTGGGAGTAGGATATTTTTATAAGGAAAGGGAAAAGGTGGAAAGAATGTGTAGAATATGTATTATTATAAATTTCTAGTTCAAACATGGACTTCCAAAAATATGTTTCCAATTCAAAGAATATAAGTTTTTAAGACACTTCAACAGATCAGTATTTTTAAAAATAAACAGAGATGTTGGTGTATATGTGTATAAAGTTCTGGTGAGAGGGAGTAATGAAGATGGAGCCAGACTATTATCAATAATGCCCAATGAAAGAATAAATGGTAATGGGCATATATTGAATTATGGGAAATTGCATTTAAGCAGAAGAAGACTTTTTACTCTAAATATGATTGAAAAATGGAACAGGTTGTGGCAGTCTCTGTCCCTGTAGAGACAGTGACTGGACACTATTCTGAGTAACCTGCTTTAGTTCACCCAGCTTTTAGCAGGTGGGGGTGGACTAGACAGTCTCTAGAGGTGCCTTCCAATGTCAAGTATTCTGTGAAAGTCTGAAGTGTTCAGATATGCTGAGCAACCAGTCATTTCAAAATTTGACCTCCTTAATTTCTATCAGCTAAGGAATGAATGTAAGAAGTATCCAAAGCCAGATGACATTTTCAAAAATCAAATTTCCATATTTTTTGACATGCCACTATATATTTCTCCTGTAGAAGACATCTCTTTGTGAGCATTTCTCTGTACAAAATAATACACTGCTGAGGAAGGATACCTGCAGTAACTGGAGTAGTTATTTTGGTTGTTGGTAAACGTATTGGCTATTGAAAAATAATTCTTTCATTACTATCATTGTGTTGTGATGCAAAATTGCCTGAAATGCTCGTTAAGGCAATACATATGTAACACTTTTACAAATAATTTTGAAATTTATTTTAATATGTAAGCATTTAGCTTAAGACATCTTGAAATCTTTGGCTAATGGATTGCTGAGGGAATCTCACAGAGAAGCTTTTCCTGAGGCAAACCTCTTGTTTAGCACTGGATGACCAGTTTATAGTTTAAAAGTTCACTTACTGCCCACTTCATGCTGACAGCATGTAATGTTCTGCAGGAATAGCTTTATCTCTCTAAAGTCTTAAGCGGATTTTTAATCAGTTTCTTACTGAAGAAACCTTCTTCCTTCCCAGAGAATTGTTTTCATCTCACTTCGGACTTGACCTTTCTTAAAAAAATATTATTTTTCAGCCTGTCCTGACCTTTTAGATAAAATCAGAAAATAAAAGATGGTACAGTTTCATTTACAAATCACAAAACTTTCCATTATAATAAACATTTACTCTGTTTAGAGATTAACTTCATTTATTTATTCTGAGTGAGAAATAACAGAAGAATAATACTTGTTAAATATAGTGCTTCACTTTGTTCATATGCGTTGTCTTTTACACAGTGATTGAGGCAATAATTGTTAGGGTGCAGCAAGGTCTGATGGCTCACTCAGGGTTGGTAGCTGGGGAGCACAGGGGATTGGGCGGGGGGGTGGGGGGTGGGGGGTGAGGGGGGCTGGCAGTGCAATGCAGTGCAGCCAGTGCTGGTCCCACTGCCCCCAGCCAGGGAGCAGGGCAGGCCAGGGAGCAGCTGGAGGGAGACCCAGCCCTGGGCATCATGCATCTCCATGGGAATGGGTATAGGCCAAGGCCAGGCAGAACATTAATTCCATGGCTGGGCAGGGCAGGGATATGGGCAGCTGGGGACCAGCACTGCTGAGGTATTGCTGGGAGAGGGATTGATGGCTCCAGGCTAGAGATCTTGGACCCATGGGTGTGGGTAGGGGGAAGCCCACAGGAGGCTGGGCAGTGTTTAGAGCCCCCAGAGTCCCAACAATGATTGAACAAGTACTTCAGTGGTATAAAATAAATTACACTTGGTATACAAAATTTAAAATATAAAATTAGTTGGATTGTGATGCACTTACATAGTATTATGTTAGACACAGAATCTTGTTATGACTAAAGGGAACACAATTTATATGGTTTAAAAAAAATTGTTATTCCAATTAAAGTTTTAACAGTCTAGTAGTCTAAATTATCTAATGTAGAAAACCCTCAATAATAATACACTTACAAAAGTTAAGAACTGCCTTCCTACTCTACACTATTTTTCTCTTGTCTTATTTTCACCCTTTTGACTGTGCCCCTGGGGTAGGGATTACAATTGATAGGATCCAAGGCTCTGTGTTGGAGCAAGTTTGATATTTGTGTTTGTGACAGGGTGGGGATGGGCTTCCTCTTCAGTCTTGGAGTTCAATTGTTTCTTTCTCTGTGTTTCTTAACACAGGCTGCATCTTTCTCATTATCCTTTACTAAAATCGGAAAGTTGCACGTTAGCCTCCCTCAGCCTTAGTAAGTATAAAGGGTGATTGCTTGTTGTGCAGTGGCTACATAGGTTTATCAGAGCTTTACTGTATGCAGTATTCTCACAACACAACATTCCCAAAATATAAACAGGTCAGGAAATATTCACTTGACCATTACAGATTATCAAAACTAGTGAATGCAACCTCAGGCCAAGGCAAGCCTGCATGGGGTCAAGACAAATCTGCGTTACTAATGGCAGAAATATACTTACTAGGCTACACTCTTCAGAATTTCAGTATTCTCTGTTAATTTTGCTAGACATAGGCTGGAGACATAGGCAGAGTAAATAGTGCAAAATATGTTCTGAAGTAATAAGATTTTTAGTCTTTCCTATGTAATGAACATTTACAGACTGACTGTAAACTGGCAAGATACCTTTTCCACAAGCTTGTCTTTGCCATTTGCCTAGTAAATGAACAGCCTTTCTAAGAACTACACATTATTTCTAACAAGTACTAGTCTGTTTAAAAAACAGAGAAAAAAATCATTAGGTCTTAAAATTATCTTCTCTTTAGTGAAGATTAATATATTGAATAATTTGAGTCTTAAATTACTTTAGTAAACTGTTTCTGCCAAATAGCTCCTTGATGCCTAACACTGGATCTAGAGTAGAAAATTTGGTCATTTAGCCTGCTTAGGGGAAAGATTAGTTACTTGATCTAGACACTTCAGAGCAATGATACAAAGACTTTTTGATATGAAGAGCAAATGAAAGATGATTATTACAGTTTTTCTCATTCATTATTTTTTCACATATCTGAACTTCATTGAAAAAAAAAATAGTGTCAAAGTCATATCAATATGTAGTTCATCAATATGTAGTACCTCAATATGTATTGATCTGTCTGGATCTGTGTATTTGATTTATGCATGTTAGTTTACTTGCTTATTGCACTCAACAGATATTAGGCAACTAATACTAATATCCCTCTGGCAGTAAAAGAAAATTGTGAATTTCATTTTGTTGATAAGAAATGAGAGTACTACAATATAATAGCATGTCCAAGTTGACACAAGAAACAGAATTAGACTTTGGAACCTTTAAATTTAAAACTTATGGAAACTCCGATTAAATGTCCATGATATATATCTTCACATCAAAGTATTGTTTGAAAACGTACATACAAGATTTTACAATAGTTTCTATGATAGTTTTTAACTTGCTCTAACTTCCTCCCCCGCCCCTTTTTTTTAAGGCTAGTTATAGCACGCATACCAACAACAAATTAAAATTGTAATATTTTCCCTGTTATTTCTTGATTCCTCTGCTTAAAATCTTGGAAGAGGATGCTTTCCAAAACTGCTCAAAATCCAGTTATTAAAATCCCATTTATGAACAAGTGGAGGAGCAGCAGGTTCTGTTCTGGTATATGGTCCAAGCTAAGCACAGTGGGCTGTATTTTGCACTGCAGAATGTATAAAATGCATTCACTTTCCTTTTGTCCTAAGTAGTTTCTGGTACAGAAATGTATCTTTTTCTTACATGGTTGCTATATACATTGCTATGTACATAGTCTGTAGAGTAATTATTCTTGAAGATTTGCGTACTTGATGTTATCCTATCCTTTAAAAGGGTAAATAAATCTTTCTGTTGCTCTGTGTTTCACAAGAACAAATTACAAAGACAGTAAGTATATAAGATAATGTTGGCAAGGCTTTTTAGTTTGCAAATACAACAAAGAGATTATTTTTAAGATGACTACTCTTAAATAAGGCCAATAGATGTGAATACTTTGCACTCCCAGCATTTTATCATTAAATTCATAGATTCCCATAATATTGTTGAGAGTCATGAAGAATTTATGAATTTTTTTTTATGATTATGGTGGATTTCACAGATTTATTTTGCATTGGTGTGCACCTCTTTTTGAGAAGAAAGCAAAGTATGACTATATCTATGCAACAAATGATCATATGAAAGTAATTTTTTTGTATTTCAAATCAGTGCTTTTTTTACATTTACATTGGTGTTAAAGTTTGGGTTTGTTTGTTTGTTTGTTTTTTTCTTTTTCTTTAAAGTAATAGAACTTCCAAAAAGTATTTTCTTACTGAAGTTAAACCAACTGAAAGAGCAGTATCCATATGTGGGCTGTTGTTGGTAATTTTTGTACTGTTTTTCTATTAAACAAACATATTTAATTATTTCGATAGATGTCCATAAAAGAAAAAGTGGTAGTTCTCTGTCTATGTCCTGTGTTTAGTGGAGGGGTGATAAATCTTGTTAAGGTGTTCAGCATTTCTATATTATCAAAACCTAGAAGGTTGATTTTGTCTGGATAGAAATTCAGATTTTCAAATGTAATCAGTTTGATTAAATTATGAGACATAAATTTACGGTATTTTCAGTATCTACTTAAAAAAATTCAGGTGATGGTACATTCACTGAAAGAAGCATATGGAAAATTCATAGAGACATGCATTTTTATGTACTGAAGGATGGCAAATGTCTTTATGTCCTTCATCCCGGAAAAATTCTGGTTGATGCTTAATTGTTTCTTTCAGATTGTTCTGGTATATGTCTTACTGCAGCAGCTGATCTAGATTTAAAATTAATATAAAACATGGAGAGAAAGAGAAGAAAGAAATAGCAATAGGAAGGCTGGAAAAAGAGAGTGAGAAAAGAAAAGTCTAGTAAAAAAATCATAAGAGAATGCAGTAATGCAAATGAGAATGTTCTGGTATTAAAAAGAAATAAAAATTAAATTATTAATCAAGTCACACAAATTGTGGAAAACATGAAGACAAAAGAAAGTAAAAAATACATATATTAAACTTCTGTCTAGACAGCTTTAGGAGTTTTTGCTGTTTGGATAAATCCAGGGATCATTGTCTGTTTGAACTGCAGTCTAGAAATTGTTTTGAACGGTATTTTTTCAGTCATATATTTCTTGAAATCCACAGTTTTATTTCCTTCCTGAATAGCTGGGAACTGAAAATCGATTTAGTCAAAGAATGTTATATGTCAGCCATTTATTCTGATTTTATAGTCTCAAATGTATATTTGCATTTTGGATTTCTTTCTTTTCTATTACTTACCTGGACAGCAACAGAACAAAAACTGTAATTGGAACTTAAAATCAGGTAAAAATACTAGAAATGTATGAAGAATAAAAGAAAAGATTTGTGAAAATAATAAGGCTGGAATGACATCTAGGAGTCAAATAAGCTGTAATATCTACACTAATGTGAAAATTCCTTTAACAGATCTAGAATATATTCTTCTAATTAGGTTTGTAGCTTTATTGGAAATTCTTGCAGGCAGCAGATATCTAATGGCAGAGAACATCAAAGAGAACAGTTAATTAAGATATTTTATTAGCCAAAAAAATCCTTTCTTAATGGGATGCAGCGGTCACTAGAAAGTTAGTTAACTATGGGAAGGTTTTAAGAATAATAAATATGTCTTCACTGAAAGATGATCCTTTAACATATGGAAGAAGAATGAAGATGGATTATAGTGATTACTCTTTTTTGAAATTGTTTATTTATTTATTTATTTAATGAAACATGCATTTTGTTTTTGCTTAAGACTGTCAGCAATTCTTTCTCAATTACTCATTGAAAAAGGATTGAATAGTGTACTTCTTGCTATTAAGATACACGGGAAAAATCCCAGACTAACCACATTAGCACTTTACTGTAGTAAGTCCCACTTAGAGTCATCTGCATTAAGGACCTTTACCTTTGTTTTGTAAGTCTGTGGTTGGATCATACATGTCACAAGTCCTGCAACTTGAATTCATCCTGAATAAACAAGATAGTGATTATCCCTATTTACTCTCACGTTTTGAACTCTACCTGATTCCCAGGAATTGATCAGCAAAACTAATTCCAGTGAATTAAAATAGCTGCTGAACAGTAGCCTTCCATTCCATTTATTTGGTCTTATGAACAATCTGCCAGTTTTCATCTGTTCTTCCACTGCTGAAGTTAAAAACATGTGAATTTAGAGGATAGTCAGTAGATCAAAGTGAAGGTTTATTGTACATTACTCAACACGCCTGTGGCCATGGGTAGAACAGCGCATCAAGGTTTGGGCCCCATGACAGGAAAGATAAGTTCTTCTCTGGAGGAAGTTTTATTGGAGGGCCACCAAGATGACTGAGGGCTGGAGCACTTTTGCTGTGAGGAGAGGCTGGGGGAGTTGGGCTTTTCAGTCTGGAGAAGAGGTGAAAACTAACAGCAGCTTCCAAATGCCTGCAAGAGGGTTATTGAAAGAGCTGAGCTCTTCATGGTGGAGCATGGTGTAAGGATGAAAGACAACTGACAACATTTGAAACAAGATCTTCATGAAAGATATAAACAGAAACTTTTCTTCTCTGAGGAAAGTCATGCATTTGAGCAAATTGCTCAGGGGCATTGTGCAGTACCCATCCTAGGAGGTTTTCTTCAGTCCTGACTGGATAAAGCCCTGAGCAACTGGTATGAACTTGTGGCTGACCCTGATTTAGATTGTCATGACAGAAAGAGACTCTTGAGATCCATTTCACTCTGACTTATTCTGTGATCCTGTGGATAAAAATTGTTTTAATCCCAGTCCAAACTCACCACAGAATGATCACTCTGTTTTTGATCAGTTTCACAACTAATCAGCATGGTACTACTAACCATTGGACAAATAAATAGTATTAGAACATTTGTTTGTTCATCAGTTTTCTCTGAAATAAAAGCAAATTTAGAAAATCTGTAAAACTTTTACCATATGCTTCTTTATGAACCAAGTTCTTTAGTTACCTTTCAGCAATTTAACGGTGGGCTTTCAATTTAGTTGAGTTTTAGTGGCCATGCTTTCAGTCTGTGGAATTATAATATTTGGCTTGCAATAACAGATGTTACAGTAACATAATTTATGTCAAAACTTTATTTTAAAATGTCATTGTGCTTGAAATAGTTTCTTTCAGTCCAGTTGTCAGAAACTATCTGTAATTTAACACTCTCACTTTAATTTAGTGAATTAATTGATTTTCCTTAAAATCCTCTCTGTCTGAATCCTGCTAAAACATGATTCTTAGTTGTATCTTGTGAGAAAGAATAGCAAGTAAATATTGGTAGATAATTGTGTTCATTTTATTGGAATAAAATCAATCTTAAATCACATGTTAATACATGTTGACTAATCACTGATACTTTACCTTGTGCAACCTTATGGAACTGGAAAAGAAAACAGTTCTGGTTTAATAGGAGGCAACAGCCAGAGCTGAAATCTACATCTTAATCTGGGATTGAGCACAGCATGTCAGCATAGCATAAAGCTCAAGCTTCTAAAACGAGCATGAAACTCAGGTTGTCTTGTCTGAAATTAATTGATTTTGGTTAAGAAAACAATTTATTTCTAAAATGTATAGAGATTCAAATTAAGATCTATAACAAAAATTGCATTTGTCTCATTCTGCTTTCCAGCACATATGGAGACTACTTTTTATAAGCCCTATGGTTTCTAAAAGTTGTTAATTATTATTATTTTTTTTAGATATTGGCATATTACTTAAAACTTATGTGAATACATATTAAATAACTCTACTGATCGGAGAGGTAAGATACATTATTCTAGTATTCCTCATTTTAAAGGGAAGCTTTCCAAGTCACAGTCTTCTAAATGGGAAGGAAAAAAAACAAATTTTCAATAGAAGATTTTTCACTGTATTAGATACCATTTTCTTCCTTTTTTTTTTTTTTTTTGTTGGTCAATGCTTCTGTAGAGTTGGCAAAAGTATTCACTGTCTCCCTCAGTTATTTTATTCCTTCAGGGATTACTTGTAAAAAGTTAGTCCATTAATCTAAATGAGAACTTCCGCTATGAGTTTATCTGGGGTAAATTTCCTTTGCTATCATGTTTACAACAGGAACCCTGTGTATACTTGTAGCATATTGCATATGCAAAGCATGTATATCTAGCACAGATTCATAATCTATTTTTGGAGCTTTGTCTCAGGCAGATGTCAAAGGCTCTTGCCTCTTTCCTTTACTAAAAATGATCCTGGGATCAGGAGCAACCTCCACTCCTATATAAATAGAAAGGCTTATGGGTCTTCCATATGTTTGCATTATCCAAAGTTATAGCAGTTACAACACTTTTGACTAGTGGTTAATTCAGATTACTTTTTTGAACTGAATTGCTCTGTAGATCATCAGCTTGATCTCCTTCCACTTCTACATAGCTGAGAATTTTGTATGTGTAAATACCACTTCAAATCTTTCCTCCTGCAGTCTAATTTGACACGTACAAGGTCCTCAGTTTTACTGATTTCAATCTGTTCTCCATCCACAGACTCACTCAGAGAAATGGTTGTCCAATCTAGTAGGTCTCAGCCTCCTTTAGTCTGGGCTGGTCAGGTTCCCTTTCTTTGTGAACCCATGCACTGACCAACAATTACTATTCCTTGCCTCCACATCCTATTGCTCCCTCCCATGGAGCACCCTGGCAGTTCCTCAAGCCTCAGATTTTCTCAGTTGCTGATTGTGAATTCAAAATGATGACCTACCTCTGAGTTGACTCCAGCTGACTGAAAATTCTTGGCTTAAATTTTATCCAAAAAGCAGAATTCAGTCTTCCTTTCTTCCTTGTTGTACCATTTTTAATTGCGAGTTTGTCTTTTTCTTTTTCTTTTTTTTTTTTTTTTTTTATATTTTTAAACCAGAATATTAAGGGCTCTGTATGTGTGTGTGTGTATCATATAGGAAATTACAATTTTTAAAACAGTCTCTTTGACAAACTCAAATGTCAAATTTGACTGCAGATGAATGAAGTATAGAATGTCTTATAGTGCTCATACAGCATAGGTGTTTCAATTGGTCTAAACCTGTTTTCATAGAAACTAAGACACCAAAGTTCATGCTTTTACAGATTACAAATGATATTTAGGCAAACATGAATGCGTATGTTCTATGCAGTAGCTGATACTTACTAGATTGTTTATACATAATATTAGTTTTGTCTTAGAATTTTCCATGTAAATCATACCATGCTCTTTACATTTTACTGATCTTCTGCATGAGTTATTTTTTGCATTGTAAGTGGATGTGGAAGCTTAACAAGTTAGGTATTTTGCTTGTAAGCTGCCTCTCTATCATAGTACAGTGTTTTTCAATGTATACGTTTTGAAGCTTTAAGTAAGCATATTTTTTCTTGCCTTTTTCAAGGTTAACTTTCTCTTAAACTTGTTGTGCCTCTTTAAAGCACTAGAGTATAACATGCCATTTGACTGAGATATAATTTTGCTTTGAGCTTGATATTGGGAGCAGGAGACTGCCTGTTCTTGTACATTTGCTTGCATGATAAAGATGTGTCCACACAGATTTTGCTTTAATAGTAGTGGTTATATGATGTGCAATAAGTTTTCTTCATTTTACTCAACATTCTCAGGTTCCAAAATATCTCTTGACAATGCACTTGTGTTTTCTGTGTTTCAATCTTGATACCAGTGTCAAAATGTATTGTATCCTGAATCACAACTAGTCTAGTCTTTTGATAATATTCATTGTTGTGACAGTTTTCTTCTTTTATTCTGAAATAAAGAATAAAACATGTCTAGGTCTATTTTAGTTACTTATACTGCTGTCATCATAGGACAGTAAGTAGTTTCTGGTTTGGTCTCTGACACAAAACCTTGGAATATTACCTGGTGCTTTTAAGGTTGTTTTGTTTTGTAGGGGAAACCACCACTGTATGATTTAGAAGTGCTGTACTGCAGAATAGAAATTAAGATATTAAATGTATGATAGCAAAAAACCTATGTACCCACAGCAGCCTTATTAGTTTGCTGTATAATGCTTAAGTATTCTGTTATGGCAGTATTTTTTTTGTAGTACCACAAATTCAAACATTTTTAGCCTAAAATTTCTCCAGGAAAGAGATTTTATCAGCAAGACTGAGTATTTTTAACATTAGGAAATGTTCCATTTATTTGTACGGTACTTTTGATAATTCTGTGAAAAGATTTGATATACCTTTATGTACCAGTGCTATATACCGCTCAGTTCTTCAGACAGTCTTATTTTCTAGTGTATAGGTTTTTCTAACAGTGCAAAAACTCTGGTTTGTTTTCATCCTGTCATCACCCACTACACTTAAAGGAAAAGTCTCAAAGTCTGTGTGAGAGGACAACTCAAAAGTAAAAAGTGTGGGATATTATTGTTTGAGTGGCTGTTCAAGAGCCACTTAATCATTACTATGGAATAAATAAAAGCCATATTTTAAAGATACTCATATAACATAGTACAGTACATGCTACATCAACTTTGTCTATGTTATTTTTCTATTATGAATTTTATTACACTTTGCACAGTCATTTATTTGTTACAATCAAGACAGAGTTGCTACTCTGTTAAATGTTCTAAATGCTCACAGGTGAAAGACTTGGCTTCTAAATGTTTGCAGCCAAATCTAGGGACTTGGGAAGGATGGAAAGGTTAATAAAATATTAAGAATTCCTACATGGGTTATATATTTTAGCTACTAGACAAGTTAGAGGTGTTAATATTTTCATAAACAGTGCATGGAGAATTTTTTAACTCCTCAATCATTTTGTGGGTGGGTTTTTTGCATAAAATAATCTGTCCTATTGCAGGAATTAGAAAGCAAAAAGAGAATTACAGATGCAACCTTTGTCCAATATCAAGTATAGATAATTATGCTTAGGTGTTCTGTTAAATGTGTACCTTTTTACTATTCATCTACCCTTGGCCTTGTATCAAGTCTAAATGAGCTTTTGGAGCCCTCTCAAGGTTTGATGAAAAGAATCAAATGTATGAATGTATTTAGCAGCCTTATTAGCAGTTGCAGCAGGGAAGCTTTGCCTGCTACCTAGGTTACTATATAGTGCTGCTGTTTCACTCCCCTGTAGGGAGGTTATCACTGTTCTACACATTGGGTCCCTTTTAATGATATAGCTGCATATTTTGCTCTAGCTATGCTGATTTCAGGACTGAATTTGCAGGGGTGGAAATTATGTGCTGTCACTCTGACTGGTACACAAGTTTATAATATAAGTTCTTGAGGACATTTAAAAATATATCTATAATTACAAAATGTTCACTAGCATTAAAAAAAAGGTTCTGATTACTTCAATTTTTTAAACAGAGAGTATCGACCTTTTCACGTCAATTGTCTTTACTATGTTAAACAGAGGGAAATTTAATCTTTTAGGTTGTTCAGGAGAACACAATTCAAAAGAAAAAGTTAGCATCCAGTGCTACTGTGTGTCCCACAGGTTCTTCCACTTTGATCAAAACTGCCTCCACTGGTGAGTTAGAGGAGCGTATTGCGGCCACTACTGGTGCTATTACTGTTGCTAGCACATCTGCTGATGTTGCTGTATCCAGTGCAGTGACCACCTATAGACAACCTTCTGAAGAGCAACAAGTACAAGCTATGAATATAAGAAAATCAATTCTGGAGTCGGCCACTTCCAAGGAAGCACTCTCCCTTCATCAAGCAAATTTACAAAGCACAAGAAGACGACCAAGAAATGCTGAGCAGATAGAAAGAACTAAAGAACTTGCAGTTGTTACTCATAGAGGTATTGGATATTATTTTACTTGTGCCCATGTAGTTACGGAAAAATATTTTGTGTAAATTAAAAGTGAAAGATCAGGTATCCATTCAGCAAATTTAATTGAACCAAATGGGAAAGGGATTAAATGTGCTTAAAACAGTTGTAGTGGAGCAGCAAGATGGAAAAATGAAATAAATAATAATATTGTTAGTAATTTACATTAATTTGATTTATAAAAAGACAAAAAGGAAAGAAGAGGAAATTTATTTTGGTGCCATTTTATAGCCTATATTGTTATATTTCACTATCAAGCCTAGTGTGAGATCTGATGAAAGTTTAGAGAATTGAAATTAGAATATTAATCTGTTCTGCATATGTTTTTGGACATAATCAACTATATCATAAAAATGTACTTCATAAATAGCTGCTAAACTAATTGGTGATGCAGTTGTAATCATCTCTCTTCTGCTTATATCTTCAGCAATATTTTGACGTTTTAAAATAAATTACATTTTTATTGTGTCAAATGTGAAATCAATGAATGAAGCAAAGTTTAGAATACCAGGGAGTTCAGTTGCAAATATTAAGGTAGTAAAGCTAAAGATTTGATATGTTCCTATATTCAGATGATCTAATCCTCATGCTAAAGTACTAATAATGAACATAATTTGGAATTATGTTAAGCATTTATTGTCTTAAAAGGTAAATGTTAATACCTGAAACATGAGGCTGAGAAACTGCAGTGCTGGAATGTCTTAATTTAACCAGCACAGACATTCAGAAACAAACTGTATCTGGTATGTTTTTACACATACACAAGTTCAGGGAAGAAGCAGCTTAATTTTGCAAGCTAATGTTGATTACTATTTATTATATATTTTTAACTTTTATTATGTGCTAACACATTGTTTCAGATTAATCTATTGTGTATGAAGAATTTATAAACACAAATATATGGAGGACAAACATCTTTTATAGCACAAGCAATTTGTGGAAGTCCCGTTGTATGGTTGATATTTTGTAAAGAATATTTTAGATTGGAAATTGTTGTCCTACTGGTTGAGTTACTAGCCTAGTACAAGTTATAGCTTCATTTACTAACATGTTTTGAAACAGTAGAGCTGCACTTCTATGGAATTTTAAAGTGTATAACTTAAGTAGGAAAACTGAAAAACAAGCACTGTATTTGGCTTGCATATGAAACATAAATCATTAGACAGCTATTTATGTTTCATTTGTATTAATTTCATTACAAATCTGAAGTATTTTTGTGGTTATCAGCTAGTATAAATTACTTAGAGTTTGGTTTGTACTGGTTGTGTGGCTATGCATTCACTTCAGAACATCTTTGGTCAAATTTAAGAAAGTGGGCTTATTTTTAGTTATAAGGGAGTATATGAGGGCCTGTGATAATCTCTTCTAATTTAAAGATGTGAAAGTGTGCTAATTTGGCAGTTAAATTTGGTAGTGATTGTGATATACGTACAGTTTCTTCCATTTCCTCTTTGTAATCATTACACTAAGATGTCGTCGCCATGGTTTTCTCACTGTCCTTTTCTTCTCTGACCTATCCTTTAATGTAAGATACAGGTAAGGCTCATACTTCTGAATTACTTTGCCATATTAAAGTGCTAAACCTTAAATTATTGGGTGGGTGAGGGTGGGGGGAAGGATGTTAAGAGACCAAGATACTACTAAAATAGTATTATGGTGCTTATTTGTCACACATTAAAGGAGTGCCAGAGGTGCTGAAAGTTACCACAGCTTGCACAGAGATTAAATCAGTCTTCTATAGAAAGCCCATACCTAGTTCTGTGTGCAATTTATTCCCTCATGACACATTTAAAGTCTTGATTTTGCTGGAATTCTTTATACAAAATGGTTGAAGTATTTTTTTACTGTATCATACCCACAGAACAGTATATGTGTGTATGCTATTAAAGTGGGTATTCATATACTGAGTAAAAAATTACTATTTTTGCTTGGCTAACTCCAATATTTGATTGTATACTTATAAAAGCCATGAAAACATATCAGATGATGCTCATTAAATAACCTGCAGTGGTCTTCCATAAAATATTCATCATTACAAAGCCACAAACATATTTTGAAGTGATGTTTGTGAATGCGAGACTATTATTAATTGACTTGAAGAAATTTCCATTATGGGGAGATATTCCACAGGTGTTTCTATGGGGTTTCCTGTAGGTTTCTATTGAAGTGTTTTAGCTTGTCTTTGGCAATGAAATATGCAAAAAAGTATAAAAAACTATCGTCTTGCCCTGCATATGAAATTACTATGGTAGTATATATCAAAGCTGCTTAAGAAGATTATGTAAATTAAATTTTAAATTATTTTCTAATAGATATTAAAAAAATAATTTATAATTTGGAAATTTATTTTTTCCTGTGCTTTTGATAACAATTTAGGAATTATGCTACCATATTATGCAAAATAATTTATACTTAAAAATTAATATACCAAATATAATTTACTAAAACTTACTATTTTATATATGTGTATACTTAAAATGGTAAAAATGTACTGTACTTGTAGTCTTCACAGTAGTGTTTTTAGAGAATATTGCTAGTAAGATTAGAATAGTGCTGTTTTATGATACCTTAGCATTGATGAAAAATGGTAACTACAGAATAAGAATAGTACTGTTGACTTTTACAGGATTGTTCTATGACTAAGATCTTTCAGAATGAGTAAACAACATGACCATTTTGTTTCCTAAACTGATATTTTTGAAGTGTATGTATGAAAGATGTATAGAAGCAACTAGAGGTCTCTATCTAAAATTAAACTACTAGGTGTAAATTAGTCTACCACACATAGTATCTGGACTTCAACAGTAATTGTAGGTTCTCTTAAAGCCTGGCTGAAGAATTTCTTCTCCAAGCTTATTAGTTGGAAATCATACAAGAGGAGCAGATGTTATGCTGTGACTATTTAAGAGAGGAAAAAAGTACCCTAGTCATGTTTGCTGAAATACTTCCATTAAAGGTAGGGAAGTAGAAGTATCATTTTATAAAGCAGTGGCAATATTTCATGAGGAATACTGTACATTATTATAGTTCCTTATCAAAAAGAATTCAGTCTGAATCAGATGAATAAAATAAGTGTTACATTGTTCTGATCGTCCCACCTTACAAAAGAAATGTAAGACAGGATGAAAAGATAAATGTTTCAGGAAGTGAATGCCAGTATGCGGAGAACTTAAATAAGGACAAATGAGTATATAATATATAGATACATTAGAGAGAGAGGCAAGGTGAGTTCTTGTTATCAGAACAGTGAAGCCTTCTCGTAGAAGGAGGGAATAGATGAAGGGTGAAAATATTACTTTCAAGATGCAGCTTGATAGGCTAATGAAAAATACATTCAGATATGATAACTGGAAGAGAAACCTAGCATCTTTTGAGTCCTGAGTTCTAATGAATCAAGTGATCAAACTCAGTGAAGAGTATCTTTTCATCTATTCAGAAGTAGTGGGGGGAAAAAGAAGGTCCCCGACCACTTTCACTCAGTTAAATCTAGAAGCTTCAAATGCTGAGCATTCATGTGGATACTACAATCACAGTTTCTAGTATGATTTGTCTTTTTCAGATGTGAATCAGGAAGGAAATTAAGTGTGATTTTTCCCCCCTTGTTTATTTTTTGTTAAAGTATCTAAGTACTGTCAGCTTGGTCAGAACTACATTAGTAGAGGAAAATTGGAAAATTTTGGTCTTTTCTACTATCTGTGTTTCATACACTAAGAATTCAGAGTTTAGTAATGCTGTTAGTGCTATTGAATTGTTTTAGAATCATATCAACTGCATCTTTTCTTCCTTAAGGCTGTAGAATTTTTATTTCAGTATATGCAAACGTCATGAGAGTTATTTTAGAACTTTTTCTTGTGAGTGCTTTTATAGCATACTTTTACTGTCTAGAGATGAGTTAAGAGGCATATGACCAAATGCCTCAGCATTTGGACAGTGCCCTTAATAATACGCTTTAACTTTTGTTCAGTACTGAAGTGGTCAGGCAGTTGGACTAGATGATCATTTTAGGTCCCCTTCCAACTGAACCATTCTCTCTTCTCTTCTCTTCTCTTCTCTTCTCTTCTCTTCTCTTCTCTTCTCTTCTCTTCTCTTCTCTTCTCTTCTCTTCTCTTCCTCTTCCTCTTCCTCTTCCTCTTCCTCTTCCTCTTCCTCTTCCTCTTCCTCTTCCTCTTCCTCTTCCTCTTCCTCTTCCTCTTCCTCTTCCTCTTCCTCTTCCTCTTCCTCTTCCTCTTAATATGGTAGTACACATGCATCCCAATTAAATAACACTGAGAATAATGGGAATCTTACTTCTTGTTTAAGTGGCAAGAGAGGACAAAGAATACAAGGATTTTAAAATAAATCTTAAGATAGAAGCAAAGAAAGAATAAAATAAATGTGAAAGCTGATGATGTTGAAACAGTGGGGGTTTCTATTCTCTCATATATATAATTGAGAAGAATCCTTGATCTATCAATGCCAAACATAATCAAGACTGATTCTCTTTTGCTGACATGATATTACACTTCTGGGATTTTATAAAGGAACACAAAGTGAGTTAAATAATTTTACAAAGTAAGTGAAAACTTTTTTAAAGACTCCTTAATTCTACTGAAGGAGTATGAAGTGAATTGAAAATGAAATATCTCTAGTCAAGTCACTGGAGTTTTGTTCTTCATTGTAATGTACCTGGACTTCTATAACAGAAATAAATAACTCCTACCACAAAAGACAAACTCTGTATAAACAATGTATAGTAGCCATCCTTTTATTATTTTTTTCCCATTTTCAAGGACAAGTCATAGAGTTTGGCTATACCTTTTTATTTAGCAGTCATGGTCCGTGGAGGCAGTTGAACAGGGTTTTTCTTATATTGAAAAATGAAGAAATAAAGTATCTTTTTTTTTTTTTTCAATTAACTGATAATTTGCAAAGAATATTTAGAGTATTGTCAGGTGTATAACTATATGCAGCACAAAACTCACAAAGAAGAAAAGCTTGAAATTATTTTGAAGACTTAATTGATTTTACTATATCGTTAAGAAGTCCTGCATTCTAAGACAATATCCATCCTAAGGGAATTTCTAAAGCAAGACCTGTGTACTATAGATACAAATGAGTGCAAGATGCAAGCAATGTATCAAGACCACTGGTACAGTTCATAATTAATAAATGAAATATAGAAAAAAATCAGTCTGAAACAGAGATAACAGATTTGGAGAAAAAAAAATGCTTATCGAAATCAAACTCAAATAGTACTGGATCAAACTAGTCATCGTGTAGCAGTTGAGAAAGTGAATCAATGCTTTCATTTGCATCTTAAATCACATTTATTTCCAATAGAAGTTTAGATTCCAACACATTTAACTACTGTAAAGTTCTGTGCTTCTAAAGAGCAGAAATGTCACCAAGCATTTGCAAATTTTTTACCATATCTGCTCAGTTTGAAGATTAAAATATAGATTATGTTTTGATTATTTTACTTAGCTGTTTTCAAAATCTTATTCATTCTACTATCTCCATTCTCTTTCTTTCTGTATGTTTCCAGCTCTATTTTTTTTTCTGACTTTCTTATAAAGCCTTTATTGTTTCTCTATCCCTTTATTCTTTAAGAACACTTATCTATCACACCTTACCTTATGCTTTTTGATACCTGACTTTAAGTAGTATCTTAGTAATAGTGAGGAAAAAGTGAGTCAGGGAGAACCTGGATGTTCCCCTTTAAACCATTTTTTATTTTTGCTGTTTTTTACAGGAGAACTTAAGATGGTAGGAGGCAATAAGATTTAAAGATTTTTAAAGATTTTTCAGATTTGTTATGAGGAGTTAAATCTTGAAACCAAAAGGATTTAAGATAAAGTTATTTAATTATCTTTATTTTTTAAAAAAAGATTCAGTGAATGGCATTGCTTTGGGATTATTCAATGTAACTTTTCAAGGATTTGTTAGAAAATATATTGATGTATCCTGATGTTTTTGAGGTTTACTTAGAAGCAGGAAGAGGAAACAAAGCGCAGTG
This sequence comes from Falco rusticolus, assembly GCF_015220075.1. NCBI lineage: Eukaryota > Metazoa > Chordata > Aves > Falconiformes > Falconidae > Falco > Falco rusticolus. The sequence goes on from NC_051189.1 coordinate 22,169,605, forward strand.
AAGGTTTTAAGAGTGAAGTAGGAAATCAATGTGCATATGTCCTCAGGTTTTGGGTTCGTTTTTTTTTTGGGAGGGGGGATTTTTTTTTTTTTGTTATGAGTGAAGTCCAGAAGTGCAAAGATGCGAGTCTGAAGAAAGTCAATATATTTTGCAGTAAGATTCTTATGTTCTTCTATATGTATAAGAATATCTACATATAAGACATTTGTGTATGTTTAAATGTTATTTTTTAGAATAATTTAATAAATTCCAAGAAATAGTTTTTTAGCATAACACAGATGTAATTTAGTACTCAAGCATTTAATCGCTGAACTGTATTTGTTCAATATTTCCTAATACTTTTGGAAATACCTGTTTAGTATGTGCAATGAGTCACATAGATATGTTCTATTTGGTGGATGAACTCCATAATCCGTGGTTAAAGTTTTTGTTAGAGAAAAGCTGATAATAATGACCTAAGTTTCTTGACACCTTCCAACTTCAGAGAAGTCAGAGGAAATGACATCAGTTTTCATTGAATAGTCAAGTCCAGCGTGAATAGAAGGAAGAAGGGGAAAAAGAAAATCAGTCATACTGATTTCAGGAAATGAGTTATGTTAATGCTTTAATTGAATTATAGCTCCTTATACTTGCCTGTCAGTTTTATTCTCCTAACTTGGTACATTTATTTTTCTTGCAGTTCCTTTGGTTCTTAAGTTTCTTCATTATAATATACATGTTTAGTTCTATAATTGATACTTGTGATGTGTTGGTTCATTACTTTCCCTCAGTATTTCAGGTTTTCTGATTTTGACTACAATATGTTGGTATGAATCAAATACATTTTAGACAAATATAAAAACAAATTTATCATTAGTGCAATTATATATTACTTTAAAAATAATCATATTAACCATAATTGCTTTCTTTTAAATAATACAGTGGAAAACTATAATTTTGACCATTTTAAAAACCATATGTGTAAACTAACTGTGTTTCCTCTTTGTTCTTAATTCAATACCAATATATGAAATAACCTATTTATATATATGTATCTGTAACCTGTATAGAAAACCTTTTTTTCAATACATTTTCTGACTGATTCTACATAGTTTAGCTCCTTATTGCATTACTTTATTATATATATAGCTGGTCTTTATAATAACTGGGACTTAACTAAGGAAGTAAAATATTATTATAAATTTTAGTGAAAACATTTTAAAGTGGGAGAGTTCCACATACAATTTTGTTGACAAATGACATAGCACAGTAATACTTAAACTTCCAGTTCTGCTCCATGCTAATCATACTTTTCAGCAAGAGAAGAGCAGGATTTTTTTTTCCATTATGTCACTCATCAGTGTGTATTTAAATGAGGTAAAAACCCAATGAGAAATTTTCAAATGCATATTAAATACTACATAGCTTATATCATACTGTTCTCTGAAAATTGTCACAGGTTTTGATCTATGGATAGAAAATGACCCTGAGAAGTTGCACAATTAAGATGGAAATGCATCATATTAAAATAAAATAAAAACACATTGAATTTTAATATAAATGTGAAATGCACACATTAGGTTAGAATCATATGTGTATGGTATATGTATATAAAGTATACATATATATTGTATGTAAAGTATACATATACATTTTGTTCATTATATATACAAAATATATAAAGTAGATTAAGTATACGATTATGTTCATTTAACTATCATTTTGTGGAGAAAATTTTACATTCATTCTCATTTGCATTTTCTTCCATTCTAAATAAAACTTTTTGACTGTGGGTTAATAGTAAAATAGAGCCTTTTCTCATCAAAACTACTTACACCTGAAAATAAATAAAAAGTCTAATTTTATCTGTTTAATAGGTCATAATGATTAGTAACTATGTTTAAACTTCTCTACTTTTAGGACAGAGTCAAAAAGTCATTTTCACTATTTTAATCATTCTATTTATTGTCCACCACCTCATCATGTTTAAAATATTGTAGGATCAAGAAAAAAGTATTTGTTATAAGTTGTACTAATGCAGTGTGTTACTGCAGTAATTAGTAATACAGTGTAGCAGTAAGTACAGTCATGCAGTAGCTGCAGTAATTTGAGGTATAAATCTTCTATACAATCTGCTTTGACCAGACACTTTAGGGTTGAAAGTGAGATGGGTGGGGGTATAGAGTAAAAAGGAAACCAAGATCCGCTCATGTAAAAAGCAAAAAATGCAATACTATGACAAGTGGATGGTTCACCACTCTGTAGTCTGATTGTTCATCTTCTGAATGGCTCTTCATATTTAAGAAATCATTAACCTACACAGTTGCTGCTGTGCTACAAAACCTGATGAAAATTCATGTTCTCTAATACCAGCTTTCAAGGTGCAGAAAAGCTCTAGAAGGTAGTGCTACATCAGTCAGTGTGTTGGGTCACAGTGAAGTTTATTTGGGTAATCACTAAGCTTAGAGATTTTTAATGTAAATTTATAGAGCCAAAAGTGTCATCACCTAAAAACTAGATAGCCTGCTATATTTTCCTCCCCTGCCTCTCCCCCCCCTGCCTTTTGTGCAATCTCTTGATGCAATGATCCCTAAGATACCTGGATATCTCACGCTTGTGTTGTCAGAGTTTGGAAATTCTGGATAATAGTTGCATTACATGTGTAGTGAACATGAATTGTACACACACAAAAAAAGAAACTGACCTGTACATGAGCAGTAGGCTTAATGCATTCAGGCTGTGGATATGCTGTGGATGTGGATCAACTTCTAGAGGAAATAGAGTGAATCAGACTTACGCCCAAGATGAACTGGAAATATCATGCATCAGTTATTTGGCATATGTGTACATGAGTACCAAATACTGGAAGTCCAGAATATATCAGACTCCTGTTTCCATCACCAGAAATAGCAGCTGCAGCAAGTAAAATCTGCCATCATCAGATACTGAAGTTCTTGACTGGTTCTGCACCAGTCAGAATCAGTTCTGCACTGTATTCCAAACAGCTATCTTCTGTCTCTTCAGAAAGAAGTTAATGGGTTAATTATTCATTATTTCTAGGATACCATAAATCCAGCAAGTACACTTATTGAAGAAGACCATGTAATCCTGAATCTACAAGTGTTTTTAATTTCAGCTTCCCTAGCATTTGGACCCAATACAAAGAAAAACAAATGGTAGTAATTTCTGTTTTCTATGTAACAGTAGTGTGCTGGGAAGAATTTTGAGAATACAGATTCAAAGGAAAGATTAACTTTTCTTTCTCAGTCATGTGAGAAAAAGAAAAAAATAAATCTCGAGATAATATACTCTCAAAGACTTTCACCCCAGAATTTCTTTTAACAGCTACTTTTGATTCAGATATTTTCAAAGAGAATCCATTGCAGTTGACTTCAAGTAAATGTCAAAGATAAGAAACAAAAGAATACAGAGATTGTGAGGGGGCATCAAACTTTCCCTTTATTTCCAGGGATATTACATGTTTTCTAAAACACGTTGTATGGGCATATATGTATATACAATACAAACATTTAGGTACAGTCAAATAAGCAATCTACCTCCTCTTTTGAACATAATATTGTATTTCTGCAGATGTCATCTAAGGATGATTGTATGTGCAGTCATGAAATAATGGCTTTGATAGTATGATGTTCTCCAGCTGCATTAGCTGAGTGATAGTGAATATATAATATAATATAATGTAAGAAAGCTTCAGGAGTGGGGAGGGGCTGTTTCATTGTTGGAAGTACTTTGAGCTACACATAAGTAAAGAAGTTTATAAGGTCAGAAGAGGCCTAAGTTTCCCTGGTTAATACTCTGTATAGTTATAGTAATGGAACCTGAGTGTCTGTTTTGCATAGAATGATGATGTTTTAGTTATCAGCATTTTGAACGCAGCTTATACTTTGTATAAAAGTTTACAAAACATAGACAAGACAAGCTGGACAATTTACTTACAAAAATGCTGTTGCATAACTGAAATAAAGACATGTATTTGTAGGTTGTCAGTGTTTTAAATAAATATCCTTCACGTGGCTACAGACCCCACTGCTTCCATATTGTGGAAGCAAATTTTCTGTCTTGAAATTTATGTCTTGTGTAGCTCTCAGGATGTACTTTTACACTGAAGCCAGAATTGTGTGAACTGAACAATTTTTTCATTATTGAAAGTAAATTTCATTTCTAGTGTCTGAGAGCTTGTTGTACTCAAGGTAGTGCTAGGGAAATTATACGTCTAAGTAGTGTTTCTTTTATAATACACGTGCTTAAAACACATGTAGATACATTCTTTTTTTAACTTGATGTCCTTTTTTAATATAGTACTTAGCCTGAAAAGTAAAATGCAGTAATTGTCTAGATTAGTCCTTTCTCATGACTGTTTGTATATAGGCTGTACACATATGACTATGCATGAATATGCAGAATTACACCTTTTTATAAAAAAATTTAAGGCAGTATTTTAATTTTTTTTTTGTCTAAAACTTTGCCTGTAAGTGTTTGAATCTTCCTTAGCTTACATGAGAGACCATTTTGGTCAACAACTTCAATAAAATTATTCTAGATGTATTTCAGTTTACATATAAATTTACTACTTGAAAAGTGTACATGAGTCTTGTCTGTCTATTGGCTGAATATTAGCTTACCATGTGATGCAAAACTTCTTACCTGGACTCCTTCCATTACCAGGACTGTTCATATCCTTCCCATGTCAATAAAGCATTCAGTTCCATCTTTCATACTTGCAGAAGACATTGACCCTTCTAACTTTAGAAACAGTCACATAAATTATAATCTTTCATGCTGTAATAAAGCCATTTGAACAGGAAAAAAAGCACAAGCTTCCAAGGTGGATGCTAAAGTACTTTTCAAGTTTTTTTAACATAATCTGTGATTCATTGTCGCACAGTTCTGATGCTACTGGTTACATTTCATCAGGTCACGTGATCACAAATACATTCAGGATTGTCAGAGGCTTATTTGGATAGGAAATGTACATTGGCATTCCTGACCCCCAAAATAAAAAATCCAAACCAACTTGCTGACTTTTAAATCTATAAATTAAAAATAAACCAACCAACCAATCTACAAGCCATATGTATTTAAAGTGGTATTAAAGAAACTTCTAAGCATTTCCTTGCATTATAGCAGTGGACAGGTGGTTAGATCAGATAGAAGTTTATAAATTTTGATTAAAATAGATTTTTTTTAGTCTTTCCAGTTAATTATATGACAGCGTTACTGAAGATTTATTCTATTTTAGACATCATGATTAAGCCTGGTCTCTGAACAGTTTGATTTCCTTGATGTAACTTTTCAGTTTTATTTTTGGCTTGATACTTGGATGGATTTAAGGACAGGGCATAAAGGAAGCTTTGAGTTCACATCTGTTTTAATTTATGAATATTATTCTTCAAAGCATTAGAGAATTTTCTGCTGCCTTCCATCTACACCGGTATGCTTTCTCAGGGGTATCCTACTTTTTTTGTCTAATCGATTTCCCTGTTTCTTGGCCATTCAGAAGTAAGAAAATATAGTAGGCTGACCATATTTCTTTCAGTAGCATTATCACATCTGAACTGCTTGTCTTGAGAGAAATGGGAGTATCAAAATCTAAATTAATCTCATGAGAAAGTAGGTATCTTAGGCCAGATGATTCGAGCCCTTAAAATCTCTGTTTCTCTTTGTGGACTAGCTTAGATGTGTAGAACTGTGCTGTTTGCTGACATGAATCCATCCTCTGAGACTTCTGAAAACTGATAACCATTCTTAGTACTTACTGTCATGTGTATGCTGAGCCTGTTTTTGAACAGTTACCATTTTCCACACTGGTTTCCACATTGGCATGTGCAAAATAAGGCCTAGTTTACCACATATTAAAGAATATATTTATGTGTTTTGGGTGTTGGATTTTTGGTGATGGTGGGGTTATTTTTATGTTTATACATGCATATGCCATCTGACATGTAGTTTAGTGAAGGCATGTTTGAACCAAATACATTTCTGTAATTATTCCTTCACAGTGTATTCACAAACTACTGTTTAATAAATCAATGTACAAAACCCAGGTAGAAGTAAAATTTTTCTCTTGTAGTGTAAAGATGCTTCAGAGATCTTGAGTTGCTCTCTTTCCTAGTGGTATTTCATAGCCTTGGCATAGTGATGCAAATAGTTATAAAAATTTTTTACTGTTTTAAATGTCTTCACCAAAACACTCTTAAAACTATTTCCAGTTCCATCTTAGATCTTTTGAACTCTGTTTCTTGTCTAGACAGACTATGGGTATGCCATTCAGGTGTTTCAGGACGAGTAGAAACAAACAAAAACCCCCAAATTAGTCTTCATTCTTTAATTTGTTGTTATGATGATTTCTAAAACTAGAGGACAAGCGTCTCCCTAATGTGAGTATTTAAACCCATCCCACCACTTGAAATCATGTATTCAAGCCCACTCCCATTTTACTTAGGTGTGGAAAAATAGCTAGGCCTATCTTCTGATTCATGAGGAGTTATTTTACACTGATGCTCAGAGAAGACCAAAAGAGAAGTTTACAGCTATATGCCAACATTTATGTGTATGTCAAAATAGCATCTTAGAAATCTCACACAATGATGAGAGAGCATTACTGCTATTCCAGTATGGCTGTACTATGTGAAAGTACAGTTCTTGGGTCCATGACTTCTACTGAGAATTGTATTAGTTGTAGACTTCAATTAATTTGGGGTGGGAGGGCTTATGGTATTAAAGGTTAAAAAATATATTAAAACATATAGTACTTTGTGCCAACAGGTATGTTGTGCTCCTGCAAATAATGTATTTACCAGAACCATAAGCAATACTTATAGGTTACATTATGATACACAAAGAAATTTACATTTTGCATCTTGAGAGAAAAGCCTGTGTGTATTTACAAGAAAATGTGGTCTCTTCCATCAGGAGTGTGAAAATATTTATCATCACCTCCTATATCTATCCTATAAATTGTCTTTTTTAGTAGTATGTTTTCTCCTGAATCTTGTTCTGCTCTTGTGTGTGGAAATAAATAATTTTATTTATTTTAAAATAGCAATAATATTTTGCTACTTTGGTATTTATGCCTCATGTAAGGGTTTCTTTGACTGTTCATTTTCTATAAGTTAATGGGTGCTGAGAAATTTTTTCATGACGTACTGTCTTCTCACATTAACTTCTCTTAGACCTAGTTCATTTAATCTCTGTTGACTTCATCAGTAGTATTTGCTTGTACGCAACATAAAACAAGTTCTTCCATAGAGTTTTTAAATGTATCTAATCTATCAAGTCACTTGAGTATGATGTACTTAAAATTAACCTGTACTTGAAATTTTTCTAGAAGGTCCATTTTTATGTATTGTTCATTGCTCACTGGCAGAGTGTATTGGGGAAAAGGGGCACATAGTGTAATGACTGAAAGAAAAGGTTTGTTGTGCTTTTTTGCCTTTTTAACGTCTCTTAAATTTTTGGTTTACTCTCCTTTTATTAGTTGTTTATTTTCAAATATGTATTGAGGCCACATGGTTTACCTGGATTAACTGCCTTTATCATAAAGCCAGCACAAAACAAGAACTTTTAGAGAAATAGTTCAGCTGTGGGGTTAAGAGTGAGGTGGGAGCCAACTAACTTCCATATTACACTTTGCAAGTAACAATTTTCAAGCTAGAAAGAGGAGCATCTGCAGAACCAACAGCAGAACAGTGGATTGTATTTTACTTTTGCATTCAGATCTCTGTAGTTAAAACAGAAAATTAGCCCGGTATGCTTAATTTATCTATGATCAAAATATTTCTGTTTTGTCTGTGTGATCTAAACACAGAGTAACAAATCTCAGTATTTCCTGAGTAAAAGTTATTCTTCCGTACTAAAGCTAGGAACATAACTAAGGTCAATTTTGAAAACAACTAGTGGAGGTAGTTTCAGAATGGGGAGGTAATCTGGATGCCTATAGAATTTGAGAATGTATTCCAGTGTGTTACTTTTAGAAGGACTTTTGTGCACTAAAACACTGTAATTTTATAGCTGTTGCCTCTGTTTTGTCTTTTCCCAAATGTAATACTGATTTTCAATGTAAATTTTAAAATCTGAAGTAACAGGCAAAATATGTCGACAAAAAATATGATGACATTTCTACTGCTGATTAAACCTTTTCAGAATATATGTGGATTAATATATGCCCTATATTGCTTGGATGCTTATGGAATTCAGATCTGAGCATATATGCATATATATTGGATTTCAGTGTGCTTTAAATTACATGTCATGGGTGACTTTTTTTCCTTTTAAATTCTCTATGACTGGAAAGAGTAATTGAGTTAAAATTTCACAGAAAAATCAGCTGTTTAAAAACTGTTTTAGAACATTTTTTTAAAAGGTTGCTGACTTTTCAGTTGGCAGATATGAAAGTATTCTGCAGGTTTTTTGGCATTTTTGAGGGTTTTTTTGGTGTGGTTTTTTTGTTTGTTTGTTTGTTTGTTTTGTTTTTAATAGAGGGAGTGGAAGACGAGCATTATTGTTTCTTAACACAGAAGACCAGATAAGATTCAACTGTTCAGCTGTTTTAGAGCAACCATATCTATCATTCTTTTAATTTTCAAGATTCCATAAATGTGTGACAATGTTTTTCGCAACTATGTGGTGCATAGAAATAAACACTTTTGGCCATTATTTTTTTTTTTTCTTGGTTATGCAGGAGAAAAATTAAGTTACAGGTCTTACTTCTTTTCTTTGTCAGGTGTACAATTTGGTACTTGTTTTTGTAAACTGTTTTCCACCAAAAGTACACAATATGAGCTTGTTAGATAGCCAGTACTCTAGTTTGTATATACTTCCATGATAAAACTTGTCAAATGAAATTAACTATTTTAGACTGTATTGCCTGATACTTGTTTTTGTTTTGTTTTTTTTTTAACTAGTGAAAAAGGCCATAGATTTTAAATCTAGAGGATTTAAATTGTTTCCAGGGAAAGACAACAGCAACAAGTTTTCTATCTGTGAGTGTACTCCTTTTTTGTTACTTTTTTCTAGTGCAAGAGTGAAGTTTGTGCTGTCTGTGTTGTTTGTGTGTTTTCAAAATCGTTTATGTATTTCTGATAATATGACTGATTTAAATCTGTTTCTCCAGTCTGCATGGTGAATTTTTAAATATGGTTCTACTCTAAAGGCAAGCTTTCTATAAATCTGGCATTGCAGAAAAACATTTTGTCTGTAATTTCACACAAAATTTGCAGTATTCACAAATAAATAAATATTCAGCCTACCAGGTGTCAGCTGAAGTCTTAGCTGCGAAAAGGAGACATGCTATTTTAGTTGAAAATTAGTACTAGCAGCAAAAAGCTATATAAACCAAAGGGTATAATCATTTAGAAATGTGTAACCATGTATTTTTTTGAAGAGACACACATAAAGTCACTTCCTGATTTTTTTTTTCCTTCATTGACTTTGACATTTTGAACTGATTAACTAACTGTAGTTTTAAAAAATTCTGGAGATGCTTAGTGCCTTCAGCTTTAATTATAGAAAAAAGAAACTGAAAGTGCTCAGCATCTTAGAGAACTGAGTCCTGATTAACTCATAAGGAGGAGTCAGGCAGCTTTCTAAATTAAACAGGTATGAGTCTAAATACATTAAAGAGTATTTTGAAAAAGAAAACCCAAAAAACAACTTGCCATTTTTATAGAGTTCCTTTTTTGACTAGAACCGCATTTTAAATATTTAGAAGTAATTGGTTAAAATAAAGATGATTTAAATGCTTAGCCTATGTCTGCTTATACTACATTTTATTGTTCTTCACAAGAGTGAAAGGAATTGCTTTTGAAGCTCCTTAGGTTGGACACATTTGCACTAGTTTTTTGTTTAAAGTGTCAGCGATAGATTCAGTTTCCAGAATTTAGTGGGGCACGTTGCATAACCTGTAATGCAGTTTTCAGTTTTAGATTTTAAACTGTCAGCATATGTGATTTTTTTTTATAAAAAGATGTCTTTAAGCAGCAAGACCTTTTAATGTTTATGAAGTAAAAAAAAAAACCAAACAAACACACTTCAGTTTTTATAATGTAGCATATTGCCATATTCAACTTTTCTGTAAACTGCATCACCTAAGTAGTTCTGTAAGACATTCTTGGTTTTTCTGAAAACTATGCATACTGGGTTACTGGAAAGTAGAATGATTATTAAAGAAGAAATAACAGTAAGACAATTACAGTAGAGTTTATAAGGTGCATCACTGAGATCTCTGTCTGATAGTCCATCTGTGCTTTTATAGTTACAAATGAGAATAGTACAATGGCTGATAAAACAGTTTCACTACAAATTTATTTTGCACAAATTGCTAAATATTCCACTTTATAAACTTTAATAAGAACTACTATTTAAAGTGCCAGACACTTGTGATATCTAAAGGTGATTGTTACAAAATTAGTGATGAAATTTATCAATATAATTTTGAAAGTCTTTATATAATTTCATATGTTATGATATTCTATGTAAAGCTGAAAACTTCTGTATCTTATTATATTGGTTATGCAGAATAGATTATATGAGTCAATAATAACTGAAGGTGAAAACCTTGATGATTTGTACCTTTAGTGATCATAATCTTGTCATAAATAGATAACTAATATTTTATATTGTAATCTAGCATTTGGTTAGCTAGTCACTTTGGTAGCTGAGGAAACTGAAGAGGCAGTATGTCATGAAAAACCTATGTATTTAGCTGTTGACTTTAGATAAAATATCCAGTGTGGCCTCAGCTGAATCTGTACTTGTATTACAGTCCTTTAAAAAAATAGGTTCCTTTAAAAAAAAGGATGACCATCATTCAACTGTAGTGGAAATAAGATAAGGACAAGTGAATACCTATTTTACATTATGCCTTGTATTAGCAATATCTTTAGAAATTATCATCTAACATTTCTCATGTGTATGTCTTCTCCTTATTTTACTTTTTTTTTTTTTTTTTAATATATCAGGTATATAACATTCAATACTAATGCATGGGTGACTTATACATAGTAAAGCCAGAACAGTAATATTTGATATAATGATAAAATTCGAAACAATTATTCATCAACTTAATTTTGCAGGTGTTGAGATTAAAAAAAAAAATAGCATTGGAGGACCTAATTCACTCTGGATGAGAACTCTGGAACTTCTTGCTCCTAGTTTCATGACCAGACCATGAATTAATCCTTTCCCTAGGGAAGCCTTTAATTTAGTACAGGAAGCCTTTCATTTCCTATTGTCATATGATTATCTGGGCTATAAAACAAACAAACATAGACAGACAGATATCTGGGGAAGTACACAGAACTGTATTTCAGTACACTGAAAAATCAAACGTCTGGAAAAGTAACATAAAAAAAATAATAAAAAATGCATTTATTTTTTGCTAAGTACTTAACAGACATCAGAACAGTTTTAAGTTTGTACTTAAATATATTTCTGATTTGGAATCAAATCAGAAATCAGTTTAATTGCTTCTAGTTATCACTTTTTCTTCTGAATTTTTGCTGTGTTATATGTCTTATTTTAATTTTGTCACTGTAATTATTTTATTGATTTTCTTTAACAGAAGCCTTTAAAATTTTATTTTTTAATATTAGTAAACCCATAATTATAATTTAAAATTCATCTAATAAAATATTTTTAGGAATTGAACTTTATACAGAAGATGTCAAAACAAAAAAAAATATTTTCAAGCTTCCATTTTTTGAGAAGTTGAAGTATATAATAGTTCTTGTGTTTTGAAATCCGGTAGAATTTCCTTTTTTCTATGAATATTCACTCTGTTACCTGTGTATGGGGAAATATAGTGTACAGAATTCCAATGAATATTTGAAATATTAAAACATGAATTGCAATATAAGTAAATATTTCTGTTTAAATATTTTTGCTTTTTTCTTTTTTTTAAAGAATTTCTTCTGTGTGCATAGATATATGATACAACCCCCAAATGACACCACTTTATTTTAATTTCTTATTTATTCTTATCAGGCATCATGAATAATTTCCTTACCATAGTTTTAAGATATGTTTAATGTCAGAAAAATTAGCAGACTTTCAAAAAACTGAGAAAGTATCTTTTTCCCTACTTGTTCTCAGTGCACATCCTTTCCCTTCCTGCATGGCTCTGTGAATCCTAACTGTCTACCCAAAGTTTTAAGGTCTTTTCTATATATATAGGCTACTTATGATGATTCTGAATTTCTCACATCTTGATCTAGGCTTTGGAAATAGGGAAAACCACCGAGATATTTCAAAAAGAGAGTTCATTCTAAATGCTCATCCAACATGTTCCTGCTAGATGGCCTTGTGAAGTGCAGTCTGTGGAACTGGAATTGTCATATATATATATATATATATATATATATATATACACACACATATATATATATATGCCAACACTAGCAGGAACTTGGGTTTCTATAGCTAATATGGTTTCAACACATGTACAAGTACTGCAGAAGGAAAAGACTGAAACACAGTAATATGGACGAGTTCTAAGGAAGAGCCCTCCTGGCCCAAATGTGCCCTGAGCATATTGATGCAAATGAACAGAGGTTGCCTTGGTTTGCGGTTAGAACAACCTTGGACATGATACAGTTCTTTCCAGGCAGAGAATAAATACTGTGGTTCCAGTTGACAAGGGCTGAGCCTGATACAGGTTTTCTATCAGTGTGCTAAGTTGAGATGTTTTCCTTTTAACTCTCTGCAACATTTGACCTTTGACTTCTCAGGGGTACCAAACCAATTCTGTCTTTTCTGTATATGTAAGAAGACAAATTTCAAAGAAGGGGAAACCCCTAAGTATTCTGAATGTTGCTGTCCTTCATTAAAAGCTGACACTTCACGAACACCCTTTAGAAATATAGTTAGAAACTAACATTTGTTTATTCAGGTACATTCAATTTATAATGTAATGTAATTAGCATAATTATATGCAAACTTTTTCTTGAAAGTTATAATCTTTTTTATATATAACAAATCAGTTGGTCTACTTCTGCAGAAATAAAAATGAATAAATATGAAAATATCTGCTTAGGATAAATCTGTTGGTTTCATGTCAACTTGTCTTTCATGTCAACTTGATAGAACATATTCTTCTATCAGGCCATGAATTTACCAAATAGCAGACCAACCTCCTTTGCTACTGTTTTTTTGGGAATTGCTACCTCCTGGTTCAATGAATTTAAAAAATTAAATACAAAATTAATAGAATTATTTTGGCCTATATTATTTTTCTAAGATATACTTTTGCAAGCTGTAAAAATTACAAGTATATAATGCAATGAAAAAATGAGTGAAGAGGTGATTGGGTATGCTGAGGGATAAATCGCTACATATGCATTTTGGAAAACCATGCTGAATGGTTCACAGGAAGTTTCTCTCTGAAGATCCATTTCAGTTTATTTTAAGATAAATATATGCAAATCAAACTGGCATTTTGAATTTACCTTCAGATCATCATATTTTGGGGGTAAGGACAATTCTCTCAATATGAGTCTATGAATTCAAGTTTTATTATAATTTAAAGAGAAAAGGTCAGCTCTTATTGGAGGATACATTTATTAGATTATTTTCAGAGTAAAATCTTACAGCCTTAAACCTGATGAACACCCCTCTAAACATTATTTTTTCTAAAGGAATAGTAATAACATTTCCATAAGGATTCAATAATACTATAAGAAATCAAAATAGATGATTAGTATAACTTACAAAAAACTTACATTATTTTTGGAAACAAAACCCACAAAAAAACCAATAAACACAAACAAACCTTAAAATGCATACTTTGCTTATTATAGGGAGGAGAAACTTAGGCAGAGAATATACTTTTTCCTATTTGTTAACTGCTTAACTCTGTATTTCCTCAAACCTATATTATTTAATCTTTTTTTGTTGATTTTGTTTTATTTTGTTTTTTTTTTTACAGTAAATGAGGGAGGTATTAAACAGGCATCCAATTTGTGTCCAGATCCGGGAGAACCAGAAAATGGAAAACGGATAGGCTCGGATTTTAGGTAAAATATAAACCCTACCATTGTATCATTTCTCTAATACTGAACTTGGAAAATGTATGTTAAAAATTTATTGCTGTTGTTGAGCTACTCTTTCAAACCTGAACCTCTCAGTAAAAAGTGAAATGGAATTCTGTATAAACTTATGTAGTGCAATATAGCCTGTACTTAGGATGCAAAGAAGATAAAATACCTATTTCGAAGAGAGCATATATCTCTGATAATCTGGCAAAAAATGGATTGAAGGTAAGTTAAAATAAGTTTCTCATGTAAATACTATATTAGATTTACAAATATTGAGCATACATATGGTACTGGAGGTTTTTGTGAAGGCAAAGCAGAACTGAATGCAACACAAAAAGAACAATAAAAACTTACAGAAGAGGTTTCGGTTGTTATTATAGAAATACTCGTTAGAATCTAATATAGAATATTGCATTTTCTATGGTATGTTTTTCAGGAACCCAGAAGTTTGAAACATGCAGATGTATTTCCCGAGTAGTCCTCAGAGTGATTTAGCACTCTTAATGCAGACTATTTTTGGATTTATTTTGCTATATTCTCCTCCATTCTCAGCTATCTTTCAAATTCCTTGTCTTTAAAGAAAAAAATACTGCAGTACTCTTTCAAAATATTATGCCTTTTTCTCAGTGAACATACATGACTCCTACTGTCAGTAACAGCACTGGTTCATGTACTGTATGAGTAAAGACACATACATAAAAACTTCTTGAAAATGTTTTGAATTATTTTTCATCTCTTATCTAAGTTTCTGATTTGTTTCTTTTTCAGTTGTTGGAATAATCATTTAGTCACATACTAAAAATATTAAACATACATATTATTATATATTTGATACAGAGACAAATTTTAGACTGTATTAAAGCATTAAATATAAAGCTATTATCTTGCTCTCAGTCATATGCTAATTTCACATTATGGTTATGTTTGCAAATCACTTCAAAACACCTAAGCAAGGAAAGAGAAAAGGAAGAAATAAGTAGGAGAGAGATTGATAATTTTTAAATGAATTGGTTTTATTACATTCAGGTTTGGTTTGTATGTATTTTATATTTTAGATATCATGCAGCACATTTCCTAACATTTGCAGATAATTTTTTTTAAGAGTAATATGGGAGATGAGCAAAGATTTTATGAATTTATATTACTTCATTCTTTCACATAACTTCTTGTACTTTGTTTTGTTTGGTTTTTTTCCCCCGCCCTATAATCAAACAGAACATGTAACTGACAATGAGATCACAAGTAAATGTGCTAGCTGGCAGTTAGTTAGTTATAATTCTTCATTAGTTATTATAGTCTCTCTATTTCTCTAGTTTTGAGAACAGAAAGAGTTAAATTATTCAGAGAAAGATTTATAACTAATTTTATATAGAATGCCATTTCTGACATTACCTGACAAAAAAGATTTCTTGATATTTTCAGAGAAATCGAAATAAATGAATTGTATTTCTTAACTATCATGATTTCTAAAATCATTGCTTAGGCCAGTGTTTTGTATATTAACCTCAGAAATATGGCTTGATAGCAAAAGGCTTAGACAGATAATCTGCAAGTCCTTTTCTAGTGTTGTCTCTGCAAGTGACACTGAAAGACCTACTTGCAAGACCATTTTAGTTAAAGTTATGTGAGGAGCAGTACCTTGAAGGAGATGCAATGATGATGATCATGCCCTCACATTTCTTTTTAGGCTACACTATTAGGATATAATTTAAAATTATTTTCACTATGTGCTGTGATGATGTGACTGTCATTCTTTTGTATTTCAAATGAATTTATAAGAAAGTGAAAGAAGGCATTGAGATTACTGAACAATAGAATGCAAGATGTACAAGATATCAAAATCAATGTTTTCTTTTTAAGTGTTTTTTTCTCCTAATTTCTCACTAATTCAGTGGGGTTTTTTTTTTCCTGTTTGGAAAAAAGTCCCCAAATTATCTGTGAGGGAAGGTCAGCTTTTTCATCAGCTCCCATGAATGTGATATTTAACGCTTATATGTATAACATAATGATAAAAGCAGTCCCATCATAATGGACAAGAAGAAATATCTTAGACATTTCAAATGTATGTAAATGAAAGAACATGGCTTACAAATACAATATCCACTGGAATTGAAAAAAGTGAAAGTGAAAAAGATGTGTGTTGGTTTTAATGACATTTTTGGTGATGTTCACTGAAGGTAAATAAGCTTTTGATCAAAAGAAAATAAACAGAAGTTATATCTGACAGATTGTTATGCTCTTGGTCTTAGGGTTGTAATTTTGGGGGTCAGAGATGTTTATTTTGGTGAGAAAGTATTTTTCATCTTCCGCCAAAGTATATGTTTTTAGATCAAACTGTACTGTATTGAACCTTATTTTGATCACTTCTGGACATTAGTGTAGAACCAACCTTTTTACAAAGTAAAAAAAAATGAAAAAAAAAAACCCACAAAAATCCAACTAGTACTTAATTGATCATTTTTCTGTTGAGGACAGATTCTAGCAATAGTCTAAAATCCTGTTGATTTTAAGGGCAGCCTACTTGCTTCCTGGTTTCTCTAACAGGTTAGATTGCAGAGCAGTAATAGTTTCTGAAAGCACAAGCTTCTCAATGGCTTCACTGCCACCTCAAATTTATGCTTGAAAGCTGTCCTTGAACTAATTCCTTTCAACTAAGTATTTCAATTTTCATAGTTCAGTTTCTTTCAAGATAAAACCGCTCTGGTCTGGATAATCTTCTCTAAATAAATCCCATCTAATGCAACTTCACCTTAATAGGCAGGCCCATTCAGAAACAACCCAGAAAGTACTAGTTCTCTTTCAAAAGAATGAGTCTTTCCAGTGGCTTTCTAGTAGCCTCTCTGTATAATGCAAAAGCATTGTATTTGGAAATAGTGGGAGGACAGATATACATACACACGTGCATAATTTCTAGCCTTTTTATTGACAGGCCTTGAAAAAGGAAACAATTACTCTTGTCTTGTATTCCTTTTACACATATTAGGGATAAATAAGGTGGTTTCCTCTCTAAAGCTTGTTAAAAGTCTTATAAATGTGAATGGTGGGATTTGTAATTGTAAATAACAGGACTGGTGAATGTTAGTAATACATATGTCATTTATCTCAAGTTGAACACTCAATACATTGGAAAGAGGTCTTACAAGGAACAAAAGGAAACTAAAAGTTTTCAGAAAATTGAATAAAGTTAATTTTTAAATTAACCTGTTTCAGTAATTGCTGTTACCATGATGGTTGCTCAATTGCATCATAAGCTTCCAAAGTAAGAATGCTACTAATTCTTTAAAATAAATAAATAAGACATTGAAAGAAAGTGCTTCTATTTAGCTAAAAAAATACACTACTATGGAAAATTTTTTCTAGGTTTTATATATAGAATATTAGCACACTTTTCCCTTTGCCTTCTTAAAGTCACTCTCTCTGTAATATAGGAAATAGCTTTACTTTGAGTTTGTCTTTTTCTTCCCTTCTGATAAGAAAGTGAAAATCCCAATTAAAATATCTTAATTTTAAAATACAGTATTCTGAAGAAGGGTTTAGATCTATCTTTAACAAGATTAATCAAAATCTAGTTTCAGTAGAATTTAATCTATTTTTGAGAAGAACATGCTCTTGTCACTTCTCTTCAGCTTTCTTCAAATATGAAAGTGTATATTTGGAAGCATTTTATTGCAATTTCAATACTGCTCTGATTGTAAACTCTGTCTCTGTCTTAGCACATTCTTTTACATGGGTCTTATACAGACTTAGAAAATCTGTAATGTAAGCTTTGAGACAAGCTGCAGCATTTCATGACATTCTTTGGGACCTGACACTCCATGTTCACCTTTTTGGATATTTTTTCTAATGTCAGAATTCCCCATGCTATATTTTGAAGTTTCAAAGGTTTTGTTTCTGTAGATGCCTATTTGAGCATGACAGGTCTTTACAGGTTAAAATAAAGTCAAGAAGACTTACTAATAGCTGCCAGCTATTCCTGTACTGAAAATTACATTTTACCTCAGAAAGAAAGCACCTTCACTGGAAATTTCTTAAAATTTATATGTACTAGTGTTCATTCTGCTGGAATTTCCAACAGCTTATTTTACATTACCTGTCATACAGTAAAAACCACATCTTTTCCACATGAGTGTCCAATTTTAAAATCAATGACCCTATGAAAAATACAAGAAAGATGTAATAGATGAAGAAAAAAAGTTTTCATGTGGTCTTATTACTTTTTTTAATTGTTGGGGTTTAGAGGCTTTTTTTCTTTACTTATAGTGGAATAAATATAGCCGAATTGAATTATACTTGGACAAATGTTTTATTATGAAGCAAACACGTTCCTCCACCACCCCAAAATACTGGCTTCATGAAATGAATGAATAAGCCTATCTCTGTCCCTCTACCTCTGTACTGTAGTCCAACTACATATTGAAAGATGAGATTCAGATCAAACTTGGATCACAACAAAGCAGGGAATGCGGTTGGACAACCACAAAGATGCTAGTGTGGTCGTAAAAGCATAGATTCTATTGAGAGAAGGAAGCATATCAAATTATATTAAAGACAATTTTTATACCAATTAGTTGAATTACAGTATAACTAATGATAACTTCTTCATTCATTTTATATTATAAATTAATTTATAGTTACTTCCTTTGGAAAAATGACTTGCAAGTATAACCACATTGATTGACTGGAAGTTTCACACTTTGTTTTCTTTAAACATTCTCTGGATCACATACCTTTCTCTGCAGATGTGCAAGGTGAGCTTCCAGACTCTGAAACTTCAAGCCAAACATTGAACAAAACTCAGACAACTGGCAGCATGAGATGTAAGGCTAGTTTAAAGGGGAATAGTATGTTTAGTTTGTCAGCAGTTATTTGGTTCCTTTCCCAAGCAGAAGCCTCTGACAGTACAAGATTTGCGGGAAACAGTGACTCCTTAAGAACTGTTAAAACTGAATTACCAATGATCTCCAGAGCGCTGGGAAATCCTCTGCAACAGAAATTTAGTCATCATTTTAGTTTGTTAAGCAGCTGGTCACTAACTGTTTCCTCCTGGAGTGTGGGGACTTCATTCTGCTCCTCCTCATCCCTGCCTTCCAGCTCAGGGGGCTGAGTACCCAGAGGAAGCTGGTCTTGCTATTGAAGACTGAGGCAAAGAAGGCATTAAGTACCTCACTCTTTTCCTCATCCTTTGTGAAAATGTTCCCCATCACATCCTTAAAAGGATGCGGATTATCCTGGGCCCTTCTTTTGTTTCTAAGTTATTTGTAAATAACATTTTTGTTATCTTTTACAGCAGTGGCCAGCCAGGATTCTAGCTGGGTTTTTGCCTCTCTAATCTTTGCCCTGCAGAACCTCCAGACTTTCTTAGTGTCCTCCAGAATTGCCTGCCCCTTTTTCCAAAGGTCATAAGATCTCTGTTTTACCCTGAGTTCCAGGCAAAGCTTTCTTCAAACAGGCCAGTCTTCTCCCTTGCTGGCTCATCTTTCAGCACATGGGAACATCCCGCTCCTGTACATTTAAAGACTACCTTCTTGAGAAATGTGCAGCCTTCCTGGACATCTTGGCCTTTCAGAAGTATCTCCCAAGGGACTCCATCAACCAGGCTCTTAAACAGGCCAAAGTCAGCCCTCCAGAAGTCCAAGGCAGTGGTTCTGCAGACCCCCCTCCTTACCTACCCAAAAGTTGAAAACTCTATCCTTTCAAGATTGCTATGCCAAAGATGTCCCCAAATCACCACATCACCCACCAGTCCTTCCTTCCCTGTTTGTAAACAGAAGATCCAGCAGGGCATCTCCCCTGGCTGGCTTTCTCACCAGCTGTATCAGGACGTTATCTTGCACACAGTCCAGGAACCTCCTAGACTGTTTCCTCTCTGCTGTGTTGTATTTCCAGCAGACATCTGGTAAAGTTGAAGTCCCCCATGAGAACAAGGGCTAGCAACTGTGAGACTTCTCCCAGCTGCTTGTAGAATGTTTCATCTGTCTCTTCATCCTGGTTGGGTGGTCTGCAACAGACTCCCACCATAATATCTGCCTTGTTGTCCTTCGCCCTAATCCTTACCCATAAACACTCAACTCTACTGTCACCATCATCCAGCTCTAGGCAATTGGAACACTCCCTGACTGCCTCCCCTTCCTTGTGTATCCCTCCTGAAGAGCTGGTAGCCATCCATTGGAGCACTTCAGTCATGCCAGTTCTCTCACCATGTTTCTGTGATGGTGATTATGTCATAGTTTTCCTGCTGCACAGTGGCTTCCAGCTCTGCTTATTTGTTGCCCATGCTTTGGGCACAGGCATAGATGCATTTCAATTGTGCCATCTATCTCTCCTCCAACCTTGGCCTGTCCCCCGCCTCACCCTGGCCCACCTCTTAAGCTTGGTTTTATTCCAAGCATGCACTTTTGAAGCTATGAACTACTGTGGGACTGTCTGTTGTAGATGCAGAAGCTTTATATGAGTTCAAAATAAATTGAACAACTTGAATAAGTCATATAAATATTGATTGGAAGGGTCCTTGAGAGGGCATTGACTCCAACCTGCTGCCCAAAGCAGGACTAATGCCAAACACTAAATGAGATCAGCTGTGGCTTTGTTTACAGCCAGTCCTGAAAACTCTCAAGAATGGAGATTTCACAACAGTCTGGGTATGATGTTCCAGTTCTGCCCTGCCTTTCTTACAAGAAGTATCTTGTAAGGTAAAACCTTGAATTTCCTAAACTGCCACTTGTATATTGTTTGCCACATTAAGGAAAGTTTGGCTTCATTATCTTTGCAATGGTTCTTGAAGAAGTTATGGTCTGCTGTTAGATAGTATCTTAGTTTCCTTTTTGTCAGACTAATTAAGCCTAGCTGTCTCAACTTTTTACTGCAGGTCATGTGCTCTGAGCCTCTGACTAACCTCCACACCCTCTAGAGTTTTTATCAGTATCTCTCTTGAAGTGTGAGGCTAAACACTGGGCTTAATATTGCAGATAAAGCCTCACCAGCAGAATAAAAGTTTCAATTGATCTGCTGTCACCACTTCTAATGTAGTTGAGTAAATGGTTTGTTTTATTTGGGATGAGAACACATTACTCATCAGTAGTGCAGAACTTCATACCTATGTTGAGTTTCATGAGGTTTCTGGTGGGCCAGTGCTCAACTTTGTCAAGTGTCTGGATTGAAGCTTTGTTATTCAGTGTGTCAGCTACTTTTCCTGATTTAGTATGTTCCATAAATTTGCTGGGCTGGAAGTTGCTGCGGTCTCAACATCAAGGTTGAGGATGAAAATACTAAACAGTCTAAGACCCCATATTGACATCCAAGTGCTCAGCTTATAACTGGCCACCAGCTGAATATGAAGCCATTGATTCCTACCCTTTGAACACAGCTGCCAGGCCAATTTTGAATCTATCTATTAAGTGAATATTTTGTCAGTTCCCAAAGATACTGTTGCAGAAGACAGTATCAAAAACTTTGCTGATGTTGAGCACTGTTACCCTGAGTGCTATGGCATCTACCACTGGTCCATGTAGCCAGTTATTTTGTCATAGATGACAATCAGGTTGATTACATATGATTCACCTTTGGTATATCTGTGTAAGTGCTCCTGATTTCCTGTTTGTGCTTTCCTAGAGGACATGTTCTTTCCAGGGATTGATGTGAGGTTCCTAGCTTCTCTTTGCCTTACTTGAAAATTCATGTAATATTAGCCTTTCTACAGTCAGTAAGATCTTCTCATCACCACAGTTTTTCATAGATGATACCAGCCTTGCATAGAATCAGCCATTTTTTTCCAGCACCCTTTGGTGAAAGGTATCTGGCTCCCTGCCTTTGAATAGAGCTATCTTCTTTCACCTGTTCCC
This sequence comes from Falco rusticolus, assembly GCF_015220075.1. Taxonomy (NCBI): domain Eukaryota; kingdom Metazoa; phylum Chordata; class Aves; order Falconiformes; family Falconidae; genus Falco; species Falco rusticolus. The sequence continues at coordinate 22,191,473 of NC_051189.1, forward strand.
CAATATTGGCTGTGCCTCTTCTTCCCAATCGTGTTTGTACACACAGATGTGTAGAAGCAGATGTGCTGTAGAAATTGATGCAGAAAAGTCATTGAGTACTTCTGCCTTTTCCATATTGGACTGCAGCACCACAGGGTTGGCTCGCCCATTTATTAATGGATCCAGATTGTATATGAACTTCCTTTTGTGACTAATATATCCACAGAAACTCTTTTTCTTACTAGTGTGCTTTACCAGTTTTAGCTTTTAGCTGTGGGCTGACCCAGGAGTCTAAATTAGACACTCATGGACTACTAAATTAGTAGCTCAAGATCAGAAGTACCTAACTATAGATGATTGAAATATGGTAATGATGAGAAGATGAACTATAGATGGTGGCCATATTCTAACATTTTTCTCTAAGCATTCACTTTTCACCACTGTCAGTGTTAGCATACTGGACTAAATGAACCCAGTCTGGCCGTTGGCATCATCCACAGACAGGACTTTTTTTTCTTAATATGTTCTGCTTTTGAAACTTGTTGGAGATTTTCCTGCCATCCTTTATATTTCTCTTTTTTTGGTGATGCATGTTTTTGGTGTATATAACAATGAACAAATTCATAGTTATATCATGCTTTGGTTCACTTGATATTTACAAAACAGGTAGCCTACACAATTTGAAGGGGCTTCATGTGTTAAGCAGTTTGGATCAAATGTAAGTCAGGGTATCAAAGTGCATTTAACTGTCCACACTGTTTTTTGGTTGTTTGTTCCCACACTCTGTTTTGGACTACTCTGCCAACTTAATCTAAAATAATACCTGCCCAAAATACAGAGGTAGACTACAGCAGAAACAAGTTCCCCCAGACCAGCTTCTGTGATCTTATTTTCTGTCTGCAGTTTTTAGTTCTCTAACATACCAGCAGGCTTTGGTCAGATTTCTACACGTCATCATGCAGTACTTCTGAACATGCAATAGATATCATAAATTTCATACTATCAAGAATTTCTCTTTGGCACGGAAACATTAAAAAGTGTTAATCTTGAAAGGTCATGGAGAACAGGAGAGGTGCTGAGGCCTGGAGTTAAAGCCAACGTCACTCCAGTCTTCAAAAAGGGCAAGAAGATGGACACAGGAAACTTACAGGCCAATCAGTGTCACCTCAACCCCTAGAAAGGTCATAGAACAGCTTATCCTGGAGGCCATCTCGAAGCATGTGGAGGAAAAGAAGGTCCTCAGGAAGAGTCAACATGGATTCACCAAGGGGAAATCATGCCTGACCAACCTGAGAGCCTTCTATGATGGAATGACTGGCTGGGTAGACAAGTAGAAAGGAGTGGATGTTGTCTACCTTGAACTCAGTAAGGCTTTTGACACTGTCTCCCATAACACCCTCATAGGTCAGCTCAGGCAGTGTGGATTAGATGAGTGGACAGTGAGGTGGGCTGAAAACTGGCTGAATGGTAGAGCTCAGGGTTGTGATTAGCAGTGCAGAGTCTGGCTGGAGACCTGTAGCTCGTGGTGTTCCCCAGGGACTGTGATGGGTCCAGTCCTGTTCAACTTACTCATCAGTGGCCTGAATGAAGGGACAGAGCATACCCTCAACAAGTTTGCCAATGATGCAAAACTGGGAGGAGTGGCTGACACACCAGAGGCTGCACTGCCATTCAGCCAGACCTGGACAGGCTGGAGGGCTGGGTGGAGAAAAACCTCACAAAGTTCAGCAAAGGCAAGTGTAAGGTCCTGCACCCAGGGAGGAACAACCGCACAAACCAGTACAGGCTGGGGCTGGCCTGCTGGAAGGCAGCTCTGTGGAGAAGGACCTGGGAGTTCTCATGGACAGCAAGTTGTTTCATGGGCAATGCATACAAATATGTTAAGGGCGAGTGTCAAGAGGATGAGGCCAGGTCTTTTCAGTAGTGCCAAGTAACAGGGCAAGGTGCAACAGGCACAAACCACAACACAGGAAATTCTATCTGAATATAAGGAAAAAATTCTTTGCTTTAAGGGTGACAGCATGTGAACAGGCTGCCCAGAGAGGCTGTGGAGTGTTTTTCTCTGGAGACATTCAAAACCTGCCTGGATGCAACTCAGTGCAACCTGCTTTAGGTGAACCTGCTTTAGCAGGGGGTGTGCTAGATGATCTCCAGAGGTCCCTTCCAACACTGACCATTCTGTGATTCTAGGATTTTAAGTTCCTGAGAGACCCATTTTCTTAATACTTTCTTGACAAGCTCATGATAGTCAATATGCTGGCCTTTATGGATGCCATTCTTACGGTGGAAGTCCAGAAGGATTATACAGTTTTCCTGCAGGTGTTTGGTTTGGTTTTTTTTTTGGTTTTGTTTTTTTTTTTTTGTTTTGGTTTTGGTTTTTTTTCCCCTTTTTTTGATCTTTCAAACAGGAAGTACTTGTTTGATTTTTAATATTGTCTTTTTTGAGTTGATCTGCCATAGAAACTGATCTCTGGTTCTTTTTTCTTTCTTGGGCTGATGTGTTATCATCTGCTTATATAACTGCCTCTGTCTGCCCTCACTCACATGGCACACATTGCAGATTTTGTAAATTTTCCAATCGCACTGTGTTTATGACTCCAGTATACTTACAGTCATATACTATCAAATATCAGTTTAATATTAAAACTGATTTGGACAAGTAAAGTGGACTGGATGATGTCAGTGTTATTTATGCTTTTGGAGGTGATAACGAAAACTGTCAGACTTGTAAAGTCTTCATAATAGTTTCAACCCTTTGGAATTTTTCCCAGTTACAGTTTTGATACCACCACTTCAATTTTTTTTAAAAAATGGTGTATTTCCTGCTCACTGTACTCTCAAAATCAGTCCATGGTTAGTTAAAGGAAATATATTTCCATGTGTGTATTTGGTTGTTTGTTTCTTTTTTTTCAGGTGCTCCTTTTTTGTTTAGTTTTGGGGTTTTTTTGTTTTTTTATTTAATGAAATAATTGAAAGCGTTCAGATTTTTCTCAACATGTCTTTCCACAGCACATAGAATCTTGTGAAAATCTAATCTTGAGAAAGTTGCTCTTCCCAACTGCTACCTTTTGAACCTTCCTAACCACTTAGTCCCTGGAGTAGCTGAGTATAATTTTTAACATTAGCGATTGATAATTCATCTTTCTATTTCATAACTTTAACATTTTCTCCAACTCTGTGATCTGCCTTTTGGCTCTTTTTCCTCAGTCTCATAAAGGGCCTTTACATTATGCTTATTTTTGTTTTTCTCAGTTTTTCACTTTTATATCTTCCTCTGTTTTTCATGGACTCTGCAGCTCTTCTTTATCCCCTTCTTTCACAAACATTCTTATTTCTGATACAAACAGGAACTGTTTGTGGAATAGTTTATAGAGCTGTTATACACTATCAGATCCTCCTTTTCTGAAATGTTTCTTCAGGTGACTATATAATCTTTCATGCCCCCATTACTTACTCTCTATGTCTCTGTAAAGCCCAGGTACTCCCCAATTTTCGTCAGCTATATTGTGCTAACACCATTCCTTTTCAAACACCTAACATTTCTAACTCCCTTATTCTTCTGTTTAGTATCAATTTCCTTTAGTAGCTATTTTCATCATAGATGTATTTGAATTGATTACCTAACGAAAGTTAATCTCTGGAATGTGTGCTCAGTGTTTTTAATTTTTTCTCTGCCTTTGTAAATTGAACAGAAACTGAAATTACTATTACAGCACTAAAATTCCCATGTATAAGGAAAGAAAAACAGGACTTATTCTTTACAAGCCAAAACCCTGAAGAGAAAATTGAGTTTTAGTATGCATTTCAGTAAAAAAGAATGTTATACCTTGTGAGATCAAATTCAGGTTTGAAGATCCCAGGCAAATCAGTGATATTATATCACTATTGAGTTATATCCTGAGATGTCTTCCAGCCTCTTTGCAAAGTGCTGGTTTTAAAGACCTGTAAAGGAGCCTGAAACTATTTATTTACATAAATGAAGAACTATACCAGTACAGAGGCTTTGCTTCCAGAATTTACAAACCAATTTTTTTTTTTAAATAGGTAACATACATAGCAAAAGCTGGAAAATAGGATAGAGATCTATGAAAACCATCAGAGGAGGGTCAAATAATCCTATGACTTCCAAGGTCACACAGGAAAGCTGCTATAACATAGACTTTTGGGGAGTTACTCCATGTTAAATCTTAGAATACCCAGGTAACTGCATACACAGTATGGCCAAAGTCTTGTAAGTTATGTGTATGTATAAAATCATTTATCAAGGCAAATGCAGTTAGGAAAGACTCTGAGATCCTTTGGGAGGTTATACATTAAGAAAAGTTTAAATAAAAACCTGATGCTAAGATCTGGTAGCTAATATTCTATACAAATGTGTGTTATGAAACAAAAGCCACCTTGTAGTTTGACTAGAATAGAACTTCCTGCACTTACTTTGAGCATTGTCCCAGAAAAAGTTAATTCAGATCCTGATTGAACATAAATGTAAATCTAGGCAGAATTCTTTAAATTCAATGAGTCTGTGATCTGTTATTTTGATATGTTTGAGTTAGAATGAAATGCCCTGCTACTATGCAATTTTGATGTTATCTAATACCCTGTTGACCAAATTAGAAGGGAAGATTTTCCAAGGAATTCTACAAACACACACCCACCCCCTACCCCCCACACCCCTGCCACCAACAACTACTTCCTTTTCTTCACAGGTAATTAAAGAAGCTATCTTCTTCTGTTCATTTATAGAAGAATTAGTAGAGAAAATCTAACCTTATGTAGTTTTGAGGTATTCAGATTTTTACATTGATTTTTAAAACCCTCATATACAGACATATATATGTAAACAAAATCATCGGGAAATGACAACAAAAATACAAGGACAGATACCATTAAAAAATTATTCACTTCACCATATTGTTTACTTTTGTATCATCACTTCCCTTATTCCCCCATAAATAAGGACTGCTCCTCTGTTTTCACAGAATATCAGCACACCTGTGTCTAATTAGGTTATGAGTGGGTCATTGTGCCCTAGTGCTTTACGCTTACTAACATCCATAGTATTAACTGTGCCTTGACTAGGAAATACCATTGGTGATACAATTTGTGTTTACTATTACATATAAATGAAATATTTGTTAATATTAGGCTATTTAAAATGATCATAATAAACAGAAAATTCTTTCCACTTTTATTACTTTTTCCTTTTAGAAGACTTTTCAAAATACTGTGTTTTGTTGTATTTCTTATTGTAAAATGCTAGTCTCGGTCATGTGCATACAAGTATCTTTATGCAGTCACTGAAGTTTGGTAAATAATGCTGTATTTTTTTTTAATGGTTTCATCATATGTTTTTAATACCAATACAAAGTTTTGTCAGTGCCCACTATAACGGTGATAAAAGCAATGATACACCTTCAAATTCCATTTACAAAATATCCTTCAATACAAAATGCAGTATCACCATACATGAGATTCTCAAAATATTAATTTTTAGTTTGCTTTGCTCTTAGAATTTTTTCAGTAACAACTTAGCTTTAGTCTTTTAGGCTTATTCCTTAATTGTAGGGGAAAATAAGAATATTTCCCAAATGTCATTTGGTTTTAGCACAAGCATGAGGTAACTCACTAAACTGTAGATCTGTAATTCTTCTTCATCCATTTTATATAAGCATTGGATAAATAATAACACCACCTTTTAATTAAAAAACATAATAATGATCATTTAGCAACGGATAAGGTAAAAGGTTCTCTCTGAAGACCTTTGTGAAACTACATGTTGCCCACAGTCAGTTTATAGAGATATTTTACAACTGTGACAAATAAGCCTTTAAAAACAGCAAGCTGAAATTATGGAGCGTTAGGTACTGATGTCAGAGAAAGGCCTGATATGTTGACTAATTGACTAATGTCAGCTGTAATCAGAACTTGGAACAATAATGATATTAAAGAATAAGAAGAATTAGCTCAATAATACACATTTATGTATTTGGTTTTTTAACTTTTCCAAACTGAAAAAACACCCCAAGTTCCCCTCAGAAAAATATAACATAACAAAACAAACAAAAAAATATTTTTTTTCTAGGCTAGTTTCCTTTTTTGTTTTGTGCCATGTTTGAAGCACCAAATGTCAGCTCCATGTGGAAAGGAACAAAATCTTTTGAAGCCAATGTTACCACTTCATAAGTAATCATAGTAAATACCTAAAAAAATGTTTATGGAATTCTTTTATTTTCTTGTATTAATTTGAGAAACATATGCTTGTTAAAGGAGCAAATGTTGATATTCACCTTGTGAATAACATTATTATCTAAACCTTTTCTCTGGTATTGTGCTCTCCCTTACAATGCCCCCCTGGTTCTAAAGTAAAAAGCACCAAACTTCCTCAAGAAGGATCAGAGGTGGGGGACAGTTACAGCAAGTCATCTGTATCCTGCAGTCTTCACTGGGAGGAGTACAATGTTTATAGTGGGGATTTTTTCCTCAGTTTTGTGGTTGACCTTTTGACTCTTCTAGGTGATTTCTTCATATCTCTTTCTCATTGTTTCTTAGCTTCAATTAACATAAGTAGCTACTGTTTGTTACACAGTGCCCAGGTTTGTCAAACCTTTACTATATGGAAGTCATAAGTTTGGTCAGAAAATAGTCACTTGACCTCCAGACCACTGTTAAAAAGAGGTAAACAAGTTCTGGCCAGAGCAAGCCCAGAGAGGGCTGAATGCTGTGCACTGTCAGGCTAGTACATAGCCTGAAGTCTTTTACTACTAAGAACAGCAATTACTGGATTACATGTTTGTATTATTTGTCAGGACCATCATACCTAGAAGAATGGGGAAAAAAATACTGATAACTATTTGTAAAAAAACGCTTATTCCTTTTATGTCATTGTTTGATTTTAGCTTGGGAGCAACAGTGCAGTTCTCTTGTGATGAAGATTATGTGCTACAAGGTTCAAAAAGCATCACCTGTCAGAGGATAGCTGAAGTTTTTGCTGCATGGAGTGATCATAGACCTGTGTGTAAAGGTAAAGAGGAATTCTTACCCTTACATTGCTTTGTTCATTTTACATCTAGCTATTGTTTTATAGCCAATCCTATTAAATTAATATTTTGTAAGTAAGAAGTTTTATTCCTACTGTCCCCACTTTTTTAGTAAAAATGTCCCAACTATACTATTTTGTTTAATATTGTATTATTTTAATATTTATTATTATAAAAAAACCTTTGTATTTAAGTATGCTTATTTTACTTGGGAACTTAAATTATGAAGTTTGCTTTATAATAAGCTGATGAAAATCTATCACATGCTAAATATTAAGGCTCACCAAGATGGATTTCAGATTTGAATTTATTCAATACACAATCAGTAGTTCACGAAGCATCTTCATTACATATGTGCTAAGCAGATGAGAAAGACTTGTATTTAGGATCGATAAGGTTTGGAGAAGTAAGTCTATGCCTGGTTTTGACCCTGACCAAATGGATAAAGGGCAAAAAATGTCAGATAAGAAAAGCACAAAGTCATTCTGCTGAATATATTTGGCATCCAAATACTGTGGCTAGTATGATGAATAACTAAATCAAGGAATTAAAGTGGTAGTGTACATATATATATATATATATTTCTATATATAATGAAAATATTGGTGTGTACATATACCTGTAAATTGACATAACAGCAAAACTATGTATTGAAGAGTACAGTTTATTCACAACTGGTTATGGGAAACAGAATGGACATTTATCTTGTAATTCATGGATACTTATACTAATGTCCAGAGAGAACTGTGAGATGTTTCTCAACAGTGGAAGAGGGCAAAAATATCTGAGGGTGGTATCCAAATGATATATAGTAGAAATTCACAAAAGCAGGAAAATTACATGGGTGATTTATTTTTTGGCTAATAATGAACTAGGAAGTCTAAATGGGACTCACTATTGATAATAACGAAGTACTAGATGTAACTTGGAATAATCAGCTTCTCAAATGTGAGGTGACAAAAAGCTTAAGTGTTACAGCTACAGAAACAAGTCTACAATGGATCACATTAGTATATGCTTCAATAATAGCATATCACATAAACAAGTAAAAAGTTTAATTGTATAGGTATAAATATGCATAATAACATTTTATATTCTATTACTGTATACCCTAAGTATGTGTAATTACTAGAGCTTGCTAAAGAGATACAGGCACATATACATAGCAGGATTAATCATGTAATGAGCATAAATGAAGCTTTTATTTATAGTAAAATTAGTAAGGCTTTATTTACTAGAGTTTTTCAGAGTGTTCACGTATCCTAAATTGGATACCTGTCTTAGGATGGTAGTCTCTTAATCTTCCAATGTAACCAACTGGATGCTGTATATAAGGGCATTCACATGCAGTGTTAAACAATGTGACAGCATCTATTAGTCTTGTCTGTGGATTGCTTATTGGAGGAAGTTGTCAGATACAGCTGCTTAAATCAAGGACCCCATCTCCCACCTTAGGTGCTTAAAACTATACAGTGCGAGTACCCCTGATTTTCCCCACTATGGATATTAAGTTTCAAGGCAGGTGTGAACCAGTGAAAATAGGATAGAAGAAAATATTAAAAAGGATCAAAATTCTGTATATTCTGTAAAATATAATCTAGTATAAACAGGTGGAAAAGAACTGGGCTGCTTTGGTCTAGATAAAGATGAATCCAGTGAAAGAAGAGGGAAAGCATAAAATATAATGGGCTATAATTGTGCAAAGGAAGGTTTATGCTTGGACACTAGCAAAACATTCTGAAGTAAAGAATATCTGGGTATGTGAGTAGTTTTCAAGAACGTGAGATATACATATATGCAAAAGAGATTAAATACGTGCAGTCTCATCTGCAGTTAGTGTGATGGGCTAAATATCTTTTCAAAGTTCTTCCAACCCCTATTTTCTGTGGTTTATAAATGAAAGAACACCCAGATTTAAAAAATGATTCATGGAGGAAAAAAAAAATCATCATTAATATAACAAATCAGCATGGATGCATGACAGGATTTATATATTTCTTGTATGATAACCATGATAAAATGATATTCTAAAGATTCTTGGCTTTCATATCCCACATAAATGGTAACTATACCACAAATCTTTCTGTCCTCTGTGTATTGTGTATTTTGTAATACAAATTAGTAATCTGTCATTGAAAAGACACTTTACAAGGAAAGCATACTGCTATTAGTATTTCATTTATCAATACCACACACACGATCAGTTTTTTTTAAAAAGTATCTCTGCTACACAGACAATAAAGTGTTATCAGCAGTACTGTGATAAGACTGAGATGTATGCATAGCTACTTGTAAGTTTAGAAAGGCAGATCAGTAGCTTTTGGGGACTATGACCTCAAGCGTAAGTGGTTGTTAAATATAATGTTTTCACTTTTGTACAAGTTTTGAATTCTGAATAGCAGCAGGTACTTAAGTATAAAAGGGCAACTACATTCTTAATTTTTGATTTTCTTCCTCAGTATGACTATATTTAAGAGCTACCATTGTATGATTTAGAAATCACATCTCTAAACATGCGCCTAATGATAAAGTAAAGCATTAATACTGAATTAGAAAAAAAAACACAAAACCAAACAAAAAACAGTAAATCCATTGGAAACTAGCAGTTTTGATAAACATCTACTTAAATGTGAAACTGCAGGATATGTATTAACTAAATATCCAAAACCAGCATAGTTCACAGGTAGAACATGTGTTTTGCAACACTCATCAACTTCATACAACTAGCTGATTCCACCTTAAAATGCAAAGGACCAATATTAAGAAAGTTTTTAGGAATTGATACAACGCCGTATGTTGAAAAGTCAGACAGATGGTATAGATATTATAGTTTTTCAAATATAAAATGCTTTAGAGCGTCATTAGTTGCATTAAACGTACTGATTTAAGTACCTTTGGTGTACTATAATTTTGGTTCTTTTGATTAACAAGATGTTTCAGTTAGACACTTAGATGTACTAAAACTGGCATATAAATATTTCTTCTAGACTAATAATTATGTCTTTAAGATTCATGCACAGAACATACAATAAACATTTTGAAAGAATTTTGCATAAGTAGCATAAATACCACATAATAACATGTAGAAAGTATCTGCAAAAATATGTGTGCATCTGCTTATCAAACTTGCATGTTTGTGTACAAACCATTTGGGCAAACAAATTAGGCAGTCATGCATGAATGTTGTTGTAAACTAATGCAGCTTTGCAGGTAGTGAAGGCACAGGTGGTGTTTTAGATACTTCACCTGTTATTCTTTAAAATGTCACTTAAAGTGCTGCTTTTTTACCATGTGGTGTTTCCTATTTGAACAGCACAGATTGCAATTGTTTTCACATAAATTATATTGTGCACACACAAAAAATCCCACAGTAATGATACATTTTTCAAAAATGGCATGTCAATATCAATAATTAGTTACATTAATATACTGCAATTGGCCAGAGTTCTAAACAGGAACTTTCTAATTCTGGTAGATGCATTGGATTTGACATCATAAATCCTCAGGACTTGTTCTCAAAGGGCACATGAGTGGCTGGGTATAACTGCCTGCCAAAAATGAAAGATTAACTCTCTTTAGGAAATATTACATGATACCAGCTGGAACTGGCATAAAATCATATTCATCAAAGTGAATCTGGAATAAGTCTGAAGCATTTGTACAGAAGAAATATAATAGGACTTTGAGAAGGAAAACTGATACATCACTTCCAAAATGTAAACAAATATTGTAGATTATCAACATCTTTAAGACCTTAAGACTAGTTTCCAGGAAAATACTACTCTGGAGGTTTGGCTGATTTTTGAACCTTCTGACTTCTAGAAGAGACTATGAGAAAATTCTAAAGTTTTATCAGATATCCTGACTAGGTTTAATTGCAGTTGAGTTATCTTGTAGTTTAACAACAATTATCCTTTCTTTTTGTGTCATTTTTTAAATTTTGAAAATGTATTTTATAATTTATCTCTCCCATCACACTAGCAAAATAGTGTTTGTTCATGTAGCTAGACCTGGTGAATAAACAAGGAAGAAAATCAAGGTATTTACCCCATTGTGATTTAATGACAAGGTGTATTGAAAAGAAGTTAGAATTTTGAGCTATGGGAAATGCATGGCTTTATGTTGTAGGCAAGCAGATAAATTAACATAAACAACAGGTGAAAACTAACTGGTCACTTTCTGCATTTTATTAAAATTTTAAAGTGGATTCATTCCTTCAGGCACTTGTGTTTTAGCTGGATTTTTTTCAAGATCATTATATCATGCAAGCCTAAAATTCTACTGGGGATTTTAAAATCTGTTCCAATTTAATTGGCCTCATGCAAATCTTGTAGCGTACCATTGTTACAGCAGAACAAGCAATGACTTCCCATCCTTCCTGAGAAATAAAAAAATATATTAAAAAAATGACATGTGAATCTTTGCCCAGGCATTTCTTGCATATTGAGTTACAGTTGAAGTCTGTTACTTGAAAGGTGAAAATTTTTGCGGTTGTTAGCTATTTCATATCCCAAGAAACTAGGAATACATATGGTTGTAATAACATGATTGCTTACATTGACTTCTCTGTGACTTCATTCAAGAAAAGTTTAAACATTTCAGGATTGAGACCCTGCTTATTTATCTGCCTTGGGTTTCAGTATTCCACCTACAGGGCAATGCTGTTCTACAAAGCCAACTTGCTTAAGCAGAAACAATAATCTACTTTATGAAACTATTTGCCAGTTGATAAATCTCTTCCTCTCATTTACGTTTCAGGAAATGAAAACAGATCTATTCACAGTTGGTCGATAGCCTTTTTATTTTCATGCCTGACGCTCCTGTTTTCTGCTTGCTTGTTTCTCAGGGCCCTGTGAAACATTTATGAATGCTGCCTTTTATAAGTCTGCTGGCAAGTCAGCAAGTTCTGCAACAAGTACAGTATTTTGGAAAGCTTATCTAATCTGTAGAAAGACAATGTGGCTTTGAAATAATTCTTTGTATCAGAGAAAGCAAAAGGACAGGCATGATTTATGGTTTAAATCATGATCATCCAATTAATAGGCAGGCTACAAAGTTAATTTAGATTATTAATAGAAAAAGGAACAAATGATACTCTGTATTTGAACTGGGGTCTCATAAATTTAGAACACCATTTGTTTGCTTCATATTGCTATTCTGGCCAGTTTATTTCACTGACTAAAGTGATTTTTATAACAATGAATTCATGGACTCAGTATTTTTCATTTAGTAGATTGTAAAAATAAGCTTGATTAACTTAACAGCTTGGGTATGCAAGCAAAATGTACATTGAGCTTTAATTCTTGCCTTTATAGATACCTTTACTTACCTATAGTACATTTTTTAAAATTACACCTTTGCCTCACTTCTCTTTGAAATGCAGATGTATCTGGACCTCCTAAATGTGTTGCTGACTAACAATGTATGTGTATATGTATATACACACTCATATACGCAGGTAACACATCATAGATAAAGAGGGCTGAAAGTGGTCCTAACAGGTCAGCACTACTTCCTTCCTCTGGCTGTATTTATTCCCAGATGTTTGTCTGATGTTATTGATTTCCAAGGAGAGTGCTCTTAGATCTTACTCAGGTGCTCTAGTCTTTCATTAGCCTTGCAAGTAGAATTCTTATAATTCAAATGTGAACGCTTGTTGCTGTACTGATTTCAATAGTTGCTTCTATATAAAGTACAGGTTATTTAATTCTTCTTTTCAATGGCTTATTGTTTACTTCAAAAACTCTTGCTCTTTTTTAACACACAGCAGTTCAATCAGTCCTTCCTCGTGGATTATATTTATAGACCTCCAGCCTTTTTCATAATATTCTCAGTGGTTTTGTGTCTGTCTTAAAATAACAGTTTCTAAAAATGGGCTTTAGAAGGGGCTTTCCCAGTGCTCAGTGGAGAGGAAGAATTATTTCTCGCATTTTCATGCATTGTTCTACCTATAACTATATGCATGTCTTCCAGTTTGATTGTCTTTTCATAACAGTAGGATATTTTTAACTCAGGTTATGTTTCTGAGCTACTGTAATCCCTGAAGACTTGCTGCCAAATGACTTACTCCTTATACTGTATTTATGATTTGATTATTCCTGCTTTTGTGCTTTGACCTATACTTGTCTCTGATGAATTGGATCCTATTTTAATATTATTTCTTCAGTTTCTCCTTTTTAATTCTGATTAGGTTTGCTGATATATTCACAGACCTTCCCAACTCTTTGTTAAATGCAGACTTAATAATTATGCACTTAATTTTGCTGTCCAAGGTATTAATGAAAGTGCCAAATGAACCCGACCCAGGACAAACCTCTGTGAAACCCCATTCAGTTATTCTTTCCTTTGACACTGAGACACTGATGAAGAATCAGAGGAGTCTAGTCTCGAAGAGACATCGGGAAATCATCTGATCTGTTGCAAGCAGAGTTTTAGATTAAGTAATCCATGGCTGTCTCAAGCCAAGTCTTCACTACTTCCAGTGATGGAGTTTCCAACACTTCTTTCAGCAATCTGTTTCAATGTTTAATAGTTATTACAAGGGATTTTTGTGGGGTTTTTTGTTGTTGTTTTTTTTGTTTTGTTTTGTTTTGTTGTGGGGGTTTTTTTTGGTAATATTCAGATGGAATTTCTCCTGAAGAAACTTGTGGCTGTCAGCTTTTATTCTGCCTCCATGCAGCCCTGTGAAGAGAGTATCTCTGTGTTTTCTGTAACTACCTTTTAAATAGCAAAGGGCTGTGATTAGATTCCTCCTTGAGGGTTCTGATCCTTAGGTTGAACAAACCCAGTTCCTTCAATCTTTCTTCATCTGTCAAGTTCTCCAGTCTTCTTAGTGGTCTTCCACTGGAACTTTTCCAATTGCTCAATATCTCTCTTAACCTGGAGGAACCACAAATGGACAGTATTCCACATGTGGCCTAACAAATACTGAGTAGGAGTGAATAATCACAGCCCTTCATTCGCGAGCTCCATTCTTACTGATACAGCCCCAGACAGTTTGTGCTTTGCTACCAAGACCCATTGTTGGGTTTTGTTCAGCTTCTTGTCCGCTGAGACCCCCAGGTGCCTTTCAGCAGAACTGCTCCCCAGACAGTCAGCCCTTATCTGCACTACTTCTGGGGTTTATTTTATCCCATGTGTAGGACTTTACATTAGCTTGTAATTCTTGTTGGGCCAGCCTTCTAGTCCACTGAGGTCTGTATAGTAGCTCTTTCTTCTGGTGCAACTACCTATCCTCCCTCTTCAAACTTGGCGAGTGTGGATTCAATCCCATCGTTCAAATCAGTTTTAAAGGTAATGAATACTATCAGACCCATTACTGACCCATGAGGAGCTCCACCCATAAGTGTCTGCCAGTTCGACTCTGAGCATTTAACCACCATCCTTTGAACTCTGCAGTATGGCTAGTTTTCCAAAGATCTTCTGGTCTGTCTGCCCCAATGTGTTTTATGAGTTTGTGAAGAAGGTGTTGAAGGACACTGTCAGACATCTTCCTAAATTCAAGGTAAATGATGTCCTTTCATCCACTGGGTATGTTTTTTCATCATAGGAGGCAACTATGTTGATCCACTTTATTCTGCTACTTGTCTTTCCTTATGCCCTTTTAGTGTCTTAAACTATGATGCTGGGGTTATTGCAGCAAAGGACAACATTGAGGGTCATGACTCTCAGGCAAATCTCATTTTTTAACAGTAATTCTAAAAAGGCAGCACTCCTGTGTGGTATACTATGCAGTTCCATTATGATGTTGTCAAAAGTTCACTACAACAATCTCCCAGATTGCTTTTGCACCACAGTGTTGCTTTCCTAGCAAGTATCAGGGTAGCTGGAGTTCCTAGGAGACCTAGGGCCTGCAGACTCAAGGCTTCTGTGAGTTATCTGGGGAAAGCTTGGTTCTGCTCAGGTGGTCTGTACCAGACAGCTACCATGAGATTTCCTCTGATGGAGATCTTGCTGATTTTGAAACAAAGGCTCTCTAGAGAACTGTTCTCTTGTTGTTGGTAAACATCATGCACTCAACCCTGTATTTTACATAGAGGCCAAGCACTCCTTTTCTACCCATTCTGTATTTCCTGGATAGCTTGTAACCATCCATTGCAGGGCACCAATGATGGTGAGCTATCATACTGAATGTCTATAATACCAATGAGATCATAACTCTTCCACTCAGTGTGGAGTCCCAGTCTAGCTTGTTTCTCAGGCTGCATACACTGGCACACTGCAAAGTGGCTCAGACAAGGACTGTGTGTCTGAGCTGTCAAATGCAGCTCCTGAGTGGAGTGAGGACTGACAGGGTTTACCATAGCTCTGTCACACATGCTCTCCAACAGGATGATCCCAGTTTACAGCTGCAGCACATCAGAGCTGCCTTTAAGCAAGGTCAGCTGAGCTCCTAGAAGTGCAAAAAGAAGGCATATATGCAGGATCCCAATAGTGGACAGCAAATTTTAGATTACATTAATGATACAGACTATTGTGAATGCTTTCAAAGTTGAAAGAAAAATGTAGTGATGGTTTCTGTTAGTTGTGTAAAATGGAGACAAAATCTATCATTGTGAAACTTTGACTATGGTGTGAAATCTGGCCACTTTCTTAGGGAGACTATTCCTTTTAGATTTTTAATAGATATTCATCACATTAATCTTCCAGTCATCAATTATGTTGTAATTCTTAGGCAGTTCAATGCTGTTTATTATTTCTAAAACATGCAGTTATTATTGTCATTTTAACAAATGTAGTATTTATTCAGTATTAATTCACGTTTGCACTTGTGGAATGACTGCGTCTTCTCAAGTACAGGTAATTACCAGTGTATCACATTTAAGATGTTGTCGTGGTTTGACCCCAGCTAATTTGACCCCAGGTAATTAAGCACCACACAGCCACTCGCTCACTCCTCCCTCACCCAGAGCGGTGAGGAGGAGAACTGGAAAGGAATGTAAAACTGGAGGGTAGAGATAAGAACAATTTAGTAATTGGAGTAAAATAAAAACTAAAGAACAACAGTAATGGTAACAATAACAGTTACAATGAAAACGAGGGAGAAGGGGAGAGGAATGAAAACCAAAGGTAAGGGAGAAAGGAAAACAATTGACGCAAAATACAACTGCTCACCACCTGCTGACCAATGCCCAGACAGCCCCTGGGCAATGATTCACAGGACCCGGTCATCACCACCACCCCACCCCAGTTTATATACCCGAAGTGATGTCCCATGGTATGGAATATCTCTTTAGCTAGTTCAGGTCAGCAGTCCTGGCTGTGTCCCCTCCCAGCTTCCCATGTCCCTCCAGCCCTTTCGCTGGCAAGGCCTGAGGAACTAAAAAGTCCCTAACCTACTACAAACACCACCTGGCAACAACCAAAAACATCGATGTGCCATCAATATTGTGTTTACACCAAATCCAAAACACAGCACTGCACCAGCCACTAAGAAGAAAATTAACCTTTATGACAGCCAAAACCAGGACAGATGCTTAAGGAAATGCTTCTAAAGAAGAATTAGAGATGTAGAATAATTTTTTTTTGTGTGTGTGTGTGTGTGTTAGGTTGTTTGTGAAGAACTTTTCTTTTTTAAAATTTGACATGGAGTGAGAAAAAAATCTCTTGAAACAAGGACTCATTACATCTAGTGAAGAGATGTATTGCCTTATATTCTAGAAGCAGTGACAGACATTTCACAGGCACCCTATCCCATCCCTTCATATTGTTTTGATTACAGTACTGTAAATCTGGTTATCTGACAAAAAATTACAAAGGAACTGAAAGTTTGATAAATTCTTTGATATTAGCTGTCCCTCTTACCATTCCCAAAAGGTGACTAACACAGGGAAATGTCTGCTATAGCATCTTCCATCTTCAGTAAAGATCTGCTGAAAAAATAAGATGCTATTTTTTTCCCTGGTTAGAACACCAAGGCTTTACCATTTCCCTCCAGGTCTGATCAAGTGTCAGGACAGTATCGATTGTACTGGTTATTTTCTGTCTGTTGGCAGTGGCTACAAATTAAATCTATTCTAAGTTTCAACAGACTTGATTTTCATATTATTGACCATGACAAGTTGCTTAGACAGTTCTGGCCTCTTCACAAATAAAATGTTGTTCTCCTTTAAGCATTTTTTCTTTTTTCTCTCTCTTTTTTTTTAACCACTTCTTCTACTTGCACATTTAAGTATTAGATATAGTTCACACGAAATAAACATTAGGACATTCAGTCCTACATTCTCTTTCAGAAGCAAACCCAAAATTAAATAAGCTGTACTGCAATACAGAAGTACTTTTCCTAAACAATGACTGAAGAATAAAGTGTATGCTTAAATCTTAAATTATAAAATCCTGTATTTCCTGATCTTTTATGATTTTAAGTTTACTTAGAGTTGTGTTGATAACTGAAACTGCAGTGCACACTATGTGGTGAAAGTCTTACCAGTGCAGAGCTAACATAACTGAAACACCGTTAGTGAGCTAAACACAATTTATATTTATATTGGCAGAGGAATTGAAGTCTTCAAGCATAAGAAGTTTTATTTAAAATTAACTCACCAAAAATTGATATCTTCCAGTTTTTAAACATGGATGTGACTATTGCCCTTTAATATTGCTACTGTTACGCACTGCAGATTTCTGAATTTAAAGAAATGCACTAAATTATACTACAAAAGAACTGGGAAGAAAGGATTACATTCAAGTAGCTCAAATATTATCAGTGTCTTAACTAATGGGGTGCAACATGAAAAATATTCCCTTTATTAATTGGAATTATAAGTCATTTTGAATAGATATAATTCAAATAAGATAGGTAATTGCAGGGAAAATGTGGGAATGCTCCTCAAAACTCTGTATTTTGAAATTAAATTTAAAGCAATGGGCACCAAAAACTCATTACTGTTAGTTTATGGTTTGAACTTTGTGAACAAATTAACCAGGACATGAGAAAACTATCTGTAAAAAATCTGTATCTGTTGCTTCCTGCATATTGACATAAATGTCATATCTCATTGTAATGTTAGGCAAACATAAATTTAAGTAATACCTTGAAGAGGTACTACATATAAATTATATCCTAAATTCAAAGACTGAATAATTCTGGTATTATACCATCAATTGAATGTATTTTAGATGATAATGTATAAAATATATCTTAAATGGTTTTGTAATACTTCTGTAAAGACATAGGTGTCAAAGTAAGAGCCTATAAGTCAGTAGGAATACATCTTTTATACATATGTGGTTGTAAAACTTCAAAAATATGTCCAGCTAAGTTTTATGACTTCTACAGCCAGATTGGTATGAGTTTTTTACTAAACAATATGGACTGTTACAGTATTTATTATGTAGGAGGCCTGGTTTATAGGCATTTTTATATATCCCTTTTGCATAGCTGGGCAATGAGAAATCACAACTGAGTTGTTAAAATTCTTTGCAAATGCCTATAAGATACAGAAAATACTATGTAAAAACTAGTTGTTAACACACAGCTAGATAGTTAATATTATCACATCACAGAAAACCTCAAAATATCATTATGCATCAGAGGCTATGGCTATATATTATATTATTACATGATGTCCACGTAAATATTTTCCTACCCAATAGACAATGCTGAGTGGAAAGATTTGCATCATTTTAGCCAAATCTATTATTTTAATTGCCTTTTATTTTTTTCCCCTTTTTTCTTTTTTTTTTTTTCTTTTCTTAATTTGGATAAGGTGTGTTAGTGCTTCTTAGGACACATGGCTAACAAAGTCAATAAATTTTTATACTATTATAATCAACAACATTTAAGGTATGAGCAACTGCGGCGACAGGAAGGTTCTTCCAAAGTTAGAAAGTATGTCTGGTTCTTAGATGGACCGTTTTAAACAGGTTTGTTGTTCCACATATATGCATATGGTGACACAGGCAAGTGATGTTTTGAGGTTTTACATGTTTTTTCATTTTTTTTTAGGAAAAAGATTATAATTGAAAAAAAATAAGGCCACAGGAAATACTGAAGAGGATAGAATTAAAGATTTCAGAATTAGGAATCTGGATTGCCCTTAAAGAGAGATTTATGTATTCCACTCAGCTGGGAGATTTTCTTCACAGAAGATGCTCTCGCCTCTGTAAAATCTAATGAAAAAAAATATGAAAATTCAGTATTTGGCATTGTAAATGCCAGTAATTTGTTTTCCCTGCTGGTCATTGATAGTAGCTCATCAATATTCTTCAAAGTATTTTAAGAAGTTATTCCAGGAACAAGTTATTCCCATGCCTAGGTATGGCAAAGCTGTGTCTGTGTCTGTGGGGAAGAGGATAATTTCTCCCTGAAGGAAAGCTAAAATAATTAAACTTTAAAGACTTAAAATAGTCTAGGCAAAATACTGTGATAAACTGTAGGAAATAATCTGGATTTGGGTAAAGGTTAGGATGGGTACTTGATACTTAATGTGTAATTTCCATAACTCTAGAGATTATTCAAGTAGAGACTCAGAGATGCTTTAAAGATACTACTGGGAATATGGTGTTCCCAAGCAATGTCAAAAGATGGGTGACCTAATAAATAAAGCAAAAGCATGAAGAAAGGAATTCTGGGCTTGTCATTGAATTATTGTGTCACCTGGGGCCATTATCTGATGTCTTAAAGTGCACCTGCCCTGGTGTTTTCTGTTGTCTAGTGCTAGGCTTATAGAGGGCTCAGTAAAGAGTAAACAGTGATTGTGGAACCCAAACAAAATTCAGATAATCTGAAAACAGTAATTTTTTAAGTGGGGATATTCTTTCTGCAAAAGTTACATCCCTTTCTACCTCACAGAGGTATTATGAAAATGAAATAATTAGACATTATAAATAAATTTTAAATCTTTAAGTCTTGGTAGATGTGAAGATGTTTTTTACACAAATGCGCTACAGTTTTGTGACATATTGTTAATTAGTAATATCTAGAATATGCATTGACTGTAGCTCTTTATAAAGGCAATATATTCCTCATTGCTCAGTTGGGCTTGTAAATGTAATAAAATCCTGTTTTCCAGCAGCTGTCTACTTTATATGCCTAGTAATGTATGCTACATTTTACTTGTACATACATTATCCTATGTGAAGATCCAGATCTTGTCATTACTTATTTCAGTACTGCTTATTAATTATTCTACTTTCCAGAGCATCAGCTAAAGAGACACTAAAAAAATCATGGAAAAAAATACATGCTTATAATTAAATGTATTCCAGTCTTTGTAAATAAGATTCAAACCCAGCATACTGTGACAGTTTCTGTATTAATTAAAATATATAAATATTAGTTGGGGGTTCTTTTAAATAGACATGGCAAACTATTCTGTATGTAAATACATGATCTTATGTCCAAAAGACCTGAGCACCTCTAAGTACTAAAAGAAATTTTGAAAACCAATAATTGAATCTAATAACTACAGAAAAAAATACTCGTGAATTAGGGTATTGTCTAGAGGAAATATGAAAAAGGAGAACAAAAAGCTTGGAGCATCTGAAAGCTGGATAGCTGAGAATATAGGGGAAATAAGAGCTGAGAGAAAAATATTGCTCCAAAAATCTGCACAGACATGATACAAAGTTGACAGGAGCATCCCTTGGCTTGGAAAAATATATGAAGTATACAGATGCCTGGCTGCTCACTTTGTAATTAAAGTAACAAATATTATTTTTTTTTACACATAAAGGAAGAATTCTAAGTTATCTTATCCTTGCATAGAAAGAATGGCATAGACTACCATTAAGTTAACTTGGCTTGATTTTTTCTAAGCTGAAATATAGAACATCTTTAAAAAGGGCACTGAAGTTTAAGGAATTTCAATACTTACAGGTGCAGTTCCATGCGAAAGTTAAAAATTGTCCTTTATCTGTAACAACATTAACATAAAATTAATACAATAAATCTTGATTGTCATAATTACTTTTCTAAAATATTTTTTCTAAATTTTCTAAAAGGTTAATGCTAAGCACTACCTATGAGGTGATATGTCAGATTTCTAGCCCAACTTATGTTAGTCAAATCGTTTTGCTGGGGTTTTTTTGTTTGTTTTGTATTGTTTTGTTTGGTTTTTTTCCCTAAAAGAAAAATGTGGGAAGCTTGTTTGAAAGTCTACTCTATTATTTTTAACTTCATTAAGTCATGTTTTTTTCCTTCTTTTTTCTATTTCCCCTTTGACTGAGAGTATAATGTGACCTTGTTAGGTGAAAATATCATGCCTGAAGTCTTTTTTATCTGATTTAATCTCAATAAAAATGCCATCCTTCTAATATAAAGTTTTGAGACAAGCAATGAAGAGCTGTTCAAATAGGTTGATGGGTAGTTAAGAGAAAGGGCTCATTCCTTGTAGTCAAAAGGATTTATGTCTGCTTTTCTACATTTTTTTGTCTTTGGATTTCCAACTCAAAAATTCACAGGAAATATAAATAATACAACTTTGAGCCAAACAAATCAAAAAACTCTCAAAAAAATTTACCTCAAAACTAATTATATCCAGCTCTTAAGAAAGTAGAGAGTGATTGTAAAAAATTCCAGAGATTTTTTTTTCCTGAAATACATATTTTAGTAATCTATTTTCAGATTAGAATTATATATTGGTACTCTGATGTTTTCTAGTCTTAAAAAAAAGAACTACATTCTCTTCACTGTTCAGTGACTCAGATAAAATTCATAATTACTTGATACTAGTGAGAAGAAAAAGCATTCTGTTGGAATTAAGCTTTTGAGCTCAATATATTAATAAAGTGATAGAATTACTTGCATACATTTAGTATTTCTGTTCATTTTGTTTCATCTTTCCATAAGTTGCACAGTATTGAATAAACTCTACCACTTGAATTCCATTTAATCTCTTGTGGCCTACATCTCAAGATTTTATTTCAGGTAACTCAGTATTTCTTCACAAATTATAGGGTTTTCTTCTGAAGAGTAACAGTCAACTGTGCCTTAGTAGCTAATCATCCCTTTCCTTTTCAGATTGGCAGAGCGTTGCCTGTTGTATGGAGGGCATACTGCAGGAAGAGTTATAGTTTGGAGGAACTAAGTGAATAGGTCTTGCTGCAGTGTTCTTGTGTGTCCTATAAACCAAAATAAAAGTCCAGAAATCTCAAGAGAAATATGGAATTAGTGATGGAATTAATTCAAATTTGCTTCTAGAGGAAGCTACCCTAGGAAAATAATAGTCTACCAAAATAGTCTTCTTTTTCTCTTATATTCGACTAATACCAACTTAATATTTTTAGTATTCTTTTTCTATTAAGCACTAGCTAACAACAGAGTTTTTAGGAGTAAAATCCTTGTGGTTTATTTAATACATGATAAACTTTTAAGATAGAGTGCTAGCAAAATCAGCTCTTTCTTTTTCTATCCTATAACAAAAGTGCTTTTAGTGTGTTATATGTGCCCTGAAGCCAAATACTGAATTGTTTTTGTCAGGGATTTGCAGTTTCCAAATTCTAAAAAAGAAGTTTTCATACAAGATTTCTACAGAGACGTTCATCTCCGTCATGATAACATTTGAAAGTATGTAGTATAAAACAGTTTCAGTGTTTCTGGGAAATATATGGCTACCAGGCAACTCACATCCAGCTTAGCAATGAATTTCCCTCTAAACTTGCACTTTTGGTATCAGAATGTATCAGAACACTATTGGTCTGATAGTAAATTGCCATCTTCTTGATAGTGATTAGTTAGGCACTGAACCAAATTTATAGCAGTTTTTACTAATTGTGTAGTAATCACAGAAGGTGCTGTTAGCTCTGCTTCTTATGCAAAGCATTGCCAGTGAAGAATGCTATTAAAATATTGAAAAATATTTTAAAAATATTATTAAATTTCTACAATTAAAGTTCATGTGTAACAATTTAGTAAAAGTTTCCATGCCTTGTTAGATAATACACTTCTTAGAATGGGACAGAACTTCATTGTCATATGTTTAGTTTAGTAATCTCCAAACTTTTTTAATTGAGCACTCAAGTAAAAAAAAATTCTGATCACACCTCACCAATATATGGTTATTTCTTTATTTATAACTTATATTCATGTACTATGGAAGTTCTAATATTTTATTGCTGCAAAAGAGTGGGTTATCTTGCACAAGACCAGTGGTTTAGTTCTCATAAAAAAATGAGTGGATTAGGTCAGGTTGCTTAAAGAATCACCATCAAAGGTATGATCAAAATATGTTTAATTTGAGTTTCTGGAAATATGACTGCTCAAAGTTCAATGGCAAGGTTCACTCTATTAATTACTGCATGGGTTGAACACGCAAAGGAAAATTGAGTTAGAATTGAGCTAGCTTGATTTACACATCAAAGGCACAAAGTCATAAGGCAGACCTTCCTGTTGAGTTACAAGGTTCAGAATAGACCCCCTTGCTTTCTAAACTCTTAATAGAGCTTAGGTGCAGCTAGGTCCAATCTTAGTCTCAGACTTGGACAACAATTTATATCTAAAGGATGTCTAAGGTTTACTCACAGTTTAAGGTTGATCATAACACTTTAACAGCACTTAATCCATGACTATTTTAACATTTACAAAGTGAATCAATGCAATTTACTTAAATTACAAAAGTGGTTTACTGCAGATTTGAGAAGGTAATACTTATACTATACTTATTACAATATAGCTAAGTCAATTCACACACAAATGCACAAAAGCACAGAAGAGTTAGTTACAGATATATATGCAGAAATGTACAAAGGTATACCTGTTAAAAGTTGCACTTGAGTTCAGTGAAATACTCATGTTGAATGCCTTTGCAGTTCTCAACAGGCAAAGGGTTGAACCTCAAGGAGCATGGGCATCAGCCCAGGCCCCATTGTCAGCTTTTGGTGACAGTCCTCCTAGTACTGCAGACTGGGGTGTTCAGGAGCACTGAGCAGCATCATGATCAGAGGATGATGCTGGTTGCTGCCTGCTGCAGTCCAGGAGGGCTCAAAGGGTCTCACTTTTGGCCCGCTGTTTGTAAGGATGTGAGATAATTGACCTTAGTCATCTGTAAATTTCCCTCCTGGCCATAACCTGAGTCGGTATCTTTTTCAAAATTCCAATAACAATAGTACCGTTCCACTCAGGTTATGATCTGGGTCAGGAATGTTCCAAAGCTGCCAGGGAGTAACTGACCGTCCCTGCTCTCATCCTCTACCTCGGCCAGGCAATAGAAGTTCCTTGTACAAACAGTCTTTTTCCCCACTTAGCCATGCAAGAGTTACCAGTATGGTTAAAGGGTGCTTAACCACCCAACTCTTATACAAACTCAAAGGCCTAATGGGGATTCCTGAGGTTGTAGGGCAGCCCAGAAGAGGGGCAAAGTGTGCCACCACAGATTCACATTTTGAAACGTCCCTCAGAGCCACAGAAATGTCTAAGAGAACTGTGTCTATCTTGAAATGCATATTCTGGATCTTTAGAAAGTGTACTTCATCAAAAGTGATGCTGTTCTAAGCTAGCTCATTATCCTTATTTAGATTCAGATTCTTGTATGCTTGAGCATAGTGGGGAAAAAAGAAAAATAAATAATAAAAAAGACAAATAGCTTTGTTTATTATCCTGAATTGTATCATTAAAAGGAATCCTTTCCTCTTTAATTGTCACTTTGCAAGATGTTCTGGGCAGGTAGTGACACACAGATGGCTTTTTCTGAAACCTAGTGTGATACAACTGTTAGCCAAGAAATTTTCTCAGGACCCTAAGGGCACCGACAGCCCATCCTGGTGCTCCCCAGCTCCATCTAAGCAAATGCAAAAACGAAAGACCTTCTTAATCTGGAAAATTTCAGTGAGGGTTTTTTTTTTTGAAATATTGGAATTGTGTTACTATTCTATATGCTCTTAGTACACTACTGAGATCTTATTTTTTTAATTCTATACTGTATTTTCTTATTATTTTGAAATATCTCTTTGCTATACAGTGTGAGCAATAGCAACAGTAATGAAGAAATTTACTGTGAGACATACTGTCTGAATAAACTTCTGTAGTATCCCAAACAGTTTATTATTTTAAAGAACTTTTCTTTTTCCTTTCAACTGAAAATAGATAAGACTAAACTTCTAACATAACTTCTCGTACTCTTTGAAGTAAGGTATAGCCAAAACATACTCATTACTCTGCTAATAGCGAGCTGCTAGTTGTCACAACCTAGTTAAATATACAAAAGCTGAAGCTTTTATAAAAAAAAATACAATTATCTGCTATTTATTTTCATGATGAATACATATTTACAGGTAGGAATTTTCAGGAGCAGGCGGACTTTTTTGGAAAGTTTTAAAGGTTGCATTTTACAAAAGAAAGATCTAGTAAACAAAACAGTTCATTAAAAAATAAAAAGTTTTAAGATGACTTTTGTTTCTTTATTTGAATATTTAAGAAAAATAGGAAAAGTTTTGACTACTTGGAAACTGGTAAGACATTAATGTATTATGTGGTATGCTAAATATGCACTTTTCTGCTATTAATATACAAATTCAATGTCTACATCTATACATACATATACATGCATATTTTTTGATATTTTGTATATAAGAACTGTGATGAAAATGCCTTTATATAATTTCAGTGAAAAATATTCTGTTACTAAGTTCATCAATTTATCTTTTTTCAATTCCTTAATTTGTTTTCACTTTTTTTCCTATTTAGACTCTTTTGAGTGAGCGGCCTTGCTAATAGCTTTCTGAAAATCCAATTAAATTCTGATTTTATCTTTTAGTTTAGAAAATTTTCCATGGAACTCTAACAAGCTGAATTTTCTTGTCTTACACATGGAGCTAAGCATTTTGCACATACTGAGACAGTGGTTATATTTTTTTAATAGACTGCATGCTTTTAATCAGCGTCCTCATACTGTAGGTGTCCCTTGTTTATCTTTGTTCTCCAGATAATGCATTGCTTTGTATACTTTCACAGTTTTGGTGCTGATGATGCATTTTCTTGATGGAGGTTTATACCTATTTATTCAACAAACAGTTTATTTAAATGCTAGTTGTACTATCTTCAGTATTAAGGACTGCAAAAAGAAAATTATCTTTGTTAATATTTTCTCTCTATTGACTTTTATATGTCATCATAGTTAATTGTTTTCACTAAATTTTATTCTCCTTAATAGGTTATATGACATTCTTCCATATGCATAATTGTCATTCATGATTTCTTAGTATAGGCTTGCACTACCTTTGTGGTTTTAACATTTTCTCTGCCAGTTAGAAAGCACAGGTATGCATTGGTAAAATAAGTTACTTTCAAAGTTTCTTTCAATAAAATATTCTTTCAAAAAGCCTTTTGTAATTACAAGGGAAACAGAGAATTAGACATCTCAGGAAGTAAGATATTTTAAGTGCATGATGCAAGGATGTATATTTTACAAATGAAAAACCTTTACTGACACCAGAGACTTTTTAATTTAAAAAAATTATACTTGTTTTTAAACTGATAATCAGATTTTTGTCTCCTATGGATATGTAAAGCTCCATTAACTACTATGGTCCTATATTTATTTTAATTAAATTAAATATATATATATATGTGTTAAATTTCAGCTATTCAAAATATATGTGTCAGAAAAGAAATTATACTCTGTAAGGAATATTTCTACCTTCCCACCTTTGATCATACTAGTTTTCCAATACTCAGCAGTTACAACTACAGAATTGCAATCCTACACATTTTTGTGCAAGCTTCATAGTTGCATCTCTGTATGTATCATCTTTGCTTAATTAATTTGCCATATTGATCATGTTTACTCCTTTCTTCATACTAATCTCAAATTTAAATTCATGTGAATGTCTGAAGTTAATAGCAAAACTCATAATAATTTCTGAAGAGCAGATTGGAGTATTGGAATTGCAAAAGCTTTCTACCAATTTACTGATTTCTGTCTCTCACCAAGAGCTGATTCAGTGCTTACAGGACAGTGAGATCTTAATTGTTTTTGTCTGTTACATGTAAATGAACTAATGATCTTTTTCCTGTATTTATAATGTGTCTGAAATCAGATCTGGTACTGTAAGAAAATTTACATTTTTTCTTCAAATAAACATAGTGACTTAGAAGTATAAATGGTAGATCATGCATATCAGTGTATTATAATTTGCTTCTATAGAGTTGTAGTAAAATCCCTTTTTTATGAAAAATATTAAGGATCAAATTTTGGACGTCTCATGTTTGTATTTCACTGCACTGTTATGACTCTTATTAAGTAAAGTAATTAAGTGGGTTTAATATGCATCTGTGACCATAAGTAGTATAAATTTAATGTTTGGTTCTGAAGTTATTAGACAGCCATGTCTCTACACTTACATATTTCCAAATACTGTATGAAATACTGAGAAGCACAGTTAGAACTAGTCCTCAAACACATGAATTATCTGCATAGGAATAGTAATCTAATTCATGTCTTTAGATCTGTTCCAAAAAAGAAAGCAAATTCTTGCTGAATAATAAATAATCAAAGCCAGGATGGAAACGTCCAAATATACAAGAGTAAGCTGGAGAGGAGCTGATCTGTTTCTTAACAATACTACTAATACTAGTAATTAATTTCCTGATATCACACTTTTAATATTTCAATTTCTTCAAAACACAGCAGCTTAGATTCCACCAGTGATTGGAAGCTAGCTTGTATTGCCACAATGTTGACTTGAAGTAGCAACCAATGAATTTTGACAGACTAACACATCAAATATGTCTATAATCAAGGAGGCTTCTTGTGTCAGAAGGATCTATTAATGGTAGATGAATCTGAATGCCTGAATGCCTGTGGAACTTCTGTTTTACATTGTATTGTGGAAACAGGCAGCCAGTCAGCCATGCAGGTGACAAGTAGCCAATATCAAGATTGTGTGGCAGGGTTCTCAAATCCTTAAAATAAGTAGGGACAGATTCAAGAAGTCCAGGAAAAGGTGTTATGTGATGTTAACTTACCATTATATATTCTAATATATTTTTATTTACAGTTTTGCGACTTTCAGCTTATTTGTAAACTCTTCTTATGTTAGACTTACTCATGTGAAGAGCTGTGTAAGTCAATTATCTGAGTCAGTACTCGAAACCCACTGGAAACAATTTATTCTTCTTATCTACTTTACTTACTCTTTGCAGTGTGGTAAAAATCAGCACAGAGCCATGAGAGGCAGTGCACACTTACGTGAACTGCCTTGCGAACAACTACTTGAATTAGGAAGGGCTGTCAAAGAATGTTTTAAAATAAAAGATATAGGAAGTATTTATAATTTTCAATAAATAAAGCAAAAATTTTATGTAGAACACTTGCTTTGTTTCTGATTTTCCTAATAATCAATAAAAGCTGAACAAAAATTCATCTTAATTTTAGAAGTATATACTACACTTGCCTGTACCTTGTGGCACCTTCAAGGTTGCAGCAATTGAAGAAAAAATCTTCATGTGATTCATACAAAATTAGAGACAGAGGCAGGAAACCTGTGATGTTTACTGAGATAAAGACCACATGTAATGGGCTAAAAGCAAAAATGGAAATATTGAAGGATACAGTATTGAAGAATACAGTATTGAGGTTTACAGGCAAATATAAATTACTGGGTAAAGAAATCACGTAATAATTTTCTTGGTTGTATTTTACTGGCAAACTGTGGATTTTAGGCTTGAACATAAAGTATTAGTTTATTAGAATATTGTTATAGTAGAACGTTGCTTGCACTACAGTTATTACTGAACAGAAATACTCTGATATTCACCAAAATGCACAGATGTGTTTTGTTCATCAGTCACCTGACAAATGCAGTGAGATCAGTCATATACAGCCATTAAAACCCTAAAGGTGTACACTTTTCTCCCTTTAACCCCAAAGAAATTCAATATTAACCCATAACTTTTCAGTATTTTATGTTTTTGTATCAGGAGCTTTCCCAACCTGCAAATAAATATAGCTAATAGCTTCATCTTTGCAGCTTCTTATATTTGTATTTTCTAATTATTGGACATTCATGTTTAAATCACTCCTTTTTTTCCTTCTTAACCAGACTTTACGACCAAGTGATTGATTTAATTTGTGGTGGGGGTTTGGGGTTTTTTTGGTGTGTGTGTGGGGGTTTTTTGTTTGGTTGGTTTTTGTTTTTTGTTTTTCCCCTGCTGGATTTCAGACTATGGTACTGAAAGCAAATGTCTGTTAGGAATATTTCATATTAGTATGAATAACAGAAATTAGGAATCAATGTCTTAGCTTTCATTAGGGCCATTCTTCTATAGAATGACATGGCTTTACTTTGAGACCTCCATTATGTAGCTAACTTGAGAAAAGGCAGCAAAACCTATTCATAACCTTACCACAGCATATGTGCTTTATGTCCCAACTTTGCCCCAAAGGGTGTATTCACATGTTCAGATGGAGTACCAGATTGTATGTAGAATACTCATTGGTTTTCCCGTCTTGACTTTCTTCCCCCACACAGAGATGAGCTGCTGGAGTCATACAGTTTCTTATTCCAAACATAGATGAAAAGCTGTGCTCAGCATTAGTCTCACAATTATGATCTCAGTGCTTCAGCTATTGAGCATAAATGAGGAGCCTTCCTCTCATCTCCCTCCACTCTCCTTGTCTTCAGGCTTCTGGTGTGTCTTTGAACAGACTATTCACTAAAGTATTGCTTCTCTGAGGGGTAAAAGTGGTGCAGGTGGATGGAAATAGTGACGTTCTTTCTAGAGGTTAGTGGGAGGAAAGGAACAAGTCTTCATCCAGCAACAGCTGAATCTTCCTCTGGTACTGATCAAATAAACATGCTTTGCAAAAGTGCAATACAACTGTATGGCAATTTCACATATCTTAGTGTGAATTTTTTTATTCATATAGGCAAGATGTTCTGTCAGAATACAGTAGAAGCAATAATTTACCTTCTGCAGTGTATTTGTGGTGTCATAACAATCACGGGAAAAATAGGTTCATGTGTAGCTGAGGCTGCTTGCCAGTTCTACAGCTTCATACAAGGAAGTTAACTAATATTGCATTCAGCAAAATATGAGTATCAAGGAACCAGCAATAAAACTTCTATTGACTTCAGCAGATTATGAATTTAGTGCCTTACAAATGTCATTCACGAGCAAAAAGGACACAGTTTATTTCCTTTGTGTTATTTGTGATGTGAAACACAACCTATATTAAATAAGGATATCAGTTTGTTTTTATTGAAGGTATACTACTGTAAATAACCATACAGACTTTGATTTGTAAATAAATGCCCTTTGTAGTCTTTAAAAATAGAGAACACAATTCTGTGTAAGTCTAACTTATAAGTTTCCTTTAAAGTTTTCAGTGCTTCAGCCATTTGTTCAATGGGTTGGACAGTGGTTATAGCAGAAAAAATGCTGCCGTGCCATACACAAATACATATGCATAAAAAATTTACAGTGATAAAAGTGTTCTTTGTGTTCTTATCTTTCAAGACATTAGTGAAGGTAATGACTAAATTACTTCTTGAAATGTTTTAATAATATCTATATAATTTCTTTTACTATATATTTACTCTTTCTATGCCAAATACCCTTTTTTTTTTTTTATCAAAGTCTATAATCTTGGACATAAAAGAAAGTCTATTTTACTTTGTCAGAGTAACTATACATTAATAGCCTTTTGTATAAGATGGTTCCAGTTTTGGTTAACAGTATTTTAATCCTTATGTCTTGACTAATGTAAGTTAGAGCTTGGTTTATGAATCTGCTACATGTATTTTGTATGTGACTTAAAAGGTGAACTTTCTTTTTGCAGTCAAGACTTGTGGATCCAATCTGCAGGGACCTGGAGGCACTTTCACATCACCCAATTTTCCATTCCAGTATGACAGTAATGCTCAGTGTGTGTGGGTCATCACAGCTATCAATACTAATAAGGTAAGTTTAAAATTCTGTCTTTGCTTTAAAAAAAAAAAAAAATACTAAAAAGCACATGTAGACCATTAAATTTGTCACTAATATGATTTATCTCTGCAGTCCAGCTTCTGTACTTGGTGCATTGCAGACATTTCTAAGAAATGGCTGATGTTAGATGGGTGGGGACAGATGTTAAAACCTGTTTTTTTCCCCTAAGAGTGTTTTGCTTTTTGTATGCTGAGTAGATGCTGTCATGTCTTTATGTGTTTCTCTAAATGAATTCCCAGAAGAAACTACTCAGTGGTATGAAGCACTGTCATGGGTCCACTAATACTGTGTTACAATCAGTAGAGCTGTTTTGTGTGTATGATTGTTTATATCATGTTTGGCCTTAGACTATGTGAGAAATCACTGAAGTTCATGAATTCACTTTCACTTCATGAAAGACTGTTTTAAAACGGTGTAATTTATTTCATTGTCTGAACCACTGTATTAAAATCCTATATACTTTATATCTACGCTTTAAACCAAAAGTACTAGGAGTTTGGGTAATGCCAGTAGAGCAATAAAGCTAAGTTATGACACCAGTTGTCTTTAAATTCAAGAGCTAGGCACCTGGCAGCAGTGGCTATATTCTATTTCCAGGTGTATCATTTTATATGAACTGAGTGTAATGGACTTGTTCAGCTGTAATAAAATTAAAATTAGCAGTACAGCTCAGGAATGCTTTATAAAGGTCCACCAACATCTGTGTTTGCTGGTACATGGGTATATTCTGCCGCCTAATTTCTGTTTTATATTACCTTGCATCACACTTCATTAATTGATCAGAGAGGCCTAGAAAACCTACTCTTTTACACCTGAGTTTATCAAAGGACTTGGTTAAAACATGATTACATTTCAGAAGCCATTTAACTATATTAGTGCATTTCTCCCTCTAGTCTTACAAAGTCCTGTGTGGAAGCCACCCTTATGCTCCACTTTGGAAGAAGAAAAAAGGATATTTAATCAAGTGATTTGAATATTCATAGTGAAGAAGCTAGCTGTGTTTGACAGGGGAGGGAGGGTTGTTTGTTTTATCCTTGTTCCAAGGACTGCTCACCCAATTTATTCAATATATAGATCATCAAAAAGGTGTCAAGAGTCCTTCAAAGATGATGCAGTCTCTGTCCCACAGATGGGTAAAAAGTACAAAAGTAATAGTTAAGATCCATTTCTCTGGCCCTTCATATTTTTATTTCATCAATCAAAACCTGTTGATGATCAAGATGAAATCTGTGCACATCCAGAATTTCTGAGAGAAATTTCTGTCAAATGTGGCAATTTAATATAATTTTTTTTTTTTGAGGAAATTCAATGCAGCTCTTACACTTTGAACAAGTGCTCCAAATGGCTTCAAAACCACCACTGAGCTGTTGCATAGAATGAATTTAAGACCTTTTTGGCTACATTTTACATAAAATGGTTTCCTTTCTTAGATGCAACATGGACATGTCTACGTAACAAAAAAAGTCTAGTAAGTTTTTATATATTCTACCAATAGCAGAAGCAAAACTTTAAGCTCGCAGACTGGTATGGATCTACTGCAGGTAGACTGCAGGTTTAAGATTAAATGACTTGAAGAGTGTTAAGTATCATACTCAGACAGAGGTATTCATGTCTTAGTGCTGCCTTCCTCCTCCCTCCCTGCCAATTCACAACATGGTGATGCAGTGTTATCTTCAAAAGCTCAGAACTTTATTTTGACCAAAAGAATTTGTTGGTGGAGTGTTCAAAAACATTATTCCTCCATATTATTTTCCTTACTAATTTCCAGTTTCTGCTTTTAAGGAACTTTGAATTTATAGCTGAGTGCAGGAAATTAAGAATGAATAAATTCTTTGTCTCTGCTTGTCAGTGTGGTTCAGAGTTATGGAATGATTAAGCTTGGAACAGACCTCTGGAGATCTTCCAGTGGAACTCCCTTGCTCAAGCAGGGCCACCTAGAGACGGCTGCCGAAACAGTCATGGAATATCTCAAAAGATGGTGACTCCACAACCTCTCTGGGCAAGCAGTGCTAGAGCTTAATTACCCTCACAGTGGAAAACTGTTTCCTGATGCTCAGGCAGAACCTCCTGTGTTTCAGTTTGTGCCCATTGCCTCTGGTCCTGTTACTGGGTATCAGCAGAGTTTGGTTCCCTCTTCTTTACATCCTCCCTTCAGGTGTTTATGCACATTAAGATCCCCCTGAACCTTCTCTTCTCTAGGCTAAGCAAACCCAGCTCTTTCCACCTTTCCTTCTTGAGAGATGCTCCAATACCTTAATCATCGTTGAGTCTGGGAAGAAGTTGGGTAGGATGGAGGTTTTTTTTTTTTTTCTTATTTCTCACTTCTGTATTCTATTTTTAATTGGCAGTAAATTAAATGAAGCTTACTCAGGTAGAGTCTGTTTTGCCTGTGATGGTATCTAGTGAGTGATCTCCCTGTCCTCTCAAACCAAGAGCTTTTTCATCCCATTTTCTCATCCTGTTTTTCTGAAGGGGAATGATAGGGAGGCTTGGTGAGCACCTGGCAGATAGTGATGTTTAAATGACCACAACTTAATATTTTTATGTCTCCTCATTTATTTAAATACTGTGAAAGTGTTGAGTAAAAGAGTGAAAACAAGAGTTAAGAACAGGTCACTTGGGGACAATTAAATATGAACTTTTATATAAGGCCATAATCAAGAATACTTGTTAGTGGATGGTACATCAGAGAGTTATGTTAGTAATAAGAATGCAAAGAAGTAATGCTAAAATAAGCAAGGTATTTTATTTCAAAACATGAATGTTGGACACTGTTCCTGCATTTCTGTGATGTACCACTGAATTTACTAGCCTCTGAGAAGCCTTAGAATCATCATGGGCAGATTGTACTGCAAGGAGTTATCCTCTTACAGGTAAGTTTGTAAATGCTTCAGCATTACACCAAAAATACTGTTCTTTATATGTTATAGGTTGGATGTAATTATACAATATACAAATATCTTTGATATTGCAATGAAATTCAGACTCACAGATAAGTATTGGGTTTTTTAAATAGCAGGTAGAAAAAAGTTTTACAATGTTATCAGAAACAACATTCAGGTATGTTTACGGTTTTCAGTATAAACAGAAAAGGTGTCTAGCACTGATTATAGGAACCTAAACTTGTTGAGGTTAAAAGAAAATGAGATTATTTTACAAGTTAGATCAATTTCTTTTTGGCATATATTGAGGAATCTGCATGTATAAATTTTTTGCTTACATAATCAGTGGTTTAATGTGTTCCATTTTGATTCCTGCTAACAGTACCTTATTTTCCTGAACACAATAATGCTTGCCTTGCATGACTACTAGAAGGCATAACTTTTGATGTTTACCTTGAAGTCAAAAGCATCATTGATGTATAATGAAGATCAGCCATTAAGAGTTATTTATAATGAGTGAAAGAAATAATGTCATGATGTTCATTATAACATCGCAATATTTACAGGATTTTGTATCACAGCCATGAGAACCATGAGGACTTATTGATCCTGATATTTCAGGACTTATTGATTTCAGAGCTGCTTCTGTTGCATCATTTGCAACAAAGTAGCTCAGAAATTGAGACTCTTCTGAGGAAGAAAGCATCAAATGAAAGACCCTGAAAGGAACTTTAACTCTGGTGTATATGGACATTCCTCCCATGTCTACATGCCTATTCCAGGATTGAATCTGGCTAATTTTCTTCCATGACTGGTTTCAGAAATAAGTTTGATATCAGTACAGTATGAAAGTAATATTGTTTCAGGCAATCAATTACCTCCTTAGCTTTGTACTGCTTTACAGTTGGTCTCTAGCCTCATACAGTTAACCAGACATGCTGTTAATCCCCAGGTATTGTTGGCAGTGGAGTAGAACCATGACTACATCCCTCAAACAGGGCCACAGAACACTGTGAGTGTACTATTGGAAAGTAGAGAAATTAAATACAAAAACAGTTGTGAAAGGAAGGTCATATGTATGGCAGTCAGTAATAAAATTTATTGATGAAGATGCAGCAACACATCTGATACCAGTGAGATCCACATATTTCTACTGTTCTTATCCATGGGTTTTGCATGCTTATTTTTATCAGGATCCTGTTCTGTGGAGTTGATCAGTTCAAGAGAAAATAATTAAGATTATGATTAGAAATAAATCTATGATGTTCCAAAGCTCTGAATAGTGATCCGGTGGAAAAAGAAATATGGGGAATTTGTACATAACTTTTTTTACAGTGAAATATGTGTGATTGCCTGCATGGTATCATACCCAGTAAAAATGGTTGTATTGTTTTTTAAAAGAAAAGTCTTCTGAACTTTTTCAACTGCTGCTTATTGAAACATATACTCTTAAATTCTGCTTAAATGTGAAGTATTTCGGAACAGTTGAACATCTTTCATATAGGAAATTTACAGT
Organism: Falco rusticolus; assembly: GCF_015220075.1. Taxonomy (NCBI): domain Eukaryota; kingdom Metazoa; phylum Chordata; class Aves; order Falconiformes; family Falconidae; genus Falco; species Falco rusticolus. The sequence continues at coordinate 22,226,753 of NC_051189.1, forward strand.
CGATTTAGAAAGAGTTAACTTTATAAGAATGTTTTTCCCAAAAGTTTTAACTCTCCCCCCGCTAAATACTGAAGCTATACTGACATTTATTTTACTGTAGTTGTGGAAAATCCCAGAGGAAACCATGAGCTAACCTAACTTAAACAGTATATTGCGGGTTTATGTTCAACTTGCTGTTCATGAGGAGCCCCACTGCCTTTTCTGCAAAGCTCCTTTCCAGCCAGTTGGCCCTGAGTATGTACCAGTGCATGAAGTTGTTCCTCCCCAGAGGCAGAAACTTCCATTTCCATTTGTAGAACTTTGTGATGTTCCTGTCAGCCCATTTCACCAGCCTGTCAAGGTCCCCCTGAATAGCAGCACAACCCTCTGGTGTATCAACTACTCCTCACAGTTCTACATCATCTTAAAACTTGCTGAGGATCTTCTCAGTACTATCATCAAGGTCATTAATGAGAATGTGGAGCAGGACTGGACCCAGTACTGACCCTTGGGGCACAAGAAGAGTGACTGGCCTCCAGCTGGGTTTCTTACCTCACTGTAGATTCATCTCCCCATATTCCATCAGTTTTTCTGTAAGAATGTCATGAAAGAGGCTGTTGAAAACCATAATGAAGTTCAAGATCAGCATCCACTACTCTCCGGTCATCCGCCAAGCCAGTCTTCTCATTGTATAAGGCTATCAGGTTGATCAGGCATGATTTCCCCTTCATAAATCCATGCTTGCTACGTTCAGGCATCTTCCTGTCCTTAGTACATTTGGAAATGCTGTCCAGGAGGATTTGTTCCATCACCTTCCCACAAATCAAGGTAAGGCTGACAGTAGTTCCCCAGATACTCTTTCTTACCTTTCTTGAAGATAGGAATGAAGTTTTCATTCTTCCAATCCTCAGGAATCACTTCCTGTTCATCATGACCTTTCAGAGATGATTGAGAGTGGCCTCACAGTAACACTGACCAGCTCCCTTAGCACTCGTATATGCAACCCTTAGGCTCTGTGGACTTGTGTATATCCAGTTTGTTTAAATGTTCCCTAACCTAATCCTCATGCAGCAAGAATAAATCTTCCTTACTCCAGACTTTCCCTCTAATCTCAGGGGACTGGGATTCTTAAACACTAGTCTCATCAATGAAGACAGACCTTCTTCACTTCAGTACATTGACGTGCGGAATTAGACTCTATAACTCGAAAGTTATAAAGTAGGTATGTTTATTGCGCGCAGATGCACGGGGGATCGCTCCTCCACAAGCGTGCATACCCGAAGTGATGAACCATCTCACATTTATACAATGAACAAATGAATATTCAATTAACGCCTATACATATTTGTTACCTAAACCCCGCTTCGTATGTTAATTAGCTTATCAGTCCGTTTCCTGGAATGTGGTGGTCTTGCAGGTTTGTAGGTGATTCATGTTCTTGTGACCATCCGATCTTCTTCAGGTGATTCATGTCCTTGTGACCACCCGATCTTCTTCAGGTGATTGTGACCACCCAATCTTTTCCAGCAAGGAGACTTAGCACTCCCTCCCTCTAGATAGCATTTGAATGTCTCTCATCTTTTCTTATTCTCTTTTAAATAGCCCCTTTGTTAGAGGAAGAAGGGCAGGCGTCTCCCCTTTGTTAGAGGAAGAGGGGCAGGCGTCTCCCCGTCTCCCCTTTGTTAGAGGAAGAGGGGCAGGCGTCTCCTCAAAACTGTGGTTGTCACCGCACCCATGACTAGTCACCATACCCACATTCCTTAAGCAGACACATACAATCACAATCCATGTCCATTATCCCCATTTCACATTATTTCTCCATATCAACATTGACCTTTTCAGCACTCTTTGTCACTGTGCAACCTGCCCCATTCAGTGGACAGCCCCTGTTTTCTGTCATAAACCTTCTGCTGCTGACATACCTGTAGAAGTCCTTCTTATTAATTCATGTCTTTTGCCAGACTTTACCCCACATGGGCTTTGGCTTTCCTAGAAATATCCCTGCATACTCAGAGGAGTGTCTCTATACTCCTGGGTGTCCTGATCCTGATACCGTCTCTCTTATGCTTCCATTTTATGTTTGAGTTTAGTCTGGAGCAACTAATTCATCCATACAGGCCTACTACTACCTTTGCTTGTTTGTCTGTTCATTGGGATGAACCATCACTGAGCTTGGAGGTAATGATCCTTGAAATCAAACAGGTTTCTGGACTGTTGTCTCCAGAAACATCTGCATGGGGTTCTTCAAAACAGAAACCTAAGCAAAGTCATCAAGGTTGTGTTCTGCTTTTTGCCTTGCCTCTTTCCTTTCAGGATCCTGAACTCCACCGACCCATGGCCACTGCAGTCCAGGCTGCCCCAACCTTTAGGTTCCCAACCAGGTCTTTCTTGTTTGTAAGGAGGTCCAGCAGAACATGCTCCCTTCTAAGCTTTCAGTCACCTGTGTTAGGAAGTTGTCATCAATACAGTCCATAAATGTCCTTGATGACTTGTGCCCTGCTTTGTTGCCTTCCTAGGAGATATTGGGGTGGTTGAAATTCCCTGTGAGGATCAGTACCTGCACATATGAAGCTTCTCCAACAATGTATGATGGAGGAAATTCATGGACAGTTTTCCCACTTCAAGATTGTCCACCCTTTTTTTAATATAAATCAAATAAGTGATTTTGTCACCTTTTTTTTCCATGGCTACTCTGGAATCAACTAAAGCTTTGTCGACCAAAAATAGCAGAACTATAGTTCCAGAGATCTGCTTGAAAGAACATTCAAGGAAATCATGCCTCTCTGTGGTACTCTAAAAGTGCAACAGAATTTAAAGTTCTTCGCTTTGGCCTGAACTGTGATTCTCATATTATTAACCCTTTGGGTCCGTATGAAATATACTCCTGAACAATTGCACATAAATGAGAATAAGGATTTCTCAGTTTGAACTCCACTTGATTACATTTCTCACATCTAGTAAGGGAAATGATATTCGAATATCTCTTGCGATGTTGTACAAACTCATCAATTACATTTTGGACCATGCTATCAATTGCTGGTAATTTATTCTGACATTAGGTAATGGGATCTTGTAATTTTATGTTTACATTTTGAATATAATCAAAGATCTTTGTGGTTTTTTATGGCAGAATTCCCTTCCCCACTGCAGCCGCAGTGCATTTTTTCTACTGCTTTTCTTCTAAAAAATTAAAACTTGTTTTCCTTTCATTGTTTCTATATCAGATCAGATGCTTGAACAACATTTCTTACCAATAAACAGCTGGACATACTGTTTATAACTGTTTATGGTATCACATTTGGTTTATTCTAGCTCAGATATGAACTGTGTGCACAGAAAGCAGGCTGCAGGCGGAATTTTAGTTACTTGCATCTTGTGCCAGATCAGTCTTTTTCTCGGCTCCTGTTATGATCTATTGTTCATGCAACTAGTAACATAGAGTTGGTTTATTCATAGACTGACAGCTCTTCTTAAAGGGAGACAGCAGTTTGTAGCGTCTGAAGTGGAAAAGAGAAGCCCATAGCAGAGGACTTATTTTACTTACAGATTTGTGTAGGAATACCATAGGTAGAGGAAGTTAATGATTTCTGATGGGCTTAACCAAAACAGAGATTTATATATAGAGAGATATAGATATAGATACATATTTAAGCAAGAGGAAGAAACTTTTTTTTCTTTAACACTGGAAGGCCAATTCAGTTAATATCAACAAGACAGAAAAAAACAGAAAAGCATTATCTATGAAATCTGCTTCAACACAAACCATTATAATTTTGTTAATACAAAAAATGTCTTTAAATTTCCCTGCACGAAATACCTACAAAGTCCCATCTTACCAAACTAAACACTGGGTGGATTGATACAGCATTTTTTAGAAAAGCTGGAAACCATCACAATTTGATGTTCTAAAATAATGAGTGTCTTTTCTTGAACTTAAACAATTATGATCATGAAAGCATTTTCATATTGTTTTAAAAATTGCAAGATTATCTGTATTGTGTTGTCTGAATGACAAAACCTCATTTTGTGTGTTTTATTGTTTCCATAACTCAAATAGCTATTGCTGCTTGCAGTGACAGAAATTCTGCAGCTGTTCCTTGACCTTTTCCAGAAAATCTTTGTTAATTTTAAAACACAGAATGAATGATACACATGATAAAATTCCAGACAGTGAGGGAAAGAAAGCTGTTATGTGCTATTAATATGCATACTGTAGAAAAAAACCCAACAAATAAAATACATATGTAGATTTGTAGACTATAAATCTGCAAATTACCTGTTTGAGAGGTGGAGTGAAATCATACGGTAATTCTTCATTATAGTTGTGTTCTCAAATTATGGTGCTTCAAATGCTTTAGGTATTTTACCAATATAAGAATGGGGTACTTAATTATTTTGTTCTTAACTAATCCCTAAAAAAAACTTTTTGTTGTTGTTGTTGTATACAATAATATTAGTTTGCTGCATACCTTTGCTTTAGCTTAGCAAAATAAACTGGCCTCATTACTAATTAAGTAAGATCACCGTTTCCAGGACTGCACCAAGGCATGATTGTTTTTTTCATTTGTATCTTCACTTGCTTCCTTTTCATTTGTTACTAGGTAAACTCTGAAGGTTGCATAATTCTTTCAGCTTCACTTAACATAAAGGGCTGTTGTTAGACAGTGAATGCCTTGGTTTATTAAATTTTCTTTGCCATATATAGTATACATAGAGCTACACCAGACCTGTTAGGCAGTAATTGCTAGATAATTGTTATCATAGCATGCTAAAAACATTTTTGGACAAAAGAAAGCCAAATAATGCGGAGATACTCATTGTCAGGTCAGTACAAATCCTGTGGGTTTTTCACTACTAATGGCAAAAATGCTATTTGCTGGGTTACATTAAACCTTCATTCATGTAATTTCCTTAGATAGCATGTGGGATAAGAAAATTGCAATTTTGACTATTGATTTTGCCCTTCAAAAGGATGGGCAACAAAATGATCAGTTTAAATTTAACAACAGGCTAAAATACCAGTGAAATCTGAATTAAGGCTAAAGTTAACCAGAGTTCAAGTCTTATGACTTATACTTGCTGGGGTTTTTTGTAATCCACTGACTGAAACACTGTGGAAAATGTCAGTGCTAGAATGACAGCCATTCTGACAGATGTCAGCCATATTCGCACCACATATCGTTCACCACCATACATTAAGAAGGAGAAAAATAAGCAAAAGGACTCCTTTAAAAAAACCCTAAAGCTGTTTTCCAAGATTATAAAGAGAAATTAAATATATAAGGTGATTGTTAAATTTAGATGGATCAGAAAACTAGGTCCAGGTTCTGATTAGTGTACAGGCAGGAGTTCTAAAAAAAGAAATTTTACATGATTGCATGTTATTTTTTCTTTGTCACCATTATATTTTAAATTTATATTCATTGTATTTCAAGCATAAAAGTATGCTTACTGCATGCATAAATGTTTCTTTATAATGTGTTCTTTAGAATATAGGTTTCAAAAGTTTGCCAGTGTTCCCATTCTTACCTTTCTATCTATTGAATTTTGAAATAATTTTGAAATAAGTAATGATTTATGCCTGAGAGTTGGGAAATAGTTGGGGGTGGGTTTTCTTGGTTTTAGGCTTGTGTTTTGTTTGTTTTTTGTTTTTTTTTTAATTATTACTTTTGCTAGGTTGTTGGTTTTTTTGTGGTTTCTTTGGGGGGTTTTTTGGGTTTGTTTTTTTTTTTTTGTGGATGTCAAATATCTGTTAGGAAATTTATAATCTGAATTTTGTAGTAATGGCAGAGCCTACTGAAAATTTATGACATTTGTTTCCAACTGCTATAGTCCTTCACTTTCTGAGAAACTGTTGAAATAGTTCAAAATGTCTTGGAAACTCCTCACATGATATTTTCTACAAGTCTGAAAAAGTTTACTGAGGCAATAACTTGCAACTGCTATGGGATTGATATGGTTCTCATTTATTCACTCTATATTAAGATATTCTTAATTAGGTTTTAAAAAATATTCTTACATTCCATTCTTCCCTTTCTCTTTCCTTATGTCATTATGTTGCTGTTTTCCTCCAGCAAAAATTTCATCTCTTAATTTCTGAGTTTTTGTGCCTTTTAAGCTAAACCAAAAATAAGCAAAACAAATTCAGCAGAAAGCTGAGTGTTTACATTTAATTTACCACAGCTGTGTTATTTTGTTAACCATATCTAAACTGTCAGTGAAACGTTTCCTAAGCTTGCTGTGAAGCCTAAACCCAGTTGCCATCCATATTTATTCACATTAACAGTATAAATCTCAAGCAGGCTGGGTGCTTTAGCATGAACTCAAGCGCTCATTTCTTGAAGTCTCTTTTGGTCAAGCCTGTTGGAACAAACTACAGTGCAGCTCTTTTTACAAGCAAATGTCTCAAACTTGGCTTCTCCTATGCCTAGTGTGAAGATGTAATATGGGTGTCACAGTGAAATGATTAGAAAATATGAGCTCATTAAACTCACTCTTAAATATATATTTTAACCACAATCCTGTTTTTCCATACAGATTAAAAAAGCTTGAACTGTATTTATCAACAGGAGATAATATATACTTTCATTCTATATGAAACGAGAAAGTTTAAAAATATTTCAGTTTTGCTCAGAATACATTCAGTTTCTCTGTAGTGTCAGCGATGCTGTTCTTCCATATTGTTCATGAACATTTTGATCCAGTTAAAAAAATCTGAGTGACATACTGCAGTTTTTTTAAAAAATCTTAGAAATGTATGTGAAGGAGGGGAGGGGGGATTGTCTTAGCAGAGTAAGAGCATAGAAGGGAATCCAGCTATTTCTAAGGCAGGAATTTAGCAGGCTCAGGAGTGAGAGAATAGAATAAACTGCTAAATGAGAGAATTCGGAGTCGGGAGGAATGTGCATGTGCTTTGGGTTATGTTGGAGAAAAATAGTATAATAAAGGAGATGTGGAGGAAAAAAAAATATTAATGCAATTGCAGAGGGATAAATGACGTCCTTCCATCCTGCAATTTTACTATAACTCAAAATTCATTATAAAAGGATGACAGGTCCATTTTCTTAATTATTGTAGATTTTATCTTACTAAATATTTTCCTGCCATTTCTGTGACTATAAAAGCAATGTTTTACACTCTGAAAATATGGTCTCAGCCATAGGGAATGGTTAACAGATTGTACCTATTGCAATAACTACAACAGAAGTAATTACTTCTGTTTCAGCCATCCACAATTTTAGACTCTAGTCATAACCTGAATTTCAGGTATTAACTCCACATTTGATTAAAACTTTAGAATTAAAGGCCAAATCTGAGTTCTAGTTCTGTTTGACTTTTGTAAGTTCCTTAAATTGGTCTAATTTAGTTTCCCATACACGTGGAATGGAAACATTTTCTGATTTGTACTTACTATGAATTTGCACACCCAAGCTAAAACTTTTAAAAAGACATATGCATATGACCAAGAGACTTTGATAAGAAATTTTCAGTACTTGCACAGTGAGCATTTGATATGTTTCAGCCTTTTTTTGTTTGATGAATTTTTGGCACAGAGACTTGTCACTTTCCTCCACAGCTGAGTTCACTTGGCTGCTCTTGTCAATGATCTTTATAGTAAATTCTGCTCAATACATACCTTTCTCTGATATTTGTTCAGAAATGGAGCTACTTGTAGTTTGTTTCCTTGTTTTCTATGAAGTGACTCCTTTAAAGATTCATGGTACCATTCTGTGGTGGATTAACCTTGGCTGTCTGCCATGTGCCAGCCCCTCCTCAACGGGTCAGGGGGAGAAAATATGGTGAAAAATCTCCTGGGTTGAGATAGTGACAGGGATATCACTCACTAGTTACCATCATTAGCAAAGCAGACTTAATTTGGGGAAACTTTGTCTCTGCTACTCCTTCCTCCTCATGCTCTTCCCCTGCTCCAGCACGAGTCCTTCCCATGGGGTGCAGTCTTTGAGGAGCAGACTGCTCCAGCATGGGCGCCCCATGGGGTCACAGTACCTGCCAGAAACCTGCTCCAGTGCAGGCTTTTCATGGGGTCATGGTTTCCTTTGGGGCATGTCCACCTGCTCTGGCATAGGGTCTTCCATGGGCTGCAGGTGGACACCTGCTCCACTATGGACCTCCATGGGTTACAGGGGAACAACCTGCATCACCATAGTCTTGTCCACTGGCTGCAGGGGAGTCTCTTCTCCAGTGCCTGGGGCACCTCCTCCCACTCCTTCTCTACTGACCTTGGTGTCTGCAGAGTTGTTTCTCTCACATTTTCTCACTTCTCTCCTTTAGCTGCTGTTGTGCAGCATTTTTTACCTTTTCTTAAAGATGTTATCACAGAAGTGCCACCAGCTTGCCTGGTTTGCTCAGCTGCGTCCTCTCGTGGGTCTGTTTTGGAGCAGCAAGAACTGGCTCTGTCTGACACAGGGGCAGTTCCTGATCTCTTCTCACAGAAGTCAACCCTGCAGTCCCTCCCTGCTACCAAAACCTTACCATGTAAACACAATACATTTTCACAATGCAAACTGAAGGTGATGCTTGCAGGAATATCCACTGAGACTTAAGTCTATTACTATGACTCCTGTGGTTTTGTCGCCTTCAGAATGTATAGCTGCTCATCAAGTTAGGCTGACATCCGTTAGTGACCACTCTGTTTTCTTTTGGAACAGACTGCTTACTCTCTGTGGGATGAAAAAAGGCATACTTCTATGCTTCATGCAAAGATACCCTTTTTGGCTAACTACTGAATGGAAGAACAGAATCAGGGACAAGTTAATTAGAAGTCCTCAGCCCCTTCCTATGATTGCAGTCCTCTTGCTATTTAAGAGCAATGGTGGTGGTGGTGTTTTTATGGTTTTTTGGGGGGTTTTTTTGATTGTTATTTTCAACTCTGACCTTAGTTTTATGAGGAAAGGATGATCATGATTTTTTTTTTTTTTTTCATTTTTTCCTACTTATACCTATCACTATTTGTTTATAATGCTCTTGGGAAATCATACTTTTTTAGATTGTCTGGTACATTATCATCTCCCTATGTGTGGAAGTAAAAGAAAAAGTCCTTAGAGCAAAAGTACAAAAAAGTTTCAGGATTTTTCTAATGCGTCTCCTTGGAAAGCAGTAAAGTGGACTGATGTTGTTTACTACAAAAGTATTTTTTTGAAAGGTAGAAAATGGAACTCATGGAACGTTATGTATTTAAAGTTAATTTAAATACAATGGTTTAAGATTACTTTTGTTTTCTTTAGAAGCTTCTTAGATTTGAGTCTTACTGTAATATACTGTAATATGTTTTTGCTGCTAACTCTGCTGTATGATCTTTTAGTCTCATCTCTTTTTATTTATTATTTACTGGGATGGTGTTATTAATGAAATACAGTTCACCTCCTTCATAACATCAGAAGCTTCACTAAATTGCTATAAAACCTTTCTACCTTAAGATCTATGTTATCAAAGAGATATAACATTAGGTACTCAAACATCACTAAAAAATAGTGAGGAAATGAATTCCAAATATAACAAATCTTGGAAAAAACCCCTCTTGTTAATAGAAAGTACAAACCACACTGTTAAAAGAAAGAAAAAGACTAGAATGTTTATAGCTCTTACTACTGTTCAAACTTGTGCTTATCTGGGACTGACATTCCTCCATATTTTTGCAAAGTACATTGGAGAATGTTTTTCTAAGGCATATGAAACATATTCAGAAGACTAGATTAGACAGGAGGAAGCAGAGTTGGGAGTCTGGAACATTAACAGCTGTCTGATCAGATGAATGGGAAGGTACTGTACATTCCCCCATGTTACTGAGAAAAAGAATTCCAAATGTTCTCATATATTACCTTATAGCCTTTGTACATCTGGTGAATATACAGGTCAAAACTAGACCTATACTGTGAGTTTAAATGCCTTAGGGGTTACGTGGTGTCTACATATGATTTTATGGATCACAGCTTCAAAGCTGGGAAATCTATTTTTACTGTGTCTTGAAAACAGTCTTAAACCTCATCAGTTATTTACATGCTTTTGTGAGGCAGCCCAGAGCTGTCAACGGACCTGTTAGAGTGGGTCCAGAGGAGGCCATGAAAATGACCAGAGGGCTGAAAGATCTCTCCTATAAAGAAAAGGCTGAGAAAGTTAGGGTTGTTCATCCTGGAGAAGAGGAGGCTCTAGGGAGACATTATTGTGACCTTTAATCATATAAAGGAGGATTATAAGAAAGATGGAGAAGGACCTCTTACCAGGGACCGTAGTGAAAGGACAAAGGGTAACCGTTTAAAGTAAAAGATGGTCAATATAGATTTGATATAAAGAAACAATCGTTATGTGAGGGTGATAAGGACACTTTGCCCAGAGAACTTGTGATTCACCATCACTGGAAACGTTCAAAGTCAGGTTGGACAGCTTTGAAAACCTGATATAGTGAAATATGTTTCTGCTCATGGCAGGGAGGGTTGGACTACATGATATTTAAAGATCTCTTCCAACCCAAACCGTTCCAGGATTCTATAATTAGTACATATATCTATAAAGTTTTTGTGTATATACATTTTAAAGATTTTTTGCTTAATTCAATATTTATACATATCTTTCAAGAAAGAAAAAAAGCCTAACCAAACTTGCTTTATTGGCTTTTGTAAACTTCAATTTGTTAGCATTTTTATCTCTGGTATACAAATTTACGTGGAATATTGATGTTTAGTAATATTTCAACACTTTTTTCTCTTTTTTTGTTTACAGCTGGCCTTGTTGCCATTCTGTATTTTGTCAGTCTAAGAAAACAAATGTGATCTTAGGTTAGCTACGTCCAACTTCCTAATATGAATATACAGTTCTTTTTAACCATATAGCCACGTGTTTCTATAACTCTTAAATTGTAATCAATTGCATCTTCTTTCACCTTTCTCTAAAAGCTATCATTCCTCATGCTACTATATCAAATGCTTTCCAGGCAGGGAGTTGTGTTCAGCTAGATGTAATAGGAAATAATTAGCACATTATTCTCAACACAGTCATCCCTGTCTTTTTCACAACTGTAATAAAGAAGACAAGGAGGGACAATTTTATGGAAGAGAGAAATTTTACGCAGATCAATGTCATCTCACTTTAGTCAACAGAATATTAATTGCCATAATTGGTAGACTTCTTATTTTAAACTCTCTCCAATTAATGAAGAGATATTAATTTCACTAGGGGTACAAATCCTAATGTACTGATTAATTATTTACTCTAAGAGGAATGTCCAAAATAGGCAAGATTAATTTTTCTCCAGATAGCCTACCTGTAGAAAAGCACTAGCCGTGAAGGTAGTAAGTAATAATTTTTTAACAGATGCCTAATTTTTAGATAATTCATTTTTCACAGAACCATGGTTGAGGATAGAAGGGGTTTCTTTCCAACCCCCCTGCTCAAGCAGGGCCACCTAGAGACAGTTGCCCAGGACCATGTCCAGATGGCTTTTTAGTATCTCCAAGGAGAGAGACTCCACAACTGCTCTGGGCAACCTGTGCCAGTTCTCGGTCACCCTCATTGTTTCCTGATGTTCAAACAGAACCTCTTGTGTTTCAGTTTGTGCCCATTGCATCAGTAAAAACAGGCTCCATCCTCTTTGTACCCTCACCTCATGTATTTGTATACAATGATAAGATCATCTGCAAGCCTTTTCTTCTCCAGGCTGAACAGCCTCAGCTCTCAGTCTTTCTTCGTAGGAGAGATGCTTGAGTCCCTTAGTAATTTTCACAACCCTTCAGTAGACTCTTTCCAGTATGTCCAAGTCTTTCTTGTACTGGGGAGTACTGGAGGCCATATCCAGATGTGTCTCACCACAGCTGAGCAGAGGGTGAGGATCACCTCTCTCTACCTAATGGTAATACTTTTTCTAATACAGCTGAGGATACTATTCACCTTCTTAGCAGTGAGGGCACATTGCTGGCTCATGTTTAACCTGGTGTCCACCAGGACCCCCAGGTACACATCTGCAAATCTGCTTTCCAGCTGGGTGGTCCCCAGCATATACTATATATAGTTGTTTCTCCCCACGGGATGGACTTTGTACTTTCCCATGTTGAACTTCATAAGGTTCCTGCTGATCCTTTTCTCCAGACTATTGAGGTCCCTCTGGATGGCAGGATGACCCTCTGGCCTATTAGCCACTGCTAGTGGTTTGGTGTTGTGGGAACCTTGCTCAGGGTACACTCTGCCCCATCATCAAGATCAACAATGATGTTAAACAGGACTTGTCCCGGTGTAGACCCGTGGGATACACCACCAGTTACTGGCCTCCAACTCAATTTTGTACTGCTGATTACCACCCTCTGGGCCCAGACTTTCATTTGGTTTTCAATCTACCTCCCTGTCTGTTCAACCCAGACCATACGTCAACAGCTTGTCTATGAATATCTTACGGCAGACAGTATCAAAGGCTTACATGAAGCCCAAGGGGACAATAACCACTGCTTCCTTCTCATCTACCAGGCTAGTAATTTCATCATAGAAGTTTATCAAAGTTGGTCAAGCATGACTTAGAATCAGAATCATAGAATGGTTTAGGTTGGAAGGAAACTTATGGATCATTTAGTTCCAACACCCCTGCCATGGGCAGGGACACCTTCCACTAGAACATGTTGCTCAAAGCCCCATCCAATCTGACCTTCAACACTTCCAGGGATGGGCCATCCATAGCTTCTCTGGGCAGCCTCTTCCAGTGTCTCACCACTGTCACAGTAAAGAAGTTCTTTCTTATATCTAATCTAAACCTACCCTCTTTCAGTTTAAAACTGTTGCCCCTTGTCCTGTCACTACAGGCCCTACTAAAAAAATTGTCCCCATCTTTCTTACAGGCCTCCGTTAAGTATCGAAAGGCCATTTAGAGAAGAAAGTTATAGTTAGTGCATTCCAGGAATCTCCTAGATTGCTTATGCCCTGCTGTACTGTCCCTCCAACAGGTAGCGGGGTGGCTGAAGTCCCCCATGAGGATCAGGGCATGTGAATGTGAGACGGATGCTAGCTGTACATAGAGGGTCTCATCTGCTTGGTCTTCCTGGTCGGGTGGCTTGTAGCAGACCCCCGCTATTCAGCATAGACTTCTCTTTGGTAAAGCTGTGCTGACGACTACTGGTGATTTTCTTGTCCTCAATGATCCTGGAAAGAGTTTCCAGGATTAGCTGCTTCATGGTAGTATTAATGTTAAATAAAATTATACCTCAGTATAAATAATTTAAATAAAATTATACCTCAGTCTTAGAATAAATGATGGATTCAATATATTTTCCTAGTGAAACTATTCTTCTATAATTGAATATATAATAACACAATTATTTTGATGGAGGGACCTGTGATTCTATGGAAAATTATGGTAATAAATCCTATCAATCAGACAGTAGCATTTCTTTAGCTTATGCCATCAGATATAAATGCACATCATTTACTTACTGGGAAGTAGTTAGACATCCTCAGCATGAAAACAATTAACCATCCTGAGGGTATATGAGGACACACAGATATAAACTGAGTGTATTTTCTTCTCCTTGCCTAGTTTCACTTCTAACCATGAAGATGGCAACCAGAGAATGCCTTTTGATTGATGAGCAAAGGGTGGGCATGACAGTATTAGCAACCTATAGGTGTTTTTTTCTACAGTTAACAGTGAAAACTGATGAAAATAGGTATCTTGTGGATATATTTCAGTGAGGTATCTTGCTGTTTCTAGTATGTTTGGATCATTCATATAATGGTGTTTTGTAAGATAATGTTTGCAGGAATAGATTTCTTTGTAGATATGTCATGGCACTAGAGAGGTGGCCAGAATTTCCAAGTCTAACCTTTATCCCACTTGCTGTCCTCTAGGTACAAATGCCATTCCCACACCATGTTAAAGTTAGTTACTAACCAGTCATTTCCTTCAGTGCTTAGATCAAAAAAATTATGTTCTTTTCCACTAGCTTAATAAAAATGAGTGAAATTGCTTTTGTGTACAGCCACTAGTAATTCTTAGAAGTATAATAAGACAATATTTGCAAAAGCTAAAATATTTGAGTAATGGAAATATGGCAAAATCCAATTTGAAATAATTGCTTACAGGTAAAGAAAGCCCAAAAGCCACAACACAGTATTCTGTTTCACAAGATAAAAGTTATATAATAATTTGGGGTTTTTTTGGAACATGATAAACACTGACTGAAGTAAAAGCCAATTAATAATTGATTTGTACTCCTTTATTTATCTTTGTGGATGATATATTGACAATTGAATTAGATTGTGTAATTATTATTTTTTTTTGTTATTTGTAGATGACCTTATTTACAAGATAATTTTTTTTTTTTGGTAGAATACTTTGATTTTTTATTGAGGCTGTGTAAGTTGATAAAATGTTGAGACTGTATTCCTCCGATCAGAAACTTGTGAAATTAAGCCAACACAATAGAGGTCATACTTCTATGCGAACTAAAAACTATAACATGAAAAATAAAAATACTGCTTCATGCTGTTATTTTAATGTGCTATCCCTCCATTTTAATGTGTTCCAATAGTATCTGTTCTTAGGATAAGGAAGTAATTACATTTATTTTCAATTTTTGTGGCCCCAAAGTAAATAATTCTAAATGACCTTTATAAAAACCTGATTGTAGGATTAATCTCTATGGAAAATTAAGTAACATTTAGCATTAGTATTGGAATTGAAAAAACCAAACCAGAACAAAACAAAAACACGTTGTAAAGAATTGCATGAAAGAGATTACATTATGTATTTACCAACGACTCTGCAAAGCAGAATTCATCTATAGGACTGAGATTACTGGCAACCACTGACATATGCTCCAGGGTAACCCAATCTGGTCTTCAGCTACCTTCCCAAAAGAGCACAGTTCTCCTGAAGATCTTGTATCTGCAGAGTTTGTGTGGATCTTTTGGCAGTTTTACAGCATCTCAGATGGTACTACTTAAATATATTTATGTGAGTGATTTCAATTTTAGAGGTCCACAGTGTAGACATCCATATATAAATGCCTAATCTCACTTCATAGCCAAGGGAGAGAAATAGGTACTTCTAAGGTGTGGTTGACCTAGTGTGTGTTATCTACTTTGTGATGAAATGGATTACAGTCTAGACATGTTTTTTCACTGGTTATGAAGAAGCCTACATCAAATATAGGTGTTTGCACTGTAGGTGTCTACACTTAAGTATGATGAATCCTGTTGTCAACAAATGGACTCAACAATATAGAAGGAACTTTCCAGTTCAGCTAGTGAGTATTTATCTCCCGGAATTGTCTTACCTTGTGTAATTGTGTGTCACCTGCTTTTTTCTATAATGTTCTATAAATCTCCAAGTTTTATTTCTCCTTTTCTTCTACTCTGCCCCTCTTCTCTTCCTCTCTGATACTGAAAGATTAAATTTGAAAGGACAGAAGTGCTTAGTATTTAGGCTTACATTATATTACACAGCAGTTCTTGGATATTTGGAATCACTGAATTATATGCAGTGTACAGCAAAATAGTATGTAATAATGTTTTGTTCTTGGCAGGATGTTTTAATTCAAATTTGTTCCTTAATATTATCTAAGACATAGCTTGTTTAAGCTATATCTTAGCTTAATTTTTAAGTACTCTTCTGAGGAGAAAAATTCGTAACATCTTTAGAAATTTTATCATTACTTTACTTGTAAAATATAAAATTTTATGAAGTGAAAACTTCATTATACATTTGCATTTGCATTTGCATTGGAAGCCTTAGGATAACAGATGCACATATGGCAATACATACAACTTTAAATCTTTATACTTCCCTTTCAGAAACAGTTCTGAAACACATATACCTGCTTCTGTTACACACCATTCTACTTTGTATGTTTTGAAAATTTAAAAACTTGAGTACCTGGAACACTACTTTCCTTGAAAAAACTTTGGAGAGCTAGTTCCATTAGGAACTAGACACATAGCGTATTGAACAGTTGTCTGGAAAGATTGCTGTCTGGAACACATCCTCCTAAGAATGTTCTCTCTTTGACAAGTTGTAGGAAGTTCTCAGATTAGCCATTAACTAATCAATAGTCCTATCCCATGTTACTGGACCTGGGTAACAGGCTCAATTTTGTCCAAGAAGTGAGTTCCAAAGCATATATTCCAAAGCACAGAAAGGAGGTACAATTACTAACTTTTAGAAATTAGATTTCTGCTTCCATTTTTTCCTTTGGAAAAGTGATAGCAAAATTATTAGAGACTAAAACACACGATCATAATTCTCAGAAAGTTATTTTTCATATAGGACTCTTTTTTTTCTGTATAGCTTGGATAATAATAAGTAGTAATACTGTCTTTATTATTATTTATTTACTTCTGAGTTTATAAATTTAATTTAATTCAGCAATTATAAATTGTTTATTGTTCCTGTGTTTATAAACAGCAAAAGCAGATCAGGTTGTAGAGAGACTATTGCCTTCCTTTTAGGTACTTTCATACTTATTTTAATGAATAAGTGCACAGCTCAGCATATTTTATTTTAAGTAGGTTTGTTGTTTACATACATATATGGAGAAAGAGGAAATAAAAGATTCCTTTTACTTGACATCAGTGTCTAGGGACATGTTTAATAACACCCTCTAAAACAAAATTCAAAATTTGATTAGTCTGTATCAGGATAATTATAGTATTCTGCTACCTGCTGTATACATCACAAAAGCTACTATAAAGGTACAAAATTGTGAAGACTACTGAATAGTTCTTTCTGAAAAAGAAGAGAGTAGTAATTATTATATAGTTTAATTTTAAGTAAAGATAGTCTTACTCAGTTCTGAAGCCATACAGACACATATCTGATATCATTTGTTGACTTATAATGTGTGAAATGATAGATCATGAGTATGGTGGTAACCTGCCTCAGCTAGAATTCTGAATCTTTGAAATTTCCCTCCTTTGCCTGCTTTCCAGATTCACCTTTGATAGTATCATCCTCTTCTCCAGAATCCTGTAGTTCAGGCAAATCATATATTTGATGAAATATTTGTGAAATATTTTTGTTGATAATACTGTTCCCTGGAAGTATACCTGACTGGAAATATTTTGTGGTCCCTCTGTATATTTTTTTTTTTCTTTCAGTTTTAAATGAGACTGTGGGACAGGGCATAAATTCAATAAATAGATAAATACATTTTAAACATGATCACTATTTATATGGATCAATAAAAACAATGGATCATATCTCATTTATATTAATGATGTTTATATCTTGCTCTGGGGAACTGGGAAAAAAAGACTTTATTTGAATTTATAGATCAAGAAAAAATACCTTTTCCTGTGCTTCTGACTACTGTGCCTCTACTAACCAAATCAATAGCATAATTCAGTAATGTTAATCTGGTATAAAATTATGTAGAATATAGTAATAAATCAGCAGTTTCCCCTGAAGTATTTATTCTTACAAACAATAACAACTAAAATGTAGAATTACCTTGAGGTTTTACTTTAATGTTAATCTAAAATGTAGAATTACGTTGAGGTTTTACTTTAATGTTAATCTGATTCAAGGATGCCACCTACCCTTAGGCTGCCATTTACAATTTTTTCAGAAAAACAAAAAAAGACAAAGATGTTAGATGACTGGTAAAAGAAGAATTTTTGACAGGTTTATTACAAAGTTGTATGTTATTTACTTGTCTTGCCTAAATCTCAGAGTTTACTTTGAAATGTTCCAGCACACTCAACTTTAAATGCTAGTATCATCACAACACCTTTTTAGTATTCTAAAGAGAATAATCAAAATAATGAGCAATGCCAAATCCAGCCATCTTTGAGTCTGATCAAAGTAAATCTGACATTGTAAAACAAGGACTCTGAAAAGATATCTTATTGCTAAGAGTACTTATTTTCTTGCCATTCAGGCATATTTGTGAAGATTTCAAGTACATTTTGTATTGTACATTGTGTACTTCGCATGTCAAAGAATAAGAGCAGAGGATGAATTTCCAAAAGAATTACAGTTTTCACAGACACATAAATGCTTATGTACTACATATATAGTAAATGAGTTTACTACCTCTGACATGTTGGATATTGACACCTCTGCTGTTGCTATATGTTACTTTTGCTCCATTTGTGCAAATTCCCTTAAAACTGAATGTCTTCACGTTTCAATCTACCAGCACATTTGCTTAACAAATGGCAAGTTTACTTCACCAAATCCAAAGTTTTTACTGCTTGACAGATCAGGTTTGGTATGTTAAGCCTCTTGAAATGGGTTATTAGTAGGTTACATGCAGTTGTTTGCTTACCTTTTAATGACCTGGAGTTATGAAATGCTTAATTTGTACTATAACATGTCTGGAGTAGTTATTGCTAGCTGTTTCTAACCCTCTTTCAGCAGAGGTATGCATGGTATGCAAAATGATTTACTGGCTCAAACAGTAACAGTTGAATTTTTCCTATACATAAAATATGATCCTATTTGGTGGTACTGTTTCTGGTTCTGTTTTACTACAGCCAGTTTTGTACAAAGTTGCAGCATTTTCTAATTTACAGTTGATCCAGAAAGTTTTAAGAAGAAATAACAGTTATAACAACTGCAAGAATAAGATTATCATATGTTAACATTCCAATTTTTTATAGCCAGTTACTATAATATAATAATTTATTTTAATATATTATTAAATTATGAAGCTTATTAATTAGTTCATTACTACTTCTTGCCTTAAAAATGTGAGTGTTTCACCGAATATTATACAGGACAGATGTAGACTAATTTATGCGTGTGTGGCTTTATACAAGTACACTTTTTTGAAGTGATACCTATCCCATTATCACTGTTTTAGGTGAGATACAAAGAGAATGGTCCAGAAATCTTTTAATAAAACATGCTTCTCTGAAAAAAGTTAAAGCAGAAAAAACAAATACACTTTTTTTTTTTTTACATGTACATCTATTTTGATTGAAAATAAAAAAGTTTTCTTTATCTCAGAATAAAGAAAAGAATTTCAGATCCATCAGAGCAACCAATAACCTGCTAGATTACAACAGAATCGCAAATAATTTGGGAATTCATCAGACATCAGTGGAAAGATTCAAGCCGAAGACTATGAATTGAACAAAAAAATCAAATATAGTTATTTTTTTCATGTTTCACAGTATTATCTAATGAGTCAGATATTTTTCATGGAGTTCTCTTACTTTTTTATTTGTTAGAATTATTAAAAAAATAATGGAAAAGATCTTAGATTTCAGCAGTGAAATGAAGAAAGTATTTTGAACCTTAATTATATGAGTAAAGTTATGTATTTTTTATTCTGGTCAACTCTAATTAAAAAAAAATGTATCTAGAAACACTTATAAAGGAACTTACATTTTCAGAGGAATCTGGACAGGCTGGATTGATGTAGAAAGGTAATGCAATTATGCAGAACTGTAGTAAACATTTTAAAACTACATAAATAAGTGAAATGACAGTGCTTTGAGGATGTCAGCAGAGTGATGATACCTGAGAGTTCTTATAATTCATATTTCATGAACCAAACTTGTTGTTTTTATTACAGAAATTTATTGTAAAATATGCTAAAGTTAAATGTAATTATTGAAAAATCTCTTATTTACACTGCTGAAAAGCTTATTTACAGACTGATCTTGCAAGTATGTTTCTTTATTTCTGATATATATTTACTTCTTTTATTTCCTAGGTTATTCAGATAAATTTTGAAGAATTTGATCTGGAGATTGGCTATGACACACTGACAATTGGTGATGGAGGAGAAGTGGGTGATCCTAAAACTGTGCTTCAAGTGTAAGTCTTTTGCATTTAAAATTTTTATGCATTACAGAATAACATCAATGTGTTTTATGGTGAGAGTAAATAGTGATTAGAATCAGGCAAATCTCAACAGAAATTAATCTTACCGAGCCTCTAAAATTACTGAAGGTAACAGTTTAAATACACTGTTACATGTTTACTGTTCTGAAGTCAGAAAGTGATGGGCTAGACATCAGAGAAGAATAAGATAAACTAAAATCAGAAAATCTAAAAGGTGTAGCCTGTACATTCATGTGTAGATATGTAAATTTTAGGGGCTGTTGTGCTCCTTTTGTAAGTGTGTTCCCAAATTAAAATCGTATAAGAACATAATTGAAAATAGATAAATGGATGACTTATACATAAACTTCTACAATCTTCTAGCAAGCTTAGTATGACAAAAGATATACTATGGCATCTTGACCTTCAAATGCATATTGACTATTGTAGGTAACTCAAAAAATGTGTATGTATAGTAAAGAAAATTAATATAGAGAAGATCTGAACAGGATATTACTTAAATAACATGTGATTACAAATCAGACAACACTGAGAATTAAATAAGATTTTTATCATCCATTAGCATTCTTCTAGAATGTGTGAGCCCAGATATGCATGTAGATACACATATAGACTTAACAGCCATTCATTAACTTCAGAATATATATTTCTTAAATACTTACCTTGTGATGGTAACTGGTCTTATAATAATAACAAAAGGCTCAAGAAGACAAATTCAGAAATGTATTACCTTGTAAAATTTTGAAGATGGCAATATAATCCAGTGATTCTGTGAAATCCTGTTTATTCCCCAGTCATTTGAAAATATGCAGGACAGTGTAATTAGGCATTACCTGTAGTATGTCACTTTATGTAGCTCCAATTCTAAGTAAATAATTCAATGATTTCTAGGAGAAATGAAGGCCCCTTAAAATACATTGTATTTAGGTTTTTTTCAAATCTGACTCAGTTTTATGCAAAAAATAACAAAAATGTTGTTTATTTCTTAGAAACAATATTTTACCCATAAGAGATTGTCTGCTATTTAGAAAATAAATTTGGAAAATGCCAAATAATATTTAGCTGTTATTTTAAAATATACTGGCCTCTCAGTAATTACCTTATGGTACTATTAGTTCAAATGAGTTAGAAATTTAAAACAGAGATAAGAACAGCACAGATGTGATAAATGTTTAGTAAAAAAAAATCTATTTAATCAAAACCCAAATAGCAAAATTAGTATTCCTTATAATGATATTCCCTGCAGTATATTTAATGGAAATGTATTAATACTATTTTTACATATTGTAACTTTCCATTATTCACTATGAGAACAAAGTCAAGAATTTGTTTGGTTTGAGTACCCTAAAACTTATGTTTACCTACCTTTTCCTTTCCTAATTTAATCTCATTAATATTATTAATTGCAGAACTTTGAGGAGAAACAGTTTGAGGAGATACAGTTATTTCAGGATTTGCAGATTTACATCATGAATTCCTGCTTATTATTCCTTCAAAGGATATCTGACCTCCTATTTTTGATTCTTTTTGTAATCGTTCTATCAATTCGGTCCTGTTCTATTCAGTCTGTTTAATAACTTTATCTGGACAAGGGGATCGATTGCACCTTCAGTAAGTTTGCAGACAACACCAAGTTGGGAGGAAGCATTGATCTGCTTGAGGGTAGGAAGGCTTAGCAGAGGGATCTGACCAGGCTGGATCAATGGGCCAAAGCCAATTTTATGAAGTTGAACAAGTTGAAGCACTGGGTCCTGCACTTGGGTCACAACAAGCCCACACAGTGCTACAGGCTTGGGGAAGAGCGGCTGGAAAGATGCCTGGGGGGAAAGGACCTGGGGGTGCTGGTTGGTGGCCAGCTGAACATGAGCCAGCAGTGTGCCCAGGTAGCCAAAAAGGCCAACAGCGCCGTGGCTTGTATCCAAAACAGTGAGGCCAGCAGGACAAGGACAGTGATTGTCCCCCTGCACTCGGCACTGGTGAGGCCAAACTTTAAATCCTGTGTTCAGTTTTGGGCCCCTCACTTCAAGAAAGACTTTGAAGTGCTGGAGTGTGTCCAGAGATGGGCAACGAAGCTGGTGAAGGGTTTGGAACACAAGTCTTATGAGGAGCAGGTGAAGGAAATTGGGTTGTTTAGTCTGGAGAAAAGGAGGGACAGGGAAGGCTTTACTGCTTTCTACAGCTACCTGACAGGAGGCTGTAGTGAGGTGGGTGTGAGTCTCTTCTCTCAAGTATCAAGTGATAGGACAAGAGGAAATGGCCTCAAGCTGTGCCAGGTAAGGTTTAGACTGGATATTAGGAAATTTTTTTTCACTGAAACAGTGGTCAAGCATTGGAACAGGCTGCTCAGGGAGGTGGTGAAATCACCATCCCTGGAGGCATTTAAAAGATGTGTAAGTGTGGCACTTTGGGACATGGTTTAGCTGTGGGCTTGGCAGTGCTGGGTTAATGGTTGGACTCAATGACTTTAAAGGTCTTTTCCAACCTGAATGATTCTATGATTCTTGTGAGGAAACCAGCACTTGGCCAGATATTTCAGGTGCAATTACTTTAGAATAATGCAAAATTTCTTCAGTGGACTGTAGATGTGTTAATTGTTGCTAATAATAGTTTTGAAAACTGGGGAAGTACAGTAATTTCTATTTTAGAAACAGTGCTAAGCCTTCAAAATATATTTCTGATAATGCTGGAATTCAGTTTCAGACATTCTTAGATTCCTAAACTATATTGAATATTCTCTCATGTGGAAAGAACATTTATTAAGTACCAATTCAGGTCTTATTAACATTTAACTAAAGTATTGTTTCTCATTGGAACCTGAATTACAGTAACACACTGAGACACAGTGAAATGATATTTAATATTTTCAGTAATGGATGAAAGCACTCTGTCCAGATTTTATTTCATTAAAGATATTTGTATTTTATAAAAGTATATCTGATGATGAGACTTATGTTGGGGAGAAATTATGAAATTACAGGATTAAACAGGATTAAATTTCTCATGAATATAAAGGAATTCTGAATAATTTTAATAAAGCAGTTAATTAGAATTATCAAGTGTTAATATACAAGAAGAAAATCTGTTCTGTAAATAAGTAGGTAAATACTTATAACGAATTATTACTATGGAGATCCTGGAAAAGCAAAAAATCCACCAGTTAATTTGTGGAGTTTTAATATTAAATAACATAGTATACTCAACCACACATATATTATTTTTATTTACTAGTAGAATTCTTTCTGATTATTCTATGATCAGAAATATCAATGTCAAAGTTATTAGGATTAAAAAGTATTAAAAAAATTACAAGGAAGATGAAAAATAACTGAATATTGTCAAAAACAAATAAATCTTTTCTCCTGTAAGCCATGCAGACTTGCCTGAGGTATGACGCATAGCAAATGAATAAGCTATCGTATGATTTAATTTTGGGATTTAAAATTTTAGAATAATTATCTTTCCTCAACAGATTGCTGAAGAACATTGGTTTGATTACATCTTTTTTATGTGTAAATGATGTGAAAACATGTATCTTCCAATTTATCAAAGTTAATCAGGAAACCTATCAAAGTGTTTAGTCCACTAGTTTTACTGGGCACTTCTAGATAGGAAAGTTCAGAACCAAAAACTGAATTTAAGTGTCTATTAGATAGAATTATGCTTGCTAAATTGAGATTTGTAGTCCTGATAATTCCTACTCTGCTGATGCTAATCAGAAAAGCAGCTGAACTCAAAAGCCATTTCAGTACTTGCCATTAAGTTTCCCTGGGTGCCTATAATTCTGTGCCCATATACATGTACCCAGCTGCATGACAGACTGCTCCAGCCTAGTAAACCTAGCACCTAATTGAACTTAAATCTGAATGGAATACATTTTTTGTGTGTTTGAAAAGATGACTGAAGTGAAGGCGTCCGTAGTGCTTTCCTATGGAACTAAAACCTTTGCAGGGTGGAGCAGTATTAAGTTTTATTACCAAAGGATAGAGGGGAAGAAGGCAAAGAAATGGTGATAGATCCTTCTTCATACATCAATCACAGCACTTTTTCAGGATACTTGGAAATCTGTGTTCAACACCTTGGTCTGACAGTTGCTGCAGGTGACTCAATGTAATATGCATCTGGGCACTGGTTCCTATAACACACATTTGGAAAATCCAGTGCACAAGGCATGAAACTCACTCTTTTAGTGTGCTTGCTGTGTTGGGTACACGCGTATCCAATCTCCCATATTACAGATCATCTGCAGCAGATGGAAAGTGTTGCAGTCTTTTAAATATCCTCTAACCTAGTCTTCAGTGCACTCTCTCAGAGGGAATGAATGTTACTAGTATGTGGGAGGGGTAGTTCTGGACTCCTAGAGGAAGAGGTGGAAAACAGCCTGCTTAGTGTCACAAGTGTTAAGCTGTTTAATAAAAAGGGAGACATCATAATCATCTCTTTCTGTTTCTACTGTTGACAGTGTTCACTGCTCAGCTTTTGAAAGGGAAGGTGTAAGACTTTACTTCCAGGGGAGGAATCTAGGCAATGAATCCAGCCTAGAGGAAGTCACATAAACCCCAGGAGGAAAGAAAGGATAATTCATAACTGCAGAATTTCATTATTACTTTAAATAGCTTCCTTCGCATAATCCCGTTATTTCTAGGTCTAACTGCTCTGTGGCCCCAGTCTTCCCAAATATTGTACAGAGACACCTAAGCACTTAAAAAAGAGCAACAAGTGATTTCTGTGATCTGTTGGTTGATTCTTATTTTCAGAAATGCATTTTGAAATGATATTTTTCTCCCTGTACTATTTAATTGAAAATATTGTGTCTGAAAACTGTATGCATTTAAAAAAAATATTTGTAATTGGCTTCAGAAATTAGAAATGATAAAAGATTTATGGCTGTTTATCATAGGAATTATTTTCTCTGACACAACAAAGAGATTAATATTCCCAATGGCCTTAATATTCCCAAAATGGACAGTCAGTCACCAGTGACAATAACAAAACGCTGTTAGCCATTACATCACTGTTGTTTCTGAGGAGCATCCTGTTAATCTATTAATTTGGCAAAGACTGACCTCACCGAAGAAGCTTTCCCTTAGTACAGGAATGAGCAGTTAGTACATTATTTTGGCCAGGCATTTACTTGTTCAGTTCTGGCAAGAGTCTTTGTAGTCACTCCATCTGTGAACACAGATGTGGGAAATAGACATGAATTTCTCCCACAGCAGAGTATTTAATACAGAAACAAGCTAAAAAAGACCAGAGGGAAGAACTAAAATTAACTGCAAAGTATATTTAAAACAGTCCATTTGAAGTTTCAGCTAGCTTTAAAGAATGGTTAGAGCTGAAAAAAAAACAACCAAAAACCCAACAAAACAATTAACAGTTTTCACTTTCATACAGTCTTGTGTTTGTGATCCATTTTACAAGAATGCAAAATTCCGTTTTAGCTGATAAACTCTTACCAAATTTGAGACAAAGTTTTGGGGAAAAGTGCAATATAATATATGACTGCAGCCTTCACAACCTTTCCTTTTTGCTATCACACTATTTCATTCAGCAAACAGAATGAACATTTAGGATTGCATTGACTTGCAAATTTTTGAAAGCAATGTGAAAAGTGGAAAAAAAAAGAAAGAAACAAGTTTAATTCTTTCTAATTAATCAGCATCCTGTAACCTAAGGAGGCTTTAAAGGTGTGGTATCTGGTGTTTTAGTTAATGAAGGAATGAACATCAGCTGAGTCAGACAGGCAAGCTCTTCCACTGTTGTAGAGGTGATGAAGGGAGGTAAGAGTGTTGGGAACATATGGACCTTCATAATAGTATTGCCATTTAAGAATAACAACAACTTCCTCTTGTATATCTGCAATGCGTGTGTTCTAACTGTCTACCAGAGAAATACTTTATTTTTGGAAGAATAAATGTAGTGTCTCATTATGGGCTTCTAGTGCTATTTGATGCTCGCTTGCCTCTACCTGAGTCATGTACACAGGACTGCCAGATAAGGAGCAGGGGTGATGCAGGTCTTTCTGGACCAGCAACTGAAAGTGAGATGAAATATTTCAATACAACATAAGCAGTAGTTTTTTGTGTTCATGTACTCCTATAAAATCTGCAGTTGTTGGAACCTTGAGAGCTATATTGGCTGACCAGCCAGGAGATAACTAATTTAGCGTGAGCTGAATACAATGAATTTAAAAACAAACCAAAGAAATAACCTATTTTAGATCCCTTACAAAAAGGAAAAAAAAATAATCTAGTTATTTAATGGCTTTACAAAAATATTTTTTTTGTATCTGTAGGTTAACTGGAAGCTTTGTACCAGACTTAATTGTGAGCATGAGCAATCAGATGTGGCTGCATCTTCAAACGGATGAAAGTGTGGGCTCAATTGGTTTCAAGGTTAACTACAAAGGTAACAATACATTATTGGAAACTTATTTAATGTTGTACCAAAAATGAAGCAAATATTATGGGTTTTTTTTCTGTTATATTAGGGGATGTATTCCATTTTCAGTTCTGTCAGTCTTAAAAACAAGAAAATGCAAACTGAGTTGAAAAAATACGAAAAATAAATTTGTTCTCTTTAAAGGTCTTATGTCACATGGAACTGCACGCTTTTTATTTTATGTGTCCTTAAAACAGTTGATTTTTTGGCATAGAGTTTTATATTTGTTTTCTGTTATTTCATGTTAAAAAAATAAAATAAAATTATTCTGTGATTAGTTAAAGATAAATAGTTAAAGGAAACTAATACTTCCTACATTTTTTTTGAAAATTAATCATGCTTACTACAACAGAAAAAACTCCACTGCAAACAAAGAATTTGAATTACTTATGAGTTTTGGGCCAAGACAAACTTACTTACTAACATGTGCTTTGTGGTCTTAAAATGTGAGGGATCTATAATGTGTAACATAAACCAGTTGTTACTATTTGATGCTTCTGGGAGAACATAAAGTTTTCATATACCATGAACAGCAGAAGGAATCAAAAACCAAAGAACTGTGTGTATATATATATATATGCATTTCTGTATTATGACAGGATTAGTTGTATTTATTATTTTTGTATTAGATTTAACATAGCTGCATGTATTTCTTGCAACAAATTTCTAAATTGCATGGTTCCTGCCTACCACCAAACCCAGATAATAGAAAGCATGATTATTCATCACAAGGGGAGAGATGAAAGGTAAAAGTTAAACCAACAACCATGTGTATTGGAGATGGAGGTGGTGTTGAGGATAGGCACATTGAGTGAATAAGCATATTGGGAGCAGACCGCTACAATGTGACTTGCTGGGGTTTTTCTGTCCATAACTTTTCTTTGCCTGTTCATGTATATTAAGGTCCATATTGATACAGCATGAATGTGCTTGTGTTCTCTTGATATTCAGATCTAGTGGACAAAGACAGAAAGATCTTACTACTTTGTTGTATGGTAGGTATTAAGATCCAGGATTTCCACATTCCAGATGTTGAAAGGGCAATAGAAATTATTACTATAAATAAGTTTGAGAATTTGTTAATATAACAAAACACGAGCCATAGCTGAATGGAAAAGGAAGCTTTTTAGATCTTAACTCAGAATAATTTGCATAGCTCAAGTAGATGTTTCCTTTATTTACAGAATTATTTTCTAGTAAGGTTAATTTTACTTGCAACAATTGTAGTTTGCAGAAGGTAGAGTATTATTATCTAGTGTCTTACAATATACCAATGTCTTGTTTTATTCATGAGTTACATTTATTCTTAGAAGCAGTAGTTCTTCAAGAAGAAAATTAATAGAATGTGAATAGTCAGAAGGGGACAGAAGGGGTGAACATTCACAATCTTATCTCCATATAATCAACTTTGTGATTGCACACCTAGATATTGAGTCTGTATTTCTCTCTTTCCCTGCACTTGTACTTTACACTAGTTCACTAAATACCATTTGAATGCATCAAGCATTCAGTAGATAGGCACCGTGTAGTGGGCTTTTTTTTTTTTGTTTTGTTTTGCTGTGTTTTTTTCCCCAATGTAGAGTATGGGATAATTTTTTTTTATATCAGTTGCTTTTGCTTGGATCCCTGGGAGTACATATTCATCAGCAATGCTGGAAACCAGGCAATGTTTCCTTAAATAAAATGGGAATGGGGAGGCAGGTTTAGGAGGCTGCTTTTTTGTTGTTGTTGGTGGTTCTTCTTTGTATTTAAGTCCTTTCTGTTAATGATGGTAGGATCTGAAAAGAGACGTCTAAATACATAGTATTTTGGGTAAGCAGCTGTTTTGCAAATGAATTTTTGGAACTCTGACAAATTGGAAGTTGAGAGAAAGTCCAGTGAGGTAAACTGGCTAATTGAGTTAGAACAGTGCATTCAGGGCTATGGCGTATCACTGCCTTCTTTACTAAAATCACAAAATTGCAAAGACTTTTCTCTCAAAAATGTTCAGAATTACATAAAAGAATTGTGATTTCTGGAAGTCAGGGTCAGAGACTTTTTAAGTGACTATATGAATTATTAAGAATGTATGCCCAACTGCTTGTATTTCTTTTTAATAGACTAGATAAAATTCTGTTCTTATAACTTGTCCTCTTCCACCTCACAATTTCTGCTATCCACTCAGACATATAACTATGGCTGATACTGTATCTATTTATATATATTAAATATTTAGATCTTGTAACTTTCTGCTTACATAAAAGCTACAACTACATTAGCATTTTAGATTAGTTCCAGCAATGTATTTACTGAACTGAATCTTCTTCTGAACATTCCCACTCCCTTTGCTTTACTATTCATCACAGAGCAATCTTGAAAGGCACAAATTCCGTTCCTTTAAGGTAATTCATAAGATGCACTTGAATAGTATTGGGAATAGCATTCCTCATGTGCTGCAGCTCCTAATGGGTATTTATCAGGACCTGATAAAACTTGTCCAAAGTAAAAACACTAAACCACAATGAAATTGTTATAGATATTATGGATACTGTATCTTCTCTTGTTTCATTTTGCAGGATTCTTTATATCAGACCTAATTACTTGATAATGTACTCGATCACAGTACTTCCTAATAGCTAAAATAAGTTCCTACTAAAATGTTTGGATGCCTAAATATCTGCTTCTGTGCATCCTGAGACTCAAGTAATTACAGAGGTAGTGGAGATGTACATGCCTCATCCCATCAAAATTCATCAAGACATTCTTCAATTTAGTTGACATTTAGGTTTGAGTCTTGCAGACATTTTCAAGAATATGCATTGTCCTAAGTCCTACATGGAATATGACAGGAGGAACAGAAGGTTGTGGGATGTCATTACCCAGTGCCATTTACTCATTGTCCTCCAAAATGGTATATTTGTCAGGGTGTAAGGTAGAAGGTCACATCCTTTATGACTTGGATAGAATTGAATATGTGTTATCATTTCAAATGATAGAAATAGACAAATTAATTTTTAAATAACTCTGCATTAGTAGGTTTTTCACTGAAGAATTATTTTAAATTTATGTTATCACAGGAAATAACAGTTTATTCTCTTTTATATGTCTTGTCATTTGAGAGAATCTACTAAGTCTTTTTGTGAAATAATAAAAATCTGTTTCTTCTTCTAGATTAAGATGTTGCATATGAAGTTATTTTATGGTTTTAATAGCTAGATCCCATTATAATTATTTAAATGCAAGATAGAGATTTAAACATTGGAGAGAGTACTTTAAAGTAAGTAAGTTTTTGTTGCTGTTGTTTTGAAATTCCTTTTACAGTATCCCATAACATAAAACTACTTACAAAGGTGAAATAATAAATATCGGGAATGGGCAGTACAGAGATACAAGCACTGCCTCATTACAGATATATTTTACCTGTTAACTCACTGGTTTGTAAGCTGTTTTCTTTTCATCCTTCAGATATATGTGTAGATTTTTTTTTTTTTTTTATGTGAAAACATGGGATGTTAAACAATCTGAAATTTTAAGTGCACTATTTCCAAGTCATAATTTTGGGGATTATTTGAAAACTCTAGTCTTCCCTTTACTTATGAGATCAGTGCTCATACATATGGTGTTCATATTATTATCAAATAAAACAACGAAATAGTGGATTCTTTTTAGGCTTCCCACATTAATGCTATGAAAGGAAACTACAAAATAATAGTTATTACTGATGACAAGTTGCATGAATACTTTGCATCATTCAGCATTTCAGGAAATAGTGCCATATTGTGACAGTAGCACTTCTTTTACCAAAATCGTGGTGAAGAAGAAAGAAGTATCTATCTAAACAATAGAGGAGGAACAATCTCAAAGATATTTAAAGACTGAAAATAAATGGTCTTCCTCTATAATTGAGGAAAAAACAGCTGCGCAAAATAAAAGACAAATGGATAAACTGTGGTGTAGCCTTCAAAGCCTAGAGACCCATTTTTATAAGGTCATAAGATTTTGAAGAATCTTGACCTTATTTCATTTTGAAAAAACTGTTTGAGAATCTAGCAATGGAATATTATAGTTCTTGGAAAATTATACATGAGAACTCTTAACTGTAATCCTGATATCACACCCACAGTTTCTGAGCAGTGGTTGGATCTGAGGGATATTTTTTTTTTTCTTTTGGTATATGTTTTATTTTTCTCCAAATAACTTGCTACACACTAATAAAGCCTCCTAAGTCAGTAGGAGGTCCTGTAAGCCCTTCCTCCTATCGGGACAAAATCTGTGTGGTTTTGTTGTTAACTATAATAATACATCAAACATACTCTAATTTTAATTACATAAGAAAATAACGTTGAAGAAGGTTACTTCTACTGGAGTGTAATGACAAGTTTTGGAAAAGGCTTGTCTAAGATGCCAAGCTAGATAGGAGTGTAGGTAAAAAGTGAATTCACAGCAAAGTAGATTTGTTTATTCAATTTTCTGCGTTGTTGATTTAATTTTAGGATATGGGGCTTACGCTGTGACACCCAGTACTTCAAAAGATTTATTTTTCTTTAAAGCATAATTTTTATTTTGCTTCAACCAGTCTGACTTGTGTTCCTGCATGCTTGGGGTACTACTGCAGCCTAGAATAGCCTTCTGGAGTTTGTGATCCACATTTTGTCCTATTTTTACAACAGTGAGCACTGAGTTGCAGAAACATCTGAGTGTTGGGGTTTTTTTTTGTCACAGATGGCACAGAGGTATTTTTCCATAACTTAGCTGCACAGCAAAACTTGCTTGCCTGTTGGTGACAGAACAGTAAATGATCTGAATTAGATAGATAGCTTAATCCAGTGTTAATCCTCTAACTGTGTCTGCAAACGTATTTTGGAAGTATGTGCAAAGTAAGATACACTTGCCATAATACAGGCTTCAGGTAGGTCTCATCTCAACAAAATGTAAGAGTACTTTATCTGTGAAACATATACCTTTATGTTCATTCTACCAAGAAAAATACAGCTTTAATTTTTGTTCATATTAGATGAATTTTTAGAACACTTAAATTACTGAAGTCTGTGAGATTGTGGAGAGTTTCATTGTGTAATTTGGGGGTTCACAAGACAGTTTTTGTTTTCTTTTTTTTTTTCTTTCTGTTAAATACTACTTTATCTTTCTTCTATGAGGAAAGAGGGAAGTGAAGCTTTTGTACTTTCTGTGTGTCAAAATCAGGAATTAAAACTGTCACACTTCCCTTTCTGAACTGTTCAGTCTTATCCATTTCAGTTTATGTTATTTTGTGGCATTTTCACTGTTCTGATTATTTCTGTTGCCTTAGTGCCCACTCTCCTCTCTGTTTCTTATGTGTTTATTTTGTTTCTGTGTGTTTTGTGGTGCAGTAACTAGATGAGATCATGCCAATGATTAATCTAATTAGGTTTTAATACCCTCAATTCTATTCTTTGTGCATCCTAACTTCATTTTGCAGAAAGAATAAGTGTAAGCTCACACTAATGGCAAAACCTCCTGTGCTAAATTGATGCAAATTATTTTAAACCTTGGAAGTCTCATATTAATTCAAATTATCAAATACAAACACTGCTTTGTATTTATAAAGTAAAACACTGTTTTTTATGCAACCCCACTAACCAATAGTTCTTGAATACAGCACAGCTTTCTCTGTACCTCATTGCATTTCTGCTGCAAGTGTGTTATTGACAAGTTTTGTAATTCAAGTTCATTCTTATTTCAGATCTCTCTTAAACATGTTAATCAAAGGGCACCCACTGCAGAAACCTGGGGCACCTTCCTTGTTTATCTACTGCCAGGGTGAAAATTGGTGTTGTGTTTTACTTTCATATTTTCCTGCTTTGTTGGCCACAACTCACTGCAAGGTTTTCCTGACCCTACACTGTCAGTATTATCCAAATGTTTTATTAATCTTCATTTCTCAAATAATGTATTCAACTTAAGGTACAGGAGATCCTGTTTGTAATCCCTAGATTATAAGAATATGAGAACAGCTGTGCAGAGTCACAATAAAGATCCATTTAACTGAGCATCGCATAAGAAAAGAGAGCAATCAATGATATAGTGATACTTCTTCATAATGCTTCCCTACACTCTTAACAGTTTGTGGCACAGAGACTTTCTAAATCCAGTCTGTTTATACTAAGTAACTCCTGACAGATTTTTTTCACCCATGACTTTTCCTCTTAAACTGTAAACACTTCTAGTATCCTGAATATTTTACGGCAAGGACATTCCAATTAAGAAATATTTCCTTTTGTTCACTGTAGTTTTACTAGCTTTGACTGATGCCTTTTCATGCTTTTGATAGAAAATAGAGTGTATTTAGTCCACTGTTTTACTGCTTATTCATTAAAACAGGTTAGATACTAAAGAGCTCCATTAGTGCCTTCTCTTCTCTGGAAGAACTGATCATTTACTTCTACCATCAATTACCTACACTTTAAGTGTGTTTCTATCACAGAGATCCTCATCTCTGTAAGAACCTTCCAATTGCACTTCCTCAGATGCCTTTTGGAAGTGCAAATAGTCTACATAAACTGGATTTCTCTCATCTCTGTGCAGACCAATCTCTCTGAAAAGCATTGGTAGGCTTTTAATGTATGACTTTCCTTTAGAAAAGCCGTGCTGCTTAGTGGATATCATGTTTATCCATGTGTCAGCTGGATATCAGCTGATAATCAACTATTCTGGATTATAATTTCCAGTATTTTTACATCTCTGCACTTTTCATATGTCCCTTGGAACTCTTTCTGAAAACAGACACTGTATTTACCTCCCTGTCCTACAGTACTAAGATCACTTAAAGGAGGAAGTCAGACATTCCTTAAGCTTTTCTACCCATACTTCAAGTTGTATGTCTAAGGAGGCTCCAACCCAAGCTCTTTTCCTGTGACCCATGGTTCAAAAAAATCCTTAGGTTTTCTGCTGTTGCTTTACAGGACCACAGAAACATCTCGGCAAATAAGAAAATTCTGTTGTTCTTTCTGATGGAGTACTTTTTTTTTTTTTTAAATTATGAATTGTTGGTAGGTATTTTGTTGGGCAGGTGCTTTACATATGATCATGTGGCTGCTAGAATCTAAGTTATTTCAAAACTTCGATGCATACCATCAGGATAGATTTTTTGGGGGGTTGTGCCTTTTTTTATTATTTTTTTTCCTTTAATTTACTATTATTTTCCAGTCAGTCTTTTGACATTTCGGTCTTTGATATTCACATTCATTATTAGAAAAGTTTGACGTACTGATAAGAAATTTCCTGTCTGTCTCAAGATACATGTTTTGCATTGGAGTTTGAATAAAAAAGGTAATGCTGTTCTACCCATGCATTGTCCAGTCTTAGTCAAGACTGCATGCAACAGTATTACTATGCACATGTCTATTTAAACACACCCACATATACTTATAATCCAAGGAAAAGCCAAATGGTATTACATAATTTGTAATTTATAAATGTTTAAAACAATATACTTAATTCATATATGGTATTTCTAAGTACGTAAGTTAAGTGCAGGTTACGTTATAGTGAATGTCTTAAAAGTTTCATATAATAGGAGGTTAAAAAATTATAAAATTGTATGCAGCTACTGGAATTTAGGTTTTCAATAATTTATTACCAGTAATGCTTGTAACTCTAATCTTTCAATAAAAATACACTGGTGTCAGGTAATATAAGAACTAATAATAAACTGTGCTTCAATAGGTGATTCATCAAAATCCCTTTGGGGATGGGTTTTTTTGTTGTCTTTTAGGATAATTTCTGGAGGACTGAGAAACTTTTGTGTTTCCATTAACTTTACTAAATTGGTGAAAATTAGTCTTCAGACTAAAAGCATATCCTTAGAAAATGAAATTGTGTGGTTTACCACTGTTTCACTTTCCTTTTTCCACAAAATATTGGATTACTGGTGCTTGCTGCTTCTTTTTGATTATTGATTTTAATTCTGATTTCTCTGCGTGCTAGTATTGTTTAATATTATGTTCCTTCATGTTGATTTATAAAATGAAGTTATTTGTCTTCAACAAGACTTAGTTTAATATTCATATTTCTACTTAATGGTTTTGTTTGGTTAAAAAGAAGGTAATTATTTCCATGACACACAATCTATGATCCTTTTTCTTCAACTTCCCTCATGTAAGCAGAGAGCTGGTCAGACAAATTGTTATTTGAAGGTGACTCCCACGACTTTTTAATTTTGTTCAATAAAACTGTAGGTTGTCCTTTCTGCTTTACAATATTTAATTAAAAGCATTTAGCAATCAAGCCTTTTGTGATAGTGTTATCTATAAAGAGTGGAAGGATTTTCTCTGCTCTGACACTAGTCTGCTGAGCAATATGAATACATTAAATACAGAAAGGTCATCTTTTGCTACATCCTTAAGCATTAGCTACTGCTTGAACCAGGACACCAGGCTAAATGGCTCTTAGCCTGGCATGTTTTTCAGCATTCCAGTGTGTGCTTAACTGCATTTGGTTCTGTTGTCTTATGTATTAAGCATATATGTTACAAGAAACTAACTACTTAGCTCTGGTTTGGGGGTAAAAAATATACCCAAAACTGCTTATTTGTAGGAGTTAAGAGAAAATTTTCTTAAAAGCATTTCTGAACTTTATCTCTGTAACTGAAAGAAATTTCCTATAGACAGATATTAAAGCAATTCATGCTTTTGGAAAGATCCTCCAGGGCAAAGGGTAGAATTTGAAAGCCTAACCTGATATCGTAAGTTACAATACCTTGAGCTGAAGAGCTCTAATAGGTCCTACGAATAGAGAGTTCTGCGTCAATATTTAATCTTATTTATCTATGAATGAATTTACTTCAATATTTACAATACATATTTTTTGTGTTCTCCACCAACTAGCCTTTTGTTGTGTTTTGGTCACAACTAGTGATCCCTTTGTTCAAGCCTAGCTCTTTTCTCCACATATTTTACAACAGTGAGATTTTGGTATGCCTGATTAGTCTTCTTTTACCACACTTGAATTTGGGTTGATGGAGGTCACCCTCTTGGCTCTAATGCACCAGTTTTCTTGAAGTGGTGAAAAACTGTGTCTGGCAGCCTCTGATGATGTCATCTTTGAAAACGTTAAGATGCATTTCCTGCTACATCAGCTTGTGAAAGGGTGCCAGAAGCAAGATTTCAACCTGTTTGTCTGCTGAAGTAACATCATGGCATGGTTGCTAAATTTCTGTAGCTTTTGGCATTTCATGGAACAGAACGCTAGAAATTCATTTTACTTGTTGGGTGAAGAGTGAAGCTACTTGTTAAGGTTTGTATACTTCAGTATGTGGGATAGCTACAAGTAGGTAGGCACTATATTTAAAATACAGCCAGTACTTAAATTTAATGTGTGTGTATGTATGGAGTTTTTCACAATGTTTCCAGTTAAAGCACTCAGAAGAATCACCATAACCACTCGAGGTTTATAGCACTTCTCTCGCTTGGATTTACGAGTTTTCTATATTGCCAAGCATTATGCCATGAGAATGCTCTTCTCGCCCTCCTCTCAAGTCAATAATTATATTATGTAAGTGCTGTTATGCTAGAAAACAACTGCATCAACAGTGCCTTTTCATGACGTATTTTCATGATTTGAGAAACCTCTATTAATTACTTGCATTGTATTAGAGTACACTGTATCTTACATTTATTGATGGCTTTTATTTCAGTTTGCTGTTGGTTGGCATTTTTTGTAACATCTCCAGAGAAAATGTCTAAGAGCTATAAAACTTTATATTTGCCCAGATATTGTGGGTTAACCCCAGCAGGCAGCTAAGTCCCACACAGCTGTGTTCACACCCCCCACAGCAGGGCTGGGGAAGAGAATCAAAATGGTAAAAGTGGGAAAAATCGTGGACTGAGATAAAGACAGTTTAATAGGTAAAACAAAAGCTGCACATGCAAGCAAAGCAGAACAAGGAATTAATTCACTACTTCCCATCGGTAGGCAGTTGTTTCGCTATTTCCAGGAAAGCAGTTCTCCGTCATGCAAAATAGTTACTTGGAAAGGCAAACTCCATAGCGCTGAAAGTCCCTGTCTGCCTCCTCCTTCCCCCAGCTTTTATTGCTGAGCATGATGTCATACAGTATGGAATATCCCTTTGGGCAGTTAGGGTCAGCTGTCCCAGCTGTGTCCCCTCCCAATTTTTTGAGTACCCCTAGCCTACTCACTGGTGGGGCAGTGTGAGAAGTAGAAAAGGTCTTGAATCTGTGTAAGTGCTGCTCAGCAATCGGTGGGATATCAGCATTATTTTCAATAAAAATCAAAAACATTGCACTATATGAGACTCTGTGAAGAAAATTAACCCTATCTCAGCCAAAACTAGCGCACCAGCTCACTATTATGATGATGCTTACTTCCAAAGATGGTATGCAGGTAGTGCATTAAAC
The DNA here is from genome assembly GCF_015220075.1 of Falco rusticolus. Lineage (NCBI taxonomy): Eukaryota > Metazoa > Chordata > Aves > Falconiformes > Falconidae > Falco > Falco rusticolus. The sequence goes on from NC_051189.1 coordinate 22,263,332, forward strand.
ATTAAATGCCCTTGCGTTAAATTATTTTAGGTACTGTTGAGTCCATACTTTCATTTTAATTGATGTTATTGCCAACATTTCAGTACAATTGAATCCTTGTCATATTTTGCAGGTGCTGAAGCAACAGTTTATTAAAAGCTGGTTTCTATAACACAGAAAACATTATGTAAATTCTGCTTGATGTGCTTTTTTTTTGCATTTATAGAAAATCTTTAGTATAGACAGTTCGTTCTTAACTTGCAACATGTCTTTAGGATTATATATGCCAGTAATTCCTGTTTAATATCTGAAATACATATTGAACATCCTTTTTCATCATTATATCTAAAATTAAAGGTTTTGTTTACTATGCAGTCATACTCTTATAGAAATTATACATATGAAATAAGGCACTGAGTATGTGGGTTTCAGTACACCTATTAGGGATGCACATAGAATACAAACAATAACTTGTATCCTTCAGTTAAAATCCATAATCATGTTATGTGTAATGAATGGCTTATACTTTTGAATTAGCCATTGTACTCTCTGTCTCTCTCAGAAGACTGCCAGAAAGTTGGGGGTTCTTTTCTGTTTTTTTTTCTTTCCCCTCTCTTTCAGTCCTGCATGTTGTATTTGTAAGCATAAAATATTTCATGATATATGAAACATGCCAGAATGACAAATTGAAAATCCTTATTATGCCACAAATTTGTTACTGAAATATTTGTGAGATATGTAACATGAGTTTGAATTCCTTAAAAATGTGAGGAAAAAATCCAGTCTCTAGTATCATGAGAGAGTATGCCTTCGTCTCTGTGCTGTCAGATGAAAAAGTAGACCATCGTCTTCTCTCCCTGTATTCTAAATCTAAGATTTTTCTTTTTATATATATTTTTGGAATTCAGAAGGGATTAAAAATTAATCAATTTACAGCTCTTGAACAGTGAAGGCAGTTACTTTATGTATGTATCATCTGGTCAGTTGATGCTGATGGAAGAGAAAATTTCCCCTGGCATATATTAGTTTTGGTTTTGTTGTGTATGCATGGGGAGAGGGTGGCGTCTGTCTTTTGGCTTTAGCTTTCATTTTTTTGTTTATTTAACCACTTCCAGTATGTGCAAAACACTAAAAAAAAAGATTTAAATTTATCAAAAAACAAAATACTGGATGGAGTGGCCTATGCTCCCAGGTAGTGCTAAGGTATCCAACCATTAAGTCTTTCCTTACTGTTCTCTAAGTAACAGCTCAAAATATGTGCCTGTTTTGTTTAATTTAATTTTCTGTGTTTTAATATCAGGTCATATGTTCTCTTATTTGCACTTGATAGATTCTCCAGATGTTGTAAAGACCTTCCATTTACATGCAAAGTTCTGTTTGCCAGGGGCCCTCTCTTCTTCTCTGTTCAGCTCCTTTCTCCCTTACCCCCTGTTTTCTTCACACCCGCCTTTTTTTTTACACACCCTCCACACATGTTCTTTCCCTTTTTGCTGTTCCCTTCCCACGCCCCGCCCTCCTCCCCCCCTGCCCCAGGCTGGAATATTTTTTATATCAAAACTCTTTCAGAACTTGTAAAGACTGAACTTCTGGTCAGCTGAAGTAACACAAGATGAGAGTACATGATCTAAAATCATTTTAGCTTCAGGAACAGTTTTGAAATCTGATTCAATACCTGAGAAAGTCGGTGAAACCCTAGGAAGTTCCAAGCTGATATAACTAGGTGAAATTAATGATTTTCCAGAAAACATGCTGTAGAATTTAGTGCTTTTTTTGCAGTCCTTGGTCTCATTCGCTCTAAAAAGACAAGGAATACTCAGAATGAAATTCTTTTTGCTTTAATCGCTAAAGTTCAGGTGCAAGCTTCTACACTTGTGGATTTAGGAACTGACTACTAGATCAAGACAATGATAAAGTTGGAATTTGACATTACCTGACAGAACAATTTAAAAAGTATTTTCATGTTAGTAAATAGTTAGGCCACTTGTGAGAATTAGAGAACAAATGAATGAATGATCACTGTTCCAATAATAAAAATAAGCAAAATATCAGTATCTTCTGATGAAAATAATTAATGAAGTATGCCCATATGAATAATATATCTCTATTTGTATACAAAAGCAGTTGAAGCTTTCTCTACCCATCCAAATCTTGTGGAATATTATGTGTGTTTTGAACTTTTACATGTACCATAGGAAGGAATTCTGTAATTTGCTGTTACTCACATCTGGAATACAGTATCCAGCTCTAGGCTACCCACTATGAGAAATGTATGGACTTACAGGAGCAAGTTACAGGGTCACAAAGATGATTAAAGGGCTGAAACAGCTTTCATATGAGAAGAGGACAAGGTCTCTGGAGCTGTTCAGCCAGGAGAGGAGAAGGCATAGCAGGGAGTCTTCTCAGTAGTGCCCAGAAGAAGCAATTGCCACATATTAAAACATACGAATCTCCATCTGGATATAAGAAAGCACTATTACTGTGAGGATGGTCAAACACTGGAACAGGTTGTCCAGAGAGGTTGCGGAGTACCCATCCTTGAATATCATTCAAAATTTGACTGGACATAGTTCTGGGGAACCTGCTGTGTATGACCCTGTTTGAGCAGGGGGACTAGACTAGATGATTTCCAAAGGTCCCTTCCAACCTGGATGATTCTGTGCTGGAGGAAAAGAAAAAAAAAATTAAAAAAAAATGGCAAGAGACATATTTCTTGCTTTTAAATGGGGGTGGTGAGGGAATGGGAGAACAAATAACGCTTGCTCTATACTTTTCATGAGAAAGTCTTTCTTTTATTTAGTTTCTAAGTTTCACAGTACATCTAAAATTTCTATAGAACTGTCATTATTTATAAATTATATCATTCTGAAAATAATCTGGGAAACAAATGTGGTGGTTTTAATACTTTTTTAAAGCAGGAAAAAATGAGGATTTTGAACTGGAAATTTGCACATTTATTCTTTTATGTCATTCCTCTGTATATTATTTTAAATCTCTTCTGACTATAACTTGCTTATCATATGACTGGCAATAGAAACATTTTATATCAATCTAGCATTCCTTGGACACAATTTATGTGGCTTAGTTCTGAAACATTGAGAACTACTGCGAAAATACCTGTTCCTTTATGGTTTGTAAGAACCAGAGCACATATTTATCTTTTACCACGGAATAAGAAACTATTCCTTCAAGCTGGAACACTTTTCAATATTTAAAAAAAAAAAAAATAAAGTGCATTCACAGAGGTATTTGTCAGCTGTACAGTCCAGAAGAATTACATGTATATACATTTTGAATTAAATGTCTCAGTTCAGTTATTTGGCAGATTAAACAACGTGCTATTTTGCCTAGCTTGTCAATAGAGTGAGCACTTGGGAGGCAGTTCCTGGAACTTTACCTACATGAAGGTACAACTGCATGAAGTTGCTGATTCTATGGTGAATGCTCTATTAATGCTGGTTGACAGGTGATGGACACAGTTAATGAAAGAAGGACACAGTTAACTTCTCAGCTAAGCTGAGTCTGGAGAAACTGTTTTGAACTCTTTGTAACCGGGATTTAGGAGAGAAGTATTTGAGATTGCTGTGTCTTGGAAATTTTAAGTTGTTTAAAGAAACATCAATGTTACAGAAAGGCAATTAAGGTAATTGTTTTAATTTCTGCAAATTATATTTTTTTTTCTTTTTAAATAGAACTGGAGAGACATTAGATAGTATTTTTGTTCTGTTATTTTTAATGATTCATAAGAAAGGAAAAAATACAAAATCACAGGGTAGAATATTAATTTAGTCTGCATTCTAAATTACTTGGGAAAATATAGAGGTGTGAGCATGTGCCCGCAAACTAACTAATCTTGATTATTGCTTTTGTTAGTCACTTAATTTTCACTTGAACTGTTTGGATTGTTACAGAGACCGATTTGAGAAGAAAATGAACTTTACTAAATAGGTACAATAACCAATAACTTTATTTAATGGTAATTAAAGAGAGATTATGACAACAATCTCTTGATATTAATGTAAATTAATGAGCAAATACAGAAGTTAACCTGATGGAATTAATTAGATGACATTAAACAAATGAGTTCACAAGCCAAATAGAATAAAACCTGGTAGGTGAACGTTAGTAGTAATTAATAATAATGGAAATTAACAGAAGATTTATTGGGGATGTTATTTAAAACCGAACAGAATTCTTGGAAATAGGGCTGCAAACTGGGTTTATTCCATATTTAAAGTAGGAACATTGAAAATTTATACTTGCTGTAATTTTTGAACATCTAATCCCTAAAATCTTCTTCAAATTCAATAAATGGGGTTTGAAATTCTTCCTTGAGAAGGTATTTCAGAGAGGGGATCTGAAGAAACTAAGAGGATGAGTGCTGTGCCATTCAGACTTAGCCAAGGGAAGTGATATGAAAGTAACTTGCACTTCAGTGGAACCTATTTATTGGTACATTCAGTCTAGGTATGAGTAAAAGGGAACACAACATAAAAAGAACTAAGAATTTCTTCTTTGTTTAATTCACATTTTAGCTCTAACATTCAGATTATCTAATTAACACAGAGAAACCTTAATAACAATACAGAAAAGATGGTACATAACCTTCATAGTATCTGCTTCTTCCCCTGAAATTATGCTCACCTTTCTGATGTCTCTTTATGTTCTAATATTAACATCTGTCAACCTTATGCAGAGGGGAGTGGGAAGGAATGTATTACAATTTATCAGCATACTGAGGTCAGTGCTTGGAGGAGTATGATGTTCATAGTGTGATTTCTTTCTCCTTTGGATCCTAAGCAATTATTCTTATGTACTTCTTCAAACAGCCAGGTGGTGGGGTTTTTTTTGTTGATTTCCACTCACTGTTTTGAATTTGCAGAATAGCCTCCCACATTCCCATGGACACCAAGGGCTGTTGAATGTCACACAGTTGTCTACCCGGGTTAGTCAGAGCTTCACTACATATGATTGTGACAGAGCTTAAGCTCAGACAGGGTAAATGATAGTCACCCCATTACTAAACAATTGCTGTTTCCACTCAAATAGCCTAAAAACAGCTCTAGCCAAGGAAAACCCAGCCAAACGGAGTCCTGCCATGGCAGGTCAGCACAGTGCTGGGGGCCATTTAATGGTAGTGGGGTAGCAATCATATTTACTGACCTAAACCAAGACTTTACATATTTGCATAGACTTGGGAGCCAGAACCAAGAGTTCTCTCCAGGCTATTGTTTAGGTGATGCTAATAAATAGAAAATATATAGGTATATGTAAAAATGTGTAATGTCTAAGTGTCTGAATTAGTTATGTGGAAAACAATGATATCAAATAAATTCTTTCTTCAGTCTAAGGGGATAAAAAAAATAACATTTCACATGTCATGAGTTGTTGGCAAGGGAAAGGCCAAACAAGTAGTAAAGGTCGCCTTAATTAAAGAAAAATGACTGATTTTGTAGATTAAGTTTTCATTAAATGATACAGAAAAGGGAAACATTAAAAATGAGGAATTTCAAAAGGGGGGAAATTGTGCTTAATTATCTGAAAGTTAGCATATTATATAAAATGTTGATCTCCTTTGGTAGTGGTGTTGTCAGTAGTAATGAAGAGAAAAATTAAAAGGCACCTTAGGACATTCAGTTCAAAACTTTAGCTGAACGGAGGGGGAAAAATAAAAAGTGATGCCCTTCATTCTCAGTGGCAGGAATGGAGTGCATAGTTTACACTGTTGAATGCAGACTCTTTCTTGTTGGTAAATACTAGCGACTATCACCATTTTATTATTTATTACCTACCACCATGCATTATTTTTAAACAGCTTGCAGTTATTTAGAACAGATATAAGTGTAATAGCTGTAGGTTATACACATATATGAAATAATAAATCAGAACCATAGAATCATAGAATGGTTTGAGTTGGAAGGGACCTTAAGGATTATTTAGTTCCAACCCCCCAGCCACAGGCAGGGACAACTTCCATTAGACCAGGTTGCTCAAAGCGCCATCCAACCTGGCCTTCAACACTTCCAGGGATGGGGCATCTGCAGTGTCTCTGGGCAACCTGTTCCAGTGTTTTGCCACCCTCATAGTGAAGAATTTCTTTGTAATACCTAACCTAAATCTATCCTCTGTAAGTTTAAAACCATTCCCTCTTATCCTATCATTACATGCCCTTGTAAAGAGTCCCTCTGCAGTTTTTGTGTAGGCCCTGTTGAGGTACTGGAAGGCTGCTATAAGGTCCCCCTGGAGCCATCTCTTCTCCAGACTGAACAACCCCAACTGTCTCAGCCTGTCTTCATAGGAGAGGTGCTCCAGGTCTCTGATCGTCTTTGTGGGCCTCCTCTGGACTCATTTTCATAGGTCTGTGTCCTTCTTATGTTGGGGGCCCCAGAGGTGAATGCAGTAGTCCAGGTAGGCTCTCATGAGAGTGGAGAGGGAGGATCACCTCCCTTGACCATGCTTCTTTTGATGCATCCCAGGTTTTGGATGGCTTTCTGGACTGCAAGTGTGCATTGTTGGGCACAGCTGAGATTTTTGTCTACCAGCACCCCCAAGTCCCTTCTCCTTAGCGATACTTTCAATCCATTCACTGTCCATCCTTTATTGATACTGGGGGTTGCCCCAGCCCACATGAAGGACCTTGTACTTGGCCTTGTTGAACTTCATGATGTTCATAGAGGCCCACCTCTCAAGCCTGGTAAAGCCCTTTTGGATGGCATCCTTTCCCTCCAGTGTGTTGACCACACTGTACAGCTTGGCGTTGGTCAGAAAACATACTGAGAGTGTACTTGATCCCAGTGTCCATGTCAGCAACAAACATGTTGGAACAGTACTAGCCTCAGTGTGGACCCCTGAGGAATGCCAGTCATCACTGGTCTCCACTTTCAATGTGACCATCCAGCCAATTCCTTATCCACCAAGTGGCCTATCTGTCAGATCAATGTTATCCAATTTAGAGACAAGGATGCCATGCGGGATGCTGTCAGAAGCTTTGCACAAGTCAAGGTAGGTGACATCAGTTGCTCTTTCCTGATTCATCAACACTGTAACACTATTGTAGAAGGCCACCAGCTTTGTCAGGCACAACTTGCCTTTAGTGTAAGTCATGTTGGCTGTCACCAATCACCTCCTTGTTTTCCACATGCCTTTGCATAGTTTCCAGGAGGATGTGCTCCATAATCTTGCCAGGTACAGAAATGAGAATTACTGGCCAGTATTTTTCCTGGTTTTCTTTTATTCCTTTTTTTTAAAATGACGGTTACATTTTCCCTTTTCCAGTCAGTGGAAACTTGCCACTGGACTGGCGTGACTTCTCAAATATGATCAAGAGTAGCTTAGCAACTTCACCCACCAGTTCCCTCAGGACCTGTGCATGTTCAGATTCCTTAAATTATTTTGAACCTGATCTTCTCCTATGGCAGGTGGTCCCTTCATTCTGCCAGTCCATATCTTTGACTTCTGTGACTTGAACCATGTGATTGGAGCACTTGCCAGTGAAGAATGAGGCAAAAGTCATTGAGTACCTCAGGCTTCTCCATATCCTGGTTAGCCAGGTCTCCCATCTCCTTCTGGAGAGGGCCCACATTTTCCTTAGTTTTCCTTTTGTCACTGACATACCTGTAGAAGCTTTTCTTGTTACCCTTGACTTTCCTGGCCAGATTTCTGTCACAGCTTTAGCTTTCCTAACCTGATCCTTGGTTACTCAGACAGTTTCTCTGTATTCCTCCCAGGTTATGTGTCCTTGCTTCCACTGCCTGTAGGCTTCCTTTCTGTGTTTTATTTTGTGCAGGAGTACCTTTTTCATCCATGCAGGTCTCATGGCTTTTTTGCCCAATTTCCTCTTTGCTGGGGTGCATTGCTCCTGAGTTTGGATGAGGTGATCCTTTAACATTAGCCAGCTTTCTTAGGCCTCTCTTCCCTTCCACCTTTATCCCATGATAGTCTATCTGTCAGATTCCTGAAGAGTCCAAATTCTGCTTTCCTGAAGGCCAGGGTAGCGAGATTGCTGTGCACCCTCCTTATTGCCCTAAGGATCTTGACCTTCACCATTTTGTGGTCACTGCAGCCAAGGCTGCCCTTGAGCTTCACATTCCCCAGCAGCCTCTCCTTGTTAGTGAGATCAAGGTCCAGCATGGCACCTCTCCTCGTTGACTCCTCTGTCACTTGGAGAAGGAAGTTATTGTCAGTGTATAAGCATAACTATAAGTATGAAAAAAAACCCTACAGCATAAGTGTTATGGTTGCTTTCTACATTACATTTGTACTTAATACTTAAGTTCTAAAATACCTTCATATATATTGATAAAAAACATTGAGCACTACAGCTACCTAAAGATACTGTGCTGCAACTTGTTTATTAAAACTTACTGTGCTAATATTTTTGGTTCAAATTACTGATTTGTCACCCACAGCCCAAATCCCCATATGCTTAACCATTGAAATGTATAGGAAGAAACAGATAAATTAAATGGAAAATAATCCTGATAATGTACATTGTGTTGTTATATGTATGAGCTGGGAAAATGTCTTGGATGGTAGGAAGTTACTATGTATTCTGTTAACATGACCGTGTCAGCTGTTGACTTTTTATATCAACTTAAAGGACATTTCAAATCTGACAGTCCAGCCACAGGCTTCATAAAATGAGAACATGGACTCAGTGGAATAAAAAAAAAATAAAGTTTTGCATAAAGGTATGGTGCATTGTTTCCTGCTTTAGCACTGCTTTTTAAAAGACTAAAAGTTGCATGTGGGAAAATTTAAGTCCTAGTCATAGTTTTTATCAAAACAAAAAGTATTTCTAAAATGCAACCACCAAGAAATAAAAATAATCCAAAAGCTTCAAGGCACCTTTTCTACAACTTTGTAGAAACCGAATCACTTCATCTAGTGTGACATATGTAGTGTGCCAAGTCAATTTAATCACTTTTTTTTGAGAAAAAATGGATGGCGGGTAAAATTTTATTTACTTTCAAAAATTATAGGTCCCATACCTATTGGTGATATCCTCCTATTACCCAATGGGGAGTTTAAAAAAATTACCACTATCTTTTTCAAACTGCTTAGTTTTTCTCCCCCTACCATCACCCCTTGTTATTAGGAGTATTTAAAACTGTGGGATTTTAGTTTTGTTTTGTCAGGTTTTTTCTACAAGTATATTTTCTTTTTCTGTTTACTTATCCAAAATGCTGTTGCAGGTTAGAAACAATCATATAAGGATGTACAGTAGAGATCGGAAATTATTAAGGTTTATAAAATTTATTGGCTTTTATGTGGCCTTATTTCACAGCTGACCAGTGCCTGGAACATTTGTTTCACATTTCTACAGGTTTTTTAGTTCTTTGAAGTGTCTTTTGCAATATTCTAACAACGGCTATATCTAGGACATCTGGCTGGACATGAGACCCGTAACTAAAATCAGTAAATTTGTGGTGTGTTCTAAATTTTTGAGAGTTTTGTTCTTTCTGCTCTCTAACTGGTGCCTAGTTATTACCTTCTCTGTCAGGATAGCATTTTCTTCCTGCAGATGACCTATTGTTAATTTTTCTGAATTTTTTGGATAGTTGTGTCTGCTAAAGCAGAACACTCTGTTAGGTAAGTTCTTGAGTAAATATGTTCATTTAAAATATTATTCTATTAAGACAAAAAGCTGAAAAGGTGCAAAGAATGGTATTCCATTAGTGTGAAGGTATGTGCAGGTAGTCTATGGAGACTCAACAGAAAACTAGCTAATTCATTTTGTCTTTGTGGTTAGCAAGTCAGAGGTAATGTGAGCAAAAGAACGATCATTCTGTACCCTTCTTCAATGAATCTAAGCCTCCTATTTCCAGTGAGCCCAATACTACTGAAGAAACTATCTCACCACACCTCGTTTTTTTGTTTTCTTAAAATTCAGTAGAAAATAAACAGAAATATTATTAAACCATTTTGTCATTTTTTTTTTACCCCCCTCCTTTTGCCTCTCATAAATATTTTCCATCCTTTTCCCCATAAGGGGGTCAGAGATGTTCTAAAAATCCAGGTATTTCTCCAACAAAAGGTTTTAAATTGGCATCCTTACTTTAAAGTATGGTGATTTAGATAATTTTTAAAATCAGCAAGTGGGAAAAAATGCCCAAAATTTGTCAGTATCTTGAAATTAAAACATAAAAACCCCCAAACCAACCAACCAAACAAAAAATTGTTTAAACAAATTGGACCATTTATTCCTAAGACTTTTGGAGGGATGCAACTTAATATTACCTAGGAAAATACTTTTGTTTCAGTCTTACTCTGGCTGGATTTATGCCCATGGATGATTTGGCTATAAAGTCAGCATTGATATCTCTGTTTTTCAGTCTTTAATGGAGTCAAGATAAATTCATTTATATCTACTACCTCTGTGCAAAGGAATTTACATATTATCATCCATAATGTGAATTAGATCATGTTTAGTAAGAAGCTTTCTTTTTTCCACTTTTTTTTTTTAGTTATGATACCTCTGGAAAGTCCTCTTTATTGTAAATATGGATTTTTTTTTGTTGTTTGCCAATATATTTAGTAGTTCTGTTGTATTCCTTTATTTTTCTGGATAGTTTCAAGTAAGGATCATTGTAAAACTTAAATATTTCTTTTTATAAAATTGTCATAATTTTAGGGTATTGTACTGTTGAACCCTGGACTGATTCACTTGTGAGGAGCTATAGGAGATCACAAGGATTTTGGTACTGTCTTGTGACCCAAGGTGAAAGTGAAAATGAATTATAGGAACATAGAGTGATCTGGGCCCACTACAGCTGCAATTTCTCATTACTCAAGTCCCTCTGCCACCATTACTGAACTACTAGTAAAATACTTGATGTATGTAACAAATGAATGTGGCTCAACAATGATAGGATTTGTTGCCACAGAAACCTCTTTTAATGAGCAGTTTGCTTGGTGCATTTCAAGTAGAATTTTGCTTTGTATCAAGTTTCTTTTGTTCAGTGAAATACACATATACATACAGTTTCAGTATGGGATACATTCTTAGAGCTTCAGCCACTTGACAAAAGGAGAAAATGAGGTAACCGGCTTGTTGGGTTTTTAGCCCCTTTTCAGCTTTATATGGCAACTTAAGTTATCTAAAGTACTGTTCTGTGATAGGAAATGTCTAGTGGCGGGTAGTAAGTTCTCTAGAAATTATGAATATTTGATCTAAGATCCAATCTCTATTACTGAAATTTCATTAAAATGATTGGTAGCATGTGAAGGACAGTGTAAAGGAAGGTCAAAGTCCTCCTAAAGTAAAGGAGTTGATATGAACAACCAAATTTAGGTATTGGACAGTTTCATAAGGCTGTCATCTTCAGAAGCATGGGTGACACCCATGCTAGAACACAGCCTCTCCAAATCATATTGTGGATGTGGAATGGAAATTGTCGGAGACCAGGTGAATTATCAGTGAAAGGCTGATCACAAAGCATGCTATACACAGAAGTGCTTCATGTCTACGTATCTTGCAGAGCTGAAATAATTTACTCTGTGTTTTTAGTGGGATAAATTAAGTGGGGTAACATCCCACAAGATCTCATCTGAAATGATCCGAGAATAAATGTCACTCTATAGACTTCTCATTTTTCATGCTTTCTACTGTTACCTCATTTTTATTACTTTCCGACTTTTAAGCACCACTTACACCACTGCTTTCAGGAGTGGTAGTAAGCTGATTATTGATGAATTGAATCTTTATTTTTGTTGCTAAGTGATTCCAGGTCTTGTTGGAGATTTCATTGTCATTTGCATTAGGTATTTAGAGGTGAAAGTTTTGCCTTCTGAATAATGCCATCATGAGTTTGCATGTAACACTTATATTCATAATGTTAAATAAGCATGTAGGAATATACTTTTGTCAGCAAGATTTGTTGAACGTGCTTTTTCAGTGTCTGCTAGAATTTATCTGATTTTTACTTTTTCTGTAATACCTATCAGTCTTCAAATAGGCAAAACAATTTCCAGCTGTAGAACTCCAAAGACTCCCAACTTTGGTTACTCTCAGTCCACAGAGGTTCCCTTGAACAGAGGATGTTTCTTTTGCCAACTTTGTTGAAATGTACATCGTTAGGCACGTTTCTTTCTTTTTAGTCTTTACATAGGGAGTAGAATTATGCCTTTGCAAAATTTCTAAGTGACATCAAGGACCAACTTATGATAATATAGTGCCTTTCTTCCCATCACTCTTTCATTTTACATTTCTTCATTTTCAGGCTTTCTTTAGGTGACAGTGGACGTATACACAGTATCTTCTTAGTCTCTCAGCCCACAAAGAGCCCAATTTACACTCAGCTTCTTGAATCAGTGAATTTAATTCAGTGAAATTTAGGAATCCTAATTTAACTTGTATACCTAGAAGCTGTAGGGAGCTGACACTAAATAAAACTCATTATAATAGATTGTTATAAAGCATAACTTAAGCGCAGTACTCTTATTTAGCACTTGCACGTTTTCTAGCTGGCTTTACATTTGTTATTTTGGTTTAGACAGTTGTTGTGCATGTGTTTGCATCCATTAGAAACCACCAATGCATTTAAAAGAGTTCTAAGGAATGCAAGGGAATCTAACTTACCTGAATTTAAATATTTTTCTGGGTGGTCAAAAGGGGAGTAGTTTTGTTTGGAAGGTGAAAAGGAAGACATGCTATTTGTGGAATTTATTATTTTATATGCTTTTCACTACTTTGTGATTGAGGCAGTTCTCTGCTTTTATTTTCTTTCCCATTAAATGTTAATGGTCTGACCTTAAAATTGCAGGAATGCTGCAGAGCTATGTCGTCTCTTTTTTTTTTTAAATCCCTACTATAATTACAACTGATTTTTGTTATGTGGCCTCTGCTATTTCAAAAAGTAGGCACATGATATTGATGTAGTTTTTGTTAAGAAAAATGCATGATTTATGATTATGAAGTTCTAGCAAATGAAGATTTATAGGCTGCATAATTTCCGAAGTATATCACATGTCCTTCTTAAAAAGTGATCAGTTAATCTACTTAGCTTCCATGGAAACAAGGAAAAATAAAGAATGTGGTGACTCTTTGATAGATGTTAGGCATAGTAATAGTCTTGCCTGCCTACCTTTTTGGCAAAATTGGGGTGCTCTGAATAGAATGAATAACTGAGTTCTGCCTATCATTGACAAGCAACAGTTAGTTAATTTTAAGTAGTCTGCATTCAAAAAGTACTCCCTGAAGGGAGATTCTGTCCTGTCATAGTAAACTTTTTAGACATGATTGAAGAGACTGCATATACTGCATTATGCATATCAATAGTTATCACATTCATTTAAAAAAATCTCAACAGCACAAGTTAAAGTTGCAATAAATATTCTGACAGTAGCTTTGAATAACTACTTTCTCCCATAAACAATTAAAAAGAGTGCTATCTTAATTGCTAATAGACTGCCACATAACAACATTCTATGTATTAAATCTAAGTGGACCTTATCTAATAACTGCTTTGCTTTCATTCAGATATTTTTAATCTTTAATACTTTATTTTGATAAAAATATTGTATAAAGTCTGGACATAAAAAAATCAATCCTAAACATATAAAATCACCAATAACTAATTTCATTTAAATATTCTGTTGCAACTTTTCATATGACCGTCTAATACCTGTTACGCTAACATAAGCATACATAAACTTAGTGGAATAACAACATTTTGAAAGGAAGACAATTTAGAACCATAGAATCATAGAATGGTTTGAGTTGGAAGGGACCTTAAGGATTATTTAGTTCCAACCCCCCAGCCACGGGCAGGGCCAACTTCCATTAGACCAGGTTGCTCAAAGCGCCATCCAACCTGGCCTTCAACACTTCCAGGGATGGGGCATCTGCAGTGTCTCTGGGCAACCTGTTCCAGTGTTTTGCCACCCTCATAGTAAAGAATTTCTTTGTAATACCTAACCTAAATCTATCCTCTGTAAGTTTAAAACCATTCCCTCTTATCCTATCATTACATGCCCTTGTAAAGAGTCCCTCTGCAGTTTTCGTGTAGGCCCTGTTGAGGTACTGGAAGGCTGCTATAAGGTCCCCCTGGAGCCATCTCTTCTCCAGACTGAACAACCCCAACTGTCTCAGCCTGTCTTCATAGGAGAGGTGCTCCAGGTCTCTGATCGTCTTTGTGGGCCTCCTCTGGACTCATTTTCATAGGTCTGTGTCCTTCTTATGTTGGGGGCCCCAGAGGTGAATGCAGTAGTCCAGGTAGGCTCTCATGAGAGTGGAGAGGGAGGATCACCTCCCTTGACCATGCTTCTTTTGATGCATCCCAGGTTTTGGATGGCTTTCTGGACTGCAAGCCCATATTGTTGGTCCCTGTTGAGCTTCTTGGCAACCAACACACTCAATTCCCTTCTCCTCAGGGTTGCTCTCGATCCCTTCTCTGTCCATCCTGTATTTCATCATTAATTTCTTTGTTAAATAACTCTCATAAAGAAAACATCTACTTTTATGTGTAAATGGGATTGGCTGTGTGCTCATTCTCTTAAAATTTATATGTTTCCAAAATAAACATAGAACAGGCAAAAAGTGCATTTAAAATTCAAGCAATTTTATCAAGGAAAAAAGCCTCTGTGAAGGAAAAAACTTATTCAGCATATTAAACTGCATATTGTCATTAAAATCTGAGTCTTCCCTAAGCTGTCCATGGTTGGCGTTAATGTTAATAAATTCACCTTTTCAAAGTAAGAAAGGCCCATACAAATTTCATTATCACTATTATACCATCTCAGGATTAATAAACCTTCTAGCTGGACCACAGCAAGCTGTTGAAGTTTATTCTTTTTGTTTATTTTTCTCCAAACTCTAGAAGTTGCTTTTCCAAACCCTGCCTTGCCCATGGCCTTAGACCACTGAAATACAGTGCCATTACATTAACACTTTAAGACTTCTGCTTTTTTTGTTATGGCCTTATCTGTTACATTTAGCTGTGATTGTGAACAACTATATGTGAACTCCTTCTTTACTTCTCACCTTATGCATCTAATGTTTTATTCCTCATTGGGAAAAGGAATTATCTTGTACTATCTGAGATTGCTGACCTCTGTAGACTTGAAGCTTTATGAAGCCACTTACTTTTTAGGAGCCATCTTTTGAAAGCACAGGAGCAAGCAATTCCAAAGTGTCAGAAGCCAAAGAAGTGGAGCAGGAGGCTGGCTTGGATGAGCAGGGAAAAGGAAAGTGTATGTTCATTGGAAACAAGGACAGGTGACACAAGGAGACTACAGAGATAATTTTTGTTGCTGCAGGGATAAAATTTGTGCAGTCAAATCTTAATTAGAGTTCAAGCTGACCAGCACTATGAAGGACAACAAAAAGGGCTTTTTAAAATATGTTAACAGCAAAAGGAGGATCAGAGGCATCATTAGTCCATTATTTCCTGACATTGGTCACCTTACAAATAGGGATGTAGAGAAAGCTGAGGTATTTAATGCCACCTTTTACCTCTGTCCTCAACACTGATGATGGGCCTTGGGACCCCCAAAGCCCTGCGTGTTGGAAGACTGTGACTGGTGGGATGACAAACTCCCAGCTGACTCTGAACTTGTTTGAGACTTGCTGCTTAAGCTGGATGCACCTAAGTGTATGGAGCCCAATGGGATTCATCCAAGGGTACTGAAAGAGTAGGCTGCTGTTATTGTGGGACCTCTCTCCATTATTTTTCAAGTCTTCAGACTCTGGAAAGGTCCCAATCAGCAAGGAGCTGGGAAATATTGTCCCAGTTCTCAATAAGAGTAAGGAGGAAGACCCTAATAATTACAGACCTATCAGTCTCACTCAGTGCCTGGTGAAATTATGGAGAAAGCTCTTCTGGGAGTTACTGGAAAACACTTGAGAGACAGTGTGGTCATTGGTCATAGCCAGCATGGGTTTATGAAGGAAAATTCCTGCTTAACTTAACTTAATTTCCTTTTATGACAAGGTCACCCATCTATTTGACCAAGAGAAGCCAGTAGATGTGGTGTTTTCTGGTTTTAGCAAAGCTTTTGATACTGTCTTTCACAGTATCCTTCTGGACAAATTGTCCAGCATACAGCTAGACAAGGCCATAATATGGCTGACTGGAAAACTGGCTGAAGGTTAGGGTTGAAAGAGTAAGTGGGCTTACTTCAGGCTGGTGGCCAGTCACTGGTTAAGAATATGGATTTTATTATGTAGTGATATGTTACTGCAATATGCGGTCTTAAGGAAATCTAATTATTTGGTGTTAACTTTAATCTTTATTTACTTCTCTGTACTTCATGTGGTAACATAAACGTTTAGCACCTCCTTCTACTTAAAATTTATAAAGCAGTTGTCTTGGACTGTTAGTTGCCTCACCCTTAAAGATTATATTTTTTTTAATATTAATAGCCTTTCCTTCCCAATTATTTAAAGTGAAAAATGTGCATTAAATCCTGTTCTTCTCGGTATGCTGTAAACACACAGCATAACATAAGTGGTTTCAAATGCCTAAGCACATTAATGAGATTTATATTCATAAAGTTTCTTCTTACTACTTATTTTACAGAAGCATGCTTTTCTGCCAAGCTTTTTGTTGGAGGATATTTTCAATACAGTAACATCTATGATACAGGAATACAGATCTCTGAACAATTTGTTACATCTCAGATTTGTATACGACAGGATTTCTGGATGGTGATTATTTTTTTGGTTATTTCACTCCTGAGAAATAACAACTGGATTTATTTTCTTTTCCTAAAGAAAATAGTAAGGTTTGATTATATTTCAGTTAATTTTTAAGTGTATGTTCTAAAGAAGTGTTGACCATTTATTTCTGTTGACCATTTATTTCCCTTAGTAACTGGCAAAGTTTTTTTCCCTGTCTTATACTAGTTAAGTGGGGGCGGGAGCTATTTCACTGATGGATTTTTCATAGCTGATGAGTTTTTTATGTGTGACAAAACTCAGGCAGAGTGATGGAAGAAATTATACAAGTTGTATACAATAATCACAGACTGAAATTTATTTCACAGTAGTTCTTTATGTTTCAGTGATTATTTTTTTTTAAACGGAAATATGACAACATTTTTTGGACATCAGTAGTAATTGCAACAGAAAAGTGTAAAAATAGTGTGTGATGATTTGATAGTTTTGTTGTTGTTAAGTCATAATTACAGTGGTAGATATAATGCTCTAACCATGATATGTTAGTGTTTTAGAATAGCATAAAATTCCATGTGGCTCTGGAACATTTTTACATTGGTTAGAGGATACGTTGATAAGCCATTTGTGACTTGAACTGTTCTATCACTTGGGATTTTGATAAGATACTTGTAAGGCTACTGTGATTTTTGATAATATTCTTTGGGTAGATATGCTGTACGTGTAAAAGAAAAAATATTGGAATAGCATTTAATGAAAAAATTGTTAACAGTTATTTTGATAACATCAAAGGAAATAAACACTAGATGCAAATATGAAGAGGTTGTATTTTAAAAATGGTGTTAGTATTGCGCAAGATGGTGGGTTTATCTTTTACTATATTTTACATATATTGTTTTATGACATCAACAAAGATTTGAACAAAGAACAACTGTTTTAAAAAGTGCTCTTTTGATGCATTTTTATGTTTAATTTTGCCTCCTCCTTCTCCTGTAGTAAACACACAATTAAAAAGAAAGTGAGAATCATCAAACCAGGTCTTAATATGAGTCCTATCCCTGTGTTTTAGGATGCTCTCAGTGTTCAGTTTTGGTGGGTTGTTTGGGTTTGGTACAATGACTTGTTGTTCTTCTGAAATTCTTATATATATGGGAAATCTGGCATTACTTTTACTTAAATAATAATAAGCCATATAAATTTCTCTCTCTCTCTTTTTTTTTAATACCCTTCTTCTAAAACTGATGTATTTCTGAAGTTTTTAGAAAAAATAGCTTTAGCTTTGTATTGCACCTTTGAGAAAAGGGAGTGAAGAACAACCTCTAACTAAATGATGTTATGAGGTCAGATGAGTTGAAAGTTCATGATATTTTTGATATCCAGTTCCAACTGAATCCATTATTTCTTTTGCACTGAACTGAGACTAGCTGGAATAATCTCATAGTGCCTTTCTTGTCAATAGGATAAAAACCTGCTTAATTTAGATTGCTCCTGATGAATAATACAGAATTGTAGTACCACATACTACAGCTTCTTTCACAGGTTGACAGATTACCAGTCTGGTTTTCTTAGTGGTCCTATCTTCTACATTATTTTGCAGAGCTGAGACATGGGATGGTGACAGTCAGAGAAAGGGATAGCTAACCAAAAAAAAAAAAAAAAAAAAAAAAAAGTATGGTAAATTCTTTATCTGCCTACAAAGGGGAGAACAAGACAGATAAAGCAAAGAAAATAGCAAAATCAAACAGGTGAAAACCAAGTAATAATTTCTTCTACGAGTGATAAAGGTTTAGAAGTATCAGATATGAGAGGCAATAACGAGGTCCATGTCCTTGTGGTGAGCAGGGATGCATGAAGAAAAGGTGTGGGAAGAGTTATGTGAATGTCTAGACGTGTTTTTCTTCCAGTTACACCCTTTTACACAACAAGAACAAAATACGCTTTTTTCCTCAGTACTGAAGAAGCAATCTGTTCAACACATATGGTGCTATGTGGGGGAGAAATAACCTATAATATAACAAAGGACATAAAGAAGATGAGCAGATACATGAGATAGACCAATATAAAATATTTCTTTCTTGTTTCCATGTATTCCTTTTACTAAGTACATATGTTACCAATTTGATTATCAGTTTGCATTTACATATTTAAATAATTTGGCCTGTGGAATCTTAGTACCACTGATGCCTGTCATTCTTTGGATACTATGCCCTGATGAACATTAAAAAGAACACTTTATCGGAGTGATTCACATTCATAGTACATTTAAAAACAGTGGAGCAGTACAATTTTTAAAACCAGAGTTGTCTGCCTTTTTCCTGTGGTAGTAGGCGGTCTTGTCTGCTCCTGTCACCAGGACAAGAGTAAGAGGCCATAGCCCAGGGCTATACTGGTTTTCCTCATGCATCTGTTCCATGATGTTGATGAGGCTTTCCAACCTGAATACATAACCCCATGTCAGGTCCATCATGCACAGTGGGTTCATCAAGTTTGTTTTACTACGGATAACTTTACACTGTTGTTTTTTTCTGTCATACTGATACATATGGACACTGTTTGGCAATGTTCATTGCAAAGGCCTGCCCTCCTACCTCATGGAATTGTAAATAAGAACTACAAATAGAAAAAAAAATCTGGCATAGTTGCATGAATGATGCTTACAGGTGTTTTATTCTTTAGGCCTGATCGGTGGCATGGTTAGCTTTCTGTTTTCTTTAACTCCGACTTTTAATCATAGGTGCTGTATTTAAATAAGATTGGAGTTTGTATTTAGAATTGAAAAAGAGGTTATTTTTTTTAAATACAGTGAGAGGAATGCTGGTTTACTTAGATTACATTGGATTTTATGAAGAAGTTACTAAGAACACAAAATAGCTAATTTTTAAAATAAAATTCTTATTCCAATGATTGGATGCAGTTTAAAAACATATTCTTGAGTAACTCCTAGAACTATGTTATAATTTAAATTATTTCTGTTGGGATAGAATAGTTGACAGTGCTCACGTGTATTCAAACTGATTATGATCTACTCTAGTCCTGTTTCTCTCCAGGCTTTTTTTGCAACTCTTCAGCTAAAATTGGAGGGGGTTTTGCCCATAATGCATGCTTATTCATACCTTAACTCAGATTAAAATAAAAACAGCAATGAGAAGTATTTCTGTCTTGAACCTTGCTGGAGTGAGGATCAGGGCTTGTCTAAGGAAAAAGTGTAGCTTCACACTGAAGGGAGACATCCTTTGTTATTAACTGCTTTGTCTGGTCTCATGTAATCCTATTTTTTGATCCTCTACAATTTTCTGCAGCTTGTGTTTCTACTCTGTATTCACAAATCATAATAAATTCACTAACAGTATGTGCTTCATCATACTTAAGCAGGCTAACCAGGGTGAAATAGTGAAATACAGTTGGGAACACTGGCACTGAAATATGTTAATCATAGACAAATGTTTCACCTGCAGTTTTCAGATGAAGCCGTATAAGCAGTACTAAAATTGCATTGAAGACAAAGGGTATTTTATGTCCAAGAATCTTCATGTGAAAGTTTGATTACTTAAGAACTTTTAATAAATTTATTTAAAATCAATTACCAATTAATTGCAAAATCATAATTTGTATAACATATAGAATTGTTCAGAATGTTTTTAAGATGACAAGCAAAATATTTACCTAGCTTTGGAACTGTCGTATCATTTGTAATTTATTACATTGTTTATGACTGACTATGCAGATCGTCACTTATCAGCATTACCAATGATGTTTCTCCGGTGTTACTGCATGAAGCAGCCACCTAATTTGCCTGCTAGACAAATCATAATTTTCACTCATTTTTTTTCTTGTTTGTTTTACTCTTCTCTTTACTCAGCCAACTATGTCTTTCTTTGTTTTCCTTGATATGGTGAGTTAACCTTGGCTAGAAGCCAGGTGCCCACCAAACTGCTCTATCACTCCCCTCCTGAGAAGGACAGGGAGAAAATAAGGTGAAAAACCTGTGGCTCAAGATAAAGGCAGTTTAAAAAGAAAAGCAAAGCCCACACATGGAAGCAAAGGAAACAAGCAAAAGAAAAATATTCTCTACTTCCCATCAGCAGGTGATATCCAGCTGCTTCCTGGGAAGCAGGTCCTCTGTACACATAGTGGTTGCTTTGGGAAAGAAATGCCTTAATAATGAATGCCACCCCCTCCTCCTCCTCCTTTCTCTTAGCTTTTATTGCTGAGCATGGTGTTGTAGGTATGGAATATCCCTTTGGTCAGTTTGGGTCAGCTGTCCTGGCTGTGTCATTTCCCAACCTCTGGCCCACTCCCAGCCTAGTGGCCTTTGTGGGGCAGGAGGGGTTGGAGAGGCAGCCTTGATGCCGTGCAAGCAGCGCTCAGCAGTAGCCAAAGCGCTGGCGTGTTATCAACAAGTTCTAGCTACAGATACAAAGCACAACGCAAGGTTGAATCCATCCCAGCCAGACCCAATGCACTTGACTACATTGCTTACTGTTTGTGTAGAGCATCTGTATTGCAAAGTTTTCTCCTGAGATTTTTCCATGTCAAAACTGAGAGTAGTTTACTCTGCTGGACTAGAAAATAACAGTTGTCCCCAAGTTACAGTCTTAAACAATTCTCTTTGGAATATGTGCATCAAAGTAATAGCTACAAGAGAATTTAATTTCTTCCTAGAAGAGGTGTACAGGCAAAATTTTCATCACTTTGAAAAGTGCACACTCATGGGGGAAGCAAATAATTTTCTGATGCATGTCTTACAGAAGAGAAAAACAAAGCATACTGGTGCTGGTTATTAATCACTGCTGGTGAAATGATGTAATTCAAAAGTTATTTCTTTTTTAAACTGAAGAATTTAAAAATGTTCCTTACAGTCTGGAAGCACTTAATGAAAATCACAGAAGCCCATCCTAAAACTTCCTTGATAGCCTGTGTATTACTTTAGGATAACATTTGACTATTTTTGTTTTACATTGTGCTGTGGGTAGCTGCATAAAATTTTATCCTGACATGCACACCTTTAATGTTTTACTCCTTTACCTAGGAGAGGTATACTGGCCTTCAGCAGCCTAACTGCGTTATGACTAAATTTTAAGGTTGGAAAGAAAAATTATTACCTTTATTAACTATTTAGTACATTTTTAAAATAATCTGTGCTAACTCTAACTTAGAAATATTTCTTGACCTACTGATGTTTCCTAGTGGTGGAAGAAATTTCTAGGTGTAATTTAACAACAAACCTCTGACAGTGTAGAAAACCAAAGAAAATTTGTAGTGAATGTCTTTCAAGCTGTTCCCTCTGAATTTTGCTTTCTTTCAAATGTTTTCTGAGGTTTTCAGTTTCTGCATTACCTTGAGAGTAGCATGGTGTCATTCTGCTGGAACAACTCTCTTTTTCAGAAAACTACACTTCTAAGAAGGTGACCTTTGAATCATTGTTAGCTACATAACAATGTGATCTTTTCAAAACAATGCTTGGAAGAGTGGAACTATACAGTAGCAGATGAGGTAGTGACAAAAATACTAATTCTGACCATTTATGAAAAGGCAATAATCAAATTGTCCTACATTGCCTGTTAAAAGCTTTCCCTAAATATATGTAGGATGAAGGAGCAGATTGCAAAGGCAGTGCAGTCACTAGGTCTTGCATGAGACTGGAAAGTTAAACAGTCATTTTTATCAGCTTCAGATTGAACATCCAATTCTGACAATGTATGTGCTGCATAACTGCTGTTTTGTTCTAAGAATTTGTTGATTTGTCATGGCCCAGGTGTATTATATTTGCTGGCATATCGCTTGAAATAATAACACTAATTATCTTCAGCTGCTTTGTTGGGAAACTCATGCTGTACTCTGTGTTCTAGGAGACGTGACATAAGGTCTTTGAGATTGTTAGACCATCTTGTCAGGACATCATGCCATTTCTCTTGTATATGAAACAGTAAGCAAGCAGCTATAGTTGCTCTCCTGAATCTACTTGTTATCTTTATCACTTCTATACTTTATCACTACTTCACCTGAACTTCTGAGAAAGCTAAAAGATCTCCAAATGGTATTCAGCTTCACTTCTTAACTTCATCATCTATATTTCATGTTATAAGTAAAGGAAAATGGTAATAGGTATATTAAAGTAATTTTTGTGGACACCAAGCTGTTCAAACCGGCATTTGCTTGAATCCTTTTAACTGGGCTGTTATGTGATCTGTGCATAATTTGAATAAAAGTTATTGCATCTTCAAGTGCTTCGGTGCAATTCCTCTAGAAGCAAGGCTTTCTCAGTACTGTTCCTGTGGATTCAAAAAAGAACTGTCCCAGGCACATAATCAGAGCTGCTGGTATTCACGTTGTAGTAATATCAGATCTAGCAATGTAACTGTTTGACTAATCATGATCAGTCCTTTACACAGGTTCAAAAATAACATGTGACCCATCTGATCAGGACAGGTTTGCAGTTCCATGACACGGAGTTTCTGGGTAGTCAAACAGTGGCTCCACAACTAGAACACATCTGTGAACAACCTTTGTAGTCTCTTTATTTAAAGAATAATCTTATGCAGAGTCAGTGATTTATTTACCTGATTCCACGCAAAGGTGAATACTCCTGTTCTTCAGCTTGGTCTGTAATACTGATGAGATGAATTCTAAGAACATTCAGAGGTTTTAGTAATGCATTCTCTAATGCTTTTTGACGGTACATGATAGCTGTAAAGTCAAATGGTGTACCAACAGAGTCATGTATCCCAGTAGGTCACATCAGTTTTGTTCTTATAAAATTCAAGAAGACTGTTCTAATACTTTTTTGGTAATCTTGGAACAATAGTCTTGTTACCTGTTTACATGCTTGTGGAAAAAACCTCTGCTTTAACATAAAGGTATCCAGTATACGTAGCACAGAACTCATCAGGTATGGAATTACCATCCCTGCATTGTTATTTCAATGCCTCTTTTGTTTTGCAATATAATATATTCAGGTAGTCTAAGCTGTCTTTCTGATATAGCTGATCCATTAACAGGATGTATGCAGCTGTGGTATTTGAGACTCGTTCTGTCTATATACAATCAATAAAAGGTAGCTGTACTTATTTCTTACATGGGAAGTTGTCATACTTTATCAAACTTCATCTGCTTTTCCTCAGTACTTGAACACTTCACAAGAAATTTTAGTAATTTATAGTGCATGGAGTAGATGGCAATGGCAGCAGTTTTCCACATTTACAGAGTTACATCTATGCTTCTGCAGTCATCTCTGTAGTTTTGTGTTTTTCTTGCTGTAAGTCTCTATGCCTAGCTTTTTAAACCAAATTTATAATGGTTTCCTGAGTTGAATCCAGTTTGCTTTTTGTTATGCCAGGATTATAAATTCTGCTTCTGCTATTATCAGTTTATCCTTGCAGCAGTGCTTATAGTCCTTCATAATGTGATGTCTGTAGTGAGCACAGCACAGAACAGAATAGACTATTTCAGTTGGAAGGGAGCTACAATGATCATCTAGTCCAGCTTCCTGACCAATTCAGGGCTGACCAAATTAAAGCAAATTATTAAGGTATTGTCCAAATGCCTTTGAAACACTGGCAGGCGTGGGGGGACAGCAACTTTAGTCCAAGATGTAGTTGTGTGGGTGTTCACCTCAGTTATTCCGTGAGTGGACTTTCTATCATTTATATTCCATACCCCTTACTCATTTGTGATCCATTTAGAACCAAGGTTCTCTTGGATTTTTCAAGTTGCCACTAATGTTGTTGACAATTACGGCATTTATAACTCATACATTAGGTGTGCAATAGTTCTTTAATGCTAGAAGTGCAGTCTCATGTTTGTCACGAGCAACAAGTGTACTAGTATACAGAATGGCCATTTACTCAAAGGCAGTGTACAACAGAAAGTGTTGTCCTTGGATACTAATTTCAAGTCTATTATATCTACTCTATTCCCCCCCCCCCCCCCCCATTATACAAGTTATGAAAGTGTGTAGTTATACAAGTATAAAAATAAATTTTTGGTTTAACTATTCTTTGCAAGAACCGTAATGCTGGATTCAGTTTTAGCAGAAATAGCTGCATAACATATTTACAATACAGTGAGTGAAGAAAATCTATTATTTCTCTAAATTTTATTTTGTATGCAGAGAAGAACAGTAGGTAAAATGTGGTCAAAACAATGGTTCAGGGTGAGCATGCCAACTTCTGGTGAACTATGAAAAAGAAGTTTGAATGTCACTTAATAATTAGCACTACTGTGCATCACTAAGGCAGCTGAAAAGCTGTATCTAGTAAGGAAAATAAAGTGATGTGGGCAGGGGTTTGGGCCAAAGTACAAGTCCCTTCTAAACTGTTCTTTGAGTCTCTGTTGTAATTTGTATGTAATGTACTTCCATAAACATCATATGTACTTTCATAAGCAGCATAAGAGGTCTGAACAGTATTTCCTGAGTTATATGAACTTTATCTTTTCTTGTCATATGTAATGAAAATGCCATTAATACTAGTTACAAAAAATGAGGTCTATGTATTAAACCTCACACAAAGGCATGGTACTGTGTATTAGTGCACATTAAGAGGCTAATGAATGGTTATAAACAGCTCTCGAGTATGTTTTGAATCAGTCTGAAACACTGCTCTTGTTTTCTGTGATCTTAATTTGTCTTTATATTTCTATTTTAGTGATTAATGTAATTATTTTATAAGTTGTAAAAGCTATCAGTAAGGTTCAGTACAGGGAGGGGGTGAGGCAGAACATGAGAGGGGGAGAATGGGAGGAATAATTGTATTGGGCATTGTAATAGATGTGCTTCTATACTTCGATAAGTGGTTATGTTCAGCAGCCTGCAGTTAATCTAGAACACATTTAAAAAGGCATCCAATGATCAGTTAACTATCTTTATAATCCTGAAGCTAAACTTTTTGTTCCAGTCGTTAATTATTTCTTTTATTCTTTAAAATATTTGATATCAAACTGAACATACGTACAATTTGGAATTTTATACCTTGGGTTTGTGCTCTTTAGATATCTCTTAAGTCTTTCTGATGTTCAGCTATGTACTAAAAGTAGGTCACTTATCTATTTTATAGACTAAGATTTACTTCAGTACACAGATTAGAAAATTTACTCTCATCACCACACTGACACCTCTCCAGTATTTAAGTATTCTTCCTAACAGCTTAGATACACAGTCATAGTAATGATCTTGACAGTATATTACATACTGGGGGAAGTATTTTACTTAATTTTACTTAATCTTCTCCCATCCACATGCAAATAATCTTTTCTCTCTAATTTGTATATTTTAAACATAACAGTGAAATAATAATAGCATATTATTGGTGAAGGTGATGCATTACTTTGAAATTGAATCATCATTTTCTACGTAAGATAAGACCTAGTTTAATTCTTCTTTATTTTACCATTTAAAAACTGAGCTTTAACTGTTTGGACTGAAATGATCTGTAATTAGTGGCTGTCTCACTTAAAGTGTTTATGGGCAACTTCAGGCAAAATGCTTCAGTAGCTTTGGAGAACATGACTCCAGGAAAATACATTCTTTTGTAGTCATTAAAAATAATCTTACAACCTTTATGATAAGTTCTAACATTCTTGCACATTGGATCTGTGACCTGAAATTTGGCAAGGGGGTGAATACCTAACCAGACTCAGTTTGTAAAATTCCAATTTGCATAGACTTACTTGTTTAAGAGGATTTTAGTTATAGAAACTATATCCCAAAGAGCTTAGTCCAAGCTGTATTCTAATCAGAACTAATAGCCATACTTCTTTTCTTTCTGGGGGTGAGACCACTCCATTTCTAATGTGAAAAAAATCTACATGCAACAACCACATTTAGATGAAATTTAGATGCAACTCTGTGGTGAATAAACTTGGCTGGCTGCCACATGTGTGCAAGCTGCTCTCACTGCCCCTCCTCAGCAGGACAGGGGAAGAAAATAAGATGAAAAAAATCATGGGTTGAGATAAGGACAGGGGGATCATTCACCAGTTACCATGACAGACAAAACAGACTCAACTAGGGGAAGATTAATTCAGTTTCCTGCCAATTAAATATAAAGTAGGATGGTGAGAAACAAAAACAATAGTAAAAACACTCCTCCAACCCCTCTTTTTCCCAAGCTCAACTTCACTCCTTCATTCCCAACACTTCTACCTTCTTCTTTCCCCAAGCAGTGCAGATGGATGGGAAACTGGGATTGTGGTCTGTAAAGGAATGAAGCTGGGTTAATTAGCATTGATAATATACAGCTGTGGCTTGGCTTCAGGGGTGTTGGGTTGGCCGATGTAGATAAGGTGCAGCTGTGGCTGGTTCTGTTAAGGGGTTGAGAGCCAATGAAGAGAGAGCAGCCAGGAAGAGAGAGGAGGAAGAAGCAGAGAGAAAAGACAGAAAGAGCAAGCACGTGCATGCCCTAGATGAGGAAAGACTAGGAGAAGGCAGCAGAGGGCTTGGCATGAAGAGTATGCTGGTGTAAGATAGTAAAAGACCTTGTTGCAGCTGGCTAGTTTGGAGAATGCTGTGACAGTGGTCAGTTAGTAACATTTTATCTCAGCTACTCTTTCCTCTCACCCTGCTCCAGCATGGGATCCTTCCCATGGTCTACAGTTCTTCAAGAATTGCTCCAGCATGTGTTCTTCCCATGAGCTGCAGTCCTTCAAGAACTGCTTAGGCATGGATCCCTCATGGACCACAGATCATTCTAGAAAGCCTACTCCTTCGATGGCTCCTCTTCATGGGGTCACAGATTCTGGCAGGAGCCTGGTACTGTGTGGGCTATTCACAGGCTGCAGCTTATTTCAGGGGATATTCACTTGCTGCAGCGTGAGGTCCTCCATGGGCTGCAGTGGGAGTATCTGCTCCAGCATAGACTGAACTTCATGGGCTGCAGGGGGATGGCCTACTGCTCCATGGTCATCTTTATGGGGCTGCAGGGGAATCTCTGCTCTGGCACATGGAACACTCCTCCCCTTCTTTCACTGCATTCATTTCTGCAGGGTTGTTTCTCTTGCACTGTTATTCTTCTCTCACACAGATGCTTTGCAGAATTTTTTTGCCCTTTGTTAAATACGTTGTCGCACAGGCACCACCAGCATTGCTGATAGTCTCAGTTTTACCCAGTAGCAAGTCCTTCTTGGAGCAGACTGGGACTGTTCAGCATGGGGGCACCCTCTTCTCACAGAGTTCATCTCTGCAGACCCCCAGCTACCAAACCCTTGTCATCTAAATTCAATACAAACTCAATATATGTTTTTAATAGGAGCAAATCCTGCTGCTTTTTTCTAATGAATCTGGGAATTGTCTTTT
This sequence comes from Falco rusticolus, assembly GCF_015220075.1. Taxonomy (NCBI): domain Eukaryota; kingdom Metazoa; phylum Chordata; class Aves; order Falconiformes; family Falconidae; genus Falco; species Falco rusticolus. The sequence goes on from NC_051189.1 coordinate 22,291,213, forward strand.
TTTGAGTGCTTGGGGGAGGGCAGTATTTGTTCTGGGTTTTGTCGGTTGGGTTTTTTTGTGATTTTGTTTTTTTTTTTAGTCTGCCTGAGTTTTCTTTTGGAAAGATATGATTGCTTTGTGACAGAAGGGAATAACTGACCAAACTGAAAAGAGGCGGGATGAAGGATCATGGGACCAGAACCCTGGGGAAGAAAGCAAGCCACATAAACAGTCCAAAGCCATCTGAAGCCAAAGCTCTGTGCAGAAATAGAGACCACTCGGAAGCAGCAGTGTAATGGAATTTTACCACTTGGAGAAGTGGAATACATGAGTGAAATCCCATATAAAGTATATGTGATGAATAAATAATTTTGACAAGGGTAGTAATAGTAATACACCATATTATAATATGATTTGAAATAACATAACGTAACAGTGGCTAGAGTGAGTAATGCAAGTCACAGACAGGAGGCTTTTCCTGGTACAGACCCCCCCCAGTAGACACATATTTTTTAGTGGTGTGCTAACTCTCAAAGCAAATGTCAACAGACAATAGACAGATGCAGATTAAAAAGAAAGTTGATATTGAAGAACAAATATCATTATAAATGATAATTGTCAGTCTCTTGCTGTGTAATTCATGTTGTCTAATTCTAGTTGAGAAGTTCAGGGTGTTCTATCATTTCCCATAGCTACTGGGTTTTTCAGTGTTGTGTAGGTATTTATTTTTACCATTCAGGTTATTACTCCCATATGAGTGGAGCAGCTCCCAGGTGCAGCATGTTTTGTTTCAGTTTTTTAATAGGAATTGGTAACTTTCTTTACAGACTTTTTTTGCTCTGTTTTGTGACCTTCAGCAAAGGCAAAAGCATTCAGAACTGAAAGTCTTGCATCCTGACTAGATGTTTAGCTCAGCAAAATTAGGAATTTCTAATGACAATAAAGTTACTACCAAATTAAAATTGGTTAGTGCTGTATAGTCAGACATATATTCAGAATATGTTGCAGATAACCATCATGGAATTATTCACAGCATTGGTGGACAGGATTTGTTGATTGCAATTAAGAAGAGTTGCAGAGCTTGTGCAGGTTGAAAACATTGCCTTGATATTGTCAGTAAGAGTAACATCAGATTTTAAAGGTTCTACAGGTGATATGCTAGCTGCAAATAAATTCACAGTTGTCAACAGATAAACTCTGGATGTGTCAAGAGATAAATTCTGGATGATAGCTTCAGTAATCTTGAGTTTGGACTTCTATACACACACATTTACCATATAAGAAGAAAAAGGACAACACTATTCAGAATGGAAGGATCAACAGTGTGTGTACAAATCTGCTTTACTTCCATAGTGCCAGAACCCCCCCCCTCACTGAAATAGTTCGTTTTCATTTGTGTGATCTTCAAAAGCATAATGACAGATGGAGATGAAGCTATTGAGCCTATTGAAACATTCTGTTTTCCTGAAGATGTTCTAAAAAGTGAAATGCTTTAGTCAAATCAGCAATGAGACAAATGAGTTTCCTGCTGATGCTCATATTAGTATAGTAGTATATTGCATGTTTTTATCATAACTTAGACTGCATTTTCTACAAATTCAATCTCTTTATGGTCATTAACAACATGCTTATAGTTTTCCTCACTGAAATCGAATTATTTAGTCTGTGGAAGAAAACCATCTTTATTTTAAAATGAGAAAACTCATATTCACTTAAAGAGGATTCAGACACAGAAATCACAGAATTTATGTACCTGCTAATTAATGGATTTTAGGCATAACGCTACCTTAAAAACAATTTCAAATATTTCTGCATATGGTGACTATCCTATTGACATTACTATTTCTTTTTGACAGGCCAAGCTGTAACCAGTGGTCTAAGGAATATTCTGTGTATTCTCATTGGAACTGTTCATGTAAAGGGTTGCAGACATAGATAAGATTCCTTTGTTTTATTTTTTCATTTATTCTTTCTTGCTAGCACCTGGTTTCTATAGTTCATAAAGAAAGCTAACAACATAGTTGTCTGCTATTCGAAGTCACGTAGGGAGAGCTGCTGAAATTGATAGCTGTTTTCTGTCTTTAACAAAACTACTTTTATTTTTTTTGAAGTGTAACTGTGTGGTGTAGCACACCAGAATGTGGAATTGTATTTCAACCTTTAAAGTAAAAATGTTGATAGTTGCATGAAACTTTCTTCAAATTATCCAGTGATCCATCTTCAGTCCAGCTAAAGTCAGGTACATTCAGGAAAAGCTTCCAGGAATTAATTAAGCCCAAATGCAGTTCCTCCAGGCTGAAGTAGCTGTGTTAATGAGAGCAAATGTAACTTAACTCCTGTCAGTGCATTCTCTAGATTCTTGGTAAAAGGAAATCAGCTGAAGAGGAAGGATGTGGTTGATTCAAGTAGTGGCTCAGGAGCAAAGAGGATTGAGTAGGCAAACAGGAATATAAAGATGTATATACACACTGCAGCTTGAGAAGAACATAGTGGAAGGATAAAACGTGCCTCCCCTGACGTGCATCTTGTCTTCACATCAAAATTATACTGAAACAAAACAAGTACTACTGCAATAAGCCTAAAGGGGGAAGGTCATACTGATAGGGTTTTGGGAAATAGTTATGCAGGAAGCAGAAATCTCTTGAATGCAAGATAGGTGGAAGACAAACATTGCTGCTGCATCTCACAACTTTAAGTAAAATGTTATCAATAATAAAATACCCTCTGTTTTTTGCAAGATTTGGAATTAACAAGATACTGGGATGTAGCAATGTTTCCACAGAAATCAAGGAAATGCTATAAGAAGGAATTTGAAAGAGGAAAAATGGGACTACCCATTTCTCTAACTTCTTTGATATGCTCCAATACTCTAGTATTGGTACATGGTTACTGCCTTCTAGCTACTTTCCTCTCTTTCGGTCACTGTAATGCTCCCAGGGCACAATAATCAGTGGAATAAAAAAATATGTACTTTTATTTAGATTTTGGTATGTTTATTGTTTTATTTAAGGTTTTAGGGAAAAAACCCAAACAAACAACAAACTGCCCAAAAGCTAAAATGTTGGTGACTGAACACATACCAATAAAGGATTGGTTAATATTTTATTTATTCAGTTCAGTTACCTGAAATGAATCAAAATACTATCAGCATCAACCCAGAAAATACAGATTTAATAATAAATTAATCCAAAGTCAAAGTGAAGAGCAAATTTGAGGTAAAGTTTGACAGAAATGAAAGTACTGATGAAAAAGGTGAGGTATGGAAATTAGCTTTTAGATAACCCAGGGAATCTATTCTATGTCTCTAGTGTAGTATGAAAACCAAATACAATACAGCTTTTTCTGTATGTTTTATACTACTTCTACTGTTTATTTTAATACTTATAACTGTGCATATTATAATGGCTACATATTTATTTCCTGTATTTTTTACTTGAATGGCTACTTTCTCCAATGTCCATTATACTATTAATTGTATGTAACATAAAATGAAGACATGACATTCAAAACTCACCGTGTCAATGATGGCTTTGTCACTGGCTTCAGAGGATTCCAGTAATAAGTCTACAAAATGTTCTGTATGATCTTCTCTATAATCTTTGTACGCTGAAATGTCTATGTTCATATGTTTCAGCTGACCTATTCTTTTTAAGAATTTCTTGCTGGATTTTATGGTCTACTTAGCTGTATGGTATTTATGATATCAAAAATCTTCTAGCTAGTCAGATTTGAGTCTCTGAGAAAACCTTTAATAGAGTCTCTGGCCTTCAAGTTCGTTAACAGTAATTTTAATTGCCTTTCAGTATTGTATCTATTGCATTCTCTGAAACACTTATTTTTTTTATTGCTCCCTGTACAAAGTAAATTGCAGAGATCTCTTGGAGGAGTTGCCTGTATTTGGGGATTTGGATATGGAGCTGAAATGCAATTATAATTTTCTCATCTCCTCCCCTCCCTCCCCCCCCCCCCCCAACTTCCTTATATTTTTATTACTGGATTATTTTTTTAGAAGCCATATGGAACCCAGAAATGAAGCAGACTTTTCTATTCATGTTATGCTACTCTAATTTCATCACCAGTTTGGCCCAATTTTAATTTTTTGCATACTTTTTTTTTTTTCAGTGGAGTTTAGCACTCCCTGATCAAATACATGAGGAACAGGACAAAATGGCTACTGCAAGGAAAACAAACGAATATACAAAAAGCTCGAGATGGCAGTATTCTGTAGTAATCTATGATCCTCTAATGTGAATGAATAGGTTCATCCTCAGATATAGCTTTAGACATAAAGATAGGGCGAGATATCTTTAGTATTTGTTGAATGCACATTCATATTATGTTGAAATTTGGAAAGCATCATGATCTGTAGAATTCATAAACAAAATTAATAATCCAAGTAAGAGTTAAAAGTTTTACATTAACTGTATGCTTAAATTACACAATGCTTTAAAACTGTGTTGGTTTAATACAGCCAAATATTCTAGTAAATAATTATCCTTCTGGAGCTAATGATTTCTTCATGCTTTGTTTTTTTGAGGCAGTAAAGAAGGTTGTATTTTTTACAAAAAGTTTGTAAATAGTAAGTGTTTATAAGCTAAAATATGTTTGACAGTCCATTTTGTGTAAGGTAACAGAGTAGGTATGAGTAATCTTGATATTTTTCTGCCTATTAAACTATATTTTCTCATTAATTCAGGCATCAAATCAAGCCAGTGTTTTTATTATGGGTGGTACTTAAAACTCTACCCCAGTCCCAAAGCAGGTACTGAAAGATAAAAGCATCCTTACATGCTCCTGTAAATTAGGACTCAAATTTGTTATCAGGGTAGGCTATTTTTTTGTTGGATCTAAATACTGCTAAGCATGGTGATAAACCTCTGTATACAGACTATAATTTCTTCTTTTTTTAAAAATTTAAGTATTTTTGTTTATGCTCTTGGATGAAATTAGGCTTAATGTCTCAGCTGTTTAACTAGGTGGGCTTTTGAATATTCTGAATAACTTTATACAAAGTGAGTACTGGGAGATGCTAGCAAGGTAATACCTAGTAGAATGTTATAGAAAATATATTTAAAACTTAGCAAATAGTATAATTTAAAATTTCTGGTAGCACAAAACTAAAGACTGGTGTCTGTAAATTTTAATGTGTTTTAAAGTGTTGTGGAAAACACATTGTCTTGAGTTAAATTAGAAAGACTATTCCATAAAGAGAAGAGAGATGCAACTTATAGCTGAGAGTATTTTAACATTTTTGTTTATCTTTTGAATCAACACTGTGTTATTTCACAGCAGTTTTTCCCCCCAAATATGCATTGAACACTGGCTTTTGTGATTGTTAATATGAATGAGAAGTCACACGTGCTATCAAACTGTTTGTGTGGATAGAGTTCTACAGAACAGTTCATTTTCCAAACCTCAATTAAGAGAGGAACTTAATTTATTGGAGGTGCAGTTATTATGTAAAGCCCCATGTGGCTCATTCATTAGTTGGGCCAGCTTATTGCTGGCTGAGTAGTAAACTCATCTTTAAAAGACAGAACATGGCACTGAATCGGAAAAGAAGGAATTATGTATATTCATAAAATCTATAAGTACCTAGAATATGTAATATAAAAATATTTCATAATTTTGTTCTGCTTATAGTAGAAAAAGAGAAAAATTATACCATAAAAATTATGCAGATATAGTGCTGTCCCTCTGAAAAATCTATTGTCATGAGGAATGGCTGTAAACAGTTATTCCTAGGTTTATTGAGCACTTACGATATACATAAAATATTACTTTCAATGGTGGCTGCCATTGAATTCCCACTGGATTCTGAGAGGAAAGCCATCGGACTTTCCCATAAGTGGCCTTAGCCCCATTCCCCTCCCTCAATTAATTATGCTTTTTTTCTTAGTAAAACGCTCGTGTTGTGGCTTGTCACTTTACTTAATCAGGAAATGAGAAGTACCCTGAAAACTGGCACAATTCAGCAAGGGTGTAGAAGGTTATCACTGCCTACATAGCAAGGAAAGAAAAGCTGCTTCTTTTATAGATTTTTTTTTTTTATTATTATTTTTTCTCCATAGAATTTCACAGACTCTATACCCTTGGACAGGTGTACTATATAACACATTAGACACTAAACATCTTGTGAATTCATACAGGGTCAAGACCTGAATACATGCGTAAATCATCCTCCTCCTCTTCTTTCCTGCCTTTGCCTACCTGTTTCTTCTGTGAGGGAGCCCAAGAGCACTAAGAAGGTGCTGTGATACACTGGTGGGTCTCTCATGGGGCACTCAGGCACAGCCAGAGGTCCTGTGGAGTGTACTTTCTCATGGTTTTGATACAGACATTCCAGCCTGTTTGTATTTGAGCTCAATGCAAGATTCAATCCATGTTATAACACTTGCTATTTGCTAGAGAAATAACAGCCCTGGTGTGGGGCCCTGCACGGGCTGCAGGTGGGGATCTGCTCCCCCGCCACCCTCCATGGGCTGAGGGGCACAGCCTGCCTCACCGGGGGCTGCACCACGGGCTGGGAGGGAACCTCTGCTCCGGCGCCTGGGGCACCTCCTGCCTCCTGCACTGACCTGGGGGTCAGCAGGGCTGTTCCTCTCACACAGCCTCACTCCTTTCTCTCCTGCAATTGCAGTTTCTGTTGTGCAGGTATTCCACTTTAAATACGTTATCCCAGAGGCATTGCCACCACTGCTGATGGGCTCAGACTTGGCCAGCAAGTGGGTTCATCTTGGAGCCAGCTGGCGTTGGATCTAGGGGCATAGATATAGGGGCAGCTTCTCACAGAAGCCACCCCTGTAGCCCACTCCCCACCCCACCCCCAACCCCAAAATCTTGCCACGCAAACCCAATACAGATGATTATGCTGCTGGTGGTTCCTTATGTTTTGAGAACAAATGTTGTACAAATATATAATGGTACCTTTTCCTAGCTCTTTGAATAAGCAAGTCCTGCAGTGGGAACACTGGAACGTCAAATTCACAACTGAATCAGATATGTAATGTGTATTCAGTAATGTATATAGAGATTATATATACCCTTGTGATTCCGAATGGGATTACAATGATTTTTTCCCCATTGTCCTGCAAAATAATCACTTTGTTAATATATGATGGTGAATGGTTGTAGCTTTTGATACAACAAATTCAAATATCAGCCAGCTTCATTCTTTTTGAACTACATACTGAAACTCTTGTTTCTTTTCACATAGTATTTAATTAATACAGTATGCTTTTTTGCAAGAAAGAGCATATAATGATTTCAAATGCAATCTTACTAATGACAAAACAAATGTAGTTGTTTGTCATATTTGCATTTATTTGGTCAGTGAAACAAAAAATGCTGTTGAGTAGAGAGTGATTGGTCTTTGTCTGGTATTTCACTGAAGTACTAGATTCTGAATCTCTGCTGAAGTGATAGCAAGTCTTCAATGTTATGCTTTTCAACTGTGCACCAGTCATATCTTTTCTTTCAAAGTTGTTTTCCTTATAAGAATCACATTCTTATCTTTTATTTTGCCTTGAGTTACAGGAGGGAAAAGATAGACAAGTTACCTCTTCAAGCCCTAATTCCAGTGTGAATCTGTCAAAACGTATTCATGTACTAAAAGACCATTTCTTTTCCCCAAGGCACACTTAGTCACCTCCATCGAGAATGTGCCTGTCTCTTTCACAAAGACAGAGGGCAAGAGAAAAAGAACATTCCTATCTTGCTTCCCCTATACCGGTAGCTACTGTAGCTTTTGACTTTCTTGTCAGTACACCACGACTTGGAAATTTAAAGAATATTTCAGTAAGATATAAAAAAAAAAAACACAAAAGGCTAATTTAAAACAAAAGGAGAAGGTTAATTTAATTTTTTTTCTATTTTTCTTTTATTTTCCCCTTAATTTGATATTTTTTCTTGATATTTCTTGTTAGAAAATATGTTGGCAATTATAAGCTCCATTCAGTGCACTGCAGCCACAAACTTATCAATTGTGTATACCAGATTTTCAAAATAATAAGTATCCTAAACAGTCTCAACAGGAGTTTTTCTTTAAAAATGTTAGCTCTCTAACATCACCAGAAATCATGCCTCCTTTTACTGTTAATGCCTTTCTATGTGAAATAACTTCTGAAAAGAAGAACAGATATTTTTTTTCCCCTCTCAAAAGCCTTAAACCAGAAAAGATCATGCCTGATTCATTATTAACACATTTTAAAAAATGTAATTATACTTAGAGGTGCTTCTCTTTTTTTTTTTTATAAAGCTACAAAAAAAGGGATTATCTAATGGAAATAATATTAGCATAAGTGTGAATTTTTTTTCCTTAGGAACAAATAACAATGCTTGTCTTTTGTATAACAGATTTGTTAGTCAGTACTAGAGACCACAGGAAAAGGAAAATCCACTGCAGCCATCTCTTATTGTTGCCAACATGAACTGCAAATCTCAGAAAGTGGAATAAGTTATAAAAAAAGAGCATAAACCAGAATGTTAAAATACAAAGTAACCAGAAAATAAAATACAAAATGTCCTTAAGCAATACTACTTTTAACTTTTCAAAGGTAGTCATTATATATAATAAACTTCTTCCAAATACTTATACTATGCAATATCCTGTAGAAATAGCATTTCCACTAAAATATACTCTATAGCAACTTCTGCTGTGAATTGCAACTTTATTATATATGTGCATTATATGCAGGATTTTTTTTTATAAATAGTGACATTTTTAGTCAACTAAAATGTTAAAGTGGTGAACTCTTAACACACACTTTTGTTGGTAGGAATTCAAGCTATGTTCCAGGAGGGTAGCCCATAATACCTTTTATTTCTTTTCACTGTTAGGTGGCTCATTCTGAAGTTTCCGATTTTATATCATTTTGTAAAAAAATAAAAATAAAAATATGGCATTAATAATTGAGCTGTTTGAAAACTTACTCTTTCTTTTGCTAATCTCAAAAAACGAAATAATTCCTATTTATTATAAATGGATTATTTACAATGAGGAACTGTGCAAGTTTATCAAGAAACGAGACTTTGTCAGGCTACGAATGTAACTTCTTAGGTAGGAGCTGTTGAAACAAATATGCAGTGCAGGGAAGCTGAAACAAAAGTAGTAAAGCTAGCAGTAAAAAATAAGAATGTGAATATAATTTTCTCTCTTAGTGACTTCAAACATAGACAAAATAGTGGTCTTTCCTAAAATAGTGTTATTCAAAATGTGATATTCTGACAGAAACTCAGTAGGCAGTATCTTTTTTTCCCTGTCTATTTCAAAGGAAGTTTATTCATATTCTCTAAACAAATCTAAAAGGTATTTGCACTTAAATAAATAATAATTTAAAAAAACCCAACCAAAAAACCCAACCAAACCCAAACAAATCCAAACAAACCAACCAACAAACAAATAAACAAAAAAAACCCCAAACCCTATCATTTCTTCTCCTAAGGAGAACTAATGACAAAAATATTATGTTTCAAATTAAGAAATGAACTGATGTCATGAAATTTAGCAAACCATGAAGCAAAGATTAAAGTAATAGAGATTTGCTATAAGTATAAATAAGTGTGAATGGGGTTTTGGCATGGTTTCTCTCATTTGAGAAGTTACATGAATGGCAGTTTTAGTCAACTTAATTCTGTTTATGAAAGCAAATGAAATATAAGCCTATGACTATAATCTCTCAAATGCAGCAGTCACATAGAATAAAGGAAAATAGTAATTTTGTTCCAACTAACTTCTGTAAATAATTATACTCTGCCTAAGAATTTTTTGAATGCAGAATAAGTTTCTTAGGCCTTCTTAATAGGGATGTCTGATAGAAGACAAGATGAGGAAGCTCACTGTATCAGCTTTGCTCTGCTATATATCTTTTAAAAATTGACAAAAAAGCATGGAAACTCTTGCTATTTAGGATAAAATAATAATTAGAGAAAGACATTGGCCCAGCTACATCAGTATAGCACTCCTCAAAAAGAATAAATATAAGTAGGTATAAATACATTTATTGTCTGGCATATATTCTGTGAAGAAAACTACTTTGTTAGTTGATGTAATCACTTGTTGGAGAACTAGTTTATAGAATACATTTTTTCCTCAGATGAAAAGTGAAGTACTTGGGTGCTTAGAATATTATTAGTCTACCAGGACAGCCCAGGAAAAATTGGTATTTCTTCAGCAGTTTAAAACAGAGTACTTCTTTAGGTTTCACATTAACAATCGGAGGCGTGAGATTTTCTTTTTTGGGCTATCTTACGTTGTTTCCTCAGGACAGCTTTAACTTTTACTGGAGGTCTATGTTCTGGCTTCAACTTGGTTTTGTCTTTTTTAAACTATGAATTATCTTATTTTCCTAAAACTGTTTGAACAAATACAAGTAAAGCAATAAGAAATGTTGATGTGCTTTTTTGTTAGATGGTTTTGTTTTGTTGGTTTTGATTTTTCTTTAATCAAACAAAATGCTAAAGTCTTTAAAATATGTGAAATTTGTGTGGTTTTTTAAAATAATCTTCAACTCTTTTTAATATTCCTTGTTGAAATGGAATATTCCTTATTTTCTTGTCACATTTCCATTGTATTCAGACCATTAATAGCTGAAATCTTTAAAAAATGAGGTGTATGCTACTGACAATATGACCCCAGAAAAATTATTTGAGTTAAATTCAGAATATTTGCTGGGGTTTTGTGGGGGTTTTTTTGTTTGTTTGTTGGTTTTATTGTTTTTGTTGGTGGTTTTTTTTTTTATCATACTCAAACTACCGAATGAGGAAGTGTGGAAAAGTGACAGCAAGACCTTTCAAGAAAAAAAAATTGTAGGGATATTTGATGCTATTATTATTATTACAGGTGATTAATTTAATTATGAGATTTCTGTTCTTTTTATAGTTAGGATCCCTTATGAAAGAAGTTTGTGACACTTGGGATAGACAAGGAAAAAAAATTGTTCTAAATTTCAATTACCTATATCCCATATTTCCTGTATTTGTAGGGGATGAATGTATTCCTATGTTTCATATCTTGAGCACTACATTTTTTTTTACAAGTTTCTAAGACATAACAGACTGTCCAAGTGTGCTGAGAGAGCTGGTGAATCTCCATGCAAGGCCACTTTCTATGATCTTTGGCAGTTTGTTGAGCTTAGGAGAGATCCCCAAAGACTGTAAAAAAGAGGTATGATGTTCAACAAAAGCCAAAAGCTTTTCCTGTGCAACTGTACTGACCTTTATTTCAGTTCCTGAGGAAACTGCAGATCATGTCTTCTTGGAAGCCATTTCCACATGAAGAAAGTGACTGTGAACAGCTAGCATGAATTTATCAAGGATAAATCACACCTGACCAAGCTGATTGCTTTTTTGTAATAAATCACTAGGTCACTGAACAAGGAGAGAGCATTGGATGTTGCCTACCTCAGCCTTATCAAGGATTTTCACTCTGTCCACTCCACAGTTGGATATGTGAATATGATATCCTGACCTGGATGCAAGAATACTATTAGAGATAACTGGATGAATGAAAAAAAAAAAAAGAAAAAAAACCCAACAAAAAACCAAAAACAAACAAGCAAACAAACACCTCTCCACCTCCGGAGGGTGGGGGGAAACAAAACAAAAACAACAGAAAAACCAACACCAAACAGGCTGGAGGTTAATGGACCATAGTGTACTGCAGGCCAGGAGCAAGAAGAGTACCACAGGAATCTACTCTGGGATATTCCACTTTGTTAGTGACTGTGAAAAGGCTATGAAGTGCACTCTCATCAGGTTTGCAGATGACATCAAATTGGGAGAGACAGTCAAATGTGCTCAAGAACAGTGCTGCTATCCAGAGGGACCTCCAGTGGAATTGGGTTACAGGAGTTCTATGAACTTCAACAAGGGCAAGTGCCAAGACCTACACCTGGGAATTAATAACTCCTGTACATAGAAAGGGCTGAGAAATTGCTCTTCAGAAAAGGCCTTGGTGCCCTGGCAGACAGAAAGCTGAGAAGGTCAAAAGGATCCTGGACTGGACAAACAAGAGCACAGACTGACTGAAATTATGATTCTCTCTTATTTTAACTTCCTTAGACTCCATCTTGAATATTCCATCCAATTTTGAGATATTGGTTAACTGTAGTGAGCTCAGTGGAGGGCTGCCAAGGCAATTAGGGGCTGGAGTACTTGTCCTGTGAGGCAATATCAGCCTGGCAGTAGCCATCAGGAGGTTATTGAGAAGACAGAGGCAGGCTTTTTACATTGGTACATGATGGAAGGATGAGGGGACAATAGGCACAATTTAGAACAAGAGAAGTTCAGACTGTATATAAGGAGGAAACTTTTTTCCCATGTGGACAGTCAGGAAGTGAAACAGGTTGCCCAGAACAGTCTCCATCTGGGAAGGTTTTTCAAGAACCAACTGAATAAGGTTTTCAAGAACCAACTGAATAAAGCCTTTAGCAACCTGGTCTGACCTCTGTTAAGCCTGCTTTGAGCAGGAGCCTGGCCTAGAGATATGCTGAGGTCACTTCCAGGGCACCTCAGGGAGGAGATCAGGAAAGCCAAGGCACAACTGGAGCTTAACTTGGCTAGGAATGGGAAAAATAACAAGGAAGGGTTTCTTCAGGTACATAGGACAACCAAGGAAGGTGAAAGAAACTGTACCACCTTGATGAGCGAAATGGGAGACGTGGCTACAACTGACATGGAGAAGGTTGAGGTGCTCAAAGTTTTTGCCTCAGTCTTCACTGGCAAGTGCTCTAGTCACATGACCCAACTCACAGAATACGAAGACAGCAACTGGGAGAATCAAGTACTGCTCACTGTTGCAGAAGATCAGGCAGGTTCAAGACCATTTAAGGAATCTGAAGGTGCACAGCTGCATGGGACCAGATGAGATGCATCTGCGGGTCCTGAAAGAAATGGCAGATAAAGTTGCTAGGCCACCATTCATCATATGTGAGAAGTCGTGGCAGTCCAGTTAAGGTCCCACTGACTGGAAAAACGGAAACATAACTCCTGTTTTTAAACAGGGGAAAAGGGAAGACATGGGGAACTACAGACTAGTCAGTCTCACCTCTGTGTCCAGTAAGATCGTGGAGCAAATTCTCCTGGAACATAGACATATGAAGGACAGAGAAGTAATTGGTGATAGCCAGCAGGCTTCACTAAGGGCACATTGTGCCTGACAAATTTGGTGGCCTTCTATGATGGTGTTACAGCAGTAGTGGATGAGGGAAGAGCAACCGACACCATCTGCCTGGACTTGTGCAAAGCATTTGACACTGTCCCACAAGACATCCTTGTCTCTTAAATCAGAGACATGTATTTGACAGATGGACCACTCTGTGGATAAAGAATTGGCTGGGTGGTCACACTCAAAGAGTCAATGGCTCGATGTCCAAGTGGAGACCAATGACAAGTGTTGTCCCTCAGGGGTCTGTAGTGGGACCATTGTAATTTTTGTTAGTAACATGGACAGTGAGATTGAGTACACCCTCAGCAAGTTTGTGGGTGACATCAAGCTGAGTGGTATGGTTCATACTCGAGAATGCAGGGGTACCATCCAGAGGGACCTTGATAGGCTTGAGATGAGAGGTGGGCCTGTGCACACCTCATTAAGTTCAACAAGGCCAAGTGGAAGGTCCTGCACATCGGTCAGGGCAATCCCAAGCACAAATGCAGGCTGGGGAAAGAGTGGATTGAGAGCACCCCTGAGAAGAAGGGCTTACGGGTATTGGTAGATGAAAAACTGAACATGAGCCAGCAATGCGTACCTACAGTCCAGAAAGTGAATCACGTACTGGGCTGCCTCAAAAGAAGTGGGACCAGCAGGTCAAGCGTGGTGACTCTCCCCCTCTACTATATCCTTGTGAGACCCCACTTGGAGTACTGTGTTCAACTCTGGGGTCCCTGACACAAGAAGGACAGGGACCTGTTGGAGGGATCCAGAGGAGGGCCACAAAGATGGTCAGGGGGCTGGAGCACTTTGCATATGAGGACAGGTTGAGTTGTGGTTGTACAGCCTGGAGAAGAGAAGGCTTCAGGGAGACCTTATAGTGGCCTTCCATTACTTCAAGGGGGCCTAGAGAAAAGATAAGGAGGGACACTTTATCAGTGAGTGTAGTGATAGGAAGAAGGGTAACTGGTTTTAAACTGAAAGGGGATAGAATTGCATTGGATATAAGGAAGACATTTTTCATAATGAAAGTGGTGAGATACTGGAAGAGGTTGCCTGGAGAAGTTGTGGATGCCCAATCCCTGGAAGTGGTTCAAGGTCAGGTTGGCTGGGGCTTTGAGCAACCTGGTCTAGTGGAAGGTGTCCCTGCCCATGGCAGGGCAGTTGGAACTAGATGATCTTTAATGTCCCTTCCATCCCAAACCATTCTGATTCCAGCTTTAATTGCCCTGTAAGCCTGTGATATGCATATGGGTGAAAATGCTTTTTAGAAGATCCTTTCACGCTTCTGCCAGCGAAAGTTCAGTAGAGTACATAATTTGCTAGAATTGTAGCTGTAACAATTCTAGAAATAGGAAAGAATAATTCAGATACCTTGCAGTTAAGCGTACTGAGGTAAAATGTTATTTCTGTATAGTGAAATTATTTTTGCATGTATATATAATAGTGTGTATATAAATGTGTATGAATATTTATATATTTATGTATAGCTTTCTTTTGACTCTGAGAAATTCTGTTTGTGTCACTACTCCCTTTTTTTGCTATGTCATTGGTTCATTAATTTAAGCTGTAAGGAACATTGAGTACTTACATAGTGGGGTGCTTGTCTGTGTTGCTAGTTATAAACTCTCATGTACTAAAGTGATAATTTATTTAATGTTGCTATTCCCTAAATTTTTACAAAATAAAGTAGGAATACTTTTTCTCATATCCTTTTAAGTTCAAGTACTCTGTTAACTCAAAGATGTCAGAAATTCTGATTTCATCCTTAAGAAGCTGGAGTATAGAATCAAACTCAGTCATGCATTTCAGCAACTTATGTAGATGATTTCCATTTGCTTATAACAACGTATAGTTATTATCTAGATGTGACCATATACACACACAGGGAATTTGTTTTATTATTTTAGAAATAATTTGCTTATTTGTTTCAACAGAAATTGAAAAGGAAAGCTGTGGGGATCCTGGAACACCATTGTATGGTATCAGAGAAGGGGATGGATTTTCAAACCGTGACGTTTTAAGGTTTGAGTGTCAGTTTGGATTTGAATTAATTGGAGAGAAATCTATCATTTGCCAAGAAAACAACCAGTGGTCTGCGAACATACCAATCTGTATTTGTATGTACCAAATATTTTTTATTATTCTTTTTAAAACATAACATTATGATGTTTTTTCTTATATGTCATAATTTGTGTAATTGATTGTAGAGTTAGCACAATGCAAATAAATCTGATGACAGGATAAATTTACTTTAATTCAGTGGTGGATTACCCTAATGATTATGGCCAAGACAGGTTCTAGAACTGCTAAAATACTCTTTCTTTTACTAGCAACTATTAAAACAGTTATCTTTATGTAATTTGATATAATGTTTTATTATTGGCTTTTTTATAGGACTCTGTAGATTTTGTATGTATGATACACTGTTTATAGCCACACTTACACATTTCCTTAGATTAGAAGTTGCTGAATTGTAATCAAAGGTCTAAATTATTTACATTTTTTGCCCCATGTATTATATATTAATGTGTTTTAGTACTTAAATGATCATAGACATTTATAGCTCTCTTACAGTTGCATTGTACAGCATAAGTAAAACCAATGATGTGAGATGTATTTGTGGCAACACTTTTCTTAACTTTCCCACTAAAATAGTGCAGATCAAATATATTGATTGCAATCAGTTGCTTTCATCCCTGCAACTCAATTTCATGTGGCTTAACTGAAAAAGTTGAATATAAAATATTATCCTGATAACCAGAAAACTTTGTTGTCTCTCTGAGGCTAGTTAATTTCTTGTGTTTTGTGTGAACAACAAAAGATAAGGGTGCTATTGACTTTCTGCCCCTTTAATGTGCTCAGTGAGAGGTCTGCTCATCTAAACAGTTCCCTAAAGGAGAAAATAAGTGGTTCCAAGTGATTAAGGATTGTTGAACATGCGTAAATTTTAAGGACTGCTGTGGGCTTCCAATGCAACAAGGATGATCTTGGAGACTCTGTTTGGGAGGTAGTTTTATTAAGGGTAAGGGAATAAAGAGGAAAAACAAAAACCCCCACCTTCTCACTGCCTTCACAGATCATAACAAATATTGAATTATTGAGTTGAGGTAATCAGCAAGTTTAAGCATCTCTTACAAAAAACTAATAATAAAATAGTTCCTTATTGAAATGTTTTATTCTATTATCTAATTTCCTTCTCTCTTTTTTTGGCAGTTCCTTGCCTTTCCAATTTCACTGCACCAATGGGAACAGTTCTCTCACCTGATTATCCAGAGGGATATGGGAATAATTTAAACTGTATCTGGACAATAATTTCAGACCCAGGGAGCCGAATCCATCTCTCTTTTAATGACTTTGACTTGGAATCTCAGTTTGACTTCCTTGCAGTTAAGGATGGTGACTCTCCAGATTCCCCTATAATAGGAACATTTACTGGTGCTGAAGTTCCTTCCCACCTTACCAGTAATGGTCATATTTTGCGTCTGGAATTTCAGGCTGACCATTCAATGTCAGGACGTGGATTTAACATCACTTATAACAGTGAGTAAGAGTAATTTTTATTGTATGTGTGTGTTTCATTTTCCACATACAGTTTACGAGAGTTACGTGTATTTAAAAATGACACTATGATAATACGTCTGCAAATAAATGCTATATGCCTACAAATACCTAATTTAGCTGTTTAGATTGTCTTTCAAATACAGTGCTAGGGCTGAAAATATGTGTATGTTTATAATTTACTGCATTAGAAAGCATTATGATGGGAGTGTTTAGAAGACTGACAAATCAGGGTGGTTTGAAACTTTACTAAATTTGTTAAAAGCACACTTTGTGCTGTTGGTTAAATCCTACATAACATTGATTACCATCATTATAAGTACAAAACTGTTAATCTTGAATACAAATATGTTAGCTTAGCTGTGGAAGTATGTAATCCTCTGGACCTGATGGCTGCAGTCCATGCTAGCTCCTAGTCACTGCTGTTAATGTGGGCAGCAGTAGGAGCTCTGATAAGAGAAGTCAAAGCGCAATAGGCTCGTCTGCTCTTTCTGTGTTTTACCTTCTTTATGGCTGATGATTTTAAGCTATTTTTTCTACTCCCAGAAAAGGTCTACTGTTCTGGTACTACTTACCTTGTTCTTTTTTGTCTTGCCAGTCATCCTTTTGTATTCAGGATGATGCCTGGCCTATTTGCAGTCTCTTGTGCTTATCTTGTCTTTTGTTTAGCAATTCTTTGCTACTTGGGTGACTTCTATGTGCAGCTACACCTGTCTGTCTTTGCCTTTTGACGATCAAATTGCTTACATGCTTATGTAAAAAGCTTGTATGTTATGCCTGGCTACTACATTACAATGTTAAAAAGAATACTTAAATACTGTTTTAAATTACTTTGGCTTGGTATGCTTGTATATAGGCTGGAGGTAAGTTCATGTTATTATATCCTGATCAATACACTTTTAACTTGGAGCTGTAAAACAGCCATGGGGCAGGGGGGGAGAAATTTCTAGACTGACATTCAGAGCAACTGCAGTAAATAGTAGTTGGGCTTCTGTCTTGAGCACTCTGAATTGTACCTACATATTTGTAGCTTTTGGAAGGGAAACCAGCATCTTCTGTCACCTTTTGTATTTAGTTCATCTATTACACAGAACCAGACATTCTCCTGTTAAAATGTAGTTCTGTATATTTCACTTGGTTTGGTCCTGGGGGAGATGAAGAGGTTGAAACTAATGAAAAACATATATAGCTCCAAATTTACTACTTGGTTCTACATTTCCTGACAGCATAATAATTGAAGGTGACATTAAATATCTTCTCCACTACTAGATACCATTAGCACTTATTCACCTTGCTTTTTGTAGGCAAAATCCTTGCATTTTTTCTGAAGGACATATGAAGAACTGCCTGGGTTGTATTGCTATCAAACTATTTGGCATTTATCCCACACCAAAGTCCAGCAGGATATGTTCCCAGCTAGGGCAGACATGATGATGCAATATGTAAACCCACACCCTGAATAACACTGAAAAAATATAGCATGAAGCTTTCCTGGGAGCATATGCAAAATTAAATTTTGCCACCTGAGCACTGAAGTGAGAAGGAGTAGGTTTAGCCAGGTTGTTCCTTTTGGGGAGCTGGAAGGAAATTGGAAGGGGAGAAAATGCCTAAGGTGTCAGACTTGCAACTGTGTGTAGATGGTAGGGATAGTAGGAGGGTAGGGTGGCAGGGATGAGAGAGTGGCTATGGGGGTGATTATCACATCCTTCAGCCAGTGCTGCCCCACCTCACAGATTTTTTTTTCTCTTTTTTTTTTTTTTTTTTCCTGATGGTAGAGGTAGCAAAGTAGTTTTCCATGCCAACAGGTAGACAAAATAGGGAAAAGATGGTGGATATTTTGATATTCCCAAAATTCTGATGTCATGAGTGCCATTCCTGTGTTTCTCCCTAACACCCAAGTGTATGCGAATTCCAGAGGCTTACTTGGAATGTCAGTGAATTTTTGACTGCATGCTTTGAAGGAGAGCTGTGTACCCACATCTCTCCTTATACCCACATCTCTCCTTACCAGAAGAATGTGTTACATGCTTGGCTTTATGAGAAAAATAGTCTTTATTGTTGAAGATGTTTTACTATGAAAAAATATATTAAAAAAATCCATTAAACCAAAAATCAAATAAGATTTAGTGAGCTTGGTAATTGAAAGACCCAGACGCCACATTTTTCTCAGAGGAATGTTAATAATTAATATTATTGTCATAGAAGTGCAAGGACTAAATTCCCCTGTGGCTCTCTACCTTGCATCATAGTTGACCTCTCCATCTTTTTTGTTTCTCTCTGTTTTATTTTGGTTTACTTTGTCAGTCTTTCAGAGAAGTATTTCTTTAGACTTAGCTTAAATCTTGCTATCTGAAAAGGAGAGAGAGAAGCTGACGCCAGATTACTGTGTAAATAAGTTTTCTTTTCCCCGATATTGTCTTATATTTCAGCTCCCAGGCCTCTACCTTAGCTGCTTCATCCCCAGGCAGTTTCTCACAAATGTAGTATGTAAGCATGAAGAAAATGTGGTGTTTTCTTGTGGTTTTTTTATAGCTACCGGTCATCACTGCAAACTAAACTTTGAGCTGTAGATAGGTAACTTAGTACCATAACTAAATACTGGAAAGTCTGGGGTTATTCAGTGCTATTGAAATATAAAATCAGTTATAATGAAAATGGGATACTGAATCCATGTTTCTTAACAGAAATTGTAACATTTGCTCTATGCTTTCTTCTGTTTCTAGTCCTTTTAACATTTATAAGAGTTCTTTTTACTACTTTAAGGTTTCATTGTGGTGTGCTAAATCTAGTGATGAGAAAAAAGTTATTGTTGGAGAGTCTAAGGCAGTCTTATTGGATAAAAATTAGGCCTTTCAATGGATATTCTCAAGTCATTACATTTTGCAGAAATAGAACTAAATACAGGTTAATTAAAGTAGGATTTAAAGTCAAAATTAAAGATACAGATGATTAGTATGGAATAATCCTGATATTTAGGATTTTTTTATTTAATTTAATTTTAATTACAATTAATCAAACATTGTCAAGACATTAGTTTTAATATTTCAGTACCATATAAATATAGTTATCAGAAAAAATTCTAGACTTTTTAAAAATTTGCCGGTGTCTTTGGGCATGTGCTAGTCTGTTTATGATATCTTTTAATTAACAGTCACTTAATGTATGCACTAATAATACCAAACATTACAGATTTACTTTTTTAAAGAAGTAACAATGGAATACTAACTTTTACCAGTTGCATAATGAAGCCCACCCGCTCTGAAAATAATTATTTTAAGGAAGTCTTTCCTATATTTGAGTAGCTTAACACATTTATTTTTATTTCTTTTTATGGCTATGTTTAAGATGGAGGTGTGTATGAATTTGTTAAACTCTGTAGTTAAAATCTACTTACAAAAGCAAAAATAACCCCAGAAAATATGTCTTAATCTTTCTTCAGTAAGGACAGCTGCAATCTGATAAATTACAGAAGTAATCTTTCCACAATAGTTTGTTACAAACCTATGGACTACATGGCAGCATGCCAAAAGTCAAACTGTGGGACTCTGACATCAGCCAAATGACTCGAGTGATTTTTAGCTCCGTAGACCAAGACACTGAGAATCCTAGATGCTGGTTTTATATCCAAAGACTGCCTTAGTCTGTCTTATTGCTGTGATAGGGTATGTCCATCACAGCACATTTTTGCTGGTGCTCCCTTCTGGTACGCTTCTCAGTCTCAGTACTTCCCAGGATAGAATTCTTCAAACTGTTATGTACTACACAGCAGTATGAGTTTACATGTGATGGTACTGAATAACCTGAGAGTTGTTTACCTGGCTTAGAACAATTTTTCAAGATATTTTTTTTTTTTAATGAAGTATCTCTTTACTATTTGAAATTATCTTAACTTTTGTTTCTTCTGTGATATTTTCCTCTGAAATGGTTACATTTACTCCAAAGCTATTGCTAGACTTATCAGCTAAAACTCTTGATAGGGCAATCTACCAAAACAATCGTGCTAGTGGGCCACTCTTTTCTGGCACTATTTCCAAGGACTTCTCAAAGCAGACCAGACCAGATGAGTTATGGTTAGCTTCGTTCCTGCTTTCTATCTCTTGAGATCTCTGCAGTTCCTCCCCTTCACATTTTTTTTTTTTTAATGCAAAATGCAGGTTTTAACATCCTTCTCAGTTAATATTAGAACTAAAAGCTCTTCAGCATCACCCTGTGCTAATATTATGCTGCCTGGCTTTTTTCCAAATACTACTTAAAGTAGCTGTGCAATCATGATAGTTGATGAGTATATATGCCAGGAAGATTGGATCTCCTCTTTACATATAGTATTGCATAAGGAACTTTTCAATGGTTTCTTGAATTATTGATGATGGTTAAAATATTAATATTTTTAGGAAGGTTTGTATATGATATTACAGCTCCACTATGAAACTTTTCTGAAGTATAGCCAGACTGAATTTTACTCATCAGATAATGTAACTGCAGCTAGGCTAGGCTAAGAAAGTGACTGCTGTTGTTGGGAAGAGTTGTCTTTCACTCTTTTGCCTCCCATAGCCATCCTATACAGTACAGTCGCTTCCATAGCAGGAGCAGCCACAACTCCAAGTTCCTGAGCTGAAATATAGAGTGATGGGTTGATTTTACAGCCTAAATAAACTGGTGTCACACACAACCAAGCTATACCTGAAGTCAAAGTTTATCTACATGCAGTCAATCCACTTGCTAAAAGTGGTGACTGTGCATAAAGTATTGAAAAAATTTTTGTAACCCCTATGAAAGTTTTGTAAGCCCTATGAAGAAGTATGGGGATTGTTTCATTTTTTTAATGCTATCCTCAAATGATAGACAACTCTTCAAAAAATCCCACTATTTTCATTTTCATTATATGTGGCATTTCCTAAGTCAAAATGCCAATGAATGCTTTCTCTAGTCTGTTATTATGATTCTTAATATTTCTGTAAGACAACAGCTGAGAAGTCTTTCTGCTAAGTTAATGAAATATTAGATGTTGAAAAATTTATGGATGATCTTGGATATGTTTTATCTAGCAGAAATATTAGTAAAACTATAGAAAAATATTGTGGAAATTACTTTTTTAGGACATAGTCCTTTCTGATGTCTCCATATGTAAATCTATTAATGAAGATATAATTTGCAGTCATCCTATATGAGGGTGGTGGATATTGTGCTTGTAATACTTTTTTCTCTCTGAAAATTCAAAATTTTAAAAATTCTAACATTTATGTGCAATTTTCTTCTTAATAAATAAAAAATCAAAATATACTGACTAATTAATACATATCTTCTAATGATTTTGCTATAAAATATGACTTTGCTCACTTCTGGTGGAAGATGAGCTTCTTTGTTCTCCCAGTGTAAGCTATATTCTGTGGTAGAAGACATGGACTATCTTTGTTATAGTATCTATATATGTACAAGGAAAATACAATTTGTTTAATTTGCCCATAGATAAACTTGAAATTCTGGAAGGATTTATACATACTAGTAATTTCTTTGACCTTAAACATAACGATATGGTTAAAGTTTCAGGGGTTTTGTTTCTTTACCAGCATCACCCCTTTTATAGCTGTTCACTGGCTTTCAGTACAGGAAACAAAATAGGCTATGGCAATACCAGGAATGCTGAGGTCAGTATGGCTTGAATGGTTGTGACGGTGAATTGAAAATACAGAAGGTGACTAAGTTGTTATATCATAGATGCTTGCCCAGCCCTTCTGATGGATGCTTCTGGCCCATTGTAACATTGGATAAGATGGGCTGTTGGAAAGGAGAACTTAGCCATCACTGAAATCTGCCAGCAGTAACATCCATTCTAAGATTCATGCAGGTGTACTTTATTATATTTTAAGCAAATTTTATACTAGTTCACATGTTCTGCGGTTAGTCAAGCTTTTGTTTCTTATTGTTTCCTAATATGTTTTGTATTTTCTTACTAGCAGAATAAAATCCGAAGAATGTCATCTTACTTGCAAGAGTTAACACACTATTTCCCCCCACCCCTTCTTTTTTCTTTTATAAAGCATTTGGGCATAATGAGTGCCCTGATCCTGGAGTGCCAATCAATGCTCGGCGTTTTGGAGACAACTTTCAACTGGGGAGCTCAATTTCTGTTATATGTGAGGAAGGATTTATTAAAACACAAGGAACTGAAACGATTACTTGCATGTTAATGGATGGAAAAGTAATGTGGAGTGGACCGATTCCTAAGTGTGGAGGTATGTGTAATATTTCTTTCTGATCCAGGAAAACTTCCTGTAATGTCTTGTAAGTGGTCACCAAATGAAGTTCAGATTTTTGCAAAGGGATTGTGCATAACTCCTGTAAAACCTAGTCCTTAATAAAGGAGTCTAGTGAGGCATAAGCTTTTTTCATAAACCTGTTTGCAGGAGCAGCTTTTTCTCATAGCAGTTATAAAAACAGAAGAAAAACGCATAAAAAATTGTCATAAACATCAGTAATGTGAGCACTGCTATATAACCTCTGTAACAGTGAAGGCTCATCTGAGAAACCTATTAGGACTGGAATGGGAATAGTTTACTCTGTTCATACTTTCAGATAGCTCTCAATTGGCACTGGTGGAACTACAATTTCCCAAAGACATTTTGTCTTTGAAAGGATCAATCCTGTCTTTTTTTAAAATTCTTTTTAAAGCATGTATTTGTCCAATTTGAGAATCTGTTTAAAGCAATGAGCTTCAGTGCTAGCAATGCACCACTAATACTCATCTCTGCATTTTTGAATTCCATTCCAATCAGTATCATGACTGGCCTTGTTAATATCTGGGAGAATGAAATAGCAGGGAAGAAGAACATAAGAAAAACCTTCTGTTTTCATTGAACCTTATTTTAGCATATTGAAGGTTTCTGTTCTTCAACTTTGATTTTAAATCTCATTAAGGCTCTTGTTCAGCTTGTCACTGAAAGTTCTTAGAGCAGTCAAGAACCTGTGATTTTTGTTTTGTTTTATTTTGTGTTGTGTTTTTTAAATTATTTTCACGCAGTTCCATATAGAAGGTTTTCTTCAAAGTACAGCTATTAACTTCCTACTTCAGACAGATGAACAATTTAAATTTGAGTGTTAAGTGATATTTTTGGTACAATATTGGATCAAAATGAAGATGTTGATCTCTTTTCAGATCTTAAGCTATGATATTTAAAACTATTTGAAAGGTTTTAGCAATCTGGTGCATTGCTTACGTTTCCTCTGTCCACAGTGACACCTAGGCTGGGGAAGGTTCTTGTGGCAATTGATCTTCATATTTATAGAAATTAAATACTTCCATACATCACAACCACTAAAGCACAGTGTTACGCTTATTTCCTTTGACTTGTTTATACTAATAGATAGGAAAATATAATTTTTGCTTAATTGTCTTTTTTAAGATTGCTTCACCAAAAAGGAAAAAAAAAAAAAAAAAAGAAGAATTAGTTGCTGGCAATGTTTTCTTTTTTTAAAAAATATATGATTTAATAATGATATAATCTCTGATTTATAGTTTGCTAGTTTTTATTTTAAATAAAAGCTTAGCTCTTATTTTCACTATGTAACTGCCTTCCTAACAAAATTTGCTTGATTTTAATACATGACTGTGACTACTTATAACAAACTGTGCATCCAGTTTACTCTTCTGATAAGTTATCATTTCATAGCTATAAGGTGGGTCAGTTTCCCTAGACAAGATTAGTATATGCTGTAATGTCCTTGCTTTATTTTATTTTAAGGTTCATGTATAACATTGCTTAAAAAAAATATAGAGTTGCATTTTCAATGTTACATTAATAATTCAGATTAATTGGAATATTGTAAAATACCTGTCCGTGCAGAAAACAGTCTGATCAGTAAGTGGTCTGATGAAACATATATTGGAATCCTAGAGATTGGGCCACTGGTGTATTTAAATTAGATGTGTTTATCAACTGTAGAATTAGATATATTTTTTTAATTTAACATAAGATTTGTAGACAAATGAAAATATTTTTAATCTAATAATGTAATTTAGTCTGCTGGGATGTTCAGAATTTTTATTGACTATGTACACATTTGCCTGTAACACATCATTCCATATAAGGTGATATTTACTTGCCTTACACACACCTCATAATTTCATTGTCATATTTATCAAGTCAAAGACACAAACTCCACACACTGACTTATGAGCCACTGAATGTGACTGCTGTGCAGTTTTCCTTCCACTGCAGAGATGTCAACTATTACAATATATAGGAGAGACCAGTTTAATAATAAATGTGATGTGGATGGATAAGGTCAGCATACTCATTTTTGAGGGCCATCCTGACCAGGCTCTGCTGGGGCTTCCTTCCAGCCCTGCCCATGGCACAGGATCCCATTTCAGCTCAGCCTGGGGGTGTTGATCCCTGCCTCAGCAATGCCACCAGAGTGCTGGTCTCCAGCCATGTTCTCTGCTGATCTCAGGGTGCTCATGCTCATCAAATTGCATTCATCTGATGCTCACTTAGCTGTCACCAGACCCTTTTGCTGTCACAGTCCAGTCCTCCTCACCTTATTCGGGTGGAGTTGGATGATGCTCTGTCTTTGAAGGCACTAACTCGGGGGGGTGGGGTGGGGGGTGGGGGTGGGGGGGGGGGTGGCAGGAAGCCCTACTTTCGCTGTTCCCTGATGTTTTTGAATTCGGGATTCCTGTTCTTATGCCTTTCATCCTTTTTGTGTGAGGGTTATATAGTAGACTTTCCCATAATCTCTGGTAATACTATGCTGTTATGCCTGTGCTGCAGCTCTAACCTTCGTCCTGCATAACTCCTGTAATGCCTAATATCCTGCTGTTCTGTTACATGGGTGATAAGCTCTTGAAAAAAGGGTCTAAAGCTATGAATCTACAAGATGTTCAGTGATTAGCCTGTCATCCTCAAAGATTTCTTCATACTCACATACAGAAATTTCCTGCCTCAACCCCTGCACCTTACTATACAAAGAAATGAATAGAAATAACTTTGTGAGAATTCTTAGATCAGGCTAAGATTGTCTTTCAGTATTTGGCATAGACCTGAGCTTGTCAAAGAGATTTTGCTTGATGGCAACCTCTAGTTATGTTATATTTCTACTGTTTTGTCTGTAACACACTAACAAGGGGTATGAATCTGCCAAGTAACCATCAAATAGAACTGAAAGAAAGAACAGGGGTTGAAAATCAATATAAAAAAGGTCAGGGAAACAATTCTTAGGTAACATGACTGAAGAGTTTTGTTTTCTGAAAAACAAGGCACTTTAAGGTAAGCCCAGTCACCCAGATGTTCTGAAGGGAAGGACTGATTGGTCTAGGAAAACAGCACGTGATGATGAAAGTCAAATAAAAAGATCTATTGAATCTTGCACTGTAGGCATCAGGAAGAACCTTAATCAGGGGAAGGGTAAGAAGGATGTTCATTTAAAAAACCCCAAACCAACAGCAAAACACTATATTGTTGTCAGATCCCAAACACAAATAGAAATTACTTCTAAGTTAGGCAATCTTATAACAGGCATTATTTTTAATATAATATTAATAGAAGTTTTTTTGCAGTTAGTTACATTTTTTGTATTCCAGAGATAATCTTTAATAGTTTCATGTAAATTTTATGAGAAAATGGAGCTTTGTATGAGTTTCACAATACTGTATTCCAAATATGGTACCATACTGGCTTAGAATAAGGCCATCTGGTATTCCTATTCTTGATGTATTTTGTAGTTTATAGGCTCCATATGTATTATGAATATGTATAAGTGGTTATATACAATAAAATGTAGGGATGATAAATGCTAGAGAGTTAACCTTTTTGTTGCTGAGGTGAATATGAGTTTAAATATCTTATTGTTTTAGTGGTATTGTTTGCTGAAGGTAGTATGAAAAAGGGACTTTTAAATAAAAAGGTGAGCAAATCGCTATTTTAAAACCATCACTGAGGGGGAAAAAAAGTCTGAATCTGCATATTTAGAAATATTTGCAACATATTGAATTCTGAACTTTATATAACTTTTAGAAACCCTTTTTTTCCTACACAGTAGGAGAAAGATGGGCTATTATGTCCTTAAAAATACAAACTACTACTTTACAACTGTTCATCATTTTATCATAGGAACTTGATAATCCACTGAGAAAAGTGAAGATCAGACAAATGTATGATAATTCATGATCTTCACTTTGAATATGTGTTAAAGAGAGAAAAATTAATATATTTTTGTAATGGAGAGGTCCAAAATGGTATAGACAATGTTATATACTGTGCTACTTGTCAAAATGAGCAACCAAAATGCTTTACAAACTATATTGGATGAAGGGAAAAAAAAAAAAGAAAAAAAAAAGACATAAATTTAAGGAATAGCAATGGCATTGAGAGAAAACATTGTATTTTTCACACTGGTTTTAGTAGAGACATGTGCCTGTCAACAGTACAGTAAGGCCTTTCCAACTTTTTTTGATACACAATGTAGCTTATTTATTTTCCTTGTGTAGCCTTGTATGCGTAGTGTCCACTGGAACAGTGGTATTATGAAAACTTATGGTGCAGCTTTCTCTTCCTGCAAAGTAAGATGCTTCTGCTGTCTGTCTAAATGGATAATTACATGATGTTAGTAATTGAAAAAGTTCATCATTTTCTGATAATTGCATTCATAAATAGTTATATTGGTGAATGGGTAGACTATACTCAGCAAGTTTGCCACAACGCAAAACTGGGAGTAGTGGCTGATATGCCAGAGGGTTGTGCTGCCATCCAGAGGAGCCTTATCAGGTTAGAGAAATAGGCTAATAGGAACCTCAGGAAGTTTAACAAGGGGAGGTGCAGAGCCCTGCACCTGGGAAGGAGCAAGGCTATGTACTGATACATGGTGGGGGACACCCAGCTGGAAAGCAGCTTTGCAGAAAAGGCCCTGGGGATCCTGATGGACACGAAGTTAAACATGTGCCCTTGCTGCAAAGAGGGCTTATGACATCATGGGATGCAGGCTGAGGGATCTGATCTTTCCCCTGTACCCAGAGTACTGGTGAGGCCACACCTGGAGTTTCTGTCCAGTCCTCGACTCCTCAGTGCAAAAAAGGCTTAGACATACAAAAGAAAGTTCAGTGAAGGGCCACAAAAAATATTAACATTTCGAGCATCTCTCCTCTGAGGAAAGACTGAGAGAGGTGGGACTGTTTAGTTTGGAGAAGAGATGGCTCAGTGGGGGATCTTATAAATGTATTTTAATACCTGAAGAGAGGGTGCAAAGGAAGTGGAGCCAGAGAGACTCTTTTCAGTGGTGTCCAGTTACAGGGACAGAAGCAATAGTAACAAACTGAAATACAGGAGGTTCCATCTGAGCATCAGGAAAAGCTTTTTTACTGTGTGGGTGACCAAGCACTAACATAGGTTGCCCATGGAGCTTATGAAGTGTCCTTGCTTGGTGATGTTCAAAAGCTGGCTGTGTATTCATAGATCAGGTCATGTGCTTGTTTAGGTAAACTCCTAAATAAATTCTGCTAGTGGAGCAGAATTATTTTTCTATCCTCCCTCCCACTCCCAGTAGGCAAAGTCCTGAGTTTCTGACCAATTCATTATGAAATCAGTTGAAGGCTGTCCCTTGTCTTCACTGGAAACTGGATCAAGTCTGTATTAAATCTATATGCAGTAGTAATTTGCGTGACTCCATCTTTCCAGCAGTAACTTTATGTGTTCATAGAATGGTTTGGGTTGGAAGGGACCTTTAAAGGTCATCTAGTCCAGTCCCCTCACCATGAGCAGGGATACCTTCCACTAAATCAGATTCTTCAAAGCCCTGTGCAGCTTGACATTGAACACTTCCAGTGATGGGGCATCCAAAATCCTTTAGGTCACCTGTTCCAGTGTCTCACCAACCTCATCATAAAAAATTCTTCCTTATATCCAATATAAATCTACACTCTTTCCATTTAAAGCTGTTATCCTTTGTCCTAGCACTACAGGCCTTGATGAAAAGTCTGTCTTTCTTTTAAGCCCTCTTTAAATATTGAAAGGCCATAATAAGGTCTCCCTGTAGCTTGCTTTTCTCTGGGCTGAACAACCACAAATTTCTTAGCCTTTCTTCATAGGATAGGTGTTCCATCCCTCTGATCGTTTTTGTGGCCCTCCTAACTTGCTCTAACAGGTCCATGTCCTTGTGCTGAGGACCCCACAGCTGAATGCAGTACTCCAAGTGGGCTCTCACAAGAGCAAAACAGAGGGGGAAAATCACCTTCCTCAAACTGCCGGCCATGCTTCCTTTTGCGCAGCCCAGGGTATGATTTGCTTTCTTGGCTGCAAGCACACATGGCCAGCTTGTGTCCAATTGTTCATCCACTGACACCCCCAGGATCTCTCTGCAGGAATGCTTTCAATCCATTCATCTCTCATCATCTTCAGAAGGTCTCCTGACAGATGTCTTTTGCTTTGGAAGTAAGTATTGAAGTGTTTTGGTAAAGGGCCAGAAAAGTTGGGCTCCATCCCGCGTAACAGTTACTTGGGAAGACAGACACCATAACGCTGAACGCTCCCTTTCTTCTTCTTCCTCCAGCTTATACATACTCAGCATGATGTTATGTGGTATGGAATATCGCCCTGGCCAGCCCAGATCAGCTGTCCCGGCTGTGTTCCCCGAATCTACCATGCCCCTCCAGACCTCTCACTGGCAGGGCCCAAGAAATTGAGAAGTCCTTGATCCGATATAAATACCACCTAGCACAACCAAAACCATTAGTGTGCTATCAACATGGTTCTCACACCAAATCCAAAACACAGCACTGCACCAGCTACTAGGAAGAAAATAAATTCTATCACAGACGAACCCCGGACAGCCTGGCAAAGAAACAATGAAAGCTCATCCTTCAGTTTACAAAATGTAATCCAGGGGAAAATTTCCAGCTTGATTCTGAGAGCTGTGTGTGAATTTTGAGGCTTTGTGAAATACAGGGTCATTTGGTGAATTTGATTAGAAAACTGTCATAAAACTAAAAAGAAACAAGTATGTAAAAGAAAAAAAGAAAAACCAACCCTGTAAGATTTTCCTTTAGAAAATGTGTTTTGTCCCTGAGGCTTCAGATCCTGCGAAGTTCACCAAATCTAATTTGGGCTGGATCAAATCCTTAATTAGCAATTAAGCAAAGAAGCTCATGATAACAATAGTTCTGTCATGCATTTATAGTTTTATAGGGTAATGTATTTACACCAAGATTCATTAGAACCAACGAAGTATTTAAGCACACTTCTAACTAGAGACATTGTGTTTTCCTAGTGTCTATAAGTTACCATATGGTTACTTCATTATTATTTATAATAAAGTTTATATGTATATATGCACATACACAGAGACACTGAAGTTCATGTTCTTCTCTATTTGTACAAATGAAGAAATCCCACTCTTGGCACATGCCCACATGCAAGAGATAAGATTAGATGTGACAAACATCCTTGGTTTAACCCTGGTCTCTTCATTCAACCCCAAGGCATTCATTGTGACACTTTCTACTGGAGTTTGCAGCTTAGAATCTACTTGTTGATACCTTTTCTTCTCAGTTGTATTAAAAAGTTCTGTTCTACAGAGTACAGTGCCCTCCCTTCAGGTGTGGAATTAGTATGGCCAGATTTTTGACATTTTGTGAAAATATAGCTAAAAAAGAGTAAGTAATTGTTTTGAGTCTTCTGAAAACCATATCCTCCTCTACGAGGGGATATAGTGAGATATAAAACTATGGCTTGATTATTCTTAAGCTGGATCGGGAACATCTACTTATCTAGTAAGTTCAATTCTTATTTATACAACGGAGGAAAAATGGGTAGCTTTATTAGGACTTTGTCTAGAATAAGGGATGTCCAGTGTTTGATACTGTTGTTAACTCTTGACAAATGAATCTTTCTCACCCAGGTTGCATCAGTGCACATCTGTACCGCACAACAGATGGTAATGGAAAAGAGAGCGATGTAAATGGTTCAATTTTACTGTCTGTTTTGTATGATTTAACACTGTCTACAAAAGGTGCTATCCACTTCTTCATGGCTTATACTGTGAAGAAGCAATGAATTTTGCTTCTGTCTGCCTGTGTAAGGCACTGAAATGTATGTTGCTTGTTTTCTTCTTTGCCTGACATTGAGGACATATTTATAGGTATGATCAAAACCATTTTATGACAGAAAAATTAATTTAAACGTCAAATTTGATTTGAGTGGCTAATACGTTTTGCAGTTTCATCTTCCATAAAACAATGAGCAATTCCTAATAAATAAATTAATTATAGGCTGCTCATCATTTGCAACTTTGGTCACCAGTTTGAGAATGTTTTGTGTAATGCTTTCCTCTTTTAAATGTTGCTTTGTTGATGGTCACAGAAAATGTATTTGTTGCAGAAAATAAATAACATAGTTTTTATTACACAGGTTCTAAATTATAATCTGGTATGCTAAATAAGGCTTTACAAGTTTATGCTATTGTGTTATGGTATCCTAGTGAAAGTCAACTCATACTGTCCTATTTTTCTAGACTTTCTTTTTCCCTACAATAGGATTTAATACCTTATCAGGTCCTTATGTATTTTCAGCAGAGAATGCCCGGTTAGGTCTATTTATAAGGTCACAATTAATGCTTACTCATGCAAAGGAGAGCAACTGTGAAAAATCTTTTTTAATAGCATTATTCCCAAGTCTCTTTTCAATACTTAAGATTCTACATAATCCATTTTAGTTTAAATAAATAAATAAAATAATAGCTTAAACCCCCAATTTACTAAATGTCCCTACTTGCGACAGTTTTTACTGAAGTGGCTGGATTCACTAAAGAACAGCAATTTGCAAGCACTTCCATGATTTAAGAAGTTTGGTTTAGAGTCAAGTATTTTGTGTTGGTTCCTCGCCCCCCCCCCCCCCCCCAGGAATAGATAGTTGAAATTAGTTATTTGATATGTAAGATTGTAACTCAAGAAAAACTTATCTTAGTTTTCTAGAGGAAAATTTATTCAGAGATAAGTTACTTTTCTGTCTTGTCTCCTGTGTATCAAGGAGACTTTTGTATATTTGTCTATATAGATATGTTTAGTGTTTTCATATATATGCATAAAAATATATAGAAAGCTACATAGACATGGTCTTTTGAGGTATTTGCGCTTGTGCTGAGCAATATATCTTCAGTTTACAACAATGAATATGCATTCAGTTCATAAGATGTCCTAGATATTTTAAATTGCTAGAAAAGCATTATCACTTGTTACCCATTTTGAAAATGTTAATACTTCTAGCAATCAAATTACTGCATTTCTTAGATGTCTAGAATGCAAGATAACTCTGTTAATTAATTTCTCTATTGAGGGAATATCAATCTCCTACTGAAAATAAACAAACAAAACCATGCCAAGCATTCCCATGGTCTTTTCCTCACCCGTCCATAGTTCTGAGGAGAAGATGATGTCATAAAATCTGACGACACATGCACTTGTCATTACATACACATGTAGATCCATTAGATGTAATGGGTTTGCATTCATGCATGAAATTAAAATCTGCACAGAGCTTCACAAGACTTAAAGCTAAAAGATCTGTCCTTTAGCAGTATTGGTTTTACAGTTCTTACTCTTCCTACCTGTGAGATTATATCATCTATGGGATAGACTAGCACTCTCCATAGCGAAAATCAGCACGTCAAACATGATTAGTACTTCTCAGAATCTCTGTTTTGCTCTATGACTGTCTTGACATTGATCAGCTAATGCAAAGTTCCCTCATTCTGCACAAGATTCTCTTCAACTATTTAAGAGGAATTGTTATTAAAAAAAATGCTCATCATCTTTGTAATACCTACAGCTGGAGAGATTATTCCTGTAATTAAAGTGTCAGTAAACCATTGAAAAATTTTAAACATGATTACCAACAGCTTCAGTTTCAATTATCTTTTAACACTTTTTTCAGCTTATATTTGCTCAATATCTCTGAGAGAAAAAGTACGTGTTATTTCTAGTAATTCTTCTTGCAGATGTGTATATTACAGTATTTAATCTATATTTCTCACGTGCTTCAAAAATATCAACTGATCTTGTACGAATGGTAAGTATGTCTTTTCATGAATGAGGAATTTGAACTGCCAACATGACAAGCGAAATGTTTGTGGTATGACTGGGTTCATGTCAAAGTTAAAAAACATAATCACTAGTTTCTAGCTTGATACTCAACTGAAACTTTTGCAAGTTTTTCAAATCTCTGTGTTCACAATTAAAAGCGAAGGTAATGACGCTTTTTAAACACTGTGTTTTGCTGTATGTTCTTTATTATAGGAAAATAGATTATACCTGTAAGAATACAGTAAAAAAGCTTTGTCAGAAATTATCAAACAGTTTATTGTACATAATTCAGTTGTCTCCATTTAATTCTGAACCCCACAGTATTTGTCAGCTTTGAAGCCTTGTTGCATCCTCCTGCAACTAGATTTTTTAAATTTGTTCATTATAGATGTCCTGTATTGAAAGTGATAAATATGAATTACATATAATAAGTCTGTGTTATTATACCTTTCTCTTTGTTTCATTTTTAGCTCCATGTGGTGGGCATTTTTCATCTCCAAGTGGAGTAATCCTCTCTCCAGGCTGGCCAGGGTATTATAAAGATTCCTTGAATTGTGAGTGGGTGATAGAAGCTGAACCAGGACACTCTATCAAAATTACATTTGAAAGGTCTCGGCTTATGTTTCTCTTATTTAATATTTTCCAGGTTTTACCCAGAAGCAGGAGTTTTATTAGCTCTGCCATAACATTAATTTGCACTATATCTAAGCCCAAGTAATTGTATTAGCAGATAGCATTTTCCAAAACATCTTACTACCTTCAGAGAATAAATTTTATCTTCAGTATAATTTCTACTTTGATGCACTGAAAAGTTTTTGAAATTCCTACCCTTTTGCATATATTTAACCCTGTCTGGCCCAGTTAAACATTTTATCAGTGTTTAAAGATTAGCATGTTTCATGCTAATGTTTCATTGCTTGTAACTGTATTGCTATGATGAATTATGAAGTATTTTTTTCTCTCAAACCCATGAAATCTTCAACTCTGAAAATCCAAATCAACCATGAAAACTGAACTAAATTTATCTACTTTGAATAATTATCAAAACAGCTGACCTTTTTGAGAAAGGACTGTTTGCTGTCAGGGTGGAATTCCCGTTTCCCCAAATTACTGCAGCATTCTGCTTTTCCTATATTACTGCCTGTTACTTAGGTCCCTTCCTGATTCCAGGGATTGAAATGTACTGGAGGACTTTCTCATCGTAGCAAGACATGGGCATTCATTTAAATGTGTTTATAGGAAAGCATAACAAAAAATGTAATTAAAAAAATGCTATGTATTCTACATATATTCAAGGATGTTTCAGATTCTTTTTAGTTGTAAATATTAAAAGGTTAGATAATGATCTGGTAAAAAAGGGCCTTTGATGATCAAAGTTATAGTGCGCAAATATCATGCAAGTACTTTTCAGTTGCTATTTATGCAGCATTGACTACGCTTGGTCACACTCAACATAAAAGAGACAATATCGCTTCATTTTAATACAATTCAGAAATTATTAGCAGGGTATGAAAATTACCATCTTCTATCAAAATTTCTCATTGTAATAAGATTTGTAAAAACTTCTCTAGTACTATAACATACACCTATAACAAACTGTTCACAAGACGTTCTATAGAATCGAAGGACAGGTGATATGGACACTTCAAAGGTATTTTCAATCTTTAATCTCAAATGAAAGATAGTCTTCCAAAGTTACTAGTACTGTATATTAGCTTAAAATGTAGGTTTACTAAATTTTTACTTATTAAAATACAAAAGAGAAGTGAATAACTCCCTCTTGCAGAAACCAGTCAAACTCATATTTGTTCAAAATTAGAAAAAAAAAATCAGTGTTCTTCAATGTCCTGTAAATCAAATAAAAAAATAAAAATTTTGGAACTTTCATTAACTCAAGTTTTTTAAAATAAAAATATAATTTCAGTTTTTTAATTGATCATTTTCAACTGCACATTTGATGGGGACAGTCATTTCAAAGTGAAAAACATTTGTCTTTTTATCTGCAAATTTCTGTACTAGCTGTTTTTTTCCTCCTTTGCACCTGAGTTTCATGAAATCTGAGTCTCCTGTGTAACTTTTTGTTTCTAATGTGTTAACCTTTTGTCATAAAATTGCACAACCTCTATTACTCTTGTAGATATGAGCAGTAAGAACAAGGTGTGGTCTCTTTATATCACAGAGCACTTCTATCTTCTTTATAAGATAATCTCATTATGACATTATGACACTTGTTTTTGCATTACTGCTCATTTTTGAACACTTTTGTCACTTGCCATAAATTGTACTGATATGCATATTGCTCAGTTGCAGCAGCCCAGAGAGGCCTTACATACATATAAGTGCGTGTATGCTTATGTGTTTCTATGCAGGAGTACGTGTAAAAATACATCTATGTATGTTCACAAAAATGCACTTAGATATAAAATTACATGTTTGGGTAGAAAGAAAAAGTTTATTTGATTGTTTGGGTTATGTAATAATCTTTATAGCGTACCAAAAGAAAACATTTTGGAAAGCACTGAAGTTAGGTTTTTTACTTAGACTTTATTATTTTTCACATAATTTAAATTTAATTTCTGAGGCATTTGTTATTTTGGCTTCTTCTAAAGACTTGTTCTAACCTGACTGTCCTTGTTCTGCTCTTTCTGCTTGCAAATCTTCAGCTGGACTTTAAGGCAGAAGGGTAATTTTGTTGAAATATGTGCTTTTAAAACTATACCTAAATGACTTTCCTATATGATTTTTTTTTAGAAGGTTGTATTTTGCCCAGTTCTTGAAAAATAAAGATTCTTTCTCTAGCCTTTCTTGGTGCCAACAGTAAGACTTGCACAATAGATGTAGTTACTGGAAAGATCTTTAATTTCTCAGCCAGGGCAAAACATTTATATTATGTCTAAAATCTTTACATCCTTTCTTTCTGGATTTTTTAAGAGGAAGAGAAGAGTTCTTACCCATACATACTTCCCACAGAGTGGTACCTTTACCATTACATCAGTTTATCACTTGGACAGTAGTTTAATTCTTTTTAATCTCCCATTTTCCTATGGTTTCTGTCTTACACGATTGCATATGTGCCACGTACGGCGTTCTATGACTGTATGCTGAAGTGTTCCTGTGTCATGGAGCCAGACATGTAGGTGGAAAGAAAGTGATCTACAGACAAGGCAAATAATTATAACTATTAATTTTTGCCTTTTCAGAGGTGTCATAATAACTTTTTCATATTTTGTTTTATGATCATGCATGTATACCTTAAGGAGTTTACTCCTGTTGTACAGGCATAGCTATGATAGATAATCTGTTGGATCATTGTTTTGAATCAGTAGCTTGTTATGCTGAATTGAAATGATAGAAGTGAGAAATGCAAGTGCCATTCTTCATTGTAATGAAGTGTTTATCATGAGGCCTAATTATGAGTATTTAAATGCTAGGGATGTTAATCAGCAAACTACTGATTGGAGTACTAGTCACATTTGACTAATGAGTATGCACTGTGCAGCAGTCTCTTAGAAACAAAGATGCATGTTGTAAATATTAAAGCAGCTTTTTCTGTTCAAATAAGATTAAAAAAGTGTGTCACCTCCTGTGTTCAAGCTTGTTTCACTCCTTTCTGCTTGAACAAATTTTTGTGAGTCGTCCATAAGAATACACTTCACATAACAGTGAAGCCATCCAGGTTAATTTGAGAATAGTGACCAGTTAAGTAGGAAGGAACACTGGAGTGGTCTTACATGAACACAAATTATTTTTTATTCAGTTTCCTATAAATCCCTACTGTTTTCTGACATCAGGGAATAACTAGGTGATATGTAAATGTATCAGATAAACCGAGCATCCAGAGGAAAGGTATCCAAGGAAAAAAATCATATAAACATCACCCTTATAAATTAAATTTTAATTGCTCACTTTTCTGAGCCAAAGAGCTAAGCAAATGCATTGCATATAATTGCCTCTTCAAATTTCTTTCCGTTTACCTCACTAAAAACGTGTGCTTACATTTTTTTCTTGGGTGCTTACACATTTTTTTCATCTTATTTTTTAGCTGTTTGTGATGTTGTATGTAGTCATTGAGCAACAAGTACTTACGAGAGGATTTCTGTAATGTCCTTGAAGACTCAGTTTCGTCATGTCTTGACTGGCCTGATAGTTGTTTTGTATCTATGAGGTCAATGCCTCTTTACACTTTCTGTCTCAATTATGCTTTTGATAAAGGAACTAAGAAAGCAGAGCAAGACTAAGTGATTGGTTCCAAGATTGCTTCTGTTTTATATGAATTAGTGGGAAAAGAAAGTACTGGAAAAAGCAAGTTACTACCTAGCAGCTTTTTAGTAAAATGTCATTGTGAGTTCAGGTGGGAAAAAAAGAAATTTTCCTTTCTCCTTGTTTCTGTAACTCCCTATTACTTTATTTCTGTGCTCTTTTCTATGTTATTTCATATGAATGGGACGTGGATAAAAGAAAGCACAGGGTTTGGAGGTTTAATTTGGCTTCTCATCTTTCACCAGATTCCTTTAGATCTTTGGGTGCAGACTCTTGGGACATAAATACTGCAATACAGAGTTCCTCAGTAAATTTCTGTTAGTCATGCAGTTCTTTGAATACCTTTCACAAAGCTGAATTAGGCATCTAAGTGAATCAGAGAGAAAATTAAGAATATCTGAAGGGTCCTTGTAGGATCCTGCTGTTAATTGTTTCTTTTCAATTCTGAAAGAGTTTTTCAGTAATCTGTCAGAGAGTCCATTAAAGCCGTATGATTGATGTACGGTCTGTCACAGCAAGAAAGAGAGAAACCACTGTCAAAATAGCAGACAGGTGTTGGGATTGTTGATACCACCTAACACAAGACGAGCAAGGAGATAGCTAACAGCACTGTCACAGCTTTTCCTTGAAAGAGACAGCACACATGCTGTCTCTAAACACCCATTTTGCTTTATAGTGCTTTCTAAATAGGATTTTAATTTTTCCCCCCATAACTTCTGCCACAACTTTGGACTGAGCCCCAACTGGCAAAAAGCCACTGGAGTCTCAGAGCAGATTTAAGTAATTCTATCCCTGCTTATAGATGATTTTAAGGTTGGATGCTCAGGGTATGATTCTTTGATAATACAAAGTATCTTCATGATATTTGTGCCAAATGGAATGTATATAATAAAATAATGTATTAAAATATCCTCTATATAATTTACTTAATTTTTCCAAAAAGAAAAATAGTTTTTTGCTGTAAAATAGTGTATGCAAGTAATATTAATCTTTGCTAACAAACTGTGTTTCTGGCTTTTGTTTTCTGCAATACAAACAAGCTCAAGGAATTTAAACTTCTTTATTTTACTAAGGTACTAACCTGAAATTTGATTATTGTATTAATTATAAAGGATAATTAATACTATTCTATTCATGCTGTAAATTGGAGGTGTGGAGAAATAATTAAAATAATAATATCAGGAAAAGAGCATATTTTTAAAATATGGCTTACTTTGTATGGGGTTATTGAATTTGTTTTAGCTGCTTCTTATATTTGTGTCTCTGTGTGTTTCCTCAATTCCAGATTTCAGACAGAACTCAATTATGATGTTTTGGAAGTTCATGATGGCCCAAATTTATTATCTCCACTTCTGGGATCTTACAATGGTACACAGGTCCCACAATTCCTGTTTAGCAGTAGCAATTTCATTTATCTTCTCTTTACAACTGACAACAGTCGTTCTAACAATGGATTCAAGATTCACTATGAAAGTAAGTAATTCTCAGTTGTATTATTTGATTTCCTCACCAGCACTTATCCTATCAATAAATACATAAAGATGCACAGGTGTTGTCTTTGGTAAATTCTTATTATTTCTCAAACTGAGAAAGGTTTAGTGATGTTAAACTGCAAAAGGCATGACCAGTAATTTCACTTACAATTTGATGTCATTGTTGTACTCCATGCTTTAAGAATCAGAAGATGGGAATGGGAAGCAAATGCCTTTCTTCTGGATGTTGCTTTTATGTTTTTTTTATTATGTTACACGATACATTTTTCTATGTGTAAAGCTGTATCACATCAGGAAGATTATGAAAATCTGAAAAAATAACTGAGTTACTGTTCTGACTGATGTACCTGCAGCTCTAACTGAATGGAAATGGGAAATGCATTTTACACTAGTAAGCTGAAAATCAAGCTTTGAATTGCTGGATTATGGATTTTTTAGGGATATAAAAGCCTGTATGTGTGATTTGTTCTGACATAAGGACATATTCTTTTTCCCTTATTAGTCATATAAATTACACTGCAGAAAGTATTTTTAGGATTTCATACTTTATAAATTGTTAAAATTCATATAAATTGATGTATTATCGTAACATTTACCTTTTCTGTTCCTAACTAACCCTTTTGTTGTAGTACGTCATATTTTCACGTGAAATAATATTTTTCTGTAATCACTGTCTAATTTGTTTAGTGAAGATCATGAACACACTGTTATGTATCCATTTCAGTTTCATACTTCTACTTGTTGGAACTTCCACCAAGCAATTTTCAGATGTTCATTATATTTTTACATTATTGTTGGCCATTATCACTATTTTTGACCGCTCATAATAAGGATATTAAATACAATATATGTGGAGGTGACTTTGCCAGATCAAAATTGGGCTGATTTAAACTCCAGTGAATGTCAAGTTTGGCCTGTTTATGACAAAAAAATGTATTATGATTCCAGAACAGTTTACTGCCCTAGCCTTCACCAGCATACTTCCATTTGTATCATCATCTGCATTGAGAAGAAGTGATGAGTTTAAGTTTTCATCCATTCTGAAGGTTGAAGGATAGCAGTCCTTATACATCAAGAAAACTAGATTAACATTGCCAGCAGAGACCACTAAATGCTTAAAATTATTGGCTAAATGAATAATATTAAATGGTAGAAATTACCCTTTGGGAATGTGAAAAGCAAAAAGAGGAAAGCTGCTCTTAGTACAAATATGCTTATATCAAACTGTTTCTATTAAATAAAGTTGGAAAGAAAATCTGAATTTTCATTATAAATTAATTCTTATATTTTATTATAAAATCTCTTTTTTTCTAAAATTGGTCACCACACCACAGTCCTTTTTACATTAGTGAAGAATGACAATTACATTTATGCTATCAGAGATCATTGAGAATACGCATCTTTAACATTTTTACACAAAATAAACCATTTTCAGTAGTTTGTTTTCTGCTTAACATCCTCTGTTTATATACTGACATCTAGTATTAATTTTATTTTTCTTTAATTCTTCCTTGTTCATCATCTTATATTATACAGTACAACCCAATTCTGATTTCCCTTATGGTACCCTATTCAGCATTCCTCTCTTTATCCGATTGAAAGCTGAAGTCTTTTATATGTTCTTATTTTCTGTGCTAATTATTTTATTACACACTGAATTTCTTTGTAAGGAAGGATATTTTATGGCTCTTGTGTGGGAATAAAAGGAATAACACCCATGAAAAAACTTACACCAAATACTTCTGATTCGCTATCTTATAATTTGC
Source organism: Falco rusticolus (assembly GCF_015220075.1). Taxonomy (NCBI): domain Eukaryota; kingdom Metazoa; phylum Chordata; class Aves; order Falconiformes; family Falconidae; genus Falco; species Falco rusticolus. Next base: position 22,331,485 of record NC_051189.1, read on the forward strand.
TAATATTCCTGGAGTTTTTTGTTTCTTTCTTTGTTTTTCCCTGATTCTTTTCTAATGAAGTTAAACACACTGGGCAATTATTTAAAAGATTTAATTTTTTAGCAGACATTAAAATTCTCTTTATCATCAGCTTCTCTTTACTCCTCTTTTTCTGCTATTCTGTTAACTTCTCAATATTTCACGTACCATTAGGTATGAGAATTATTTATGTAACTAATTGATCTATGTAAATATTTCAAGGGTAAATATTAAAAGAGATAGAAGACATTTTAGCTAGGATAAAGAAGTTTGATCAGGAAAAAAAATGAAGTCTGGAAATCAGATTTTTGAGTGATCATTAAAGCTTTTCAACATCAGTATCAGGGACAAAATTACTGAGGATGAAAATGTTACTGACATAGGACCAGACTAAATATCCTGTAAATTATGTTATGTTTTTCTCTGCAGCAGTGGCAGGATGCAACTTATTATCCATAACATCTGATAATGGTAAGACAGAGAAACTTAGTCCAAGGATAATTCACTGAAAATGTGTGATAATGAAGCTTCCCTGCCCCCCCCCCCAGTGAATTACTGATGATGATGATGATGATAATAATAATAATCTATAGGGTGTTTATGTAACTCTTTGTTTATTTTGATGTGTTTTGTTTTTTTGTTTTTAATCTAGGTGTAACTGTTAATACTTACTCTTGCTTGGATCCTGGCATACCAGTGCATGGACGTCGTTATGGACATGACTTCTCTATAGGTTCCACTGTCTCATTTAGTTGTGATCCAGGTTATAGGTTGAGTCATGAGGAGCCTTTGCTGTGTGAAAAAAATCATTGGTGGAGTCACCCGCTCCCAACTTGTGATGGTAAGGATGAACGGATTAAATATAGTGTAACTTAAAATACATATATTTTGCCAAATTACTATTAGTCAAAATAAGTTGAATGTTGGAGTTTGTAAAATCTCTATTTTTAGGAAAAAAAGAAGAGTTAGAGGAAATCAGTGTTATATATCTCTGTGTGACAAGGTATTTAGTAACAAAAGTAGATAATAATATATAAATCTTTAAATTAGTGGATTATTGAAGATATCTGTATCTGAATATATGTTACTGTGAACTAAATGATTACCAATTAGCTCAAGGAATGTAAGGTTAATATATATCTGCTTGTAAAACACTTACTACAAGCTACAAATATTTGTGTTTGGGTACCACCTATGGACACAGGTGTATTGACATACAAAACATCAGATGCAGTTTATTTATACCTGACTCAAAACCTACATTTTATCCCATTCCATGTTGATCACTGTGTTCCTAGCTTGTTAACAGAACTTGACACTCTCCACACCCTCCACACCACAGTCACTGTAGGAATTGATTCGGGCCACATTATATATTATGATTAAGCGTATGAAAGTAAAAACAGACAAAAATGGTATTGATTTACATGTCATATATTTTGGTATCTCCAATATCATTTAAAGAAATCTGTCTGAAAAAAATATCTAATAGTTTCAGTCATCTCTTCTTATCTGAATTGTTCATTTTAATCCATTTTCCCGCTTAGGGTGATATAAATTATATGTAATATTAAGAAAGTAGATTGTAATGATTATTAGGTTATATATTTGAGATAATTTCTGCTCAAAATATTTTATTTTTCTTTCAAGTATGGTACAAAAATATCTAGTGAACTCTTATGAGCTACATAGTGCACACGATTGTATATTTTTCTAAAAAGTCCTTAGTGTCTTGGGACACTCAGAAAGGAAAAAACTGAATTTGAATGAAGACTAATGAGAAAGCTCACTGAATCGTGTGTGATTTGCCATATGTGGAAGTATGTTTGTTTTCACTGTCTCTTTCTTTAAAAAATGGCAGGGGTTTTCTTAGTCTTCAGCTTATTTATTTAGCAAATGCTTTGATTTTTATATTTCAATATGTTGAACTTGTCAGTGCATAATGATAGCCAAAATTAGTTGTGGTAGAAAGGGGACCAACTAATCACTTCCCTGAAAATGGCATGCTGTAGTTCAGCAAGCCTGTTTCCTAAAGGATTCTGCTTCTCATCCAGGTTCTAGGAACGAAGAATTGCATGGTTCCCACAGCTCACAGTCAAGGGGACTATGTTTTGCCGAGTGGTGATAGGCACTACATGGTAACCATCTAAAGCAAACAGTATTAACATACTCCCTATGAATACTGTGCTATGCTGTGAAATAAACATATTGTGATAAATTTCATCCTCAAGATGATGAACTAGCATGCAATTAATTAAGTAAATTAGATTTTTTTTTTTTCTCTAGAGCACATTGCTAAATGGCAATTGTCCATTGAATAAATATGCTCTAAAGGTAGGATTGAGTACAGTTATTCTAGTAAATTTAATCAATTCATGGTTGAACTCATTTTAATTTCACTGCTGAATTTCTTCTCTGGTGGAATGTTCTTAAATCAAACCCAGAGTCTTTGCACCCCTAGGGAAAAGAGGGCATTTGCTAAATGGGCTGTTCTTTGCATAAACTGCAAGTATGGGTTTGTATTAATTGTGCCACTAATTAACACATTGGTCACTGTTCCTACTCATTCAATACATTACTCTTGACAGTTTCTGAAGAGCGGAGTTCTTTCTTGGTTGCGCTTATTGATAACTGCATCTTTTTTTGATAATTGCATCACGTAGTGATATGCAGACCATAATAATTGTGCAAGCAGATCATGACAACTCATGAGTGTGTTTTGAAGAAGGGTGTAGAAAAGGAAGAAATTTAGACGACTTAAAACTATTTCTTTCTCAAAGTAGAAGATCATGTTGCCTGCCATTCTGTTCTTTGAAGGAGTGTAAACTAATTTTTTTCATGAGGTGTTTGGATTTACATAGATAAGCATCACAAAAAGCTTATAGTAGTCACACTTCATTATCTACAGGAACAATTAGACAATACTGAGAATGATGGTTTTAAAATTAGCAAACTGTTTCCTTCCCTAAAGACTGGCTTGAGGGGGTGATTATGACAGGATATATAATTCATTCATATTTGAATAATTGATACCCATGAATAATTTCATAGGTAATTTCCTTAGTTTTGATTTTAATTTGTATCTATATACATAAGGCATGCATATTATTCATCCATACACATATGTATTCTGTGTGTGTGTATATATACATACATATGCAAACACAGTTTTATATGTACAGAAGTATAACAAAGCATTTCTGAAAAAAAATAATAAAAATTAGAGCCCTCTGATGTTTGAGGATAGTAAAAACTATTTCTGATCTTTAAAGAGAAATAGTTAAGGAAATTATTTTCAGAACCATAGAACAGTTACAGCTGTAAGGAATCATAGAATGTCATCTAGTCCAATCCTGTATCCCAAAAAGTGGTCCAGTCTGGATGTTAGGCCAGGTTGCTGAGGATCCTACACAACTGAATTTTATCTATAAAGAGGGAGATCCCATTTCTCTGAGAAAACTGTGCCACTGTTTGGCCACATAATATTCTTAATATCTCCTGAGAACTTCACATCATCCAGTTACATCCATTACCTTTCATCCTTTCACTGTTGTGAAAACTACTTGAATTTATAGAGTACTTGAATTACTTTACAGTTTTCAAGACAGCAGTTCCACTAATTAATAGAAGTTATACAACCATAAAATTAAGTCTTCTTCAAAGAATTAAAAATAAAACCTATGACCTTTGTCAAACCATCAGTCTCTTTCCAAGAAATGAATCAGCGTAGGCTGTTAGGAAAATACTGTTAAAAATACTTTAGCATTCTTCATTATGACCAATTTCTGGATAGCTCTCTTGGCAAAATACTTGTGTATTTCTTTTGAAAAGAGGTGGCATTGATCAAGGTCTAGACTTTTACCGTTACCAAAGGAAAATTATTGGTATTACTGTGTGCATTTATTTATTTTGAAATAATTCATCTGAAGACATGGTTTGATCTATATACAATAAACATGGGACACATTACCTTGGAAAACAAACATACAAATAAAAAACAACCATTATTTTCAAATCATGATATTTACAGGCCTTCAGAAAATAGTCATACTTAAGAGCAAGAAAATAGAAGAGTTTGAGCTTTGCTTAGAAAATATTACTTGTGTTACATTTATACCATTCCTATCTAACATCTACATGTGATTCACTGTGCACTTATCTGGACAGCCCTGAATATTTTTACTGTATTCTCCTCCCAGTGCTTAACAAATAAGAAAACATATTGTCCTATCATGTCCTTTCTGTATGAGTATTATAACAGAACTTAGCTTTAAAGCTTTGAATATATGTGAGGAAACCTATTCTATCCAATATATGAAGTATTGTATTAATCCCATTAAAAATGTCAGGGAAAATAATATAAAAGTTAGATATCTATGTAAGTCCTTTTATTCCCTTCATGATAACACGAATTTGAATGCTAATCATAATCATTCTTATTCACCATTTGAATTAAAAGTAAACAGTAACATTCCACTTTATCTTCATTTACTTAAGAAAATTAATAAATAGGAAGAGAAATATTCAAGCAAGATGGAAAGCTTTTAATGTTTATATCGAAAACACCTAGATGTCCAAATGACTTACCAAATATGACTTGTGCAGTACCAGGAGGAATATATACAGGAAATACGGCAGATGTTTTAAGTAATTTCTGTTAAGACATCGCTAAGCTAAACCCAATGCTTTTATTAAAATATAACTGTTAAAAAATCTGCTGCAAATATTCAGTGTGGTAGATGCCAGAACTGGAAATAGATATTATGTTTTGGTCCATTTTAAATTTAAATAAGAAGGGAAAAATACAAGTTTATGTTGTGAGTAAGGTAGGCTACACTAGTTTCTCTTGTTAGTCTCTTGTGTAATGTAACTCAAGTACAAGTTTTCTGTACATCAACTGATCGTAATAATTTGATGTCCATGTTGTTAATTACTTGTCACTACTTGACTGTATCCCATTTTAAGACACAATACATCTTGTGTAATTAGGGAAGACAGATGATGAAGGTTTTTGGTCTATGAAGCACAGCACACAAGATTCAAATTTTAATTCCCTGTTTCAATAATTTTTATCTATATTTACATTTCCCTTTTATTATCAAATTACACAGTAAATGAAAATCACCTTAGAATGAGATTTTTAGTTGGAAGTTAATTAAGGAAAATAATATAATGGAGCTTCTGTGTGTTTGTGCACGTATGTACTTGTATTTAGATATACACAAACATATCTGTATAAATCGGGTTATCTTCTTTTCACTCTGTGATTTCTTCTGAACTGGCTTTCTCAATGGTGGTTGAAACCATTTGTAAAGTTGTCACTATTGCTAGTCAGTTTTAAATGTGTGTTTTCTCTTTCCATTACCTTTGAAAACAAATAGTTTTCAATTATTTGTACTTGAAGCAAGCTAATCTTACTGAAAAGTTACAATTTTTTTTTCAGGTTTCTGTTCTTCTTATGGGTATTTTCTCTTTTTTGAGAAAATTGTGATGCCTCATTTTATGTTAGTTTCTAAGCTGTGGTTGGTAACCTATGGCTAGTCTCTTGAAAAGTCTTATATATATAAAAATGGTAGGTGATATAATTTGAAAACATGCAAAATGTTAATTTCCCAGATATCACCATTTCAGTCAGTCTAAAATGGGACAATATTGTGTCTTTTTTTTTTTAACTGCATTGCTAGTGAACACCGTATGTAGAAATACATGGATACATGCATTTATGTATATCTATATTATTTTCCCTTGCTTTACTAAAATAAGAAATACATTCTCTCGATAGTTTTCTGTCCTTGGATATGGTGACACCCTTCTCACATCCAGTTTACATGATAAATTTATATTACTGCTATACTGTTCATAACTCTGAGACTGACTTGTTTTACATCAAAATAAATTAGTTTTAAATAGGTAGTAAACCTTATTAAAAGACCTTGGATGACAGAGAATGTAATTAGCGCTTGCTGAGTTTTATTTCATGGTATAAAAAGCAAAATTTAAGAAGTAAGAGGCTTTTCACTGAATGAGTGTTAAGCTAGCTATACAGGCTGATCTCTTCAGGAAGATAATATACAGCTTGACTTCTGTAGTTAAATATAAATATGTTCTAAATAGAACAGAGGCCATGTGAAAAATATGGAAAAAAAAATATGAACAAAAATGTCACAATCTAATGTGAAGTGTCCTAGCAATGTTTGTGTAGCACAGCTGCTGTGACAAGAAACACAGGTAAGTACTTGCAGTTGTTAATGCAGTGGTCATAGATATGGAAAATGTAACTTACAGAAGTAGGTTATGAAAACCTGTATCATTTAACTGATCTGAAGTCAGAGATACCAATGTACTTTGCCAGCCTCCCAAAGTTAGTACCCAAGAGGGAAAAAGAATATAATGACAGTTTAACAGAAGAACAAATGGGTAAAAATGGACCATGAATAAATTTAGGCTAGAAATTATGAGACTGTTTCTAGTATTGGAAGATTGATTTTCTGTAACAGTTTCATAGCAGCATGAAATATGGCCTGAAATGGAACTTGTATGAATGACAAGTGCTTTCATTACAACTATTCATGTATTTCAGGGATGAAGCATAGCTTGCATGTCTCCCACTGAGATACTTATGAGCAGCCTGAATAAAGGTTCTAAAATTGTTTAGGCCAAAAATTATTTTCAAACTACATAGGGCCATTTTCTAAGCTAGGCTTGGTTGCTGTCAGTCTTTCTTAAGACTGATAATGTTCTGAGCAAAATGAATGCAGTTATGATCATTTACAACAAAAGAAAGTGTAAGTAATCAGCCCAACATTGTAAGAATTTATTTCCCCTAAACAACTGGCTTAGCCGCTGAGCACTATTAAATTTTAATCTTCATTCACAGTTATCCATACCTTGCTTCTTAAATTGTCACATCATACCTGATTACCACAGTGCTATAGAAGTACTTTATTCTATACATCCAGGTACCTATCCGTATTTCATAGAATCAGTTCTGTATTTTGTTCTCTATTTTTTGTGCTATTTTGTTTCTCACTATTCTGAAAAAATAGTAATGGAGGGGAAATATTAGACATGTCTTGATTCAGCTTCTCTGCTTGCATAACAAATTATTAATTAGAGTTTTAGCAATACAATATTCTGTTTTCCAATTTAGAACACCAAGATAGTGCTTCATTTATTTGCTTATGTATTCATTCTACTTTGTGTCTCCTAGCCTCTATCTCTCTATAATCACATAAAGTGAAAGAAAGGTTCCTTGTAGAATGTGGAAAAATGTATGAAGTTTATCTTTTGCTGTTTTTATTTTAATGTGTTTCTGTTTTCCTTTGCACTCTGAAAAAGTCAGATACTAGTAGTGATATTACATGCTTGGGCTGTTTGCCATCTTATCAGGGCCAGTACACATTTTATATTTCAGATATGTCAACTTGGCTTTGTTTTGTATAATGCTGGTCTCTCGGTGCCTTTTTTTGCCATCTGCTAGCCTTCATAGAGTTACACTCAGTGCCTGATGGCATGCTGTAGATGTTTTGTCACCATTTCCATTCCTGAAAGGTTTTCAAAATACACACTGTAAATTACATTATTTGTTTAGGCCATTTCCCATTATTATAAAAACTGATTACATTTTCTTTGTTAATACCTAAGATATGGACAAAGTAGGTAGTTAACTATCAGAAGCCCTAATAACGTGCTATCATAGCCCTGATTCTGTTTTACTAATGTCTAAATATAATATCCGGTGATAAGTGGATAGTGTGGTTATTTTCATTGTCTTTTCAGAGAAGTGAGGAAGAAAATTAGTATGCTGGGAGGTTATTCCCCTGTGGCACAATTAGGAGACTGGGCAGTTGTGGTCCTAGAATGTCCTGTTTCGGCCTATGGTACTGGATCTGCAAATTTCCATCCTACAACTAGGCCAAAAAAAGTCTAGCAAGTTGGCAGGAGAAACAGCACACAAAAAGAAATCATAAGGCTATCCAGACAAATATACATGTTTAAAATAAAAATGTGGTTAGTTAGAACAATCAAACATATTTAGCTAGGCAAAATAAGGTGATCTTCATCCTAGGATATAGGATGAAGTTCCATTTCTGCTTTGTAAGAAAACAGTAATTAAATGTATACTCCTTTTTAATCAGTGACCTAAAGATAGTGCTGGTGTGCAATGCATTGACCTCATTATGAGAAGTTATTTACCTTCATGAAAACACTCACAGTGCTACTGAAATGTCTGAAAAATGTGTGTATTTCCTTGAGACAAATGTCTGCTTAAGTGTCTACCTTTTAGGTAGAGAGCAATAAGGTTGCCCTGAGTCTCTTCCAGACTAAACAACCCCAGGTCCTTCAGCAGTTCCTTCTGACTTGTTCTCTAGACCCTTCACTGGCTTTGTTGCCCTTCTCTGGACATGCCCCAACACCTCAACGTTCCTCCTCAAGTGAGGGGCTCAAAACTGAACATGGTATTGAAGGTACGGCCTCATCAGTGCCGAGTACAGGGACACAATCACTTCCCTAGTCCTGCTGGCCACATTGTTTCCTGTACAAACCAGGATGCTGTTGGCCTTCTTGGCCCACCTGGGCACACTGCTGGCTCATATTCAGTCAGCCAGGACCCCCAGATCCTTTCCTGCCAGGCAGCTTTCCATTCCCTCTTGCCCACGCCTGTGGTGCTGCATGGAGTTGTTCTGACCCAAGTGATGGACCCAGCACTTCTCCTTGTAGAACCTCATACCATTGGCCTTGGCCCACTGGTCCAGCCCATCAGTTCCCTCTGCAGAGCCTTCCTGCCCTCCAGCAGACCAACACCCTCCCCCAGCTTGGTGTCATCTGTAAACTTACTGAGGGTGCACTCAAATCTCCTTGTCCAGATCGTTGACAAAGATATGAAACAGGCCTGGCCCCAGTACTGAGCTCTGGGGAACACTACTTGTGACTGGCCCGCCAGCTGGATTGAACTCCATTTATTACCACATGAGGTTAAGTTGCAGGCTCAGAGAAACTACTGTTGATGCCAATAAAGGTTCTGAAAAGACAATGGTTGAGAACTTTGACTAGTTAAGGCTGAAAAGGGAGAGTTTGAGTTAATTACTTTGGAAGATCTGCTTATATGAAGAATTGCAATCAACTTTTCTAAAACAGTCTATATTATTTGACTTAAATCTGTTGGCAGTAACATAGTTCACTTTTTTTTTTTTTTTTTTTTTGGTATCCTGGAACATTTCTACAAAATAAATGAAGTAATACATATAATTAGGTTAATTAAAATAAAAGGAATTTTAATCTTGAAGGGAAAAAAAACCCCACCTAATTTATTTCATTAGGTATGCCCTTTGAGATAATCTATATTCAGAAAACTATGAGTTAATAAGTTTACTTGGTACTGAGTTTTAATCACTGTTACTGAGAAAAGATAATTCTGATGTATAAAAGACTCTTTGTTACTAAAAAATTAATTAATTTAGTATTTCAAGAGTCTGTGGATTGGAAAATTCACCATTAAAATGTAAACATTGAATTGTTAAGATATTTGTGCCAATGTTGTAATAACTTCATTTTTGTATTTGTTATTAATTCAAGATGTAATTTAATTTTTATATTGTTCAGTTACTGATTAATTTCATAAAGTGACTATTGACACTATAGAATAACTTATATTGGCAATTATCGTTATCACTTGCATTATATAGATGCATATCCAATAATTAGATACAAGAAAGCATGTAATATTTCCCTGTAATAATGTATTCACTCAGTAATTCTTCAATAGTGAAATCCACTGTACACAATTTTAAGCCTCCCACCTTATCTTCTGGCTAAATTTATATTGTTTGTCTCTGTGTTCTGCCTTAATCTTCCTGAATGAATGACTTTCATAGTCTCAAGAAAATGTGAAAAAACAGCTAAGGAAACACACTTTTCATTTTCTTAGTACCTATTAAAACACATGTTAAGTATCCATTAATTATATTTCTTTTCATATTGTGTAAAAATAGGCTGAAGTTATATGTAGAGTTGTTAAATCATTTGATCAACTATTTTTATGCTGGTTTAAATCCAGAAGTCCTTCTTTTTTAAATGTTTTCTTACATTTTCTCTCATTTGTAAGTTTTATATTAGTTATTATTATTTTCTTTGTTATTTCTAGCTTTATGTGGTGGAGATGTTAGAGGACCTAGTGGAACAATTTTGTCCCCTGGTTATCCGGATCTGTATCCAAATTCACTGAACTGTACATGGACTGTGGATGTTACCCATGGAAAAGGTAAATAAATCCTTTTACCTTTTTCCACTTTTTTTTTTTCTTTTAAATTGGGAAGTCCAGTGTTCTGTGCTACACATGTAGATCTAGCTTAGCAGCAATGAAGTAAGATTTGTGTTGCTGATTTTTGGTTTTGTTTATTCCTATTGTAGTCCTTCCTAGAATTTCAGAAGTGGACTAGGCCCTAATACTTTCCACAGAACAGAAAGTCAGAAACAGTTTACGCTACAAATAACAGATAGTTTGTTGTGTGCACATTAATTCATACAGGTGAAAGAGGGTGAATGCTTTTTCTGTGTTGATGAGAAAATGCTTTATCTTAGAAAAAGATTAGCTGGGAGTAGTCATTTATATTTGGATTTGGTATCAACAGAAGAATCTGAAGTGAAAAATGAAGTTGTTATTCATATTATGACGTAAAAAGGAATAAATTTAATGAAGGGAGTTGTTTAAAAGAGTTCTTATTATGCTAAATTTTACATTATGACTAGCTGTGGACTATGTCAGAAATGTCAGGAAGAAAATCACAGAATCATAGAATCATTTAGGTTGGAAAAGACCTTTGAGATCAAGTCCAACCATTAACCCAGGACTGCCAAGTCTGTCACTAAACCATGTTGCTAAGCACTGCAAATAGGTGTTTTTTAAATACCTCCAAATATGGTGATCCCACCACCTCCCTGGGCAGCCTGTTCCAATGCTTGACCGCCCTTTCATTGAAGAAATTTTTCCCAATATCTAATTCCCAATATCAGGCAATAACATCCCCTCTGAGTCTCCTCCAGACTAAACAACCCCAGATCCCTCAGCTGTTTCTTTTAAGACTTGTTCTCTAGACACTTCACCAGCTTTGTTGGCCTTCTCTGGGCATGCTCCAGCACCTCAATGTCTTTCTTGAAGTGAAAGGCCCCAAATTGAACACAGTATTCAAGGTGCATAAAGTCCTATTATTTTGGAGAAAAGAAACTGTTTCAGCTTACCAAGACACATTTTCAGGGTGGCAGCTTATAAATGACAGTTTAATATGCAGTTATGGATTGAATAAATAATATAGCTTAGAAATAAATGTAGAGGGGGAAAAATAATGAAACTCAGTAAGAGAACATTTGAGAGGTAAGAAAGAATTATATCATGAGTGATCGCAGAAACTGAGGGACAGGAGACTTTCAACAAAAGGGTGGTTAAAGGCAGGTTTTAGAATAAACATGTAATACTGGTTTTAACTTTTCTCAGAGAAAGGATCTTAGTAAGAGTTATTTCAAAGAAAAAAATAGAAGACATGCAGGAGGGGTTGAAAAATGCTTAGGACACAAATGGAAGTCGGAATTTCCAGGTAGCAAAATTTCCTTGAAAAAGTGCATCCTAGTTGCTTTTAGGCGAAAGCTTGGGGAACTAGATAAGAAGAAATGGGTCAAACTTTTATATTCATGTTGATATTTTATTTTAAGTACAGGAGTGACTGAGTAGTATTCTTGTACTATGAGTGGAAACAGCTAGAGAAGCATAAGAATTTAATTTTAAGGGAAGGACAGAAATTAGGATAGGTGTCACAAGAGAAACTATATATATATAGGTTGAGCTGATAAGAACTTAAGAAGGAGAACTGCATCTGTAACACTGGAAAGAATATAGAAGGAGGACTGAAAGAGAGAAGGAAGGCAAGTTCAATTCTGGATTTCATCAGTTTTCTCTGTGAGGGCATGAAAACTGTAACAAAATATACTGCTGATGTATTCCTCTAAGAAAGAGTTATTGATAACATAAAAAGACTTCCCTCACAGAGAATTGTGCTGCTCTGTGATCCCCTTGTTCTGTTTTGTACAAATAGCATGATAATTCCTCATCTAGATGTTAAATCACTCTGACTGGATGTCCCATTTAAAACTCCTTAAAGTGTTAAAAGTGGCAAAGTGTATCTCTCAAAATTACTGCTCCAGCTATTCTGCAGTCTCTTTTTACTACTGAATGTTGCCATTGTGTCAATATAATTTGCTTGTAAATATTCACAGTTGAAGAAGTACTCTGAAATTACTGAGCCTACATCAGATGCCACATTTGCCCTTGTTACCTCTAGGTATAATACATGTCTTTTAGAGTTGCAGGAATATAAGGTACTATGGATCTTTTGCAATTGAGAAAGGATGTGGGAAGAATATAACTGTTCTTCTGAATAAGCAAGAAAGACTGATGAAAAGTGTAAGAAAACGGTTAGCCCTGTAGTCATTTAGTTTGCACCCTATCTGAAAAGCCATTGGATTACCAACACAAACTATAATCTGGACAATGAAGAGAAAAACAGAGGTGGTTAAAAGTTTCGCTTCATGGAGTAATATGTGACTGAGAATTATGCAAATTCTACAGTAAACATGGGCCCAGATTAAGCCAAAATTTTCAGGATTCTTGAAAGACATTTTATTAACACTATTAATTTTTCTTAAATTAAAAATGTGATTATGAAGGAAAGCACTTGGAAAAAATGATCTTTTTCTTATTATTAAATCTTTTTTTTACTGAAAACTCATCTAGAGAAATACTTAAAACTTGGGATAAGTAAAAGCTGAAAGTCTCAATATGGTTACATTTTATGTGAGGCTATTGAAAAAACACCATATATAATCAGACATCTGAGAAAACACATGCAGATATACAATATACAGAGAGAGCAATAGTATAAACATACATATTTAGAAGCACATACACACTGATACTTACGTATACACACATATATTGATACAAATCTTGTTTGTGTCAAGTTTTATATTATCATAAAAATAAATATGAATGCTATGTTGTAATTTGACTTGGGCATTTTGATTCATGCTGCTCAAAGATCTGCTGGAAACAACTGAAGAGATTTGCTGTGAGTAGGAAATAGGAAATATATTAACTTCTCATATTTTGTTCTTGTTTGCAAAAAGCTATTAATATTGTAAGTTCTTCCTGTAGTACTGCATGAGGCAGATAGTTCTCCTTTTATGGCAGTAAGTCACAGGCTTACTTAATGTAACTTGAAACTTCTAAGGGTAAAGTTCTGTTGTCTGAGTAAACTAGTCCATTAGGCACTTCTGTATTTAATGGACAAGTATATATGTCTTCAGTATATGAGTCATCTCACTCTGAAAAAAGTATCTAAAGTAGATGGAATGAGCCATCTCCTGAAGGTGCCTATTTAACTTTATCATCTGATGTCCAGGGGGTTTATATAGTCCCCAGATGTATTGTCCATGGGGAAACTGAGTGACTAAGTCTTAGATAGTTACCACTTGGGAAAATTAATCCAACACACATGAATGGGTTATTTTAAAGTAAGGGAGAAAACCTTTGCTCTGAAAATCTCATTTTCTGCTTTATTTCATATCTAATTTAATTCCATCTTCAGAATCTCAAGGAGTATCTTCTATTGGACATCAACTAGTGATACGATTTTTAAAAAATAATTATTTTTCTCTAGCTTTTTTTTTTTAATTTGTACTTTCATGTCGGATTGCCAAGAAAATGTATATAACTATTAGCTCCATAATGCTGTGGGATACTTCTTTAAACACACATATTTATGTTACAACTTCATACTGCTGTTACATAGTAGCAAGCAATTAAATGCGTATGTTTAGTTAAGACTTGTATTTTACACTTGGATATGTTGTATTGCTAAGAAAAACAATTTCTGTGTTTGTATATACTGCCTTTAATAATCTGCAATATTAATTTATATATTAATTTTACTGTTCAAGTGTATCTAAACTTATAGAATTCTGGAATGATTTTTCATTTGTGTTCATGTGGACCAGCATTATGATTCTTGAATGTTCATTAAAGCTTGGTATTATTTTATTTTATTTTTTTAAAAAATTGTTACCTAGGGAATGGAACATGCACTTTAAATATGGTTAATATGTCTAGCAATTTGTATTATTTACGAAGAGGAAAGGAAACATCTGTCATGACAATAATTATTGTATTTTGTCTGTGGTTATTTGATGAAATGAAATTTGTGTAATATCAGTGGTGTATTTTAAATCATTTACTAATAGAACAGTTAATTTACTCATCCCCTGACAGTCTGGATGGCAATATTGAGAAATGACTGTACAGTGTTATGTCTTCCTATCTTCATTTCAGATTTTAAATATTCCCTTTATAAAGAAAGGGGCATGTGAGGCAGAATGAGAAGGAATCTACCTGAACATATCTTTTAAAATTCTTCTCTGGAGAAGATACAATCTGTCACACAGCATATATTAATGTGATTAGAATATTTTTTTAAGAAAACTAAATTGTACAGCTACCGCTGGGTTATACCTTGGGGTTTTGCTTAGAAATGTCATGGCAATCTGGAAAACTGATTGAAACATTCCCTTGAGTTAAACCTCGAGTTTGGTGTTTGAACAATGCTCAGTGAAACTCAGCTGTGATTTACAGGAACTCCATTATTTTGGGTTACTACCATAAAATATTCCTTTGCATATCTGACTTTGTTCTTGCAGTATACATGCATGCATAGAAAGGGCCAAAATTAATTTGGAGTGCAGTAAATGCAACAAATATGACCTGAATTTCAGCCCTGTTATTTATATCTATATATATATATATCTATATATATGTATCTATCTCATGGTGTTAGCTCAAAATGTTGGTAACCTAACTTTGAGTCTGAAAAGCAGTGTGTGATTTTTGCCATTTTATTGCCATCTGGGATGCTCAAAGCAGATGAATGGCTTTGCTCTTGTAATCATCAAATTAAGAGTTTTTAAAATCCAGAATAGATTTCTTGGATTATCTAGTTTTATCCTATGCATAAAACACAATACTATCCTGTAACGTTTATATCAGTGCTACTAAGTAAGGATATGTTTATCTGGATCCGCAAGCTACGGCAAATGGGAGGTGGGCAGGAGGTGGAGCTATAAGAAGAGAAAGAGATACCAACTTGAAAAAGCTGGTAGTTTTCTAGTTTCTTTAAAGGGAAACACAATCTAGAGGTCTTTAAGATCTAAGGAATTTCTCTTTTGCTCCTATTTGTATGTCCGGCTGACAGCAAGACTAAGCATGTATTTCAAAGGTGCTAATATGTGCACACACACATATACAGCTGGTCACACAAACACTGACAGAGACAAATGTCTTCATTGGCATGCACAGAAACACCAAGACCACTGAAACAGCCATGGACATCGCAGGCAGACAAATCCTCTTTTACCAGCTGGGCTGAAGGGAACAGAAGTTTGCTAAGATTGGCACAGATTCACACATGCTAATCCATGTGCTCCCACAACCTTCCAGGTTCATGGCTTAGGACTCAGCCCCCAGATCCTAGTCCGTCCAGGTACTGGTCCCCTGTGACCAATGGCCCTTTTTCCAGTTGGCCCTGACTTCACCCTGCTCACCAGGCAGCCCATGCTGATGTTCGCTGGTGGTCACACATGTTCTCACACTTGGGACAGAAGACACACTTGCACAATAAACAGTCAGGAACAGTGTTTAAAAAGAACAGAGGACAGGCTGTGGTGGTTAGGTGCAGGGCTTAGTAAAAGAGGCTCAACTCTCTATTTTCCCACTTTTTTCTCCCCTATCCACGATGATCCCTCCCCTCACCTGCTTTTGGCCCAAAATGTCCCACAAAAAGTTTTGCAGCCTACAAATGCCATTTTAAAATCTCATATTAAGTTTTACATAACTTCACAAATTCCCTCAAATAGTCCACAGTAAATTTCTACTCTCCATGAGACCCAAGAAAATCTTCTTTTCCCCATTCTAACCAGTCACTAAGTTCTGGTTGAACTGCTATGAGATTTGGGTGGTACATTCAATGGCCCATCTATGAGAAACTTGAGTTGTCTTTGTTACTGTCTCCACTAAATCTGATCATTAAATGTGTGTGTGTGTGTATAATTTATCACTTCTCTATTTCTTGTGTTTTCTTTCGACACTGAAAGGTCCTTGACTAGGTATCTTCATAAACCAAGTGTCCTACATTCCAGATACCCTTACAATCTCTGTTTACTAGTATGATTGAGTTGCGTTAACATAAATGTCTAATGCCATTCAGACAACCCCAGGGATCCAGTTATTGTTAAGAAAACTACAAAGAATTTATCGAGAGCTTCTGAAGGTGCACATGAAGTCTAGAAAAGATAACGTCCAACACCTAAAGGGGCATGAGGGTCCTATGTGTAGAAAACTGAGTCAAGCACAGTATATCTAGCTTCAAGCCTGAATCATTGGTTTATAATGTATATGATAATACTGAAAGAAATATTGTATTAGAGGTCTCCACAATCACTTAAGGTAATGAATGTCTTAGCCTGTTTCTTTTTCTTGATTTTCTGTGCATTCTGCCTGAAGATCATGGTCAAACTCTTAGTTACAGAAATGCAGAAAAAGTAACTTAATTCTGTGTCTTGACCTTTAAGTCTTTTTATTTGTATTGTGTTCCAGTATATATCTTCCTTTCTAGATGTGTGATTTATATCTGATGGTTTGCAAAAAAACCCAACCATACTGTTGACATATATCACATCTTATTAGGAGACCTCCCTTTTTTTGGGGAGGAAATGCTGCTGTACTGTATGTGCTATTAGAATACATCATCTATTTTATAACTTCTACTGCTGCTATACAAGGATACTGCTTCCTGCAAGAAATAAGGTTTATCTTTCCCATTCTGCCGTAAACAGTTTGCAATTTTGAACATACATGGTGCGTCATTGGATTTTACATAAAAAATTAAAGTGTATGTCTCTGAATTCTATAAATCAAGCATCCATATTTTGCAGCTAAAGGCAAAATGAAAGGTGTGTCAAAACAAAAAGTCCTGCTGCCAAGATAATTCAATACTAAAGTCAGGAAATTTTTACTAGTTTTTAGAAAAATTCTAGTATCTTAATTTTCTGAACCGTGATTCATAATGAAATGCATGAATTTAATCCTTAGCTTAATTACATTGATGTTAACCATGTGATAAGTAAATCTAATTCTACATTTTCTCATAGGTGTGCAGTTCACCTTCTACACGTTTCATTTGGAAGATCATCATGACTACTTACTAATAACAGAGAATGGCAGTTTCACACAGCCATTAGCACGTCTGACTGGCTCAGAGCTTCCTTCACCTATCAATGCTGGTCTCTATGGAAATTTCAGGGCTCAGCTGCGCTTTATTTCAGATTTCTCAATATCATATGAAGGATTTAATATTTCTTTCTCTGGTAAGGAAATACCTGTCATACCGGGCTTCTGAAAAATATTTTTTTCAATATTTTATATTAAGGAGGTGAGAAGTTTAAAATTGAAGTGATTTTGATGAATACATGTACTGTATTGTAAAATTGTACAAGTTGTTTCCTAAGTGCAGCAATTCCAAAGCAAGCAAATCTCTGTGCCTCTGTATAGACATTTCCGCTACGTGATAAATATCATGGCAGTAAACTCTTAAGACACATTATCAAGCGAGGGAAGGAAACAGAACTAGTCTAATTTCAGTTAGTGAAATGCCAGATAAGCACAAGTGTCAATTATTTAGGCATTTATACTGGGTCATTGTTGTCATTTGTTTTATGTACCTGGGACATTTATGGCTCTTACAAGAGTGATAAAGCATGTTGTGTTACGCATCTTAAAAACATTGTGAATGTATTCATTAGTCTTACTTTTAATGTAGTATAATTGCCAATTTACCATTTACACATTCATTTTGGTTTTAAATCTGAAACCTGGATTGACAGTCAGATGGAAATACACAGAAATTACTAGACTGCAAGATGACAAATATGACTGTTAGAAAACATGCTGTTCTCACTCATACAAGCTGAGTTGCTCTCTTGTTTTCAGAGTATAATCTTGAACCTTGTGAAGATCCTGGGATCCCACAATTTGGTAACAGGATAGGATTTAATTTTGGAGTGGGAGATATTCTGACATTCTCCTGTTCATCTGGATATCGTTTAGAAGGAGCTTCTGAGATTATTTGTCTTGGTGGTGGCCGACGAGTATGGAGTGCACCTCTGCCAAGGTGTGTGGGTACGTGGTCAGCTGCTTTCATTTGCTTGTATGTGTAGTCATTGTCCATGGATCTGCAGATTTACAGCATGGAAAAGCATGGTAATACACCTCTTACTTTTAAATGTACTGTCACATTCTCCATATTTCCTTAGTCAAATTTATTTAATATTTACTTAATGTATTTAGTATTACAACTATCAGTGCACTTCATAGTCTGTACTTGAAAGAATTTTAAAATGAGGGCACAATGCTTACTCTTATTTTGATTAGTACGTTAGGAAAACTGGTTATAAATTTATACCAGCATTTACCAATTCAGATGCCAAATAATTGACTTTTTTTTGTAATTGCAAGCTTCCAAGTGATAAGTGTATTACAAAATCATTTAAGTGTAGTTGTAGCATATAGACCAGAGTTACTTCATAAAATCAGGTCCATGTATAGGAGTGCAGTCAACCTGGGCTTTGTAAGTTTGAGAACTGTATCCTCAGAATATCCTCAGAACAGTTATTCTGGTTTTAATATGGTAACTAAGATAACTGAGAGGAAACACTTTCTGGTGGTTCCTAACACTCTACTCACTGTAGAGGTAGCCTACATACATAGCTTTGACTAGAAACTTAACTTTTAATGGCTGATGTTTTCTGAGCTGAATTCTTCCTAAATGCCTTGATTTTAAATTCTGTTGAAAACTGTTAAAAACCCACAATCTATAAAGAGTAGGATAGTTACTTAATTGTCTTATTTATGAGTATATGCTATTTTGAAAGGTTTATATATGAAAATATCTGTATCGATGTGCATTTAAGTATTTAATTTTTTCATACTGAATTGTACAGTAAAATATAAGTTTCAGATATTGATTGTATAATAACTATTGATTGATTATGTGCTTGCTTTTATCCAGTGTTAGTTACTGTATCAAAATTTTAATATCCAAACTATTCCTGTGCTCACTTTGGTATAACAAAAGTTCTGAATTTGGTATATACATTAATGTATGTATGTAAGAGATGATTTAGAAGCTGAGTCAGTGTAATGCATAAATAACAGTTATTTTTGTGTTGGGGTTGATGAATTTTTAACCATACTAATAATGAACAGTTGTGAAGACGGGTTAAATTTTAGTAATAAATTTCTGGAAGTTAGTATACTGGAAATGAATTGGTAAATTATCTGCAAAGAAGAGCTTGTGCAGAAGCATAAATGAAAAACATTGTTATTTAGTTTTCATGACATAGAAAATAATGTTCATGTTTGTGTTTGGGGGGGGTGGGAATTAAGAGAAGAGCTGGAACACAAGGAGTAAATTCTTTTCCAGTCAATGTATTTTCTCCTTATCTTCAAAACTGAAAGATGATTTCCAGTAGAATGACTTAATCAGCCATTCCCCGCCCCCCCCCCCCCCCCCCCCCCGGCCCCGTAAATATGGTGCTTTTGTCAATAATATAAATATACCGCCTTTGTCAATATGGTGCTTAATTTATATAACATAACAATGAAATTCAAACAACTGGAGAGTAGAAATTCATGTTGACCACTTCTATTAGATTCAGAAAAACACACATTGTTACTGTTGCTTGTCTTTGGCATTTCCTGCCAAAGTGATTCATGAGCTTTAATACTTCTGATTTTATATACACTTTCACGTACACACAACCTCAATGGGAACCAACCACTATTCATAGTATTTGTGTTCAGCTTGTCACTGCAAGAATATGATATAAGACAGAAATAGATAAACTGGAACAAGTTTGGTGGTGGGCCACAAAGATGGTTGGAAGCTGGAGTACTGATCCAGTGGTGAAGGCTGAGAGAAACTTGTCTTTTCAGCCTCAAGAAAAGAAAGCCTTGCGAGAACCTAATAGCAGTTCTCAGTAGCTGTGAGATCATTAAGAGGATAGAGCGAGATTCTTCATGGTAGATTATGACAGAAAAATGAAAGGAAAAGGCATAAACTGAAGTAAGAGTTTCAGACTGAAAATAAATGAAACCTTTTCACAAAGAAAATCTTGAACAGTGGAACATATTGCCTAAAGAGTCTATGCAGTTCCCATCCTTGGAGGTTTTCAAGATCCAACTGGTTGAATCCCTGAACACCTGCTGTGACATTTGGCTTGATCCTGCTTTGACCAGGAGGCCAGACTAAAGACCTCCTAAGGTCCCTCCCAACTTGAATTTCCCTATGTTCTTGATCCTATTTGCTCTTGATAAGTATAGTTGAGTCCTGTGGGTCATGATATTTTGTCTGTTTTCTTAGTAAACGTTTATAACTAATACCTGTGCACTTTTGTTACATATCTTAGGTTTCTACTTTCAGCTATGTCTTAGTCCTTTGATAGTACAAGTTTCATAATTTTTAACTCATTTTGTGGTCTTTTCACGTGTCAACCATTTTGTTTTCTTTAAAACAAAACTTTGTGGATAAGGCAGTTCACTACAGAATACCCTTCCAATAGGTGATGGTGGGTAAGACTGCAGTAGTCTTGGTCTCCTTTGCCAGTGGCGACCTCCTAACAGTGTTTTTGCTGACATGCACAATCAAAGCCTGTTTTGTATCCTCAATCACTGTCAGACCATCATGCCAATCTTCATGTTATATTGCATATTTGTTTAACTTCATGCAACAAAACCCCACTAGTATTCTGGATGTAGTACTGTTCTTAAATATTTTTGGATGTTCTGAACACACGAAAAAATATAGTCACACTTTTGGACCGCAGCATCACCACACAGAACCTAGAGGACACTCACTAACATGTAGTATTTGTTATAGACATGCTCAGGCTTCTCTAGATAGACTTAGCTCTGAGCAATGTAGACGGATGCCATATTTCACCACTTAGCCTGCAATCCAGGGGTCCCTCCCAGGGGTGGATGCATTTAGCAGTGTAGACACAAATAATGTGTAAATGTGCTTCATTAGCATATGATAAAAGTGCTTCAATTCACATGATAGTCACAGTTCTAGTCATGTGATGTCAGATAGTGTTTGCAGCCTTCAGAAAGAATAAAGGAAAAATTAGGGTGTCAGAACAATCGGTGTTATCTATGACTGATTCCTGGTTCCTAGTTGACATGGTCCTGATTTTTTTCTGATTTTAAGACTCTTAAGAAGCACAGAAGTTATGACCAATAAGAATCAATTTTTCTGGTGGTGTTCATATGTCATTCATGGGCTATAAGTGGACTTTGCAGTATATTGGACTACTGGTAATACTGAACTTGACTAAATGCAAAATTTGAAAAATCAATGGAATCATAAATATCTTTTGAAAATTACTTAAACAGGAAGAGGCTGAATTTAATGGATTAACAGTATTTTACTGGTCAATGTTTACTATTTTTTTTTGTTTCCAATCCTTAAAATACACTGTGATTTGGCTTATCAGATCCATTAGATTGCTTGAAATTTGCCATGCAGTTAAATAAAATAATCCTCATTCTTATAACTCATTTTGGTAGTACATGTTTATAGGTTCATGTATTCAGTGTCTCTTCTGGTTATACCTATCTCTTCTACCATTTTTTACCTGGCCAAAACTCTAGGTAAATTATCACTCTTCTCATCTCCCTCTTCCACCTCGGGCAGACATAGCAAAAGGCTAGCCCATCAGTTAAAACAGTCGTCTTCATGAGTCAGAGTTTCATACCAGCATTCATCCAGTGCTCTATGTGCTGTAAAGAAAAATAGTAATTTAGTTTTTTCATTACAATTACAGACAATTAACATATAAAGAACTTGCCAACTTTTTTTCAATAAAACTGAAAATATTTTCATGTGAGATCCTATTAATTAATTAGTTAAAAAATATCTGTAAGAAGAAAAAGTGAAGAGTATGCATGCTAAAAATTGATCATATAATTAAATTAATGTTTCAAATTTTGTATTAGTTCTATCCTGCTTTAATATGTTAATTAATGATCTGGAAGTGAACTCAATGATAGCATTTGATTTGAATAGCTACAACCAGAAGAAAATGTTGAAGAATCTGAGAAACATTATAAGCTAGATGAATGAACAGATAAACCGTATAATAAAATAAATGTAAGGTTGATAGATACCATGAATGGGAAAGAAGAAAAAACTCATTGCAGTTGTACTTCTCAGGAATTCTAAATGAATGGCTTTACTTAGGAAATTGACCTAAAAACACTGAAAACACAATAAAAATGATATGGCTATTTGTATAGAAGACTGGGGACAGAGACTGCTTGCAGTAATTAATAGTTTCACCTAAAATATTTCCAAATCTATTGCCATAAAAATACTCTAGAGCTTGTAGGAGTTCAGAGGAGGGTTAGGAACAAAGATAATGAGATTGTACACATTTTAATATTAAAAGAGAGATGATGAAAGTGTCTTTCTATAATAAATGGCAAAAGTAAACTAGATGAGGAGATTCAGTTCTCTTTTCCATTAGTGCAAGAAAAAGGACCATTTAGCAGAAAATAATACTTTAAAAAAGTAAACCTATTAGAAATAAGTAATTTTCCTGTCAAGATTAGTTAAATTGTGGAAATAGTTCTGGTTAGTGATATAAAGAAACTAAAAAAGCAATTGTAGATATAGGTGGATAACATTATTTGGAATTCTTGCCAGAATATTTATCAAGCGAAGGCGGCCAATGTGCTGAGTCCTGAAGCAAAGTAGCTAGTCATAAGTGCTAAACCAAATAATTTACCATTGAATCAGAAGCCATCTTCCTCTTCTTGCTCAGAAGTTGGATATAAATTATATATTTTAATTAATATAATTATTTTTCAATTTACGAAGATACTATTTTTTCAACACTGAATTTGAGATTATGATTTAAACCCCAAAATTTTTAAATTTAGATTTAATAAATATAAAAGTAGTGTTCAAATAACAAACAAGTATTTGTTACTGAATTTGTAAAGACGAACTACTGAAATGATGACATCTGAATTTCATAGGACTGATACGGTGCTGGAATAATTTTTATAGCAAGTCTTTTCTACAATTACAGAAATATTTTCAGTATTTTTATTTAGCTGGTTCTGTTAAATGGCTAATAGCTCTAAAGTTGAGTAACTGTTACAGAATTAATACTGCTATTTGTAAATCCTGATGAACATGGTAATTACAAATGACCACATTCACTAGTTATGTGATTAGTAGTGGTTCACAAAATACATGTGTCTTGTTTATATAGCTGTACAGCGTTCCTGATATCCTAAAGTTACCTTTATAGTAAATGTACGTATTCTCAATATAGTTAAGTCCACTATATGATTGAGCTCATTTGGGGGGAGGTGTCTGTAGTCACTTGTGAATTGTATCACTTGTGTTTCCAGTATATGCCTTGTAGTTTTAGTTAACTAACAAAAATGTTAACATACTGCATTTTTTTATTTTTAATTTGTTTCACTTTCGTTGGCTGGTGTTTTAGTATCTAAATGAATGTTCCTTTTCAATACATCTAGAGATGTGTGAAGAATAATATTGTGTGAAGAAAAAATCATAGCAATAATTGAGAAATTGATCATTTTGTGATTAAATTCTGAAATCTTTTATATTTATTTAAATATACTCTCTCATGATTAGCAAGCAGTATGTTGTGGTTTAACCCCAGCTGGCAACTAAGTACTGGGCAGCTTCTGGCTCACTCACCCCTCCCCAGTGGGAAGAGGAGAATTGGAAAAAGGTCAGGGAGGGGGTTGTGTTGGGTGGGGATTTTGTTGGTGGTGTTGTTGTTGGGTTTTTTTTGTGTTGTTGTTTGTTTGTTTGTTTGTTTTTTTTAAAAAAAGAGACCTTACAACTTTCAAGCGGAAGAGACACAGGCAGTACTCACATTTTTATATCTTAATGTATTGTTATTGTAATGAAGCCAGCCATACTGGTGAGCTATTCAAAGTTTTTGATCTACTGTTAGCATCTTTCTGTGCAGTTGATTAATAGTCATAAAACATTTTTGTTGTTGTAGTTTTGTTTTGTTTTCCTTATTCAGGCAAATTCCTCAATTTTTCAAAAACATTCAGAAATGCACATGATAGGAGACAAGAAAGAAAGGAAAAGTAGTAGCAGGAAATTTTGCACTAGACTACTTTTTTGAGACTGGTTTAGGGTTGGATATTTCTAATAGTTTGAATAGTCTACAAAATGACTATGAAATAGTCTGAATGTCATAAGATCTTAATCTACGTGAATGGGTTGACCCCAGCTGACTCATGAATACTCAACCCAGATGCTTGCTCACTCCACTGAGCAGGATGAGGGAGAAAATAGGAAGGTCAAAAGCAAGGGGGGGGCGGAGCAGGGAAGGGCAACCCCAAAACCATGAAGTTGTGGGTCAAAATAAAGATAGTTTAATTAGTAATGGGAAAAAAAGATAGAAGTGATGCAAAGGCAGTCACTCACCACCAGCAGACTGATGCTCAGTTGATCACCAAACAATGATTTCTTTGAAAATAACTTCTCCAATTTTATTGCTGAGCACGACACTCTATGCCATGAAATATCTCTATGGTCGATTCAGGTCAGCTGTCACAGCTGTGTACTCTCTCAGCCCCTTGCCTACTCACTGCGGGGGCAGCCTGAGAAACAGAGAGGGCTTTGATGTCGAGCAGGCACTGTTCAGCAGTAGTTAAAACATTTGTGTTATCAACATTCTTTTGGTCACAAATCTAAAACACATACTGTATAGGCTACTATGAATTAACAGCATCCCAGCCAAACCCAGTACAATCTGTAAATAAATGGATGTATCTAATAACTAAAATACATAAATAAATAAAAAATTAAAAAGGTCAAAAACCTTTAAATTGCTTGCTTTGAACTCCAAAATGGACAGTGGATCTCTTTTTGGTTTTTTATTGAGTAACAGATTCTTGGAAAATATTTGAAGTATGAATAGTTGTTCACTTCTAGGTTTTTGTAGAAGCTTTGATTTTCCTAGAAGGAAAACCTAAACTCTGGATTAAGTCCTAATTAATCAACACTTTCAACAACGTCTTAGGCGCATGTCTCGAGGTTGTGATACAATGTGCAGGTATCATAAGTTTGTGAATTTGTGGTTCTGATGCTTTCAGAGTTAGATGTCTCTGCCTAGTGCTCTCTATCATTTTTACTGCCATAGTTAGCTTACAAGAAGCAATTTAATTTCTTTTAAATGTGTTACAGACAGTAACAAACAAGCGATTATTGTTGCTTTAAAGGGAAAATAATGAAATAGATAAAATTAAACATTTCTGATAATCAGTAATGGAATGAAGATGATTTCAGATCTGTAAGAATACTATTATCCTTTAGTTTCATGTTTTATTCAAACACTAACTATATGCAGTGTTCTTATTCAGCACACGCACTGCTTTCTTGGAATTACCTTTATTTCTAGTGAAATATAAGAAGTGGTCTCTTTTATGCCAGGATTTCTCATGTCTTTTTTTTTCTCTTCCCTGATGTCTTCCATTTTCTTTTTTCTTTACTTTTTTCTTCCTCTCCTTATAAGGCTGTCCAATAGCCAGGTTCCATTACCTTTCATTATAACTGTCATGTCAGAGTTTCTAACCTGTAATTGTTTCTATGTCTATGTAAAGAAAATAATCTGATCTCTTCATAGCTTCCCAGTTGTGTAGGGCCTTTTCCTTTTGCTTTCTCAGGACCATACAATCTCTTTCCAGTCTCCTAACCCTTAACTGGAAGACACTGATTTTAAAATCTTCTTTTCTTGTGCATATAAGCTACTTGCATTTATGTTTCTCCTTATAACATTTTCTGTCCATTTATTTCAGTTAGTCATAAAGTCTCTGATGTTCTGGTCATACAGAATTCCAAGGATAGTCCTTACAATTATGAGAAGGAGACAAGCACACACTAAAAATCTATAGACAAATCCATTCATTTATGTTATGTTCATTGCACACTTATCAGATAATATTGTACATGGATCTTTGCTGGTAAAGTTTTTTGCTACGTTGACAATTTTTTCCTGTTTACTGATGTAGCTTCTTTGCAAAGCTTGAATTAAGGTGCTTTTCAGGAAATACCTGGTGAGTGAAAAATAGAAATATCTGAAAGGTTATATTGTATCAGAGAAAAAATAAATGCAGTGAACTGAAACACAATTATGGGACCAATGGAGTGAAGATTCTACCACAGATATGTCTGCAGTAATTTGCAAAGTTACTTAATTAGCAGGAGAGACATTAGCTACCCTCTGCATATCTTATTCCATATTGCCATTAGAGTCTTGCTGCAAAGCTTTATCCATTTCTGTGCAGACAAAAAGAAATTTAAGACAGGTTATTTTTAATAGTTTTGGGGTTTAGAAAGTGTTCTTTTGCTAGTTTTAACTAAGTTTTCTTTTAGTATGCCCTATGTTTTGGCACCATGAAATTTCAGTTTAAGAAATGTAGTATTCATTTGTAAATTTCTTATTGATTCCTCTCAGAACAAAGTAATCCTTATCTTTCTTTTGTTTTTCAGAAGTAAATTTATTCATTCAAATATTTATCCTATCATTCTGCATATTTTGTAGTTCTGTTATTTTCTTCAGGGATAAGATATCCTGACCAAAGCAAAATACAGCCAAAATACAGCTAACACCATCAGTTATCATAATGGCATTATAATATGATAAGCACTTCCTTAACATTTCTTATGCATTTTAATATTCTATATAAAGTTTTAACTGTTCCTGTTCACTGTGTGGAAATTTTCAGTAAGTGCCAACAGTTCTCAAATTATTTTGTGTTTGTTTGTTTGTAAGAATGTTATATTTAGTTTAAAGGCAAACTGTGCACATTGGTTGTTTAAGTTGTCCTAATATAGAGTGTGGTTTTTAATACATTTTACATTGTTAATACTAATAGAGAAGCTCATTTGTCATGCTATTTCTCCATCCTCCTTTGGTCAATTGCAATGCAGCAGCATATTGTTAAAAGTGTATGGGACGACTCCTCATTCTTGTCAGGTGGAGCAATTAATTATGAAAAATAATTGTAATAATGTAAATGATTTTTTCTAACAATGATTTCTTTTGCATTTGGCCATTTTAGTAGAAACATTAACTTGCTGAAAAATTATGTATAGTTCCTGAAAGCAGGACTTTCCCAAATCTGACAGTAGATTTCATTATAACATAAACAATGCAGTCAGATAACAGACAAAAAAGTATGTGCAAAGTATATCAAAAGTCAATTTAATACACAGTCACGTGAATTTTTGATGTTCAGATCAATTCTGATGTAGATGCATGTACTGCAGATACATAGTAAGAAAATGCAGTTAGTCATTTTTGAGTCTATGGAAGGAAATTTCTTTTGGAACAATATCAAATAAAAGTAAAAAACACTATTCTTCCTGATTGAAGAAGACAATGTTCCTTTCATTTTATCCGTCAGAATAGGGTTCCCTGTACTTAACTCTGTCAGGATACCAAAACCACCTGGAAAATTTTGATGAGCTCATAACTCAGGTTATTCAGAGAAAAAGAATGCTTCAGTCACAACCTAATCCTTCCAGGATTGTCTTGTTATCTGCTCTTTTGACAAGGGTACATTTTCTTATGTCTGCCATCAGTTGAAGAGGTAGAACTTCTGAAGATTAACAGTTTTATAAGAAACAGTTTGTTGAGCACTGAATTTAAATACACATTCCAAAGTAACTGTTGATATGCAGTCTGCTACCGCTGTTGGTTAAAGATAAAGTCATCCTTAGAATGCTTCCACTTATTTGCCCAATCAAGCTGCTGCAATGTGCTTAGTCTCCTAACCAAGAGATAACATCTTTTTGAAAAACAGAATTACTGTTTGTGGCTCTTATGTTTTGATTCCAAGGGGTTGTTTTGAAGAAGATAATGGCTGAATTTCAACCTGTAGCAGCATGTCAATTATTTTTTTTTCCCCCCGATAATATTTATTGGTGAGGATTTCATCAGCTGAATTGTGAGAAACCTTGCAAAATACTCTTAAAAGAGCATTTTTTTAAAGCAATTCATTAAATAATTGTTTTTGAATGGTTAAATTACCCAAACAGATGCATTTCATTCCTTGGTTACAATGACAAAGGCATTTTACTTCATTACAGCATTTAAATACACTAATAAATAGTAGTTTAAACTCATCTGGTTTATGATGGAAAGGTAGAATGAACACACATTCATAACCTGAGGCATAACAGTAATTTCTTATCAAAATTTTATTTATACTCATTTTATCAGTATTTTCCTTTCATTATTTTTCTTTAAGTTTTTGTTTATTTTCCTGTCTAGTACTGACATGATTCTATATTTTTGCTAAAGTCCAGAAACAGTGATTTATTTCAATCTTAGTGTTACATCCTTGTATTTTATATAAACCTGAATTAGAGCCTTTGTAAAAACATAACTGTATGTTAGAATATTTTCCCAATTTTTTTTTTCCCTACAAGCAAAATGTGTAGGGTAGATTCTAAGTTTCAGCTGAAATAAGTGTATTTTGGGGGGTATTTTTGTTTGTTTGTTTTTTAAGCTCTGTCACTAAAACAACCTGAATTTCCTCTCTGTTGAATAGGGAATGTTACTAAAATGCAACAGTATAAGCCAGTGCAGAAACGTTTGTCATTTGTGGTAACAGCTCTAATGGTCACAGCCTTTCTGTTCATCAACGATTTTTCCTTCTGAAATAGTTTTATCCCTTTTCTCTCTTCTATATTTCCCTCTTTACATATTTTCCATTAATTTTATCCTGATTTGCCTCTTCAGTCTCTTTATCTGTCACTCACTGTAATGCTTGTTAAAATTCTATTCCAAACACTTTAAACAAATGACATGTTTAATAAATGTATTTATTTTGAACTTAAGAACTCTATTAACATTTTTTCCCTGACACTTTTTTACTCAACACTTAACTGCACATAGTAGTATTATGGGGTTTTATTTATGCTGTCATATTAACATCAAAGAATAGAGGGCAACCATAGGTTACCAGAAGTTCCATGTAATTTTAAGCAACTTAGCTGCGTGTTCATGTTTATAGATAGAAGTGGAGATTGGCAGATAGAACTACCTACGGTATAGTTTTGAAAGTCTTACAATATTAATCACATATCTTCCCTGTTTGATTCAGCACTTACTCAGAATTATACTGCTGTTTTTCATGGGTTTGGTGTTTTGTGGTTTGTTTTGGGGTGGTTTTGTTTTGTTTTTTGGGTTTTTTGGTTTGTTTTTTTTTTTTGTTGTTGTTGGTTGGGGTTTTTTTAGTCATAAATTGCACTGGCAGGAGGCAAGTAGAGAAGCCAAGCAGTAACTGTTGATTTTGTGAGAATCCCTCTGAGAAGTGTACAAAAGCAGCTGCTATTGTGGGCTGCAGTGTGTTCTTCAGTGTGTGCTTCTGTGGAACTTTAATTATATAACTGAATGCTATGGGAGAAATTCCTTTACATGTGGTTTTCAAGACTGCTGTTACTAAACTTGCTTTCTTGTCTGCTATCACGAGGATTGAGATCACACATAGAATCACAGAATGGTTTCATTTGGAAGGGGCCTTTGAAGATCATCTAGTCCACCTCTCTGCCATGGGCAGGGACATCTTTCACTAGATCTGGTTGTGCAAAACCCTATCAAATCTGACCTTGGCTACCTCCAATGATGGAGCATTCACAATTTGGAACACAGCATTCTCCCTCTAAAGTAAGAAAAGTACAATCAGATTGGTAAATATTATGACATGAAAAATTGCCTTTCTTTTAAAGAGGAAATATAGCATTGTTCTCAAATATTAGTTAATGTCGTAACAGATAGCTCACTGCTGTGGTTCAAATTCTTAAAAATTGCTTTGAATTACAGTTCTGACAAAACCAGGTTTTGGATCAACTTAATACCATAATTACCTTGTGCCTTTTGACTTTTCTTTCTGTCTGGAATGGGAAAGGATATCCCACAAACTTGAAATTACAATCATCTTACTCATATGTGTTATAAATCAAACTGACCTATGCATCTTCAGAGTAGCAAATAACCATTTATTTGAGAATTAAATAAAAGGATAGACATGATCCTGTGGACTAGAAGGTTTTCTGCTTCTGCCTAGATTATATATATCCAGCTGTTCTAAGACAAAGTGATAACACCTGAATTATTTGAGTATTTGTTCTGTATGGCAATCTATTTAAACGTAGTCATCAAGCGTTTCTTCTGCTTTAGTCTGTTCCTGATTTGACTTTCTGGACAATGTTTGTTTTAGCTGCGTAGACAGAACAGTTAATCAATGGGGTTTTTTTCATTTAACGTACATATTTCATATACAAAATATGTATTTCAGTATTCTGGATTTTGCTCAAACAAGTCTGGGGAGGAATTTATAATAATGCTAGTAAAGAACAGTAGCTCTTAAAATAGATATCATGGATTGTTTAAACATCTTTTCAAACCATTAAAAGTACCACACAGTTTTGCACAATACAATTACTTATTTTGTGAAATTATAAACTAATGAATTTCCCTGTTCAAAAAGACTGGGCTGCATGCTTATAAGATTGGGTAAGATAAATGGCAAGAATATTGAATTGATCTTGAAAAACAAACATAAACCCGGAAATTTTAGTGTTACAGTTAAATTTAAAATTAATCTAAATATCTTAAAAAGAGAGGAAATTCTCTTGTCCTTGCACTGTAATGACCACATATCAGGACTAAATAAAAAGGAAGGAATTATAATAGTTTGTCAGCATTGATTTTAAATACCTGGCATCTCAATACAAAAAATGTCTTAATTAAAACTATGTTAGTCCAAAATATAATAGTAAATGAAGGTTAGTTATTAATGCCTAATATAGCCCTGCCACAATTTTATGTTTTGGTTTGTTTTTGTTTTGTTTTGTTTTGGTTTTGTAATTAAACTTAATCATTAAAATCCTTAGTTACAAAGTTTATTTTTTGGAATAATAATAGTATTACTTGGAAATGCTTTGTTATACTAATTTTTAATTCTTAATCTTAAACCTAATGCTTTTTTATACTAATTTTTAACTCTTAATCTTAAACCTATTTCATTCCTTCTTCTGTCCTCCTCCTTTGTCTATTTTTTTTTTTTTTTCTCCTGGGAGTTACTATTGTTTCTACTTGTTTATTAATATTTTTTTTTCTATTGTTCATCTGGTAGATATAGTTTAACCCTTTTTCTAATGTAATTTATATCTTTAGCTATGTTGTTATTTTATTAAATGTATATTAGATAAAAAATGTTTTTTTCATTAATTTGTGAGAGAATGTGGGTATCTGCATGTATGTATATTTATACATGTGCATGTATATAAAATATATACACATATAAACTTCTAGAATACTTTTACTTTCATTTCATTTGCAAGTCTTTATGAATTTCTGTGTTGGAGAAGTAAAAATAAGTGTATTTCCTCCAAAACAAAATTCAAGAAAGATCCTTTAAAACATTATACTTACAGAATGTGCCATTAATATAACTCTCCATATTATTTAACATACCTTTATTAAAGTACTGCCATTTAGAAATATTCTTGTAAACTTCAATCACTGTCATGAATGTATATTTAGAACTAGATTTTAGATATCAATAAATGTTAATAATGCTGAACTAGATTGCATTAACATTCTCATTACCACCATTACTAAAAATGTTTATGTTTGCCATTAAAATATACCCTAACATTCTCTTTTAATTGCAGCTGAATGTGGAGCCTCCACGACAAATAATGAAGGAATCTTACTGTCCCCCAATTATCCTCTTAACTATGAAAACAACCATGAATGTATTTACAGCATTCAGGTGCAAGCAGGGAAAGGAATCAATATTTCTGCCAGAACCTTTCATTTAGCCCAAGGAGATGTTCTTAAGGTATGTGATCATGTAATTTATTTGTTATTTCTAATCTTGTATTTCCTCATGTTGTTGATCTGTCTGTGATAGTACAGTATCAGGTAAGTTTATATTAATCATATTTTCGAAAACATGTATCTAAACCAGTTCCATTTCTACAGTTAAAAATTGGGCCACCTGAGGTGTTTCCATAATATCTTTCTTGTATCATATATTTATGACCACATGTATTTAAAAAAGAAATTAAAACTGTAAACCAAATGTTGCCTTAATGTGTATTCGTATTCTATTTTTAGTGTTAAATATTCATCAGTTACTTTTTTGGTGAATTCTGTTTTCTTCCTTAGCATCATGATAGCCTAAGCTGTGATATAAACATAATAAATATTACACCCAGAAGCTTAATTTAATGAACTGTCTACATACTACATTTTGCACAAGAGGTTTCTGCTTTAAATGACTCGAATCTTGTGTGTTATGTAACATCTCCTGCAAAATGATAATCACAGCAATTACATGTGAAAAGAATTTTTGCATTAAACAAAGACTCAATAAAGGGAAAAACAGTATACTAGAACCTTCCACATTTGTGTAGAGTGAATTCACCCTATAAAGTCAGTAGCATTTACTTTCTTTTGTTCATAGATTTTATTACTGTACTGCCCAAAATATACCTTTCCAGATGTGTACATTGCTTAGTCAACTACATATTCAAAACTGGTAATGATCAGGGTGAGTGTCTTTTAGCACATACCATTTAAATGCAATAAAATACCCATAGAAGGGATTAAATAATTGTTTAATTTTTCAGAATAATCAATTTAATTAAACTTACTTCTCTGAATTCAAAGGAACAAGAAGTACCATGGCAATCATATCTGATTCAAAAACAAAAAAAAGTTTTTCTGCCGTATTCTGCGATGTAGTTACTAAAATGAGGATTATGGTCACATATCTTTCTAAGAAACTACTTCAATTCAGACTGGGTTTTATTTTATCTAACTTTAGCCATCTGAGCATTAGGTTGGGATTTTTGTACTTAGATGTCAGACATGGGCACTTCCAAACAGGAGTTAATTATACCTTTAAGGCATAAGCACACCTAAACAACCAATGTAACATGAAATCAGGCAGTAAGTGTGGGGGAGCAGAAGTTTATTTAAAAAAAATATGTATTATGTTCTTATTAAAACACAAGAAAAACAAAATAAACCAAAGGCTACTAGATGCCCAGCATGCGCAGTTATGTTTATTTTATTTTGGCCTCACTGCATGCTTCAAAGATTTACTTTCAAAGATGCTTTGTATCTATTAACATACACATAGCATGGAAAAACAAACAAACAAACAAGAAAACAAACAAAAAACCCAGCTACTCAAGTTTCTGTTAAAACATCCAGATGGTGTATGCAAGTGTGTAATTTTAACAGTTTTGGAATTTCTTAGTGAAGCAGAAAAATTAGTGAAGTTATGGTAAGATCTTTAAATTAACCAACGTTAGCAGAAGATTTGAACTCAGGTCTTATATCTGAACTTGAATTCTTATCCACCCAAATCACTGTCCTAATACTTCTGTCCATATTTAAGATGCCCAGCCAGGAAAAGTACATTGGTGCATTTTACTCAGGAACTTTTCAGTTGGAACCATTCAACTCTTATTATCTTCGTGTAAAAGTCATAGCACTGTAGGGAGGAAGCTACAGTTATATGAATATAAACTTTTACGTAAATATAAATGAATATGAAAATAAAGGCATTCACATTTTTTCTTTTTTTGTTCCTTAATCATTTAATGCAGATACAATTTTGAAAAGATCTATGCACATAAGATTTCTCAAGTGCCATTCCAGCCATGTGCACTGCAGATGTTTAACTAGAAAATACTAACTCAGAGGCTTATAAAAGAGAATTTGACTTCAATATTGCTACTCAAGTAATGTGAACTTAAAAGTAATGCCAAATTAATTTTAAATGGAGGGAGGCCACCACTCAACTGTAAATGTCAATGGCAGAAATATTTGCTGTGTTTTGCAGGTGTATCTATTAGATGAAAATATCTAGTAAATAAAGTGTTTGTTTCTCATGTCAGCATCCTTGAATTATAATAATGAGCTGAAGTTCCTCTCAATCTATTAAAATAAACATATAAGAAGTGTTCTTTATTGTGATTATAACTTTTCAGCTTATCTGACAATGTAGCAAGACAGAGGCACTTGACATTTAGTATTGCAGCAAGGAATTATATCTGTGGAACCCATTGTAACTTGTCCTGCCTCATCTCTCAGATTAAAGTCTTACAAATGGTCTTAATCTCACCAGACTCATTTTTTTTCACATGTTCATTTGATAAAGGAGTCTTGTTTCAGGAAATACAAAGCAGCAGTCACAAATTCCAAAACTCTTCTCATGGAACCAGTTCTGAAGTTGTATATTGATCTCTGTTATTATTGATTGCTTCTCACCTCCAGGAGCTGAAAAAGAATTAGTGGAAGATTTGTTGTGTGACTGACTTGGAAATATGCCTAGTATTTACTATTAATATCTTCAAGATCAGAAAAGTAGTCTTGGGTTATCTGCATTTTTTTTTTCTGGTATTCTCTTAGACTGATTTGCATTAATCCCAGTAAATCATCCTTGAAGATAAGTTTGCAGAAACTTCCTTTTATTTTTGTGGAACTGATAACTAAAATGAAAAAAGGGAAAATACTGCATAATTTGCCTATTTTGCTGACTGTGGAGAATACAATTTTGGCTACAGGAGTAGGATGTTAGGGTTGTACTTTAGTTTTTAAGTGAATCAATAATCATCAACAAATGCTGTAATCCTATCAAATATATACCACTTTGTTATAAATGTAAATACTAATGCCTTGACCAAATGCTAAGAAATCTCTGAGGTAGGTAAAGAATAACAAAGTCTTCTGGAATTAAAAATGGCAATGGAAGGAGGTTAAAAAAGAAAATAATCAGATTATCATCCAGTCTTGCAGCAAACAGCTGAGTGATGTATGGTAAATTACAGTTCCCTTTTAAATATGAACTAGGAAAGGTTAGGAATTCACTGCCTGGAAATCTAGGTTCTTAAACAACAGCTTCCAGACAGGGCTTCCTTTCTTCAAACACAAATGATGCAGCCCCATGGTATTCCATAGTTAAAGCTCAGTTTTTTAGCTACAGAATTTGGTTATGAAATAGGTAGTCTCTGTTCTGCAGAACTGATAGATGAAAATGTTGGCAAAGGAATTAATCATATACTTTGTGTTACTTTTTCTTTCAGCTAGTATTTTAGATTACTAGAGATATGCAGATAAAATTCCATTCAAAGTCTGAAAAGATGTAAATAGTCTACAGAACTTTTGATGTGTTGTTTAATCAAGTCAGGGAGTTTGCTGCCTACCACATGAATTAACTGACCATGGATCAAATTTATACCTGACAAGCACGGTGATTGAAACAATGAAACAGCTGGACTGGGAATAGAGCGTTAGTGGAAAACAGCATATTTAACACAAATAAATCACCGCCCTTACTGTTACTCCCAGGGCAGAGAAGGAGGAGTGCCCATTTATCAATTCTGAACTGGTATAGAACAGAGGTTTCAGAACATATAATTTGTTTTTCATTTGTTTCATTTAGTATGCAATTGTCTTTTTGATGTAACTGCTCTGGCTACTTACATTAATGTTGTAGTTTGTTTGTTTATTGTTTGGCTGTTTGTTTTTTATTGGAAACTCTGAAATAATATATAAATCTATATTCCCCTCCCGCCCTGGGCTATAACATGCTCTTGATAGTGCCACATCTTGTTTTAATATTTGTAAAAGTTACAGGGTATATGAAGAATACATCCATATAGTCACTGTATGCTAATCCATTTAATATAAATCTCAGGATCTGTGTAGCAATTGTTTCCTCCTTTGTAATTGTAGATAATTGAGTTTGTGCAATATGTTTTCAAAATTCAAAATTTTTAGAGTAAACAGCCAAGGTAGGTATCAGGGAAAAAACAATACATGGTTTCCAAAGTATGATAACATTTCTACCTGATTTCCACTCCCCCACCCCCACTCCCCTGCTTTTATCTCCATCCACCAGTTTTGCTTGTAAACTCTGTAGTCTCTGATAGCTGTAAGGAAACCCTTTAGATCTGCTGGGAAAGAAATGGAGTTGCCATTGTTCTCCTTGTGTGAATAGTCCATTGTTAGTGGTGAACACTTTATCAGTTGAATGTAGGAAGTATTCTTCTATGGCAAAGATCTTCTAATATACTTTTCTAATTTACTGGGGGAAAGGCATCTTTTATTAAAACTGAAGCTTGAACAAAGATAATATGATTGTTTTCTTTATTTTTAGTTCATTTCAACATAAATAATATAACAAATAAAGAATTCAACATAAATAAATAACATAAATGTACCTATGCATGGTGCTTATTATTGAGTAGGGTTTTTTTAATGTTAAAGAAACAAACACCCACCTCAAAAAAACTTCAGGCAGATTCTGTAAGCGAATCTAAAACAAAAAAGAAAGGAACACCAGGTATAAAAAGGACTGAGATGGAAAAAGTACAGCAGTTGTTTTGGGGGATTATTTTTTTTTTTCCTTTTGTAGTAGGTTATGTGCTTGGCAGTATGTAAAGTGAGAGCTGATGTGCCAGATAAGATTGCACCTATGTGGGGAAAAAAAACCAAAGACTTTATTTTTGATACTGTAATGAAGTAATCTTTCCTTCTACTAAACACTCAGTACAGCAACAGGCAGTCAACGGTGTGTCAGTAAAACAAATAGAAGAACTGGCATGAAGGGTCCCCCTTTCCCCTGTGCTTGGCTCAGCACTCTGTGCTCCTACAAAATATGGAGGATTCAGTTTTACTGCATTTGTTTACTGTCTCACCTGTAGGCCAGCTTTGAAATGTGTGCATGTGATTCTGTTTTTAAGGGTTTTTATGCAAAGATTTTGAAAGGAAGTAATGTTTGGGGGTTTTGCTAATTTGGTTCTTAAGAATCTCCACACCTGGTATCATAATCCTTTTAGCAATATCATCCTTAAAGCACGAGTGAGAAATAGGTAATAAATGGGAGGGTGGTGGTGTGTGTGTGTGTAAACCCAAACATATGGACCCTTTTCTGTCTTTATATTAGTGCTTCTATTTGCATGTGATATAAATGATATGTTTGACAGGGTGTTGACAGCCTCAGCTCTGATCTTGAGATTTCATGTTATTTCTTCCCTTTATAAAGGCACAGATATTCATATCCATATGCCTTTTATGTTTCAATGGCAAATCTCAAAAATAGTTTGATTAAAATGCACAAATTTAATACATTCACTTCATACTATTCCCTTGCTAAAATTTTATGGAATTAAATAAGTTAGCAGGAAAAAGGCCATTAATTTCCATTTAAAATTTGTTGGTAACAGAGCCTCTTGAAAGCTTAGGAAGTTTTATTTATTCTCTAACTATACATGCAAACATAACCCTTCCTCCCCAAATTAAACGTTACATCTATCAATTCCAACCACATATCTGTAAACAGTGTTCTCTATTAGCATCCTTCCCTGTAACATTTCAAAATATCATTGTGTTGTGAGAAACATTAATACAGTTCTTTTGTGCCTTTGCTCCTCTTTCATGAATTAAACATTTTACAGATCAGGCCTTTAAATAGCTGATAAAGATGGACCTCTTTTCTGAATAGCTTGTTGCTGGCATATTCAGGCATTATAAAGTCATGAATCAATTATCTTTGCATTAATGCTACATGCTGACTTTAAAGAAAATGCATCCCTCCAAATAATATTTTCATAATGATTGCTCTTATCCATACATTTAGAACCCAAGTGACATAAATTCAGATGTGCTGGCAAGGCCCATAAGAAGGAATATTCCTATATTAAAATTAAAATAATATTGCTACCTTAAATGGCATATAATCTCATCTTCTGAATTCTGAAGCTGAATTGCTAACTCATTCCAAATCTTTAGCGAAACTGCCACCTATTTTAGGAAAGTTAGAAAGAAAATGCTGGTTCTGCAGATCTCACAAGAGAATGTAGGTTGTTGCTACTTTCTTTGCAACTTAAACTGTATGATTTAAATTACATCTAGAAATATCTATTTAGTGTGCATTAACTTGAATGAAGCACAAAAAAGATATGACTTAAATTGAGAATTATACTACAAAATATGCATCCGTTTATTGTCCTAATGGAGGCTCCACTATCTCAAGAACAGGGGTATATGTTACTTTGAGTATTTTAAAGTCAATGACCAAAAGAAAAAAAATTAGTATCTAATGTTCAAATGAATCACATCCCTCCCTCAACCAAATGAAGCTATCATACTCAAAGAATTATAGAGTTTCTGAAGCGTTAGGGTACTTTAAAGTTTGTTCTTTCATATAAATGATATAGACTTAGAAGTATTACACAGTGGGACAGCTAGTTAGCCCATTAAGTAGAATTAGTGTTAACTGTGGAGATATGTCAGTGCGCCAATGTGAAAGGTTTAATATGGTAGGACTGTTAACAAAATTGCCAATAAAGAATGTGTGGGGAAATTCTAATATGAAGAGAATGTGTATCATGAAGTGGCTTATGTGAAGTTCCGGTGAGACAGTTGGTATAACTTAAGAGCTTCCTTTGGTTAATTATTAGTGATACACACATAGCAGGAAACAGATTACTTTTATGTAGTGTTTAAAAATAAAATAAATCCCGAATCCTTGGGTGTTATTAGTTATAAATAGCTTGGATGGATTAGGAGAAAGAGTATCAAATTCAAGCTGGTTTTTTTAAGTCTGTCATGATGTAAATATATCTGCAGGATAGCAGTAGTTCTTTTGGAATAGATGCATTTCTTTCAGTTACTGAAACAGAACAAAGTTCATTTCAGAACTAATTTTCTGGTTTGTTTTGTTTTTTGGTGATGGTTTGTTTGTTTGTTTGTTTTCTGGCATGATTACTGAGCTCAATATAGTTCTAAAGATGTTTTAAATAAAATGAAGAAATCCATGTTAATACTATTATATATTTTTAATTACTTTTTAGTTAATAAGCATTAATTGCACCTTTATTTTGCTTTAATTTATTATTTTTGCTTTTTAAGGACACTGGCATTTAAATGTGAAGTTTGCTTGGAATTTATTTGCTTGTTTCAGTAAAAAGACACGGAATGATACCAAGTCATTTTGCTGTGCTTCTTAAACTGCTGCACAATTATTTATTCATTAGAGATGGCTGGAAATAGCTTCTTTGTTTTATTTCAGCATTAAATCTAGGTCTTTCTTATTATTACAGACATGAGGATTTCTGTAAAATAAGATTTATGTGTGTAAGTCATTCTCGCAGATGGGGAACAGGCATCATAATATTTCACTTCCACTTTGTTCCCTTACTACTATTGCTGGTGTATTTGTTTTGATTTCATTGTGGTACAGACTCCTGTTTACAAATTCAAGTTTTAATTACATTAAAAATTGATACAATTAGATCTTATTTACAACTGGAGAGAATTCCTTATTTTTTTGACTAAAGTTTTAGAGTTTTCTCTATATTGCAATTTGAAAATTATTCAGGTGTCAATTACAAGTGAAAATTTTCTTAAACCCATTTACCAAAGTTGTAGTTATTATAGAAGCCACTAAATCTATCCTACAGGACAGAGTGGTTGGGTTACCAATTATTGTTAAGTTATAGTTTAACTATTTTTAGATATGATAGGAATGTAATAACTGAAGTTTTGAAGCAACCAAGCTTGTAAGGAAATTTGCTGAGAAAGATTGTTTTATATATTTAATAGTCTGATAGAAGTTTCTGTTTCAAATGCAGAAAATAAAAATTCTTGAAAAAATAAATAATAAATGTGCTATATTCCAATTTACATATAGATTGCATTACCCTTTCAACTTACAAAAGCAGTTGTTAAATTTATTTTATTTCCTAGTCTCCTTTTACTTTATAGTTTTATTTGAACATCTCTTTACATATATATATATATGTCTATTTAATGAGCTAAAATTGGGTAGATGTGAGCTTCTCTATTATGCCACCTCAGTAACTTGAGGCAGACACAGGCACACAAAATTCGTTTGGTTTTGGTTTGTGACTAGCATTACAATACTGGCAGTGAAAGTCAAAACACAGAGGTTTAAAAACACTGAGCTGATATGGCACCTCTGCCCACTTCTATTGTTACGAGGAAAATGAACTGCCGTATTTAAAATTGTGCATTTGAAAAATCACCACAATTAAATCAACAACTCAAGAGAGGCAAACAGCATATCCAGATAGTACTTCGGCTTGACTGGCAATAGATCTCCTTTGGCAGAACTGTCCTCCCTCTTAATGGAGATGTACAGAATTATTGTGTAAATCAAATATATTTTTTTCCTCATAACTGTAAAACTTGCATTTGTTTTACAGATCTATGATGGCAAAGACAACACTGCTCACCTGCTGGGCGCATACACTGGGGCATCATTAAGAGGCCTGACGCTAAGTAGTACTTCAAATCACTTGTGGTTGGAATTTAACTCAGACATGGAGGGCACTGATGAAGGTTTTCAACTTGTGTATACCAGTAAGTATTTGAGGAAACATTCATAATAGATTTATGATTTTAAAAGAAGGAAAGGTTTTTGCTCATAAGATGAAAATACAGTCTAAAGATAAATAATGATAAAATCAAAGCAAATTACTCATCACTCATCAAAAAAATACAGTTTCATAATTGTAAAAAAAAAAAAAAAAACCAAAAACAAAACATGTAGCATACTGAAACCTTGCTTTCACAGGACATTGTGTAGTTTGCTACTTAAACCACTGTATTTTTTTTTCCAAGCATTATTTGGAAGGGGTTTTTTTTCAGTCTTGGAAAGGATGAGGGGAAAAAAAAGGATAATTTTCAGTTAATTGTATAATCACATAGCAATATTTAAGTATGTGAGTAGTCTTAACTTTGCAACCAAAAGCACTATTTCATAAAGATAATTTATAAGTGAAAGACCATTTCCATCTTAAGACTGCTTTCCAATACTAACTTTGCATTAGACTAGCAATTTCTGAGCTTGGATTATTGTTTAAAATAACTCAATTTGGAACCAAAACGATAAAGATACCTAACAAAAACTTCTTACCTCTATGTAAACTGAAAAAATTAAACTATAAGATTAAAAGGGGAAAAATGTTTTCAGATCACTGGCTTAGAAGGTATACAGGAAACGGCAATGCACACTATTTTATCAAGTGGTGACTTCTGAAAATCTATGTGATTGCTACATGTCTATTGACACATAGTGTATATGACTTATTTAGCATATAATTATTTCTTCATTGCTGAATTGCTATATAAAGCTGAACTTTTTTAACAAGCAGAACAGTATTATAAAGTAATTGCACAATGCATCTGTCAACATCCTTTTTCCTCCCTGTGTTTAAATAATTCACTTTCACCTGTTCAAAAAATATTCTTGTTTCAAAAACTCTCCATCATGTTTTTAAAACTAATTCTAATAAAAATAATGTCTATAATAATGAAAGAAAATATTTCCAGATAATACAAGCATGTAATTATTTTTCAGCTGAAAGTTGAATAATTATACCACCTAATAGTCTGTGATAGCATAGAACTGTACCCTGTGATTAAAGATAGGTCCTCCAGTGCTGTGTTACTATGTAAATGTCAAGGTATTTCATTTTTCTTATTTATATAGATACATCCAAGCCCAGCACTTGAACCTTATCATTAGCATTTCCTGCCTTTTGAGACAGGCATTCTCATAGAATATACTTTCCTAGCCTGAATAGTTATTAGCATGAACAGTGCTGAATCTTCTTTTGTAGGTATTTGTAGGTTGGAAGAGAAAAATAAAACCCAAATGATGCAAAGGTATTCAATCACTCATCACCTCCCACAAGCAGACCAATGCCCTGCCACTCCCTAAACAGTGGTCCATTTGGAAAGACTATCCCCAAGTTTTATTACTCAGCATGACATTATATGGCCTGAATATCAATTTGGTCAGCTGGGGTCACCTGTCCCTGCTGTGTCCCCTTCCAGCCTCTTACCTATCTCTACCCTACTTGATGTGGGGGCAGAGTGAGAGTGCTGCTCAACAATAGCAGAAACATTGGTATATCAACACTGATTTAGTCAATCTAAAACACAGCACCATATGGGCTGCTACTAAGATAATTAACTCCATCCCAGCCAAACTCAGTGTACTCCATTTCCTTTACAATCTCCCTTCAGATTTATATGCATAGATATGATCCCCCCTGAGCTTTCTCTTCTCCAGGCTGAGCAGTCCCAGTGCTCTCAGCCTTTACTCATCAGAGATGATCCCATCCCTTAATCATCGTAGTAGCCCTTTGCTGGACTCTATTAATTCCGTATGTCT
The DNA here is from genome assembly GCF_015220075.1 of Falco rusticolus. NCBI lineage: Eukaryota > Metazoa > Chordata > Aves > Falconiformes > Falconidae > Falco > Falco rusticolus. The sequence continues at coordinate 22,373,957 of NC_051189.1, forward strand.
CTTGTACTGGGGAGCCCTGAACTGGACACCACAAGTCCAGATGTGGCCTCAACAGTGCGTAGCATAGAGGGGAAGGATCAATTCTGTGAACCTGCTGTCAACGTGCCTCCTAATGCAGCCCAGGCTGCCATTTGTCTTTACTGCAAGGGTGCATTACTGGCGCATGTTCTGCTTGGCATCTGCCAGACCCTCTAAGTCCTTTTCTGCAAAGCTGCTTTCCATTTGGGTGGCATCCAGCATATATTGGTGCAGGAGATATTCTTCCCCATTTGCAGGACTTTGCATTTCTCCTTGTGGGACTTCCTGAGGTTCATGTTGGTCCATTTCTCCAGCCTGTTGTGATTGCTCTGGATGGCAGCATAACCCTCTGGCATATCATCCACTCTTCTCAGTTTAGTCTTATCAGCCAACTTGGTGAGGGTACACTCTGCCCCACCATGCAGATCATTCATGATGGTGTTGAACAAGATTGGAAATGGTATTGACCCCTAGGGAACACCTCTATTTACTAGTTAGAACTAGACTTTGTGCCACTGATCATCACCCATTGGCCATTTCCCATTTGGGGAAACACAGACAATATTTGTTTTGCATAGATGTAGACAATGAAACTTCCCCAAAGTACTGTGAACTTACCGTGATGCTTTTAAGCCGTAAACAAAATCCCCACAAGCTTTAATGAAACATTCTGTGTCCACGACACATTGTAAGCATTCGTGCTCTTTCAGGTCTCTAAAATGGCCAACTATTGCCATTCCAGATCCCCTTCACTATGCCCCTAGCTACCAGTTGTTTCTCCAGAAAGATACAGATTTCCTTTTGGTCCTGTTGCCACAGCTGCCAGCACTCTGTGGATAGCTGAAATATACTTAGAGTGGCAAAAACACTGCTAGTACCTACAATTAGGCAGTGCAGTTACATATTTACACTCAAAAGGAAAGTAATCAGTTAAAAAGATCAGTTGGTTCAGTGTCTATAAGCAGACCATCCAGAGATGAGGACATCTTGGGGATCAAGGCGCATTTTAGCTTGTTTTTGTTCTGTCCCACTTGGTTGGAGAAGGGAAAGGTTGGTTTAAATTCTGCTCATGGCAACAAGGACTAACGGGTTACTCAGAGACTTGGTGTAAAACAGCAGCTTTTACTGGTCAATTTGCTTATTGCCATTGGTATGTGGCAAAGGAAAGGGGATTGGTAAACTTGGGTTCTTAAACACATGGCACAAGGAAACGGAAAACTTGAATTCTCAGGCTTCAGATGTAGGGATGTGTAAACTGGAGGTGTACGAGGAAATAGAGCGGGAAAGGATGAGAGGGATGCATTCACCCGGCTGGGCCCTGCACGGTCCAGCAGCGCAGCCGCCTCAGGCCGCGGGCGCCCACCTGAGCCTGCGGGCAACACCTTTTATATCCTCAGTCTCTGCCCAGCACTTTCCCTGTGGCAGGCCCTGGGTGTCGATGCGCTTGCACATCAGGCCTTGTGGAACACTCTCGAAATGAGTCGGGGGTGGTATTGGGGTCCGGCGTGTCCCCGGCCCCCGCCAGAACCACCTCCGAGTGACCGTGCCTCAGCCTACGCGACTCCCGCGCTGGGCTGTGGGCCCCGGGCAGTGCCAGCCACCACGGCAGGGCGCGCCCCTCCTGCCTGCCCTCCGGCCAGGCAGGAATGTCTATAGTCCCTCACACTTTTCACACAGTGTGATCGACAATTTTCTTAGAAGACGGAAAATTCTAACTCGTCAGTAAGTATCCAGACTGGCAGTGTTCTTCATTTGGGTCTCACATTAACCTCTTTCAGAGCTTCTGCAGTGCAGTCTGTACTGGGAAGCAATAGCTTAACTAGGAAGGAGAAAAGTTCAGCTCAGAGGTTGTGGAGGCTCTTCTGGAGGTAAGCCCTTTTCAGTCAGAGGTTATTTAATGAAAAGCTGAAGGAAGAGAAGAACTGGGAAGTTACGACATTTGACCTATTTTATTTCTTATGTGAGCAAACAGCCTTATCTAACCTGAAGCATTTTGCCTGTAAAATAAAATAATGAGTATTTTTTTCAATCAATAGTAATGATTCAGTACCTGAGGAGACACTGTGAATAGCTACCTGCTGTTGACTAGATGGACAAATATTGTGTAAATCATTTTATTGAAGAGTGCAGACATGAAAAACCCTTCATTTGCCGCCATGTCACATATATAGAGAATCATATAAATTGGAAAAGACCTCTAAGATCATCAATCCAACTGTTAATGCCAGACTACATCTACATGGTTTTTAAATGCTTCCAGGGATGTTGATTCCACCACCACCCTGGGCAACCTGTTTGAATGCTTGACCACCCTTTCAGTGAAGAAATTTGTCCTAATATCCAATCTAAACCTCCCTTGATGCAACTTGAGGCCGTTTCCTCTTGTTACCTGGGAGAAGAGACCTACCCCACCTCACTACAGCCTCCTTTCAAGTAGTTGTAGAGAACAGTAACATCTCCCTGAGCCTCCTTTTCTCCAGGCTAAACAACCCCTGTTTCCTCAGCTGCTCCTCATAAGACTTGTGCTCCAGACCCTTCACCAGTTTCATTACCCTTCTTTCTCAGGACACGCTTCAGCACCTCAGTGTCTTTCTTGTAGTGAGGGGCCCAAACCTGAACAGAGTATTCAAGGTGCGGCCTCATCAGTGCCGAGTACAGGGGGATGATCACTGCCCTAGTCCTACCAGCCACACTATTTTGGATACAAACCAGGATGCTATTGACCTTCTTGGCCTCCTGGGCACGTTGCTGGCTCATGTTCAGCCAGCCACCAACCAGCAGCCCCAGATCCTTTCCGGAAAGGCAGTTTTCCAGCCCATCTTCCCCAAACCTGTAGCGTTGTGTGGGGTTGTTGCAACCCAGGTGCTGGACCTGGCATTTCTCCTTGTTAAACCTTATACAATTGGCCTCGGCCTATCTGTCCAGCCTGCCCAGATCCCTCTGCAGGCCCTTCCCCCTCAAGCAGATCAGCACTCCCTCCCAACTTGGTGTTGTCTGCAAACTTACTGAGGGTGCACTCAATCCCCTTGTCCAGGTCATTGATAAAGATATTAAACAAGACTGGCCCCCATACTGAGCCCTGGGGAACATCATTTGTGACCAGCTCCCATGGTGGTAACACCATTCACCACCACTCAGGCTCAATCATCCAGCCAGCTTTTTACCCAGTGTAGAGTACATCTGTTCAAGCCATGAAATATAGAATATCGATCTTGACGCAAAGTCCTTTTTTACCTACAAAGACTTTGAGCTGCAAAATATTGATAAAATACATTTGCTTTTGGATATAATGAGGTTTTGAGCTCTTACTCCATTAATAAAATAATACCTTATTTGGAATAGAAAATTTTCCTCTGAATTTACAGTTTGTGTTTCCCTAAATGTTAATATGCTTCCCTTGATTCTGAATAATGTGTAATTCCTTTTGTTTAATTCTTGCTCCACATGTCTTAATTCTCCAAAATGTCCAAATTGTTTGGCTTGGATTCTCTATATCACCATTATAATTGCTACCTGCATGTATTTTTCAAATTTACAAATTACGGAATGCAGGATTAGGGTAGGGATTGGTGAATTCAACAGTATTTCTTTGGTGCCATAGGTGCTGTTGTGTTGTTGCTGTTGCTGTGAACAATAACAAACAAATCTGCTATGCAGTTTTGTGTTTGAGCCTTTAAACGTCTATTCACAAACTAGATTGTTGTCACAGTAAATGAACAGTCACTTTAACTGCCATTTTATAAATTAACAAAAAATTTTAGAACTGACTGATAACAGTAATGAATTTGCTTCTCAGTCTTCCTCAGACTGTTAAGAAAAATGTTGTTATGACACGGTTTGGTTTGCATGCTCTAAGTTAACGGATATAAACAATTATTTTACTTAGACTGTTTAAAACCAGAAAAGAAACCTTAAACATGATGTTACATTAAGTCTGAAAATGTTTGATTTCCATTGGTAAACCAAAAATCTCTTAATTTCTTTAATGTATTTATCTATTTGATTTTGTAACTACAATGTTTTTTTCCTACCACAGGTTTTGAGCTTTCACATTGTGAGGACCCTGGTGTGCCACAGTTTGGATATAAAATCAGTGACCAAGGCCATTTTGCTGGAAGCACCATAATTTATGGATGCAATCCAGGTTACACGCTCCATGGAAGTAGCCTTCTGAAGTGTATGACAGGGGAAAGAAGGGCATGGGACTATCCTTTGCCATCATGTATTGGTATTAGACTCTTATTTTTCATTTTTTGCTTTACTTAAACTATTATCTGAACATAAGAAAGAAAGAAAATTGTAAGGATTTTTAGATCTATGTGAAATCTGATCTATATGTATACAGATCTATTTACACATACACTTACAGATTTCTCTGCATAGATCTCATCTAAGTCTATTTGAATGGTGGTGTCTTTTTGAGATTTGAAAAAGATAGTAATTATTAAACATTCGTGCATACTGAAATTCCTAATACATGAAAAAATATTTATAGTCAGCAAATAGTCAACATAAAAAAAGACAGCATAATCAGAAAACCAGGACCATATATGTCTTACGAGGGGTTGTAAAATTAGTAATTTTTTTCCTAATTGTGTCTAAATATCATTAGGCTAGAAATTTTTTCATCTATTCACATATAAATATTGTAAAATAAATAAAAAGAAAAAATACTAAGACATATGGAGTTGTATTTTTGTCACTTGGTTTCTGTTATGTAGCTGTGATGAATATAACAATATTATACACTTTATTACAGTATTACAATAACTTTATAAGCTGTGCAGGTACCTACAGGCTCAAGTTCTTCCATGGGAGAGAGAAAAGAAGACAAGAATTAAATATTCTAGTAATTTTCTTATTTTTTATCTCCTTTTTGAGAAAATTGGGATTGAGTGAGTAGAGGAAGCAAGGGGTGAAATGCAGCTTGTGCTTAGATTTAATTTTGACAGATAACTGTGCTTTGGCATGTCTTTATCAAGACACAGGTTTTGCACTGCCACCACACTCTTTGTGAAAACTACATTATAATTATTCAAAAATGTTTTGTATAGGTAAATCTATTTAGAATGTGAATCAGTCTTTGGTGTAAACTTGCTGAATTTTAAATTAACTTTATTGAAAACATATCTATTAGCCTGATATTCACAGGGAGATAATTTATCCATCCAGTTCAGAATACCATATATTTGTATGTATTGCTCTTCATTAAGCAAACAAAAGTACATTGATGGTGTCATTTAAATGAGCTTAGACATTTTTTTTATTGATTTTGTTTATATTAGTTAGGTATTTCTCCAGCCAAGTAGTAAAAAACGTTACTTGCATCCAGAGTGTGTAAAGCTGTTGTCTGTATCAGCAGTAGTATCCATCCCAGGCTGGGATATTTATAGGTTTGTTTAAATAGATTTAAAAAGAATTTTAATTAAAACAAGTGAATTTTTGTATAGATAAGTTTCAGAGGTCAAAATGTTTTTGAATGCCAATTGTAAATAATGATCTTGCATTCCAAATACCTTCTGATTTTTCATGTTAATTAAGGATCATTGCAGATGCCTTAAAATTCTCCTAAAAATAGGCGGTACAAATCTTATAAAATGTTTTAGGTATCAGTTTATGTCTTCCTGGGCTGAAAAATATATAGTAAAAGATTAATGAAGTCTTAGTAATAGTACAGCATGAGGAAATTGGCAAGAAGGAAACCAGGAAGCAGAAGAGCAGTTAAGAAAGGTACAAGATCACAAGAAAAAGTATGCTCAGATTAGCAATGTTCCTCAAAGAAAACAAAATTGCATCACAACAGCTTTTGTATAGGACTGAGACTTCTTTCAGATATCTCTTTAATATGTCTAAATAAAAGCCTGAGTCTGAACACTTCTTACTCATCCATGATCAAAAATCAGGTTTTGATACTTTAAATTCGGTAATGAATTAAATTTAAGGAGGTGAAGATGAATCAGCAGTTAAACTATCCTAACATTCCTGGTTTATAGGAATCCCTTCAGTGTTCACTTTTAGTTAGAATCAGATTGAAACGAAGCTTCTTTGCTATGGAAGGAAATTGAAAAAAACCCGACACTGATGCCCTTTATTTCCAGAGTACTTGTTTATGAGTCAGGTAGGTGTATGCACTCAAGTTCCGTGCTTACAAGAACTTGGTCTAAGCCCACCACAAGATCTCTTAGAGTCTATAGATTATTCATGCAGACCCCAAGAATCTGTGAAAACAGTGATGCTTTGCATGAAACATTTTAGGTTGGAATGTACAAATAAAATTATTTCCTTAATATTTATGAGCAACATAGGTCAACAGACACTTTAACTTGCTGCTACTATCAGAAATTGGCTTTAAAATGCTACTGTTCTTGTTTTGGTCTCTTTTATGGAAGAATGTGAGACTTGACAAGACAATAGAAAAACTTTTCTCAAGCAGTTGTAGTAATCATAAAATTCAAATGTGGTAAATGTTACAATACAGCATACTGTCTATGGTATTGCAGGAAGAAATGTAGTATAATATATATTTCCTGTAACTTGACAGCCTTAGAATAATTTTTAGCATTGACACAGGCAAAATTAAGGTTCTTAGGTTTGTCTTAAAGTAGGCAATCTGGAGATGTAAGATAAAAAGGATTTTGTGCTGTTACATCTGACTGCAACCTGGGAGGAGAATGCTTTCTGAGAAGTCACCACTTGCACAGCTGATTCAGCAACCAGCAAAACTGGGGAGCTGGAAGCTTGCTGGAGAGGCAGAAATAAGCCACTGGGAAGAGAGAGGGAACCTTTAAAAATCATAACAAAAAAGCAAACTGGTTACCCTCTGTGAAAATTAGGAATTATAAACTTGTAGTTGTTCAGTGGTTCTTCATGCAATGTAATTAATTTTAAATTTAATTATGTTTGTAGTGAGGAATTTTTTTCTTTTTAGTCTACTATATTTATATCTTTACTGGAAGAATAGTAGACCGTTACCCTCTGAGTTGAATAATTGTGAAAGATATTTTTTTAAAGAGTCTTTCAGAATTAACCAATTGCCAAAGTGCTTTAAAAAGATGAAAGACCACTTGTCTCAGCAAATTTACTTTTATTGTCAGAAAATCCATCAAGAGTAACATTTCAATTATATTTTGTCATGAAACTCATAGACCATAAGGTAATAAAGCTAAATATTTTACGTGATATTAAATCAAAATAAAACTACATTGTAACTATACCAAGAGATCTAATCACAGCATTATTTTGGCTTTGCACTTCACAAGAGAGAAAGCATTAGAGGGACTTTAAAAGGAAGGAAAGTAAAATAGGAAAGCTTTAAAGGTCTCAGGGATCTACATTAAAAAAAATCAGGTTTTCTCAAAGATTAGGTATTGCTATTATGAAATATTCACTTTTGCCAAATGACTGGCTAAGGCTGTCTAAAAGAGACCTACTTACTTACCCTCTGTTATCCTCCAAGAAATACTACAGCTTCACTGTGACGACAAGTTTTGCTTAAGAAGTTTTATAAGCTTTTTTCCCAGGCTGAAAGGCTGATTTTTTTTTTTTTTCTCTGAATAGCCTGCTTTTATGTAGTGTGTTTCCTCTCTCTCTCACTCCTTTTTTTTTAATTTTTTTTTAATTTTTTTTTCATACTTACTGATTTATTTAGTTTTCTTGATTTAACTCTGTTGCTTTAGAGTGACATGGTGTTCTTGGTTTGTTTCATTTTGGCAAGTAACAATCCATATTCCTTTCATTACACGTTTTCTAAATATTATGTTCTGTTCCAAATTGTTAGAAAAACATAGGTGCCAAAGGCAAATACAAAAATATTCAAATAAAACCACTTTTACAGGTTCTTTTCCTAATGCACTTCAAGTCCTTATATAATGTCTTACAATCTAGGGCATACAATCAGTTTAGTTATGTTATCCAGCAAGAGAATAGGTGTATAAATTGATAGCTCAAGTGACTAGTTGGAAGACTATTGTTAATGAATTACAAATAACACATTACATATTGGTGTTTTTTTTTATTTTTTTTTTTTTTTATTAGCTGAATGTGGAGGCCGTTTTAAAGGAGAATCATCAGGAAGAATCTTATCTCCTGGCTATCCTTTTCCCTATGACAATAATCTGCGCTGCATGTGGGTGATTGAAGTAGACCCAGGAAATATTGTCAGGTACTGAAAACAAATCCTAGAATTCTAAAAAATCTTTTTGGTTATATAATAACCAAATCTTACCTGTACAGTTGAGGGGGAAAAAAAAAAAAAGGGTTTAGAAAGGATTTAGTGTTTTTTAGTGTTTAAAATTTAAGATGCAAGTCAAGACCTGTGTTTTTGGCATTCTGACTTTGAAAATGTAGGTTTGTGTTGAAACTATCTATTTTTCAATAAATGCTGATGCAGATCAGTCCTTAAAATTCGTTATAGTTTTAATGCCAAAGTTGTGAGACTGAGCATATACAAACTGCTAGAGTAAGCAGAACTGTTTAGTGGAAGAGTTTGTATTTAAACAAAACCCAAAATATGCTGCATTTCAGTAGCTCTTTGTAGTTAGACAGTTATTCACACTATATCACTAACTGCATGAGTGTACAGTTCTATTTAACTTGTTTTAATGAGAATGTGATACATAATGTTGTCTTAAGAAAAATAAAACTATTTTCTGAAAATACTGTGTGGATACTTATAGATTATTTGAATAGCTAAAATTATATGTTATTTTGTCTAGACAAATTGTTAGGGTTTTTTCTTTCAAATGCATTTCTGTATTGGGCTTTTACTTACCCAATGGTAAAGTATGAAACATTGTGGCACCCTTGGAAAACAAAGTTTGTTTATTTGATTTAATTTTGTCATTAAAAAATTGTTCTTGAGTAATATGAAAGCTGACAAGAAAATCATGGTTTTCTTTCAGCCTCCAGTTTCTTGCTTTTGATACTGAGGCATCCCATGACATTCTAAGAGTTTGGGATGGTCCACCTGAGAATGAGATGTTACTCAAAGAAATTAGTGGATCCCTTGTTCCTGAAGGCATTCACAGTACACTCAACATAGTAACTATGCAGTTTGACACCGATTTTTATATCAGCAAATCTGGATTTGCCATACAGTTTTCAAGTAAGTAGATGAATTTAATTTTATTTTTTTTCTTTTCTTCTTATAAGGTAGTTCACTCAGACATAATTTTAGTGCCAGGAACAACTGAAATAATTGACAGCATTTCTGACTTTGTTAGGGAAAGAATTGGCTCAGACTTACACATATGCTGTAAAGCTGTATTTTTATCTTTAAAAAAAAAAAAAAAAGAAAAGAGAAAAAAAAACACAACCAAAAAAACCCAGCCAACACCCCCCCACCCCCCCCCCCCAAAAAAAAAAAAAAAAACACCAAAAAACCCAAACCCAAAACAACAAATCACACCCTTTGCTAGTTTGGATTTGTTTCAAGGGCAGCTGGGGCAGTGCCAGAATACTCATAATTATGACTGGTCTTTTTCACAAAGGAGGTGATGTAGGCATGTTAAAGCCTCCACCCTTGTCTAATCAATAAGAGTTTCTGCTTTCAGAGACATCTGTGCAGAGTTCTTACTCCTGCTGTGCTTGTATAGGATGAAATGGGAAATAACACTACAGGAACAGCGGTGTCCTCCCTGTTGCCTTCTAGCACTATTTCATCTTATTACAGGCAGCATGATGACAAATCTAAACAGTTACTTAACTGTTATTAAATCCCTTTAGACATTTTTAGTGCCAAAATGGAAGAAATCATTGTGTGAGACTCATTTTGACCTTTTTTTTCTGGTCAGTGATTTTTTTTTTTTTTTTCAAGATTAGCGATATCTAAACAAAATATACTTTTATTTATCAGTAGCAATGTTTCTAACATGGGTTGGCAAAGCATTTCTTAATGAAAACAATACTTATCTTCTTGTGCTTCCTGAGCTTGGTGGTTTTATTAGCCCTTGTTTTCCCTTATCCTCATTCTTTCTATGTGTATGACAAATACATGTGCACACAGTAATTTGAAGGAAGAACGAGCATGTAAATGAGACAACAAAGTGAAATACGTTTAGTTTGTAGTGAACGTGTGCCTCTGTTCCATCTGATGTTTTTTGAACCAATGAACAGTTTTTATTTCCTTGGCTCCAAGATATTTTTTGCAATTTTACCACCTTACCCCAGTCCAGAGCCTGTTTGGAAGATTTTCACATACATACTTTCTAGAGGAAAAAGTTTGATGCAGATTAGGAATGGAGTTGCAAGGAAAAATGAAGGGGACATAGAAGTAAAGCCATAAAGCAGCTACTGATGTACTTCCAGTGCTTTACCTGAAAAGAGGTTTTAGATTTTCATCTGAAAGAAGAGGTATTTTATTTAATATACCATGTTTTTGCGGTCTGTTGAGATCTAATGATGACAGTTTGAAGGATCCATGAAGTGTTAACTGCCTCAGCATTTCTCTTACTCTTCAGTCGAACGTTCACAAAATCACTCAAATATTTGGTGTTGCACAATTTGGGTTTATATTCCTTATTAGAATTGCAGAGACACCCCCCACCCCACCCACCCCAAACCGAAGATTTTAAAAATAATGTATAGCTAGCTACAGAACCACAAATACACTGTTGCTGTATGGACATGTTATTTTACTAAGCAGAATGAAATACATTTGAGGAGATGGAAGGCAGAAAAAGATACTTCTGTGCAACTTTGTTTCAAGTTTTCCTATAATTTCTTTGAGTCTATAATGTTGTCTGAGTGAAACAGATGGTGTCTACATACTTTAGCTACAGTGTAATTAACAAACAGAAAGCTCCCGCAGGGGAGGTATCTGCTTAAACTTTCCTCTTGCCATTTCAAGAAATTGGGTATGAGTATTTAACTGGATTATTGGCCCTTTTACCTCAAGAGGGATGTTATTCAATGACAACAGATATTTTATGTTCACACCTTTCTAATACCTTCATTGATTTATTATTTATATTATTATTTTCTTAATCTTTAATCTAAAAATCTGTTTCTAAAAAGTGATTTAACCTTCTCATCAGTTCCTTACAGTTTATCTTATTTTATGAACTGTTCATACACAATTCTGCATCTGTCATTTATTTAATAAGTGAAAATATTCTCCATTGATAATGTGATATAATTTGATTTTGATTCCTTTACAAATCATCCAATATATACAGAAAATTAATTTTTATCTGTTAACATAAATTATAGGTGAGGTAGCATCCTTCACCAAATTAAAAGGGGGGTGGGGGGAGGGGAGACAAGGGGATGAAAGACTAGAAAAGCTGAAATGTTGTATAAATAATAGAAAGAAATTTATAATTTAATTAGTATTAAGTATTACAGCTGGTACTATTAGAATTGCCTCTATCTAGGGCCTCTGGACATAATCCTTTACAAGGCATCAAAGTTGTTACAAATATTGTAAAAAATTAGGGAATAAGAAGGAGAAGAGTTAAGATATTTTATTGCCCATTGCCTGAATTAGTCTGTTTTGATTGTTTCTTTTTGTTTCCTTCACTTCTGGGGGAGAAAAAGGCAAAGCAGGGGGGAGGGATGGGAGAGGATGGATGGACACACACATAGGGGCTTTGTTATCTGAAATAGTAGAACTATTTCCATGATTTTAACATTCATAATCTATTTCCATAAGTAATTAATATGAAGGAAACTGTTTATTTTAAGCTGAACTTCTAAGGAATACTGCAGACTTTTGTGGTTGAGAAGTTGGTTAAATTGGTACTATTGTGCATTACTCTGAGAGGGAGAAGAGAAAGTGATGAATTTGGTATGAAATAAGGGAGGTCAGACTGCTCGTGCTTCTGTACTTTACACCACAATCAAGGATCTAGGACTACTGAAAGTACAGCTTATTTTATACATCTTATGTGTACAAAGAAATAAATGCCAATAATCATGACTTCACAACTCATCACTAGGCAGAGCAGACCTTTGGTCTAGTGTTGTCTATGATGTGCAGTGTATCCTTTTCTTGTTGTACATCTGCAAACCCTGACTATGGAATTCTTCATATAAACACTAAACTTTTTCACTTCCTGTGGTATCCTTTGAGATGACAGTGAAGGAGCACAACAGAAGGCAGAACCCACAAAGCCTGAAAATCAAAGTACAGAAAGATGCGTAATAAAGCAGAATATTTTTTAAAAAATAAACATATTTTAATAATATATATGTTATTTATTTATATATTTAAAATTAAAAAAATAAAATAATTTTTTTAAAGTGCATATGTGTATATACATGTAAAAGAAAAGTAAGAACCTCTGGGGATTCAACAGCAGGATTACAATGTGAGGATTTTGAAACATGTCTAAATGGGATGAATGGATTTCATAATGTAGGTAGAGAACAGGTAACAGAGGTCTTCCCGTAAATTGGGAGGAGGATGCGAGGTTGACAACAGGCCACAAGCAATGTGCAAACAAGAAGTACCTGTTCATGTTTTCTTTGAACTACCAGAGACAGAGCATGAAAAGCCTAATATTTACCGGAAAATCACCAGAGAAATCAGCAGTAACTTCATTTAGTTAGTAAATTCTGCACAAAATAGAAAATTAGACCTTCAAGAAAAGTGCAGGGGAAAAAGAAGGGAACAAGCATGTATTTGCCAGCAGCACAAGTGATATATCACAGGGTCAGGCAGAGGTATTAAGCCTAATGAAACATATAAAGTGCAAAAAATTGGGTGATAATAAATTGTGTGTGCTTAAAATAATCTTTTTGGTTCCTTTAATGTGCATGAAGTGTGTATTATCAGATCAGATCCTACTGAAGTTGATGAGATTATTCCCATAGATCTCAGGGGCCTTTGAATCTGGTATTGCAGGGAAGTTTCGTCTTTGTTAATGTTAACAGTTCAGGTGCCATTTATCATTTATGCAGAAAGGAAGGACCTGTATTCATCTTCCTTAGGTTGTTATTTCACCGTTAATAGCTGCACTACTGAGTCAGTGTTGCAGACTTCATTCTGTTCAGCCTAAGTGTGCGGTCACATTTCTGACTAACTAAACAGAATACAAGATAGAGCATTTTTTGTGCTTTATAAGGCAACTAGTACGGAACTAACCTGTGAATATGTTTTGAGTATTTAGCAGCTTTTCTGTAAATACTTGCTCCTGCAGTACTTTATATCATGTGACAGCATTTTCTTGTATAACAGTATATGCCTTAAAATCCTTGGATTTACTCTAATGTCAACCTATAGCTGTCCCTCCTTATTTTAAAACTGGGTGAATAGCCCTTTGGAGTTACTTGTCTGCTAGACTACAGAAAAGGGCTAGAAAAATTGTGTCAGATACCTACCTGGATGGCTTAAGTTTGGCAATATTAATTTCCAGTCTAGAATTACACTGCATGATATTCCTTACTTTGATTACCTTTAATAATTAAATGCTTACAAGTCAGCTTTCTATATTGATGTTTAGTGCTGATTTACAGCCGCACTGTTTTCTAAATGTTCTATGTTTGATTTTGTTTGTTTGTTTGTTTTCTTGGGGTGGTGGCGGTGTTTGGTTTTGGTGGGGGTTTGTAGTTTTTTTTTTTGTTCAAAGAAAGACGTATTCACCACAGTCTCATTTAGGAAGATTTTTTTTTTACAATGAATACTCTCTGGGGTGTGGTTGGGTGGTTTTTTTTCCCATTTTCTAGTAATAGAGCACTCTACTTCTGACACGTTTAACCTGAAGGTGATTTGAGAATGGAAGTGGGGATTTTAGCTGTTTTCTTTCTCAGAGTGTTTTTTACTAGCACTGCTCATATAGGTATCATATTTTAACATAACTTCTTCCCTTTTTTGAAATCAGTAAGATAGGATTTATTTTTCCTCATGTCTATTCCATAACAGAACCAGTTTTTAATCAAAAATGTTTTCATACTTGGGTTTTCTGATTTCTTTCAACTTTGAGAGGAGTCCTTTGAATTTAGAGATTTCAAGGTTACTATTTTTCTATCAGAAATAACTGTGAATGTTCACACTTCTAAATTTAGTCAAGCAGTTTTTGTTTTGCTTGGCTGGGAGTGGTGTTGGGGTGTTCTTGTGTTTTGTATATAGATGTGAAAGAAAAGTAATAACCTCTGGGGATTCAACAGCAGGATTACAATGTGAGGGAGGTTTTGTGTGTGTTTATTTTTTTTTAATTAGTTTTTGGTTTTGTTTTTAACGTCAAGAGGCTTAAATGAAAGAAGCCATCGACTAAATTTCTTCTATCAGTTGTTGCCTTTCTTCTAACTAGCAGATATTTTTCAAAGGAGTAACCACTTATGGGTCTCTCAATGGAAAAATGTTATTCCTGTCACAGGTTTGTAAGTGACATTAACTGCTCAGTAGCTATTATCTTTTAGTGCAGTAGTATGTAGGATATGTCTATTTTATGCAGGCAAACACTATGAGTTAATGCTTCCATGTAAAATGCCCTAGTAATGGCTAGTAGCTAGAAAGCTGGAATTATAATATAGATAGCTGAAACAGTAAGGAACTGTTGAAAGAAACAGGTTAATTTATAAGAGCTTTTGAAATTTTAAGTAAATAGTCCTCTTGGTCACATCACCATAAAAATAACTTATTTTAATTAGATTGAAGGTTAAACTTCCTTAATTTAAACACCATGCAACATAATATGGACAAACCCCTGTGATTTCTATCAATGCAAAGCCTACTCACTTGCCCTAAATTTACAGATATATAATTGAAAATAGTACTTGTCTGACTTCTGACATGGCATTTCAGAAAGCTCAAGCTATTTTGGTTCCAAACTGAGAATGTCATGTGCCTCAGATTAGTGTTTTAAGTATTTCAATTTTGTATGTGTGTCATCCATTCTTTGAATCTCAAAAATCTGCTGCTATGTTTTCTGTTTAAGCAATACAAAGTTGAATGCTCTGCTTTAGGTTTCTCAGAAAAAATACATAATTTTGGTAGGTCATTTCATTTGCAAACAAAATTTATTACAGATCTTTATAATTGTCTATAAACCAAAATAAATTTAGAAGTGCAAAAAAATCTTTATGTGGAAACATGATGTTATCAATGAAACTATTTTTTTATTTCAGAAAAAGTTCTCTTTAATTTCCTCATAATTTTTTTCTCTTCATTAAATCCAGTCTCTTTCATTAAATTCTTTAAAGTTAACGATTGATAGAAATACTGTACAAGACAGTCAAATGTTTCTATAGTAATATGTTTGTACAAATCTTTGAAAGTATTCCAGCTAAGATACTTTGAAGGTTTAATTAATAGCGTGTACTTTATCTTCCATTTTGTGTTAGTCAGTAAAAAATACAGTCAAAGGTATACGGGCTACACTATTTTGTGTAACAGTTGTCTTCTAGCAGCTGTAACATCAGTAGAAGGACATTACAATTTGGTCTGTATCCATATATGTATGATTTTAGTCACAGTAGCAAATTAGAGAATGAGGGGATAAGGGAGCCTGATCATCAAGTAGTAGCCTGCGCTTAATATTACAGCTTGCCTCTTTAAGCTCCTTTGAGACCAAAATTATGTGCCTTGATTGACTGCATAAGGAGTATAATTGCCATGGAGCTTTCCCTTCCCTGCATTTCCATCACTACCAATAAGTGAGCAAAACTGCATGAGGCCAAGACTTGCTACTCATTGTCTTCCATATACAAACAAGCATCTCACAAACCACTTGTAGAGATTTTACCCTGAAAATCAGTATCTGCTTTCATACGCTATGTTGGTTATTCAACAGTTCTTTTTTGCTATCTTAGATAGAATTACAGGCAAACTGAAGTGTGACATACAAATTCATCAGCTGAGGTTTACAGGATTTATTTTTATGAAACCATGTAAAGGTGACATTTTGCATCTTTAAATGTATGTGAAGCTCATCCTGCCTCATTGAAATATCTTCTTACAATATGTTTTGCATTTAGGAAAGTAATATTGAGCTGGTTTTGCAGTATTCTCCAAAAAGGCATCTTGTTAAGTATTTGCTATAAAAAACAGAAGTAAGCAGTGTACAATTGACATTCAGTCATAAGACTGGGGAAACCATTTTCCAATGGTAAACAAATGAGATTCTATAGTTATTCTGCCCTGTGTGTCTCATGGACAAATTCTGGTATTGCATTAATGCTACTTTAGAGATGGATTTTCTGTTAGTAATTTTCAGTATCAGTAGTTTCTTTCATTTATGATTCATGTGCCATCCTTTATAGATATACACAGGCACACATATGCATGCACACGCACATATGATGGGCTCTTTTCTGCAAGTACAGATACATCTTCAGGACTGTTATTCTTTTTCTACAATTATTACAGTTGAATGCATAAATGTACAGGAGAGACAGATATTTAAAGATTTATCTTCTGTTTCTCGAGGGCCTTATGCATCTTATTCTCACTTATGCATCTTTTGTTTTCAGTCAATGCATGGTTGAAGTGTGTTTTCTATTGTATGTAATCCATATCATAGGAAAGAATGATGTTTTGGAAGTTTTATTGCCAGCTTGTGATGGAATAAACATAACACAAAGAAGTATCCAGAAAGAACTAATATTTTGGGAGAATGGCCAAAACATACTTATATAAGTGAAATTTCTTGAAGGCATATTAGACTAGGTTTACACTTGATCAGTGATACTTTTTAATGTTCTGTAAATTATATTGCTGCCTTTCAAAAAGCTTTCACTATTGGAATCCAGAGCCTCTTTTTCAAGCCATAATTCTTTCAAATTCTGTATATGGATTTTACATCCCATATACATCTTCTAACTTCAGTTTTCAGCAAAGTTCTTTACATGGGGGTTTCTTCCAAGTTTGTCGGCTCATTGGCTGTTCCTACTTTCCCTCTTACCTCATTCCTGGCTAGGGGTGGGTGTTTTGTAACATAGTTAAATTAAAGGGAGATTACTGCTGCTATTTTATTGCTATAGAAATATTTCTTTTTTTCTTAAAAGCATTCCAGTAATTTGCCTAATCTCATAAACTACAGACCTAGCAAAGACATTTGACTGAAGGAATGCTCATCTTTCATTCTTCTATATATGACTGTGGAAAATATTATTTGTAGACTGGTAACTGGCTGGTTACTGGCTGGACACATTCAGACATGCAGTCAGAGATGTAATTCATTTATATAGAGGAATTTTTAAACCTTGCAAAAGAAAATTAAAATAAAAATCAGATCTTTATTCTTTATATTCCTATTGTTGTTTTGGGACGGTATAATCTGTATAATGAGACTAAAGAAAACAGAAGCTGTTTTCTGACAGTGTACTGTAACTTTTTTCAAATGACCATGGTATAATGCTTTCCTAAAGCAAAAATTTTAGTTAACAAAGATCAGGGTAATGACATTCAAGTATGTGGACACAATGTTACCAAATAAAGAGGCCAATTCTATATAAATGTATCAATGAACAATGTAATGTTCAATTACATTACAAAAAAGAAAAAAAAATTAACCAAAACAATTGAAGCAAAAAATCAACAAAAGCTGAATACTTCAGACAGATTAAACATCATCTTACTTTACCAGGTCTCAGGAGCTCCAAATTCGGCCCTATCTTTAACAACACCCCAAATATTAATAGTTTTGAAACTTCAGGTTTATAATGCATATATACAATTTGTAATACTAAAAGACAAAATAGAAAATTTAACTTTTAAGATAGAAGCAATCTCCCCATCTTCTCAGAGCATTTCAGTTCACTGAGACTGCAAAATCAAGAACAAGGCAAATCAGCAGTGCTGTTCTCTGTTTTACAACTGTATCCTTAAGAGTTGCAACAGAAAAGGTTGCACACTATTCTGTAAAGAATTAAACAGATATGTTTTTGCTCAGACCACCTTTTTTTCTTTTCAGTACAAAGACTAAAAACCAGATGATCATTGGTAAGATTTCCCAAGACATGAGAAGCCCTTGTGTGTGTTCCAAGATCCTGATGATTGCTTCTTTCTGAGAACCTATTTCTGTTTGTTTATTCATAAACATAATGAATAAACACATAAAGAAATATGCCAGCTGAAATAGAGGTAGATCTGGTATAAAAAGCTTAAAAAACACTATAGTTAAACAAACAAACAAACAAACAAACCACAAACCCCAAAACATGCAATCTACATGAAATTAAGATTTTCAAAACACTTTTCCCCAGCTAGAAGGCATTGCCAGCATGATTAATGATTACATATTGTCACAGTATCTATTTTCTGGTGAGTTCCAGCAATTATCTGAAACCATATGTCAATTAATTTATTTGGGACTGGGTTTCATACTCAGTGCCAAAGCTATGAGCAAATGTTTCCGGTATAATAGATGTTCAGAACTGAAGAGTTCATATTTATGGAAAAAGAGACTTTCTTCTGAACTGGGGAAAAATAGCTCATGAGGTTGTCCAATGAGACTTGACAAGAGCAGTTTAGCATTTCAGATGGTTGTAATAAAATGCATTTTAACAACTAATGTGAATTGACAACTACAAAAAAAATAAGAAAATAGAAAATGAGGTTGTCTCATTAAACCTATGCCTGTTTTCTCCCTAAGAACTAAAGTGTATCTGACTGTAAAAAAAGATCTTTAGGAAAGAATTTGATCTCCACTGTTCTCCCCACAAAAAAGAAATGATACTATACCAAGTTACAATGTAAACAACATTTTTAAAACAAGTTGAGTTAACAATTTCTACTAAATAATTTTGATGGATAACCAGTAGAATGCATAAAATAATCTGGATAGAAATTCTGAATACAATAGCAATGAATAATATTTTAATATGCAGTTGGCCAAGTAGTCAGTGTTGTCCAACTTGAGTTATTAGGTAAGCATTCTAAAACTTACAATTATGGGTTATGCAAACCTTTGCTGCTGGAAATGTAGAAATATAACTCTGGATTTCATTAGGAGTCATATACAATATAAAACAAAAACCAATGGGGTGAATATTTAATAACATGGGGCTTGGCATCTGTGGTAACCACAAATTTGTGATGTCTCTCAGAATTACCTCTATTGTTGAGCCTTCCTGGAAAATCTAACAGGTGAATCTACACTGATTAAACATGTATGGAGAGAATTTCTTAATGAGCTCCAACATGCACCAAATATATATAAGGGTTTAACTGAAAAAAAAAATAAAATAATATGTGGCGAGAGAAAGATGCAAACATAAACCAGATAGGTTGGTTCATTTGTTTGTTTGTGTGTTTTCCCAAGACCGTGGCTGAATTTTCTTTCTTTTTTTTTTTTCCCCCCAAAAAAATTGCTAATAGCTCTCCAATATGTCAAACAAAAGTATTAAAATGAAGTGTGGTTCCATTCGTAAGAATAAGATCCTTGAATCCAACTCTATGCACAGAAATTTCAGTAACTATTTACGTCTTTCTATGAGCAGCAGATTCAGTAAAACATTTTTTAAAACTCAGATTTTTCCACCTTTTAAAAATTTAATATGTGTTTCCTTTCAAAGTTTCTTAAATAAAATTATCTTTCCTTGTGTCAGGGTCCTGAGTGCACTAAACAAGCCTTACTGGCCCTAAGCATGATCAATGGGGAGCTCCCTTAGCGCCGGTCCAGGAGCCCCATTTCTGCTCAACACAAGGCTTCTGAGCAGTGCTGTAGGAGTGCTGGTCTCTAGCCCTGTGCATGGACCCCTTGGACCTACACTTTAGGGAGCTTTAGGCTGCTGAATAGACCCTTTGACTCTATGCTGTAGGGAGCTTGGCTTCTGGATGAACTACAAGCCAGTCATATTATTGCATTATATTGCCTGGTTTAGTAGGTTTTTTCAGAGAGTAGATCTTTCTGCAAAATATCTCCCACTTGTCAAACATAGTCTTAGAGCATAATATATTATGGGGGTTACCAGGCATGGCTTTACTTTCTATATTTTAGTAATAATTGTCTTCGAATGATTGCTAGTCTGCATCACCTCTAATTTTTTTTGCAGGTTGGGATTTCCCAGAGAACTTTGTACTCAATTTATATGTGGGTGTGGGTACATCAGACTGCAACATTTGCCAACATATAATGCAACAGAAGTTTAAGAGAACAATACCACACAAAGACCTTACTGGTTATTTGTTATCAGGATAATATTACGAAAATGGGAATATTATTTGTTATACATTGGGAAACAGGGAAAGAAAAAAAAAAAAAAAAAAGCCAAAGAACAAAAAACCACATTACCTTGTAAAGGACCTTACATCAGTCTCCAGTGTGCATGCTGTCATGCATCTGTATAAGCTGTGGCTTGCCTGTTTCTGTGAGCCTTGGGAGAGCCAGAAAAATCCCCACTAAGGGACTACACAGGTGCACGAATTCACAAGAAATCTGTAACTTACTTAGCAAACTTGTTTTTCAGGAAAGCAATATACTTGACTTAACCCATCTTGACAATAGCATGCACACAACCTATGTTTGACAAGTACATGTTTGCAAAGAGAAGTACACAAGTACCCAGGACAGCTGGGGTGTCAGAACTTTCAAACATTGTGTTACACACCCCTTTTTGTGCTCTGCCCAACTTGCAGTCCCTGTGAGTTCAGAGGCAGCCAAGGAAATCCCCATGGAGGGGAGAAGTGTTGCCCTTCCTGTTTCAATGTAAAACCCTTCTTCAATCATCTGTGTCCTGTTCTTGTATGTGGTACCAGGCTTGGTGCTAGGAGGAAATTGGTCGGTGCTTAGTGTAAGAGGGGAATAAGACTCAGAAAGGTTCATTGAGAGTTATAGAGATATGGTAGAGATGGACCCTGCTGTCTGCAAGATAAATACCATTCCATTGGCTTTGGATGGCAAAATGACCTGTGGGCTATGCCAGAGCCTTGAATTGTCAATGTGCTTGCGGCTGCTGCTCTGAGAAGGTTTGGAGTATGTGACCTGGAAGCTACTATTGAAAATCCACAGCATCTATTGCTCCATCATCTCTCACAATCCATACAGCAACAAGACAAGCAAGACAATCTGCTCTTCCCAACTCTAGATATTACACAAGTACCTTAACTTCTTCCAGAAATGAATTCAAGTATTTCATCTGTTGTTTTGTCTTCCTGGAAGATCTGCAATGAATACTTAAATGAACAATTTAGTTATTTTCTTTCAAAGCTTTTGTTTCATTTAGAATACTGAAGGATTATTTGAAACAGAAACTGAAACTAGGCCTGTGTATTGCATTCTTTGAACTATTGATTCTTGAACTAGTCAGGAAGTTCTTTGTGAGAAGTCGCATCAATTTGTATTCTCTTTTCTGCTTCCAATTAGACAGGAGAGATTAGAACTGTGGTCTACTCCAGTTTACTAATATCTGTGTTTCCAGGTGTTTTGTTTTGGTTTTTTGTTTCTTTGTTTTGTTTGGGTTTTTTTGTTTGGAGATTTTGGTTTGTTTTGTTTTGGGCTTTTAGTTTGTTTATTTGTTTTTCCCCATGTGTAATAAACCTGGCCTATCTTATACCTTCTAACTGATTTACTCTTGCAGAATCTGAGAGGAATGAAATCCAAAATTAAGTGCCAAAGATGATGTAGCTAAGAGTTAGGTAAACAGAGAAATTGTCTACACAACCTAGAAAACCCTGACTGTGCAAAATGTTAAACTCTTTTTGATGAAGGGGTACATTGTTCCAATTGAAATTCTTATTCTGTGCTTTATTCTTAATATTTTCCCATTTTAATCTTCAAACAATAACTGACAAACTTAGAATCTATGAAGTCATGCAAAATCAACAAACTGAGTCTATGGTTAGAATTTACTTTAGAATTATAATGGATATGCTCCTAAATCTCTGTTAGATCTACAGCAGAAACTGAAGTTAAAAATAGACAAAAACATTTATCTCAGCAGTGCTTCTGTTGGTAGAAGACTGAATAAAAACACTGTAGCTCTTTTATTCTTTCTTTTTCAGGAGAAGTTGTATAAAAGGTTGGATATGAAATAGCAAATACCAGGCTGGCCTGATTCTCAAACAGTATTAGAGATGCAGGGAGACTGCAGTGTCCATATGGGTAAAGGTATTACGTAGAGTCTGGGACAGCTTGAATTCTGAAGGTGCAGTCTGTCAGGATTAGTTCAAGCCGATGCAAGTTTGAAAGGCCAACAATTACAGAAAGCCTTTACTTAAAGTGATAGAGTTTAGAAGAACATGTTGGTTTAAATAAGTTAAGAATATTTTTTTTTAACATGCTGTGTGTTATGAAGGGCTTGAAATTTGGAAGGCTTAGAACTTTTGCACTGATGTTGTGCTCTGGGGAAAAAAAGAGGAAAAAAGAAAAAAAAAAATAATGTTTTTTTCCCCTAATTCTCAAATAAACAAATAAAATTGCCCTTTCTTTTCTCTCCAGAAGACATGCACGAATTAATCAAATTGAAGAAGTAATTTTGTCTCAGGGTTGGGATTCAGACTCTTTACTGATATTAGACTTGGCATGCATTAGAAAACTGAATTTAGAAATCACTGTTAACAGCAAGAAATCCCAGGACATTTGTTATAATGACCCCAGTATCAGTGGAGTCTATTACTGCCTTGTCACACTTCTAATGCTATATTTCAAAGTATCTTTCCTGCATGAAAATGGAGCTGTCATCTTAGGACGTTACAGTCACATATCAAATTACATGGGCTTATGAACTATCAGAAATCTTTGGACCCTGGCAGTACTTACTATTTTTGAGGCAGGAACGGTCAGTTTACAATAATTTAATTACCTGTTTTATTGTTTAAATGTGGGTTTGTGCCTCATTGTTAAAAAAAGATATAACAAAATATGTTTATGCCCTACATCAAGGACATTTGTAGACAGATCTGTGTTTAAACTCTTTCCAGGTATGACTGAATGCTGCTTAAACAGCTTCTGCAACTATGTAGGAGCATTTTTACTGTCATGTACAGCTAGTCAACTGATGATTTAAGATACTCCCTCCTCTCATCTTAAACTGCTCAGAACATATGAATCTGTTCGTATCAGTGATCTTAGGACCAATCCAAACAAACTTGGGAGTAGGGAGTGGGGCATTTTTCACATGGCTTGGCTGCTATGAAACTCCAAAACGAGATTCTGTCCCACTTCCTTCAAGACACGTAGCAGGAATGGGTTAAGATAAGTAACTCTCCAGAGTATTGTATAACTTGTGCCTGTGCATTTGCACATGTTTTCTGGAGAATTGGTGGTCCCATATTCAAAGCCTGCATTACAGAATAATGCTGTATGGGTGTCTGAGATACTAAGTCTCACTTGCAGGCCCTTTGGCTATTTCTGTATTAGCAAGTAACATAGACTAAGAGGAACTGATATATAGACTGAAATAACTGAATTTTAATATAAGTTAACTCTCAAGAAATGCATTAGTTCTTTAATGATACAGAGTACTGAGATTTTCTTAGATCACTATTTTTTAACCTTGCCCCCCCCCAAAAAAAATTCTGTATTCTGTATTCTTATTCTCACAATTGGATTTATTAATAATAATAATAAAAAATAAATACAAAAACCCACCTCCTTTTTGAGGCAAATATATATTGTCAAGTTAGTCAAAATGTATCGTAACAAATCTATTCTTAAGACAGAGGTTACATGTCTAATATAAATTATTCCTACAGGATTTTCCTCTTAATGGAAAAGATTGATGTATCAGGATGATGTTTCCTTCCATTCCATACCATGAGAATGTAAAGTGTCTAAGACAGAAGTAGATCTTTCTCCTTTGTGATATTGACTGTATAAAGAATCTGGGAAAGAAACCTATTAATAAGACACCTGACTTTCACATGGCCAAAATTAAGTTGAATGAATCTCACTCCTAATTAGCAAGTTGAATTTAGACACATGCTTACAAAGATACAGATGTGTTTTTCAGAAGTACTGTAAAGGAGTAATTTATTTATGCTTTAATCTCACTATAAGTGTGGAACTGTGTTTGGATACCTTCTCCTAGTGTATTCTTTTGAAAATTAATTAGAAGGGGAAAAAACAAAAGATGAAAATGCTCTTTTTTAGGAGTTCCATAATGCTCAGTTATTTCCACAACAAAATATGGCAACAGGTAAGAAATAAATAGATATAAACTTCTACCACCATTTATATATGTAAGCCTCTACCACCATTTAAAATTACAATCAAATTAAAATGACAGCTGAAATTTTGTATCTAAATCTGTTAGTTACATTTGTTGAAATGCTCTGTAGAAGTATGTGTATATTATGAAACAGAGGTGAGAAATACAAAACTGATTGGAGTGCTTGCTTTCAACAGAAGCAACAAAATATTGGAGATTTTTATATAGCTATAAATTAAAAATGTAGAGGAAGAGGTGTGTCAAAAACTTATCTGTGTTCAACTTGTCCAGTATGCATACCTATCCAGGTTTTCTACCTATTTTTACCCAAACACATTCCCAAAGACTGTGGGGCAAATTATGCTAACTATTCTAAATTAGTAGCTTTGTAGCTCTACAGTGTACTTCCGCTAAGAAATCATTGCTGCTTTATTACCCTGATTGAAGATAATGCCACGCAACTACATGAATAAATAAATCACATAACATGTAGTAGCAATATTATGGAGGGTTTTTTCTCTCTTTCTTAAAATGCCTCCTTACAGTAGCACTTAAACAGAAAACATTGAAGCAAAATTTCCTACAGCTTTTAGACAAATCAAACCAAAATGGTTATTTATTTATAAGAACATAAAAATAAATATATAATTTCATGAATCCTAGTGCTTTTAAAGGCATGCTGGCTTCTTTCCCTTTCCTACATTTTATTAATTGAGAATGCGTTAATTTATTTGTTATTACCCTATTGAAAATTTCTGTATGACATTCATGGCTGGTTCTAGAATAGTAGCTTACCTTGTCGGTCAGACTGTTTCATAAATCCTTCAATTAGTATTAATACCCTTAATATAGTTTTTTAAATTGCTGAACAAACTCTGAAAAATTAGAAATAGATTTTCAGAGTTTGAGTACTCTAAAAGACTGAAATCCAGACTTAATAGTATTTATCTGCTTCGACTGTGGGAGCAGAGAATGTCTTTTCCATTCTAGCGCTATAATGCAAGAATCAGTCTTAAAGCAGGCTTTTTTATTTTTAAATTAATTTTCTGTGTATTTAATACGAATTTGCAGAGTTAAAAAAGAGTCATAGAATAGTTTAGGTTGGAAAGGACCTCTGAAGACCTCTGGTCCAACTCCCCGATCACAGAAGAGTCAAACAGCTCTGGCTGCTTATGGCTTTCAAGAACTCAAAGGCTGGAGATAACCCCTCTGAAAAAAAAATAATATCTCGTGTTTCACCAGCCTTGTAGTGAATCATTTTTCTTTTGTGCAGTTGGAGTTTTGCTTGTTGCTACTTCTGAATGCTTTGTGGTTTTGCTGCACTCTTCCAATAAGATATTTTGCCTTTATTCCTTTTCTTCAAAGCTGCTTCCAAGCAAATTGTTTCTTGGGTTTGATTTTTCCCAGATGCAGGATTTTGCAGTTTTATCTTTTGAACTTCTTTCAGACCCTTCTCTAGCCTACCGAGATCTCCCTAAATAGGATCACTGCAGTAGAGCATATCAACTGATCCTTCAGTGTCTGTAAACATGTCAAGAGTTTTACTCAGTCCCATTGTCCCCATCTTAAATGAAGGTATTGAACAATATTGATGTCAACATTCACTCCTGAGGGACACTGCTGATAATCAGCTGTAGCCTAGGTTTCGGATTGTGAGCAGTCTTTGAGCCTGGCAGACCAGCCTGTTCATCATCCATTTCATACTCCACTTATCCAATCCATGTTTCACCAATTTGGCTACAGAGCCAAAAGAGCTAGAAGCAGGTTGAACAAATATGCAAATATCTAAAATGATAAATTTAATTTACATAATTATTTCTAAGTGATTAAAAAAGCCCCAGTTTGTATCAGGAATCCCAAATAGATCTGGGTGGTGCTTTATATGGCTACTTTTTCAGCCATATACAATTATTTTGCAGAATGATACAATCTAATATGAACAAACAGGATGTACAGTTAGTAACAAACTTTATAGCAAAACCATTCTTGAGCACTTCAAGACTGATTACAAATTCTGCATATCAGACTCATTCTTCTAGAATTGACTTCAGAATGTTTTAAGGCACAAGATCTATGGCAAGATTCAAGGAAGGTAGTGTTTAAGTGAGCAGAATAGAGTTTCTTTCTGACTGGTCAACATTAATCAAAAAATACAGAGTGATCTATGCTCTCATCAGAGGAATGCAGATTAATATATGACTGATTTAACTACTTGCTTCACTCTAAGTTTACTTTAAGGACTTCTTTTTTTACTTCTCACCTGCATTAATATTGTGAACCTTTTCATATTTGATGAAATTTTACTCCTGTGTGTTCTAGCTCCAATATCTTATTCTCTTGCGTGCAACATTTGCAACATCTACTAGTATAGTGCAGTACAATTTAGTAATTCCATATTTTAGCAATATTGTTTTCTAAATTAAAAGCCAGCAGTTTATTTAAAGATACTAACAGGAGTGCTGATCATTCTGTCTAAAGCAGAAATTTTAACAGGTTGCATGATTATATAAAAAATAATCATAATATTTCATTTATTATGCAGTAGTTAATAGTTTTCTTAAAAATATTTATTTAATTTTTGAGGGATAAGGAGGAAAAAACTCCTGAATGTCTGGTCATAGTTAATTTTTTGTGGGTCTTTTTGACATTTTTTCCTCCCTGAACTCAGGACTTCTTATGTGGAAAAAAAGCCTATAAAAAAACCCATAACTTGACAGAGCTTATTCTTTTATTTTTTATTATGTATGCATTGAAAAGCAAGATACTTGGTTCTTTTAGGGAAATAACCTATTTAGACCAAGATTTCTTTTTCCAAAACATAGTAAATATATAAACCGTGCATATTTCAGGTGAATACATTGTTGTCTTTTGGTATTACCTCCCCAGAAAGAGGGCATCTGAATTAAATCTTAGTATTGCCACTTTGTGTTTATTTTACACGGGTTGCTGAGCTCAGTGGGACTAGTTCCACAGGCAACTCTGATATTTGTTATTTATTTGTAATGCATGTAACATGTTGCGGTTTTATAATGCAAGTAGGAAATAATGCTTTCTTAAATAACCATTGTTGTGTTTACTTTTCACATAAGGTTACATATTTGTGTGCATAATGTATTAAATAATATGTTGATCATATGTGAAATCTGGGGAAAATATCTATAAATCTCTCCTATTGTAGTCATTGTGATTATATGTGTGGTCTTAGTAATAACCTGTACTTACACATTATGTTTAGCTGTATACTCTCCCAGGCTAAGTCCATATGTATTTTTTGTGTAGGTGATTTCTTCAACATTATTACAAAAGCGTGGTGTGGTAGATATGTCATGTGCAAGGGTATAGATATGAGTGATCAGTAAAATTCACTTCCACATTCACTACTAAATGTTACACCATACACACATTTAAGAACTATAATTGTGGAGAGTTGAAGAAGTGTACAAGCATAGCTTATTGGACAACCTCAGGTTCTTAATTGGTTCTTTCCATTACTCATATTTAAAATTCTTCCAAGTTAGAAGTGCTGAGTGTCCAGGGTACTAGAAAATCTCTTTACTTTCCTTTTTATATATTGCAGTGCTCCCCAGAATTTTTTTCCAAAACTTGATTAAATGAAAATTTAGACATTTTCAATATGTAAAGCAGGGGCAAAAATTAGTAGTATAAAAACAGCAGATTGTTGGGTGATTTCTCAAAATATTGGGAGTAGGAAAATTTTGGATTTGCAGAGCTTCCTGATAAGAAAGTGTAATGGGGCAGAAATGGATTTAAAAGGTGACTTTTTTTTTTTTAAAAAAAATATTCTATTTTTTCCCTTCTTGGCTAGGTTCTGTAGCTACAGCCTGCCGTGATCCTGGTGTCCCTATGAATGGAACTAGAAATGGGGATGGAAGAGAACCTGGAGACACTGTCATTTTCCAGTGTGACCCTGGCTATGAACTGCAAGGAGATGAGAGAATAACCTGCATTCAGGTAGAAAATCGGTACTTCTGGCAGCCCAACCCACCAGTCTGTATAGGTATGCAGAAAAAAAATGAAATAATGCTTTCTTTAAAGTTGAAATTCTGGTGTAATGAATAACACTGCTCTAGGAGCTTTCTTTGAAGGACAAATACAAGTACCACACATCTGATAAATTGTTCTGTATAAAGCACCAATGGACATCACCAAAATATTTCCTCTGTAGTTGTTAGTATGTTAGTATAATAGTTCTCATTCTTTCCCTCTGAAGGCCATAGAATTTATAACTTTATGATCTGTGACAGAGAAGGCAAGAAAGTCAATGTCAATGACACTATTAGCTTTGCCTTAAAATGTGAAATATGGTGATAACTGTGGAGGATTTGGTT
This sequence comes from Falco rusticolus, assembly GCF_015220075.1. Classification (NCBI taxonomy): domain Eukaryota; kingdom Metazoa; phylum Chordata; class Aves; order Falconiformes; family Falconidae; genus Falco; species Falco rusticolus. Next base: position 22,402,354 of record NC_051189.1, read on the forward strand.
AATGCTCATATGCCCATAGGTACAAAGTATTAGGCAGATGACCTAGTAAATTTGTCGATCAGGTAAAATTATGCAAGGACTAAAGTAAGATGCATCAGGAAAATGGTAGCCTAATTTTTCTGGCAGTTTTCATTATTTTAGAAAGAAGAAAATTTTTATTAGTAGAAATTATAACACAGAATTTATTTCTGGAAATGCTATCTCAATCTGTAATGCCATTCTGATAAACGTAGCTCATATTAAATTGATTTTGAAAGCATTTAACTTGGTTAACTGAATCATGATGAAAATTAATAAGAAATTACAAAAGTCTCTAGTAGACAGTAGCCTTTCAGTAATCTCTTCTGAGTCAATCCTAATCATTATTGTTATTGATCTAGAAAATATCTGAACTGCCACTTCTAAAATCTGGTGTAAATGTAGAGCAATAAATAATCATGGGGTTACCCATCTGGCTAGTTCAGTAAATAATGTAATGATACTTATTTCCAGTATGTTCTTTACTGCAGTCAAATGTGATATGATATAGAATGATATAAGGTTTTGTCTCAGAGAACAGCAGCTGCTGACCTGAAATTCCCTTTTAAAAGTTGTGATAGGTAACCTAGTAAATAGGATCTGCAAATTTGATGGAGCAGAAAAGAAGGAAAATGGGCCACTAAAGGGAAGTGCAAGTGGAATAATACTTGATAGGCCAGTTGCAGTGGTATTACCCTGAGTCACATCATTATGAGGTACTGTGCTTACTGTCCTATCCAAAGCAGAACTGCCTGAACAGAGTGTCTGAAAGGAGGGGGGTGTGTGTGGTGTGTGTGTGGAAACAAGGGCACCTGAAATAATCAGACAAGAGCCCTTGGTCCCAGAGTGGTGTAGAGTGGACACTGCAACTGTGAGAACATCAGCTCCACAAAGGCATTCTTCCTGTTTTGCTATCCCTGGTAGTCTGCTGTTGGGCAAACATTGCAGGGAGGAACTAGCCAGAGACTGCAGCTTCTAGGAGCACTTCTACAGCTTTCAGCTCGCTTGTCTTTAATAAACTTACCTTGACCTTAGCTGTTACAAAATAAAATCTGTGTCCTATTTGCATATGCATGCATACACCCCCCACCCCAAATATCTGCAGATAGGTATTTGCAAACATACTACAATACTGACCTGGTGTTTGTACTTACCACATCAAAACGTTACTTTCTCTGCTCTTACTGTCCTTACTATGGCTTCCCTTATAATGTGAATGTATGGGCTTGAGGACAAAAACTGTCTGCACTATTTTCTGGAAGACTGCAGAAAATAAGTATTTTACTGCTCATCTTTTATTATTCTTATATGCCTAAATACAAATTTGATAATAATGATAATTGAACCTCTGTAGGTGTTTAAGGGGAAAAAATAACAGGACTTACAGAGCTCTAGGAACAGGCCTTATATATTGTATCACACTGGCCTTATTTGATATTGCTAGCTTGAAAATATTTTTTTCCACTGAAAAATCATTATTATAAGGCGGTGCTAGCAGTTTTAATCATTATCAAAACTAAGTTGATGATATTATTAAATAGATGGAATGCAGATGCTCACCGGTCATTATGTCCTTAGTACATGTGTAAATATGCATGCACTTGTTTTCTTAACTGGATACATCCATTTACCTAATACTCGCAATTTCCACACTTTATGCACAAACACCTACTGTACATAGAGTAGCAAGAATGCTTTTAATAATGATTTATTAGCCAAATATTAGATATGAAGTTATTTTTACTAAATTTCCTATAATGATATATTTTTTGAGAATATAAGCTGCTAATAGACTAAAGTAGGTGTGCAAACCTTGGCTTGGAGTCCAAAGATTTCAAAACTGTCTGTTGTAGTTCAGTACGCTCTGAAGTTAATCAACTTTTTTTCCAAACTTGTAATACATTAACTTATGTTGTTTCCATGCCTGTAAATCAAAACTGTACAAGGCTTGTACAGATAACTTCAACATCATCATGGTTTATCAAAGTCTTCGAAAAAATAAACAATTTTGATGGAAGAATGACAGAGAGATAATTAACAAAGTGTATTGTTGTAATGTGTTCTATATTTAATTTATTAGTTCTTTACACTCCAAAGTGACTTCTTGAACTTCCTAATTATTATTTCTCAAAACTAGGTAAATGTACTTGTTAATTGTTCTTACCTGTGGGCCTGCCTTGGTTGTTTAGATTCCTTCAGTCTTACCTGTAACACAATTTTAAGAACATCTTCCTTGTGAAGGTAATAGGAATGGGAAAATTGCAAAGAACAAAATATTGATTCAGCTATCTGAGTGAATGATGAAAACAAGAGATTCTTCTACACAGAAGATATTCTGACAAACTAAAATCTGAGAATATTATGTCTCTGTCAAAAGAGAGTCCTTTGGCTTATACCTGTAGTGCCTAAAATAACTAAATGTTTTCCATTCCAAAGACTTCTCAGATCGAATCTTGTTGAGACAAAGGAATCTTAAATTACTGTATTTGCTTAGTTTGATCAGAGATAACATTAAAAATACTGGCATGCAAAATGTCATTTTAGGATTCAGGTTTACTATAAATTTAGTTGAAGTAAGGACCCGTCTCCCAGAAGTTTCAGTCTTTCATCAGAAATTCATAGGTCAATATTTTATTTTATTTTTAATAGAGGCTTGGGTTTTGTTCGGGGGTTTTTTGGGTGGGTTTTTTTTTTTTTATTTCTATTATTTTGTTTAAAGCACGATCTTTATTTCCATTTTTATGTCTATGGAAAAGGTTTCTTTTGTAAACAGTGAATTGCAATGTTGCTTTCCTCATTTTGTTTTTTATATGGCACTAATAGAAAGGAATATTTTAGTAGTTATTTCATATTTAATTATGATTATTTAAATATATCTTCGGACTACATATGAGGAAGAAATAGTTTACAATGAGGGTGGTGAAGCACTGGAACAAGATGACCAGAGAGGTTATAGGTGTCCCATCCCTGAAAACGTTTAGGGTCAGGATGGATGGGGCTCTGAGCAACCTGATCTATTTGAAGATGTCCCTGCTCATTGTAGGGCAGTTGGACTAGATGACTTTTAAAGGTCCCTTCCAACTCAAACCATTTTATGATTCTATATTTGATATCTCTTACTAAAAAAAAAAACAAAACAAACCTAATGAAACCATTCACTTTTTTCTTTTGTTAGATATAATTCAGTGAATAAAAGAATAAATAATAGTACTGTATTGCCTTCCAGAAAAAATAAATAGTTTTTAGATTAAAAAACAAACCCAGCCTGTACTTCCCCCCCTAGAAACAATGAATGCTAAGATCATCATACAGGCAGACTGACACAGTACGTGCTTACCACTGTGTCTACACAGAAGCTTATAAAGACAGGTTGACATAACCTACATCTAGTTTTTACCATGTAATAAACTAAAAATACATTTTTCATACTGTGTTGACATTTGCCTTTCTTTCTAGATGGGCTATTGTATTTGTTCAGTATTAGGTCTTGTGTCCAATACTATAAGAGATAGGTGTCCTTTAAACTTTGTTTTCAGAGCTGATCTGCCCTCTGTTAAAAACAAAGTTGTGACACTAAATAACATTGCACACATTAATTTTTTTTAAAAATTATGGATTCTGAAACAAGAGAATTTAATTCAGGTACACAAATAAAGTCTTTAAAAAAACTTTCAACAAGATAGTAAACCCGAAAAGGCAGCATTATCTAATAACATTTTTCATTAGATGATGTTGACTTTCTCAACTTACTATCTAATGAATTAAAAAATAAAATAATCTGAAACTGCTGTATCTGAAGAAAATTCTACCTAGGAAATATTTTACAAAGGTGAAGATTAATGGTGTTTTTTTTACTGCTGTTAATGGTATAGCTTGAAATAAAATACATTTTGACTGTCCAGCGTCTTGTATTTTGCATTTATTCTCTGGACGGTCTTTTTGATGATCATCTAGACCTTGGGAAAGATTAAATGAAAGAACCAGTCTCACTGTAATAAGAAAAAGTAACTGCTAATATGTGTAAATGAAACAGTAAATAGATAAGAAAGAAGCTCCTGATATGCGAATATTCTATCAATTAATTTAATAGGGAACTAAACTAACTCAAGGCCACATCAGAAAGGTGCTGTGAATATTTGCAGACAGCAGTCTAGAACAATTCAAGTTTATTTCTTCGTATCATCATATGTAAATTCAGGGTGCCTCAGAAAACAGCATCAGGCTGATACATTTTAGAGGTCATTTCAGGGAAGCGTGATTACAATGGATAACCTTACTGTCCTCTTTCCTACTCTACATTTTCATTCTTGAGATATGTGGATAGTGAAGCCGGGCTGTTAAAGTACTTCAAGAGCATGAATGTACACAGTTTTACTGAAGAACACTAGTTTCAGGTGATGAGCAGCCTTCACATTCCATACAACCTCACAGTTCCTCTTGTGTATGAACTTTTAGTTCAGCAAGATAGAAGGTTACAGTGACCTCTGTTACAGTTAAAGGAAGCATCTTGTTTTCTAATAATTTCATCTTATTTTGTTTCAGAATTGGAACAAAAAAACCCCCAAAACATTAAATAAAAGTTGCTTCTGATTTTGTGAGAAATTTCCTGTTATCCTTATTGTAAAACCAAGTAAATATTTTGTATTAAATAAGACTTTTCCAGCCTGTTCCCTTGTAGCTAACAGAATTTTCTTTAGCAGCTGAAAAACTCTGAGAAAATACTATTATGATGCAATTTGTATTTAGTGATTTTTAAGAGAGGCAAAAAAATTGTGCTAGGTCTGGAAAAATTAATATATGTTTGCTAGAACTATTTATTATATAATAAATATTTATGTATTCCTAGAACAGGGTGGTGTTTCAGCTTCTAGCTGTTTTTACACAAAATGATAAATTTTAAAAAGTATGTATTACTAATAGTACCAATATGTAATGGAAGATTCTGATTTTATTTTTGGGTTGTTGGTTTTTGGTTTTTTTTTTTTTTTTTTTTTTCCCCAGGTAATTTATCTATCTATTGCTCCTTTTTAATATTATAAAGACATGTAAAATGTAGAAAACCTATACTCATATGTATTGTAACTGTGGATACATTAATCTACTTAAGTTTTCTACTTGTTTTGTTTGAATTCTTAAATTATTTGTGATTTATTTCTTGTAACATTGGAAAATACTGAGTATTTTTCACACTCAGTTGATTTATATCTGTACATATTGTCTTGATCTGTACAGATCATCTTGAGTGCCATCATATGGCACATACAGGACAACAAGGTGATCAAGTCAGTCAGCACAGATTTGTAAAAGGCAGGTCCTGCTTGACTAACCCTATCTACCTCTATGAGAAGATGACCCAAAGAAGAGCAGTGAAGCTGGTGAGGGGTCTGGAGCACAAGTCTTATGAGGAGCAGCTGAGGAAACAGGGGTTGTTTAGCCTGGAGAAAAGGAGGCTCAGGGAGATGTTACTGCTCTCTACAACTACCTGAAAGGAAGCTGTAGCAAGGTGGGGTCAGTCTCTCCTCCTGAGTAACGAACAACAGAAGAGGAAATGGCCTCAAGTTGCACCAAGGGAGGTTTGTATTGTATATTAGGAAAATTTTTTAATGGAATGGGTTGTCAAGCATTGGAATAGGCTGCTCAGGGAGGTAGTTGAGTCACCATCCTTGGAGGTATTTTACGAACGTGTAGATGTAGCACTTAGGGACATGGTTTAACGGTGGACTTGGCAGTGTTAGGTTTATAGTTGCATTTGATGGTCTTAAGGGTATTTTCAAACTTAAATTATTTTATGATTCTGTAAGTGATTTAAATAACCTTTGAGCTCACAGAATCTCTGTTACAGAAAACTAGAGCAGGGTGCCCTTGTAGCCCAGAAGACCACTGGGATCCTGGGGTGCATCAGGAGAAGCATGGCCAGCAGGTTGAGGGAGGTGATCCTCCACCTCTACTTTGCCCTGGTGAGGTTGCACCTGGAGTACTGTGTCTAATTCTGGGCTCCCCAGTTTAAGAGAGACAGGGAGCTACTGGAGAGGGTCCAGCGGAGGGCTACAAAAGTGATTAGGGGACTGAAGCATCTCCCTTATGAGGAGAAGCTGAGAGGGCTGGGCTGGTTTAGCCTGGAGGAGCGGAAACTGAGTGGGGATCTTATCAATGTCTACAAATACCTTAAGGGTGAGTGTCAAGAGGATGGGGCCAGGCTCTTTTCAGTGGTACCCAGCAACAGGACAAGGTCCAAAGAGCATAAAGGGGAAACACAATAAGTTCTAACTGAATGGAAGAAGAACTTGTTTGCCTTGAGGGTGACAGGGCCCTGGCCCAGAGAGGTTGTCGAGTCTTTTTCTCAGAAGACATTCAGACTCTGCCTGGATGTGATTCTGTGCAACCTGCTCTAGGTGAACATGGCTTAGCAGAGGTTTGGACTAGATGATCTCCAGACATCCCTTCCAACCCAGACCATTCTGTTATTCTGTCATCAGCTCCTTTCCCTGCTGCTGCAGATGATTACTTTGCAGAATTCAATTTTTCAAAATAATATCTTTATAAATATTAGCTAGAATCTTTTGATTAAAATTTAAGTTCTTTCAGAAAAGATCTTTAGGAAACATGCTTTTTCTCGTGTTGTTATATGAAGTCACAAAGAATGCTGAAGTACAAAACTTCATGAGGGTAGTAATAATTTCATTCTTTTTATTAACTTTTTGTATTTTTGGACCACAAACACACACTTATTTAGAAACCTTAAAATCACATGGAGAAATATGTGTGTTCTGTTCTGCGGGTGCTTGGAAGAGATTTTATGTATCTCTGAATTTAAAAACTGCCATTACTGGAGTGTTTTTATTGAATTTAATTTATATTGTATCAGTTTTGATCCAAATTACTAATCATTGCTGTCTGGTGAAAATGCAAGTACTTGCATTATCAGTGTAAGTAGATCATATTTCATAACCTAAGAACCTTCTTTTAGAATGCTTTTAACAACAAATAGAAAGTGGAAATCTTATCCAGTCAAGTCTTTTTATGTCTGCAGCCAGAGCATTTTTCAAGTTCACAGTTTTTTTCAGAAAAGCCTTGACCTTGACGTGATGTTATACAAGCAAATAAAAGGACAGAGAGTTCAAAAACAAGTGCTTCACTTAGGAGTATTAGTATTTGTCTAAGGCGAAATATGAATACATTTTTGTTTCTATTAAAGCTTTGTAAATACTTCAGTTGTTTCTTGTTTAACTTTTGGAGGACATTAAATGTCAGTGAACAGATTGCTGGTACTTGCTTCTTTTTCTCTTACTTTCTTTCCTCAATTCCAATTTATTTTTATTCACAGCTCCCTGTGGAGGCAACTTGACTGGCTCATCAGGTTTTATACTTTCACCAAACTTCCCTCATCCTTATCCCCACAGCAGAGATTGTGACTGGACTATCACTGTTAATAATGATTATGTTATATCATTGGCATTTATCAGGTAAACTGCTACTTGCTCATAATTTTTTGAAGTCATGTTCATAACTTTATTATTAGCAGTTGTTCAGAGTTTTGTAGAGTAGCATATGTGTACTTAATATAACTATCTAAGTGGTAAGTAATCATATCTTTGTTAGCAATCACAAGAATTACATTAGAGTGTTCAGTACACATAGAGGTGGAGCTTGGGAACTCATTGCTCCTGTTTACTTAAAAGTACTCCCAGTTTACACCAACTAATGTGAAAGTGGATGGTGCTCAATTTACCAAGATTCTCTTCCTGAGAAAGCAGCATGGAGCAACTCATTGAATTTTCTCCAGCCCAGAAGGCTGGAGTGATGAACCTATTGATTCATCATATTTTGTATGAGACCATCACCTGCTATTTAAGCAAAATTTCAAAAGTGGTCTTTAAATTTAGTTTTATTAGTCAGTATCATTTCAGGATACTTCAACAGAATACTTACTGTTGATCTGGTTATTAGATGGAATTGTTTTAGCATTTTGCTTTATCACAATGCAAGATTAAATTGAGCTTAATAAAATCCACAGAGGAATTTGTGCTGTCTTCAATGTATGTAACTATAAAGTAAATTAATATATATATTATGTGTGGAAAATATGTGTCCCAACTGGGGCATATGATGATGTCACAGAAAAGTTAAGAATTGTAATGTTTCATCAAATTTAAGTCCTTCTTATGCTGGATGTTCTCTAGTAGTAGCTTTATGGTTCTGATCAGTGATAATGTGATGACTTGTTCAGTGATGTAGGTCATATAGTTGCCTGTTTGCAGTGCTCAGTGATATAGTATGTGTTTTGAAGAATTCCTTCCAAGCAAATTAATTTGTCAATTATATATACATAGTTAACAATTTAACTATTTTATTAGTGATTTCAGAATGCTGTAAATTGCTAAGCAATGTGCAGTAGCACATTTTTTGTGTGTGAAATGTAATCTCAAAATACTTAAGAATATTCTGCTTTTTTATATTGTACATTTTTATATATATATATAAAAGAGATCTTCCATCTTAGAATAAAAACAGTATTTTATAGTGTGACTCTATACCATGTGAACAGTTTATAGATGCCAAATATTGCCAAATTGTTCTTAAAATATGGACAATTGTCATGATTCTTGACGGAAGCTGACAAGCTTAGTCTTGGTCAAAGTAGATTACATACTTATGAGACTTGACTCACTTATGACAAGAAACTGTTCCAGAGTGAGAAAAACCCCTTCCTTTATAAACTTAATTCTGGGTACTCCACTGAGTACTGTTAAATATGCTTTTGACTGGGACTTCTCCAGCTGACCATTTTAAAGCCAAGACAAACTCTGGCACTTTAAAAATTGAAGCTGTGACATTTGACCTTTGCATTTCTTTTGTAAAGAAGTATTTCTGAAATAATCCAAAGGTTAAAAATTATTTCCTTTGAAGGAGCTGCATCAGGTCTTCGATGCCAACATTTTTTTTAAACAGCAGCTGGTATTAAATAGAGAAAAATAATTTGAGTGGTTGGATTTTCATTCTTTTTTAAAACTTTTTGTGTACAGGGACAATCTTATAAGTAAATTTGGTTAACTTTCTGCCCTTAACTAAAATTAAGTTCAAAATTAACTAAATCAATTAGTTAATTAACTGTGGTTACATACTTAACTACATTAAGTATTTTTTTTAAATTAACTAAAATTTAGTTAAAAAGAAAAAAATGAACTTTCAATACTACACCTTTTCATTTTAACTGATTATAGACAGAATGCTTCTTGGTCTTGGGCTTACTGAATGGTCATCCCCGGCTATGTGTAAGCATTCAGTCTTACTAGAAGCTGTGTACAGTCTACTCTGCAGCTGACTGCATTGTATCACAAAGCATTTCTACCAAAGGTTCCTGTAGATCTATGTCATTTATTTCTCTAAAGCTTTAGAAATATTTTTTTCCTATTAAAAAAGTTGACTTTTTTTTTCTAGCTAGCATCAAAATACTGTTTCTAACCAGAGAACCAATAAATACGGTATTTCTCTTGGTGTTTTAATAAAACAATTCTACAAACCATTATTTTGTCAGTGAAAGTTTTTTCTTCCTTTTGTGAAGACAGTGATACTAAACTTTTATTTAAGCTAATAGGAGTGAAAATGTTAGGCAAAGTATATTGTATCTAATATTTCTTTTTTATTATTATTCTACAGTTTCAGTATAGAACCAAATTATGATTTTCTGTATATCTATGATGGGCCAGACAGCAATAGCCCACTGATTGGGAGCTTTCAAGATAGCAAGCTGCCAGAGAGGATAGAAAGCAGTTCAAATACCATGCATCTGGCTTTTCGGAGTGATGGATCTGTTAGTTTTACTGGATTCCATCTAGAGTACAAAGGTAAATTAAATTATTTTCCTTTTCTATTAAAAAAGTTCAATGCCTGAGTGTAAATTTTCATATGCTTTAATTTTTCATAGTTTTATTCCAGGTGTTGTTTTGCTTTTCTTTAATAGTATGATACTGTGTATTATCTGTGCATATAAAATACAATGTTATAAGAGTACTAATTTAAGATAAAGCTTCTTGTATAATTTCATTTAGCTGATATATGATTATATTAAATGCATGATTCCAAAGGAAAAAAAAATAATCAGACAGCGTTTAAAGATTTAAAAAATGATGATGCTGTGACAAAACTTAACAGCACATATATTAATGTTGGGTTTTTTTCCAGAATATAATTTATTTTTATTTTTCTTTTACACAGTAGGGCATGTTGGTATATGTGCATGAATATGAAACATGTATATGAAACGATGTGCTAGAATCTAGGAGACCAATACTGAAACTTAAAAAAATATTTTGGCTAGCCCTTTGAATGCTATGCCATGGTGGAACTACCTATTTCAGACAGATCTGTCCGCGGTCTTAACACAGTAAATAAGAAAATGCAGGCTTGCAAAATTAAAAATCTATGGCAGTTTTTATAACTGCCTCTGCATGGCTCAAGAAACAGAAATATTTGATACTAAATGAATATGAAAATATCCAATGCTCTTTAAGGACAATAAGAAGGAAAATACAAATGTTGCTAACACAGAGGCAATATAGATCCTAACCTCCTTGGACTGATTTTCTCTTGCATTTATTCTGAAAGCAATTAGTAGATGCAAAATATACAAGGCAAATTTTGATGCATTTGTTGCTTTGAAAACCCACAAAGTCTCCTTTTACTTTCCTGAAGTCATTGGATTCTACAGATGTAAAGGAAGTTGTCTCCACAGGTATGAGCTGTTCCTAAGAAGTTACAAGTAGCTCTCAAGCACATTGATGGTGAGCACAGATGTATGTACTCTTCCAAATCACTTAAAAATATTTCTCCTTCGTTCTCAATTGAATTGAATAATGATAAATGCAGATGGAGGTGTTGTAGAAAGCAGTTCAGGGATGCAGAACTTCTAAAATACAAGAAAGTATATTGGTCTTTTGAAGGGGCCAATCTTTTTCTGCTCTGCTGTTGAACACAGTCTTATGGAATTAAATGGTTTCTCCCATCCACTAATCCAAGTATGAAGGATACTCATTAGGGGGGACAATCTTTTCTCATTCATCTAGGTTTAAGCAAAGAAGCAAGGCGCTGTACTTTGGAATCAAGGCAGAACACTTATTTCTGACACTATTGCTAGCCTGCATGTGCCACCAAGATGGTCTATTTCTTTTTCTGCTTCCAGGAGTCATGGTGCAAAAGAAATTATGTGTATTTTCATCACATTTGTAAAGGCACTGGAGATCAAAGTAATGGGAGGATGCAGGCATTAAGTTATGTATTTGTGTGTGTATATGTAAGTGAGGGGAAAGTTTGGAAAAAGAAACAACCTAACCCTAATTTTCCCTGTTCAGCTGGTATGGTTAGAGCTCCTGCTTTTCTCAGAGTGTCTAGAGTATGCATCTAAACATCTACCTTGTAACAATGAGACATAAACAATAGGAAGTATTTTAGTTCCCATTAAAAAATTTCAAGGTTTAAAATTTGGACAGCCCAAAATCCCTTAAACAGAAGACCAGTTTATTCAGTGAAATATTCCATTTTTATAGGGTCTATCTACTAAATATGACGCTGTCCTTCTAAACTTTAGGAGTATCATAAGAACACTTACTCTGAGGCTGTACCTCCAATACTGTGTTAGGTATTGGGCTCCTCACTACAAGACATTGAGGTGCTGGAGCACATCCAAGTAAGGGCAGCGAAGATGGTGAAGGGTCTAGAGAACAAGTCCTGTGAGGAATGGCTGAGGGAAGTGGGGATGTTTAGTCTGGAGAAAAAGAGACTCAGGAAACACCTAATTATTCTCTACAACTATCTGAAAGGAGGTTGTAGGCAGGTGGGTGTCAGTCTCTTCTCCTGAGTAACAAGCTATAGAAGAGGAAATGACATCAGGCTGTGCCAGGTGAAGTTTAGGTTGGATATTAGGAAAATTTTCTTCATGGAAGGGGTTTTCAAGCATTGAAACAGGCTGCCCAGGGAGGTGGTTGAGTCACCATCCCTGGAGGTATTTAAAAGACACGTAGATGTGGCACTTAGTGACATTGTTTAACAGTGGACTTGACAGTGCTAAGTTTATTGTAAGACTCAATGATATTAAAGTTCCTTTCCAACCTAAATGATTCTGTGATTCTATGTCTTAAAATTTGAAAGTGATAGAACTCTTATTAGTTGTCAAAAGAACAGTTGTAAAGATTTTTAACAATTTTTTGTTGGTTTCTTGCATGGTGGATTGTAAGTATCAAAATAATGTAAACATGATATCTGCAATAGAAAGATTACATGCATTTATTTTAGCCAAAATGACTAATTACGTTATTGAGGAAAAGACTCTTAACAGAATGTATTATGAGCCAAGTGTCTTTTATTTACTTATAGTGTGTGACTAGACAGGGAATGTACAGAACAGCAGACCTCAGGGAGGAGTTATTAATGGTGTGATATATCATAAATAGGAAGGAAAAGGCAGAGAAAGGTTAAGAATTGATTTAAGGTGTACACCTAAGAAGTTCTAAACTACTTTGAATAAGAGCTGCCATTCTGTGAATCATTAACATTTTCAAGAGCAGAGAATGGTTGGATTAGTTGAGGAAATTAACTAGAAATGATATTGTTGTCAGGTATAGGCACCTGACACAGACCAGATGGCCAAGAGAAATTAGATGATACCTGGAAGAAGCGGAGCCCTGGTACTCACAGAGAATTTTAACCACCCCGACAGCTGCTGCAAGGATGATGTGGTTGATGACAAGAACTCCAAGGGATCTGAGTATGTTCATGACAATTTTTTGATGCAGGTGGTCCCCTAGCTTACTTGGGCGAATGCTCTACTGGAATGTTTATTCACCATTGGGGCTGAGGACCCAATGAAAAAAAAATGTAAAAGGTTGTGGTACTTAATACCTTTTTGCCTTGTTTTTTACTGGTGTTTTGCCTCCAGTTCTTCCTGAACCTACTAGTAGGTTATGTGGGAGTGCAGCACAACCCACAGTGGAGGAAGAGAGAGTGAGGAAGCAGGTAAGCCATCTGGCTGTACATATCTCCATTGGAATATATGAGATGCACCAAAGAGTGTTGAGGAAGCTGGTGCTGCAAAGCTGCTTTTGGTCATCTCTGAAAGGTCAAGGCAGTCAGGGTGGATCCTGGTAAATAGAAAAGATAAATACCATGTGCACATTAAAGAATAGCAAGAAGAGGACCTGAGGAAAGAGAGGGCTGGTCATTTAAAACTCAGTTCCTGGAAAGATTATGGTGTCAATCTGTCTGGAAACTATTTCCAAAACAAAGGACAATTAGCTGTTTGGGAGCAATCTGCATGGGTTCACCATGGGGAACCATGTAAAACCAACACCTCACTGTGTATGAGAAGATGAAAGGCTGTGTGGACAGGGGGAGAGTAGTGGATATTGGATACCCTGATTTCAGAAAGGCCTTTGACAAACTCTTCCCCAGTATCCTGAGAGCACAACTTTGAGATAAGCAGATGATAATGTGGGTAGAAAATTGACTAAACTGCTGAGCTCAGACTCTTGGCTAGGTTAATTTTGACTAATAATGTGGGCAGTATTCTCTTTATTGATGACCTGTATTATGGGACAGAGCAAGTTTTTTGACAACATCAGTTTGGGGGTAATGTCCATACTCTGGAAGGTTGCATTGCTATTCAAAGGCATCTTATGAGGCTGGAGAGTTAGGCTAACAGGAGCCTTTTACAAATGGTCTGGTTTCAGCTGGAATAGAGTTAATTTTCTTCCTAGTATCTTCTATAGTATTATTTTGGATTGTGTGTTTAGGATGAGAATAACATGATAGCGCACTGATGTTTTAGTTGTTGCTGAGCAGTGCTTACACTAAGTCAAGGAATTTTCATGCTGCTCTGCCAGTAAGGAGGCTGGAGATGCACAAGAAGGTGGGAGGGGACACAGCCAGGACAGCTGGCCCAAACTGGCTGAAGGGATATTCCATACCATGCGGCATCATGCTCACCATATAAACTGGCAGGAAAGCTGGCTGGGGGGCTGCTGCTCAGGAACAGGGTGAGCATTGGTTGCTTGGTGGTGAGAAATTGTATTCCACATGCATCACTTGATTTCTTGGGGTTTATTTCTCTCTCTTTTTGTGATTTTCCTTTTCATTACAATTGTATTATTATTATTATTAGTAGTAGTAGTAGTAGTAGTCCTATTATTGTTATCATCATTATTATTATTATTATTCCTATTATTATTATTGCTATTATTGTTATTATTGTTGTTTTATTTTATTTCAATTATTAAACTGTTCTTGTCTCAACCTATGAGTTTTCTCACTTTTATCCTTGTCATATCCTATCCTCCACCAGGGAGGAGTGAGTGAGCGGCTGTGTGGGGCCTAGTTGCTGGACAGGCTTGAACCACAGCAGTCTGTTTTGGTGCTCAGTGTGAGGCTTGAAGGGTTGAAATGGCAACTGGTCTGACCAGAGCATGTTAAAGCAAATTTGTTATAAGCATTCATTATATTAGATTAATAGTTACTGGTCACAGAATGTTGATTTGTTTGCTTTCAGAATTGTTGCACTTGTTCTCAGAGTTGTGTTATGTGACACCTTACTTGCTGTGTATGTTCCCTGTTCGGCTGTTTGTCACCACTGGGGGCTGAATTAAGGTTATCATTTTGCTGTACTGTTTAACACTGGCTTATGATATGATAAAATTACTGATCATGAGACTAGTCTGGTATTTGTACTCAGTATTGCTGTCATTGCTGTACTCTGCGAACCATCTGTCACAAAGTATTAATAATTACACCTTTTACCTTTTCTCTGTGGAGAGTCAATCTATGGGGGCGGCAGGAGGGGACACTACCTCACTCCTTCACCTTCCCTTTCTCCTTCACCTTCCCCTTCTTCTCCAGGCTAGTTACAATAGCTCTTGAGCATTTTGAATATCCTTGGGAAATTCAAACCAGCATGTTCATAATGCTGTGTCTCCTGACTGTGTTTCAGGTCTTGTTTAAGGTTAAACAACTGTTTAAGAGTACCACCCAGAGATATTCCCCAAGGCTGGATAGTTATGAGTGGCAGGGTGTGTGAGACAGTATGGGCAAGTGCCTAGGACAGTGGACACTTCCAGTGTTTTGGAATTTCACCCCCCCCGACAAGAGCAGAATCCTGAAAAACTAGTAAAATATTTGGAAAATGTATGCTGTCACCCTGACAATTCCAGAGACACAAATCACTGCAATGTGCTGGGGCCTGGCCCATGCCTACTGAGCCCTGTTCAACAGTATTCATTACCCTCAAGGGGAAGGGAAGGTATCTAGATCTGATGACAAAGTGACAGGCACGGCAGTTACTTCAACCCCCATGACAGGGAACCAGTTCTACAGCAGAACCAGAGGACCGACCTGCGCTGATATTAGTCACCGCTATACACAAGGAATACTGGATGTGAAAATTCATTTAGTAAGGGAGAGAACTCCTACTAAGAAGGGGGAAGGAGGAAGAAGTGGATGAGGCAGATGCTCTGAATCAGGGCCGTCACCAGAAGAGGAAGAGTAAAAAGCAAAACTTATAAACGAGGTGATAACCACCTAACCCCTATCCCTAACCAAGCTGTGAGATATGTGAAAAGATTTCAGCCATCATCCAAGCAAGCACATTGTCACCTGGCTCCTCCAGTGCTAGCATAATGGGGACAGTAGCCTGGAATTAGAGGGTAGGGAAGCCAAGCAGCTGGGATCCTTTTCTAGGGAAGGGGGCGTTGAAAAATCAATTGGAAAAGGGGCACAAGCCCTCAGCCTCTGGAGGTGATGCCTGTCAGGTGTGAAAGAAAGGTATCCCTTCAGGGAAGATGTCATATGTCACCAAGGTGAGTGGACCACCACAGAGAGAAGTATCCAGTATCTGAGGGAATTAGCTGTGCTGGAGGTGATCTATCATGACCTGTCAAACAAGCAGTTAACCTAAGATCAAGAACTAGTCCACTGCACACAACCCATGTGGTGGAAGTTTGTACATAGCACACACTGTCATTGCATGCCTACTCATTGGCAGTAATGACCTGGAAAGATGGAGAGGTACAAACAGTGGATGCATTGGCTGGGCAACTCCCACGATACGAAGAAAGTCTCTCATCATTCCTATGGGCCTGCATCTTGGCTGTAGATAAACTGTCCTGAGAGTTCCAGCAATTCAAAGAGGATACGTCCTACTCCTCACCTGTGCAGACCAGTTATTTCAGCTATTAGCAGTAGGTGTTCCTGTGCTCAAGAGAGAGGATATAATGCGTACATACCACGAGTCACCCTATGGTTTTACCTGCATGACCACAGAGCGGACATGAGGAAATGGGATGGAAAATCTGTGTCGGCCCTAGTGGCACGGGTATGTGAGTTGCAAGGAAAACCAATCACTAAAAGGGGTTCTTCCAGGAGAATTGCTGCTCTATTTTCCAGTGGGCAGTTCTCCAGACAGAGTAGAAGGGCTGATCTTACAACCAGTCTTAATGAAGAGACTCCTGATTCCTGTTTACAAGAAGAGAGTAACCATACCATGACCAGGACTAGAGGGGCCCTGCCTCCAGCCAAGTAGAGGAAGGGAACAACCACGTTTATTAGACTGTGTGAATCTGATGGGCTGGCACATCAGACCCACAGGTGTATAAGGCTCTGGTGGACCCCAGTGCATAGTGTGTACCCTAATCCCATGAGTTTACAACAGTGAAAGCAACCACTGGATGGCTGGAAACATATCCCATATCCCATGCCACAGCCTAGAACACTATCCTGGGCGTTGAAAAGCAAGCCTTATGGTGACACAGTACCCCAGAAAGAATTGAGTCAGACAGTGAGACTCATTTCCAAAACAACCACATAGGCACTTGGATGAAGAGTATATCATTGAGTGGGTATATCTCATCCTCTATCATGCAGCAACTTCTGGGAAAACTGAACGATACAGTAGACTGTTAAAGGCTACGCTAAAGGCAGTGGGCGGTAGGACCTCCAAATTTAGCAAAAGTCACCTTGTTAGTCAACACTAGAGGATCTGCCAGCTGAGCTGGCCCTTCCCAGTCAAAACTTAAAAGTACTGTAGAAGGGGATAAAGTTCCTGCAGTACACATAAAAATATGCTGGGGAAAACAGTCTGGTAAATTCCTGCCTCGGGCAAAGGCAGACTTATCCATGGGATTGCTTTTGCTCAAGGACCTGGGTGCACATTTTGGGTAATGCAGAAGGACTGGGCAGTCCAATGTGTGTCTCAAGGGGATTTGATTCTGGGTGAGAACAGCTAATGATTTGAATTGTATGATATTAATTTCTATATAATACTGTATGTCATCACTGCTATGGTTGCTATATGCCATAGCAACAGTATTACAGTAAGAATCACCCAGACTAATGAAGAATTAATTTTGATGGAACCAGAACTGGTTTCAGCATGCAACAGTCTACCACTACACACCATCTCTCCTGCCCTGAAGGACTGTTATGACAGATGGAGCCCAAAGTCATGGACTAAATTAACTCAGCAGAAGCAGGAGTGGAATCAGCAGATCCAGGCAAGTAATTTTTTTCCTCTGGATCTTCTAAGATCACACCAGGACTACATTTAAGGGCTCACCAGTGCTGCAACAATTTTGACACAGAGAAATAAGTCCAGTACAATGGAGAGTCACCAAGATGACTAGAAGGGTGCACCATCTAACATACAGAGAGGCTGAGGGAACTGTGTTTGCTTCAACTACCTAATGAGAATGTATAGAAAAGGCAGAACCAGACTCTTCTCAGGAGCATGTAGTGATAAGATGGGAGATAACGGGCACAAGTTGCAACTAGAGAAATTTCAATTAGATATTGAGGGGGAAAGAAAAAAAAATCACTCTGAGGGTACTCAGACATTGGAACTGCTTGCCCTGAGATCTTGTCATCTGAATCCTTTGAAATCATAACTGGACAGACAAAGGCCTGAACATCAAATTGGCCCAGCTTTGTGTGGGGAACTACATCTCTTCCAACCTAAAATGTTCTGATTCCATGGATTTTTTCACACAAATTGAGCATCTGCAGTTGTGTCCTGGATGCACACTAATCCTATTTTAAGTGGCAGTAGTACACAAGTTGCACTTCATTGGCAGGTCATGTTTTTCAGATACAAATCTCAGACCTGAGCCATGCCAAAGGTCTGGTCTGTAATCATGTTTCTGGTTGGGTTTTATTCTTCCCTTCCTCCCTTCATTTCTGTTTTGTAATGGAGGATCTTCTTAATAGTTCTAATAAGTGCTCTGAAGAATAAGTATAGAATGTTTGCTATAGTTACCTATGTCTGTAATATTTTTTTAAGAAGCTTATCATGGCTTTGTTCTCTTTGAGGCTTAGGGGTGATGTTCTAGACAAAGCACCTGCTTCTCTTGGTTTTCCATGTTGTTTTCCATGCATTTAGACAGTACTTTTCTAGAGGGTTTTGACATCATTACCATAGTTAGCCAACAGAGACTTCCTTGCTGAACTCGAGATTGCAGCAGCACATAGCTAGCTTGTTTTCAGCCTCTGTTTCAGAAGCCTTAACTGGATCAAAAGTTATCAGAGAAGTAATTGCTGTTTTTCTTGAAGCTTGTAAAATTTTATATACACTACAACTACCTAAATGAATCAATGTGGATATCAAATACCTGTTCTTAATAATTACTTATGTGATGTAACTATTACTTGTTATTGTACTGTTTTTCATACCAGAAGCATGCTCTGTAGATGAGATATGCAAATCCTAATAAATTTTTAACCGAATCAGGAGATTTTCACATTCTTTTGGCAGATGTGAAGTGGAAATTTCAAAATAATCATTCTGTGCTTCCATCTTCAAATGTATTTTTATGGTTTTGCAGTGTAATTCTTTCTCTCCTCTCAGAAATACTACAACATAAAAATGGCTTTAGGGGATCAAACCAAAAATCTAGTTACTTCATTAGCTTGTCTCTAGTAGTCACCAATAGTTGATATGTGGCTAAACTATATAAAAGTCAAATATGTAAGCATTGCTCCCTGTTATCTGTAAGTTTTCAGAAGCTTCATCTTAAGTACTGCCAGAATCAGATAAGTGTCTTTGTATTTAAAGGTCTTAAATAGCCTTCCAGGAATTTCAAATTTCATATAGACTTTTGGCAACCATAACTACCTGAAGCAGAAAGTTCCACAGTGCAAATATGCCTGGTAAAAAAAACAAAAAACAAACTTCTTTTGATGTATTAGAAAGTTGGCACTGATCTTGCAGAAAGTATGTGTTCCCTATTGATCTTGTCCACAACACCCTTACCTGGTAAAGAAGAAAGTCTGGTCTTCATAACATTTATTATTCCAAACTCTATCTTGCATAGCACAGAATCATCAGATTCATTCTAGCTTCCACCATGTCCTGACACAATTACTGTGTTTTCCTTAATGGAAAAACTTACAAATTTTTCAAAAATATTTACCTTTTCTCCCCTTCTGTGTAGTGACGTTGTTAATTAAAAGTGCTGAGTGGTTATTTTTGTGCAGTTTCTTATGTCTTGGATATTAAACATAATAGTATTCACATTATAGAAGGAAGAGGGAAGCAAAGATAAGAGCATATGCATGTATGTTTGAGTCTATTTCAGTATTTTGAAACAGCTATAAATAACAAAAAAAAGTGATACATTTAAGGAATATTTTCATGCTTTGCCCATCAGTGAGGAAAAAAAAAAGTTATACGAAAATATATCAGTATATCATATATATGAATATAGATGTTAATTTGGTGTTATTAATGTTGAAGTAATTCTTGGTTGTATACTTTTTATTTTGTAATAAACTAGTTATATTGGTTTCCTCGACTTACCAGTTTTCAGACCACAGATTTTAAAACTAGGATGTGTCTTATCTACTGGAATGGCATCCATAGATCTAACTTCATCTAACTATATAACTATATCATCAGTCACAGTGAACGCTGTGTAATGAAGCTCTATAGGAATTCTTTAGGAAAAATATAGGAGTCATGGTTTTGGTCATTATGTAGTAATTTGTACAGTCTTTAAAATGAAGGGGGGAGAACATTTGATGTATAATGGAAGGATTCTTAAAAAAAAAAAAAAAAGGAACATTATGTGTCTACATGGTGTGTGGCGTTCAAAGAAGACCTTGAGAAAACAAACATTTTAGGTTATATTTAGAATTATGTTTGCATTTGTTTTCTCTATAGCAAAGCTGCGTGAATCTTGCTTTGATCCTGGAAATATAATGAATGGAACAAGACTTGGTATGGATTATAAACTGGGGTCAACTGTCACATATTACTGCGATGCAGGTTATGTTCTTCAAGGATATTCTACACTAACATGCATCATGGGAGATGATGGAAGACCTGGCTGGAACAGAGCCCTGCCCAGTTGTCATGGTAAGAGCAGTTTTTCATTTATTATAGTTGCCGTTGTTATTGTTCTTGCTTTGTCATATGGAAGAAACAGGTACAAAATTAGGAGCAATTTTAATAAAATTCTCTTTTAGGGCAAAGCCTTTTTCAATGATATATTCAATAAAATAACATTTAATAACTCATGATAAATACTGATTTGTGTTCTTAGTAACGTTGGATAAATAGCCCTACAAGTTACTATTGCAAATAGAGGTTAATAGTAACGTCATCCTCTATGCCAACCTGTATTCTTCAATTAATAAATTTTCAGCAGAGTATAGTGATATATACCATATATATGTATTTAAATACAGCATTGAGGTATAGTCTGGACGTCACAATATATGTTTTTTTCTTTTTGTTATTAGTGGTTTATAAACCACATAGGTGAAATATTTGTATATATATCATTTAACCTTTTGGACATGTGGTGTCTAGAAAAATTCAGCCTTGAAATGCACTAAAGATACAGTCATTCAAACTTCTATGGTTATGAAGAACGCACTAATTTCAGGAATCTTCTCTCTTTATGTTAAATTACCACTGACTGTCTCAAATATAAGCATTTTCAGCTTTAAACTCTAAGAGAAGATTTAATTTTTTTTACTGATTTGATGTTAATTCTTACCACCAGCAATTGAGGGCCACTTCATAAAAAAGCAGAACAAAGCAAACTACAAACCAGTATTCTTCTTACATATTCAGTAAGATTAAGCATAAAATTTCTCCTATGTATCCAGATGTTAATAAAAAACACAAAAATGCCAAATTATAAAACTAATGTTTGCTTTATAAGTTAAAATAAAAACTCATTATTATGTTAATTTCAGTTCCTTTTCATAATTTGAAGACAAGAAAAACTCATTTCAATTTCCAATTTGGATATATTTATTTTAAGTAGAATATGTATTTTCTTTGATGTGTACTTTAATTTCTATTGCAAAGTGGATAGTGGAATAGCAGCAAAACAGAAGAATTGTCAGCTATAAAGAATTACCAATATTACAAGCTGTTGAAGAACTTTAGTGTTTTCATTGTCCACCAAAACTGTCACAGTACTGAACACCAAACTTCAGTGGCATCAAATAGGAAAACTGGTCCTAGCAAACTTTGGGAGTTTGTTCAAACTTGAAGACTATGTGCAATGGAAGTAAAAAGTTTCTTCCTCATTTTAAAATGAGATACAAATGTTGTTTTCTGGGTAGGAGTCAGTGAGGAAAATTGATGTATATGAAGGGAGAAAGATTTCCTTCTTTTGGAAAGTGTTTTTCATGGGTAATGAAAGGTGAAGAATTTCTTTATCAATTATGCAATAATTGTGTCTATTCATGCCTCTTATAATCTAGTTAGCAATCTTCCAGTGCTATCTGGTTTAACATTCATGAAAGGGGGAGTGTTTTGCTTTGAAGGACTGCCATTTTAATAAAAGGAAAAAAAAATCTCATAATAAAAGAAGTAGTGGGTATCTCTCACTGATTCTAACAGGACCATTTTCTTTCCTGGATGAACAAAGCCTTATTTCAAAGATGACAAACCCGACACTTCTTTAGTATATAATGTCAGAGTAGGTGCCATAAAAATGCCTTAGCTTTACAATTTTCACTTGTTTTCCTTTTATTGCTTTTTCCTTCAGTTCAGAGTTTTTTTAAGGTTTGTATATATGTTGGTGTGATGTAATATATTTTTACTAAGTAATCCATTCTTTCCACTTTTGTTTGTTTTACGTCAAGAATGACAGAATAGTTGTATAGCTATGAGAAAGACAGTATCAGTTGATCAGTTTTCAATTACATGGAGCTGGCAGAAATAGTTTGAGAGCTGAATTTTACCTCCTGACCACTAGTCTTGCCTGCATAAAAAATCTGCTTAGTAGAAAAATGAGATTCCTCCATTATGCCAGTTGTATTTTTGAAACTCCATTGAAACTGATAGTGTTACAATGAAATGTGCTTTTTTCTTATTTAAGAGAAATAAAAATTAGAAACTGAACACCCTTTATACCTGTAATGTTTTAGGTATGAAGTAAAAAAAGCTTTTTTTAAAAAAGTTACCTATCGTTCTCTCTGAACTTTTACATTTTTAATATGAATTTAGAATCCAGGTTCTTCTTTTAAATTCCTTTGAGCCATATTTAGCCGTGTAGCTTTATAGGGGGAGTGATAGTCTCAGAATATGAAAAAGAGAAATATTACAAATTAATATTCTCATTTTCCTCATATTTGGAGCTAAGTAGGTCAGAGGAAAGGAAGAGAGAACTTTAAGTGTTCCAGATAGCTCTCTGGGCTGAAGGAACATGCTTTAAAATGTACAGAATTGCTGTTGTAAAGTATAGTTCGAAGAACAAAGAAAAGCTTTTTCTCTTCTAAGAGAATTTGTGTCAGTAATATTTGCTCATTTCCATGAAGAAAATTATTAGGTAAATAACATGGATAGCATGATGGTGAAACTGATACAGGGGTCCAAAGTCAGACCCTATTAAGTAAAAACTCTTCTTGTAGTTAATATGGATATATTCACTGAATAGTAGAATCTCAATAGAGAAGGATAGAGTACTATCTCTATACCCATTCTGAGTAACTTGACATCATTGCTTAAGACATACTCCTGAGACACGGTAGATGAGTTTGAATGGCCCATATAGAGAAGTGAGTTACCAGTCTTACATGTTCTGAAGTCTAACCTTTTACATAAAATGTGGGCAACAATACATTCTCCATGCAGAATTAAAAAGAAAATTAAGAACATGGCTTTATTACTTTGGAAAGTCAACCATTTGGGATTGTTTTAAGCATTCTCTGAAAATTTGTGGTACATGAAGCCCCATAGGAAATGTTTGTTAAGGAACACTGATGTTCTCAGTCTGGTCAGACTTCAGCATGAGCTTGCTGATGAATTGCTTACTCTTTCAAAACTTACTTTCCTGGGAATGTGCAAAACCAGAAAATATAAGTATCTACAGACCCTGAAAGTCAATAACTGATGATTTTGGAGGTAGATAAAAGCTGAGCAGAGGCTTTCAGGATCATAGAGGACTAGTTTTCTGAAATCTGCTCAGCACATAAAGCTGATGTGTTTGCAAGTGTACCTTTAGGCACCTAATATTTTTTTATGACTTAGTCCTATGTGCATTAGACATGACTTGCATTTGATTGAATTCATTATTAAAAATGACCTTGAACCTCTCTAACAAGTATGGGAAGTGGACTATATCATTGGCTTCATTCTTTTATGAACACATGCAAAGATTATCCAGGCTAATATGCTAAGTTATTTGGCATTTCATGGTGGGTGTTAAGAACAGGATGTAATTAACATATGCAGATGCAATATCACAGTGACAGAGATTATGATTAATGATTTCTCTTAGCTTCACCAACTATAGTTAATTTTAAGTTTTTGGTAGCAAACAACAACTGTTTACAGAATAACAAAAAGCCCTGTAGTGGGAAATTGCATTTATGACTGTATTTAAAAACCTAGTTCCTACCAGAAGAAATCATTTATTGATCATTAAAAAATATTTCTATGTTTCATTATAGTCTATTGTTTAATCCTTGGAAATATTTGAATCCAGGCTTCACAACATCTCCATCTGAAAGATACATCTAAAAATCTTAAATATTGTCATGGATGGCCTATGATTTATTTGGTTTTGGTTTTGGGTTTTTTCTTGTAACAAACCCTCAGTATTCAGAATATTCATAAGTACTATTTGCCGTTTGTTTAAAAAAAAACCAAAAAAGTCCTGGGATTTCTCACAGAGCAATTCCATACCATGATATTTAAAAGCAACAGAAACATTCATAAGTATGATTGCAACAAGAAATCTTAATTCCTAGTCTGATGTACACAATTGCATAATATAGCCATGGTGGTTTAGTGATTAAAGACCATGATAAAAACCAGATGCATAGGTATTATGAAGAAGGAGAGAGGACCTGCTCTATCACCTGGCAGATAATTTGCATTCTTAGGATCTGGGAAAACTGGAGCCTGCAGCCTCATCTTCTCCCAAAGAAATGTTTTCCTGAAAACTGAAATTTCAGAGGAAGTACCTGTACTTTGTTTTGGTTCTGACAGTAGCTCTTACTTTAATTTGCAGTAATTCTTATTTTTCTGTGTGACTTTTTTGTTTCTTTCTACCTGTATTAACTTGTCGCTGCTGTGTGAGGTAGCTCAGATCATGTTTATATCTGAAAACTTCTAGGATGGAAGACTGTACAGAAAAACATATCTTACTATTTATTATTTTTTAATATAATAAATGTTGGCATCTTTTTCATCAATCATTCAATATTGATTATTTAATCAGAGGCTTTAAAGGTCACATTTTTATGCACTTTTTACATAGAGAAGCTGTGATTCTAGTGTGGTTATTGCATACTAGTGTGGTCTTTTGAAACCGTGACTTTAGTCAGCCAATTTTTCGCATGATAAATCATAGTCAGACTGAATAGTATTACAAGTTGCAATAAAAAAATGAATATAATAATTTTCACCATTATTGACAATATTATAAAGATTTTTCTTGTTCTTGTCATAGATAAACATGTAAGACTAGAACAAGGTAAAAGAGTAAGGCACATTAGGCTTAAGTTCTTTCTTGGGTGATTTTTATTTATGATAGGTAGGTAAAGACAAGGTTGAATATCTAGATAATCTAATTTACATTACTTAAAAATGTTCAGCTATGTTAAAAGAACAATCAGATAGATGCCATGTAATAGTCTAATTTACACATGTAAGAATTAAGGTGCTTTTTTTCTGTTTATAACACTGTGGATGTGAACATTTTTATGAAAGCAGTTGGAACTTTAATTAACATTTTTGTCCCATTCTGCATTTTTTGAGTACAAGTGTAGAATGCTTGATTATATTTCCAAATCCTCAACTATCATGTATCAGCAATTAAAAAAGAAGATTTTGAAAGGCACAAAGCAGTTGTTAGAAGCCTAACAGTCATTAACTTCCATCTGTGGTATTTAACATTTTCATCTTTAGTAAAAAACCAACCAACCAAACAAACAAAAAAACCCAACAAAAAAACCCAACAATGAAACAAAATAAATTTCTAGACAAAACTGCTTGTTTTCAATAAAGAGATAGAATGCATATCTAAAACTTAACTAAGCTCAGGATTAGATTACACCGATACTGTAGATGGATAGTAGTTAACTATTTTGGATTGGCTACAGTTACTGCTCATTAGTTAATTTTTGCTAAAGCACTTATACTTTAATTCATTTTTTCATTAATTCAATGTGCCAGATAGATATTTACTTCTGCAGTTCTCTGAAAGAGGCTTTTTCCTCAGTGTGGTTAACTTGCTTTAAAATAATGTTATCTGCGTCAGAGAATTAAGTGCAATAAACATATTGTTTTCATACTTTGGAGATGGCAGAGGACTGAATGAGATAGTAGAAAAGAAGCAGAGAAGCAGTAAGGATACAAAGCCAGGATGGCTTATAATTGCCAAAGGAGACTTCTTGCAAAATCTGAAAATAATTCTCAGAAGTCCAAAGTCTATCTTTCTCATGTTAGGAAAGGTCCTTGGCAAGAAATTCTGAGGATGACATGAGTTTAAATGGTTGGTGTTCATGGTATAAAGAACGGAATAAAAGCACTGAGAGAGTTACTGTGCAGCAGAGTGCAAAGATCAACCTTAGCATTCCATTAAGGTTGTAAAAGTACTGAAGGCATTAAAACACATGGAACAGGTGGTATAGGTCATGCCGCAATTGGAGGTATCCATTTACCTCCTCTTGAAGCATGACACTTTAAAATAAATTTATCCCTACTACTTTTACATTTGAATTATGACTAGATAAATGATATTACAGAGTGAAATTCATTAATTGCCATGGGCATGTGAACAAGTTGTGTCCCCTGCTCTTGGATTTTCAATACTGAAAGGTTGTTCAGACTAGATTTCCTCACTATCTCAGAAACCTTACTCAAATGAGCATTCATACAAGTTAAACTATTGTTTTCCTCATATTGTCACTTTTATCATGCACTGTCATGCTTGCACAATACCTCTGAGCAGGTAGAGAATTCAGCTTTATGAAATGTACACCACAAACCAAGAAGACAAAATTGATGCTTTTATTTTTAAACTACTCAATAGTTCCCCTAAATTTTTACAATTAAAACTTGTAAAATCAGTAGAGAGTGGGGGAAAAACCATAGCCCCTTCGAGTGGCTGTGCAATGTCACCAATTACTCTGTTAATACTGTATATCTTTGTGCTTGAAGTTGTGAAGGACAGAGTGACACACGAGAAAAGGCAAGATGAAGTCTGTAAAGAAGGAAAAGTAGTCCTTTAAAATAATAAAAATTACATTTATTATTAGAGAGTGTCCTATAGCCTGCATGTATACAGAAGTATTAAACAATTATTAAAAATTAATTTCTGTGTGTAAAATTATTATACCATTATAAGTAATAAACTGTTGTGGTATTTATGTTCCCAAAAAAATGAAATTTAAGGCTGAAGAATCTAACATTGAAAAGTTAATTGATGACAGAATTAAGGCTGTCATGCAGGTAAAGATGTGTTTGGAACATCTTCAACAGTGATCTTACATACTATTTTGGGTGGGAGGTGGTAGCAGTTGTTTTGTTTCAATCCAGTGATGATAAATAATTGTTTATGTTTAAAGTCAGGAGTTGAAGGGCCACCACCATGTAATCTGTTTCAAAGTCTGAAGGTGTGTAAGGAATGACTCAGGCAATTGCAGAAGGCAGACTAACACTCAGCTTTGTTAGCTGCAAGAATACTGTGAATGGGACTCAGTTTTATAGTTCCAAAGTAATGTTCAGTTTAACCACTTTAGCAGCATGCTTTATTTAAAATTGTCATATGTTGCCTACTTAAAAGCATTTCTCATTTTCTTTTTGCCCAGAATAACACATCTGTTTTATAAAATCACATAGAACATGACCCAAATACTTAAAAGTATAATTTAAATCAATTAGGTTTGTGGTTTGAATATGTAAAATGCTACTCAAACGCTACATACTCTGAAAAGTTAGGTCTTAATAGTCGGAAAGACATGAAAAGGCAATTAAAGGATTTTTAAAGAAAATATAAAGGATTTTATTTTGTGTGATTGAAATATCTTCTGAATACTAAATTTTTGTTCCCAAGCTTCCACTGCCTGTTTTTTTTTTACAAATATATTCCCATTGCTTTACTATTCCAAGCTTTCCTCCCAGCATGGTCAGTGGAGAGAGACAGGTTTTTTAAAAGGTCACCAGAGGGGATTCAAAGAAATTGCTAGGAAGGTATCTTTTTTTCATTTGCATCTGGACTTCAGGAATAGGATTTACTGTGCTTGCATGCTCAGCAGGGTGTGACTTAGAACAGCAACATGGGAAATAATGTAGTGAAATATCTGAAATCACTGTGTGGAAGGAATACTGCTTGAGATTAAAACATACATCAAATGCTGTTTTGGAGGGATTTTAAGGTTACTTTTTGTGTGTAGATGTAAATATTTAGCACTTTGAAGGTTGCTGAGAAAGTAAAAGAGTAGACATCTATGTCTGAGTATACCTTAACCGATATACACCACACTACAGACAACCTTCTGTATGAACATACTCATTGAGTGAAAGACCTTTGTACACAAAAAACTATCAAGTCAAAAAGCCAGAAAGAGAACTAACTTCCACCTAGCAGATTTGTCAGTAATTAAGTAGATATTTGGTCTTCAGTATACACTTCTTGAAGATAGTGGGCTCATTTTTCCTATGACAAGTCACTGACTGCTTACTGTAGAATACACAAATGGTTTTGGGAATAGGGAACAAAAATATGATCTTTGTATATGGCTATGCAGATAGCTGGTATTTAACTGAAAACCCCATAGTGATTAAGTTAAAATCTCAGCTTTTCTTAAAGCTGTTGTTCTCTTCATATCAGAGGAAGTTTGAAAATGTTGGCAGAATGAACTATAAAGGTTAATAATTCTAGAAAGCTCAGAAAACAATTAAAAATAAATACAGACACATATATATACCCACACCAAGTAGTACTTTGAGCATCTGACCTTTTCCATATACATTTGTAATCCATAATATGCTTTACAATGTCCACTGAATAATAAATGCAGTGTGTAATTATTCCAAGCTTTAGTTTAAGTAGCACTAATATAATATAATGGTAAATAAAGTGTAAAAAATGAAGAGTAGTAGTCAGTTACAACAATCTCATAAAAATCAGCTGCCAGAGAATCCTAATTTCCAAGGTATTTAAGGGATTAGTTAGAGTGCACTGTAAGACCAGGTACTTCATCTTCTGTTGAACTAAATCTGCTGCCAATTTTTTGAAGCATATTTTAATGAAGGAAATTTTAGAAAGGAAAAATAGTTTAAGCTACATAAACTTTGATTTTTTTAACCTTATTTTTTTATACTTTTTACTATAAAAAAGTATCTGAAATCAAGCTT
Source organism: Falco rusticolus (assembly GCF_015220075.1). Taxonomy (NCBI): domain Eukaryota; kingdom Metazoa; phylum Chordata; class Aves; order Falconiformes; family Falconidae; genus Falco; species Falco rusticolus. The sequence goes on from NC_051189.1 coordinate 22,431,230, forward strand.
GTATATCCAAGCAATGATTTTAAATATGTCTTCTTAGATGCAGCTATTAGTTTGCATAAACAACATGAATAAGTAATGAAAATGTAACAGTGAACTTCAGTATTATTGAGAATAGCATGTAAATGATAAAATATGTAAATTAACTAAATACATTTTCTAATTTATTTGGCAGTAAGAGCATATAGAAAGCACAGGTGAAAATGCAGAGTAAAGTATGTGATTTTTTTTTTTTTTAGCATGTTAAAAATTGATATTTCTTTGTTTACTTTTAATGTGCAAATTTTCCAGTAGAAGATTGCAAAACATTATTATTGCTTAAAAAAAGGTTATTCTGTCAGGTATTTTGAGGTGGAGAGAAAAACAGCTTTTAATACTAGTTAAGTAAATATGTGCTTGATTCTGTATTGTGTCATGGTTTAACCCCATCAGGAACTAAGCCCCACAAAGTAGCTCACTCACTCTCTTCCCTAGTAGTATGAGGGAGAGAATCAGAAGAGTAAAAGTGAGAAAACTCCTGGGTTGAGATAAGGATGTTTAACAGGTAAAGCAAAAGCTGCACACAAAAACAAAGCAAAACAAGGAATTAATTCACCATTCCTATGGGCAGGCCAGTGTTCAGCCATCACCAGGAGAGCAGGGCTCCATCATGCATAACGGTGACTCAGGAAGACAAACACCACCACTCTGACACCCCACCCCACCACCCCACCCCCTTCTTCCCTTAGATTTATGTGCTGGGCTTGTTATCTTATGGTACAGAATATCCCTTTGGTCACTTGGGGTCAGCTATTCCAACTGTGTCCCCTCCCAGCTTCTTATGCGCCCCAGCCTACTCACTGGTGGGGGTGGGGTGAGGAGCAGAAAAGTCCTTGGCTCTGGGTAAGCCCTGCTCAGCAGCAACGGAACCCTCCTTGAATTATCAACACTATTTCCAGCACAAATCCAAAACATAGCCCCATACTAGGTATAATGAAGAAAATGAACTCTATCCCAGCCAAAACCAGCACAAAGCATTAACCTTATAGATACAGATTTTTCTTTAAAGATTTTTTAGAACAGACAAGATAGCTGCAGGGTATTCTGTTTTTAGAAGGAAAAAAAATAAATCCCTACCATTTCTTTGCACATAAAAGAAAATATTTATTTTCCTGTTCTGGTTTCCAAAGACTGGAAGACACTGACATAGGATAGGATTATGCAGTATTAGTCAGTAATCAAGGTAAGTGAATTAATTAATAACTGGAATTAAAGAAACAAATCCAGTCATCTGCACTGGCTGTACCTGATAAATATGCATGTTTCTAACTTAAACTTGGGCAGCAGTCTGAAGGTCCTCACTTGTCTAATAAGACTTCAATAATCCACTCAACTAGAGGAGGATTTATTAGGTGGGCTGTTTTGGTGGTTATATGTATGAGGCTCATGTTTCATTCTTTACACAAATTTTGCTATCTTTGCATTGACTATCACAGTGGGACTAGGAAAGGGTTCTGTGGAATAGAACAACCTGCAATTAAGAGACTGCACTGTTTTAAAATGGAATTCACTGTTCCTTTCCATCTTGACTGGGCTACATACAATAGTTAGTCAACCTACTATAGCAATGGTAAGCAAGATCATCATCCAGCTTAAAGAGGATAGCCACCTCTATTAAGGTCTCATGTTTCTTGATGTTTCACTCAGAAGCTGCATGTGTAACAGCTTTTTTTGTGATCTCACAGTCTTTTGAAGGAACAGTATCTTCCACAACATAACTTCTAATTCTTATGTATTTGCTGGAACCATTTTTTTTTTAATCCTTTTATCCTGAAGTGTAGCTATATGCTTACAGAAGTTAATATAATGAAACACAACTCTGTTTAACACACATTTGTGTACTCCAGCTAGCACCAAATTTATTTTGTTGTTAGGCATTTAAAATGTTACATTGCTGTCCCTCTTGTATTGTACTTCATTTTATGTTTTTCTACTGTTTGATGAACAATTATTCACTAAGTTGGTACTTTAAAGCTTTACTTAAATAGCATGCCAGGAAACACACTAGTCTGGTTCATGAGTGAATTTTTAATAAAATATGTATTCAGATGTTAAGCTATATTTAGAGTTATAGTTGAGAGTATATATAAGTAACTGAAGGTCAGAGAACATTGCAGTGATCTTTTAATTATTCTCAGTTCAAATATTAGTGATGCAGTTAACATCTTTTTTTTTCAGCATTAAGGTGAAAGTATGAAATGAATAGAGAAACAGCTGGCCTAAAGCAGAACAGATTTTCTCAGTGGTGTGATGTGACAATATTGTGGTCAGAATGTGTCCATAATGCACTCAAATTCAATATCCTGGGAGGAAGGGAAAAGAAAAAAAACCCTAAAAGTAATGTTTTCCTTTATTTGGGGAGCTATCTTAAAGTGAGGAAGCTCATTGGAACTGATTTGAAGAAAACAGCAAAAAGGAAAGTATTTACTGGTGACCTGGAAATCACATAGAAATACCATTTTAGAGTCTCATCAATCAAAAGCAAAATCTAAAGGGATCACCAAAAGAGGTGGTGAAACAACATGGTCAAGGAATCTAATAGTAGTTAAAACGTATTCTAGGTAAAGGAAAGCATGTTCAAAAGAGAGTAGTAAAAAGTGTGGCCAACAGGGTTTTGAGAAACACACTTAAAACATATGAACCTAATCTAACCACTAATACAGTTTTTCAAAGATGAGAAAACCAGGAAATTTATTAAAGTGACAATAAAAGTTCTGTTATGTTTGTTATATTACATTACTGAGGTAAGTAGAGAGGTCTTGTATTAGAACTATTTTTTTTGGCTCTAAGGAATGTGTCAAAATTGAAGCAGCTGTATAAGAGAGATGCTAAAGAAAATCAATCAACAGAACCACAGAAAGTTGCTAAGATGAGACAGTCTTTTCTGTGTAGTTCTGAAAGAGCCTAGATATGAAGTAGAAATATTGAACCTAAGGTTAAATTAGCTTTTCTATCAGAGTAGTGGAAGGTGATGAACATGTCAAAAATCTGCCATGATGAGCATATGCTCGGTTTCCACAGTTAGAAAATTGGTAGAGATTATAAAAAAGAGCAGAACTAAGAGACACATAGTTAAACATGTTAAAGAAAAGAAATTTTAGGTACTTCAGAAATTATTTGAAGATAGACTCAAAATTTGATTAAAAGTCTTTATGGATATATCAGACATAGACAGCATGTTCATCTAAATGTGCATTCAGACTTACAAGGTCACGTTACTTCTGTTGACAAAATCAGCTCTGAAAGAAAGGCGTTCTTTGGAGTATGATGAAAACTATGAAGCTGGGGACTTCCCAAGTTTTATTGCCATCACTGTATTCACTTGGAACAGAAACTGTCAGGACTGTGTAATTTTAAACCATTACCTCCCTCTTTTGCAGAAATATGTTTCTCCTGCTCCTTCCTAGTCTATCTGCTGTCCTAGACATTTGCTTTCCTTATGTGTACCCAAAGCTTGATTTGCAATGGATATGCATAAAACATTTGAAATTAACAATGTAGTTGTAATCTTGCTTCAAATATAAATTTTCAAGAAATAGCAGGAGAGAGTAGAATCAGAAAGCTACGCATAAAAGAGGTAAGCAATATGCATAGCTATTCTTTCGCTCAGTCAAATAAGAGTTCAGGATTTTAACACTGGTGAAAGTCCGTGCTTCATGTTATGCAAGAGGCCGTGTTGATAATGTTGATTAAAATGGCCATTCTTAGTCTTATGTTAATCTGTAACAAGTGGTTGAAATATCTTATTATGTGCTGACATGCCACACTGTTATTCAAAATCAAGTAGAGACATTACTGATAATGTCAGAATAATGTAACTGGCTTAATTAGAAATGGTATTTCTTTGGTATGTAGAACCACTTCCACCAGGTATAGTAAAAGCACTCTAGGTTAAATTAATGAGTTTTGTGGGTATTTTAATTTTTACCAGTTTGTTTCATTTAAAGGCTAGTCTGATGTTATTATTTATTTTATATTTTTAATTGATACTTGTGCTCATAACTGTTCAATCAATAGACCACTTAATTTAGCTATTGTTTATTTTATTGTTAACAGTTGTTTCTTACCCTGGTTTTTCTTTTTTTTCCCCTGTGTTTCAGGAGTTGGGTCCTTGTTGCTCAGGTTCTGGGATGAATTATTTAGTTTTATCTTCTTCTAATGTGAACATGATTGTACTTATGGGTTGTGTAAGGTTTTTCTTTTTTTCTTTTTTTTTTTTCCTTTTTTTTCTTTTTTTCTTTTTTTTTTCTCTCTTATGTGCCTTTTTTAGTCTGATACTTCAACATCTTGGTTAGTAGCTGAGAGCAAAAGTTCTCCCCAGTAGGAATAATAGGATGGGGTTTTTTCTCTGCTGGTCATAGAGAGTGCTTAGATGACTAGACAGCTGTGTATTAGGAACTTAGAATTAAGAAACGTGAATCTGTGGCCTCACCTATGGCAATATTAAAAGACATTTTGCTTGCCATTTGAGAGAGACAGGTGCTTGCACATGTCTATCCCAAATACCACAGGGTGAGATGACTAGTCCTCTGGGAAAATCTATTTCTTTTTAACTTTATTCCTTTACACATATGTATCTAAAAGCAGTGATGCTTTCCTGCTGTCGTTTGTTTGGATTATTTGTGTTTCAGTATATATTTCTTTTTCTCTCAGATGTGTTATTTAATTGTCATACTTAATTTGCTACTGCTTTGAGAATGACCGTGTGTAAACCTTGAATTAGCATTGAAATATTGAAATAAGCAGTTTAATTGAGGTGACTGTTATTGTTGTTATTTTAATGGATTTTTTCCCTTTTAACCACAGAACTGTGTTTATTAGGGTTAATATTTTTTTGGGTGTACTATGGCATTTTATTCTCTATGAAAATTACTGGTTTGACATTTTTCTCTTAAGAACAGTTTGTTATAGCAAACTGATATTTACTTTCAAGAGATCAATTCACTGATAAATTTAATCACCCACATGTCCACTTGAAAATTGGAAGGGGGAATCCTTTAAGGAAGGGAATTTGGAAAGTGGGGACTTCTATCTTCTTAAGATTAACTTAAAAGTCTGTGTTACAAACATAACAGCAATGATGGTGAAGAAAGCTGAGATTGAGCAAGCTACAGTGACTTTAGTTAATTTATCTTAGTTGTCAGATCTCAAAAGTAAAATTAATTCATCAACTATTACTGTAGTTTCCTGTCAAACTGCTGATACATGTACACTCTCAAAATATTGGAAATCACTTGGAAACCAAGTGATCATCAGTCACTTGGAAACCTAATGTATTATAGGGTTTTGTTCTAATTTTATAATATTATTCTCAGATAATTCAAGAAAAAGTTTATTCTTTGTAGCAGCTGTGATTCACTGCTAGTGCTAGAAAACTCAGTTGGGTAAAGGGATGTTCTAGAGACATGCAGATGGGCAGTATAAACATCAATGGTTTTTGAATAAGCAATACACTCATTACAGCCAACCCACCCCTAAAATAGTGAGAGTCTTACTATTAAAACAAGATTCAGGAGATTATATCACTTACCAGCTGTAGTAATAAGTAGATTCTTGGCTCTGTGCAGTTCTAAATGAACTGATAGATCTGGTGAGTTCTAAGAAAATTCATCATTTCATCCTCACATTTAGTAGGTTTCTTCTCCTGCCTAATGAAAAGATGTTATAAATATTTCCTTGTCCACTAAGGTTATGAAACAAAAAATGCTCTCAGTAAGACTTCAACTGCATTGTCTGTCAAGTGACTTAGAAGCAGTCATCACACTCTTCATCAAATAATAGGAATTACTCTTTCTTAAACCAAATAAATAATGAAATATAATTTAGATATAAAAAGTGCCCAAGTGAATAAACAAATAATACAAGTGAAATATTACAACTGACAAAAAATATTGCTTCCAAAAAAAGTAAAAAAAAAGTTTCTGATTGGAAGGGGTGATTATTTCATGTGAAAAGATCTGTAAATCTTTCAACATCTTTCATTCATACTTTCTTATGAGTCAGTGTCTCAGTTCTGCTATTGTAGCTAAAAATATGTTAAGCTTTGTTAATCTCTGACTTATTTTTACTTCTACATATCTGTCATGTAACGCTTTTTTCCTCTTGCTATCTAAATAGACTTGGAAGACTCTGAAACGGTCTCCCCCAGAAGGCTCTATTACTGCCAGTTGTCTCTTCTGCTATTTTTTATTAATTTGCTATGTTGGTGGATAAATTGTTTTAAAGTAATTGTTTTCCTCCAGAAGTTCCTTAAATATCATGTCAAAGCTTTGCTACAGATGGTTGACTTGAAAAGCATTTCTAACTTTTTATTGAGTTACTCTTTTTCAGTGGTGGAAGCTGTAACTCTGCTGTGCTCCTTCTAAGGAATGAACCAGTTCTGAGGCACAGGCTGATTGCAAAGATCTGTTCCACCTCCATTTGTTATAAGCAGAGGTTGTTTCAGTGCAGTTTCATTCTAGCACAAAATATGTTAGACATTTTCTCTTATCGGATGGCTCCGTTTTCAGAGCCTGCTACTTTAGCTACATATTATTCGCAAAAAGAAAATAAAACATTGCTTAAATGAGGGAACCACAACCTTATTCAGAGCGTGTTTCTGAAGTGAACCAGACTTCTGGAAAAGTATCTCAGGGAGTTCTAGTTCATTTATCAAATGAAGCCAGAGCTATCTGGTGCAGTGAGAAACCTGGAGTGGAGGCACCTCACCATCTTCCAGCTTGCCTGGAAACACTAAGCCAGACAGACCTCAGATCTTGTCCCTTGTTACAAAGGCAAGCATCGTTAAAAAAAGCCTTTGCCTATTGCAGAAAGCCAATGTGATCTCTCAGTGAGGCCTTCATGAGCCCCACAAACTTCCTTCAAAAGTTAAGAAAAAAATAGTGCAGTACATATCACTTAAGAGTCTAGAGGACTATATAGCACACTGGAAATTAATTTAATACCACTGCTACCTCTTGAATTATTTTTCTGAAAGCAAGCTGTTTGTTGCAGTATTAGTAGAAAAACAAAGAATTAAGATTAATAATTGTCTGCAGTTGAGCTACTTTAGATTCAAAATTTTATAGTGCATCTGTTAATCAGGGATTTAACATGACACCTAATTTCAAGCAGGTTATTTTTTTAGTTCTATCAATAAAATCTTAATACATTAAACATATTGATTTAGTATCTGACTATGCTTAACTACTAGGTAGTTTGACATCTACAGGCCAAAGGCTTTGGTAACGAATAATTCCTGATCTGTAGCTCTGCCCTGACAACAGAAATTGAAATACTATATAGAATAGGATTTTGGGTTATAAAAAGTGGGAATCTCATCTTTCTTTATTTTCCTCTCTAATATTTTGACAATTTAAATGGGAGCACAGGACTTTGCTTTTACACTTCTGCAGTATATTGCCCATCTAAAATGAACATAGATTAACTTAACTGGGACAGAAAGAGAAATATGCCTCATTTCCAGATAATTGCATTTGTTCAGAGAAATATAGGAAAAAGAAATAAGGAAGCAATAATTTTGCAAATAGATGATCTTTTCACTATTTGAATAACAGCCAATATTATGAAGGAGCCATCAGCTGTGATCACATTCTACAGCAAAAAAAATGTAGGATTTCAAGCTTCTTCCACATCTCATTTCATATCAGAAAACTCACTTCAGACTTTCCATACACTTGGCTAAAATGAGAAAATTCAGTAAACTAATTTTAAGCAACACATGATTTCAGTACTGAAGAAAATAATGTAAAACTTTAAAATTGTGTACACCACAGTTCTTAAGGAAAACAGGAATAGAATTGAAATTTAATAATAATTAGTCATTAAATTGAGAGCAAACATTTTTAAAGCTAGGCTAAAATTCTCCTTTGTATTTTTTTATACTATATATACATATACACACAAATATATATGTGCACACACACCATATATATATATGTATATATATAGATATCTCCTTTGAATTTTTTCCCCTAAATGTAAAACCATATTTCATATTGGGCTGTATAAAATCTGCATCTTATACCTTCAGAAAGACATTTAGTTTAGGTTTAAAGATTTCAAAGAATGGAAACTGAAGATAAAAAGTTATTTGGATCTGTTTTTCATTTTGTTGTTTTAGAGGTAAAAGTTGATGAACTGTTAAATAAATTTGCATAGCATATTTGTTTGTGTGATTAATTACATTTTATATATTTATATATACTTCACGTATACATTAACAAAAGCAGAAGCTGAAAGTTAGCTTTAGCTTCTGCTAAATTTTCTTTTGCTTGTTTTTATTGAAAAGAAATAGGTACTGTCCTCTTGAAGTATCTTCCTTAAAATGTATCAAATAATCTTTCTCTGCTAATTCAGAGAGATTTTGAGTGCCTTGATTTTATCTATATAAGGCATGTTTTCTTGATTATACATCTTTCAGAAAGCTTACAAATATTTTTATAATTCAAGTTCATGATAGGTTTTTAATTTTTGGAAGAAGTGCCTGTTGGTGATGTTCCTGTTTTGTACTTCTTTGTTCATAACCCTTTTTTCTTTATGCATTTTACCTTTCAACATGAAATACTACCTTTCCTCTTCTAGAAAAAATAAAACAGCCCATCACACTATAACAGTTCAGAGAAGCACCAAAAAATTGGAATGTACTCCTTTCTCATGCTACAGTCAATTACTAGAAATAGATATATAACCAGTTATAAAAAGGTGAAGTACTGTCTCTCGTCTGCTCGAATATATTTAGCAGATATTTATATGTCTTGTTCTTCCAGGAATCATCAAAAGATTCAATAACTTCCCAGAAGCAGTTATCAGAACATCTAAACTTAATTGATTTTAACAAAGTTGTTGGCAACTATTTCTTGTCCTATCATTTATGGATTAAAAGAAAAAATAATTTCTCTAATCTTTATTTCAATCTGCCACATCTTCAAAAAGTGAGCAGCTTGCCTGCCCATGGTCTCATTCTTCTCTTTTGGAGGCTAAACAAAACCAATTATTTCAAAATTTCCTGTTAGATAATAGAAACTTTTTTTCCTTCCACCCCCCCCTTTTTTTTTAAAAAGGGCAAAAACTCAATGTGATGTTTTTATTGAGACTTAACCACTCTTGAATGGATCAGAAATGATACTTTCTGTCCAATACATGAAAGTCTAGCTTAGTGGTGTCTTTGTCTACAGCAATCTCCTATTGAAACTCACAATCAGTATTTGATCCGTTAAGTTTTTCTGCAATAGATTGGTTTGGATTTTTTTCCAATAACATTATCATTTCTTCAGTTTCAGTTAATGATTAAGGCCCTGCTTTGATAACTTTCTGAATTCCTGAGGGAATTTTGCTAGCTTCTGGTGGCCTCTGCTTTAACTAACCACTTTATTAAAACACTAATAATTAACATGTATTAGTCTGAGCTTCTCTGTCATTTTTTAAATCAGTTTTATTTACCGTAAATAAACTGTGTTGTAAAGACTGAAGACATGATAATATGGAAGGTTTCCATATTCTTTATGATACTTTTTTCATTGGTACTGTTTTCCAGTTGTATGATGGTGCACTCTCTTTCTCTGTATTTGTTGGTGTCTTTTTATTTCTAACATATGTCTGTGTTCCCAAACAGCAACTAAAATACATATTTCTATATCAGATTGTCTTTTCCACATTCATTGTATTGTCAAAACAATGTTATGTGCTTCATCACTTTCACATTTGCAGACTGATACCCACAGTAATATTTACTGTAATTTGAAAGTTCAGAAGAAATTCTTCTACCTTTTTTCTCTGTTAAGATTTCCTTTGCATTATTTTTTATCATTATTTTATTTCTTGGTGGTGATATATCAGTCACTATATGCATTTTCTCGTTATCAGTATATTGGTCTTGACTTGAACACTACAAGAAACCATTACAACTGAAAATTGTGTAATTTGGGTTAAAAATGATAAACAAAATGACATAGTGTTATATCAGACTAGGAGAACCAGCAATCAATGATTTAATATATGTGCTGGTTTTGTCTGGGATAGAGTCAGTTTTCTTCATAGTAGCTAGTATAAGGCTGTTTTGGTTTTGGGCTGAAAATAGTGTTGACAACTCAGAGATGTTTTCATTGCTGCTGAGCAGTGCTTACAGTAAAGGCCTTTTCAGCTTCTTACATCACCCCACTAGCGAGTAGGCTGGGGGTGCACAAGAAGTTGGGAGGAGACACAGCCAGGACAGCTGACCCCAAGTGACTAGGGACATGATGTCATGCTCAGCAGTAAACTAGGGGGAAGGTTGGCCTGGGGCTACTGCTCAGGGACTGTCTGGGCATCAGTTTGTGGTGAACAGTTATTTTCATTTGCACCTCTTGTCTTTCCTGGGGTTTATTTATCTCTCTTTGTTGTTATTATTATTGTTGTTGTTAATATTATTATTGTCATGATCATTTATATTATTATTACTGTTGTTGTTGTTGTTACTACTACTGTTACTACTACTATACTGTTCTTATCTCAGCCCACAGGTTTTCTCAGTTTTCCCCTTCCAATTCTCTTCCCCCTGTCCTGCTGGTGGCGGGGTGAGCGAGCTTGTGTTGTGCTTCGTTGTCAGCTGGGGTTAAACCACGACAATATATTAAACTCTAAAAACATACATCATGTCACCAATTAATTATTTTTCTTATCTCACTCATTTAAACCAACTAAGTATTAGTTATCCTAGTCTGGATTTTGGAACATTGACCCATTAGATAAAAGGTCAGTATCCCATCAGCAGTTCTTCAAGGCATAATTTTCCTTTTTTTGCAGAGTCTATGCACTTAGTTTTTTATTGTATTTGTAACATAATCACATTTATGTGCATTCCCATTGATTCCATTGAGGAATGCTGCTTAAAAATGGATGGTGCAATATGGCACTTAAATCTGCAATTACAATTATATTATATTAGATCTTAGCTGTAGGAGCTAGAAATTAGGTAATCTGAAAGTAATAGGAATTAAAAGTTTCAAGCTGTAGAAAAAAAGATATGTTAGCAAAAATATTCATTTCTTCAAAAGATGGGAGATTTGAGATTGATTCTCATAGTTATATAGTACATTCTTCCCATCTTTTTTGCTCATTTTTTTTTTTTTGTGGGTTCTTTCTTTTTGTTAAAATGCAAAGGCATGATGGCAAATATGAACAATAAGCATGTGGCAGAGGTTTTTAACCCTGTAATGTTTTGCTGGAGCTATAGAAAATTTTACTTTATAGCAGCAGTTAGGTGTAGATTACAGGGATCTGTGGTGCTGTTATGTGATTTTGCCTCTCTGCAGTGATCTTCTGTTTCTTTTACAACTAGTGTATGCTGGAATTTGAGAAAAGGTGTCACTGCTGATGGTAATGCATTTTATATTGTGTTCTCTATTATGCATTGCAATGAAGAGGTAGAATTTAGTTCTTTAAAAAAGGTGCATGAATACTAATGATTGAGATGGGTAATCTTCCAGATAAAAAAGCTTACCAATTTAAGATACAGAGTGGGTCATACTTTGTTGTTGTCAAGGGCTGCAGGAGTGCTATTTTTCAAGACAAGATACCATTACAGTAAATTCAGCACACACAGAAAAGGAACTTTTTGCCATTAATGCTTAATAATGTTTCAAGGAAGCAGCGAGCAATGCATCAACACACTGATTCTTATCACATTCTTATCACAATCAAGTCCCTTTCTCTGCTATTAGTGTTCCATTGCTGATCCTGAAAAGCAGGACAAGGACAGCATACTGAGCAGTATTTTTATATGTCAGAGAATAAACTAAAACAGAAACAAATGCAGAAAGTCATACAGTATTTTAGAGTCTAAGCAAACATTATTAAAAAAATAACAGAATACTATTGGAGAATTACATTAGAAAATATCATTTGCCTTTTGAAATTTTTGTTGTTAGTTGGTTTGTTGATTTGTATTGTTCTGCAGGATTTTTTTATTCCTAGGGAAATGGTGTTCAGCATTTGTTGCTTTTTTATGTTAAATAACACAGTTTACATTTGTAGGTGTTACGGGTCTGTTAGAATTTTAACTGTAGGTAGACCTTCAAATGCATAGCATAATGAATAGACTTTCTGATTTTCACAGCCTTTAGATTTTAAATTTTGATGTTATTAGGAAATGAAATAAATCACTGCACTGTAAAACCATTGCAGAGGCAATGAGCTCTACATAGCTGAAGTAAACATAAGTGAAAGTCAATGGGTAGCATTGTCATGGTAGAATTATTATATCCAACCAAACAATGCAACGCTAGATATTTTCCAGAGGCAATAATATGTTTTATTTTTGTATCAAATTAATATTTTAAATTCACTGTAGCTATGGTTTCATGTCCTTAGATCCATCTTTAATTTCTGAACAGTAATGTTTAGTGATGGTCAGGGTAGAATCTTATCTTTCTGAAACATTTGACATTTTAAAGTAAATATTTCCCAAAAGGTAAGGAAGGAAATATAGTAAGTGAATTCTATCGGTTTACTAAAATGTCAACTAAACCTCTTCCTCTCTGATGATACATTCAGAAAGGTCTTGGAGAGGACAGTTTTGCTGCTATAAAAACTAAATGGCTTGCCACCTAATGATTTACTAAGTTAAACGTTTTCTCAGATTGCAGAGGTCACCTGTGTACTCACATCTTGATTCAACTTTTTAAACTGTTTGCTTTTGAGACCCAGGAATGTGAATTCTTGCAAGGATAAAAAGTCTTTATAGCAGCAGTTGGAAAATTATGGGAGAGACCATAAGGGAGAAGGTAAACTCAGAAAAGGCAGTGTGAAAAATCCAGAATGAGGACACTGAGTGAAAGAAATTACTATGAAATACTCAATGCAAATATTTTGTTGTTGCTGCAAATTAAATTTTACATATGTCAGAGTGACAAATAGTTCATCTCTAAATCAAATCTGTACTGAGCATGTTGTAACATAGGCTGCAGGCAACTCTGCTGAGACTTTGCACCTAAGGCAGCCCTGCTGGAAATCCTGCTTCCAGCCTTGTACTGTGTCTTTTGTCTTTTTATGAGACCAGGTACATGGCCACTACATAACAAGTGCAGATGTATGTTGCTTTCATGAGATTCAATGTGTGGGAAAAACATTTAGATGTTTCAGACAATTGTCCTATAAACATTTCAATTAATATCAGTTATAAAAATTAAATGGCATTATCTTCATCTTATAGAGACATTGAAGTTGTTTTAATCAAACTTTAATACTAAGAACTCAGATTTTTCAATATGCTGTATGGCATTTTAAATTATTTTTTTAATTTGCAAACATTTCTGGATTTAATCACTTTTAGAAATCTATGTGCATTTGTCAATGACATTATTTTGTGTAATTTTTTTCATACAAGCTGTGATAAAACTTCCTTTCAAATATTTTGAAATATTTTGCCTAGATGTATATATAGTTATAGAATAATTCTACCTTAAATAATCAAGAACATTTTGAAAGTGTACTAACTCTTGAATTCCTGTGTATGACTCAAACTTAGTTTTTCCGTTTTCCTAGCTTTAAAAAAATGCCATGGTGACATGACTTTGAAAATACAGTTTGTTGCCAACATTATACAGCATTACAACATCAACACAACATCAACAGTGTTACATATTTAGTAGAGATATAACTCAAAAGTCACTGCTGATTTTAAATACACAATTACTAATATCAGTAATTTGTAATGTAAGACATTACACTGGAGTGAATAAAAACTTGTAAATTTTGCAGTAAATTTGATTTTCAATTGTTTGAGAAATTATGCCTGAGAAGTTTAATTTATGGGAAAATGTACATTTATTTAAAAGAAGCAATCGTTCTATTTTAAGCATACTAGTAGTTTCAGAAAATCACAAATAACTTGCTTTACATAACTTGGATTAAAAAAGAACAGTGTTGTAAAGAATCTGGACTTTATAAATAATGGTCCACTATATGTCAAGTACTAAATATATAGCTATGAGCTTAAAATTAAGTATTGATATTGTATGCTATTACTTCAAGTTTTATTAAAAATTAAAGGTGAAATTCTGTTCCTTTTGTTGTCATTGGCATTGACTTCAGTGGAATTATAATTTTACCCTGAATTTACACATTATTGTATATATGCTAATTAGGGAAGTATTATAATGATATGAGTGCTGGATTGGGACAGTATTATTGGTCTTTGTTGCAGTAACTAATTTATTCAACTCACAAACAGTAAAGAAGGAAATGGGGTTAGGGAGAAGAAATAAGCATTTTGGCAATCTTATTTCTCTAGCTTTGGTGCTTCTGTTGCATGTATTCTTCCATATTCTCTCCTGTTTCATCCAAAATCTGGAATAAAAAAAATTTGAGTACTCACAAGCCGGTATGCAGATAAGTTTTCAAAAAAAATATTTACCACATTCAGCTAGTGAAGAGTTTCTAGTTTATGTTTTTCAAATAAGCGACGTAAATCCCTGGATATGAGGCTCAGCCAAGACTATTACCTTTTGGCAAAAAGTACCAATATTTCTATTCTCTAAATACGTTCTTACAAGGAAGCATGAATTTCTGATATTTCACATGACAGTGGATTGAGGGAAGACAATGAGACTATTCTTTCAGCCATAGAGAACAATATCCTGTGTGTGTATGGTAGTCTTAGTGCTTTGTATCCCAGGATGGGTGCTTATCAGTAAAGCTGTACTGAACATTAACAAGACTACATCCTCTTCTGGGTCCTGAATTGCTAATCTCTAATGTATGTGCCACATCTACCACATACATACATACATACATGCACAAGCAAAAGTCAAGATCCTTCTGTTGACCTATTATTTCAAATACCATGACTTTTGTGCTAGCACATGAAATCATTTACAAATTGTATATGCAGAATGGAGCAATAGGTTCCATCTGCTCTGTTTCAGGTACGCAGTCTATCAGACTTTGCACCTACACCATACTGAGAGGAACCCGTGTTAATTCAGATTACAGAAATCTATGTTCAAAGCGATGGGGTTCTAAATTGCTAGCATTAAAATATGTGTCCTTTTCATGGTATACTCTACCATACACATTTTGTGTGAATTAGCTAAAAGTAGTCTTAAAACACATTATTTTTAGCTATGCTAATAAATAGCTTGTATTTAGTATGAGAAGTAATGAGATAAAATCTGAAATATTAAGAAAACCATTTTACTTAATCTAGCTGTTTTGAGAGCATACCACAAAACCCAGATATTTATTTTTTTTTGTTTAGCAAATTAAACATTGACTTGTACTCATTTTAGAAAGTCACTTAATGTCTTAACAGGAAAAAAAATTAAGTAGATATGGTAACATTAAAATCATTAAGAACTGTTTTATAGTCCAAAGTAGTTAGAATAAATATTCTGAACAGATGCCATAATCTTCACAATAGATTAAACTACTAAGTTACAAAGTGTATATGAGAAGCAGGTAATATACACAGGAAAAGAGTAACCACTCATGACTGTTTCATATAAATAAATGCACCTGAACATCTGACAAAGAAAAGAAGAAAAAGCAGTGTTTCTTTCTTGACAGTTTTGAGTAATGCCAAATGTTAACTTCTGTTGTTAACCTTAGAAAAATACATTGTTGTTGCAAAGAGCATTGTTATTTATCTGCCATTTTGTCAAGTATTATAGCTATTAATGGTAGAATAAATATGATGTTTGTGTGATAAAGAGAAGTGTTTGCTCATAACTTTAGATGTAGAATGTTATAAATAATTGAGATATAAATAAGTGGTACTTCATGTTCAGCCAAGGAATCCTGACTTTCTTATTTCAGTAGTTCTATATATTATTTTGAATTATGAGTCTATTGGCATGAGTAAGAATTTACTAGTGTGTGGAAGGGCTGCATAATCTATGCTTTTATCAGAGTATAAAGCATCATAAAAATGAATAATAGCTTTATATGCTGTGAATAATAACATACTGTGTATAAAGCACATCATTATTTTATTAAGGAGGTTGATAAATGGTAAAGAAAAACAATAATTGATCCTGAAAACTGCAGTGTACCATCAATTCTCTTTTGATATGTGAGAAAGTTGTGCATACTCAGTGCTTCACAGGATATACAAATTTAATCCAGTGTAGAAGTGTAAATAAAATTTACTGTAATAGCATATACCAACAAACAACAAATCACTTTAAATTGATTTTTTTCTAATATTATATTATTCAAAACCTTCACTTTCTAGCACCCTGCGGGAGCCGGTCAACAGGCTCTGAAGGCACTGTATTATCACCAAACTACCCCAAGAATTACAGTGTTGGTCACAACTGTGTTTACTCTATCACCGTTCCTAAGGAATTTGGTAAGTAGGTCTGGTTTCATTCATGGTTTTTTTTTTGTTGTTGTTTGTTTTGATACTTTCAACAATTCTGGGTGATTTGCATGATTGCTTTCATAGTAAACATATTAATGTGAAAAGGTGCTTTAAACTGACAGTCCTGTTTATGCTTTTTATCATTTTGATAGTGCTCTATTTTATCAAAGTGCTTATATTTACCATTATCTTTCGAGATTACTGATGTTCATTTATTTTTGTCTCACTGTGACAGCCAACATGTAACTTAAAACATTGCTGTGATGCTAGCCAAATATATTAGTGATACCAGGCAAGGTTTCTCTTCAGCCAAGATCACATGCCAAGGCTCCAGAAAGTGTAACATAACTCCAGCTAGTCCATGTAAGCAAGGAAAGCAATGTTTGCTTTTGGTAAAAACATTGCTTCTGGTAACACTGCTCTCATAATCCTTGGCTTCTGTGCATCATGAGGCAAAGGCATAGTTGTTCTGGGGAATGAAATTAGAGCAGCATGCACCTGTCTGGTTTTTGTAGATTCCCAGATCCTCCATCAAAACTGTATTCCTATCTTAACATTTTTTCTGATGACTAGATGAATCTTTTAAAGATGTCTTCTGTCCCACACAAAGACAGGATCTTTACAGCACTGTTCTATCTCTCTGGGTTTATGAATTACTTTATCTCACTTTATTTTTAAACAATGCCTATGATGACAGCTGACAGTTTGTGGTTCGCTTTGACTCCTTAGTAAGCAGTATGCCACATACTAAATATAATTTATTCTTTAAATACCCTTGCTGCAGATTTATGTTCAGATAAGTAGAACTTTACTCTGACCCACTGCTCACATCTCAGTTTGTCAAATAACAGGTGCCTGGGAATGGGTATGGGTATTTATTAACCTCCCTTCATGTTGATTCTGCAAACATTTTATCCAAATTAAACACAATGCTTGAACTGCTGTGTATCCATCTGCCACGCTTATGATGACTGAACTCCCTTAATAGCCAATTAATTTGTTCTTATGTATAACATAGAGGTGCATAGGCTACTATAAAATAAATAGGTTTTTACAGGTATTGTCTCCTAAGCCATGGAAATCTCTGCTTTAGAACATTAAAAAAAATTAAATGCATTTGCCTAATTCTTGATTTAATTCTAGCAGTTACCAGCATATGCTTTTGTCCTAGCTTATTTGTTTTAGGTAAACTGGAAAGATTATGTACTCCCATTTCCATCAAATCTGATACTTCTTAGTTTATGACACAGATATCAACATGTAAAGTTGGGATTTACACAGTAAGGGATTTAAAATGTTAATGTGCTATACTTCATATATTTGACAGTCTGGATGGAAATGTAATTTTGTGATTTCTGGAAAGAAAGACAGAATCCCCAAAACAAGACTTGGAAATGGAGAAAAATCCCACTGTTTTGCATAGTTACTTGGAATGATTTGACAGATACTAGTTTTCTTTATGCATTAATCACGTTAAGAACAATATTAAGGAATTCTGTTTGACCCTTTCACAGTGCCTATACAAAAAAAACCCCAAACAAACCACAAACCAAACATATGAAGAAGAATAAACATGGTTTAGATATAATAACCCTGCCATACAAGGATTCAGTGATGTATTGGGGTTGTGATTACGGTAGAGTATCTGTCATATCCCTCAAGCTCTTTGGCTGTTATACCTCAGGATAGACCTTTACTCTTTTTCTTGTATTTAAACGGCATATTTTGACAATTATGCCAGGTATCTGTAGAATGTATTATGGAAGTATTTAATCCACTTCTATGAATACAGAAAACATGAAGACTTGTGTGTTGAAAGAGAGAGGTAAAATAATACCTGGCAGTAGCCATTCAAAAACAAGGACGACATATAGAATAGCTCAAAACAAGTATTTCCATTTTACCTGCCTTTTTTCAATGATATTCCTACAGTAATAGGGAGCAGAATTCATTGGACGAAAAGCTCAAATTTTAAAATAGGAATCTTTGTTTGAATTACACAGTTGTGTATTTTTTGAAGTTATTATTATGGTTATTTTTCTGAGCTGTGCTCTTTCTCTAATCTATTGTAACTAAAATTATTACTGTAACAAACATTAAGAAAATCAAAGTGATTATGACAATTGATTTTACCTAAGTTTTCTACACTCAAAATAATGATTTATCTCAGTCTAAAATCTTAAACATTTGTGTAATGGATGTGTTTTACCTGATAGCTTACATTTCTATCTCATCACACTATGTTCAAGTACGGTGCAGAGATGAATAACCCTAAGTTTTTAATGCTAAGCTCTTTAAGATAAGTTTTAGGAAATTATTACCTGTAACACTATTTTGCATCTGGATAGAAGACATTAAGGAAAGAGTCTTCACTTGCAGTGCTTGATAGAATTATGTAGGGATCACTCACTGATAAGATGGTCCTCAAAAAGTGCTGGCCTTTGTGGATAAAGACACCAGATTTTTCTTGAATTCACTTGCTAATGCTCATCATGACAGGTAGATTTCTCAGATTATTCACAACAACAAGGAATCAAAACAAGTTTTTAGAGAACAAAGGAGTACTCCAGCAAAGCTGCTGACATAAGATAATTTAAAGTAATTTTCCTACAGAAAATAGAAAAAAATTCCTCTTCCATAATCCTCCATATGGCTACAACTTTCAGTGTGAAATACATTATAAATATTTGCTGAATGGAACCACTTCAGGACCTATTTTGGCATCCAATACAGTACATGAGATCTTATAATAGAGCACAGTTTAAAAAAAAGCTAAAACAAGGTCAGTATAGAAAAATACACAAACAATGGGATAGCACGTTCAGTGTTTAGAAGGGAACTCATTGGCCTGGATTAGTTTTTGATGGAGTGAAAATAAACGCTATTTCACATGCAGTTTTTCAGGTTCTGAAGCCCAAAAGTCTGTTGAAAAGTCATTGTAGTGTGGACTTTTTTTCAGTTTCATTATTCTGTCATGCAGAATCACAGTTGCAATATTTCATACCATGACAGCTTTAAGCTACAAGATAAATGATTCACAAAAGCACACAGTATGCCACAGGCAAAATCTTTTGTAAACATGGAAGGCTCATCTTCTTTGACACTCTCCCACTGATATTTTAAAATTGTGTAATGATTGTTAATTGTTCAACACTGAAATCCAGCACTGCTTACAATTAAAATGCAGATGTTTAAAATTTTATTTTGTTTTCCTGATGCACATGAATTACTTTGTGTGCTCTGCTCTGCATAAGTGTCATCTATATTTCTATTTAAATTCATATTTTTAGCACTGAAATAAATTTTGTATCAACTTGCCTCAGCAAATGGCTTTTCTTTCTGTTAAAGCAAAAAGATACATTAAACATACATAGTAAAGTATATGTGTGGTTTACGAGCTATGCTATCAGAAAATTAATTATAGATTCTCAGTGGCCATCAAAAAATATGAAATTTAAATCAGAGCTTTTTTTTTTTTTCTTTACAAAGAAGCTAAAAACATGCATATAATTGGGAAATGTCTAGTTTCCATGGAGACTGTACATTTGCTTTACATTTACAAGATATAATATTAAGAAAACGACAAACATTTTACTGTTAAGCATATATTTTGCAATAGATTTCATAGAATTTTTGCAACGAAGGTAGATCCAATTTGCCTACTATAAACAGGGAAGTTATCCACTATTCTTCTCAGTTCTCTTCAATAACTGCCTTGTATTCACAGACACCCTTCTATCGTACAGTTATATCATTTTTAGCTTTTCCTTGTGTCTTTACTTGAATTTCTGTGTTATGAGATAGCCCTGAATTACGGTAAATAAGCAACAGAGACAAGAAACAAATAGGGCCAAACAGCAGGGTTTGGGACTTTTATTATAATTATTACTACTACTACTACTACTACTTATTATTATTGTTATTATTATTTTATTTTATTTATTTGTTTTATTTTTATTAAAATCCTTGAAAGAGTAACTTTTTTGCAAATACTGGAACATACACAAACAAGTTTTACTTTGCCAGTAAAGACACACATTGAGCAAACAATGTTGTCAACATGTGTTTTCTGTTAGACAGCTCACTGAATCTAAAACTGTTAGACAGCTTAAAAGCTGTGTCACACTGGAATTATTTCAGTACTGTTTGATTTGATTTCAAACTGAGTATACATTTGGAAAGAAAAAAAGTTAGGCAAGGACAGATCATAAGTAGGAGAATGTCCTAAATGACAACCTCACATCAATAAGGAATAAGAACTAAATGGTATTTGTGATAATACTGCGGTCTGTTAAAGTAAGGCATTTGCTTTTAATAATTTGAATCATTTGTCACTGCTGTGTACATCTTACTTTCATTTAAGGAATGTGGCAGACATGTGGACTGACATTTTTTAAATGTGAAGGATTTTACTCTTCATCTTAAATTAAAATGGATGGAAATGTCTAGTCAATAGCTAGCTTCAACAGTTTTAACCATGAACTAAGCAACTTTGAATTAAGCAGTACTTGGCTGAATGGGAGGTAAAGATGATAGAGGATGATATGAAATATCAGAATGCTACCATAGTCAGGAATCTTACTCTGTTTTATTCCCTCTTTCCATACAAGCAGCCACTTCAAAGTCAGTGGGACTGCATTGTCCAAGCAATGATTACTTGTCAGCAAAGTCTTTGTGAAACCACAAAGATGCTCCAAATGCTTGTACGCACAACTGTATAAAGGCTGGAGACACTAATTTCAGCAGAAAAGGACAATGATCCAGCTTGTACCATGTATTTTGTAAAAAGCAAATCACCCCACCTTTCCTTCCCAAAAAGAGAATGGCTTCAAAACCATGACTTCCAAGAAAAGTGACCGTTATTTCATTGTACATTTTATTTTTTTTTCTCCCCCAGGTAATCATAAAACTATATTTTTTAAGACAAAATCTTCTATATTTTCCATATGTGCTTACAAGAATTGGTATAGACAGAAAAGATTACTATCTCACAGGATACTTCATATAAAAACTAAAAATATTTCAAAATGATGAATCACTTTATCCAGAAATTTATTGAAATTTAGTTGAGCATGACAACTAGTTAGATTAAGAGTATGGTACTTCAGTTTTCTGATTTATTTTCTCAGTTTTCTGAAGTATAGCGTGAACATCATGCAATATGGAGGATGTACATACAAATATTTATTACTAAAAATAGGAAGAAGTATTTGCTGTATGAGTAAAAAAATATGATAGAAAGTTCATGGCCTTTTTCCTTTTTTCTTGGCATTGTTTCAATTCTGTTGCCCTGTTGTCAGTTCTCTTGTTAACACTGTTCTGTTAATGGAATTTTTTCAAAGAATCTTGTACTAGCATCCAAAAACATTAGAACGATGTTCACCAAATTCTTAAAACTAAGCTTCAAGAGCTCAGCATTAAAAAGTGTATGGAAGTCCTTTTCTGCTGTCTTCTCCGGTCAGATAACTTAGCTTCATTCAAAAGTACATTAAAAGCAGTGTTAGCTGTGATAAAATTTAGAAACTGGCCAGAACAGAGATGTCATTGTGCAAAGGGTATCAAGCAGACACAGAAGCGGTTTTCGTCCCAGAGATGATAAGCCTGATTAAGGTAATATGCAGTCAGACATACAATAGGCAAAGTATTCTTAAGTATACATTTTTTTATTATTATTTATTTTTTATGCTCTATTATCAGTATTGAAAGGAAACATTTGCAACATTGGTGTGAATGCTGCTTTACGTTAATTTAGCTCATTGCTAGAATATTGTTTTGATTTGAAAATTCTCTGAATGGACTTAACTGTGGCAGATATATCTTTTCATTTGACTCTTGTCAAGCTAATTTTGAGAGTTAATGAAGAACACTGAAGGGAGATAAGAATGGAGTCATTTTGCCTAGAGCCAGAAGAGTATGTAGGTTGTGTGCATTGTGCTAGAAACAAATAATACACCCTCCCACCACAATGGAAATTGAATATTCTCAGTGTTCATTTAATGTGCATTAAATGACTGAATATTAACTTATTTTCCACTATTATTTTGTTTAAATATTAAAAAAAACCCTGATTGTTTGAAATGTACAGTGTATTTTTAAGGCATGGTTCATTTCTTCCTCAAAGACGATTATATAGCTATATAACAAATACAATAAAAATGCATAGAATCTGGCTCATTTATGTGCATTTTAGCAGGAAAAGAATGTATATGTGGTGAGCCACAAACATAAGAAAACTTAAAAGTCTATCTTCTGCATAATAAATGGACATTAAAAGCCTAATGGGGAAAAAAATCTTCATAAGTGTAAGATCTGGATCTTTGGAGTCAGATGCCATGACACGATTTGTGCTTTAATCTATATAATCCAAGTGAGGATGCTCTAAATCTGTGAATGTATCTTGTTTTGAAGAGCTTCCCTCAAACATCGTGGATTTATGTGCATATATGTTTTAGGTTTGCATGCAAAGCAAATAGGTGTGTATCCATGTAATTTAACTCTTTGGTGGAATAAGTTTCATCTTATTTAATTAGGTACCTAATTATGGAAGTTATATATCTAGTCTAAGCCATTCACATGCTTGCTCTAATCAACAAAGAGAGATATATATTCCCATGCCATGATTCATTCCATCTAAAACATCTATCTTCAGTTTTTGAAGGAGATAAATTCTTTTTAATATAAAAGAAACAGTAAAGCCTCATTTTGTCATATTTGTTCTGCAATACTGTCAGTTAAATGAATTAGAGAACATTACTGCTGGTGTAATCTGTAGCCATCCAGTAGTTACATTGCTTACACATAGCTTCATGATTTCATCTTGTGAGTATATGCTAAGGCAGGCAATTTCAGATGCATTTTAGTCAGCAGCCATTTAGGGGCTTGAGCTTTGATGATTCAAATTTAAGCTTTACTTAGTGATTCTTAATATTCAAATCTTCTAAATTTAACACCAGAGGCAAAAAAAAAAATAAATCTGTGTCTTACTATTAAGCATATATTAGATTATAACATTCCTGCTTGGTTAAATGTTGTTAGATCACATACTCAAGAAGAATTTCAGGTGTTGAACTGCATTATGTTAGTTATTCTACAGGAACAGGAAGCCATGGCCTATAGTTTGTCTACACAATTAATCCATAATGGCTTTATGTTGTCATCTGGAAAACAAAAATTAAAGGCAGGATTAGTTATATGGTGGAAATACTTTTTGTTGTGTTTTTTATTTGCCTTGTTGGGTTTTTTTGATTTTCTTAGCCACTATTCAGTATTTTCTCCTCCAGAATATATAATGAATGCACTTTAAAGTGCTACTTAAATTTTAAGTATTTTCAGAGTTTGGTATAAAATGAATTGCAATGCAAGGATTTGTTACATATGCAAACTAGGAAATTATTTTGCCATTGATGGAAAAATTTCTTTCTTTGAAGAATATATTGCAAGGTTTAACAAGATTGTGCCAAATATTTTCATTTTTCATTATATTTCAAACAAAGAGCAATAATACTAACCTCTTATTTCAGATATGAATAGGCTAGTAGCAATATATTATATATTGATGATACCTAGTAGATAGTGCAAGTATTTTTTATCATACTGTTAAGTACACATTAATTACTGTGCTGCCTGCTCTCCATGAAATAGTTGGACACTGCAGTGTGACGTTTTGGGGAAAGAGAGATGAGCATTAGTTGTACAGCTATTAACTTCTGGTTTGCTTTTCTAATTAAAGGCAAAGTTTCTGTCTTTCAAGTGCTGACTTTTTTTTAAAGAAGTACCAGAAGGTAATTTCACATCACTTTCCACTTATCTATGAATCTCCTAGGTTTATGATAGGAAGGACTGGCAGGTTCTATATACACAAACTCACAGCTGGGGAGTGTTTCATTCATTGGTTCAGTGCTTAACATGCCTGCCAAGTGAGCAGATGCCAAAAAAAAAAAGTCACCATAGGGTGACTTTTAAAGGAGATCAAACTATTCAATATATTTTTGAAATAACATTTGAAGAGATTTACTATTTTAGTTGCTTAATATGATTTGAAGTCACATTTTCAATGCTGCTTTTAGATTTTTTTTCAATAAAAATGATTAGTTTTGGCTCAAATATTAATGGTGGGTTTGAATATAATAATGGCCAATTTAATACAGACCACTAAACAGCTTAAGCTATTGAGTTTGACTATAAAGATATGGCAACAGTTTAGCTGTCTTTGTTATTAGGCTATTAAAAAGTGGAATGATGATAAGACCACATCTGTGGTCTTCGAAGAAATTCATGACTTTACAATAAGCAAAATAATTTCACTGTAATGCCAATGAATTGATGAAAGGTTTCAAAAAATATTTCTTCTTTTTTTCTGAGCAGTGTGACTGCAGCTGCTCCAAATATTTAATTATCAAACCTTGTTCAGAGAAAAAGCTGTTATTAAAATAGCTGAAATTAGTCTGAGTTCCTGATTCCAAATGACAGAGGACAGACTACATTACATTTGTCACTTACATGCTTTCCAATACATATTACTATTCTGAGGAGGAGACTGGGTGGTGGCAGATTTTCTAAACAATTCTGCTTTTTTGTTCAGTTCTCTTCTTAGTGATAAGGATTAAAGTACTTTAGCAGCACAATACCAAAAGCTTGCATCACCATTGGTTAGATCCTTTCAACATCAAGTTATATTAATAATGAAGGTGTCATTTTTATTCTTGATCTTGTATGAGTGAAAAAAATGCTTTCTCACTCTCCAAGCCTGGCCAGCATGGGGTTGATTAGGTGGTGCAAAATTACTTTCTTCTGAGCAGCAGACTTCTGAGATTCAGGAGCATCCTGCTCTCCTGCCAACAAACATCTGCAGTAGCTGGGAGCCTTCTTCATTCCTCCTGTTGGAACAAGGCCACAGTCTACCTCAGAATTCACCTGCTTGCATATGAAGCCAAGAAGAGAGCAGGTAAGCTCTCTCTGGAGAATCTGAGTCTTCAAGGATTAATTAGGTTGTGGAAAGTTATAGTTCCGCTCTTCATTCCTAGGAATTAAAGATTAAAAAAAAAAAAAAAAAAAAAGAGTAAAGTGGTTACATCGATTTTTCATGATGGATAAAAGAGCTCTTACAGCTTGTGATTCTTCTAGAAACATTAATTTTGAAAATATTACTCCATAAAATCCCAGATAACTGGAAAGGCTAAAGGTGCTTCTGTTTAGAACAAAACATAGTTTATCTGATAGGATACACTTCTCAGATAATAGAAATGAATGAGATTTGAATTTCCCTCTGGCCAAAGAATGTTTAAAACTCTATTCACCTACTCATCCAGTTAAAAAAAATTGTATCATACCAGCCCCACTTCATCTAAGCAAATGGTGTTTACTAGGGTATTGGTAGATTTGGACTTACAACTCAGATATTAAATTCTGGAAATAACTACTCCTGGCTTCATAAAAAGAATGAATAATCGTCATTACTTAGCTGCTCATAAATATCATTAGCTGAATCACCTGAAAAATTTTGAAGTTAAATCTATTTTCAGTAATCGGTAGATAAAGGCAATTGGACCATGCCTTCCTTTATGTCCCCTCCACCCCTTCCCCAATTTTTCCAACCTTTGTAGCTGCAAAAGTCAATAGGAAAGTCATCCTAACAGAACAACTGAGGAATCTCCAAAAGCCTACTAGCTGATATAGAAATTTCAGTGGTTAGCAGTAAGAGACACAGAAGCCTGGCCAGGGAATCCATGAGGGATCATTGTGACCATTGTCAAGTCTTCATCTTGAAGTATTCTGCTATATTTCAGGGAAGGAGTTCGTTAGGAACAGGCTAGGATCAAGGAACTGCGAAAATCCTTTTACAGAAGTCTTCTCCTTATACAGCTTTTCAGCATTAGGCCCTGCTAGTGCAGTTATAATCCTTACTTCTCACCTTTCCTATTCATTATATTTCTTTAGATATAAATCATTCCTTTCTCAAGTAAGCTTATCTGTATTGACTCAGATGTTTGTGTTCACCACCATGTACACAGATACAATCTTCAAATATTCAGGGTTTCTCTCAGCAATTTCCCTGTAATTACCTTTGTTTAGAAAACAAATAAAAAAGGGTTTGCATTCCTCACTAAACTTTGCTTTGTGTTTCTTCCAGTTGCAGTCCTGACAGCAGAAATTGGTGATTATTTCACACTCTTAAAACAGAATCTCTGAACACTCTATTTTACTAAGAAAGATTGGGATTTTTTGGCTGCTTTCTGTTTGTATCTGATTATTTATTTATAGTAATTTTACAAGAAATATTCTAGTTATACTTGGGATAGAGCTGAATTGCATGTACTCTGTTAACATCAGTAAATTTCAGGGAAATGTGATTTAATCCTCCAAGTTAAAAAACAAACAAACAAACAAACAACATTGGAAGCCAGGCTCTTGCACATAACGTTGTGACAAAAAAAAATAAATCTCTTTTTTAATAGAGTTTAGAATTTGAAATATATTTTGAGAAGTCATTGAAATACCATGAAAATATGCCTATTTGGTGAGAGAAAGTTGCTTTTAGCTACTTCTTAGAGAAGATGTCAAATTTCTGTTTTGGAGGCAGGTGTACAAAGACAGTGAAGGATGATAGTCCTATTGTTTCTGATAGGTTCCACCTGGGCTATGAAAATTAGGCAGGAGAGTGGAAGAGGACCCAAGGGATAAATAGCAGAAGTGATGGGAAGAACAGGAAAAGTAGCGGATATGCTTATGTATGGACACATGTACATATCCATGATGTTGTCAAAGGGTAAAGCCTACCCGAAAGCAGAACTCAGCTGATGAGACTCGCCCAGCTCTTAACTGACTATGTGAGTGTTGCATGCATTTACAGGAAAAAGAAAAATTTTGTATTATTCATGGGGTGACACCTACTGAACACTGACTGCTCAGATAAAAGACACCTGTAGCACATCTGTTTAGCTCTAAAAGATAAAATTATTCCAGCATGTGCAGAAAAGAACTAAAAAACCTTACAGAAGAACCTTGTGAAAGAGTTACCCTCAGGTAGAAATGGTATGTATAGAAGTCAGGATGCAAGATTTGGGCTTCTCAGGCATTTGGTGCAAGTATTCTCTTTCCATGCATGGACGGTACCAGTCACAGCCTGACTGGAGGAGCTGGTATTTGGCCAGTGTGAGTATGAAGTTATATATATTTGTCATAGAAAAGAAGTACTAGATCAGGGGACCTCAAACTACAGCCCGCAGGCCCGATATGCCCCCCCAAGGTTCTCAATCCAGCCCCCGGTATTTACAGAACCCCCCCCGCTGGGGGTTGCGGGGGGAAACCAAGCATCCGTAGATGACTGCCTGCCACTGCATCCACGTGCCGGCTCCCTGTTTAAAATGTTTGAGGACCCCTGTACTAGATTATTGCTATCTACTTCTAACTACTACATTATCCACCCTGCTTTTTAAATATATTTGGGATTATATGTCATTCAGTGGTGTGGTTCTTTTTTTCTGACTATCACATCCCAAATTCCACTCCAACAGTGTACGTATTAAATGCAATATTGGACCATTCTGCTTTTTGCTTTTCTCCAGACTATCAACCCCAGTTCCCTCAACTGCTCCTCATAAGACCTTTTCTCTAGACTCATCACCAGCTTTGTTGGTCTTCTTTGGACGCACTCCAGCACCTCAATGTCTTTCTCATAGTGCGGGTCCAAAACTAAACAGTATTTGAGTTGTGCCCTCACCAGTGCTGAGTACAGGGAAAAAAAATCACTTCCCTAGTCCTGCTGGCCACACTATTTCAGATATAAACCAGGATGCTGTTGGCCTCCTGGGTGCACTGCTGGCTCATATTCAGCCCGACTAATACCCCGAGGTCCTTCTCTGCCAGGCAGCTTTCCAGCCACTCTTCCCCAAGCCTGCAGTGCTGCGTGGGGTTGTTGTGATCCAAGTGCAGGACCTGCAACTCCTTGTTGAACCTCATGCAATTGGCCTTGGCCCATCAGTCCAGCATGTCCAGATCCCTCTGCCGAGCTTTCCTACCCTCAAGCAGATCAACACACCCCCCCTCCCTGAACTTGGTGTCATCTGCAGACTTGCTGAAGGTGCATTTGATCCCCTAATCCAGATCATTGATGAAGATACTGAACAGAACTGGCCCCAGTACTGAGTCCTAGGGAACATCACTTGTGACTGGCCACCATAACTCCATTTACCACCACCACTCCTTGGGCTTGGCCTTTAAGCCAGTTCTTTACCCAGCGAAGAGTATGCCCATCCAAGCCATGAGTAGCTGGTTTGTCCAGGAGAATGCTGTGGGAAATGGCGTCAGAGACTTTAGTAAAGAATGGGCGGACAACATCCACAGCCTTTCCCTCATCCCCTAAGTAGATTGCCTTGTCATAGAAGGACCTACCATTCATAAACCTGTTGTGAGTGGCCTCATCACCTTGCTGTCCTGTATGTTCTGTGTGATGGCACTCAAGATGGTCTGCTCCATAACCTTCCCTGGTACCAAGGTCCCTGGATCCTCCTTCTGGCCCTCCCTGTAGATGGGCATCCTAGTTGCTGACCTCCATTCACAGGGACCTCCTTGGTTAGCCAGGACTGCTGATAAATGATTGAAAGTGGCTCAGTGAGTTTATATGACCCTGTTGAAATTAGGTCAGTCAGAATTAGTATGTTAAAGTGGAAGAGGAACACAAGTGCCTTGTATTACTGTGGTATGGCTTTTCTTTATTTCTTTTTTCTTTTAGGGCAATAGTCTTGCTTTCACTTGGCATATCTCTCAAAGATAGTCTCATAGTTAGGAATTTTAGAGGTCCTTTTGTATTTGGGTTTATTTATTAATCTAGGGTTTTTCTAAAATACAAATATTCTTAGCATTTCAAAAAAGTCCTTAGCATTTCAAAGAAGTCATAATATCAGCGAGATTTTCCAGCTGATTTCTCTGATGGCTTCATTTTCTGCCATACTGTCCAAAACCAGATTTGAGAAGTCTTAGTTTATACTAAAATTTAGCATCTTATGTTGTATGCAAGAAGAATAAATTTTCTTTCCATCTCATGAAAGAAGGAGGTGTCTAAATTTAATGATTTTGGTGATAGTTTAAAAGATCACACTCTAAATGGAAATATGAAGTGCATTGGAAAATACAGACCAAATGAGTCATGTGATGGTAATACTAAACCTTAAATGTGTAAATCACCTAGTTTTGTTCACAGGTGAAGCTTTTAGTATTGTAAATTTGAATAACTGGTATGTGTACTAAAATGTGTGGTAAAATCCCTGGCTGAAAGGAAAGACAAGGTGTTCTAATATATTGACTGTAGATGAAGACAATTTCTACTAGTCATTCAGGATGATAAAGCAGTTTCACTCATACCACTTTGATAAATGCATAGCATCTAGAATTAATTAAAAGTAAGTAATGAATTTCTGCAATTTTATAATATTCTTACAATTAATTGTTATAACATTTATTTATTAAAATAATGAAAATATGGTAATTTCAATGAGGAAATGAAACCCTCGATAATAACATTCTCATCATGTTTAGGATGGATTCTCTATCACTTCTTTGCTGATTTACTGCTAAAAATAAAATTACAAGCTCATAGTTATGCAAGATTTGCTTTCTCTACAAACAAATAAGTTTCTCATTTAGTTCTTGAAACATTTCACATTGAAACATTCCCTAAGTTTTGAGCTCATATTTCTGTTATACTCAGGCAGACTGGCAACGCATCTGGAAACTGATACGCATCTGCTTTAAGGATCATATTGATGAAGACCTGTTTCTCCTGGTTACAGCTATTGAATGGCTGGAAAATTTTCATTTTTTCTTTCACACGTTTTCTTTGTATACCCTTTGATAATTGATATGTAGGAGTTTTTCAATGTCCCCTTATTTTATATTCTTATTTTCCACTGAAAATTGTTTTTGTTTTGCCTACTAATCAAAATAAAAAATAATTATTCAAATATCAATTTCATCCATACGATTCAGGAAGCTGAAGTGATAATTTGTTTTAGTTGAATTAACTGATGAATCATCTGATCTAAACAATAACGTTTACTAGTACGATAATAAAAGATAATTATTATACTCAGAAAGCTGTTGTACTTTTAATTAGTAGCTCTAAATTAGCTGAGAGGTGATTGAGAAACCAAACAGCTTTTTCAAAGTGACTTTTCAATTGCATTTAGAACCCTTATTACTTAATTAATAAGATATCTTGAATTAAACCTGGTATCTTAATTTTTTTCTTAATTGTGCCTCAAATAAATTAACATTGGATTATTATTTTATTATTATTGTTGTTGTTATTATTATTATTACAGAGTTAAAATTGTTTATTCCTTCTATTATTTGTATTGCTTAAGAGGTTAGTGTCCCTGTGGTCCCTACATTACCATTATAGAGAGACTTAACTACAAATCTATTAAGGGGAGACCAACCTTCAAATTTAGGCACCTTGTTTAAACACCTCATTAGCCAATTTCATGTTCCCTTGCTATATTTTTTGTTATGATTTTTTTACATTGAAAAATCAGTTCTTGGAAAAGCTATAGGGTTGTAGAGTGCAACTAAGCTAAACTTCATCTTGTTTGTGTCATTGGAGATAATAGTTTGCTTACTTATTAATAGTTTTGTGATTACAGTCCTAAGAACGATCAACAAAAATAATTATTCTTGATCAGTCCTCTTTAGGGATACTCTGTTATATATAGGCTACTGTTAAGATCTACAGGAAAACATCAAAAACTTGCAGGCATGTTTTATTTCTTCTTCCGTTCAGAGACTGTAGTATAAAAAGGAGCAATAAACAACATTCAGACATTTTGCTTTTACCAGTATACTCCTCTTTCTTTCATAAAAAGTTGCTTAGACAGTCAGATGCTATAGAAGTGTGATTCAGATTTGTTTTCTAAAAGCAAATAAGCAATTATATAAGAAAGCAATGAAGCAGGACTATGAAATGCTGCCGGTGCTCAAGATTAGCAAGATATTCCAAGATGCAAGACACAGTTCAGAACGCTTTTGTAGTAGCAAGGCAATGTCCTCCTATGCGGTGCTTATTCTAACTTCTTCCGCTCATTTTTGTTCATAAAACAAACAGAAGAGGTGACTGCAGAGCATGCAATGGTCTCAGGATATTATTGTCTGTGTAGTAACTTTCTCAGCACAAAACATATCTCTAGCTGTTAGCTGTACAGTCTTGACTGTACAGTCTTGATCTTTTTTCGCCCCATCCTGTTTACACACTTGCTACAGGAGACAAGTTAAAAAAAAAAAGTGTCAGCTGTAGGCTATAATTACTGGTCCTGAGAGAAGCCTGCCACCTAATTGTCTTTTCTTTCTCACAGTATCCTGGCTGCTTGCACAGCATAATGGTAAAAAAAAAATTGTCTTTTGTTTTAAATAAGAGGCTGGAGAGGACAGGAGTACACTTTAACTTTGGGATCTGAAGAAAAGCTTTTGCACAAATGCAGAGATTATTAAGAAATAGAGCCGTAAAGCAGAAGTGACAATACGATGTTAAGAAGTTGTTAATATCTGGATACTAGGAAAAAAAATACTCACCTTCTCTTCATTATCTTCAATAATTGACTCACGTATGCTTATTCTTGCCTTAATTCCCATTGCTGATGTTCTTAAGAATTACTTAGAAGCATGAATACATAGTTTATCTTAAACTAAAGCAAAAAATTCAGAATGTGTCTCTAAAACTTGAAAAAATTTACAAAGATTAATGCCTAAATTCAGTACTTAAATTAAATAGGCATATTCTGGTAGGCCTGTATAGGGCAAGGGTTTTCTGGTGATTTCTGTGACTGAGTACTTGTATGAAAATTCCTCTCATCTAACTTCAATAACTTTATGGAGAAATGAAAAGTAGATTGGCATAAAGTGTTTCTAAAACCACTGTACAAAGATAGACAACTCTTTCAATTTAAGGCTGGCTCAGTTACCTAATATTAATAGGACCCTAATTTAAATCTATTGATTAAGTATCTAAAAATATGAATACCAGCTTCAGGAAGGCTTAAAATGCATTTGATCACTGAATTTCTTGTTAGCACTATTTTTTTACCAATTATTGTAATAAATAGGAAAACTTATTTTCCTAATAAGAATACTTTGTAAAAGCGGTTTTACATTAATCCATCTGGTTTTGCTGTAGTTGTTTCCCCCCACCCCCCCCCGCCGAGTTTTCTATTGACTACAAATATAGTCAAAGACTGTTGGGAATTAGTTAGGTGATCACAATATGGGTTGTAATCATATAAATGATCATATGAAAATCCTTCAAGTTTTAGAATAATTTTTGTGGGAGGATGACCTTCTTTGAAAAAGGATATATTCAACTTCTGTGATTTATTTAGAAAAGCTTTTAAGGGTTTTCTATCTGCCCTTAATATGTGAAAGAAGATAATGTAATTTTATTCTATAACATTTCTAATCACTAGTATTTTTCTCTTTATTTGTGCAGTTAGGAATAGTATTTTTTACTTTCGGCTGTCTAATTAGAAATTAACCTGAATAAGAAGGAGATAATTAAATTAGTTATCATGCTTAACTTTATTTCCTAATATAAAAAAACCTAAAGCTCTGTGTAGTTGAAATTTTTAAATTTAACAGCAACTTGTGTTTATAATTTATTTTCTAGTTATTTTGTGACCACTATTCCTCCAAAGACTGTTGTATTAAAACAAAACCAATGCCAAACAGAAACCCAAAACTGACTTCGTAATTAAAATGAGGGCTTGTCCTAGACAAATCTCATTAAATCAAATTCTCTCTTTACTTTTCAAAATAAGGTCATCTAAGACTAACGTTGCCTGGACCCTACTCAAAGTGGTAAATTTTACACTCCATGCATCTATAATCCAAGTTTACTTTGTTTCCACAGAATATAAATAACTGGAAACAAATAAGAGATCTTCTTGATAAAGGAGGCAAAGAAATTGAGTCTGCCACACTTTTCCTCAACTGTGTTTTTACAAGTTCCCTGTACCTTTTTAAAAATAAATGAATATCAGAAACAAATACAACAATATTATCAAAAACCCCTCACTTTACAGAATTAATGTTAGCAAGTATAATGTTTTTTAAAGAATACCTTTGTTTAAACACACTAATTATGTGGCATAGTTAGGTTCATTGGTGATAACCATTTAGGTAATGGCCAAATTGGAGAATGGCTTTCTTTTGCCATGTATCAGCAGGAAGCAGCCCTAATCTAGATGAAGAAATGCCTTGTTTGATGCACTAGTTAATGTTTATGGGGATGACTGAAGGCTCTTCCACAGCATTGGTGAATTGGTATTTTTGTGTTTATGTATGCCACATCTCCATCAGTAATTCTGAGTCTATAAATGCATTTGTATTTGTAAATAATCATATAGTCTCTCACTTACCATAGAATGATTGAATGGTTTGGGTTGGAAGGGATCATAATGATTAATTTAGTCTACCACCCCTGCCAAGGGAAGGGACACCTTTCACTAAACCAGGTTACTCAAAGCCCTGTCCAACTGGACCTTGAACACTTCCAGGGATGGGGCATCCACAACTTCTCTAGGCAACCGGTTCCAGTGCCTCACCACCCTCATCATAAAAAAATAATAATATATTCTTCCTTCTATCAATCTAAATCTACCCTCTTTTAGTTTAAAGCTGTTCTCCATGAAAATGGTGTATACAAAGAAAACATAATGAAAAAAGGGGTCTTTGAAAAATTGATTTTGCTTCCTGTGTCAACAACAGAATATATGAGGTACAGCAAAAAGCAGATCCAGAGTTAACAGTTACTTGAAACATTTTCTCTGCCTCAGGGGAGCTATAGAGCTATAGCTGGGAATCTTGTCCAAGACTCAGTTTTGAAACCCAAGGAGGTTAAAAGAAGTATCTCGGAGAAGAGTGCATCTCTGGGATATACTGATCCATTTTGCTCCGTGAATGTGATGCCAAATAAGAAACAATAGAATCTGCTGATAAAAGCATATGGCTTCAGAGGCTGAAATCATGTTACTTAAGTCAGTGCATACTATTCAATAAGGTACCTCATACAGCACAATACAAGATGAGAGCATACGCCAGCAACTAGCTTCTTCAACCAAAGTTCTAGTGAATCTAGTTTTAAATAGCTTAATTCCAAATAACTGCAACGTGGATACGTCGTGACACCTCACGGTGTCATGACATATATGCCCAAGGGTTGAAGAAATTAGCAAAATATCCTTTTCTGGGTAGAGACGTCATAAATAGTTACACATAATGAATTTGGTGGAGCCCAGACTGCTGTTTTGAAAACTGTTTTTTAAAAGTTAATAGCAGAGTACTTTTGGTCCCCCTTGACAAAAAGACAAAAAAATTCCATAGCAAAAAGGAAATAAATATCTCTGCTGTGAGATACTTGACCATGTGCATCTTTTTAGTGGGATTGTGTCCATTATGTCTAATCAGAGGGTGTGAGAATTTAAATTAAATCACTTCCTTTTCCTTGTTTGAATTTTTTTTTTTTTTAAATGTATACTTCTTGTCACATGAAAAAAACCCAATGGAGAAAAAGAACCATATATCATTCTGTAAAACTGTTTAAAAAAAACCAGCAAGAAATAATACACATTTGCATGTATATTTTAGCTGGGTAAAGCACTTACAATCTCTGCATCTCTGTTTACACATCTGTAAAACAGAATAATATTAACCTCAAAGAAGTCCTATGAAAAGTAGTCAGAGTAACATGTAAACAGTTAAGTACAAAAAGGTGCTGTGTAAACCTGAAATGAAATACAAAACCTATGGTTTATGTTACACCAAAAAATCCCCACATGAAACTCAGCAGTAAGCAATTAACTGTTTCTTACAGTCGCACGCGTTCCCTTTGAAGCCCTAACATTTTCTTGTAACTGACATACTATTGAATTGTTACCCATGATTTATCACACACTGTGATTCTGGATTTGCAGACTAATAAAAATGAACATTTCAGTTAAAAGAAGTATATGGAGATGGACAGTAGGTACACTTTTCTATTATTTGATAAATTTTAATGCAATTTACTAAGGTAGAGATATTATTTTGCTTTTCAAAATCTCATAGTTTGGGTAATATAAATGGTATCAGGTATTCTTTTCAAAAATTTATTTTCTCAGGTACTATAATTGGAATGCTTATTGATGGACTTTCAGAGAAGTGAACACTTTTTTCTCCCTCGCTTAGAGTAGATTTGAGCTAGAAGTTTAAATAGAAAGCTGTAAGAATTGAGGGACAAAAGCTGAAATCTGGCTTCTAAAAACAGTGGTATATTCTTTGGGACATAGAAAGAAAATAATTTAAAATGAGCAAGTAGGAACAGATTTTATTTCTTTTTGAACTTTCACAGTTCGAATAAGCTGTCAACTAATAGTACCGAAAGGTATATAATCATCTGATCTTCCAGAAGCAAAGGTTAAATTCTTGCTGAGAGAAAAATGGTTGAAGGAGATTCAACCTTCTGACTGAGAAAACAGTTCAAAGTGTAATTATATGTATTCTATGTAATGTATTTATGGTATGCGATTGCATCTCTATTTTTAATATTTGTAAATTACCGGTTACTAAGATCAAAGCCTTCTGGATTTTTTAATACCATTCAAGAAAATTAAGGCTGTCAATAGTGTAGTCAAATATGGAATGATGTTATGCTACCTGCAACATATGTGATTGTATTGTGCATATATCACGAGTTAATATAAAGTGAAGCAGAAACATCATTGATGCTGTTCTTTTTGGTTGAGTGCATACTCCTTTCTGCTTAAAGATAATATCCTATGCTATGTCTAATAGAACAGAAATAAGTTCAGATTTTGTAACTTAATACCTTTATAACATATTTTTTTTTAAATGTGCTTATACTTACCTACATTAGAAATTACTGTTTAGAAATATCACAGCTGTGAGTATATCAGTATTCATATTAAAATCATGAAGACTGCAGACTTCATCAGGCATACTGATCAAACTTTAACCTAAATAAATCAGGAATACATAGAGGGGAGAAAACTAAACCAATAAAAGTACTAGATAATGGAATAATTTGTGTAAATACATGCTGCAGCTCCATCACTTAAGGTGTTTAAATCAAGACTTTTCAGTCTTAATAGCTACAAATTCTGAAGCTGTAGACCTGGACCATAAGAATCATCATAATACCATGTCAGAGGATGAGGATCTGCCCAACACAGTGTCCTTTTAGCAGCAGTAAATGTGGCAATCCCAGTAAAATGTAATCTTAGGATAATGCTTACTGATGGTTCTCAGAAGTACTTTCTCAGTCTCCATTAATCTGTGATTGAAGGAGCTGTGGATCTATACATAGTAACTTTGTTTTTAATGGCTCCTCATGAGCTTTCTTCCATTAATTTACAAAACTGCTTTTTTAGGCCATTTAGGTTTAGCATTTTTGATGACAACCTGTAGCAAGCATTTCCACTTCTTAAGCATGTATTGTGAAAAGAAACATTCCCAGTTTTAAACATGCTATTGTCTTTTTTACTTGATGCTCTCCAATTCTTATACTTGATAGGACTGTAAAAATAATTCTCTGTTCAATTTCACCATGCATTTCATGATTTTATAGATTCCTGTCATGTTTGCCCTTAATAATCTCCTTTTCAGAATGAAGAATTCAAATCTATTTATGATTAAAAGAGGCCAATACATAATTGCTATTATCCTGCTTATCCTTCTCTAAATATTTTCTAATTTCACTTTATTTTTTTATAGAGGCCAGTCTAAAATTTCTATCCCCTGCACCCTGGATTTTCGTATTTGTGTTAAAATTGCTTGCTTTTCTCTGCTCTTTTCTTGATAAGTGCTCATATTGTATTCCCTTTCTGTCACTACTGAGCAGTGAACTGATGTTTCACAGGAATTACCTGGTACAAACTCAAGATCTCAGTCCCAGGTGGTTAATAGCTAATTCAAAGCCCATCATTGTGAATATAAACCAGGTTTATTTTTTTCCTCATGTGCATTGCTCTACAGTAAATTTCATCTAATATTTTATTACTAACCATTCATTACCATAATGTCTTTCTGTAACTTTTCAGTTAGTTCTTGCTTTTACTTCTTTGAAAACTTAATGCCATCAACATATTTTACAACTATTAATTGCAGTTTTCTAAATAATTTAAGAAAATATTGAAAATCACAGTTCCTGACACAAACACCTTTACAGCTTTATGCATTGAAGAAAAATATTTATGCCTACTGTTGTTTTCCTGAATTTCTAAACCATGTATATTTATTTTTTTTTAAACAGCATTTGCTGAAATACTTTGTTGACTGCTTTTTGGAAATTGTGGAGTGAGGTTCTTCTTACAGTTAACATATGCATCATTTCCTTAAGATAAACAAATGTAACTTCTGTCCTAAATGTCTGCATGGAAATGTTGTGTAATATAACTCCATGGAAATAGGGGATAAAAGCTTTATAATTGGTGATGTGTATTTAGGCCAATATATTTGTAAAGTTAAACCCATGCTGGATAAGGACCTGATGAGTCATCTTGCAGGATCACTTAGCATAAATAGCAATAACTGATGCGCTGTTATAGATATTTAAGCTCTCAAGCTTTGCCTATTGGCTTGGCAAAAAAAAAATAAATTGGAAAGCACAGCATGTGCAAAGTAGATATGAAACACAACTTTCTCATTGGTGTTTTAGTTAGGATTACAACATTAATCACTGATGGATCTGGGAAGCATTACCATAGATTTAGGATATGTTGTGTTAGTTACCAGAAAAATTCCTAATAAAAAAAAATAGACCAAAGATCTACCTTAGCTGTTAGGGAAGATTACATGTAGGACTGAAATAATATAGGAAAATTTCTGCACATCTAATGGTGTTTCAATAGGATATTTTGAAACTATGGTGTATTTTTACATCAGTGTAATACCTAATTTATCAGTAGGCTTTTCCATGCAACTTTTCTTCAGATTAAGTAAATTCTAAGTTTCTTAATCTCACTCTAGTCAGTGCTCTGGGTCTGTTCACTCACTCTCAGTCTATTAAATAAAATATGGTTATTGCTTATAGCTGTCTATCTTATAGCTGTTTTGTTTTGTTTGTTTTTTTACAAACTGCTCTGCTTGGACTGTATTATCATTTCAACCTCCTTTCCCTTGTTTAGAAATAACACTAGCAATACTTCAGAGGAAATGGTATATTTTTCACTCAAAACTTTGAGACTGACATTCTTCCAAAAAATAGAATAAGAACAATATAGTAATTCTTAAGCAAATGTCACAGGAATAGAGACCTTTATATTTTTAAATGTGGTGTTATTATCTAAATGGAAAAAAAGATAAACTATGAAGCATTTGAAAGCTTTCCAGCATGACACAGTTATTAGAAACAATATCATCTTCATCATATAGGTAGTAGTGTTGCTTTTTTTCCACTTAGTATATATGCTTATATCTTGGTTTGTAATTTATTTTTCTTCTGTATACCTGCTTTTCTTCTGTACACCTATTTTTGTTCTGTACTTTTTGCTAGCTTTCAACAAGCACTGTTTTCCCTCTTTTGGACATACTGTAATTATCTCTGGTTTTCTAAGTGTCTTCTTGTACCCTTGTTTTATAGGAACTAAATTAAACTAAATGAAAGAACATGCATGTTAGCGTTGAACAGTCTAATCGGTTCAGTGATGTTTGATTGGTTTTGATATTGAGGAATCACCATTTTTGAATCAGTATAAAAAATTCTGTACAACAACTTGTCCTTAAACTGTGAACTGAATGTGATCTGTGTATAATAAGAGCATACATAAACAGACAGTAAGATACAACTAAGCAAGCATTAGTAAACCATTTGTGAAGTTTCTCACTGGCTGGAAATACCTTTGCTTCATGCCAGTTAATATGCTAGAAACTTGTAGCACCAGTAGCTTGTCATAGTTTCTTCTTGTCTTACTGATATGTTGACAGATTTTGTATTGCTTACTTTTCATAATAATTGTTGAATCTCGTTAATTGAAGGAAAACCTAGTGTAAATTACTGGTATTTGAATATAGGTAGTTGATTTTACAAATTTTAAAGTAAATTTTGGAGAAGTCTTATTCTTCCACTTTCAAAAGTACTTACATATAAGCACACAAGAGAAAATATGGCATAATAAGTGTCATTAAAGGGAAATTCTCTGTCAGTATACAATTAGATACTTTGATATTGATGTTGGATGAAAAAGCAACATATCCTTTTCTAGAACTCTGCCCTTGTCCTTTTCACAGAATATGTCCTTATTCATTTCTTTTAAAAAGAAGAACAAAACAGTATACTCTGAAAGAAACTTATGTTTTCTGTTGCTGGACACATGACATTATAACACATCAGCTTGTGCATAGGTAAAACTACATTTGTTTATTTAGCACATTTTTTATTTAGTGGGATATAATTTCAGATTTTCAGTTTATAGTCAAGTTTTTAAAAGACTGTTTTGTAAGACAACAAGAATAAATTGTTTCTGTAAGTTAAAAACATTATGGATGAGGTTAATCTCAGTTTTCTTCAGCTATCTAAAAACTGAATATCTAGTTTACACTAGTTATCCAGGTTCTACCTCTAGTTAATGGAGAAAGATAGTGCCCTCCAGAGCATGATTCATTCCACTTCAGGAAAAATGTCAAGAAATAAACCCCCCAAAACAATATATCTTTTAGGTAGCTTAGGCAAAATGATATAAATTCATTTTAGGTATACAATCAATCTTAAGACTTTTTTGTCTGTAGGGATAAATAAACTAATTTAAACACTTACCTGTTTAAATGCATAATAATAATAATAGATGTTTGAGTTTTAGTTTAGTCAAACTGAAACAAACCAATGGAAAGAATAGAAGGTGGTATGGTGTGGTGTTTCTTTTGCAGTTCTGTGTTACATAGCAGATGCAACATACTAATATTATTTATTATTATGGCAAATAGTATAGTATATAATATATATACTGTGATAGCATATACTATAATTAATATAGTGTAACCTAATATAATCAGCAATTTAAAAATAAAGTAGTGTTTTGAATTTTTTCCCCCACCTATTGTGCTGTTGCATATCCAGAAAGGGTTTCACATATAGGTATAACGAGTCAGGCCAGGTGAGAGGGCCGGGAGCTGCAGAAAAGGGGAAGCAGAAGGGGAGACTGAGGTTTGAAGCCAAAGGAAAATTATAAATTATGTAATGTAATCAACTTTGCTGATTTTGGAGGAAAGAAATGTGTTAATTAGGAGAGTTCAATCATGTTTCAGCTCCAGGAAAGGGCCTAAAACTGACTTTTCTCCCAGTTTATATGGAATTATGCCCATCTGTGGCAAAAAATTATATGTAACTTTTTCTGTGCAATTTCTCTTGATTTCCTCACTCTGAGCTTCTGGTGCTTCTAACTGCCCCATCTCCTGTCCCCAAACACATTCTTACTGTCTTTTCATATATTCAGATAAACAGTTTCTTTTCTCAAACACAAGAAGATACAGCACTTCCCATGTCCTTCCTCTCTTAGCCTGGGAGCGCAGGAATATAGTAACAAGGAAGAGGACAGGCCAGCAAGTTTTCAGTCAACACTTTATTTACAGAAGAAAAATGAAGGAAGAACAGCAGACTGTGCTTACAGCTCAGACCTAGAGCCGTGCACTCCAGCTTTTTGTGTCTCTGAGATGACAGAATGGAACAGGTATTTTCTTCATCTTCGTGTGCGGGAGGAAAACAGCACCTGAGAGCTTTAAGAACCAGAACTCTTTCTGCCATTCCTTACCTGTTCCTTGTTTGTACAGAGAATCCTTTATTCTTTCTTTTCCTCCCTAATCTTCTGGATGTCCTGACAGGAAATGTAGGACTTCACCTGAGAGAACAGGTGAGACTACCGATGGAACATGGGTAGCTCGCAATGAAAGGCAGATAGTTCAGTAAAGGTTTTTTTCACAGACTAAGATTAAAAAAAAAGACAGTGGTGTATGTCAGATCATACATTGTGAAGAACTAGTATAAATTCATGTTGATTTGCCTTGTCCAAGTACAGTTACCTGGCACACCCATGTGTGGTTTGGAAAATCTCCACAACTTTTATGTTGACCATTGATATTAAATATAACCTGATTCACATGTGTTTAATTTGCTAATAACCGTAAACTTGTGCTATCCCTATGATGGTATTGAAATACAATTCCATTATATTTGATGGCTTAGGTAGGTTTGTGTTGGCTAGTCACAGAATCACAGAATCATGCAGAATCACAGAATGGTTGGGGTTGGAAGGGACCTCTGGATATCACTTAGTCCAAACCTCTTCTCACCTAGAGCAGGCTGCACAGGATCACGTCCAGGCACCTTTTGAGTATTTTCAGAGGAGATTCCGCAGCCTCTCTGGGCAGCCTGCTCCAGTGCTGTATCACCCTCAAAGTAAAGAAGTTCTTTATCATATTCAGATGGAAGTTCCTGCGTTTCAGTTTCTGCCCATTGCACCTTGTCCTGTTGCTGGGCACCACTGAAAAGAGCCTGGCCCCATCCTCTCGACACCTACCCTTAACACATTTTTATGCATTAATAAAATACCCTCTCAGTCTCCTCCAGGCTAAGCAGGCCCAGCTCTCTCAGCCTTTCCTCATAAGGGAGGCACTCCAGTCCCCAAATCATCTTTGTAGCCCTCTGCCGGACCCTCTGCAGTAGTTTCTTGTCTTTCTTGAAGTTATACATTAACACATTGGGAAACTTGTGTAAGGGCAATCTGTAGCTTCAGTAGCTATAGAAAATGTATATAATTAAATATTTAGTGTATTATGTATATATATATATATATGTGTTCCTTTTATCTTTTGACAGATTTAAAAACTTCATTTTCAGTTATTTCATGTTTTCTATTTTTTATATCTGATTATTTTTTGCAACATTATGTGTACTCCATTCAGTTTCATTTGCTCATTCACTCTGGTTAATAATTATCTGTTGGTGATAAGCAGTTCCATACCCTTACTCATGTAAGTAAAAATACCTTTTCTAGTATTTTACACATAAACGTATCACTAGCCTTATTTTGACCTCTAGTCTGCAGTGCACGCTGCATAAGAGGCTTACACTGTTAAAATTAGTTTTTACTGCTTCCAAGTTCAGGAACACTAAATAGCTGTTTTATTTTGGTATTTGCTTGGAAATTAATTTGGATTTACTGAACAGGGTACTACTAGTAGGGATTCTACTTTGTATTCACAAGCACTTAATATTTTTCCTGTCACAGCATATGCTAAAAAGTGTCAGCCATTACAGAGAAATCTAACAAATATTGCTAAAGGTTACTGCTACAGACATTGAGTAGTCTGAATTTATTAGAAATAACTGGCAGGCAACCAGACATTTGGAATTGTAAGAGAAGTCCAAAAAATTACACCTCTGCTACTATTTTAATTTAAAAATTAAACAGTGATAGTAACACTGCTAGGCTCAGAGATATGCAGTTATTGTTACGGCAAACTGAAGTATTCCACTGAACAGTATAAGATGAGATCTTCCAATTTGTTTATGTGAGCTGGTCAAAATTTATTTAAGTTTCCTTAACAAAAGCAATATTTATATATGCATGAATTCTGTAAGATCATCTCTTTAAGATGTCATCTTTCAGTCTTTCCCTTCAAAAATCCTTCTCAGTGATTACTGAAAAATTTCTTTTCAAAGAGCCCAACATTCATTCAAGTTATCTTGCAGTTTTCTCAGGCAAAAAGGGGTGAATAGCAGTTCATTTGGTGTCTACATGAGTGTAATCTAATTTTAAAATATTGTCAGTCCATCATTACAGTGTATTGCTAGTTCATCCTAAATACAAAGAAAAACTTCATACAGTTTTTATCTGTTGCTTGTTATGAAGCTAAATATTTACAAGGATTACTCACGGAAGGCTAGGTTCAACAGGAGGAGGCAGAGAGAAATTCTAACAGTCGGTATCCTCTGACTTTTTCAACAACATAGTAAAAGTCATTTTTCTCCTTTCACCATAAGTTAAGACAGCAATAAGTCATATAAATCTTTCTACCTTTAGCATCTGTGAGTTTATTAAACATATTTTCTATTATTAAACAATTTTATGTAAAATTCTTGCCTTGCAGTATATGAATGTTAAGCTACTTCATATGAATAAATAATAAAGCTTAACTTTAAAATCCTCCAACATGCAGATATTCTGCTGTGTGTTTATGGATTTTATTTTTTCCAAGGCTAATACATATACATGGCTAATTCTAGGTGTCTTGAAGGTGACATCCAAAGGAAATGGTAGAAGAACTGGAAAACTTAAATGATGTCTTGTTTCTCACAAAAAAAAAAAAAAGAAAAAGAAATCTCTTTCCTCCCCTCCTCTTCCTAAAACAAAACGAACGAAAAAAAAGGATTTTCTGAAACTCCAGCAATGAAACCTAGTTTGTCGTTATATTACTGTGTCACCTCTTAATGCAGTTGTCTGTTTTTGTGGAGAATTCGTCTTATGGGAAAGGGCACAAGATTTTCTCCTATCTGATGATCATCTGATTGATTACTCTAATCTGATTAGCTGTAAAGCCTTGTTGAGTCTTTCCCATTGAGAGACAATCTCACAGAATAGTTTCCTGCTTTTTGCTTCCTATAGTTATGTCTGAATCCTATTTAAAGCATAGCTTTTCTCTGTTGTCACTTACCATTAAGCTGACCGGCCATGATCCATCCCTTAGCACAGTGAATGGGGTCTCCAGACTAGGGAGCTAAGATGCATGAAAAGTTTGCATTTTTTGCTTCTTAGTGTACTTGTTATCTTTAATCACCATAGAGATCATTTCTCTAGTGAGAGATTTCTCTCTTTCTGTCTTTTAAAGAAGGTTGTAGCTTCTGAACAATGTTGCACTTCCCTCCGCCCCCCCCTTTTTTTTTATTCTCAAACAAAACTTAAATATGGTATTATAAATCTCTTGTAAGACCTGATAGGAAAAACTTCACAGCTAAATCATAAGCAAAGAGAGGATGTCATCAGTGGAGCTGATGAAGAATCATATATATTTTTTTCTTTCACTGTGAAATAAAATTCCCATGCTGTTGTGGGC
Source organism: Falco rusticolus (assembly GCF_015220075.1). Taxonomy (NCBI): domain Eukaryota; kingdom Metazoa; phylum Chordata; class Aves; order Falconiformes; family Falconidae; genus Falco; species Falco rusticolus. The sequence continues at coordinate 22,475,688 of NC_051189.1, forward strand.
AAAACTCTCTTTTGGAAAGATTATTTAGTCTGATGGCAGAAATTCTGTTTAAAACTATGAGAAGTTACCTTCTGCAGAGCAACTTTGAATTCTGAGGAAGTCCTTTAGCTCTGTAATAAGTGTATACCACAATCATTAGATACCAGAACACCTTATTTTTTTCTTTCACAATCAGAATAAACCTATTTTAAACATAGTAGAAAAGATTTATTTAAAACGCTGTGATCAAGCATGATGATAATTTAAAAGTATCATTCATAACAAATGGATTGCTTTATCTGGGTTTTCGTTTGTTGGGATTTTTTTTTTCAGTTCTTCAAAACTAATTTGGTACAAGAGAAACGGTGATGTTACTGTAGAAAATAACAACCATGATGTAAGCCATGTATATCTTTCCCAGACTGAAACAGTTTTTTTTACTCCCGTTTGAAATAGCTCATGGTTAGGTACATATATGTATATTAAGAATTACAGAGGTAATTTAGGCCCTATTTTATTTACTAGGGTTGATATTCCTTTTGTCAGTGACAGTTACTAAGACCTATCATTATAAGTGCTGATTCAGTCTTGAAGCAAACATCTGAGCTTCATCAGGAAGGCAGAGACAAAATGCAAATTTCAGTATATGTGGTAACAATGCTTAAACCATGTTAGTCCTTTTGGTAATATCTTAAAGGCAAGTGAATTATATCAGTAATGGACTTGATTTTACACTAAAGCTTTCCGAGTTCAATAAGTCATTAGGCATACAAAATATCCCACTGATGTGAGTGGGAAACCTAGAGTTAGGAAAGACAGATCATCTTATTCTGCTAATATCCATAACAGTTATTCAGAGTGTTTCTTTAGCTCTGATACCTGGCAGAAGCATATATTTTACCCAGGTAGATATAACTTGATCAGGACAGTCCAAATGGCTATTATACATTATCTGTAAAGGTTTGACTTTTCAGTTTGGTTTAATTCTTCACTGGGACAGAAGTGACAGCAATTCAGGGATCAGTATGGAAGATTCTGATGGTACATGGCCCTGGAGACATGGGAAGTCTCTGGCATCATGTTAATTTTCAGGGATCACCTCCTCAAAGCTCAAGAGTGGTCCATCCCAATGATCAAGAAATAAGAAATGGTGGCAAAAGGCCTAAGTGGATGAACAAGGAGCTACTGACAAAACTTTAACATGGCAAAGAAGTGTACAGGATGTTGAAGTGGGGATAGATGTCCTGGAAGAAATACAGACAGTTGAAACCCACTGCAAAGATGGGGTTAGGACAGCCAAAGCTCATCTGGAGCTGCATCTGGAAAGGCACATGAAAGGATTCTACAGATAAATCAGCAACAAAAGGGAGAGTAGGGAAGATGTGGGTCCATTCTTGGATGGGGTAGGGTCCCTTGTGCAAAAGGATGCAGAGAAGACTGAATTACTAAATGCCTTCTTTCCTTCAGTCTTTACAAGTAAATCAGCCTTGAGCAGTCTCAGACCCCTGAGACCAGGAGAAAAGTCTAGAGCAAGGTGATTTGGAGGAGGACCAAGTGAGGCAGCACTTAATCAAAGTGGGCATACACAAGCCCATGGGACCTGATGGGATGCATCCGCAAGCACTGATGGAGGTCAGTTACCTTTGAAAGGTCATGATGGTTGAGAGAGGTTCCCAAGGGCTGGAAGACAAGAAACATCGCTCATCTTCAAGAATGGCAAGGAGAAGGATCGAGGGTACTCTATGCCAGTTGGCCTCACCTCTGTACCTGGGAAGAGGATAAAGCAAATAGTTCTGGTCTTCTTCTCCAAACATATTAAGGACAGGAAGATGACTGAAAGTAGTTGCCATGGATTTAAAAAAAGGTAAATCAGTCCTAACGGATCAGATAGACTTTTACAATAACATGACTAACTTGGTGGTTGAGTGGAGAGCACCGGATGTTGTTTAGCGTGACTTTAGCAAGCCTTTCAACACAGGCTTGCATAACATCCTCATTGGCAAACTGATGAAGTACCGACTAAATAAGCAGACAGTGAGGAGAATTGAAAACCAGCTGAACGGCCAAGCTCAAATGGTTGTGGTCAGCAGCATGAAGGATAGCTGGCAGTCAGTCAGTAACCATGTACCCCAGGGACTGACACTGCAGCCAGTACTGTTTAGTGATAAATTACCGACATGATAAGACAGAATGCACTCTCAGCAAGTCTGTAGATGATACAAAACTGGATGAGTGTCTGATACACCTATGGTTGTGCTGCCATTCAGAGGGACCTCAAAGGCTCAGAGAAAAGGGGAGATGAGAAGCTCATGAAGTTCAGCAGAAGGAAATAAACAGTCTGCAGCTAAGGAATAACCCCATGTACTAGTACAGGGGCCACCTGGCTGAAAAGCAGGTTTGTAGAAAAGGTTCTGAGGGTCCTGTTGGATGCCAAGTTGAACACGAGCCAGCAGTGTCCCTTGTGGCAAAGAATGCCACCAGCCTCCTGGAATGTGTTCAGCAAAATGTTGCCAGCAGCTCGACAGATCAGCACTGGTGAGTTCCATTTGGGGTGGTGTATCTGGTGCTGGTCTCCCCAGTACGAGAGACGGGCATACTGGAGTGAGTCCAGCAAAAGGTGACGCAGATGACAAAGGGACTGGAGCATCAGACATACAAGGAGAAACTGAAAGGCTTGGGACTGTTCAGCTTGGAGAAGAGAAAGTGCAGGGGGAACTCATCAATGTGTATAAATTCCTAGGAAATAAAAGAGGCAGATCCAGATTTCTCAGTGGTGCCCAGTGACAGAACAAGGGCCAATGGGCACAAACAGAAACTGAAATTCCCTTTAAACAAGAAAGAAACACCTTAGTATAAGGGAGACAGGACACTGGAACAGGTTGCCCAAAGAAGTTGTGAAGTCTCCATCCCTGTAGACATTTGAAACCTGACTGGCCATGGGCCTGCGGAGTCTGCTCTAAATGACTGTACTCTGAGCAAGAGGGCTGGTCTAGATGATCTCTGGAGGCTTCTAGTCTCAATTATTCTCTGATTTTGTAGTAGAAGTTATACAGATAATATTGTTCATTAATATAATATTGTGTAATTAATCCCAGTATTTTTTCTTATTTTTTAAACAGGACAATTAAAGGACTGAAGTAATCTCTGTACATGTTTATTTTACACTTTAAAACTGAAAAAAATTCCTTTGATGAAATTTTTAACCAGTCAACTATTTTGTGCCAATTCCATCTGCTGTTAGATTTTTGCAAACACATTAAAAATATCTGGATGTTATATTGATGAAGGTCAAAGAAACATCTAGATATTCGGAGGCATGGGAAATTCTCTTGTCTAGCTCTTGCCTGGTTAAAAGGGAGCTTGCTTGTGCTGATGTATTTTGAATTGTATAATGAATTCCCTCAATTTCCTAAATTAATGACAGTATTAATACTACAGTTTGCCTGGAATTTTGACAGAGAAAAAAAAAATCCTACAAATATAAAAGTATAAAAAGCATATATTTGTTGTTTGTTTTTTAAAAAAAATTTGAGGAAATACATAGTGTTGTAAATATGAAAATTCCAAGATGAAAGCTTCTTTGGATGCCCTAGCATTAGGAAAATGTTAAGTCACAAAATAGAGAGAGAAAGAAAGATATTTTATTTTTAAATAGCATTGCTACAAAGCAGTGAAGGCCAAGACAAACAGAAATTCAGGAATAATTTGAAGCCCAACTTTATATGCTAAGTTTGGTAAGGTGACTTTTAATATTTCATATTTGACAGGGTATATCATATGATAGTGAGCCATTTGTTAGGGAATACTTATTCGTCCATCATTAAAAAAAAAACTAGATCACCCCCAAATTCTTCAGTTAAAGTGTTTTCATCTTTATTTGGACTGGGTAATAACTCTCAACGAGTTTCCCAAAGGCAAATCATACTGAATATTCACCAATTTATTTATTTATTTATTTTTAATTTTGAAGCAGATACTTTGAAATTTTCTTCAACTTATATTACTTATGGTTTGTTTTTACGAAAATTGTTTTCAAGCACTAGGAAAAAAACAGAATAAACACATGCCATATGGGGTAGACAAGAATGACCCCAGAAAACACAGAAGCAATGAAATGTTCTTTTTCTAATAACTAGAATTTCTTTTCTTGTGACATAATTGCAGCTGGTCAGGTATCAGTCACTGATGTATTACAACATTTCACAGCTGATTTAATAAAAAATGAGTGTCCTGGCACAGGAAGAAGAAGGAAGATCTATAATCTATCTCCACTACTGGATCAACCATATTCCTGCTTGACTTGAAGAAGCAGCTTGATTCACTTAAACTTAAATTGATCATAAAACTGTGGGCTCAAAAACCCTTACCTGACCTTGCTGCTGTTTCATAGTAACTACTTTCTGCCAGTAGTTCCTATTTGTCAGTGCTTTTGTGTCTCAGCCATACTAATCACCTTAAGTTTCTTCATAATATATTTGATAGTAAATGATAAATTTTGGTTACCTTCTCAGATTTTACGTGTATTTTATTGAGAAATACGCAACTGACAGTGAAAAAACAGTTGCCAAAAATGATACGTAGACCTTTCTCTTTCCAAAATGACCAATTTAAAGTCACATATTTATTCACTTTCTTCAGTGTTATACTTTTAGACAGGAAGGTGCTTAAAACAAAGCTGGAGGCAATAACAATCTTGAAATACTTATGAAAGAAGCCTTTGGATGTGGCTCACTATATGGTATAAATGCTGTGTATATATTTTATAATAACCCATTACAACACAATATAGCTTATAAATTCTATTTTTACAGTTTTCCCCAGATACAGCTCTTGATAATAGTTACGTGTGCTTGTTAAGTTATGCCTCAACATTTCCCTGAATTTTCCATGCATAGTTTGCAACTTAATTCAAAATGGGAAATAACAGTGGAAGTCATGAGGAACTTTACTTGTCTCAATAACAAAATGAAATTAATTGAGTATGAAAATAAGATTTGATAAAAGTACAAATGTGATAGAAACTATTAGCTGGATTAAGTTTGTTAGTTATCATTAACACCACCAAAGAGAAGACTGGAATGCAGCTATTACTTTAAAAATAAGCAGAGCTAGTAAAAACATCAGTGTTTAATATTTTTGAGACTGAAGGAAAAATGACAGAGATAATTTGGTATCTCACTTATGGCTCCTCCTAAAAATGGACAAAAGTCTTCAGAAGTGTCTCACACACAGTTTTAAAATTACTTTTGTTTAAATTTTATAAATATAACATCCAGTCTTTCCCTTTAAAAAGAGGTTTTCTTTTTTAAAAATGGCTTCTTTTCTTGAAAAGGGAATATGATATGATCCTGCCTTTTTTTTAATCAGTAAAAAATAAAGAAAAAAGTCAACGATTTGAAGACATCACATTTTTAGTATACAGTTTTTCAAGCTTTACGTGTATATAAATTGAAAGAATTGTAGATGCCTATCTTAGTCCTTTATAACAGAATATACCAGATAAAGATATCATAGAACATTTGGCAAATAAATATAATATAGTAGCAACACGTTGGAATATTTGTATCAAAATACCTAACCTGGATAATGAACCAGAATTGGTTCTGTTACTCTTTATAGGTGGTCCAGTACCTACAAATATCTAACTACTTCCGTGTTTTAATATTTTTACTCCTTAAGCCATTTCCCCTCCATTGCTAGTTATGGTGATAAAATTAATATGTAGATGTTTTGTCAATACTAGAATTAGTAAATACTAGGCACTAGAATTAGTCCAAACAATCTGTTTTTCTTTTCACTGTTTACTTATATTGAAAGTGTAAACAGCTGTGATGTGAATGTGTTGCACAGGCTTTTGAACTTAAATGAAAAAATAATGTTCTTGAATTGAGTTGTTCTGTTGGCATGACTTTTATATTTTGTTGTTGTTATTCAGTGTATATATTCTGACAAGTGTTTGTTGCTTTGAATCACTTGCTTATTTATTTTGCAATGATAAAGATGTTAATGTTCTTAAGAAAAATGAAACATTCCAAGGTAAGTAAAGCTTACAGAAGCTTATCAACAAATATAATTAATAAACCATAATGTATAGCAGTATGCCTAGTATCATAAAGGAGGACATTTAACTGTGAATTTAGATGTTTGTTGGGTAGCAGAGAGCAGAGAATTCAAAAGTGTATTCAACAGGAGAAAAATGGTGTATTGGGTCTGGCTGAGCCCCACTGCAGCCCTCTCAGCGCTGGGCTTTGTATTGGCAGCTAGCAAGGGGGTGATAACACACCAGTGTTGGGGCTACCGCTGAGCAGTGCTGCACAGCATCAAGGCTGCCCCTCCAGCATTCCCCCTGCCCTCTCACCAGCAGGCTGGGGGTGGGCAAGATTCAGGAGGGGGAACAGCCAGGACAGCTGACCCAAAGTAGCCAATGGGACATTCCATACCATGTGATCTCTGCTCAGATATAGCTAAGAGCAAGGAGGAGGATGGTGGGGCATTTGTTATTTACAATGTTTGTCTTCTGGAGGAACTGTTCCGTGTACTGAAGCCCTGTTTTCCGGGAAGTGGCCAAACACCACCTGCTGATGGGAAGTAGAGAATAACATCTTTTGATTTCCTTTGCTTCCCTGTGCACAACTTCTGCTATTGCTTCATTAAACTGTCTTTATCTTGACTCACAAGGTTCTTTTTTTCATCTTATTTTCTCCCACCCTGTTCTGCTGAAGAGGGGAGTGATAGAGCATCTTGGTGGGCACCTGGTGGCCACCACAAATGGTTTGGTTCCCTCATTACTAGAATCTTTTAATGAGTGTATGTGTGGTCTGTATACCTTCATTGTCTCTTTTATGTATATAGAACTACATTTTTATCCATGTACCACTGTAATGTTATAAAAAATAACTTTAATCATCAGAGTAACTAATTAAGTGATCAGAGAAGTTATGAAATAAACTTGGTTTTTATTTAAATATTTTTAAAACAATATATTAATGTATGTTTTGTTCTCTTCTCTTTTTTTTGTTGTTGTTGTTGTTGTTGTTGTTGTTTGTTTTGTTTTGTTTTTCCTCTTTTATTCTGTCCCCCTTTTTTTTGGCCATTGGTGCCTCTTGCTGTTCCTCCTTCCTGTTTGGTCAGTGGTTTTTGGCCAGTTTGTATTTTTCCAGACATCACTCCATGATGTAGTTGAAGTATATGATGGTCCAACTCTTCAGTCATCTTTGTTATCCTCTCTCTCAGGATCTCATTCAGGTATCCTTTAATAGAACTGTCATTAAACTGTTGTTTGTTTTTAGGAACCTAGAAAGATAGTGTAGTCAGTAAAAAAAGGAAAACATTATTGTCTTATTTTCATATATTCAATTCAGGCATATATATGAAATCAGGATTTTGAACTAAAAATATAAACATTCAAAACTCTGCATTAATGAATAAATGAGGTAAAATGGAATCTATTCTTTTTAGATTTTTTTCCCCCTGATATTTAGCTACTATAGTGAGTGTTTGGGGCTTCTCACTCTGTGCATTTGTGACTTTTATTTAGTGAGCAATCTGAACTGTGTATTACATGCTTCAAAGGAAAAACGGTGTGTGTTTGTAGCAAAGTAAATTCTATAGATTATGTGCACATCTACTCAGTTAAAAGAGGTATGGAATCTGGGTTTGTTTGTTGATTTGTTTGTTGGGGGGGGGTCTTGTAAAGAAAACCAACAAATATTCCTAATAACTCACATGAGTTTTAGTTCCCCTTTTTACAACAGCATAATACTGTCAACATAACATACTGAAGTTGCATATATCTTGCAAAGTTTACTGAAGTAGAACAAGGTTTTGGGCTGGTTATGTCCAGCTACAAAGATGATGACAGGTATTTTGAATGCTTCTTTAGTAAAAAGTGGTTATGATAGCTTTATATTTGCTTTGTTTGAGTAGGTGAATCCCTTCCATTGAGCTCAGGTAACCAGATCACGGTTCGATTTACTTCGGTTGGACCAGTAACAGCTAAAGGATTTCATTTTGTCTATCAAGGTGAGACAACCTGGACAAATGTGTACATTTATTCTTTTCATCACAAATTCTAAATCATCAGAGAGGAACAGACCAACAATGTAGAGGAAAGTAACAGCCTGTTAAAAATACAACAAGTTTCACTATTTCTGCATGTTTTGAAAAATGTTTAGGATCATTCTTTTATGTGTATTTTAAGCTTAAATCAAATATTTAAGAAGCATGAGAGGTTCCAAATTTAAGATGACAGTTATAGAAAGCAGCTGTTTCTGTTTGCTAATCTGGTTGACTAATGTTAGATGCATCTGGCTGCTCAAACCGGTTTATTTCTCAATTTAAATATGAATAACTTAGGTATTATTACCTGTGGGTGACTCAGTGATCTTACTGTTATTTAGATACTTCTCCTGGTTTACATTATCTGCCTTTTTATGGGTCAAATGCAGAAATGATTATACATCAGTACTTGCAACTGCAAGTCATTCTTTCATTAAATTTAAATCCTGATCTGACAGTCAGAATACACATTTAGAAATCCACAAGAATAAATGTAAATATCCCTATGACACAGTAATGTTATTTTTAAAACATATATTAGCTGAATATTTCATAGTAGTATTTCTTTCCAGTGCTATTTTAGAAAGGTTTCAGTGTGGATGTTATGCATTGGTTTTAATCTTGGCAAGGGTATCAGTGCTGTGCTATTCTAAATAGTAACTCAGACATCAGAAGTATGTAATCCATATTATGAAGCTTCATTTGAGTATTATGAAAATGTTCTTAACCAGCAAATAACTGAATGTTTCTTCCAGTCATTTTGAATATTTGTGGTTCAAAATCTGTATTCCTCCATCAAATCTAAAATTAAGAATCCACAATTGTTTGTACATTTGCAGCTGTTCCAAGAACAAGTGCAACACAGTGTAGCTCTGTGCCTGAACCGAGATTTGGAAAAAGGATTGGAAATGAATTTGCAGTTGGGTCATTGGTTCTTTTTGAGTGCAATCCAGGCTATATCCTCCATGGGTCAACAGCAATTAGGTGTGATACAGTACCAAATGCATTGGCACAGTGGAATGATTCACTCCCTACATGTGTTGGTGAGTTCTTAAGGCTTTTTAAAAGGACTAATTCCTGCCTAAAGTGTAGACCATTCTCTAGCTGAATGTGTTCCTTCTTTGTCGTCTGTATGGTATTTTATTCTTCTTTACTTTTATTCACTTTCTTCTTCATTCAAGGTTAAGATTTTACTCCTTTTTCTATTCTAACCTTGCTGTGATATTTAATGAATTTCATGAACATACTCTGCTGCTATAAATTATATGCCAGTTTATTTTACCTTAACATCAGTGACAGTCCCTGGCTGTCCTTTAATCAAGACTCAGAAATACCAGTTTGTACCCTGACCGCTTACAAGACTAAGATGCTTTTGCTTTGCAGATCTCTAACAAAATATTGCAAGCTATTAGAAAGAACACTACTATATTAAAAATCAGAAAGAGTTAATGCTAATATTTCATTACAGAAAAAAGCAGTAATTTTTCTGATCAGAAAATACATTTTCTCCACTTCTAATCATACAAGATTACATTACCAAAATTTAATTTTGATATCATTGTGCATCCAATGACATTGATAATGCTGGTTTGCACCAATTAAAAATCTGGTAAATGTGCTAAAAAGCCCTGCAATAAAGACAGAAAATTCTAATGGTACATTTTACCATAGGCTTATGTCAAGGGCAAATATGACACATTTACATATTAATTTTAATTAATTAGAGTTTGGCTTGGTTTTTATATAGAAAAAAATAGTTGTTTATAAATGAATTTAGATTGGTCATCATTTGGACAGATGTTTTTGCAACTTCATTAAACTTTTCCATCTGTAACATCTGTTGCAGTACTGACCATATTATACATATTTTTTTCAAATTGAATAGATTGAAAACTATTCATTTTGAGTATGAAGACATCTGAAGAGCTTCATTTTCAACCAAAACAGCCAATATGAGTTAAAGTTACTGTACTTTTCTTGACAGAAAACAGATTTTTTATAAAAAGTATCATAACCCATTGCAGAAAACACATTATGATATTGACTGCAGCATTAAGAAGTACATAAACAGAGTTTTAGATGAATGGAGGAAAGGAAAATAGAGAATATTTTTTCACTGGCTGATTTTTATTCTTCCATGCTAATCAGCTGATAATGCATGGTAGAGTCTGAGTGTTTTTCAGTAAAATAAAGGATTTTCTCCAAAATACTAGAATCCTGATAGAGACCAAGACTAAGTACCACTGAGGTAATTTTAATAAAATATTATTAACTGGCTATTATACACAAATAATGTTTATTTAAGGCATAGGAATTATGTATCAATAAGAAGCCAAAGTATATAGCTATATTTCATTTATTCTCAATGATTGCAGTTTAATCAGTAGAACTGTACTTTTTACCCCCTTGAAATGTATTTCCTTGTTTTTCAGATATAACAATTTAACAGAATATTTAAATAATTATTTTGACCGTTGATCACAATTTATTACTGATACGTTAATACATGATTTAGTCTGTGGAAGAGAAAGCTATCTGTCTCTAGGCGAGTTGAACTGACAAAGGGTTACAGGCCACCCTATGTGTGAAAAACACTGTGCCAGTAAATGTGGTAAAATATATACAAGGTGAAAATTACATTAATCTAAATCAATTTAATAATTGAAGTGGTAGACATTAATAATAATAAAATTAATAAATATTAAATTACCTTAACTTTAGTGAATGCTTGAATATTTACTTACAGATGGTAGACATCAATCATTCTGTCTGTTCATCCTCTTATCAGTAATTATTTAAAAACTTCAAGTGACACTGACCTTTAGTTTATCGATGTAGTTCCCAACAGATTCTATCAGTTATATGCCACACAAAATGTGGCTACAGTATTCATTATTAAGATAAGTTCTACCTTTTTTCTAAATCCTCATATTTGTACCTAATGAAATCCATTCAGAACTTAGCAGTGTTGCACATAAGTGATACATTAGCTTTTAATGGTTTTGATAAACCATCTCATCCATCTTTTCCTTCGACTTCTTAAATACCAACAGAATATCTGTATCTAGATTAAGCTGTAATATTCTTTGTCCCGGTTAGAGCATCTAATGATCTAGACGAGATAAATTCAAGATGAACATTCAGAAGAGAAACTTGATGGTACTGAATGCCTCTGTCCTATGTCATGCATAACACATTAATCCATGGGCATGGATATGATCAGTGCAGTCTTGCAGGCATTTAGCAATTTCTTTACTAATGTGATAGATCTATAGTCTGTTATGTGATAACTCACACAAGCAGAAAACAGTCAGAGTTGACATTGGTGCTATTAATTATTAAGACAACAAAGTAGCAATATTAAGAAAGAATGTATCTTTTTTAAGACATGTTTCTGTCTTTTATACTAATACAATACATAACTGTTCAAAATTCATTCTTAACACCTAAAAATAATGCTTTATTTTTGTAAGATTATTAAGAGACAATAGAGTGGATTTCACTTTGTTAAAGGTCAAAAAAGTAAAGGGAATATGAGCATGATTCTGCCAGGTAGAAAACTGAGATAATTCTAATTTTCCTTTATTCTTCTTTGGTCATTTAAAAGAAGGGTTTAGAGATACAAATTTTATTTTCCTGAAGCAAATATATATTATTTAAGATAGCATAAATTTAAATTTCTTCATCCATGGTATACTGAACCTTGTATAAACTTTTATAATAACTTTTCTCACTTCTAAAGCATCATAAGTTGTTTTTTTTGCCTTATGCATTTCCTTTCAGTGCCCTGTGGTGGAATTTTAACCAAGCGCAAAGGGACCATTTTGTCTCCTGGTTACCCTGAGCCTTATGACAACAATCTGAATTGCGTGTGGAAGATCACAGTACCAGAGGGAGCTGGGATTCAAGTGAGAATACTTACTATTTGCCTATTCTCATCATGTTTTAAACTGTTTTTCCTGAGATGTTTTTCCAAGAGCATGAAAAGATCATTTATTCATACATTTTTCTATATCACTACTGATTCTGACGATGGAATTTATTGCACATCTTTTTATTCACACAGTTGTTAAAAGTTAAAAGATTTACAAATATCTTAAGATACACTTCTAACTTTTTAATTAGAAGAAAATCACCAATAATTTAAAATGTGTTATTTCAGCAGGTCAGTGACTCCTTATAAGCCAGATGAAATAGTGAGACTTTTCTGTGATTTTTTTTTCTTTCCCAAAATGGATAAATCATCTCTAGCAAAGTGAAATTAAGTGGGTTGTTCCATAAACAAATTATATATGTTTTCCTAGAAACATATATACTTACTTTGTAAGTTTATATGTTTATATATGTATAACTTTGTAAGTTACTTACTCTATCGTTATGGAAGTTCATTGTGATGTAAAGATGCTTTGGTATGTTTCAATATGAGATGGGAATTGGCCCTTTAAAATATTGTCAGGATTGTCATTTATTAAAATTTAGATTAAGAACTTCATAGAACACATAGCAGAAAAGTATCCATTAAGCTAAGTCATGTATATCTCACTCGTCAGAGTTCACTAAAGAGACTGACAGAAATCTGATTATTGGAAAGGCAGTTGAGTTTAATAAATTAGGACCTTTAAACATCATCTGTTCAAATTTCAGCAAAATGCATATAAAGAAGTCATGGTAGCAAGTTTTCTCTGTCTACTTTTAGTTCAAAATAGAACTACTGTAGAAAATGAATAAAGAGCTCAGTTTCTGTAGGTATAGATTTAATAATGAAAACCAGGAAAACCATTGTGGACAGTTTATTAAAGCTTTTTAATAAATTACATCACAGAGCTTTTAGGATAATAAAGTCTACTGAGTCAAGAAAAGTTCAAAAAATACTATGAGCTCATACTTTGTGGCTTAATAGGCATTCAGAAAAATCTATCTTTTTATTTTAAATAACTAAAAATACTTAGAGAAAAATGTAAAAACTTTATGGAAGAACACAGAAATCATCACAAATACAACCCAAGTCCATACATGATGACATCTGTGAGTTCAATTTTCAAAACAACCAATGCCTATTAACAATAGTATTTATTTACCTAAGGCAGTTTTGAGATTGATTTTGAGGAACACTTCTTGATTTAAACAGTTGACTAAGTTAGGATACTTTGTTCTGTGTATTTCTTATACAATCAGTAACGTAAGTTAAACACTAGGAGGATAGTTCAGAGCATTTAAATTAAACATTAATTGGTATCCTAAGAGGCAGTCACTGTTGCTTTTTGGGTTGTTTATCTCTTATCACAGACTGCATTAGGTGATTAAATTACTAACTTTGATTTGAAGTTAGGTGTCTAATCTGTATGATATTCTTTTGCTCTAGAGTCATAATAAAAAGTTATATTTACTGTTTGCTTTTTTCTAGTTCTTCTGAACTTTTTTGATGAGCTAGTGAATACAATCCCTTTCTATTATCAGTTGCTGAATAAGTTATTCATTTATACTTGTATAAAAGTAATGACAACAGAACAGTTTCATGGACATACCTGTGTGATTGTAATCAGATTTGTAGAACATTTAATATTGCCACTGAGGCAGGACAGTCACAAAGTGTGATGTTCATGCTTGATCCTTTGAATCCTGTCTGATATTCAGGGCTAGGTCTGAGCAAGATAAAGTCCTTGATATAGTAAACTGAACACAGCTGACATGGGGTCAGTAAGATGGAGTATACATCAGAAATCATTATACCATTTTTACTGCATTATTTTTCATAACTTATTTAGCTTTAAATCCATTAATGATATAAAAAATAGCATCAGATCTGTTTTGGGTTGGGTTTTTTTTTCAAAGAAAAAACCTGAATATGTGTATATAAAAATGTAATTATTACTGTGAAAATCAGCTACTTAAGGCAACGTTTGAAAGCTTGGGTGACTGATTTCGTCCAACCTGGGAATGCAAGCAAATGCAGATATTGAAGATATCCATGACAGCTAATGTTTTTGTGCTTATTTAAATGCATAAAATATCTGGACATTTTTTCTAACCAATATATATATACCCTCAAAGTAACAAAGACACTTCCCCAGCTTAAAGGAGATGAAAATAATGTGTCACCAATGCATATTCCTCTGTGAAACATGTAGGTGGAAATTTAGACTATTCAGGCATAATAACTATCAATGTGTATGATTATGTTTTTGAATTTGTTGAAACACTGTGATCAGATGCAAATGCTGAGCTGTTTCGTATCACATCAAAAAGCAGACATTTAAAGGTAGATTTAGGTAAATATGAAGTGTGCACCAAAAGTCTGCCTTTAGGCATGTAACTTGAATACCTTATATTAGGAAATTAATCTGCCATAGTTCCTTATGAAGTTAGGGCAGAAAGGCACCTGGAGTAGATAATTCAAAACATCTAATATAGCGTCTAGCTCTGAAAGTATGTCTGTCTGTTTATTAACTACATGGGGTGGTTAGGGCAACATTTGTACTAAAATAGATGTTTTAAATTAAGTGGTTTATGATGAATACAAAAACTGTAGTCAGCATCAATCTGGCCCTGAAAACGCGTTAAAAAAATTAGATAATTTGATATTTGTTCTGAAGATTTCCTAGGTGCCTACATTTCCAATTCTATATATCTTAAGAAATATTCCTGACAGAGACAACACCCATAAAGTTTCACCTAAATCCCATAAAAACCAACAAATGAACAGCCAAGCCTTAAAGTTTTCTGAGAGAACAGATCCAGGGGACCTCCTCCAAGTATCTAAAACACAGTAACAGTCAAAGCCTCTCTGTGGCTTCATTTTTTTAGAAGAAATATCATCCTTCAGCTGTAACATCTAACCAGTTCCTACAAAAAAGTACAGTAATGCCCCATCCAAGAAATAAGTGACCAAACTGAATATTCCTTTTACCTAGAAGAAGGGGCAAGTGACATATTTCACCTAGAAGAGTAACTTCATTACCTAGTTGTACTAGAACCGATGCTTATTTCTTCTGTTGAAGCTATTCCATTTTGGAAGAAATAAAAGGAAGAATAACTGAGACAGAAGAACAGTAAAAGAAGCATAATTCCCTAACCTAGTGGCTAAGGTACCCCTTTTTGAGGGTGATTGGGGTTTCATCTGTGCTTTTGCCACTCTTGCAATGCTTTTCATTAAACAAAAAATGGCCAGACCCTCTCCCCTCCAAAGTGGGAACAGGAACCTGGTATTTCTCTACTACAGCGGGTGTATTTTCACTAGGTGAGAACAGATATATCCTCCCTGTTGCAGTTTATCTGCTTACCACTTTGCATCTCTGTGAGTGGAAGGATGTTGTCACCTCTGGAATGAATGAAGCTTTTTGCTTGTAGCATGCTAGTGACTGCTCCTCTTCAAGAGATGAGTCAATGATGAAGGTAACCAAACAGGAGGTTGCTCTTGCATGGAGGCAGAACTGAACATGGCAAGAGAGATGAAGCAGTGTACATCACTGTGGGAGTGGGTTTAGCCCTGGATAAACCAGAGAATCACAAAGAAACTGCAGTAATTGACGATACCATGTTTTTGTCTTCCTCTCTATGCCCTCCAAACAAGGGAATCATATTCTATACTCAGGTGATTTTCACAGTTCTGTGACTCTTGTCAGAGGTGATATGTAGTTGTCACTAAGGGTCACAAGATTTAGTAGTCTGAATTGACAATTAAATTAAAAAAAATAATTTGCAATGCAATTTTATTCTCATAATGATGATTTTCTGTTCTCTATGACAATGAGAGAAAGGCACAACTCTCCATGATTGAAAGCAACAAAGGCTACAATTTACAGTGGTCTTTGTGCTTGAATACAGACAGGAAGAAGTTTATGTTCTTTCCCTCACATTTTTCTTCATAGGTGCAAGTGGTGAGTTTTGCCACAGAACACAACTGGGATTCCTTAGACTTTTATGATGGTGCTGACAACAATGCTCCAAGGCTTGGAAGTTATTCAGGTGACTGAGAAAATTTTACATTAAGTGTTGCACAGAGTCAACTCTTTATTGTAAACACAGAACTCTTTCTAGTTTGTGTGTGAGAGTGTGTGTGTGTGTGCTTGTTTCTCCTATAATTAACAACAGGTAGTATTCTTTATCAGTTTTAATCAGTTTTCTCTTAATAGACTTCATAAAGCTGAATATTTGAAAATGCTAGAAATGAAATAACATTCAGGGGCTCCCAAACTAGATATATATTAATCTCATTGTTTGCCCACTCTTATAGCAGGGTCCAGAAATACACACCTCTAAAAGAGATGCCTCTTGAAACTGTACATGACTAAAGGATGTATTCTTTATCCTTATTTTAGATAAACAATGCAGTTCTATTTGCCTTTTTTTTTGTTTTGTTTTGTTATTTTCCTTTATTCTACTTAATTCATGTGTATGGAATATGATCACAGGCAATAAGATTGTTGTCTTGTCTTGTGCTGAAAAACAAATAAAGAGTCAATCACATTTCTAAGAATAGCCCTACAGAATATGTTCAGGGATGCTTCATATATTTAACTGTTATATTTAAAATTATTCCAGTTACACAATTTGCTCTTGCTTTTATGAAAACCCTAGTGAATAATTCTTATTTTTGTAGATAAAGGCATGTAATACAAATTTATATCAGACCTTGCTTCCCTGAGTACCTGCAGTTCACATCTCTGATATTGTGGTGTACTGAAAATGTAATAAAACTTTTATAGGGACAGATATTCAATAGCATCCATGATGACAAAATATGGTGGAATTGGTTATGTGACTTCTCTCTCCCCCTCTCATTCTCTCCCCCCATTCCTCCCTTTCCCTTTCTCCCTTTTTATATACAAGCACATTGATGTATGTATTTAGTTCAGTTTCGGTGCATTTCAATAATATTTTTATTTCTCTTTTCAGGGACAACCATACCTCCACTTCTCAACAGCACATCAAATAATCTGTACCTAAATTTTCAGTCTGATATCAGTGTTTCAGCTGCTGGATTTCATCTTGAATATACAGGTAATTCAGAAATGTTCAGTTACTGAAGAGTGCTGCTGGTTCCAGACGTCAGTTGTAACTAAAGTATATGAAAGAGGAATAATCAGTCCTATTGCATATAATGAGCTACATGCCATTACCTCAAAGTCATGAGTAAAATCCTATTTAATTCCAAATGAGCAAGAACAGGGCTGAAACCTGTTCTGTAAGCTTGAAGGGGGGGGGGGGGGGGGAGGGGTTGGCGGGGGTGTGTGTGTGTGCTTTTACCTTTAATTTGGTTTTGCTCTCTGAATAGTTTTTCTGAACATACAGCAGCAAGGACAGAATGCAGATATTCTCATTTGATGATCCTAGACCCAAGATACAACATATTTATGTAACTGTTACAGGCAAAGCCAGGATACTGATTTTGGGGATTTCAATTTAACTTATTTGCCAATTAACAATTAACTGCTGATTCTGGTATAGAAGAAACATAATAAAAATGAAAGCCTTAGGAAAAACTCCCCTGCTTCCCACCAGACACTTCTGCACACACACACACTTTCCTGTTTTCACCAAGCACCACACTCTCTCCCTTTGGTGAGGTAAGGGCAGTGCAGCAGGTTGGGTCAGTGGGCTGTTCCCTATGGTCCCCTTTAGGGTCCCACCTCAGCGCCTGCTGGGGTGTACACAGGCTCCAGCCCCTGCTCAGCCAGCTGCTTCAGCTGCAGCCTCTGCTCAGTCATGTTCTCTCCATCTTCCTTCAGTGAGGTCGTCTCTCTCCTCCTGCTCTGGCCTTGCTGTTCCTTTTCTTGGTGCTGACTGCTTTTTCTTAAATATGTTCTCTCAAGCACATCTGATTGGTTCAGAGGCACCACAAAGTCCTGCAGTCGGTGCAGCTGTGTCCTGCAGTGGAGCAGTTGGAGCTGGCACAGTGTCTGGCACAGCCCCTGGTCTCTTCTTACAGATGCACCCCCCCCTGCAGCACCACACCCCACAACCCCCTGCCAAAATCTGCCAGTTATGCCCATTGCAATATGTACTGTATAGCATGTATTCTATATATCTACACATGTAGGACACACAAATAAGTCACACTCGGCGGTACTGAGAGAATGAATGAACTTAAAATAACAGCTGTGCTTCTTAACTGACCAATGCTCACAGGTTGGTGAGAACACAGCAGAATTATTTCAAATGTTTTTATTAATGCAGAGTACCTCACCAGCAGAAAAGGCTATAATTATAAACATACTGTCTGTCTGAATGAGATTGCCTTAGCTGACTGACAGGAATTCTGGCAATCACTAATATTTTGATGCAGGATTTTTGTGTTTGTTTTTGTTGTTTTTTTTTTCCTTTTTTCCCAGCTGTGCAGTTCCCTCTTCTCGTACTGATTCTGGTGTCTGATCTACATAATTGTATGATGTTATTTCTTGTCAGTCTCACAGTATGCAAATCCCATGCTCTGGTTGTCTGATTAGCCGGTGGGAGAACACAGCTTTGCAAAATTGCTGCCTGATCGCTTGTCTATAACTAAACATTAATTATAGGTTAGAATTATCCTGCCATTTCCTTGAAATGCAGACACTCTCAGCTGTTTACAGCTTCAGAGGGGAAAAAAGTACAGGAAATTATGAAAACAAAGTAAAATGAGACTGAATCCAGTGAAAGTGAAAATGCATCTGTGTATTCCTATGTGTCCAAATAAATGAAATGTATAATATACTGCCAGTATACAACTTTCACCAGTAAGGAAAGAATTCACAGTATATCATTTAAAGTATTGGTCCATGACAAAAACAGTGTCTATGTATGTGTGTATAGATTTTTACAAGGGTGCATGTGTAAATCTGTACAAATGTATTAGATTTTCAGTGAGTGTATAAAGCCATATATGCTGAAAATTTGTGATTCAGGAAATAATATTGATGTTCCTCAGTAGATGCCTAATTAACCAGTAGCACAGTGAAATATGCTGGTTTACAAGATTAATGATTAATTAACTTTTCATGTACAGGTGGCAGAAATATGTGATTTAAACATCATATGGACTGTTGTCGTTTAACCCTGGCCGGCAGCTAACTATCACACAGCTGCTCATTCACTCCATGCCTGCAGTGGGATGGGGAATAGAATCAGAAAAAAGTTAAATTTGTAGGTTCAGGTGAAGATAGTCTAACAGGACAGAAAAAAGATGATGATGATGATGATAATAACAACAGTAATAATAAGAAGAAGAAGAATAAGAATATGAATATACCATGAGCACTTAGTGTGTATTTTGAGTTCTAGGCACCAGCTGTTTCAGTCCATACCATCCATGACCATTACTCCCCACCACTCACTAAGAAAGACATAGTATATATTGCCTGAGGATTAGAGCAAAGTTTTGTGACTTTTTTTTTCCCCTCTAATCTGTAGCTTTTTTTTTTTTTTTTTTTTTTTTTTTTTTCAAGAAAAGACTATGGAAAATTCTGCATTGGTTTGAATCATGAATTTGAAACAGGAGGTTAAGCTAATGGACAATACTTTCTCATCATTGTTAGAAAGGAAGACAGCAGAAACTGTATCTTGTGTATCTTTTGGGTCTTTGTCTCACAGTTTTCTGCCATGGAGGGAGAAGAATTTTTGTCAGGATTCCAGAACTCATGATACTGCTGTATTTCTACTGAAAATTCTCCAGAAGTGCATTGATCAGAACAGAATTCACTCTTCTTTAGCTGTCCTGGTCATCTCTGACTCTCAGACAACATTTCCTGCTCGAAAAGTTGTGATAATGCTTTTAGATATAGTCAGTAAATGGAAAGTAATGGCCACAGTTTAATGTTAGTGTTTCATACATCTATTTTATTTCACTGGAGCCTATACTGACAGAGGTCATAATGAGAAGCCGGCTAAATTAAAGTCAGTCTTTGA
This sequence comes from Falco rusticolus, assembly GCF_015220075.1. Lineage (NCBI taxonomy): Eukaryota > Metazoa > Chordata > Aves > Falconiformes > Falconidae > Falco > Falco rusticolus. The sequence goes on from NC_051189.1 coordinate 22,495,605, forward strand.
AAAGCACATCAGAGTTAAATATTTATATTAAGCAGTTTTCAAGTGAGTTAGCCATAAACATTTTTTGTTCAATATGTGGTGTATCTTCCAATTTTATTTCATGTATTCTAGGAGACACAGTTCTGAGGGGAAGTGCACCCCTGTTGCCGAAATGATTACTTTTTCATTTCAACAACAGCTTTTTCTAAGGTTTGATTCTGTTTCATTTCCAATATCTCTTTTCATCCTTTATTAATACGTTTTTCACACTGTCCAGTCTGGCTCATCTTTTGAACTGCTAGGAAATACAAATGCATTTTTTAATACAAAAATAAACAAAACAAAAGGAACTTTATTTGTTGAAGAATTTTTTGAGTCTAAGTAAATGATTATTTATCAAAAGGAAATAAGTATTCATATTGCAAAATGGAATAGTGGTTTTATCAATAATCCTTTTTTAGCATATTTTGACTTGTTTGTTGAATCCTTAAACTCTCACTGTAATAATGACATGCAGTTTATGTATTCTAATGGATACCTTAAATATGAAAATATATTGCATTGAACATACGCTGCATCAACTGATGTACATCAGCAAAGAACACCACAGAATGGTCTGTAAAACACTTACGTAAAGTTTATATGTTTTATGCCACTATGAATCTTAATTTAGTCCTCATTTTCTCTTACTAAAGTTTTGCTAGCTAGGTGATTTTTAGGCTGTATATGTAGTGCTAATATTCTTTGAAATTAGTTGAGGTTGTCAAATTGCCTCATACATGATTTCTGTAACATTCAATATATATTTAAAATAAGTAAAAAATGACACACTAATTTTCATTCCAAAATGTAATCCCTAGAAATATTTAAAAGTGTGTAATTCTAACATCATAAATACTAAAACATTTCCATAAAATTACAGTAATAACTTCATTAAATAAAAAGACCTATTACATTAAGACTTGTGTAGTCCCAGAGTGCATTATCCAAAATTTCATTGGCTGGTTTTTTTTATTTAGAGCCTTAGGAGCTGTTGGAGAGGGTGAGACAACATAAAATAGTTTATTTTTCTTTATATACAGTTCTTTTTATCTAAAAATTAGAAGATACTGAAAGCACGTTTTCAGTTAATGTCTATGTTAAAATCTCTTTCTAATGCAATGAAGTTAAAAATCTAAGACATTGTACAGAGATAGTAGTATGGTGCACCACAAATGAGTCAATAAAAACCAGAGTGTGGTTTATGAATACATTTATGATTTTATCTGAAAAACTCTCATGACATTCTATAGACACAAGTTCTGAACTAGTCAACTGGGAAGACATCAAACCCTGTTATGTTTCAGTTTTTTGAAAGGCATTGTAGACATTCAAACTGTATTTTTTTTTCAAGCATTATTTTATTGGTTGAAGTGGGAACACAATAGGATGAAGACCTGTGATCTGGTTTGAGCTGTTAAGATACCTGCATTTAAATGAACTCATTTCACTTTGCATGGCCTGAGAATTCACATAGTTAGGTTGAGTATTGAAGCTGAAGGTTCAGTAGCTGGAAACTGAAAACTACTAACTAACTGTTCAAAATAGATTATAAGCACTCATCTGTGTAAGCCAAGTACTGCTGTTCTTTTGCATTTGTACTTTGTCAGTAGAGTGGATCACAGTGTAGGTTTCTGAAATGTAAAAAGTGGTTCTAAGCCCGTCAGCACCTTTGCAAAATAAATTTTTTGGTGGTTTTTTAGTTTGTAGTTTTCAAAAAGAAAATAAGAATTTGAAATATAAAAATCATCTGTTATATAGAAATAGGTTGCAAAATACTTGCTTGTATCATTTTGTACATGGCAAATATGTATGGGATCAGTAAGTATATCATCAGTATATACAAAACTTTTATTGTCATAAATGAAGAAACATTACATCCTTTTCTGTGAACCTGCAGAGGAAAGCCCTGAAATAAATCAGTTTTTCAAAGCAGCAACATTCCTTTCCATGCAAAGTGATGCAAGCCACTATTGAATATCATGGAAAATATTTTGTTGCTAAATTTTGTACATTACTTAATAACAAAATATAAAATAATTAAAAAAAAATCACGAAGTTAACAGTGACCAAAAGTAATGATTACAACTGCTCAGTCTGTGGATCTGAAATCAATTTTTTCTGGTTCCCGTTAACAGATTATCTGCAGTAAAAAAAATAATAATAAAAATAAATAAGTATTTTCCTCTCATTACTGTTCTCAGCAGAGAAAATAAGGACTGCAAAAGCATTAAGGACATTTTCTCCAATTTAGGATTGAATTACACTTTATAGCAGAAAGGTTTTATTATCATGGTCCTGAGTTTTACTTCTGTGAATAAAATGTACATGCCAATGATTTTAGTTCAAACAGTTTTTCCTTCTAATATAGTTTTATATAAAATTTCATGTGTGCAATACATTTTGAAGAATAGGAATTACAACCAGATTATCAGTTTAATGTCTACTTTCTGAATGCTAGACGTTGAGGATTTTTTTTTCATTTTTACAATACAATGTTATTGTAAAATTATGGTAGTGAAAACTATTTTTGATGTACAAAACATATCTTACAGAGAAAAAATAATGTGTATGCTTTATTAATTCCTTAGAATTTGTGTTAGTCTTCAACCTTCCTATAGTATAAAAATATACCATTGCAAATAGTAATTTTTACATAATGTGATTCTTATATGAAATTACCAGTTAAATTAGTAAGTTTTTAAACATGCAGAGGTTGATAATATTTTGAAATAGTACCATTACTGAATCCCACAACATTTCCCTATTACCCTATATACTGATGTCACTTAACAGTCCTGGCTTCACAACTAATTAGGGTGTAATTCTTACAGTAAGCAAAGACAGTAACTGGGTTGCTTTTACTTAATGTTGCACATATTCTTATTTTCCTGGGTCTTTCAGGAATGGATAGATGAATGAGGAAGTGCAATGAAGAGATACAATGCAATGAAGAAGAATTTGTTTCCCTTTTTGATTACCATAAAAAAAGCATATGGTCTCTTTGCAAACTGGCTTCTATTGTAATCAGAAATTTGAAATATTAGTGTTATAACTCTATAGATACTTCATTAAAAATAGCAGATTAAGTGAAACATGATGTAAATATTTACTCTGTGTGTGTGTGTACATGAATGAAAGAACAGAGTCAGACTTGTGAAAGCCTGAAGGCAGGTGAGCAGTTACACTTTGAAGTGTTTTTCCTGGTTTTTGCACTTGATGTGGTATTGACCAGCATCCCCTGGAACAGATGGTGGGAAAGTGGCGGTGCTCCGAGTTTGAGCTAGGTAGGCTATATTTAGGAGTGAGACTGAAGGTTGACATTACTGAGTTTGAGCCAGGAGACAGTGGAAATTTAGAGGAGTCTTCGGAGACTGCAGATTGTTGGGAAGTGTTTGTTGCCACCCTGATTACTTCTTTCCTTTTCCTTTATTCAGAAAAGGTTTTTTACTTTATATAACAGTTGTTCCAAAATAATATGCCACTTCCTTGTCCACAGAGAAACTGCTGGTACCCAAGAGATTCCTAAAACATACCAGTACAGTGTACACAGACACTCTCTGTGAGTCTAAAACTGGATTTTGTGTTCCTTAGTATGTCTAATCTTCTTAATTTTTCACAGCTATAGGTTTGGACTCTTGTCCTGAACCACAGACTCCAAGCAATGGGGTCAAAGTTGGAGACAGGTACATGGTTGGAGATGTGGTGTCTTTCCAGTGCGATCAGGGTTATTCTCTTCAGGTAAGCCAAGTTTCCGATTTCAAATTGTTCCTTTTAGTTCTTTCACATGGTTATGTTTGACTCTGTCAATATGAAATGAACACTGAACTAACTCTTCAGGAGTTGTGAACATGTGATAAGCTTGCAGGACTGGTAGGCTTTTCTGCCAAATATTAAATTAGCAACTATCCAAATACTCCATCAGAAGTGTTTGGCTCTGTGCTTCCTCTGCATTAGTGATTATAGGCTGTTATCTGTTATTGATGGCATCTTTAGTATTCATAGCTGAGATATGAAGTGTTGGCAAGCTAAGTTAAATCACTTGATGAGCAATTATCAATAGTTCTCTATGTACAGGAGGAAAAAGGTGAGTGAAGAGGGGGAATAAGAGCAAACGAAAGGAAATAATTGTTTTTCTTAGGAAATCAGATAGTGTCAGTTATTTTCTTTCAGTAATTTCTTGGGAATTTTAATGCAATTTTTTTTTCAAAAATGGGTGTGTTTTTGCCAAGCAAATTTGCTATGCTCTTGCATTAGCAAAAGGTATAACTAAAGACAATACAGTGATTGTAAACAGCAATTAATTTACCTCTTTGAGCTATTTAGCATATATAACGAACAGGAATCTGTCTGGCTACAGAAAAGATTGTGAAAATATTTTCCAAAAATTGTACAGTTACAGTGTAGAACTAAATCTAAAATTGAGTGTTGTTTCCACTTGTGGCACTCCCCTAAAGGACTAAGGTTCCAACTGATAAGTTACTATTTTCAACAACTATGGTTTTTGTCATGTGTGACTCTGCAGACTCTACAGTCTCCACTTCCTCTAGCTCTTTGGGAGCTTAAAAAGGGGGAAATCACATTACCTATGCATATTAAAAAGAAAAGTCTTAAAGGGAGAAAACATTTTGTAACATGATTAACTGCTAATTGATTTACTGATACCTTTGGAGTAAAGTGGCAAAAGGATAACTTACCTACCCTTCTTCCTTCATTAATATCGGTCTGGCCTGTAACACATTAATGAGTGTTGGACTAACTAACTGAAGTTTTAAAAATCCTAATACTTTCATTTATTTTACATAATTCTGTGATGACCAAAATACTGGGTTCATATGTAATGCATCAAAAAATAAAAATTGAATTACTTTTTTGACTAAAAGAAAAATAAATAAAGCTGCAGTTTATGTATTGTGATAGAAACCGAATTAACTTGTCTGCTTCCAGATCTCAACTGCCATTTGGATTTGGGACCTGTATTCCAGTTTCCCCTTCAAGACAGAGTTCCTAGTCATGTCTGCAGCCTTATAGCATTTCAAGAATAACTGAAATGTTCTGTGATTGTAGCTCTGACAATGACTATTGAAGTTTACTTGTTATGTTGCCCGATTTTAGCTAGTCGTTCTTGGGAACAACCTGTCAATTGTTTTTTCTTCTTTATTTTAATTTCATAGTTAAATACAAACCTGTGAGCAGACAAGCCACAGTAAATGGTTGGAATAAGGAAAATATTAAGAACATTGGAGCACAGACTGTGGAAACACACATGTAAAACCTCTTCCCTTTGTATTGTTTTTCTGGCTTATGCAGTATGACTTTGCCACTTCAATTTTTTTATTATTATTATTACTTGTTTTTGTTGGTGGTTTGTTTGGTTGGTTGGTTGTTTTCTTCCAATAAGTAGATAAGCATACTGTGAGGAAAGTGTTTATTTTTCTTCTCGGAGAGAAAAAAGAATTGGTTGCAGATTGATTAATAAACTATTCAGTTACCCTGGATCCTTTAGAGATATTCGGTTCCCACAAATGCTACAAGCTCTAAACAGATAAGGAGGTTTAACTTGAAAAACTAACTCTTTTCTTCATATGAATGTTGAACAAACAGACTAAAAGCTACTGATTTTTTTCTGCTAGGTCATCTTAAAGTGTATGCTATATGGTTTTGCAAGATATCCCAAACACAGTTTTCTAAGTTTTCTCATTTTCATGTGCTGTCTCTGGAAAACAATTAAAATTACATGAGACCGATGAACAACACAAAGGGTCATTCTGGTGGGTCATGGAATTTATCTGTAGAAGGTTGCCTTGAAATCATAACACATCTGTTGCAAAGGGACAAATGTAAAGAGATTCCTTAAGTATCTCAGCTTTTGGCAACTTAAGTGAACTGTTTTGAGGGTAAGGACTGCATTTAAAATAGATATGAATTTAAGATGTAAAGTCAATACTGTATAAAGTTTGTATCTTTTTATCATGTGCAACAAATGATGCAAATCAATACTATGTAAATGATGCTTCAGTTAGACCTTCAGTTTCTAGACCCTTTAGCTTATACTAAAGTGGGTATTATAGAATTCAGCTGGATACTGTTACACTGTTAGAAATAATATTAAGGGCATGGCCACAATTATCTAGTGGGTTAACATTCACATAATTAAAATTACAGTCTTTCTGTTGTATTGAAAGCATGATACAATTCACAGTATACAATATAATTGTTATACCTTAATGTTTTTATATATTTGATGATGTTTTAAGTTATAAATATTTTTGTTGCGATATTAATGATATGTCATATATTATATAATTTTATTATATGAATTAGAAAATATTGTGTCATTTTAGGGACATTCACATATCACCTGTATGCCTGGACCAGTTAGAAGATGGAATTATCCTATTCCAATATGTTTAGGTATGTTCAGCTTACATAAACTTCCTCGAATATGCCAGAACAAGAAAACCAGAGAACTCAAGAGTTAAACATAAGGGAAGGAATGGGGAGAACTGAAGAACTTAATTGAAAGTGAAGATATTCAAATTAAGCTGAAGCTTTTCAAAGTATGCTGCATAGTTACGTTGGCAAAGCTTTTCTGAAATGTCCAATCAGAAAAAGAATGAATGAAATATGTTCTAGTCAGCATCCATCATCAATTCACTATCAGTGATGAGATCTCTAGAGACCCTTGCAAACATAGTTAATTTATTTATGAATCATTTCACTGGTATAGTGATGAGTATTATAGAAAATACTAAAATAGAAATAGCATTACATCTTCACCTCTAGTAAGTCCAACATAGGCATGACTGCCCAATTTAAGAAGATACATTGTTTTTCAAATTAAACTGTATTTATGACCATATTAATATTAATGGAAGAAGCACTGGATGCCTGCCAGAAGCCCAAATAAAACATTGAAGTGCACTTAAATATACCCTCTTTACGTAATGAAGAAATGTGAGGGATATAAGACTCTTTCTATTTGCATTCTCTTTCATTGAAGTGCCGTTTTGTTTGGGTTCCTCAACAGTAAAAGTTATCTGTATCTGTAATCTTGAATGTATGGAAAGCAGGATGCGACAGAACTCATTAAAGATTTCGTACTTTGCTTTTCTTCAAAACAGATCATATATCCTCTTGAGCTGCCTCACATAATCCTGTTCTTAATCCTGTGAGGTGTTAAAAACCTCCTACGAGGTACTGAGCTCCCTCAGCTTAGAATTTATAAATATTCAACAAAATTCAGGTATTTGTAAGAATTTTTTCAGGAGTTAGCCTTCAGTTTCCATCATTATATATTAATATATGTTTAGGAAGACTGATAAGATAACTGTGCTGCTCTGCGGTAACTTCTGAAGAGAAAGACGCTGTGCTAAAATTTTGGGGAGGGTATTTTCCTTTTTTCTTTCATATGGTATTAGTTACGATATATATACATATGATATCATTATGATATAGATATGACTTTTAATTGTTTTTCAAAGGTTATAGCAACTATTAATAGGACAAAACTGTTAAAAAAATGTATTTTCTATAATCAATATCTTCAAATCTACTATTGAAGTCTAAGTTACTTTATCGATTGATATCATACCTGAAAAAAATTTAAAATTAAGTTAAAATATGGATTCAAATTCTGTAGCTCTGTGTGTGTGTACATTTTCCAAGGCTCTTTATTTTATCTCATTTTTAGAACAGCGGGATACAAATTCAGTTTTTAAAAGGACTCTAGAAATGCTTTTAGTACAGAATTGTTTTAAAATACATTATTACCTTATATTATTCAGATACTCCTTTACAAACTGATATGGATTTGTGTCAGTATTGCTATGAGCTGGTGTGTACTCCTTGCCTGTTCGCATGGGTGGTTTGTGCAGACAGAGTGCAGAGTAAACATCTGTTCTCTTTTCAGGTGCATGTGTCTCCCACATTAAAACCTAGTAAGTTCAGAGTAGATACGTATTTTTAAAATGCCTACTTGTAAAATACTTTGTTATAGGTATTTAGTGGTAAAGGAATATTTGTGTATTTTTTAAAATATAAGCCTAGTTATTATTATATTATTAATGTTGGAAGGATCTTCAATATTCTGGATTAATTTTTAGCTCGTTCAACTCCTCTGAAAAAATTGTCTTTGGTTTTTGTTTTTTTTTTTTTTTTTACAGCACAATGTGGTGGTAGCATGTCAGACTTCAGTGGAGTGATCCTCAGCCCTGGGTTTCCAGGCAACTATCCTAGCAGTTTGGATTGCACATGGACAATAAAGCTGCCTATTGGTTTTGGTATGTGTTCTTTCATGGATTAAACTTGCTGTGGTTTTTATGGATTCAAACCACTGAACATAGATTTTATAAAATTCTGAATACTTATCCTGGGGAAAACAAAGGAATTATAATTAATATAAGGAAATTATCAAAGCCTTAAAAGAAAGATGTAGAATAGAAAAGCTACAAGTTTCTTTGTTTGTTATTTAACATATACTGCAATCTTCTGATAAAGGCAAAATTGTTAGAATAAGTACAATTTTTCTAATTTAACAGACTTCATTTCTCTTTGTGAGGTCATAAACCAAACAAAAATAAATAGCTATCACAAATATTTTAAAGCAAGTCAGTATTAGTTTAGATTAAGTTAAAGCTGCATTTGAATTCATTATTTTATTATTAAGCTTCTTTGCACATCCTAGGTGAACATCAGAGCAGCGTAGAAATATTCTTGGAAGGGACTTCTAGAAGCTTCCCACTCAAATTTGTCAAGCTTCCCACTCAAAGTGAAATTGTCAGTAACATCAGCTCAAGTCCACTATGGCAGGTCCTTCTTAGCAGGGCTGCTGCCCTAATAATTCCCAGCCCGTCCCAACAGAAAAGGATGTTGTGCTCCAGATGCAGAACTTCACATTTTTACTTGTGCAAATGTTTAAGAAGGGTCTTTTCACTCAGTCCTCAAGTTTTTCAGTGTTTCTCTGGACTGAAGTTGTGACATTTAGTATCTCATCCACACCTCCTAATTTAGTGTTCTCCATCTATTTGTTGAGAATGCAATGTCATCATCCAGGCCTCTCCTGAAGACATTGAATAGTGTAAGCTCCCATACCATCCCAGGGAATATTGTGCTTGTTACTGGCTACCAACCAGATGTTGGATGACTAATTATGGCCCTTGGAGCCTTGAAGTTCTGTTAATTTTTAAACTACTACTTCTCCATTCATCAAGCTCATATATGTTCAGCTTCCACAGGAGAATGCAATAGAAGACTAATCCAAAAGCCATAGCAGACTGGAAGTATATTATATCCACCCTTCTCCCTGTGTCAGTTTAATCATAGAAGGAAACATAGGTTGATTAACCGTGATTTTCTGTTAGTAAATCCATGTTCACTGCTCCTGAGTCCTTTTTTGTCTTTCTTGTGTTTGGAAGTTGCATAATCTTTCCATGGAATGCAGTGAACCTGCAGTTGCCATTGCCCAGGTCCTTTTTCTTTTCTTAAAGGTGGATATAGCTTCAGGCTTTTTTCTGGTGACCTGAACTTCTCTTGGCTAACCCATTGGCTAATCCCTTGAGCAGCTTTCAGTGGATCCTATATATCTATCATTGCAAAATATTTATTCAAAGCTAGCCAGTACAATTGTCCTATCTAACTTTTTACACTCGTGGCACTTTTGTAGAAGCACGTGCACTTGATTATTTTTTCTTTATATGCTAGTTAAATGGCATGCTTTTTTTTCAGATGTACCTCACTTCTCTATTTTATACTTGCCATCTTCTGCCATATTCTTTGCTCGATGATATAGAATTTCAGGGTCTTCCAAGTAAGTGAAGGTGACATCCAAATAGTTTTCCCTTCTCCATGTGTTCAGATTCTTTCTCTCCTCTTCTTAAAATCACTTCTGTGATCTTTTATAATATACTTCCCATGAGCCTGGTTGATTTCTGATTTAAATGAAAGCCAATTGTTCTGCATGGGTTGTTTTAATTTGAAGAATATTAAACACTCAGTAATATTGACTTAACAGAATCTATCTGTGGAAAATACATTATGTCAGCATAGGGATTTCCATATAGAGACCATTCTTTATGTTTGCATTTTGTTCAAAAGGCACAAGATTCAAGTCAATAATTGATTTTATTGTATTAGTATTTTATAGAAGTAGCATCAACATTTTAATTTTGCCATTGCCTGAATTTTAGACAGCTTCTAGTGTTTCATCATGAGTCATAATGCTGTTTAGAATCTTCAGATCCCAAGCAGATCCCTGTTAGTTGTGTTATCACAGAAAATATTAGCATTAGTAGGTACATCATCCCTGGGTCAAAGCTATAGAGGAAAAGGATATTCAGATCTATAAGGGAACAGGATACTTTGCTAGATGGTTCCGAAGTAATTTGGCAATATAGAAGAAGTAATAAAAATCTGGAATATTGATTCAATTTCAAATTCCATGAAATGGTGTGTTCAATTGCACACAGAAACTGCTCTTTTTATCCCAAATACTTTACCTTTTGCATCTTGCCTCACTTTACTGCTATCCTGACTCTTTTCAAATACTGAGGCCTTACTCCAATCCTTTTTCTTTGCTTGCATTCTCCCAGGCTTCTGTTTCCATTGCTCACTCTGCATCCAATAATTCCAATTTGGCTTTTCAGACTCCTATTTAAACTTCATATTAACATACTATCTAATTTCACTTCCATTAGGAAGGAAATTAAACTATCAAAGTTTTGGAAACAGTTTTTTTGGATTAAAAAAATAAGTTTAGCTCCACCAAAATGAATAGTTCTGCACTGCTTTGTACCAACTGACCTTTTTCACTGGATTTGTGAACTGTTTTCCACTTCATGTATAGGAAAACTAAATGCTCCTTTTTCTAGAAGAAGACTAAAACTGCACAGATTGAAATGTGCTTGACATTTTTGACCTAAATAGGATATGATTAAACCTGAATTGGAAATTAAAGTAAAATTTCATTGTAAAGGTGAGAAAAAAAAGTGACATTTGAAAAAGCAATGGCTAAAACTGGTTTTAGTGATGCTATGGTCCTAGTCCAGTGGAAGGACATACATCTAACTCTTCTAAGTAGTAAATAGAAAAACTCAGAAACACCATCACAGGAACCTACTATAGGCTTTCACTTATTTAAATGTCTCTAACAAGATTTTATCCCAATTAAAATTCACAGATCATAAGCTTTTCCACTTTATGTTAGCTAATGGTGTAATCTAACCCAATGACACTGTTGATTTGCAGTCAACTTAGAAGGTTACTTTATATGATTTATTGCTATTCTTTCCAAGATTTATGGTTAGATCTTATATATAAATATATGAAATACTCATTCCACAGGGGTTTCCAAACTGCAAAAAGCCTCAGAAAAAAACAGTCTAGCAAGCGGAAGTCTGAGACAAACAGAGGCAGGTGCTACAGGCTAAGCAAAGACTGAATACTTTGGAAGATTGATATGGTTCAGTACTTGTAGTGAAAGACTGTAGAGTACAGAGAACAGAATGATGGGCAAAAATATATTAGAGCCATTTTTGTATTGAACAGAGTGAGTGAAAAAGAAAAAATTGATAGCATGAGTTGGCAGGTATTAGTGGCAGCTTAAACTTTGGACAAGTGCTTGGCTCAGAGGATCAAATAAAAGGCCAAGCCTACAAATATAATGGATAGAGAAAGAGCAAAGTTTGAATATAACTGGATTCTCTGTGTAGGAAATATTTGGAAAGCTGGCAAAGTAGAAGAATGACATAAACAAAGGCTTTTGTATCACACAGAGAGAGACAGAAATGATCATGGTAACACTAATATAATTATGCGCCAACCTTTTTTCCAACTATAAACTTTACATGGTGTCTGGGGAAAAAGCTCTAAAAGACAGTGACAAACACTATTTAGCTATTACAGTTTAGGAGTTACAAAATTATTCATGAATTTTCAATAATTAATCTGACATTATATCTTTTCCTTTCAATTTTATAAAACAACATGTTGATCGTCTTTGCCAGAAACACCAGTGGGACTCAATCATCTTCTTAATGAAAGTACTCCATTATCATTCCATAGTTGCACTAGCTCCAGACAAAATACAAATCCTACTTTGTTGTAAGTTAAATAGAATTATGTATAAACAGGAAAATGTTTAAAAAGCCCTATAACTACTCAACTGCTGAGCATTTTCTTCTCCTGCCACACACCTGGTTAGGAGAGGTAACTTGCTAATGGACAGTAAGCTACCTTCCTGTTCCTTACTGAACCAAATAATCAAAAATTTCTGTTGGCAAGGTCATCATATGCCACAGTGTGTGTATGAGCATTAAATAATTGAACTGTATGTTTAATGGGAGAGGTAGTCATGAATGATGGTTAGATAATATAATTTACATTTTTTGTGACTCAAAAATAATATATATGTTAAGTGATGTAAGGAGTGTGGCTAACTCCTGCAGCCACTCCGGCTGAGGACCCTCCTGCCCAGTCACCGGAGCCCAGGGACACCAGGTCTCTGCCCAGGCTGAGGCACATGGATGCCACCTTCCCATCTGCAGTTTCAGACAGTAATGAAGCTGAGCACAGACACACACATGAGGGACACTGACACGGCTGGTCACACAGGCTGCCACAGGGAAGGTGCTGCCTTCAGCAGCTCCTACATACAGGACTCACATAAATAAAACACAAGCACAGGCAGCCAAGTCCCGTCCACCTCTTGGGCTGGCAGAGACAGAAGGTCACTAGTGCAGGCACACATGCACATTCTCTAGGTTCACAAGCACACATACATTTGCAGATGCCTTGAGTGTCCACGTGGCACCTTTGTCTGGATCTTGGGCCCCCTTGCCCGCTCCACAGGTCCCCTACTTGCTGGCTGGCTGGTCCAGTTTGATACTTGCTGCAAAGAGACAACACTCACACACTCAACCCTTATGCACTCCACATTTGCAAGTCCTCCTGGGTGTACCAGCACGGACCCTGCCTGCCTGGTATCCTGGCTTGGAACCAAGGCCTTCCTACTCACCAGCTAGTCCAATCTGAAGTTCACTAACAGATGACAGATGTGTGCCCCTTACACACACCAGGACTGAAGATGATACTCCTCCCCCTAGCAGCCAGCACCAGGCACACAGGCTGTGACCCACAGTTCCACTCCAGCTGCCAACACTGAGCTCCTCACTCACACAGGTCCCCCCAGTACCTGATTTTGAGAACACACACTGTTCCCTCCCCTGTGGATGGAAGTTAAGGACCCTCACATGCATTTCAGGCTGGGGGTGCCAATGCTGCTGCTCTGACTCCAGTGACTGGCACCCAGTCCACTCATACCAGTTCCCCCACTGGCTGGCATTCTGGGACCAAGGTCTGTTGGACTCTCCCTAGATCCAGAGAGCTATGGCCCCTCGCTCACTCTGGTGGCTGCCACCACAGGCCACATGCCCACATCCCTTATCTGACTCCAGTAGCTGGCACCAAATTCTACTCACAGATTTGGGTCTCGCCAGTAGATGTCCTTGCACCACACATACACACAGGGTAGAGACAGATCACACAGAGAGGTAGTTAAGAAAAGATTTAGTAAGAAGATCTGAGTAATCAGGTGAGGGGCTCAGACAGACAGACATATTGACTGGCCCCATTTTACCCACAACCAGCCCCTTTTATGCCCTTTTCTGCCTACACCTGTCTTTGTTCCTTCCTGCTGTCCTATCCGCTGCATGTCCCCTCAGGGGCTTGTCTATCAGTTCCTGCACCCCTCCCGGTATGAGGGTCCCCTGGCTTGACAGTTTTATGGTTGCAAAGCCTAGGTTGATCTTCCTGGAAGTTGCACCTGTAGTTTCTTGATAGCCTATCAATTCATGTGACTAGCAAGGTTTGTTTCTTGACATTGGCTCCATGTTTGCTTTGTGAAACTGTGTCTTGGTATATTTTGGCTTCCAGTTTTCCCTTTCTCTATTGGTTTTGCAATTTATAAAGTACTTGATCAGATAACCTTGCTAGAATAAAAATTCTCACACTCTCACTTGACCTCATCAATTATTGTGATTGACCAGGCCTGGCTCCCATCGCTGTCCCTCAGGTTGGTGACCCTGTATGTTCTTGTTTATATCTTCCTCCTTTTCTTATTTTCCCTTGCTTCAATGAAAAATGTCTTTGGCCAGATACCCTTAAAGGAGCAGGCGCTCTCTTTCTGCATACCTTTACAATATATATAATCCATACTATATGCATATTTTTACTGTGCCTCATTATTTTTTATATATATATATATATATATATATACATATTGTTTTAATATGTTTAAGCCAAGAGAGATCAGTTTATGTGCAAGTGAAATGCAGCTATCTCTGGGGTAGTATTCTGTCACTGAGTTTTTTTCCAGGTGTGGATGCAAAGCATTTTTTTCTTTTAATACAGAGACTATTTTATGCAATTGAAAACAGGAAAGCTTTAACTAAATTGAATGTTTTCAAGGTTCAGAACTGAATTTGCCCTAAATACATAAATAAAGTTCGCCAAAAAGTAACATATAAAGAACCTACAGTTCAATGCTTTGGATCATGTTAGAATTTCAGCGTTAGCATTTCTTACTTCAGAGTTAGTAATGCATGAGGAAAAAGAATGCTTCTAACTGAATTCCATGAATGCATCTGGGAGTGTAACAAACGCATTTCCACTGGTTACATTATTTTCTGATATTATCAGTGTAAAATGTACATACTTTATTTTCCCTCCTGGTATTGATACTGGTGGCTTTTATTTACTGATGATGTTTTTCAGGTGTCCATTTGCAATTTGTGAATTTCTCAACGGAGACCATACATGATTACTTAGAAGTCAGGAGCGGATCTACAGAAACTAGCACTGTTATTGGGAGACTAAGTGGCCCTCAGCTACCAGCCTCTCTGTTCAGCACAACTCATGAAACCAGCTTATACTTTCACAGCGATTACTCACAGAACAAACAAGGATTTCATATTGTATATCAAGGTGAGATTTTGACTTTCTTATGTGAGAACAAGGTGGCTATTGAAGGTTAATTCTTTTTTTGGCATTCCTAAAAGATAAATATGAAATAAAAGATTTCATGTCTTTCAAACCAAAGTGTTATGCATTGAGATCAAACAGAAGAATGAAGAAAAATAAGATGAAAAAGGAAAAATAATTGCCTATTCACTTTAAAAAGCAGTTCAAATGTAGGCAAACAGATAATTGCCCATACCTGAATTTGGCTGGCATATTAATTTACATTGCATGGCTTTACAAAGTAAGCATCTCTTTTGTTCGATCTTTAAAAGCATATGGGAATCTCAAATTTGTGTCAGGTTCTAGAAGGGAAAGATCTAAATATTGTTTTACAGTACTGGATCAATGTAGGCTAGTACAGAATAATGCCAATCCAGAAATCTCCAAATCAATTTTATTTCATATTTCACAGTTGCCCTGGAAGGTTCTTGTTCTGTTTGTTCTACCCAAATAGGTCATGCTGAGCTGGAGAAGACTGCAAGATCATAATTCTTTTTATACAATTGCAGAATCATTTAAAAGGGATTAGATGACCACTGTTCACAGAAAAAGGTCAAATGTGTATTTTAAACTATACCTGTTTTCATGATATGAATAACATCAAAGGATGATTTAAAGAGGTTTTACTTTATAGCAGTCTCCTATTACTCGGTAGTAACAAGGGCAAATTGACTTGAACTCTGTAACATTCTGAATGTGAGCCACTGTAAAAAGTGTTAGCTTTTTAAAGAAAAAGTCAATTTATGACTTAAATTGCCTGGGAAGATTTTCACTTTTTATGTGGAAAATGACACAATTTGTAAGAGTAAGGGAACTTAACATCTACTGCTAAGAAGGGCAGTAAAAGACTTAAGAGCATATATTATTACTGCTATTAATAGTAACAGTACTAATTTTTGGTGTGTTGTTATGTGTCAGATAACTAAAAAAAAAGTTCCTGTCCGTTTTTAACCACATACAAGAGAACTGTCTCTTTCAATCATATACAATCTGTGGTTCTGATTTTGCAGAATTGCATACTGTATTTTTTCTCAGTTCTGTAATAAGAAATCAGTGTTTCAAATCTTCTTGGAAAAGTTTGCCAAGATGTGTAAGAGACACTTATTTTCAAATCTTACTTGTTTGCTATAAAATATTTGATATTCATATTTTATTATAGAGCCTTGTAATTCTTCTGAGAAAAACAAAACCATAGACAGGATTATTTCTCCTCTTCCTTAAATACGGGAATGTAAAAATAACCCCTATTGGATCAGAAAATTTCTCCATTTAGCTCAGTATAGTATCTCTAAATGGCAAAAGGAAATGCTACTTAGCAGCACAGAAGCCTAGCTATGTTTTTTTTGTACTCTCCCAGCATCCATAGTTGTTGCAAGACTCCTAATTCCATTACTGTGGATTTGATGGCATTTTCACATTCAGCCTTTCCACTGTCTTTATGACTTTTGTGAACTTCAATCATATCATCCCCAATTCTCTAAACAAGAAACCATGTTTAGCTGTGGGCTCAGTAATGTTATTCATTATTATAGGCTGTATCATATTATCAGATGTAGAAGTCAGACTTGCTGGTCTGTAATTTCATAGATCCCCTCTAAAGATAGATGTGATTTACAGTGGGAAATCACCACTCCTCTAAATCAGATCTGGAAATTATATGATACACATCTTGGTTCAGCAGCTTTTCTGGGTGAAAGCCATCTGCTCCTGGTCCTTTGCTTTACCCATTTAGAGTAGTACTTCTGTATTTATTTCAAATTGATCTAGTACCTTAGACCTGCAAAATAAAAGCACCATATCTTGTTTGGAAATCTCTATACCATCTTCAGCAGTAAAGATGGATACAAAGAATTTACTGAGTTTTTCTTTCTATGGCATCCTAATCCCCAAGTCCTTTGATCCCACTAGTGCCCTAACTGACTTCTTGCATCTGATGTTGTCAAATATTTTTTTTTGATCAGCTGAGACATCTCAAGACATTTTTCAAATTATTTTTGCTGTCTTTATGTTCTAATTAAATTTGACCTGCTGTGTTTTATGACTTTTTGGAAAGGCAGACTTTCATTGTTTAAATGCCAACCTTTTCCCTATTGTAGCTTCTTTAACTTTCCTACTGAACTACGCAGGCATTTTTCTGAACTGCTGTATTGTGGTTTTTTGCTGAACTGTGGAATGCGTTTTACCTGGTCTTTAAAGTAGTGTCAGTTAAGAGATTCCAATCTGCATTGCCTCATTTTTGTATAATTTCCTTTCCAGAAAATTGAATACCCCTGTGCTGGGTTTATTTGACTTGCTCCCTCCCAGTACAACGAAACTGCATTATGACTGCTATTATGGAGCAGCTCTCCCATGAATACTTGTTGAACTAAGGCTTGAGTACCAAGCTGGTTCAAATCTAAAATAAGATCTTTTTTTGTGGGCTCTCAGACTGCTTGTTCTAGGGACCAATTATTTCCTGCATTCAAAATCTTACTTGTTCAAGTCATCCTGGTGAGGTGGATATTTGGGTATTCCGTTACGGCTACCTGTCATATTTTTGCAGCTTCTCTAATTTTGCTTAACATTTCCTACTGACTATCATTTTCCTGTTTAGATGTTTGTAGAAGCAGCTCAGTACTGCACTTGTATTTCTGGAGTTTTAATTTCTACCTATGAGTATTCTATAATACTTTATTCTGGAAATATTTCTCTTGTATGGCACTTAATATTTCTAAATAGCAATGCTGCTTTTCCACCTGGAAGTCTCTGCCCTCTCAGTCTTGGAAAGGTGGTCACCTGGCAACACTGCATCCTTCTGCTGTCTGCCATGCCTTTCATGTCAGGGCAGTTTGTTGGCTCAAGCATTCTATATTCCACCTCTTGTGGTGTTTTAGGCTCCTGTATTGGTGTGAAGGGAGTTCTTAGTTTGGCCCCTCTTCTGTTCCTTAATACTGTATGCATCACTCAACATTCAGTTGCTTTTCCTATTTATTGTAATTCTGCTGTTTGTCTTCTGCACTGTTTTGAGAGGTGCATTGGCTGTTAGCGTTCTCCCTGTCATGACATCACATCAGTCTTCTGTACCTGCTAGTTTTTTCCCATTCTTCTAGTTTAGATACTCTTCTACAGCCTTTTTAATTTTCATTGTCAGCAGCTTGGATCTATTTTGATTAGGGTGTACTTGAGGGTGCACTTGGAAGCAATTTGCAGTCTTAAAAAGCTGGTCAGTGGCTTCCCTTTTTGCAGATCTAAGTGGAGAAAACATAAAGTCTAAATTCCTTTCTACTCTTTTCTTCTCTAGTGCACTATTTCTATACTTACTAAAATTAAAAGATAAAGTTAAAGAAGCTAGTCTCATTTTTGGCTTTATGGACTCTATTCCAAAAACCTGTAGGGTAGGGTGCTGGGTGTTTATTTGTTTGTTTAAACACACACATGCACACACATTATCAAAATGTAAAGAACATAAGATCATTTAAACTTTGGTTGCAGTATTATGTTTTCCTTATGAGATTTGGAATTGGAAATTAATTTTTATATGTATTTCCCCAGAATTGCTGTTTCACTGTGTTTCTTTGGAGTAGGGCGAACAATTTTGAATGTCACCATGACAGAACTTAAGACATATGGAATGGTCATGATTTTTTAATTTTATTCTAATTAAAAGCTTTTATTTTTTTAAATAACAAAAATTTGTATTTTAGGGGTGTCCCCCCCCTTATTATTACTTATTTATTTCTTCCAGCTTATCAGCTACAAAGCTGTCCTGACCCTCGACCATTTCGTAATGGTTTTGTTATTGGGAATGACTTTACTGTGGGACAAACTATTTCATTTGAGTGTTTTCCTGGCTACACATTAATTGGAAATTCAGCTCTGACTTGTCTTCATGGCATCAGCCGTAACTGGAATCATCCTCTCCCTAGATGTGAAGGTATGTTCTGGCTGACCTGTGAGTGCTTCATTATTTGTAAGTCTTTCTAAGGACTGTTAACTGAAATCATTTGAGCTTTTCAATTTATAGAGACCTGTATTTTTATATTGTGATTCTTTGCAGAGGAAGTATTCAATTTTGCATGTGGAAATTTTTGCAGAGAAGCTGAAATGTTTCATGGAAATATAAAATCTCTGAAAAATTACCTAAGATAATAATTTGGATGGTTAGGCTTAAGGTCTGGAATGTGGAGACCCATGCTGCTTTTTAATCTTGGTGGTGCTACTTGCACTTGCTCTGCACTTGATCAAGAAAAAAGGATTCAAAAATTGAATTTCCCAACTCTGCCCATGTATGTTCTGTCTTATGGGTTAGAAAGAAATGTCAAAGGTGACATAAAGTGCAGTTGTCCTTCAGTCAGTGCTATGTGAAGTCCTTTGTACATACATTTTTTGGTAATGGGATTTTTTTTTAAATTGCATTTTTTAACCTTTCACATTTTTTTTTACACTGATATGCTTGCAACAGGTAAGCAGATTAAAGGAACTGTGGCTTGCACATAGCTGAAATTTTAAGGAGACAGAATGAATTATATGATGATTCTGTAGAGGTGTTTGTCTTATCCCTAGCTATGCTGAAAGGAACCTGTACCTAAGCAGCAGGCCAAAGTCAGTTGTTTAGTGTCATCAAACTCTGAAACAGACAAGGATGGATATTTTGGTAAAATGGAAATATCTTTCAGAGAGAACTGTGCACTGCAGAACTTATTTGTAGAACTGAGGACTGAATTTTTTTCCATATGAAATAATTACTTGCTTCTGGAAGATCCACGCTTGTCACAGTTGTGGCAACATTCAGACAGCAATTAAGTTATTGACTGTAAAATTCCCTATATGCCTAAACATGGGTTTCCACAAAGACAAGATCTGTACAAGGCATTGGGTGCCCACTTTCATGTGCTGTAAAGACCCTCCAAGTTTCAGGAGGGGTATTCAGGACCTTGATTAAAGGCCTAACTTACCTCTGTATTGAATGTTAAAAACTCAGTATTAAGAATGGGATTCTCAATATCAAGGAAGTTGAAGAGGAATGCCTGAGGGGGAAAAAAATCCCCACCCACAGAAAATAATAAGTCACCTTCTTTTCTGTTTTTTTTGCATTGTATTCTGAATCATCTTTAAGTACTTAAATTAGAAGCCTCATTACTCAAAATTCCTTTTGGAATCAATGAGCCACAGGCATTTGAGGGGGATGTGGTAGCTAAATTAAGACCTATCTGATACTGAATTCAGAAGAAGCAGCCTTATCATATAAAAGAGAGGTGACACCTAAACTGTCTATTTTGAAAGGGGAAGAAGTTAATTCATCACAAGTAAGTTTAAACCCCCATTTTCTGGGTCCTGAAGGAATATTAATGGTTCATGTCTTAACTGCTAAACAACTTAGCTTTTCCCTGTTACGTAGTTTTAGCATTATTTTCTGTGCCTCAGAATCAAGAAAAATAATTTACTGAATTAAGTGATTCTGGGTTTTTTTAATTACCTTACTGGAACTTGGAATTTAATCAGTAAATTCTAAGATGCCCAGATCATGTTACTTTTCTCAGTATCACTTTTTTCTGAAGTTCCTGAGCAGTGGCTGGAAGTTCTTTTTTTCTACTTAATGTGATATGAAAAGATGAAAATAAAAAAATCAACTGAATTATAATAGAGCTCTAATGTGTGCTGTGCTGTATGATTACAGACTGCCAACATTACTCAGCTCCCAGAGAAGTTTCTTAAATTACATGGGGTTTTGTGCAACTGTTTACTTTGGTATTTTTAGTAAACAGTTTTTGACATTTTTATATGCTACTGATGTTTTTGAGTTTGGGTTTGTTTTTTTTTCTTTATTCTTGAAGGAAAAAGATAATTAGTTATCTCCTAGTTGTACTTGGTATGATTTGAGATAAAGGCCTTGTGTTCAAAAGCATTAAAATGAAGTGGGCTTTTTTGTATATGTATATGTGCCGGAAACGTACAGTATGTTATAAATTTGTTTTTGCTTTAATATCTTTATTGTAAGACAGCATATGCTAAGGCTTGTTTAATGCCTCAAAATTCTTGAAGCAGACAATCTGAATCAAGTATCACTAAACGTGCTTCATGTTTTAACAGTTTTGTTCTCTTCTCCTTGCACCCTCATGCACCTAAAATCCCTCTGACCTGTGCTCAGCACCATCTAACACTCTGTGACCCTTCTTAACTCATCTCCCTTGCTTTCATCTATTTGGAATCTGTTCCCTCTTCTTTTCCAAGAAATCTCATTGCCTGACAGTCATCAGCCCATGTCCTCACTCCCCTAAGATGCTGCTGTAAAATCAATTCTGTCTGCACTGCTCAAAAACCCTTGCGTTAAAGAAACACAGTTTACCAGCTGTTAAGTCTGAATGGATGAAGTGTGACTAGGAAAGTCTTGCCCTACAGCTCAGCACCAAAGTATACATATAAACTATAACACATGCTTTACATAAATATGAACAATGCATAACTCCTATATATCAAATTTATATGACCAACAAGATGTTCTCTGGTTAGAGGTTCTTGAATATATTTTATGGAGTCTGGGTTGCCATTTCATGCCTGTTTGGGCTGGAGTGGGGAGGAATGTATGCAAAATAAAGCAAATTATACAGTTTTAAGCTTTGGTCACTTTTCTAGAACTGGGCTTCTATGACATAATTTCTTTTCTTTAGTAACAGGTTGTGTCATATTCAACATGCATCTGAAACCTCTGTGGAGAAAATCATATAGTTTTGACTAATAGTTTTCCTGAAATGCATAGTTATGAAAATCCAAAATCTGTATGGTCAGTCTTATACTGTATGGTGTCCAAAATTAGTGCACTTCAACAAGAATTGCAGAAAGAACTCTTACTTTGTCTATCAGAATTCATCTCAGGAAATATAAAATTGCTATTCATACTGTTGCACACAACATTTTCATTTTCAAATTCCCACCTAATTTGATTCTAATGTTTACCACCCATTAAATTAAGATATCTCTTCTCTGACCTGATGATTTTCATTGCTACTTGCTTGTGACAATAAATGAAAGGAATGAATGTGTTTCCCTGCTAATTTGTAGGTAGCGTTTACACAAAGCTGTAACAAAGCGGTTTTCAATTGTGCAGGGAATAATTTAACCCAACATCTCAATATTACTTTTGATCCAGTTGTGATAATATTTATGACATCAGAATTAATTCTTAAAAAAAAAAAAAAAAAAAGTCCAGTAATGTCAAAATAGACTCATGACTCTGCAAAATTCTCCATAAATTCTGTTTTCTGTACATAACAATGGTTTTACATAATGTGATTATAGTGTACCAAATGTGTTTAAAAATATGGCTTTTACGTGGTCTAAGTAGAATGCAACAAGCGTCTAATGTTTTATAAAAATAATATCGTTTTTATAGCTCTCTGTGGAGGAAATATAACTGCGATGAATGGCACGATATACTCTCCAGGATACCCTGATGAGTATCCAAACTTTCAAGACTGCTTCTGGCTTGTAAGAGTACCACCTGGGAATGGAATCTACATCAATTTCACAGTTCTCCAAACAGAGCCAATATATGATTTCATAACTGTTTGGTAAGAAAATACTTTTGGTATTTATTTCACCTCCATGTGACACTATGCAACACAGTATGAATTAAAAAGTGTAGTCTGTGATTTTTCCTTTTAAACTGGTGTTCTGTGTAATGCAAATGAGTGATTTGCACTAATCCATCATGTTTTCTGATGTACCATTTTCTCTAGATAGCACTGGACATGAAGTTTCATAGCCCTTGTCTTAAGAATTCAAAAACAATAATAGTGTGCCTCTGTTGATGAAGAAAAGCATGTAGAAGTATGCTATGACAGTTTATCAACAGCCAAGAGAAGTAATACTTAAGAAAAAGATAATAAGCAGTTGCAGTTGTGTGTATTACAATGTTTTAGAATGTTAATACAAGAAACTACAGCAACACTTTCTTATCTTCCAAGTTGGCTTCTCTTAAACTGCTAAGAGTACGTAGAGAGATGCCGTATTTGGCTATAACAACAGGAGCTGAGCTAAAAATAGCTGTGTAACAAATTATATTCTTTATATACCTGAGCCCATGTCTATCATGAGTCTTTTCAGATAACAAAGCCCCCATTTTTTTTTAGTTGCAAAGAACTTAAAGGCGGGAAGCTATAATGAAGTGTAACAGCTCCAATGTAATCTTGAAACTGTTACCAGTGAGTCACCTAGACATTTCAACAGTGGCTAAAACCTTTGGAAGCTTGCCTAAAGCAATAAACCACAGATATTGAACCTGCAGATTGAAAATCCACAGGTTGAGATAACAGTCCTCTAGTCTGAGTAGTGCAAAATAATGAGAGGCAATTTGGAATAATAATTACATGTTTCTGCAGAAATCTAAATTCATATAAATTAATTTAACTCCAGATGTCATTCTTACTGTCCTAAACATTAAACATTCTCTATACACTTTTGTGATCATTTCTGTGTTTCCTGTTGTTTTCTTTTCTTTTCATCTTGTGTACTACAAACTGTCTTGTCCTGTATCCCACATACTTAATTGTGTTGCCTTGAAGTCTAACCAAAATTTGATCAGAATGTGTACCCAGTCTGTTGCCCTGATAAAACCCAGATAATTTTGGATCCATCAAACTCTTCACTTGTTTTGTGTATCAAATTTTACATGACCTTCAGAATCTTTCCTGAATTAAATTATACTTTTTTTATGGATACAGACATCTTTTCTCTGTTACATCCCACACAAACAAGAACACTACTGTCCTTTTCTAATGCTTCTTCCATTCAACTCTTCCTTTCTATCAAGTGATTTGATGTGCTTTCATTTTTACTCCTGGCTGTGTAACAAACTTAGTTCTTATAGTAAAATTATTTGTATATACCATGTCAAAGGTAAAACCTCAGTTTTATTTCCTTATATGTTCTTTGCTGATTTTTCTTTTTTAGATGTTTTATATCATATTTAGATTAACAACACATTTAGGAGAATGTTCTGAAATTAAAATATATATTATGCTATTCGTGTATATATCATGCATATAAGCTCCATAATATATGTGATGGCTACATAATTATATAGCTTATGCCACTTCTGGGTTATTATTTATTTACAGAATTGATCAGAAATTTTATAGCCGTTTTTAATGGAAAAAATAAATTTTATTCCCAATTCAAATATTTCTTCAAATCATACTACTTCTCTAATAAAGCAGAAAGGGAAGGCACAATATGTGAGAATTTGGACAAATTAATTATTGTAAATTTTTCAACGCAAAAAATATCCATAATTTTAATTTGAAATTATTTTTATTTTTAAAATCTTATGCCAATAACCATTAGAAAATTTAAACTTTTATTATATCATGTTCATTAATTCTGATCTGGAAGGAATGAAGTATGAAAATGTGATGTCCTTGTATCATTATTCTGTCCTCTGTACAGTTCCAATGTTGTTTAGTACTAACTTTGATTTAATTTTTCTATTGAAATGACTAATTCATTCTTCTATAATGTAGAAATGATCTTACCAGCAGTTCACATATTGTCTAAATGGTAATAAATAGTACAAAATAATATCAATCAAAGTATGCAAAGAAGGAGTTAAAGAATTATTCAAGTGCATGTAATACTTAGTTTTGTTTAAAATTACCAACATTTATATGAATGTCTACCTGAGCCAAAGATACACAACCATTTATGTAAATTGCATGGCACATCTCTCTCAGCAAGAAATTGATCCAAAAAAGTTTAAACTCATAAAAACAAACTTTAAATGAATTCTTAAGTGTCCATATCTACTATAAACTATAAATAATAATATTGTAATGTTTTATTTGGGGGGAGGGGATACTAGGTTTAAAAATTCAGACCACAGAAAATTTCTAAAAGTAGCATCTTTCAAATAATTGTTATAAATGAAATCTGCATATATAAATGCCCACATGCAGATTTCAAGTGGAAGCTTGTATACAGTAGAGTATAAGCATTTTGGTTTTAATTTTTGTGAAGCTCATATTCATTCATTGTCTTTGAAATATTAAGTACTATTAATCTCTAATTTCCCTAGAAATTACTAAATTCAATAGACTGGGTGACATGAGCAGTCTTAGGTTTGTTTATTTTCTGATAGCCACATTTGGAAGCATAGATACATAAACTACATAAAGTGAGCAGAGCTTGTGGCAGGAAGATGAAGTACAACCACAAATTCAATCAGTTTGAGCTTGCTGCATTTTTTTATTTAAAAATATGACATTACTTCCAAAAGGTGGTTGTATGGAGGATCTTCCTTTCTAATAAGTTTTGATAGTCCTTTAAACTACTACCTGCTATAATCCAATGGACATACAAAATTTCAAAAGGCTTTCAGCCCTTTATATCTGTTTTATCTTATTTTAGATGATTCATGGCTTTTAGAGTAACCTAGAGAAATTTTACTCCGTTATATTAAAATTCACATAAATTATTTGCTTGGAAAAAACCATCTTTTTGTATTTGCTTTTCTTAGGGATGGACCAGACCAAACTTCTCCTCAAATTGGACAATTTAGTGGCAACACTGCGTTAGAATCAGTCTATAGCACTTCTAATCAGATTCTGATCAAGTTTCACAGTGACTTTACTACCAGTGGCTTTTTTGTACTTAGTTATCATGGTAAGTATGGCAAATTGCACTATCTCAATGTCTGTAGTCATTACTGCTGGAAGAAAATGCATTAAAAAAATATTTCTGTTACTTTTTCTAAGATAAGATGCTATTTTTAATATGACTGACAACTATTAGGGCAATGCACTGTGAAGGCATGTAAGCAAGGAGCATCAAGACCCTGCAGTTCAAGGTGTTCATTTTCTCACTGCTTACAATGCTTCTAAAATTGCTTTGTAATCTAAATGTTCGTGAAGGACATTAGATTTCTCTTAGATATTTGGATATTTTGAGGAAGTTCCTGTGTTTGAGAGATTTCAATAAGTGAACTATACTGTGTAGTTAAGACTAAACTGCCCTTGAATTAAATACTGACTGAATGAAAAGTATTAATGCAGCAAATTCTACCTCTTTTTTTTGTAGTTATTCAGACCTTCTGTGGTCACATCTCATTTACATTACTATCATTACAAGGAAACAGGTTCAGAAGCAAGGGTGGTTTTAGGTGCTATGTGAATGCCTGTTGGTTTGACTATTCCAGGAAACACAGACAGACTACAGTCTGTTTTTTCGGGTTCCTGATCAGATTTTGAAACTAGATGGCTTTATTTTTGGCTTAGTGAAGAGCAAGATGAATAGAGATAGAATTGTGGGAATTAATGGAACTTTAAACAAAACAATGCAAACCAAAAAATACCTTAAATCTCAATGAAAAAAACCAGCAGCAATAGCACTTGCATTGATTATGGAGTATAGACTCAGGTAGGATTAGGTAGAGAGAGGTCAAAATTTTCATTCTATATCTGGGCATCTAAATTGCATGTAACAGCTTGCAAATGACAAACTGGCCCTTTGTATTCAACAATATATAAATTGTTATGTAATGTTACATATGAATACATCGGTATATTACCAAACATGTAAAAATGCTCATAGAATCATAGACCCATAGAATCACTCTAGGTTGGAAAAGACCTTTAAGATCATTGAGTCCAACCATAAACCTAACACTGCTGAGTCCACCACCAAACTATATCCCTAAGCGAAACATCTACATGTCTTTTAAAAAACTCCAGGTATGGTGACTCAACCACTTCCCTGGACAGCCTGTTCCAATGCTTGATAACCCTTTCAGTGAAGAATTTTTTTTCCTAATATCCAACATAAACCTTCCCTAGAGCAATTTGTGGCCATTTCCTCTCATCCTATCGCTTATTATTAATAAAGTGTTTCTAATGAACTTTATCTCCTTGTGCTTGTTTCTTTCATTATAGTGGAAATTGTCATTCCACAAGTGTGGGCCCTAATGTGTAATAAAGATGCAAACTGAACAGCACAAAGAATTATTCATGAAGAAACTTAAAACACCTTTTGGGTTGATGTTGTCAAGATAAATAAATCTCTCAGTCCTTGAATCTATGATCATTCATATAAGCTACATAAAATTTATAGCAATAAAGGCAAGGCAGTGAGAGGAGTCGGATTTGTTTTAAATACATAATTTGAGCATTACAATGAATGATACCCCTAAATGAGAGACACTTGAGATAAATTATATGAGTTGTTTATTGAATCAATTTTTTAATTATCATGATGATTTTTATTATATTTTTTTAAAATGCAAAAAGCACAGCTGCTCCATGTTTGGTTGGTGTGTTTTATTTTAAATTACTTTATCCTAAGGCAGGATGTTAGCTTTCTGACACAGATTTAAGTGGCTTTTCATTACACAATTGACAAAAAGGAGTGGAATAGGAAGATGTCAGATATGGGTCACTCGGTAGCAACAAAAGACCTTACCTGGTTACAATATAAATTTTGTGATTGACAAAAGTTTGACTATTCTATTACTAAAGGATCCAAGCACAGGTTGTAACAAAGTTGTGTATAACTGAAGCTGAATCATCATCTGTCATAAGTAGATGATGTCTCTTTACTGATGAGAGGTTCTATAAAGCAATGCTATATAAAAATGTGTCAGCGAAAACAAGGCATACTTGACTCACTGATCAACCTGAGTGCACACCTTAAAATGTGAAATAATACACTGTCAGTATAAATACTTCAGTGTGATTTCTTTGGCTGGATTTCTGTCCTAATCATATTCAAATTGAAGGTGATTTCATCTGTGTCCAAACACAGACCGATGCTCATAGCTTCTCTGTTAAAAACCAAAACTATATCGTTTCTGCATACTCTTCCTACTTCTGTTTTTTGTCATTTATTTCACCTGTTTATTTTGCCTGGCTGTTCCATACATGTGTTAAAACTCAGAAAATTATTTCATGTGGGACTTCAAATGAGGATTTTGAAAGCAGAATTACTCTCTGACCCTGTCTGCGGGTGAGATGTGCTCCACAACTATTCTTTTACTGGGAAATTTCACATTCACAATGCTTCTCTCCATCAGTTATGCTGCCTCTGGGTAGAATCTTTTGGATTCTAAAACTTGTCTTTATTACAAAGTTTCAAAAGGGGAAGAGTTCAGTAGTAAAAATGTAAAAAACAAAACAAAACAAAACAAAACAAAACCAATGATTGCACAGTGCAAAACATATTTGCTTTTCAGATGAGATTAAGTGAGAAAATTGGCAACCACTTCTAAGCTTCTTAGATTATTTAAGAAGAGAGTTTTGCCACTGGAATTAAATAATTAGGAACCCAGACACAACTTCCAATTTTTCATTAATTCTGAAAATCATATGCTTCCTTTCTTTTGATTCTCTTGAAAGTTTCAAAGTAAATGAAGAGATGTTTATTTTTGCCCTGTTAATGTACTTTTTATATCAATTATGTTTGTTATTGCTATGTTAACTGTCCAAGTATGGGAATGTCAACTGTGCTTTCTTCCTGTTTATAGCCTATCAGCTCCGGGTCTGCCAGCCTCCAATAAATATACCAAATGCTGAAATTCTAACTGAGGATGATGAATTTGAAATAGGTAATATTGGGTGGGGGGTGGGGGGTGGGGGGTGGGGGAGGGAAACAACGTTTTTTTAGAAAAAAACCACAAACTGCTATGCACAGAAATTTCTTGGTTTTCAGGTTGCAAATCATGCCTGTAATACGTTAGATTTATATTTGAAAATAAAGTTTTTGAGAAGTCATTTCACTTCCCTATACCTCCTGAATCCCATCTGTTTCAGAGATCACATATAAATAAGACAGTAATTTCTTTCTAATTAACTTAATTTAAAAATATATATTTCATAATGTTTAATATAAAACATTGTTCTATACTGAAACAAATGAGCAAAACCCACATGAAAACATGTAGACAATGGTATATTCTGTACCAGAATTAAGGTTCGGTGACTTGAAGCATAGAATCCAATTTGTAAAAATTAGGAGGATCTGAAAAGGGAGTGACATTCTAACCTTCTAAAACATGCTAATAATATTACTTAGCCACCTATTGTTCAAAAATTATGACTTATGTGAGAAATCAGACATCTGACCAACTAGTTTTGCTCACGTTATGTCAAAGGAAAATAAATTCATTTTTAGTATAATCCAATATTTGACAGTTATATATTGGCAACACAGAGAAAAAAATATTTTTTTTTTCTTTTCTGCACTGTAATCTGGACCAAGGAAAAATCTGGACTCCAGGAAATACACAAATTTTTACTTTTATTGGTACATAAAGCTATATTAATTTTCAGTTTCATAATTAAAAAATGTCAATATATTTTCACTATGCCAAATTTAGCTATCATTAACTATATCCAGTTACTATTTCCGCCCTCTCCCCTCAGGACTGTATGCATTACTGACTTGGTCTTATCTCTTTGTTTAGTTCATAATGGTTATCCAGTAAATCATACTGCTTAAAGCTTTGTGGACACGTGTTTCACACAGCATCAGTCAAACCCAGACAAATTAGCAAACTGTCCAACAAATAATGTAGTGGAAAACAGTGATAGATGCAGCACAGTGCTTGACATAATGCTCATTTACCACTTTTCTTAGACTAATCAAAGTTGTTTATGCCAGAGGTCATTTAGCCCATTATGTACGGCAGCAAGAAACTTCATTAATCAATAATGTTTTCAAAGCTAAAAGTCCCAGTTAATTGCTGTTTAATGTTTCTTTTGTTTGTTTGTGTTTTGTCTTGTTTTGTTTTTCCAAACAGGAGACATAATAAGATACCAGTGTCAGCCAGGCTTTACATTGGTTGGTAATGAGATTCTGACATGCCGGCTAGGTGAAAGACTTCAGATGGATGGAGCACCACCTACTTGTCAAGGTTTTTTTCGCCTTTTCTTTTCCTTCTGCCAGACCAGCTGAATGGTGATTCCTTAAATACCCTCCTCTATCTCTTTACATAAGACAGCACACTGAAAATATTTCAGACTTTTTGATGCTATTCCCAGTCTTATCATTGTTTGATAGGGCGAATATATGTCAAATACTAATGCAAAATAATTAATAATGTTTTAATGAATTTGATGAGTTTAGAGCACTCTGATCTACTTTGTGAAAATAATTTCTCAGTTCTTTAAAAGACTCTAATAAATAATGAGTTTATTTCATTTTATCTAGAACTTAATAGTATGGAAATGTATATGGAAGTTTCAAAAAATGCTACACTAACATAGGATGGATTTGGGTGAACATAATCACAACATCACTTTCCAGTGTAACTTTAAGTGCTTCTATTTTTATTCATTGTATTCTAAATAATAGGTTTTCTGTATCTTTATTTGTGCCTCTTTGTGTTCATGTTTTCCTCCTTTTATTGAACACTGTGAATAGAGATATATAACACTACCTCATTGTTAAGGTTGAAACAAGATTACAGTCCTGCCAACTACTAACATCATAGTTTAAACCATTCTTTATTAAGATGACATTTGATGTATTATGCTAAAATAGAATTTTCCCATCATTTTTTAAGAAAATGCAAGAGTTTTCTTTCATACCAAACTGATTAGGGAGCTAATGGATATAAAACTTGCACATGTTTTATTTAAAAAAAATGCAATCTCTTTAAACTTTCAGTAATGGATACGTTTATGTTTTCTTATTAATTCTTCCATTTATTTCCAAAAGATAAATAAGTACATACAGTTTCAAACATGCATGATAAAGGGAATTTAAAAAAAAAATATATATCCCCATTTTGAGGGAAAAAAAATCCCAAAACTCACAGCCTCATCAAAGTGTAATTTATGTAAACAGAGGCCACTTCAGATCCTGCTAGTTGTGATATTCCTTTGTGATCCATCTACTCCTGAGCTTAATATTCTAACATCTACTTCAAGATTAATATACCTTCCCAAATCAGTCATAATAAATACATTCAATTTACATGTGTATTAAATGAAAAATACTGCCATCTGGGTTTTCTAGCAATCAGATGTTGGGTTTCCCCTCCCCCTGGCAATTTTAATTAAATAGCATATCTATAAAACACTCACGATGAAAGATTTATTCAGAAATAGTAAATTTATTGTGAATAAATATGCTACTTTTACAAGTAAAGCTTTAATATTTGACCGTTTCTTAGTAATTTCTGAAGTTTCACTGGTGCACAATTTAGTTCTTATGCCTTTAAACATCAGTATAGTAATTTTTAGAACTTAATTATGACTAGAATGTTCAATTCAGTTTTCAGCTAAAAGTTAAAAAAATACTGTCTGATAAATACACCCTTTTCACAAGTTTCTGAAAACTGGAGTAGTCAACTACTACAGCTGAATAAACTGTTTTTCCCTGGATTTATGCACAAACCCCTGCAAAAGTCAAAATCTTTTGTAGCAGTAAGTCTACTTCTTAAAAATGCAAAGTGATCTTCAATTGTGAGTTTTATAAGAACTTCAAGACATAATTTCTGAAAATCCATGCATTTTTTTTATTTAGGTACAATTGTGTCTAGGAATAGCTTCCAACACCTTAATTTAAATTAAAATCCTAACTTAGCAGGCTTATAGCATTTAATGTGTGAAAACCATAGCAACCTCCAGGCACTGTTTTAAATGTTAAAATGGTGTAATAATAGATGGGACAAACAGAGACCTATGTGCTGATCCTGATGCATTCTCTCAGCACGTGTTGCTGAAAGCCTATTTGTATTCATTGCAAGTCCCAAGACAAAAACTCAGGAATGATGACTTCAGTTACTATAGTTAATCTTTTTTTCTGTCACATATAAATGCTAAATATTGGATTAAATACTAAATATTAAAGCAGTGTTCTTATTATTTCAGTCTAAATCTGAAGAAAGTTAACATAATCTTCAGAATTAGGCTCAGAAATTAAAAAACAAAACAAAATAAAATAATCAAAGGAATTAGTTAAAACGTTTAAAATGACCATTCCAACTGGCCACCTAGAATAAGCAGTAACATAATTTTTCTCTTGGTTTATTCATATAATGTATAAGTTTGAAGATAGCAATGTGTAAACTAAATTTCACTATTAAAAACCAGACCAACAGAGAGCTTTGTGAAGTTTAGAGGCAGCAAATTTTATGCATAAAATTTATGTTTTCCATGATTTTAGTATACTACATTTGTTTATGTATAAGCTACCATACTTTAATTGTGCAGGCTATAACACATTATATGAGACACTCTCAAGGAATAAACCCAGCTCTTCTGTCGGTTCATATCTGTATTACTTTACTCATTCTTGTTACCAGCAAAGCATATGTTTACTGTTAGACCTCATAATGTTAACTTCTCTGGCCTTAACCTTGTGCACACGTTAGACACTTTAGCCAGTGCTAAGGAATTTTGGTTGAATTGTTCTTAAATTTTTAACCTGAAATAGATTTATACTCACATTTAACATTAATTTGTTTATTGAATGTGAAGAGTACTGCTTAACAGAATTTAAATGATAATATTTTAGTGAACCTAATGTGTTGCAGTAACGATATAGTAATCAATAATGAGGTATCCCTAGGAGAAAATACTGAAGCAAAATATTTCTGGAATTTTATTTGGTGATTGTAATTGTTACAGGTTTGTTTACACCACATTTAGTACTATGTAAAACTACATTGCCTTTTTTTCTATTTTCTTTCTCTGATGTGTATCAGTTGGATGAGCATTTCTTAAAATTCCTGAAGATTTCCTTGTTTAGATCAGAAAATAATCACTAAATTCCACAAGCTTATGCCAATGCCTATCATCATCTTTTGTTAAAATACAGTATTTCTCATACACAGCATGTAGCTTTGCCCTTAATTTTCCTTGGAATTAGCTTCTATACATACACGATATGTATATGTATACATGATAAAATAAAAGCTTCAGAGTAAGAAGATTCAAACTGTATTTTGCACAATAATTAGGGGACCCTGAGAAAATTTTTGAAGGGTGACTCTCAGCTACATCTCAGCTGCATTAACTCAGATTCGTAAGAAAACTTAGCTACTCGACTCCCAAGGGAATACATTGGACAGAAGGAGGTCTTTAAGCGCTCTGTAAAATTCTGTAGGGGTGTTTATCTGAAGATCCTGAAATTGAGGATAGTTTGCAAAGCAGCATCCTATGCAGACAGCAAAACTATCTGTAAACAAACTAGTGCAGCCAGATGACTATGGTGCTCTTCCTGCCTTCCTGCCACACCTCTCTGTTGGTGTTTATGTATATGTATGTATGTATAAAGCTGAGAGGATTGCTTCTTTTGTTTGCTTGGGGTAAAAACTGTATTACAACTGGCCTAGCACTGTAGTTTGACAGCCAGATTTTAGCCAGAGGTTTCTCATGTGGAGTGGAGGTGTTATATGCAATCTCTTCTTGATTAATTAAGACAAAAAGAAGACATGAGAAACAACTTTTAAGTATTGAGCAATTAGATGATAATTTTGAAAGTGAGATATGAATGTTTTAAAATATATGAACAGATTCCTTTCTTTTTTTCAAGGTCAGGTTGGAAGGGTCTTTGAGCAATCTAATCCAGTGAAAGATCTCCCTGACCACGGCAGTGGGTTGGATAAGATTATATTCAAAAGACCCTTCCAACCCAAACCATTCTATGATTCTTATGAGTTTTGTTTGTGAAGATAATTATTCCTTTTCTCTCTGATTTTCTGTGTTCTGTATCTTTCTTTACAGTTCAATGTCTTTTTCCCCATAAAAATCTGACTTTTATATTTAATAAGCCAATATTATTTTCAGTGTTCTCGAGAGATCTAAGGTCCTGTTATTTTCCTGTGGAACTGGTAATGGGTCAATACTAACTCACTTTCATGTAAGTGTTAGTTGTGAATATGAAAAACAAATTTTAAGGCTCCTGTTTAGTAGTCTTTGGGTTTCAACTGTAGACACTTGTTCATGTATCATGAGGCAAAAACGAATCTTTAAAAAAGTTCCAATAACATGGTAATATCAGATATTTTTATTTAATGAGATTGTTATTCTATGTAGACTTATTGAATCCACATAAATTCAAAATCAAGCCTTTTCATCATATTATTTAACACCATGTTGCTCAATTTCAGCAGCTGCCTCAAATAGTGGTGATAAAAGATTTACAAAGCAGCATTTATCCTGCTAGCGTCCTCTATCGCTCCTGAAGCTGTGACAATTAAAAATAGCCAGAGCTGCTATGTATTTTCCAGCACAGCTGTAAGAGGAAGCTGAGTAACTTCAGAATATGATGTGGGAAATAAGAAAAAAATAATTATTTAGAGTAAGGTGAAGGCATGGTAGGCAATACCTGCTGAAGAAGTAAGCAGGGGATGGAGCAGGTGTCTCCTTTTAAACCTGCAGGAAGCACTCTCACATTGTGGGGTCTAGCCTCTCCCAGCAATGTTTTAGATAAAAGGGTAAAGCATATTCCTTTTCTTATTTCCTGGAGTTAAATTTTGGGAAAAGACGTGAGAAATTAAGAACTTCAGATTTTTATAATTTCTTCTTCAGCTGACTTTATCTCTCATCAAGGAAATACTCTGTCTTAGAAGAAGGAAAGTACCCAGTTGTCTAAACTTGGGAGTTCACTAGAAATGTGAATGTATAACCAAATTATTAACACAGATTTATGAAAAAAGAAGTGGTTTGTAGATATATATTCAATATGCACATAAGTTATATGACAGAGTTATACATCTTTTATGTTTGCCAAAGAACTGAGGGAGGAGGAATATTTATCTATTAATTTATCTATGGATATTTATCTATGAGGGTGATATTTGGGTGGGTTTTTTTCACTTCTAATCAGGGCAGAAATCACCTGGCTTTTTTTCCTCCTAACTTGAACTTTATTTCCTCAGAGTGTTTTTGTCATATTGTGAAATATTGTACCTATATTGTACCTGGTTTTAATAGGAAGAACAATTATATATGTTGCCCAGAGTCAGCCTGAGATTCTCTAGCTCATTTGGGATTTATGACACCGTCTTGACTGCTAGTCATAGGCTTTGATTTTAAGAACTCTTCTTTACTGTCTCTTTTGGTAAAAGATGGAAAGAAATAGGACTCTGTTAGGTGTGGTGAAGGAAAAATAGACTTTCAAGTGTTTTTTTATTGCATGTAAAGACAGTAACCTAGTCTTTTCTGAAGTTTCTATAAATCTTAAAACTAGGTAGCTGGATAGCACGAGTCATCTTGTCTAATCAGTCCTACTGAGTCCTATTGAGCAACAAAGTGTCAGTCTGAAGTATGTCTTTTATTTCCTAGACTGAAGGCATCATGTCTGAATAGTGCTGACATTGTGTGTAGGTACATCAACATTCTTGGAGCTTGAATGAGGATCTCAAAATTTAGGTGCTGCTTTATACAGTGGGAGGGATTGGTTACTCTTTACTTAGAATCTGACAATCAAAAATCACAGAGTCTGCAAGTTTGCTTTCAGTGCGAGATTTAACCTGTAATTGTTGCTGTCAGTAATAGTAATCAGAGGGGGGGGGGGGAGGGGAGGGGAAGGGGGCAGAGTCTGTGGTTCACTTTTTGAACAATCCAACAATTTAGTACTTAAGCAACAGCCTACAAGAATATCTTGTCTTCTGTAGAATAAAAGAATAAAAATGTTATGAATCGGTAGCTTCTAAGGGTTGCAAGGCTTATTTTCAAGACAAACATTACTTTAGGTTTTTTCTACTAACCGACTTTGTTTCTGAAATGTTGTCAGTCTTTCTGTTTTTATGGAAATGAATTTAGTAATGCAGATCTTTTAAACTCAGGAAAATCTTGCCAATCACATGAAACAGAAAGAGAGGGCTTTAGATTTTTTTACCAATCTTTCTCTTTCACAGTGCTTTGTCCAGCCAATGAAATGCGTCTGGATTCAACAGGAGTAATACTGAGCCCTGGATATCCTGACAGCTACCCAAATCTTCAGATGTGTGCATGGACCATTACTGTGGAAAAGGGTTATAATATCAGCATGTTCTTTGAATTCTTCCAGACAGAAAAGGAATTTGATATACTTGAGGTGTTTGATGGTAACTATAGGATACACAACTTTGGATGATACTTTTTCTCTGTATATGTATTTTTACATTGCATCTATGTAATCACTATTTTTTATGAATACCATAATTTGTAAGTATAAAAAAAAATCTTAAATAAGCAATTATTTGGATTTGTTGTGCTAAAAGGGACTGTTGGATTACTGTTTCAAAATTGTACTACTAATTATTTTTAGAAATAATTTTGTTTCTGAACAAATATGTATTCTATTGTATAACACGTAATGTCAACTTCCATTTTTAATTCAGATTAATTTATCATTTTCTTTCTATGTATATGTATATAGGATGTTTTCTATGTATATTAATTGTATGCATACAATTTATTGTATGTTTTTTAAAAAACTTTGTAACTCCTTTTTTTATTTTTTCTTTATTTCTTCCTTGTGTCAAGGACCAAATAGTCATAGCCCATTGCTCATTTCTCTCAGTGGGGATTATTCATCTTCTCTAAATATAACCAGCAATGGCCATGAAGTATTTCTCCGGTGGTCAGCAGATCATGGCACCAATAAAAAAGGTTTCAGGATAAGGTATATAGGTATGTATATCCAGCTTTCTTTAATGTGTATAAAGTTTCAATGTGGAACATATTTATGTGAAATGAGTAATGTAAGCTATATTTTGTAATATTAATTGCCCAGGCTGACAGGAAATCCAATCTGTTTTATATATGATCCTGATGATACTGATCTGGTGAAGAAATAAAACAAACACATACCCTAAGTAGGATATATGAAACATGTTCTGTGGAGATTTAAGCAAATGTTTCACAGGACTGTAAGATGGCATATGACAGTACTAAAGGTGAAATAAGTAGCTTCCCCCTTCTCCCTCCCATCATTCATTTGCATTCATGTGCCTCCGTTCTTCGTATTTGATCTTTAGGCAATTCATTATTAACACTTTTGATGGGACAGAGGAAGAGATGGCAACAAGGCAGGAATGAGCACCTATAAGGTGCAAAAGTGTGAGACCCTGAAGTCCTGAACTCTTTGAGGTTCAACAGAAGCATGATACTGTTTGCTGCTTCTGTTGAGACTCAAAGAGTTCAGTCCTTTCAGGTCTTACAATTTTTCCGAACATTATTAGAAGAGATCAATTAGTATGTGAGAAAAGCCAACATTGTGTTGTTATTAATTCAAATGAACATATTTGTGAATAGTGTGTTAAGATGATAGTTGAAAAAGATTGATTTTTATATGATTTCTTGTATCAAATTATTATATAATATCAATTTTTACAGGATAAAAATATTCATTAATCAAGCTAAAGTAGATGTGTTGCAATTTACAGCAATTCCACAAAATCTATATTTGATTTTTTATTATGACCAAGGACATGAAATCCACAGAATGAAAAGTACTGGGGATCGTATCTGTAGATACTAGAGAAGTTATTGGCATAAACCAGTTTCACCTTACAAAGCAGAGAAAGCAATATAGAATAAATATAAAACTATTTCTATTGTGGTTTTTTTCTTTTTTCCTCACACAACTTCTGTCTACTTCACTTTTGCAGAAAAAGTTAGGCTCACAGCAGTCTGTAAACAGTAAAAATGTCATTTTTCCCTTTAGGAACGGACAGATTTCTCAGAGGTGAAATGTTGTATAGCTAGATAAAATTCACTGTTGCCTAGATGCAAAATGTTATACGGTACCTCTTTTCATTGCCTGTAGTACCTGTTGGATCTGTTAAAAAAAAAAAAAAAAAATCTTAAAACTGTTTCCCTACTGACAGTGAGAGAACTATTGAAAGGTAGACAGGAAATATCTACTAGTCATTTATATCACTTAGAACATATCAGTAAATTTTATTATACACCAAAGAAGTAGAGCATTTCTGTTTCTTCCAAGAGTACAAGGCAGGAGCAATTTACTGTAAGGAAGAAAATATTTTCATAGTATGTGCTCTGAAGGAAATGGCAATACTTCTCATTCTACTGCTTGCTTACTCTTTAAAGAGTTAACAAACAGCCACTTGACTCCATCCTGATCAGAGGAAACCTTTGCCTGAGAAAATCATTGACCTGAATTAAATCATGGGACATGGAATGGCTTAAAGGGCAAGTGAAGCAGCACTTCTCTATCTGCCTGAGAAAACTGATACCAATAGTTGTCAACATTTCTTCAAAGCATGAAGGAAGCACTTGGAAACAAACTTCCAACTTAATTTTCTTCCCTACAAAATGGGGAAATGGTCATCATGGCTAATCAGTCTTGGCTTGTCCTTGAACCAAAATGATCAGAGACCAAATTAAATTTTTAAACAAACAACATTCATCTTAAACTGGCTACCAAGTTGTAAGTCCCTTCCGGTCCACTGCTTTCACAAGGTACCCAAACTGAGTGACTTAGTACTCATGAACTTAATGAACAAGGGAGTTTAAAGAAATATAAGCATGGTGACAATATAATAAGTAAGCAGTCTTTAATGTCAGAGACATAAAGTACATATATCCTTTCAGATAACAACTTTATTGCTTAAAGATCTTTTCTCTCTCATAAAGATTTCTGGTTGGTTTGGTTTTTTTTCATAGTATCTAGGGAAGACTTCTGTAGAACTTCATGTGTTTTGAATAAAAAAAAAAAATTAAAAAAAAGCAGATTCAGTGTTTTTGCCATGGATTTATGGTGACACTCATAAATATGATTAAAATCTATTCTAGATTTTCTAGTTCACTGCAGCTCACTGAATCACAGAACTTGAAAGAAATAGCTTACTTAGACGAGAAGAAAAAGCTTATTTGAAAAGAATTGCGTGCAGTATGCCCTTGATGTTTTCTTCTAAAAAAACCCCCAAACAAACAAACAAAAAAACCCCACACTATTGAAATTTATAAAATTTCAATAAATTTCATCATGAACTAAAATTCCGTAGCTTACTTGGTTTAAAAAAGATGAAAGGTGAAAAAAAAATTATATGTGAGCTATCACTGTATTTCCTTTGAGGCTACTAAAGCCTGAAGCCCTTATAAAGCCTTAGTCTTTCACCTTTATACTTAGTGAAATTGCTTCATACATAAATGCATGGTCACAACGCAAAATACAACTTTTAGTGACATTTTCTCAGCTTGTTATCAGATGTCCAATGAATTCAATACGAATTTGTCAGGAATTGTCATCTGGATTCTAAATGCATCTTTTATTTATTCAATATTTATGTTTAAAGCTCTCTACTGTAGTACTCCAGAGTCTCCTCCACATGGTTTCATTGTCAGTCAGACAGGTGGACAGCTCAACAGTATGGTTCGCTGGGCTTGCGATCGAGGTTTTCGGCTCATTGGAAAAAGTACTGCTGTATGCAGGAAGTCTCCATATGGTTATTACTCATGGGATGTTCCAGTCCCAGCTTGTCAAGGTAAATTCTTTCATTATAAAATAATACACCCTAAAAAACTTTCTTTTTCCTTTTCTAAGGTAAGCCATCAGTTTTCTGACTTAAATACATTTTTTGACCATATAAACTTAAAAAAAAAAGAAGTGTTTTCAAGAAACAGTATTTCAACAGAACTTGCTAAGACTGGCAAATACTAAAAAGAATCTACATCACTTTGAGAGAAAAAAAAACCACACAAATTTAAAATACTATTTTTTTATTAAAATGTTAATTTAAAACTGAATATTTAGTAAAATACATCTGTGATGATCCAAGAACTGTATAAAAAATAGAAAGACCTGAAAGTTGCTACATTTCCAAAAACAGGAAACTGGACCAAAAAAGCATTGCCTGTGATGCCATTCTAATCTTTCCTGGTTTAAATTGAAATTTAAAAGAGAATTTCTGAGGTTAACTGTATATTTAGTTTCTTCTGCCTTATAGAAGCAAAACATAGTCCAGTTAATAAGGAGAATGAAATAAATATTTAATACCCATCACAACTGTATTTCAATTCTTTTCCTGAAAAGAATGTTATTGTTCTGATAACTTACCTATGTCACTATTCAGTGAGCTATTGGAACAAATGTCTTTCATGAATATTTGCAAATGTGTTTATTCAAAATGTGTACATTTTGTTCCTGTTGACTGGTGGAGATAAATGCTATAGGAATGTTTCATTTTAATTTTCCATTAGGGTTTTTGGTTTTTTTTTTGTTTTTTTTTTTTTTGACAAAGAGTCTGTAAACTATATGTTTCTAAAGCAAAACAACCTAACCTTTGTCAAAGGTGAAACAATCTCATTTTCAAAGCTTTTTGATAAATTTCTCTCAATATATAAGAAGTGTACCTGTAATTCAAAAACCTGAAAGTTCTCCAAAAAGAAAATACAGGCAGTGCATTTGCTACATATAATTCTTAGGTTTTTTTCCTCAGCAGTTATCTAAGAAATGTTTTCATGACAGTTATTTGTAGAACTTGATGAGACTGTTAATTAAGTGTATCAAACAATGTGGAATGAAAAAAAAAAAAAAGTAAAAAATAACATCAAATTCAAATAGCAGATGATTATTCTCAACATACTGAGCTCAGTAATGGAAATAGATGCAATACTCAGACAACACTTTGGGAACAAGTGGAGTTAAGTGGCTAGTAATGTCACGGTGT
Source organism: Falco rusticolus (assembly GCF_015220075.1). Taxonomy (NCBI): domain Eukaryota; kingdom Metazoa; phylum Chordata; class Aves; order Falconiformes; family Falconidae; genus Falco; species Falco rusticolus. The sequence continues at coordinate 22,536,232 of NC_051189.1, forward strand.
CTGAACAAGTACAAAGACTGTTGGTGCCAACTGTTAGCATATTGAAAATTATGTATTGTATTTATTAATTGAATAATATTTATTTATAATTATGCATTTAATGAGGGCTAGCTTTGATACATGATATGAACTTTGTTAAATTCTTCCAGCAAGGCCTTGTGTGTGGAAATTGGTTTGTGGCCATGATATGTAGCTGCAACTTAAAATAGCAAACTCCTCAGGTTCAACCTAAAGATACATTATTATTGCAGAACCACAGAGGGATAAGCTGTTTCCATACATCAGTCACACATCTAAGCTTCCTCTTGTTTTTTGAGGTGAAAATTATCCCCTATACCCAGATGATACAGAAGATTTATGATAAGGTCTCTTGTATCAAAAGGTTGCGAACACCATCAGTAAATATCCCTCATGTTCTTTCATAGACGATATTTACAAGACATGAGGGCTTTGCCATTCCCCCTGCTACTAGGCAGTACAGCTTCGCCACAAAGTAGTTCTAACTCCTAAGTATGAGCTAGTGTTTTTTAAACTTCATTATATAGAGGGCGAGCATTGTTTTAACAGCTATTAAAATTGTCAGTCAGAATTTACCAACTATTTTGCCAGGTGATATCAGGTGACATCACAATCTTACTTTTTACTTCACATTCTCTGTCATTCATACCATAACTAGCATAGCCATTTTAATCAGTTTTTTCACACATCTGAAGGTAGGATTACCACAGATGACCATTTAATACAGAGAGAAAAAAAAAGAAAAAAAAAAAAAAGCATTAGGCTTTTTTTCTGGGTTTTAATAGCACTGTAAGTTAAGGAAAACAAAATTGCATTTTCTGTAAAAATATTACATCTTATTTTAATCTATTTGTTTTCTGTCTCCTAAATGAATATTACCAGTTAAATCACAGTAGTAGATACTGGCATCATCCTACAGGAAATGAGAAATCTAAGGCCTTAAAATTTATGGATTCTTTAATGATACCTCTACAATCAGCAGAGCTAGTGGTTTGGGTCTTTTTTTAGCAATATTAAGTCCATTTCCTGGCAATCATTTTCTACTGCCAGCAGAATGTTTCATGACTGTATTTAAACTAATGCTTTTTCTTTGCATTTTTCATTTTGTATCTGTATCACTTCTGAATCCTCTCTTGTAACTAACGAATGACAGTAGCCTTTTCCACTGCAGCTTTTTTTTTCCAAGTTTATGCCTAATGTTAGAGCACTTTTAAACATTCTCATTCTTATACCTATATGAATAGAAATCTTGATCTCTCAAACTCTAAATAGGTAATACCAGCCATTCTTCAAATCACTTGCACTAATGGACTGACAGAATCTGAAAAATCCAAATACATGCTTTAACCTTGGGTAAAAGCTCTTTTACATTATTTATAGAACTAAACATATCTCAGTAGAAGAGACTCAATGTAGTAGTTAGGAATAAAAAAGAAATGCCTCAAGCCAGACTTCAGCGATTACCTGAAATTTGTTTCAAAGTTTCAGCAAAAACACCCTTCCTCTGACATGAAAAGAAGTAAAAGGAAACAGCTTCAAAATTTAATATTCTATTAGTATAATGGTTACAATAATAAAAATTAATTACAAACTTCTACTGTTCTAAATTTTAGATATTAACAATTCTGTTTATATGGGGATGTTTTAAAGAAATCATAATGTGAAAGTGTTGTCATCCATGTATCATTCTCAGTTTTCATGATATTAAGCCTCTCATCACAGGTCAATAAAGGATTCCCATGGTTAATTAAATTATGAGGTCTGATTATGGTAAATTTTGAATGAATGAATAGGTTTACAATGAGATATCTGAATACAAGAATTAACATGAATTCATAGAAATTGTTGGATGTTTACAACTGATCGTATATCTCAGAAGATTCAAAGTGCTTTAAGAATTTGGTTTTCTCCCAGTTATTTTTCACATTTTAATACTTATCCTAGAATTACTTGATTGGTTTTAATTATGGAATATTTCTCTTGGAAATAAATATCTCACACAGGCCTCATCAATATTAATGTTCTATAATATCATATATGAATTACAGGCAAATGCTTCTACAGGATTTCTAGGTAGAGATGTTAAGTAAGTGAAGTTTAAAACATAACACTATATCCAGAAGAATACATCCTGGTGTAATAATAATTTCTGAAGTTTCAGATAAGTCTTTAGAATTTACTGGTGGTCCTTGAGAACTAATAAAGGCCTTCCAAAGGCTGTGTTCTGATGTTTGTGAACAAAGAATGGATTGTAATGTTCAGTTGCATTTATAATTGTGATGTTGATTTGCAGTGCTGCTGAAGCTGATATATAATAACCAAAATTTCTGCAACAGACCTGTCTTCTGGGCTTTGGGTGTTCCATATTTGTCATGTTTTCCTGTTAAGTTATTAGATGTGGCAATAACTTGTCTTGATCTTTTCACATTTTGTCCCTTAACTAAAAGCTGAATTGCTGTGCAAGTTTCCACATATGCAAAATTCAACTCATAACTACTGTAAACTAAAAATGTCATTTATTCCTTGGGAGTTCTGTGTATTGGGTCTGGCTGAGCCCCATAGCAGCCCTCATAGTGCTGTGCTTTGTATTGGTAGCTAGATATTGTATTGGTGGTAACACACCAGTGGTGTGGCTACTGCTGAGCAGTGCTTGCATGGCTTTGAAGCTTTCTCTCCAACTTGCCTCCCACCCTTTCACCAGTAGGCTGGGCATGGGCAAGATCTTGGGAGGGGACATAGCCAGGACAGCTGACCCAAGGTGACCAAGGGGATATTACATAACATATGACGTCTGCTCAGATAGAAAAACTAAGAGAAAGAAGGAGGAAGGGGAGGCATTCATTATTTGTGTTTGTCTTCTGGAGCATCGCTACACATACTGAAGCCCTGCTTCCCAGGAAGTGGCCAAACATCACCTGCTGATGGAAAGTAGAGAATAACATCTTTTGTTTTCTTTCACTTCTGTTTGTGTGACTTTTGCTATTGCTTCATTAAGCTGCCTTTATCTTGACCCACAAGTGGGAGTTTTTCCACCTCATTTTCTCCCACCCTGTCCTGCTGAGGAGGGGAGTGATAGAGTAGTTTGGTGGCACCTGGTGTCCAGCCAAGGTCAACCCACCACACTGCTGTTTATATATGTCTGTTATCAAGCATTTGGTATCTTGGGATGAAACTTTTTTCTTAAAAATATATGGTTAAGAGAAGGATATATTTTTCTTGTGCAATAAGATTTGTTCTGTTAACATGGATAATATGACTCAAAATGTATCAAATCACTAATGGATAGTTTTTAATACTGGAGTAATAAATCTCAGTGGTAGATATAAAACATTTCAGCTTATATCTATAAAATATTTGATATATATTTTGCTAATTGCTAAAAGACAGAATTTGCAGTATGTGAACAGATATTGCTGTAGCATTTGTTGGTGTGACAGCTGTTAACATGTTACAAGTCTTCTGCAGGTGGATATTAGTTTTTACACCCCGCTGAATGCTGGCCCTGATGTATCTGGCAGTGGATTTAGTTCTGGAAACTCCCATTGTTGTCTAAAACTTCTTTTTATCATTAACATGTGCTTTTGAAGGAAAAAGTTAGTTTGGCCAGTTAGTCGATAAACAGTGTTATGTGATTATGCCTTGGTTATACCAACTTTTAGTTATCCCCCTCCCACAAATAGGTCTAGCTGATGTTAGCTACTACAACCCATGCTACTGAGGAAATTGATGTAATAAGCACCAACTTGGTCATATGTTTTCATTTTAGTGTCATGGAGACTGTTTCTTTCTTCAGTGGTATCAGGTGAAATAATACAGCTTTGTCAGATGTTTAGTATGAAGTGGAAGATAGAACTTCTCGTTTAATTAACTTGTCATGTAACCTCTGGGATAATGTCCTCATACTCTCTGGAAAATGGAATTCAATGACTCTCTTGAGGCCTTCACTGTCTCCTAATCAGTTTTCTTATTTTCTTCTAAACATGTGTTTCTCTCTAGCTGCCAGTAGACAATGTGATAACCATAAGATAAATATTTTTATAGTTGCCCAGTTGAGGTGAAGCACAAATTAATAATAGCTTTCTGTGATCTTTTCAGTAGTGTGTTCCTTTTTAAAAAATTTACATGTATTTTTATGGCAATTCAAGCATATTTTAACATCGATCCTATCTCCTCTGTTCTGCAAGCTGTGATGCCATTAGTGCTTTACCTTGTGCTTCAGCTGTGATTATTAGCTTTGCTACAGTGCCACACTGTTGTTATATTGCTTATGAAGTAGATCTGTCTTATATCAGATAAGCTCAAAATAGGGGCAAAAATAGATTACTGGGTTTTATCAAGTATTTATACATAGTCTGAGAGGCTTAAGTTTTCATATTTGTGTGGGCAGGAAAATGGTTTCTTAGGGCTTAAGATTCCACTTCAAAGTAAAGTAAGTGTTAAGTGTCTAAGCCTTTTTTTTTTCTTTTTTTTACAATCTGACCTGCATTATAAGTGTGGTGTTAAAATGTGGAAAAGGCTTAGTTTTGATTTTATTCCCAGAACAGACAGAGCATTATTTAAAGCCACATCTTTTCTTTCTGCTGAATAATTAAAAAAAAAAAAAAAAAAGTGGCTTACACTTTCGTTTGCCAATTTCCAACTTCTTTCTCCAAGTGTTAGAGGCGCCAACAAAGAGAGGTGCCATGCTAGACCTTGATCTCACCAACAAGGAGAGGCTGCTGGGGAATGTGAAGCTCAAGGGCAGCCTTGGCTGCAGTGACCACAAAATGGTGGAGTTCAGTATACTTAGGGCAGTGATGAGGGTACACAGCAAGATCACTACCCTGGCCTTCAGAGAGCAGACTTTGACCTCTTCAGGGATCTGCTTGTTAGAGCACCATGGGATAAAGGCCTGCAGGGAAGAGGGGACTGAGAAAGCTGCTTAATATTCCAGGATCACCTCCTCCAAGCTCAGGAGTGATGTGTTCCAACAAAGAGGAAGTTAGGCAAAAAAAAGCCTGAATGGATGAACAAGGAGCTACTGGATAAACGCAAACACTAAAAGGAAGCCTGCAAGGGTGGAAAGCCTGGGCGGCCAAGCAGCCAGGGATCAGGTTAGGAATACCAAAGTCCTGATAGAATTAAATATGGCCAGAGATGTCAAGGCAACAAGAAAAGCTTCTAGACTTATGTTTGTGATAAAAGGAAGACTAGGGAAAATGTGGGCCCTCTTTGGAAGGAAACGGGAGACTTGGTTACCAGGGACATGGAGAAGCCTGAGGTACTCAATGACTTTTTTGCCTCAGTCTACACTGACGAGTACTCCAGCCACACCGCCCAAGTCACAGAAGGCAAAGGTAGAGACTGGGAGAATGAAGGACCACCCACTGTAGGGTAAGATAGGTTTGAGACCATTTAAGGAACCTGAAGATGCACAAGTCCACAGGACCTGATGAGATATATCCACGGGTCCTGAGGGAACTGGTAGATGAGTTTGCTAATCCACTTTCCGTCATATTTGAGAAGTTGTGACAGTCTGGTGAAGTTCTACTGACAGGCAAAGAGGAATCATAACTGCCATTTTTAAAAGGGGAAAAAAGGAATGTGTGGGGAACTACAGGCCAGTCAGTCTCACCTCTGTGCCCGGCGAGATCATGGATCAGATCCTCCTGGAAAATATTCTAATTCATATGGAAAATAAGGAGGTGATTGGTGACAGCCAATATGGCGTCCCTAAAAGCAAATTACGCATGACAGATTTGGTGGCCTTCTACAACAGTGTTAGTATTTGTGGATGAGGGAGGAGCAACGGGCATCATCTACCAGGACTTGTGCAAAGTATTTTACACACATGACATCCTTGCCTCTAAACTGGAGAGACATAGATTTGATGGATAAACCACTCAGTGGATAAGGAGTTGGCTGGATGGTTGCACTCAATGAGTTGTAGTCAATGACTTGATGTCCAAGCGGAGACCAGTAGCAAGTGGCATTCCTCAGGGGTTGGTATTGGGACTGGCACTGTTCAACATCTTTGTTGGCAACATGGACAGTGGGAATGAGTGCACCCTCAGCAAGTCTGCAGTGACACCAAGCTGAGTGGTATGGTCAACACACTGGAGGGAAGGGATGCCATTCAGAGGGACCTTGACAGGCTTGAGAGTGGACCCATGCAAACATGAAATTCAACAAGTCCAAGTGCAAGGTCCTGCACCTGTGTCACAGCAACCCACAGTATCAATACAGGCTGGGTAGGGAATGAACTGAGAGCAACCCTGAGGAAAAGGACTTGTGGGTGCTGGTGGATGACAAGTTCAACATGAGCTGGCAATGTGTGCTTTTAGCCCAGAAAGCCAACCATGTTCTGGGCTGCATCAAAAGAAGTATGGCCAACAGGCTGAAGGAGGCCCTCTACTCTGTTCTTGTGAGATCCCACCTGGAGTACTATGTTCAGCTCTGGGACCTGCAACATAAGAAAGACATGGACCTGTTGGAGTGAGTCCAGAGGAGGGTCATGAAGATTATCAGAAGGCTGGAGTACCTCTCCTAGAAAGACAGGCTGAAAGAGTTGGGGTTGTTCAGCCTGGAGAAGAGAGGGTTTTGGGGAGACCTTACATTGGCCTTTTAGTACCTCAAGGGGGCCTATAATAAATCTGGAGGTGGACTTTTTACAAGGGCCTGTAGTGATAGGACAAGGGGGAATGGCTTTAAACTGAAGGAAGGTAGATTTAGATTAGATACAAGGAAGAAATTTTTCACCATGACAGTGGTGAGAGACTGGAACAGATTTCCCAGGGAAGTTGTGGGTACCTGATCCCTGGAAGTGTTGAAGACCAGGATGGATGGGGCTTTGTGCAGCCTGTTCTAGTCGAAGGTGTCCCTGCCCTTGGCTGGTGGGTTGGAACTAAATGGTCTTTAATGTCACTTCCAATCTAAATGATTCTATGGTTCAATATTTTTAAAAGGATATTTTATTTCTGCTTTGCAGGAGGAAAACTAGACTGTTGAAAGTTAATTTTAGTGCTTTGCCAGAGGTCACAGAGTGTATCTGATGGAAGAAACCTGAAGTACAAACTAGATTCCTGATATCTTAGACTGGTGTTTTACTCATTCAACCACGCTGATCATATTTTCCCCAGATATTCTTTACTCCCTCTTTGATTGTCTTCTGCATTTGGATAGCTGCACTATTTTTAACTTCCTCTACTGAAAGACAAAAACTTTCTGAGGTTTAATTTCCTAAAATTTTAAGGGATTTTTTTTTTTTTTTTTGTACACTGAAACAAACATTATTGCGTTAAAAAGTAATTTTTTATCAAATTAAGATTGTTGTTTCAATGCTTAAACCCTCTGAGATGAGTGGAAGCTTATAGTGAAGAAGATACAAAGTAACTATGTCTTTCTCTTTACTCAGCAATATCTTGTGGCATTCCTAAAGCTCCATTAAATGGTGGGATATTAACTACAGATTATTTAGTTGGCACCCGCGTTACTTATTTTTGCAATGATGGATATAGACTATCAGCCAAGGAACTTACTACTGCAGTCTGCCAGCCGGATGGTACCTGGAGCAATCACAATAAAACACCTCGCTGTGTAGGTAAGTAACATGTAAAAACCCCACAGTGAGTAAGAACCTGGCTGTACATTTTGGGGTTTTATGCAAGGCACAACTCTTCACATTACTTAAACTTTCACCTTCGGTTTACTTTAATTTATGAATAATATCTGGTATTAGATTATTGCAAAACACCTATTTGAAATGTGTCTACCTGAGATATATGTTGAAACATTCTGTGAGAGCAGAAGAAATATATTACACATAGAATACATTCACTCTGATAATTTATTTACAGCTGTAGCAAAATTAATGGCTGCAGAGGTTTATGGAAAAGCCATCTCATCAGTGACAGCTGCACAGTTCATATACTGTTAACAAACCCTATTTACTATCCAGAATTGCAAAGTCTTTAGTACTTTGGGATATTTGTTTGAACCTGCTTCATATTGTTTATATTCAGCCCATCACTGTAATCCTACACGATCTAAACCTGGGGGAACATCACTAAAGAGAAAGTGCATGTTCAGTCCCAAAGAGAAGTGGATACCATCAGTTATTAATGGGGTAGGAAAACCCAGGTGATTGTAAGACTGATAAAAAAAGTCAGAGTGTCTGATGCACATTAAGATTTGGATTATCTCACCCAATGAATTTTGGAAAGGAAGGAAAACATACCCTAGAATAATTTTCAAGGATTTTCCATTTTTCCTTTTGTTTCTTTTTCTTGTTCTTGTAAATTGTATTGCCTCATGCCTCTTCCTCTATCTAAAGAACCAATCCAAATGGAGACAGAGAAAGTAGTATCCATCAAAGATTTTCCTCTGTGCCTTTTGATTATGGAAAATATTACAATCCTTGTTAACCTTTTTCTGTTAGAGTTGTGGAACATAAGTTTTTTAGAGGAAGAATACATAAAATTAAGACATCAGATAAAAATGTGTAGCTGCTGAAAAACCACCTTGGATATGGACATTATTTTACCTGTCACCAATGTGCAGACTCTCCAAATAAGTCTTTAAGATCTCATAGAATTTACATTGGTAGAAAAATAATTCCTATATTGAAATTCAGCTAACATTTTAGTAAAGATTCTGATGTTTGATGTAAAGTGTCACAGGAGTTCCATTACTATCAATCTACAGTGAATTCAACCGTGGTATAGATTCTCTCTCTACACCAGTTGCCTAGCTCTGCATACACAATCACTGCTCTGTCTGGGCCATTGATCATTATTAATTAAATGATAGAAGTTGTACCTGCTAACCAGGCAATTTCAAATAAAGCCTTACTCTTCAAATATTATGTCACTGTGTTTAAAATACATTTCTGAATTAATAATGGTACAGATTTTCCTCATTTGCCTGTACTAAGCCACAAATAACTGTGTGTTTTTGTTATTTTGGAAGTTGTTACATGTCCGAGCATCAATTCTTTCACACTGGAACATGGAAGATGGAGAATAGTGAATGGTTCACATTATGAGTATAAAACAAAAGTAGTTTTCAGCTGTGATCCAGGGTATTATGGTTTGGGACCAGCATCTATCGAGTGTCTTGCTAATGGTACCTGGAGTTGGAGAAATGAGCGGCCTTACTGCCAAAGTGAGTACATGCTGTATCTGCATCTGCTGTACAGGTTTCAGATAGAAATGTTTTATTTGGCTGAATTAGAAATTAGCTAGTTAAATATTGGAATCAGTTAATAATAAAAAATGTTCCTGGCTGCAATTCCTGGCTATCCTACAGGCTGCTATTTACAAATACAATCCATTAGTTTTAGTGACAAGGAAATACCAGTAAGCATGCTTCTGGATTTTAAAGGTCCCTAAATCCATGAAGGTACAACTAAGTAATAAAGAACATTTTCCTATATATTTTTCTAGGTCAGGGATGCTGTGTAGTCTAGAAAAATGCAATTCTGAAGACAGAGTAATTATATTGAAAATTAATTTTAATTTCTTAATAATAATATTCTTAATAATCTTAATTTTGAATTCTTTATAACGTACTGGAAATTAATATATAATTTAGAGGATTTTCAAAATTTAATTGCAATATTTCACCTCTGCTATTATTAAACATTGTGTATATGTCTGCATCTCTATATATAGAGATATTTTGCATACTATATATATTTGTAACCCTTTTTTCTTTAAAAGACAAACTTTTTTCACTATGTTTTGGAAAGTTTTATTTACAATATTACCAATCACTTTTTTTTTTGCATAAAGTGCACTAGCTTCTTTCACATTTTGATAAGCCACCCTCTTATTTACTAATAGTAAAGTCCTTTTAAATAATTCTTAAAAGAAGGTTATGAAAGAAAAAATGTTATTTTGAATGAAAAGTTGCGTGGAATTGCAAATGAATAGCAAGGAATTCCACATACATCATTCACTCATTATAACAACATATTGTGTGTATACTGGGGCAAGCATTTAACTATGAACTAGAAAATAAACATGACATCTTCCTAAAGAAATATAAAGATATATTTTTAAATAGCAACAATTGTGATATTCCAATATTAAAGGAAAAGTCATTGATAAAACCAAAGTAATTAAATAGCAAATAATAATGTTCTGAATGGTGGAGGTTTGTAGCTTTACAGAGAATTTTAATTGGTCGGTGTGTATGTGTCCCATCCCATCCCGTTCCCCCTTCTAATAAGTATTATTTCTGGGGAAGTAATAGTCTTTGTATGCAGGTTTTATTCTTTTTTTTTCTACACAGCAAAATACTTCAAGCTGTGAAATTTATTGGTGTGGTTGACTGGTTGATAAGTAGTATTGTATGTTTGTTTGTGATACTCAGCTGTACATTTCTGTTTTGTTTTGATTTTACCATAAAGTTATTTCATGTGGAGAACTTCCTACACCTCCAAATGGGAATAAGATTGGAACTCAAATCACATATGGATCTACAGCTATATTTACTTGTGACTCAGGATACATGCTAGTTGGCTCTGCGGTGAGGGAATGTCTGTCTTCTGGACTCTGGAGAGGAATGGAGACCAGATGTTTAGGTATGGCTACTACTGTCATGGCTTGCCTATTTTCTTTCTCTCTACCAGGCAAAAGTAAGACAAAATGAATCAGCTTGCCTCCTTCAGTTAGCACAGACATTGAAAAAGAGTTCTGCATTTTAAATATGTGTATGCCTGGGTTGTTTTTCTTATCAAATTATAACTATAGTTACCTTTCCATAGACTGAATCCTTTTCTCAGTATCTTCTCAACATGTAAAAACTTGTTACTGAACTGCTGCTTATATCTCTAAAACAGACCTATACATAAACAGCAAGACTGATTGATTCCGTATGTGTCAACTTTAATATATATCCATAGCAAAATATCTGCATAGTCCACCTGAACTCAGTGGTTATGTTATAGAACTGCAAAAGGCACAGAAAAAAATAGTAACTGTGGAACCTTTGACAGGAGCACTGCAGCATTATTTCTGAGAAGAAAATCATTATCCAGAAACTGTATAATACAGACAACAGTTCCTGAATCAGTTATGAATAAAATGAACTTGTGATCTCAGTGAAACAATTTTGGGATTTTTTTTAATTCATTATTATCATGTGTAACTTGATCTGGGTTATTATGTTAACTGTAGAGACATTGATTTTAATTCTATATGTAATTAAAATTTTAGTTTCAGTTGAAATGAAATCTATCATAGCATTCTGATTTTAGAATGCAATATGAAAGTTGTATTGTACCTTGACATTTGTGGGGCATGAGACTATAAAAGAATATCTAGAAACTGAGGCTTTCAGAAGAATCTGAACTAGTATATACATTAAATATAGGGGGTTGTTGCAATATCTCTTTGTGTAGATTGCAGTTTCCCTTTTTAGACTACTCTCCATCTGAAATAAGTTTCCTTCTGTAATACAGCATTATGTGGTGCAAAATCTTCACTTAATTTCAATATGAATGACTGCAGAATGAGCAAAAGTGTTGCCTATCAAGCTACAAGTCTGAGCCTGGAATGTTTCCTGCCATACAGCTAAGGGGAACAGACAGGCTTTGTTTATGTTTCACTTTTACAATGAAAGCCATTTAGCAGAGAGGGAAAAAAAGAAAAGATCTTAATGTTTCATTTTATTTTACTTGCAAGTTGTCAGAAATTGTAAAAAAGATTGGTTTAAATCTAAAAGTTTTGGGACACCATAATATGTGTGTAATCAAAATGTTATGCCCTATTTTTCCTTCCTTTTCTATTTTTACTGGTTTGTCTACAAAGTTTGCAACTATTGAGTTTTGGAGATATGTAAAAATTTTCATCACAGAAATATTAATCTAAAACAAGCCAAATTGTCTGCTACTTGTGAATAGCACCCTAGTAAAATACTTGCATTTAAGAATTTTGCCAAAATAACTTTGTCAAGTGCAAATCACACAGAAAGAATTTAATTTCTCTTACATTTGTCTGTAGCAATAAAAATGTAATATAAGCTGAGTAATAGGAAGAGGATGCATAATCTCTACTTCAAACTTAAAAGAAGACACTGAAGTAATTAATTTTCAGATGAAACAAAACTTTTTTTACTTCTCAGAAGAGATTCATTACTATTAAGTTCATATAACATGATGTCCAGTAACAATAAACTGTTAATACAATGTGTTAAAACAACCACCTGTCAAGGGGGGGGAAACAGTAACCTAAAAGATACCTCTTCTATCAGACAAATAGAAGTAGAATAAATCTTCAAATATATATCTTCAAAGCTTAAATGATGGCAAATTGTTGAAGAGAGCATAAATAAAATTTTACTTACAGAAATAGAATGTAGTAAAGGGAGTATACATCATATATAGCATAAAAAAGCATGTATAGCTATTTTTTGTTTAAAAAAAAAAAAAAAAAGGAAAGCTAGTGACTGAGCAAATTTATAAAAAAGACAGGGTAACAGCTACCTAATTTCTCTTGCAGCAGCACTGCCTGGCGTGCTGTATCACTGTGTGGGAATAAGCTTTCTGGAAAGATTTAGACTAAATGTTCAATTCTTGTTTTTTCAACAAGTAATTTGGGACTTAGAGAGGTGGGTTCGGCTAATGACAAATCAGAAGCTAGAAAAAAAATTTTAAGAAGGTTGAGAAAGAAAGTGTTGTCAGAAGGTGGAGAAAGTAGAAGAAATGAACTAAATGGTAGATTGTGGGAGAAAGGACATAAAATACAGCAAGAAAATCTACAGAGCATTGTAATGCTACAGGTATTGTAATGATCCAATAAATACATTTTTGTGCAACTTGTGAATAAATTCTGGTGTTTGTTTTCATTTACTGAAAAATAGTAAGAAAAAAATCAAATTTCACCTTCTTACATTTTCTGCTCTCAGCTGCAAAAAAATTTTATCATTAGTCTTAGAGCCTTTCCACTCGCTGAAAAATGAAGCTATGCTTGGACTCAAGTGGCTACCAGCATATTTCTATTTTAAGCATTGAAATGACCTTAAGAGTACATTTAGATTACATTAATGAAATCCTACAGGATAAAACAATATCCTTGTCCAAGTATTTTGTTCAAAAATACAAGTTATTTTTTCAAAAGTGCTAGCCACATAATTTCTGAGTAATCATTCTGTTAAAAAAATTTCTTTCCATTTATGCATAATCTGAAAAATTTATGAAAGGTAGAATAAATAAGAATGTAAGTAGCAGCAGCAGAACCTAAAACTAGTTAGTGTTGAACCTAATTAGATATAGAAGAAAACTAGAACACAGGTAAGCTTTAAATCACAAAAAAAATTCACTAAAAGCCAAACTGTATTACAGCACAAATAAAATTCCGTAACATTGTAGACAGTAATGCGTTATTTTAATGACAGCCATAATAGTGTCAGAATACGTTGATAGTTTTCATAGCCCTTTTTTGTCTTTCTTTTTCCAATCCCGCTTCTTTTATTACAAATTGAAGAACAGTACTTTATGTATTCAATGGCTATTGAATCTTAGAAGACAGTAGATGACAAAGAGAATTAGAACACTTAACACAACTGTCCTCCTTTCTGAACCTCACTTTTTTTTTCCTCATACCTAAACAACAATGTAACAGTGTGTGAATGATCATATTAATGTAATGATCTTGCCTTGATCTTTCATTAAGGGTAGTGGGAAATTGAGTTCTTGATGAGTATTCTTATACTTTATAGCTGGTGAGAAAAAACAGTGTTCAAAATGTAAAAAAACCCCACAAACCAAAACAACAGAAAACTCTTGAAGTAATTCTGTTGTGTAAGTCTAAAAAACAAATAAATGTTTCACAAGATTTTATAGTGCAAAAATAAGGAAAAATATCACTTAAGCCTTTTAAAATAACAGTCAAAGGCAGAACTTGACTGTTCTGTCTCCAAGGCTGCCTCTTACAATTTATTGTGCTTGATCATCTTCTATACTGAAAACATTACATCGGTTTCTGAGGAAAAGTCTATGTAATGAATCCTGGAGAAACATTCATAGAATCATTTAAGTTGGAAAAGACCTTTAAGATCATCAAGTCCAACCTTTAACTGCCAAGTCCACCACCAAACGATGTTAGCACTGCATTTAGGTATTTGTTAAACACCTCCAGGGATGCTGATTCCACCACCTACCTGGACAGCCTGTTTTCATGTTTTAACCCCAGCCAGTATTGAAGTACCACACAGCCACTCGCTCACTCCCCCCCCTCACCTAGAAGGATGGGGAGGAGAATCAGAAAGGAATATAAAACTCAAGGGTTGAGATAAGAACAATTTAATAATTGAAATAAAGCAAAATAATAATAATAATAATAATATTGACAACAACAACATTTATAATGAAAAAGAAGGAGAAAGGGAGAGGAATGAAATCTAAAGGGAAGGGAGAAAAGAAAACAAGTGATGCACAATACAACTGCTCACCACCTGTTGACGGATGCCCAGCCAGTCCCGAGTAACAATTGACTGGCCCCGGTCACCCTTCCCTCTTCCTGAATTTAAATACCAAGCATGACATCCCATGGTATGGAGTAGCTCTTCGGCTAGTTCAGATCAACTGTTCTAGCTATATCCCCTCTCAATTTCTTGCGCCTCTCCATTCTTCTTGCTGGCAAGGCCTGAGAAACTAAAAAGTCCTTGACTTAGTATAAACATTACCCAGCAAAAAGTAAAAAAAAAGTGTGTTATCAGCATTGTTCTCACACCAAATCCCAAACACAGCACTGCTCCAGCTACTAAGAAGAAAATTAACTCTATCCCAGCTGAAACCAGGACACCTATTCGAATGACTGACCACCCTTTCAGTAATGAAATTTTTCCTGAAGTCTTGTTCTCTAAACCTTTCACCAGCTTCGTTGCCCTTCTCTGGACACACTCCACCACCTCAGTGTCTTTCTTGTAGTGAAGCACCCAAAACTGAACACAGGATTCAAGGTATGACCTCACCAGTGCTGACCACAGAAGGACAATCACTTCCCTAGTCCTGCTGGCCACACTGTTTCACATACAAGCCAGGATGCTATTGGCCTTCTTGGCCACCTGGGCCCACTGCTGGCTCATGTTCATTCAGCTGGCTGTCAGCCAGCACCCCCAGGTCCTTTCCCCCCAGGCAGCTTTCCGGTCCCTCTGCCCCAGCCTGTAGCATTGTGTAGGGTTGTTGTGACCCAAGTGCAGGACCTGGCACTGAGCCTTGTTGAACCTCATACAACTGGCTTTGGCCCATCAATCCAGTCTGTCCTGATCCCTCTGTAGAGTCTTCCTTCCCTCCAGCAGGTCGACACTCCCCTGCAATTTGGTGTCATTCACAAACTTACTGAGGATGCGTTCAGAAACATACAATAGATTTCTATTGGATAACCTATTCATAAAAAGAGACTGACAAATATGTGTATTTTTCATACACTTTCCTTAGGGAAAAATATTTAAAAATTTGATTAAGAAAGTAATCTTCTGTTCCTGCTTATATGAAAAATGAACACATTCATATTATTTTATTTATGACAGTAATTTTATTTGCTTTAATTTACTGACGTGAGTAACAACAATCATTGAAACATAAATTTTCATAAATATAAAAAAGTTTTGAGGGTTTTTTATTTATTTTAATGTCTGTAATTAGCTATTTATTAAACAAAGCATTTCCTAGATTGAAAATAAATAGGGTCTACTTCTTTAACTCCATAGTACTTTCAGATTTTTTAACTGATATGTGAATGATGAATATATTTTCTTAACATTTCAGAAGATTTCTCTAATGCTGGGATTTTCTTCCCTTTCTTCATAACACAATTTTCAGACTTTTTATTAACACAAAGGAAAAGTACTAGCAGAAGATCATTACTTTTACAACATCATGATTTGAGAATCAGGAATACTCTTTTTTTTTTCTTTTTTCTTTTTTTTTTTTTTTTTTTTATGCTAACGTAGCTTGGAAGGAGGAAATACATAGATGTTTCCAGAAAGCAGCACAATTTTTAAAGTGATTGTGGACAGAAGTTGATGTTGTGGAGATCACTATGTGTTGAAATGAATTTTCTTGAGGTCATTTGTTAGCTTTTAAAACGTTTACTGTTTTATTTTGGTTGCTGTTTCAGAAAACCTAGTTAACAAAAACTAACAAAGTAAAGCTACAAAACAAAAATACAGTGTGATTTGAAAAGCATTTCTCTTTGATCCAATTCTTATACTTAAAAGCAGCAGCTGTTTTCTTAGAGTATTCCAAAGCATTCTGATTTCTTTCTAGGACCTTGCTTATTGTTAATGTAATGTACAAAGTTTCATACTTCTCTTTGGGGGTATCTAATTTTATTGAGTTTCTCTCAGTTGTGTTAGTTGCAGAACTGAAAGTAATTTTCAAAGATACTTAGATGTTATATCAATGAAAACCATGTGAAAATTGGGAAAAAGATTCTTTTCAACCGTTAAACTCATTAGAGGAAAGGTATCTTATGCAAACTTCTTTTTTGTTGATTGATTGGTGAGCTTACTCCAACATTTCACTTTCTTTAAGTTCTAAATCCATCATCTTCAATTCAGCTGGACTACACTCTTATTTCATAATTCCTTCTTCTTTCTCAGTTCCTCCTGACATCTAAACATATTGATAAACCAGATTTGTTGGTATTGTCTCCTGCATTTAACAAAATTAATTTCTGTCATTTCCTACATATGTCCTAGGAAGAATCAGCAATTGCTGGAACAATGTGTGTTAAGTTCTGCAAGTTATTATTAAATCTGAAATCAAGATAAACAATGAAATATGATTAAATCTTTTAAAAATCTATAAAAGCTCCTATTTTGTTATTAATCTTCATGTTATTAAATTATGTTATATTTAGTTCACCCAAAGAACTAAACACATCTTTATAAAACGCTAAGTATCCATATGAATTAAAATGCAAAAATCAAGACTGGAGTTTACTTGATCAAAAAGGCGTATGGAGGTGTGTTTCCAATACATGACTAATACTAGAGAATTTTTCAATAAAAACAGACAGGTAGTAGAAAAAAAGGTAATTGGGTTCGAATGAGCATTAAATGTCAGCATTTGTTCATACTCGCCATATAACAGTATCAGGAGTACCTTTCATATTTTCTCCTAAGAGAAACAGTAAACCTCATGTACTGTGTCTTTGTCTGCATTAACAAATAATCCAGCAGAAAGGAGCAGATCATGAGACAAATAATTGGTTCTGAATTCTCTATATCTGCATTACATATGGTTCAGAGAATTTTCCTTGGATGGTATCTAGTCTAGTCCTCTGGGCTAAATGTCGTCATTACTCATATGGTTCTAAGTTGTCAAAAGAACCTGTCAACAATTTTGACCTCTTTGTCTCCAAAGGGAGATAAAACACTTGTTTTGCGCAACCTAGAATTTTGCTTCTCAATGTGCTTCCTCTGAAAGGAAGCTAATTTGTTCACAGCAAAGCCATTTAAGAATTACAAGGAAGATCTGAACTAAAATGCTAATGTAGACACCACCTGTGACTTGTTAGCTGAGGATTTTTTACCTGTTTTACTCAACTCTCTCTTCTTTTTTTCACACAAAAATACTAATTCCAAACACTGATGAGTCATTGGTGACAGCCTGCTACTCACAAAGAAAAAAATGATGACATATGAGAAAACAATTATCTAACAGTTCTGTACAAAGCAATGCTGGCAATGGGGTAAAAAGCATAGCAGACATACCAGCTGGGACAAAGCAACCTTGTAAGCTGACAGTGAAGAATATGCAGTGCATAAATCAATCAGTGCTGTGGAGAGGTGTGGGGGGACAGGTGAGGATCTTCTATTTAGCACCTCCAGTCAATTTGTAATTGAAAGAGAATGTGGTAAGAGATGAAAAGGTTTTTTCACCAGGCCAGTTTATAAGATGTGTGTACATTAGTGAATGAAAGCACCAGTGGAGAGGTTAGATAATTGAATTAGAATATATGAAAAAATATTAATTTTATGTATGTTGTAGGTTAATTAAATCAGGAACTGAAATGCGTACATATTTACATTATATGCAATTTATGTATTGGAAGGGCAAGGTAGAACAGTAGAGCTGGGAAGTTATCTTTCAGTTCTTTTATCTGAGAGGAAGGTATGCATGCTCAGGAGTGAGTGTTACCTTTACATTTCTACCAGGTAAGGACAAAGGAACTGTAGTATTTATATTTTCCAATCAGCTTTCAGTCACTGAAAAGTTTCTGTGGCTACGTATCCTCTGAAGTGTAGCCTTTCTGCTACTGTTTTAATCCTCAAAACTTTTGGGAAAACATACAAGCACTGTTGTTTCTCTTCACTGTTTTTAAAATATATTTTTTTAACTCATGGTTTTTCAACTAAAAGGGAATCTGTATCTCCAGTGATACTGAATTAATATATCTAGAGTTAGCCAGATGATTTTGTTCTTTAATACTACTGCATAATAATAATAACTAGATTTCAAATTAGGTATATGATGTTTCATCTTTAAAGAATTATTCAGCCATTTCAAGGAATTCCACAGAGAACTTCCCTCTGTGGGCCATGAATTAAAAAATATTTAAAAGAATGTTAGTGTTCATCCTGAACAGTTTTAGTACAGCTTGAACAGCTGGCAAGGTAAGGAACTTCTGAAACTATCAGGAGGAAGACCCCAAAACCTGTTTTGTTGAGGGCTGTGCCAGTGTCATTTCAATACTGTGATTTTCTACAGATGTTGTTTGTGAACAAGAGGATGTAAAAAAAAAAAAAAAAAAATCCTTATGAGAAATGAAAGCCTGTTCATTTCAAAGAAGAACGAATTTCCAGCAAATAATTCTTTCCTCCTTAGCTAAGGTCATCTTGACAGGTTAATTAACTTTGTTGAATAGTAACCAAATCTCTTTTTCAATAACATATTGATAGGTAGATTTCTTTCACTACTATGATGATGTTTGACATTACAGACAGCTAAAATAAGCATAGGCACATTTTTGCCATTTAATGTAAAGATTCTGTATTCATTTATTCCTACTTTTGCATCTCAGATACCAACCTGCACAAAAAGAAACCTCATTTGCAGCTGAGATTTCAAAGGTTCTGACACTAAGTTATTATGCTCATAGTTCATTGCTAGAGCTAGATTTCATGTAAATATAGGTAATTTATTTGGTGCTTGCACATTCTTAATATCCTTCATTCCTACTTTTTGACTAATTTTGTTTCTTAGTAATATTTTGCATACTTATTCTTCTCAGCTTTGCTAGGTAGGAAATTGAGAATGTTACAGTGCTTATTTTCCCCTTCAAATCTGCTACTCAGTAAAACCTTCACATTTAATCTCTTTCTTTGTAGCCTTCATTCGTTGCCTTTACAAAAGTGACATCTTTTGATTCGATATTTTAAATTATGGGTTACATTAAGACCTAGGGGCCTCAACTGGATTCGTAGGACTGCTCTATAGGTCTTTTATATCCTTATCACAGAAAAGATGGAACTACACCCAGTCTTATGATACAGCAGTAAAATAAAGACATTTACAATGAACAAGACTATCCTGAAAACAGTCTAGAATAGTCTAAAATAGTCTAGAATCCAAATGTAGACAGCATATTAGAACCCTAATGTGAAGTCAGCTATTTACTGCCAGAGTGTAAGAATATTTCCACACACACTAATAGTAATTAGGATAATCTGAGTGTTGCAAATCACTGAATGGAGATTTTTCTTAACATTTGCTTATTTTATTTCAGCTTTTCTTCCATCCATAACCTGGTTCTTAATGCAGTGCAGTATATGTTCTATTTGTTATGTGTTTGTATTTGACAGTGTAGTATGCAAGGGTGTATTTTTTTTCTCTCTCACACATTCATTCTGGTAAATGCAGATCAAACTACAATATTGATCTTACTGCTTGAACCACTTCCCCTGTTCTATATTTCCCACAAATCCTATATGATTTGTTTTAATTTGTGTTTTCAATAGTCTTCCAAGGTGACTACAACAGTTATATATTTGCTTGTAATTGATCTTAGGATCAGAATATTACTTTGGGGATGAAAAAATTATATGCCTTTAGATAGCAGTATGATTAAGTCTTTTATCCATGATAAATAAATATTCAGCTACTTACTGGCTATTTAAGCAGAAGTGTAAATTGATAATAGCATCAGTATTTCTTAACTGTTTTCTCTTCTATTTACAAAATAAATTTCCTGACAAACAAGAAAGAGAGACAGTGTTGTTGCTCACTATTTGTTTCTTTGTTTTACCTGCGGTACTCTTAGTTTTTTCTCAGCAGTCCTTTGCTTTCTACTTCCTTATCTTTTTTACATCTGTTTTCAGTTTTCTGCCATAGTTTTTCTGGCAGATTTTTTTTAATTTTTAAAGAGAGTGCTTTCAATATGATACGCGGTTTGCAGTATTTGCATTCAGTCCCTGTGGAAATGCTCCACGTGTGGAGCTTAGTTCCTGAGCAGTTTTGCATCTGGATTGCATTTAGGAGGCATAATTTAGCTATCTCATTGCAGAAAAAAGTTAACCACTCCTTATGGCTATATTGAATGAAGGCTAGTTATTACAACAATCAGTTTTGTCATTTTATTCAGTTTCATTATACCAAATTTCACAATGAAAATGTTTCTTTTACATAATGATTTGAAGTATGCCTGGTCCTTATGTAAAACCAAGGGTAATGGGAAGTAGACAAACAAGGGGGAATATATTTTTGAAGAGTGTCTAATTTGGATTCCTGTTCCTTATACAGAAGTCAAATTGCAATCATCAATTTAATCTGTGTGAAGTTTCACATACTACCTACATTATTAATTCTGATGGTTTTATCATGATTCATACAATTAAATGATATACAAGAATTAAGTTGGCAGATGCAAGCTATAAGAAAATCTCAATATGCAATATTTATTTTTTTTTTTTTTCCCATAGGAAGTTTCTAGCCTTGCAAGAATGAGGCAGAATGCTGAATAGTACATCAGGGTATTATAAACACATAAAAGTTCAAAGGAAAAAAAAACCCAATACAAACTATAATGTCCCTAAGTGTCCTTTCTTATTAGCAACCCCATATTTTGGGGGTTTGTTTAGGAGGGGAAAGTCTGAGAAGTAAAGGAGAAAAGGAGAGCAGAGGAGTTTGGGTGTCTGGTCATATTTATTTGCACTAAAATGCTACCTGAAACATTGCATGTTTTGCTTGCTTCCCTTACTTGTTTTTGCAGTGAGTTCTCTGCCAGAGGTCAACCATTCTCAGAGGATTTTGCATTACCACATTATGTGCTGAAACACATTCCCTTTTTTCCGGAGTTCATTAAGAAAAATAGTAACAAATGACCCATGCTTCATTCTTTTTCCCAGCCTCTCTCTAAA
Organism: Falco rusticolus; assembly: GCF_015220075.1. Taxonomy (NCBI): domain Eukaryota; kingdom Metazoa; phylum Chordata; class Aves; order Falconiformes; family Falconidae; genus Falco; species Falco rusticolus. Next base: position 22,557,598 of record NC_051189.1, read on the forward strand.
TGAAATGCCTGTTTGTGACTTTCATAGTGTAAATAAAATACTTCTCATCTTTTAAGAATACAGGCTAGTAGATAGGTTTTACATAGAAAGGTTTTTGGTTGTTGGACATTTGGATGTTGTATTGACTGCCTTTAACCCAAACGTTAATCTCTTGGTGATTTCTCTGTGATCAATAGTAGAGAAAGAATAGAAAAGAATTCAGAGTCAGAATCCAGTAATAAATTGTGCAATTTAATTTTTTCCATTATAAGAAGGCTATATTTGTAACAACCATATGGATTTATACTTATAAAATTTATTTATTTTATTTTTATTTGTATTTATATGGATTTGTTATATTTATTTGATTGTATAATGGTGTAATGTAAACTTTATTAAGTTTAATCTTAACTAAAATAATACTAAGGGATATAATATTGAATTTTACAGGTTTTAATAAAAAGGAGTTACTAAATTTTTTTGAAAGGAAATTTGATAATATATATAACATTTAATCTCTTTGCTACACTGTCTTTTTGTAACTTTTTTGTATGTGTACAGTCCTACCTATACAAATGCAGTATTGCAGTTTTCCCGGAGTTACTAAAAATACACCTTTGAATGAAATCCATTGAAAAAATTTCAAGATGTTCAGTATTTCTTTAGTTGAGGAGGTATATTTAAAATTTCTCTGGCATATTTACTGATCATTTTTCCTTTTTATTTACTTTGAAAAATCTAGCTGGTCACTGTGGTATTCCAGATCTTATAGTCAATGGTCAAGTAATTGGAGAAAATTATGGATATAGAGACACAGTTGTATACCAGTGCAGTCCTGGTTTTCGGCTGATTGGTTCTTCAGTACGAATATGTCAACAGGATCACAACTGGTCTGGTCAGCTTCCATCCTGTGTGCGTAAGTGAGCATGGCAGCACATACTGATTTATGTTACAGGAATGTTTATGTCTGACAAAAGGAGTGACTTTGCAACTTAGTATTAATAAAATAAAATATTTAAAGCAGATCCTCAAAAGTATGTGTCCACATACAGTCTTAGATTTAAAATTTAAAACTTTGTTTTGGTTAAAGATTAAAATTTCCATCACTTCTTTTGGCTACTAAATGCCTGTCATTTATACATGAATATGAAACTTCTTCAAAAACTAATGGGGCTTAGGCACCCAAGTACTTAAATTTGAAAATGGTTTTATGTCCCTTAGTGGTTTTCAGAAACATTTAATGTACATTTACTTTGATTGTAGTAGTTATATAAGTAGATACTCTTGAATTACACTGCCAGCACTTCAACAAACTTACACTTATTTTTTTCTTCTCCTCACAGAGATACTGTTAATTTATTTTCTGGTTTGGTTTTTAGCTTTTTTATCATGAATTTTGTATTTTGTTAATGAGGCTCCTTTTGTATGATAATTGTGTCAACACATCACATGAAATACCATTACATAATAGAAAATACTGTATTCAGTAAATTTGAGAGTTCTCAAAAGATTGTGAAGCAAATTACAGCTATGTTTCAATCATTCAGGTTCAGTAACATCAGTGTATTTAAAATTTGTTAGTCCATCTCCAAATACTCTACTTTTATACCTGCATTTTTATAGCAGCAACTTTCTGAATGACAAATCATAATACACAATGTTAATTCATTATCCTTTACTGCTCACTCTGTTTTACATAGAACTAGATTTACTTAACACTATTATAATACTTGTATTTCTTAATTTTGTTTCCACTTTATGATACAATAATAGACCATTACTTCTTTATATTAGATTTCAGAGCAATACACTTCTTTGTAGGTAACTTTTAAGGCAATGAAAGTAGACACCATTAATCAAGAATTCTAAATTAAAATCATAACATCAGTGTTAGAATGGGCAAAAAATGTTTTGGATGTGATAACAGTAGAGAAGATGGATGTATTTTCTTCCTTTAATCAAATGGAAGCTGCTTGTTTGAATACAGGAGGATACACAATACAGCACTTCAGAAAAGGACACAAGAACTGGGGAAAAGTTTGAATTTGCAAAAAGCTGCTATTAACAGTAGCTGTTTCTGACTGTGCTAGATATTTAGGAACAGCTCTACTTCAGATCAAAGGTTCAAATGAAGTGTAGAAAAATAGTCTCACATTTCCTTATTTATTTAACTTTAGATGTTGTAAATGAATTTTTGGGTAATTTTTAAATTTAATGATTCTGATCTTTTTCTTTTTCAATTCGCCATTCTTACTTACCCAGTGGTTAGACAAATTACTACTGTTGTGTATTGCTGTGTATGCATGGGCATTATTCAAAATTTTATGCAAATATCACACTTACGTCTTCACTAGAATAATTTTTGTTATGTACATGAAAAAACATCTCTGTGGGCTGAATACTAAGACATATTTATAAGAAGTAATACCTGAGGAATTAACACACTAAAATATTTCTTTTCAATTTCAGACTGTATGTGATGAAAATCGTGTTTGCTTTTCTCCTGATTCTTCAGAAAAGTTTTCTTCATTTGTCCTGATTACTGCATGGCAAATTCTGTTCAGTTTACTTAGATATTTAAATGATTGCTTGAACATCCTGGTACTTACTGAGTTCAAAGAAATGTGAATCTTTCATGGAAAGCACTCAGTATCTTATAATATCAAAACTTTACTATTATATAATGAGTATAATGATTATCTATTATACCATAAATCATGAAAAAGTGATAACAGCATGCTCTGTTTCTTGTTTCTTTGTTTTGTGCTATGCTAGCTGTTAGCTGTGGTCACCCTGGTAGTCCTATTTATGGAAGAACAAGTGGAAACGGTTTTAACTTCAATGATGTTGTGACATTCTCATGTAATACTGGGTATGTTATGCAAGGACCAACCAAAGCACAGTGTCAGGCTAATAGGCAGTGGAGCCACCCACCTCCCATATGCAAAGGTAAGAATGTGAGCATATAGATTTCAAACTTAGTTGGAAAGTTAAGGTTGAAAAATAAAATGAAGGTAAAGGGACACTGTCAAGACAAAATTATTCCTGTCTTACTAACAGGAATCAAATTGTTAAAGAAGATATTTCATGATTCTGTGATTCTATGATTTTTCGGTTAGGTCTGTTCTACATTCAGGTTGCCAGGATAACTGTCACAGAAAAACTTTCTTCTGTGTCTGTACTTTGTGTTGTAAAGTGGTTAATATATATAATAAATAATTTTCATTACTTAAAGTACATGTTTAATAACCTGAAGATGAATGTTCACCTGTTATAAAACGCTTGCCTACAAAAATGAAAATGGATAGAAATATAGCTCAAATTTTCATTCAGGAAAAAAAAACAAACCAACAAACCCACCAAAATTTCAACAGTTTCCGTCAATAACTAAAAGATTTGAGCTGTCATTTAATGTTAAAGAAGTCAAATTCAACCAGAAAGTTATTTCTGTCCTTCAAAAATATATGTATTCTAGTCTTGTGGTACTAATATTTGAGAACTATTAGGAGGAGCACACAAGCAGACTCTCAACACTTAGTATAGGAACTCCAAAATTTGAGAGAGCCAAAAAATAACTACATTAAGTGATGTAGTTAGTTAAAATTATCTTAAATTTTATCTGGCAATAGCTTTTTTTTCCTTTTTTTTAATTACAGATATTTTTTAGTATATTTTGATACCTTTATGTACACACATCCATGCACATACACACAGATCCATATTTGCACACAGGTATATACACATGTATGCATATTAACATGTAATTGATTCTAAGGATATAGTGACTAATTTTTAGCTGAACTGTAGTTTTCTAGAGTAACTTTGAGTAGGTGATGGTGTGTTTACTTGACCTGAGGAGTCTATTGCATGGAAAATGTTACAAAAATCTCCATGAACCCTAAGATAAGTATTATACTCCCCTCACCAACAGCTGTAAGTTATAAAAAAGGAGAAAAAAACCCCCAAAAACCAAAAAACAAACAACAAAACAAAACACAGTAATAAAAAAAAAAAAAAAAATCAGTCTTCAGTGATTTTCAAACATATGAATCCTAAGAAGTTGAGGACTCAAAAAATCCATCAGTATTCTTAATGATCAATGTATACCTCTATTTTTAAAAGAGCATACCTATTTGCTGGGATATTTCCCTGTTCTAGCAGAATCACCAATCTTACCTAAGTGACCATGTGCTCTTTAGCTCAAATTATCTGCCTCAAAGGTGCTCCATTATCAAAATGTTAGTATGGGAACATAAGTATATTTGCATGGCTCTATGGGTTAGACCAAAGGCACATCTAGCTCCATAACCTGTTTCCAGTTGCGGGTAATAGTTTATGTCAAGGCAAGAGTATAAATTGAATATATTGTATGTCCAGTCACTTTCAGTGGAAATAATTTATAGTATCATCATACGCTGTTAAAAAAAACATTCCCTTTTATTTGCTCTGAGTTTAGCATCTCCTATTTTTACCATCTCCTTGTTTCATATCCTCCTATTTTGGTATCATTATATATAAAAACAGGGTATATAAAATCAGGGTAGCAACACATTTGAAGTTTCTCATACAAAGGATAAGACACCATTTAAAGACCATGATAGTAGACTGTATTTGTATGACTCTCAAGTCTGTGCTCTTTTTCTTTTTAGTGGTCAATTGTTCTGATCCTGGAATTCCTGCGAATTCTATAAGAGAAAGTAAAATTGAACATGGGAATTTCACATACGGCACAGTAGTATTTTATGACTGTAATCCTGGATATTTTTTATTTGGCTCTTCAGTTTTAATTTGTCAACCAAATGGCCACTGGGACAAACCTCTACCTGAATGCATTAGTAAGTAGATAATGTGTATGCTTCTACAAATTATGTGGACTAGATTAGGTATTAATTTATACCGCATTTCCATCAGTGTCATGACAGCAGTTAGAATAATCATATTTATATGCATTTGTGTGTGTGCAGTAATGACAGAATGTCTCAGTAGCAGCTGAAGTAGCACAGTTGTATTGTTATTGTATGTAGTAAATAACTTAGAAACGTTGGGAAATGAAGTAACCGACATTAACATCTCTGAATGCTTCAACTGTGATTGCATGATAGCAGGGATGATCCCTGATAGCAGGAATAGAAGGCCAAAAAACATCCATTGAATTTCCCAATATGTGACCTCCATTGGCCACAAAGCTATAATCACACTAAAACTATAGTACCCAATTATTGACTTACGTCACTATAGTACTTGCGGGACTTCTTTTGGGACAACAGCAAGATCAGACTATCTATAAAGAGAGTAAGCAAATAGTAATGGCAAAATAGTAATGGCACTGCAGAGCACCAAAAATGTCTTTTGGATCATGTCCTCAGCTTACCACACTACCAGATGTACCTGAACATCATAGTCATATGCAACCTATCCACTAAGGAAAGTGGATCAGACAAGGAGGTAATTTTTGTTCTGGCTTGTCATGAACACCTTTCTGTGATGTAGATATAGCCACAGATATTTTATAGGTTTTTAATTGGCTGGGACAGTTAGTTTATCCAGTTCTCTATAAGTCAGTTCAGGATCAAAATGTCTCTCTGAGAAAGACTGAAAGCTTTATTTTCTAGAGATTAAAGGGAAAACAGGTTTCCTTAAGGATTCATTATTCAGGGATCATGGACCAAAATCTGCAATATTGTAGATATTCATTCTCTGTTTTAACCTTATTAGTCTTCCTTGGTTGAGGTTTCTCCAGTTCTGCTATTGTCTCTTTAAAGAAAAAAAAAAAACCTGAAACTTTATTTCATATTACTGTAAAAACCTTTAGTCTGAAAGTTGTCCCTTTCTTTGATGAGATATATAGCTTGATTGCAAGTCACAGTTAACAAACTTATAGACTTAGAACAAAGAGTCTAACAGTTGTACATTAAATTTAATGTAATATTAGCATTTCAGAAAGGTAAATGTTACTTAACAGTAACATATCTCCAAAGAGAAAGAAATTCTAAAGGTAAAAGTGCAAAGATTTCTTCTTTCTAGTTTTGTATTTTTATCCCTCAGTCTTCTTTCAAAATTGTCATAAGTAATTTAGTAATACAGATTTTACTTTTCTTTTAAGCTGACCTTTGGCAGTCAGAATGCTGTATGTACTTTTGAAAGGGCATCCTCCACTTTATTTGTGTCATTTATACAGAGGGGTCAATGGATTCTAACCTAGGCACTGTCCATGATACTTTGTAATCATAAAGCTTACCAAAGCTTATTCTGATGCAGTTACCAAATATTTTTTATAAGAGCCTTTCAGCTTCTCAAGTGTTTTCCAAATTGTTTCCCTTTTGGACATACACAAGGTAGTCATTTGCACATTGTCTGCACATTTTTCCACTGTAAGAGCAATGGAAAAGAAGTAAAAATCTTGCTGGATGTTTTCCTTTGACCCAGGTTGGATTATTTCTTTTACCTAAGTGGGTTTCAGTCTCTCTAACTAGTCTCAAAGAACATACTTTTTTTTGACATATCACTAGAGTAATGGAGAAGAAACATGGTAACAAAGAAGAAGTTTTCCACCTGTGAAGTAGTTCAAATCCTTTAACATTTGCTGTAGGAATATTTCTAGCCGCTATAAATCCTGTAAGAAGCAGAATTTGGTTTGGCCCGGACCATAATGCCCTTTTTAAGTCTCCCTTTGAATCAAAGGCTTTCAGGGCCGTATGCTACTTAGGTACATGTCGCTAGTGAAATACTTTAAATTTTAAATGTACTCAAAATAAAAAAAAAATATGTTTGCACAATATACCTCAAAGAATTCCAGTGAGAAGGACTGTGGGGTACTGGTGCATGAAAAACTGGACATGAGCCAGCAATGTGCACTCGCAGCCCAGAAAGCCAACCATAACCTGAACTGCATCAAAAGAACGTGAACTGCATCAAAAGAAGCATGGTCAGCAGGTCAAGGGAAATGATTTCCATGCTGGGAAGACCTCACCTGGAGTGCTGTGTCCAGCTCTAGAGTCCTCAGCACAGGAAAGACATGGACCTGTTGGAGCAGGTCCAGAGGAGAACCACAAAAATTATCAGAAGTCTGGAGCACCTGTCCTACGAAGACAGGCTGAGAGAGTTGGGGTTATTCAGCATGGGGAAGAGAAGGCTTCAGGGAGACCTTATTGGAACCTGTCAGTACTTAAAGGGGGCTTATGAGAAAGATGGGGACAAACATTTTAGTATGGCCTGTTGTGATAGGACAAGGGGTAATGGTTTTAAACTAAAAGAGGGTAGATTTAGGCTAGATAATAAGGAAAAAAAAAATACAATGAGGATAATGAAACACTGGATCAGGTTGCCCAGAGAGGTGGTAGAATGCCCCATCCCTGGAAACATTTAAAGTCAGGTTGGGTGGTGCTCTCAGCAGCCTGATCTAGTTGAAGATGTCCCTGCTCATTGAAAGGGGGTTGGACTAGGTGACCTTTAAAGGTGCCTTCCAACCCAAACTGTTCTATGATTCTGTAACAGAGAGGCTGAAAGGAAGAAATTGATTAAAATAGAGGATGAATTAGCTTTAGGAGAAAAAAGATGAAATATTGTCAAATTTTCATATGAAATCTCCACCTGAGAACATGAATATCAAATTTAATTATGTAGAATGTATAATCAAGTTAAGAGTAACATTACAGGTTGGTATATTTTTCTAAATCAGTTATTAGAAATCCAGGACTTTTAGACATAACTGTAAATATAAAAGGGAAGTATGGGTAGGAAAGCCCAAAATGAAGTCCTGTAAGGTACCAGTATGAAATTAGCTTTTCCTCTATGGCCACATCTGAAAAGGGCAAAAGAATCAATCAAAAAAAAATAGAGATAATCAAAACACTCCGGAAAATTGTGAATGTTTTTCAAAATAATAAATAATTTCATTTTATTGAAGCCTGCATGACCGATTTATTGAAGCCTGCATGCTTTTTTTATTACCAATGTTCTAAGTTTTCTTTCTCTACAATCATGCATAATGAATAGTATATTTTATTTATAAGCAATTGCTTAAACAAGTAACATGAAAACAGCAAGTGCCCAGTTTGTGAAGTTGAACTTTCTGACCATTTTACTCCGTCCTGCAAGCCTACAAAATGGTCATAGGAGTCAGTGGCACTAGGCAGAAATCAAAGTCAATCGATCACATACCACATTCCTAAGTCCTTTGTGGGGCTGTCAGGAGGGTTCTGCACCTTGCAAGTTGGACGTCTAAGAGATCATGTGTCATTGGACACAGAACAGTATATGTATAAAAGTAAAGCTCTAAGACCAAGAATAATCATTAGAAGAAGATGAATCATCACACATGACTTTGGTCATATGTTGTATAGTACAACTATTGTATTGTTGTATACATCTGAAGTGCTAGGGAATTGAATACATCCTCAACCCCGATCAGGCTTCTGATACGGCTTTTTTTTGATAAAGAAATGCTGCTGAAAATGTTTTGATATTGAAGATGATGAATTTCTGATAAAAACTAAATTTGTACGATGTAGGCAGCTATTCTAGTACCCTGGTATCTGCAGCTTTAATCTCTAATTTTCATGATGCATAAATACAACTGTCTTTGGCCAAGGTATGCCACATGCCATGGAGAGGTGTAAGATAAAAAGAAATCAGACATGCAAGGCTAGATTCATTCTGTGAACAGAGTAAATTTGGTTTATGAATTTTTACTGCATTTCCTGAACTTGATATATTTAGTTTGCTTTTAAACTCCTCACTCTGAAGCCATAAAAGTTTTCTCTGCATTGATTCTACATGTGAGGGGGTTTCTTTTGTACATTTTTTATATGTGCTCTTAATATTAAAAAGACAGAGTAGCTAATTCTTTTCAATACAGAACTTTGTTTCATTTCCATACATTGTTCTCCATAATGATGCATAAGACCTTTTGTTATTTTATTTTAGTCTTATGGAGTAACTTCCTGTTGGTCTAGCCAAGGTAGTATCACTGTTACTTTATACAACTTTCCTCCAGTAGATAGGAGGCTGCTGAAATTGTTTCAGTGGTATCTTGATTTTACGTCAGGTTTCTATTAGCCTGTTTTATATTCCTAAAAAAAAAATTCTGCTTCTGATCATTTATAGCATGGAGCCACTTATCATAATTTCCTGTATAAGCAACTAAAGGACAAAAGATATTATGCTAAATTTTCTCATTTTCTTTCTTGAGTTTGCATACTTCATGACATTTGAGACAGTTAGCAAAATTAGATGTGTATAAGCTTACTTGGATACCCTTACATGCAATCTGTAAGCGGAAATGACAAAACTCTCAAGATTAAGTACTAAAACTCAAGCACAGTATGGCAATAACAAGCAATTATTGATCAAAATGTATTCAATAAACAACTGATAGTGAGTTTATCCATGACCATTTCTAAGATTGGGATCCTATAGAAATTCCATCCATCCTCTGTGCAATTAACATCAATAGATGATGCCTAGGAATACATAAAAAATATGTAAACAAATATTCTGTTTATGCAATATAATATTTTAAATAACCAAACCCATGAATATGAAATTAGTACACTAACATTAAGGTTCATAGCAAAAATGATCTTGTTTATAAACCAATAGACTTAATGACCAATGATTTGGGACCAGTGAATGAGAGATGAAGTCTGTGTATTCTCTACCTCAGCAGTGACTTTGGCAGATACTGTCTTCCTGAACTTTTTCTCTAAAGAGTACATGCATGTGTGTGTGTGTGTCTCTATGTGTGTGCATGTGTTCATGGCATAAAGATCAATGTAGTGAATGAGTGTCTTTTGACATCAATTCAATACCTATATCTAAAATACCTTTCTGACATCTCATTTGTTTCACAGCTTTTGGTCTGTAATGTCCCTCTCCCCCAAACCCTAAAAATGTCAGCCTCTTCATAGTTTATGTATGGAGTTATGAAAATTATAACTACAAACTGTGTGATCAGTGATAATAACCTTTTTTTATCTCAAATAATTATGCATTGTAGTGATTGACTGTGGCCATCCTGGCATTCCTCCTAACGCGGTCTTGTCTGGAGATAAATACACGTTTGGGTCTACTGTTCATTATACCTGCACAGGTAGACGATCGCTGTTAGGGCAGTCATCTCGTACATGTCAGTTAAATGGACACTGGAGTGGATCTCTACCGCATTGTTCAGGTAATATTTTTGAATTAATGACTGTGCCTAGAAGTTCTTTTGAATTTGGTTTTTGTTTTTGGTTTTTTTTAATCAGAAGGCCACGCTAAAATCTGGAAAATCATGTATAAAACTGATCTAAGTACAAATAAGTAAACCCCCAAAAACTATACACTATTAGCAAGAAAATAATTTGGGAGAAGTAGTCTTTCTCAATGACATTTAATACAAATAGGAAATTGCACATTAAACAGAATGTTAAAGGAACCAATTTGTTTGGAAAATATTTTCTATGTGACTTCTGGAAGGAGTACTAGTTTCCACAGACAAAACTTGCATCACTGTCTCTTCAAGGTGATTGGTTAATTATCTTTTTTAACTTGCCTAATACCTGCTGACTTGACAACATCTCAAGTATATCTTAATTACATAATATATTCATTCATTATAAATAAGCCCAAGTGGGCTCCATACAGTTTCAAGGTATTATGTTTGGGTTTTGAGGGAACACCATCTAATCCTCATAACGGATTAGCCTTCACCAAAGTCAATATATTTTCTGAACAACTTGATGCTTAGGAATGTTCTGTTTCACAACTTCAGTGTGATTCACTTCAACAGCAGTAATCAAGTGCAGATTGTTACAGAAAAAACAGAAATCCAAGTCACAAATGAACTTGGTATTTGGCTGATTACCATTTCTTATCTTAGAGTGTGTAAATACATTGTGATAGAGGTTAATCATGTTACCAGTTTCCGTTCTCAATAAAGACTTAGGGGAGGTTCTTTCTTGTCATCCTCACGTTTCCATTATATACTTTAAAGTAATCAGTGGGGTTTTGGACCTTATTTAGACCTGTGCAATTCAGAATACTTAGATATCTGCAAAGGCAGAAAATAGGAGGAAAACAAGTGATGCATTTTTTCTTGTTACAGGTATGCCAAAACAAGAGATGAAAAATAATGAGTATGCAAATCCGACAGTACTGCTATACTAGTTTCACATTAAAAATCCAAGGTTCTTGATAGTGTTAATAAATCATTAGATCATTAGAATCATAAAATAGTTTGAGTCAAAAGGTGCATTTAGAAATCATCTAGTCCAACACCCCAGTCATGGTCAGGGACATCTTCCACTAGAATCATAGAATCATGGAATGGTTTGGGTTGGAAGGGACCTCCAAAGATCACCTAGTTCCCCTTGCAATGAGCAGGGACATCTTGAACTAGATCAGCTTGCTCAAAGCCCCATTCAACCTCTTCTTGCATACTTCCAGGGATGGGGCATCCACAACTTCTCTGGGCAACCTGGTCCAGTGCCTCACCATATTCGCTGCAAAAAATGTCTTCCTTATTTCCAATCTAAACCTACCCTCTTTCAGTTTAAAACTGCTGCCCCTTGTCCTGTCACTACAGGATAAAAGAAAGACTTTTTTTTGATAAAAAGTCTTTCACATTTCTTATATATTTTATATATTGAAAGGCTGCAATAAGATCTCCTGGGAACCTTCCCTTCTCCATGTTGTACAGCCCCAACTCTCACAGCCTTTTTGCAGGAGACATGTTTCAGCCCTGTAATCATTTTTATGACCTTCCTCTGAACCTACTCTAACAAGTCCATGTCCTTTTTTGTATTGGGAACCCCAGAGCTGGGTACAGTACTCCAGGTGTGGACTTGCATATTCTAATCTTTTTTTTTAACTCCTGCCTTCATGTCTTTAGTGTATTCAGGTATAAACTGAATGTCAGCTACAGTTTCAGAATGCGCATTTTTTTACAGCCCATGGCACAGAAATGGTTAAAAATTAATAAAAAAAATATTAAAATAGCACATCTTAGTTAAAATCTTGCACTAAATTCCAAGGAAGAATTTTTCAGTATCTGAACATTCCTCTGCAAACTTTTAGGAAGTGGTTGCAGATAAGGACAATCTAAATGTTATTATTTTGCACTCTGAGTCCCTCATCTTTCAATAATTTGCCATTGCAACCTAAAATGTGACAGAAACCGCAAAATGTGAACACCTAATTTAGCCCCTTAAGTTTCTATCAATAAAATCACAGCGTAATTTGTCACAATGGGAACAAAGGTCAAGTTCTTATAATCTGTGATGTTTAGAGCTATGCACCAGAAATCAAAGCTTAATGTAAAATAATATTACTTAATAAATAATGATATATTTATGTGAATTGCAAATTCAGACTAGGTTGATCCAAAATATTTTACAGCTAGTGTGCATGCGTATTTGTTTTGGATAAAATATCCTCTCTAAATAAAATTTAAGGCTACTTACTGTAGTCTTCCATAGTCTACATAAGAAAGAAAATATTTGTGAATTAAAAGTAAAAAAACCCCCACATACAAAAATATCAAGGAACACAAATAGAAAGCCTGAAAATATATATGAAAATAACAAAGAAACTTTACTGAAAATAAGACTATTCTTTAATCATCCTATTAAATTAGTGTTCAGATATCTTGGGATAAGCATTTGTGATTTTTTTTTTTCCCCACAGATCAGAAGCTCTGATCAGATATAATGATTTTCTCTCAGTACATGAAGAAACATTGATTTTATTTAGATTCAAAAGTTAATCGTAGCAAATATAATTGTAACATAATACAAACTGTTATTGTCTTTAATTGTACTATAGAAAACTGAAATTCTAGCTTAGGACAACTTTGAGAATTTGTTTTCAAACTGTGTACCTGAAGTACTTTTTCATTTTAAAATAATTTGCAGTTTGCCAAACAGAATTTCTATATTTTTTATCTAAAAATTTGTGAAATCATTAGCTTTCATTATTAACCTTGATATCTTATCTTCATTTTTAATGCATATTAAGACCTTAAACTTTGTATGGTTTTTTGTTGATGATATTAATAGTAAATAATATAGAATGTTCCACTGACAAAAGATACAACATGCTTGTCCTTTTCATGTATGGAGAAGAATTCAAACAGAAAATGTTAGGTCAGCAAACATAAGGTAACCAAATTTTGTTACATTATCCCTAAGAGAGTTTCCTTTTTGTCACATGGCACTTTCCATTTCGCATCCTAGAGCTAGAAGGAATTGCCATGTTCATTGATATCTATTGGCATTCAGAACACAGTTTTCAGTCATCGCATGCATATCAGCTGGAGTCAGAAATGTGCAGCAACTTAAAATTCCTTGTAAGTGCAGCAGTGGTTGTGTACGTACTTAAGTGGTTTAAATATCCTCCCTTTCATTAAGATTAAATGCCAGCTGAGAATTTGTTACACATGTGGGTGAAGGATGGCTCATAACTGACTATGAAAATCACTTAGCTGAATCTCTGCATGAAGTAATAAAAATATATTCTGTTATGATATCATTGATTATATCACTGTCACTTCCTGATGTGATTAGTCATTTAGAAAAATTATTTCTATAACCTTCAATCAAAAAAGCTGGTGGTTAACTTCCCCATAATTAAAAGAGTAATAATTCACAGTAATAATTAGCCATTAGGAAAGAACACATGATTTCATTTACAAGGGGAATATGTAATTTATATCTGGCACAGCAAAAAACTTATTTTTATTTTTTCATCATAAAATTATTTTAGGCATAATGTCAAGTAACTTGCCGAAAACTGAGCTGTTATTGTAGAGACTTTATAAGTATAGAATAATAAATAGGCCCTGTCCCAAATTCTTCAGTCTAAATAAATACTACTGGAAAATGTAAGATACGGATTTAAAAAAACAAACAAACAAACAAACAAAAACCCCAACAACCAAACATCTTGATTTAGAACATTTTAAACTATTGTAAAAATATTTAGTAGACTATTTTCAAACCAAAAGATTGTTGACACCTAAGTAGCTTGGACATGAAGTATTTTCAAAATTTTAAAATTCTTTTACTCACTATGATTTGGAACTATTTACAATTTCTTATGAAACAGGGCTGGCAGGCTGCTTTACTGATCTATGTCACATAATAAAATGGGTAAACAGAGAAGAGCCTAAACTTTTGAGTCTGTGATTTTGAACGAGGCAGTCAGCTACTTCTTACACTTACTTATTTTTTTTTTTATTTCTGAAAGCATTAAAATACATAGGACCATGTACTTTTTGCACACACACGCTATAAAAGTTCACAATGTAATTGGCATGTCTGCATTAGTTTGTTTGATTATTCTGAAATGAAAGGTGTCAGTTTAAGCTTAGTTAAGGCTGCTAAGTTAGTGGGAGTGGTTCATAATTAGCCTACATTGTCAGCTACTTCAGCAAGGGGTTGGGTAGGTAGTATGAGTTGCCAGGTTTGTTTTCTGCATTTCCAAAGAAAGTTCTGCCCTTTCCTTGGATTCTCCCAACATGCCTCCAGACTGAGGTTCCATAGCTGCGTTCTCTTTTCCCACAAGCCTACAGGAGTAGTGCAGATCAGCTCCTGTGAGGTGCTTAGGTATATTGTTTTCAATGAATTTGTGGGGAGGGAAGGAAGCAGGGAGTATATGAAAGGAAATAAAAAGTAGTAATCAGGACCTACAAAAATGCAGGCTGGCACATGAACTACCTTTATAAGTGACAAAAACATGGTCAGCTTCTTAGATGTGTCAGACTAAACCAAATATTTGCTCATACACCATAATTCTCAAAGCACAGCAAGCTAGTTCTGTTCTTCCTTTCACTATTCAGTTCTGTGCATGCTTTTGTTAGTAAAGAACTGTGTCCCGCCAGTCATTCCAACAGTATAGTTTACATACGTCCAGTGCCAACTGAGGCAAAGGAAGCTCTGTTTTTCCCTGCATCTAGAAGTCTGGAGCCCTAACCTCCCATAGAACCCCTAGATAATGAGTTTGTCACTTTTAGTCTCTGGGTACTTAAAGCAGACAAATTTCTTTACTACTTCCATGTAAGAACTTGTCTTATTACTGCTGTTTAAGCTTAGGTAAATACCAGAAAAGTATGGCTATTCTACAGAAAGCGTTCTTTACATAATTTGTACAAATCTTTTAGTATCATTATCTCTAATGTAAAGCTATGACTTCCTTCAGCACTTGAATTAAAACTTGCTAGCTGATTCTTAAAATATTTCTTCTTTATTTTTTACATTATTGTAACTAAGTACAAAATAATGCAGATATGCTTTCAAAAATATTATGATGTTTGAATTAATTTTTGTATAGAAGACCTTTCAGTTTATTTGCAAGTTGTCACAGAAAACTGTAATCTGAATATCTGTGTGAAAACCTGAACAATGCAGCTCCATGAATTCTAGAAATCAACCCTTTTGTGTTGAAACTGAGTAATGTAATATACTTTCATCTCTTTTGTGTATAAAACTAGCTTAAAGACCTTTAAAAAGAGAAAACAGCAGATCCTAAGTACATATTAAAAGATGTAAACAACGTACCTGCTATCCCAGGGGTCCTCAAACTACAGCCCGTGGGCTGGATATGGCCCCCCAGGGTCCTCAATCCGGCCCCCGGTATTTACAGACCCCCCCGCTGGGGGTTGGGGGGGGGGGGAGAACCAAGCAGCCGCAGATGACTGCCTGCCACTGCATCCGTGCGCCGGCCCCCTGGTTAAAAAGTTTGAGGACCCCTGTGCTATCCCAATACAGTGTTACTTACAGCTTTCTAAAAGTTCTCACCATAAATGTATAAATAGATGTCTATGCTTAGATGTTGTTATTGTTATTATTGTTATGACTGTTGGTTATTTTAACATTGATATACTACAGAGAGTAGAAAACAATCCCTCTATCTTACAATTTGCTTAAACACTTCTAGCTAAGGGAGATTTTAGCTATTAGGCAGTCTTGATCTTTCAACATTTCTTTGAACCAGGGAAATGCTTCATGTCAGATTTACATGAAATGTAAATACATGACTAAAGTTTTTATTCAACAGTGAAACTGTTACAGCTTTAACAATATTATAAAAGTAGTAAGTATTTTATGAACACTTGTTATAGGCAAACAATAAAGTTACCTTTATGATCAGGACCTTGGTTTTCCTCAGAATTCCTTACTTTTAATGACTAAGGTTTTGTGGCTTTCCCTTTGTTTCCCTATTCTTGTTTGATTATTCTGTTATCAAAAGTTTAGCATGGTCTAAGGGGTATCTTGAGATAATTATAATTTTTTTTTTCTATACTAATATAAAAAAGTATAAAAAAAAGATTAGAGAATGAAGTAGTTTTGTAATTACAGGGGCTCACACGCAATGAGATATTTTTTTTTCTAAAAATATAAATATAAATTCACTTATAAATACATAGAAACATATATTTTAAATGTAGTGTCATAATAATATTTCACATTTATTTGAATCTTTGCACTGTAAATTCTAGGTGATACAGCTGGTTCTTGTGGTGATCCAGGTATCCCAGGTCATGGGTCTAGAGAAGAAAACAATTTTAAAATTAAAAGCACGGTACATTTCAGCTGTGATATTGGATATATCCTTCATGGTTCAGAAGAAAGGACGTGTATGGCAAATGGAAGTTGGACAGGAAGGCAACCTGAGTGCAAAGGTAGATCACAGAAGATCCACTCTATATTTTAAACTGTCTTGTTAAAAATGCTAATTAGGAAATTAATTTTACATTGCCAGTTTTATATTGTGAATGGTATACAATTGATTTTAGACTGAAAAATATTTTTGAATAAGTTGTTACACCATAGCAGTGGTTTGATATCAGGTGACAAATATGAAATCAGTTCCTGAGACCCATGAAACTGCATGGTTTCAAAATTCTGAGAAAAAAAAATAATACTGAACTGTTTAATTGTTCTCCATCTTGTGTCAGTAAACTATGTGTTATCCAGTACTAAAAACTAAACAAAAAAGGAAATTTATAAGGCTCCTAGAACTCAATTTTTGCTGATTGTTTCCCTTAAAAATCTCACCATCACCTGACCTTTATTTATAACTATTATACATCTGAATTTCAGAGAAAAGACCTGAGTTTTAGGAAAATGTCAATGTCATGATTTCATTAGATACATCTATGTCATAACTGATTGGCTTAAAAATTTTATTTACTAATACTGTTGACATTTAGTAGAAAAAAAAAAAAGCTGAAACAAGTCTATTTGGAAAAAGTAATTCTGGAAATTTTAAGCTAGTTTTTTTATCAGAGAAGAAAGCTTTAACAGGATATTTATGGAGAACCATTTATTACCTTAATGTTCTTGATTAAAAAATAGGAAGTAATTTGCAACAAACTCTTTTTTCAAAGAAAAGTTCCTGAAAAGCAGAAAATAATGTGACACCCTGTACTCCTAACTCCTATTTTCCATTTGATCATTGTTGACTTTTTTATCTGTATGCAATAGTCATCTCGTTTTAAAATCTTCTTTCACAAGATGGTTTTGTAATACCCTTTCTGTTGAGTGGTTTCCATCCCGACACACTGTAAATACGTATGTGTGTTGGTATGTTGGTATCTGAAGGGATATACTTAGCCTAGCAGAACTTTCTGCTGTTTGATCTTCGCTATTACATGAATTAACACACACACACACGCAGGCACGCACGCACACACACACACACACACTCTCTCTCTCTCTCTCTCTCTCCCCCACCCCCTCACCCTCCTTACACTTTTCAGAACAACAGCACAGATTTCTGCAACATAATGCTGCTTTTCCTTGCATATATAGCAAATAAAGCAGGATTTTACTTGGACTTTACTATTTCAAAAATAATCTTTTCTACATTTAAAAAATATTTCACATTTTGCTTTATAGCTGTGCAGTGTGGTAATCCAGGAACAACTGCTAATGGAAAAGTGTTTCGTATTGATGGAACTACATTCTCTAATTCAGTAATTTATTCATGCATGGAAGGATACATACTTTCTGGATCATCTGTAAGACAATGCACGGCCAATGGAACATGGTCTGGATCCTTGCCAAACTGCACAAGTAAGATACATCTTTACTGAATAATCTTTGTTTTTCTGTCCTCTGAAAGATAATAAAGTAAAATACAGAAGATGGATGTAAATATATTTTCTTTAATATACTCATGTAGCTAACAGTTCTGTCTTTCACAGATCTGTATCTTTTTAAGAATGGCAAAGAAAAATCCATTAATTTTTAAGTTAAAAAAAAATTACCATGTTACTAGGTAAAATAAATTAGGCTGATCTCCAGTTTTCTTTACCACTGCACTAGCTACCCTTAGACTAACAGACATAACCCTGTGGTGTGTTTTATAGTCTCTTCTGTATCCATAGACAGCAACTGTGTGGGAGGTGGTGGGGTTTTTTTCAATTTTTTTTTAAAGGTTTAATACATACAGCTTAATTAGTATCTGCTCACTCAGACTGTGATAAACTGTAGAGCAGGGATACCATACACCTTGGATTTTCAGTTCCCCAGTAATTTAGATCAAAGGACCTGGCCAGAATACACTACAAGCATGTAGTTATGTTTTTTTTCATTTTGGAAATCATGACACGGAGGAGGTGCCATTCACATCGGTCATGCTTTGTCATTGAGTTAGAATTGGCCAGGATTTTCTTACTGCCAAGGAAAATGCCTTGCACAATGTTCCAGAAGCAGTTACAATGCTGTAGGGGGATTGTCAAGTTTACCATAAGATAAACTGCAAAGCACATGGGAGCTCTATTTGCTACGAACTAGATCTTTTTCCCCCACTGTTTGTTTTTGCTCCTGAAAGCAACAGTTTTTTATCACTGCCACTAGGGTTCTCAGGATTTCTTACTCTGAAAACTCTCAGAAATTGATAAATCCGATTGACTAGACCTGAGAGAAACTTATTTATTTTAGTGTTATTCTCAAATTATAATAATTTAAATCTTTCTTAACCTCTTGTGAATATCTAATCTCATTAGGATACAAGAGGTTTTACAACTGCTCCCACTCATTAAAGTACTATAGGCCTGATTTTGCCAAAAGCCATGACCTGTGTTTGGGGATTGCTTGGACATTCTCATCTGTTTATCATAGAATCATAGAATGGTTAGGGTTGGAAGGGACCTTAAAGATCATCTAGTTCCAACTCCCCTGCCATCGGCAGGGACACCTTTCACTAGAACAGGCTGCTCAAAGCAACATTCACCTTGGCCTTGAACACCTGCGGGGATGGAGCATTCACAACTTCTCTGGGCAATCTGTTCCAGTGTCTCATGCTCCTGACAGTAAAGAATTTCTCCCTAATATCTAAATCTGCCCTCTTTTAGTTTAAAACCATTACCCCTTGTCCTATCAGTACAGGTCCTACTGAAGTCTGTCCCCATCTTCCTTACAAGCCCCCTTTTAAGCACTGAAAAGCTGCTATAAGGTCTCCCCACAGCTTTCTCTTCTCTATGCTGAACATCCTCAACTCTCTCAGCCTGTCTTCATAGGAGAGGTGCTCCAACCCTCTGATCATCTTTGTGGCCCTCTGAACTTGCTTGAACAGGTCCATGTTCTCCTTATGCTGGGGTGCTCCACAGCTCAATGCAGCACTCCAGGTGGGGTCTCATGAGAGTGGAGTAAAGGGGGAGAATCACCTCCTTTGACCTGCTGCCTACACTACATAGCCCAGGTTTCGGTTGGCTTTCTGGGCTGCAAGCACCCATTGTCAGGACATGTTGAGCTTTTCAGCCACCAGTACCCCAAAGTCCTTCTCCTCAGGGTTGACCTCAATCCATTTGCTGTCCAGCCTGTATTGATGCTGGGGTTTGCTCTGACCCAGGTGAAGGACCTTGCACTTGGCCTTCTTGAACTTCAGGTTTGCACAAGCCCACCTCTAAGCCTGTCCAAGGTCCCTCTGGATGCCATCCCTTCCCTTCAGCATGTTGAACCCACCAGTCAGTTTGGTGTCATTGGCAAAGTTGCCCCCAGTGTTCATGTTGCTGATAATATACATGTTACATATGTACATAGTAAGCATATGAGGATTTTACAAATTGGGAACTTTTTGCAGACATATATCTTAAATTTTCCAGACTGTTTCCTTTCAGAATGTACCTATGCAAAAGTAAACTAAACAATAAATGTCTGTTTCTTTAGGAATGAAATTCTGAAATAATAGGAAAATTTGTGGGTATCAAAGGGTGATAGTGACCTATGGAATTTTTTTTTTTCATTTTATAATTTTAAATTTTACTGATAAAATTGAACAATCTGTTAATTTTACAGTTGAATAGATGTATTGATGTTCTCCAAATAGAACTGTTTTCCAGCTCCTCATGTGTTTGGCAGTGATTTCAGATGAATGAATAAGATTTATGGTACTTTCTTCTTTTTGCCCAATAATTTCCTAGTTTTGTCCAATGTTTTTTCTGTCACATATAAGTAAATCACATTCAGGTTTTCAAATATGTTCCTCAACTATTTACTTGCAGTTATCAGTTGTGGAGATCCAGGAGTCCCAGCCAATGGCATGAGATATGGTGATGATTATGTTGTTGGACAAAATGTTACTTATATGTGCCAACCTGGTTATACAATGGAATCAAATGGCTCCTTAATTCGCACTTGTACTAGTAATGGCACATGGAGTGGAGTAATCCCAACATGCAAAGGTACAACACTTATTTTAATCATCACCTATTTCTTCTGTGACATTTACATCACATTACATTACTGTTTATTGTAATGAGTTAGCCAAATATTTCCACAGAAATCAAAACTTACTGTTAGTATGAATACACTGGATTGATTTGTTGGCTGCAGGAACAATGACTTCACCCTTTGCTTCTTTAATGTATTTTGCATACCAACACAGTACATAGAACATTTTTTTGCAGCTTTATAGAATGTTTTCTTACTTTGCTGCTAAACTGAATTAGCCAATATGAAATGATTGTTATAATTTGTTTGTTCATTTGTTAAGGTTAGCATGTCATACCAAAAATGTCCTTATATATGTCCCTGTCCTTACAAAAAAGACCACTCAAGCATGTGATAGACACTTTTCAATCTGGAAAGGTCTACATATGTACAACTGAACTTTCTCGAAGGTAAAGTTGTTCTGGGTTACCTTCTCCATAATACAAAGCTCTCTCCTTCATTACACATGCACTTTTGACCATCGCTGTGCTGTATTGACATACTCTGCAAAAAGATGTTATTTTCTCTACTGTGAAAACTGAAAGGATTAATCTCAAGATCTTCTTTCTCTCACTTTTACTAATCTTATTCCTAGTTTCATTGTTTTATTGCAGTTGCTTTAATGCTTTAATAAAATGTTGAAATTTAAGAGCAAAAAATCTGAATGTTACTGAAAGACTACCTTGATGCGGTCATCACCTTTGATGATTGGGGTCATCAAAATTATTTATTCTGACAAGTTCACTTTCTTGCTAAACCTAAAACATCTTCTTTCTAGAGTCATTTTTATCACTCTTCCTGATACCACAGCTGTAGAGAAGCAGCATTACTGTTTGTGTGTTTTATTTCTGGGTTCATGCTAAGTGTTTCTGATGTCTGTTCTTTTAAAACTTAGTTGGCTAAGTTTGTACTGACTTTGTTCTCATCCATTTTTATTCTGTTTTGTGTTCAGGAAGTATGGTAACATACCTGTTCAGTAGTGTTCATTTTCCTCCCCTGAATTTATTCATCAAAACAGATCAAATAAGTTTCAAATCTACACCCCATTTGCAATTACTTTGCTTGCTGAGTACAATACTCTCAATGTCTTACCAAGTCCATTTTAATCCTAATTCACCTTTGATAATTTCAATTTTCAAAATTATTTTCCCAACATATTCTTGAAAATGTCAGACTTTGAGATCCTGTTAACAATTCACCATTTTTTCCTATCTGTATTGTGCTCTCAGCCAGCCTCATCTTCAAGTACAAAACTCATTTTAAGAACAGAAGGACAGCCATACAGGTCCTATTGACCAAGAGTCTGTCTGTCTCCAAGAGTGGCTGTAAGCAAACAGCTAGAAGATTGTAAGACAGAACAAATATTTATGATATAGTCTCCCAGTCTCAAATTCCTAAGGACCACAGGGCACCCAACTGGGAGCAGGAGATCTAACTCTGATTTGATATGAACAGAACTATACAAAGAAAGAGTTAAGACTGTCAATTTTGGCTTTGAGGTTTTGAGTCCTTCTAGGTTTAGGTCATACATATTTATGGTTTGTATAAATACTAAATAATAATCATATGCAGAATCTATAGCATTCTCAGAATTTTGTTCTACTCCACACAGGTTTGTGTAAGTGTACTAGCTAAGTTAATAATCCCCATTTCTTTCTGTGATTAAAAGTAATATGCAGTAGTGTGTTTGAAATGTATAACAATTAGTTCTTACTGTCAGAAGGAAGTGCCAGGGTCCTCCTGGCACCATTAGGTGAAATAATTGGAAAATGAACTGGGCAAAATATGGATGTGTAATTGTTGCCATGCCATGCAAATAGAAGATATAAATAAATCTCTGGCATTCTGTAGTTGGAAAAAGGTGCATGTTCATCTGCAACTAAATATTCAACTAGTCAAGCATTTTTTTTTTCTGCAGGTTTACATTTGTAATTTACTATTACTCTTAAACTGAAAAATGTTGCTGCACATATTTATGTTTAAATCTCTGACCAAAATATTTAGAGAGACATTCTGCCTTGTTCCTGGGTGTTGTTTTATTTTGCTGCTTTCACCCCAAAATTGGGATATTACATTTGCTTTCATGCTACTTCTTCTGTCTTCTTTCCTAATTACTGACTGGTATTTCTTCCTCTATTATTCAGCTCAGAAGTTAAAACATACAGATATTTTTAAAAGGACTAGTCATGAAGGTCTTGGACAATGCGAACAGACTTTTGCTGCTTGGAGTACTTATTTTGACTGACTTTTATTAAAACATCATGAAAGTCGGGGAAAGGCTATCACGTCCTTTTCTGGGTTGGTAGTTTGGTGGGTTTTTTTAAACTATGAACCAGAGCAAGAGAAAGTATAAAAAACATGGCCTTCAAATTTAGATTTGGTTTACTGGTTGACAATTATTTGACAATAGTACTACTTTCATTAAGTATTCTCAAATAGCCATAAGTGATGCTGCAGAGCATCTTTGTGGTGTAAATAGTTTGAGATTGTCTCACTGAAGATTATAAGAATGGAGGAATGGTATATGGTGAACCTTCTGCAGATCACATTCAAATACACAGTACTCCTGATCTAGTGCCTCTAACTGCTAAGCCTGCAAGATGACACCTGTCTAAACATAACTTTAAAGGTTATGAGTGCAGCATTTCATTTCCTCCATTTTTGTGACCTCTGTGTTCTCTGTGTTAATTTTAGTTGCCAGCTTTTCTTATTTACCCCAACTGTCTCCACTAAATTAAATCATACAAGCTTAATTTGCTTTCTTTCTCTTTTGCTAGTCTTTTTGCTAGTTTTACCAGTTTCTCCCAACTTTTCTCTTTTTTATCCCATTTCTCTTTCACATTTATTCTAGTAACTGTGGCTTACGTTTCCCCCTTTCTCTTTTTGATTCAGATTTTTTTTTTCATATAACTTTTTATATACCCTTTTTCCTTCAGGTCTCAATTAACAATTCTCTGTTGCTACCTCATTATGCAGGGAATACCACTTTTATCTTCTTTATCTACTGTTACATCTATTTATTTCTACTGTCCTCCTGTGGTGTTTTTCAGTCCTCTTTCATACAACAGAGTAGGACATGTTTCTATTTCTTCCTGGGATGCCTGGAAATGAGAAACTGTACTGAAATATTTCTTGTTGGCCTTCTTAAAGGTAGCAATACTGACAATTTCAAAATGCTGCAAATCGTTACATTTTCTCCCTCTAGCCAGAAGCTAGATGCTTTTTGGTAAGGAGCTATTAATGAAGCAAATACTAACCAATCTGTGGTACTTAGAAACAGGCTTTCAAGTCATATTTTGGAACAATCATCCTGGAATTTCATCCCTGGGTGTTAATATCTAACAAATGCCTGAGCTGGTTATGAGGAAGAATGTATTTGACTATTACCATGGTAACTAAACATAATTATACTCTATGTTGTCTAAACAGACAAACAAAATCATTTTGTAGTATACTACCAGTCATATCTTAAGTGTTGTATACTTCATATCCTCCATACTGATATTTAGGTAGTCTTCCTAGCACCCTGTTTTATTGAAGACATTTCATCAGCCAGCCACTGTCTCCTAAACGGAGGAAACCAGAATTACAAACTTCAGGAAATGTGGCAAGTGTACAGTGAGGAAGATAGCATGTCCTGACTGTATTGTCCTCTAAAAAAGGTGAAATTAGCACATATGGTTCTTCTAGTAACTGTGTACACTGGGGATATTTACAGCAGCTGGGCCTAATTATATTGAATATTATTGCAGCTGTTACCTGCCCAACTCCTCCGCAGATCTCTAATGGAAGGTTGGAAGGAACAAACTTGGACTGGGGATTTAGCATTAGCTATGTCTGTTCTCCAGGATATGAACTCTCTTTTCCTGCTGTTTTGACTTGCGTTGGGAATGGAACATGGAGTGGTGAAGTACCTCAGTGCTTGCGTATGTATTTACTTTATAGTCCTGTATTTCTTTATTGAACTGTAGTGTTTTTTTCCTCTTTAAATTTTTTGCTTTTTGGGTTTTTTTGGTAGGGCTTTTTTTTTTGGTGTTTGGTTGGGGTTTTTTTTGGTGTGCTTGTTTTTATTTGTTCCCCCTAGGAGTGGCTCAGTTCATGTTAAACGTGGGACAAACACAATCCTTCTATATTTTCCAAACATGTAACATAATTTGTAGGTTTAGGAAGACATAGGAGTATCTGTAAATCCTTTGTGAGCATGTAGGAAGTCTTAAACACTAACACAAAAAAATATTATAGGTCATAAGTATATCATACATACCAAATGATCCAAAACAAAACAAAATTAAGAGGTACTGTCTTGTTTTCAGATCCAGCTACATATTGAATATATGAAGTTTCATTATAATCACTTTTATTTGCTCATTACTCATCTTAAACTTTCACAGAGAGTTTTTTCTGGAGGTAATGTTGACTGGGGCCCAGGGTGATACCTTGACAATTGTCTATTTTTCCCTCTGCCCTAAATTAAGTTACATGTTTTATACAGTATATTTTCTTAACCTGAAATTCATAACATTGATGGATTTCTATATTGCCGCAAAATTCATTACAATAGCAAATGTGACTTTTTCTTTAGGTTGGTATAATTTCACTCATTATTTGAAACATCTTTTTAAATAAATTATTCTAATGCTTCTGAGAGATATTCAATTGATTACACAGAAGAAGGAGGTTCTATAGTTATTTGTAGAATGTATTGGTCTTGAGCAAGGAATTTAACTGCAAGAGGAAAATTTCATCTTCATGGCTTTACAGTTTCTGAAGTTTAATTTGAGCTTGACAAGTAGCTGAGCTTGCCAGTTACCTTGCTAAATGTTGCAAGATGCAATTTTCTGTTCTTTTACTGTTTTTTGCATTCTTCATAACTCTCTTTGAAAAATATTCTGGTTTGGCTATATCCTGCTACTATGAAAACATATAGATGAACTTTTATTTTTTCCCTAATGATATTCTCATATCATCAACAACAGCTGCTTGGTGCTGCTGAAACTGTATGTACCACAGCTGGAACATGGTGAAACGCATTGTTTCTGGAAGAAAAAAACCCTCCACCATTTGTTGTTTAAGTTCTGTAGATGGAGTTCTTCTAAAGTCCACTATATTATGAACATCAAAGACCATGAAAAATTCTTTTCATCATTTGTTCTTGAATTAGAGATTATGTCCTTACATTCATTTTTGAATATCACAAGCTATTTGTCATCTTTGAGGTTGGAATACTCAATACTGCAATGTGCTCTGAAAAAGGGGCTCCACCTTTAAACTCTTTAAAATGTATAGTTAGCACAGAATGCAGCCGCCTGGGAGTTAAAGGCTGTTTCATGCAGAGATTACATTAACTGAATGTTGTTGATGTGCAATGGTTACCCATTGGCTTGCAAGAGAAATCAATTGGCAGCCAGTGCTTGTCAAAAAGCTTAAACTAGCTGCCATCTGGCAGAAATGAGAGGGAGCTGGTGAAAGTCATTCTCAATGAGCAATCTTTAAGCAGTTCTTGACATCAGAAACTTACTTCTCAGCTTAGTTTCTCAGAGTCTGTAGCTGAAAGTATGCAAGGTGTAGTTATAACATGGAATAATTATTTAGAATGGAATATGGTTATGTCTTTGGTTGAGTATTAGTCATCTATGACCTGGTACATTTGTCTGTTTAATTATTCATATAGTAATTTGAATAAAGGACTGCTGTTTTTATAAGCTTGGCAATAGATGGCAAAAGAAAAATGTAAGCCTATGCCTGAAAATTCCTAACTACAGATATAACTTGCTGTTAATCAATTAAATGTTTAATTTGAATAATGAGGCCAGCCTCATAGCTTCAGTGCCACACTTCTGTGTCCCTGTCTCTGTTAAATGCTCTCAGATTCCATGGGAAAATATTTCCATTGGGAGCTGGGGGCACTCTCAGAGCTTCCAGTTTGCTGCAACTTTAGTTTGTTCTGTAGTCCCCTGTTCCAATATCAGAAGAAAACTGCCATGTTTTACCAGGGTGCCTGGTTCCCACAACTAGCTATATAGAAGGCAGATATTCAGTAGCTATTCAATGATTGGATAAAGTTGACCTACAACTCATTGGTGGAGTTTACTTAGTTCTATAAAAAAATAATAAATTTACAAAAAAAGAAAATTAATGTGAATAATTTTTTCCCTTGAGAGTGGTTGCTACTTTATTGGTACAAAAAACTGTTCAGGAGACAATTTCAAGCCCCTATATTAAAAATCTATATGCATTTTATGTATTTTCAAATTAAGACTTTTACAGACATTTCTAAAGAAAACAAAAATTACAGCCATGATCTGTCTGTCAATCGCACAATGAGATTCACTGTGTGTCACTATCTCCAGTTCATAGACCTTTTCAGAATTTGGCCTATAATTCTGCAGACAGTCCTGTTCCACTTAAAGCAATGAAATCGTATACATTTCTGCTAAATTACAGATTAAGCCCTTTTTCTTCAACATATATTTCCCATACAGTGTCTGCAGTAAGAGACAGAGGGCAGGATCATTTCATGTGAGCAGGTCCTTTGGAAAGCTTAAAGCATACGTGACAAAGAGAGATGTTAGAAATATATTTTGAAGGTGGTTGTCTAAGAGATGTAATTTAAATTTTCTTTGTAGAAGGGAAAGACGGAGCAGAAAATTCCACTGTCTGTACAACATGCCTTTTTAGAAATATGTCAGTGCACACATCTGGGTTAGTGTTTTATGTTTTTGTGTGTATTGCAGCATTTTCTGTTTGAAAAGAAATTAGATTCTACAATACTGGAATTCATGGTGTCAGGGAATAATATCGTCTGACGGCACAGGGTTTACCATAGCTGATTGCACTTCCTGAATCAAATATTCAAAATCCAGCTTCTGACAATAATCACTACTTTATACTACAGAAGAGGGCGAGTAAGTTTGCCAGCAGTGCATTTACTGAGTTGTGCTATGCTATAGCCACGAGAAATCTTTAGGTGATAGGTATAAAGTAAAAAGATCAATTTAAGAATATGTTCTTATCAGTCAAATTTATCCTGCCTAATAACAGCTTATTAGCGTTTGATTTTTAGATTGACTTTTAGATTTCTTCACTGTGTTCGTTTGTTTTTTTGTTAGCTGTACTAAGTTTCAATTGTTGTACTTCCACACATACCAAATCTTATCTTTCAGTGAAGGATGACAAAGTAAGAATTTATGATTCCTAAAATCTGTCTGACAAATCCTTCAATCATACAAAAAAGTTGAGCATTGAGTAGATGGCAGAAAGCAGGAGAGGGCAGGAGATTTACATGAAGGTTTGGTACACTCTCTGATTGCTCTCTATAGGAAGATTTGCAGATTGATGTGGTTTGGGGCAGAGGTGAATTATGGATATCTGGACCTTAATAAAGTAGGTGGTGTAACCTTGAGTGTCAACTTCAAGCTACTGACCAAGTCCACTGTGTAGACTTTTAAACAGCTAGCAAAACTACTGCAAACTGAAGCAGAGTAAAGATTGTCTATCTAGTCTCGCTTTTAATTCCTATTAAAAGTTTCTGTATTTTATTTGTGTTAAAAAAAAAACAAAAACAAAAAAAAAATATAAAATTTGGAGTAACTGCTTGACTGAGTTCAGGTAGGTTATTTTTGTGTATTTTAATAAATGGCACATTCCATTTCTATAATGCATTTTCTCACAGCAAAGTTTTGTGGTGACCCTGGAGTACCTGCTCAAGGAAAAAGAGAAGGCAAAAGCTTCATTTATCAGTCAGAAGTCTCATTCAACTGCAATCCTCCTTTTATTTTGGTTGGCTCCAGCACCAGGATTTGCCAAGCAGATGGCACATGGAGTGGTTCTTCTCCTCGATGTATTGGTATGGTAACACCCATATTACTGAAATTTCTTGAAATGTTTATTATTCTTTTTCCTGCTAAGTCAGTCTAACAATTTTCAACTATTTTGAATTATCCTGGTATTATTCTATACTTTCTAAGAATCAAGTCACTTTATATTTGTTTCTCTCATTGGCTTATTGCATGTTTTTGAACAAGCTTAATTTTGTGATGCATTCATGTATTTCATTAAAATGCTGTAATTTGTTTTGTACTTTTTTTTTTTTTTTTTTTTTCTTAAGAACCTACTCGCACAGCATGTGATAATCCAGGAGTCCCAAGGCATGGGTCACAAAACAACACATTTGGCTATCAGGTAGCGTATAATATTTTTTATTAACTTGCATATTAAAATATTTTTGTACTGCCTCAAAGTCTAGAAACTTCTAATTAAAGGCCCAGAAACTGCTCATGCCTTGTAAGAGCTGGTTGCTAGAGTGCTACTGTGTTTCCCTATTTCTAGCTGTTGCATTACACTGACCTTGTGTCCCTATTAGCACTGCACTGTGTGAAACCTTGGTGATCAAATTCTGCTTGGTTTCACCTTGAAGGAGTTCAGGATCTCTCCACCTATAAGTGCTCCCTACTGTTTGCCAGCTAGGCTTTTTCTCCTTAGAAGCATGCATGCTGTGTGCCAAAGTGCTAGTGTAGACATACTCTAAAAAAGAGTGGCTTTTTGTTTGGGGTTGTTGGTGGTTTTTTTGAGAGCAATTCTGTTGTTACATTTGGAAATCATGTGACCGCAAATGAATCACAGCATCACAGAGACTGGGAGAGCTTCTAGTCCAACACCTTTCTCAAAGCACCGTCATCTAGAGCAGGTTGATCAGAGATGTGTCTAGGTGGTTTTGAACATTTCCAGGGATGGAGACTCCATAGCCTCTCTGAGCTCTGAGTCCAAGTTGATCAACCTTACAGAGAAAATTATTTTTCTTATTTTTAAACAGAATTTCCTATGTTTCAATTTGTGCATATTTTCTCATGTCCTGTCACTGGGCTCCACTGAAAAAAAGTCTGTTTCTGTTGCCTTTCCTGTCCCCATTAAGTTTTAATACACACTGGTAAGATTCCCCTTGAGCCTTTTCTTTTGCAGGCTCGACAATCCCAGCTCTTTCAGCCAATCCTTTTATGCTAGGTGCTCTAGTCCCTTAGTCACCTTTGTGGGCCATCACTGGACTCAGTGCAGTATGCCCCTGTCTCTCTTGCACTGGTGAACCCAGCACTGGACCCAGTACCCACTTGTGTCTCACCAGTGCTGAGCAAGGGGAAGAATCACCTCCCTTGATCTGCTGGCAGTGCTCTGCCTGATGCAGCCGAGGAAGCTGTTGGCCACTTTTTTATGAGGATGTGTTGTGACAAATGGTGTTTTATATGCTTCTGTTGGGAACAGAACTGTGAAATTGAGAACGCTTCTGAATTTCTGATTTTCTGAATCACACAAAACAGTGATGTCAGTGAGACGTTTCCACAGGTGAATGGTGTACAGGTGCAAAACTGCCCTGTAATTTGCTAGGAATCTGATAAGGCAGCTGCAAACAAAGAGAGAGTCTAAACTATGCTGCTACATGCGTGATTGTTGTCAGGGCTGAAAGCTCCAGACATGTGAAGGGGGACTAGGCAGAAGAGTGAGCTAGCAGCTCCCCCGTTGTATGTGGTGCCAGTCTCGCAGCAGGAGTTAAAAACTGCAGATTGCCAGAAATGCAAGAAAGGGCTGATTTAAATTTGAAGAGATTTACAACATGAAATCAGTTTTTAGAAACAAAGGTTGTAGCTTAAGACTTCACAAAATTTCATGGCAAAAAATGTCTTTGGTTTGTCATTTTGGTGGCCTTTACATAGTACTCCTGCTTAGTGATTGTTTTAGCAGTCTATGCGTTTTCAGATTGTGCTAGATCACTATCATACACAAGTGTTAATACAATAGTCTCTGTTTTCTGCAGGGAATGAAGTGCTGGTTTGTGCCAAGATAGTATATGCAGGGGCAGTCCTTGGGCTAACTTCCTTTGCATATAAGACAATATTATGCTAGAGGACAACTATTCAACTGTGTAAGAAACGATTCATTGCAATGACCATTTTCTACAGTGTTACTGTCCATAGTTTCTCTGGTGTGTTAGTGAGCTTGCTATCGTTGAAGAAGCTAATGCAGACTTTCTCATTTGTGGTGCAGTTGTTGCAGTTGTGAGTGAAAGCATCACTCACAGCTAGCATGGAACTGTCAAAATACCAGGCAAAATGTCAACTGATAAATAATTTCTAAAAGAAGCGTAGCTGCTGGCAGAATTTACAGCCTTGATCACAAAGTTGTAAGGTTAGTGCCTAGCAGATTTAAACAGTATGAACTATTGTCTCCTTGCCTAGCCAGTAACTTACCTCACACTCAGGTACCAAATTTGGTTTTATACAGTAACTAAAAATCTGCATGCAATTTCTGGTTACTCTGAATGTTTGCTTAATTAATATAGAACAGGGTAGGGGTATTATTCATACAGGTATAACTGAGTTTAGCTCTTTAAAACTGAGTCTAGTGTGGAAACAACAGTTAAAATGGTTGGTTCTCAACAAGTTATTGTCTGTAGATCCTGGAAAGAAATATTAGATTACAATATATTAAATAATGTTATGACTCATTTAAACCACAAATATCTTATAAATTATTTTATGTTATGCTATAAGTAACTCCATGTATGAATGGGATAATAATGAGTTTTCCTTCCATCTATAGCAGAAAGATAAAGAATAATTCTAAATTATACCAAAATACTGAAGATAAGACACTTCTGATTTTTGTTTAACTATAGATCTGTGGTCTACCATTTTAAATAATAGACCACAAGAGCTTATGCAAAATTAAGCAAAAATGTTTTGCAGTTGTCAAACACATAACAGTTTGTTACTGTTGCGTAAATAAGATGGTTTTCTGGCTCTAACCCAGGTAGTTGTGTTTTCTTTTCTTATTTGGGGGTTTGGTGGGTTTGTTTGGTTGGTTGATTTGGTTTTTTTTGTGGTCTGGTTTTGGTTGTTTTATTGTGGTTTTTTTTAAACTCTCTTAAACACCTCAAATTTTAACTGATATTAATAGAGTCATTTAGGTGACTCAGTTGTTAAGTTTTAAATTTATGTCTCTCTATCCTTAAAAAGCAAGCTTTACCCTGATGGTAGGTTCAAGTCTCTATATGTGACATCCTGTTTTCAGTGCTTTTCAACAAATTACAATACCTCCTCTTTTACCTGACTATATCACTGAATGTCACTTGCTTTCCACAACACTAATGTCAAGTTACAGAATTCCACAGCACTGGATTTTTGTCCTTGTTGTTTCCCCTACTCTTGATTATCTGTTTTCCTAACTCATTGATTGGATTGAAAGTTCAGGAATATACAACATAATTCTAGGCTTGACTGAAAGGTGTATCAAAACCTGACCTCCTGGAACCTACACTAAGCGAAAGCACAAACATCACCACCTCACATTTGAATGGTGTTTAAACTGTTAAATAGAAGCTTTGTAAGGAAGAGGTAACAGAATTTTGCATTAATTTTATTGTTTGGTATTGAATTCAGCAGGCAGTAGCAGATCAGGTTCTTGTGTGTTTAAATAACATCAAAATACCAGTTTAGTGCTATTTGGATATCGGGCATAGCATGAAAATCAGTAGCATCACCTGCTTTAATTGTTATGAATATACACTTATAGGTTCTTTACCTTTCATCTGAGTATTTTTGATTTGACAGATCTACCTTAACAACTGTGTTGCAATGAAGACAAAATATCTTTAGAACTTAGTGATTACTGACTTCATCTGTAATCTGAAAAATAAATTGCTCCTTGGAAAGAAACTGTGGTTTTGAAATATTTCCTCAGATATATTTC
This sequence comes from Falco rusticolus, assembly GCF_015220075.1. Lineage (NCBI taxonomy): Eukaryota > Metazoa > Chordata > Aves > Falconiformes > Falconidae > Falco > Falco rusticolus. The sequence goes on from NC_051189.1 coordinate 22,590,012, forward strand.
TAGTAGCATAGAAAATTGCTTATAGCACTGTCACCATAAGCTGTTGTAACACAAGATACTACTGAATTGAAGAAACAGTTTAGAATGGCTTAGACCAATCAGTCATATATGTAAAATGTATTATTTCTTGTACTTGTCCAACATATATTTTTGTAGAAATTCAGCTCCTTTCCCCTACATTAAAGCCTGAAGGGAGTGGAAAGGCAGCCTGAATTTAGAAAGGAAAATAGCCACATTACAGTAGTGGTAGCCCTGCGTTAGCTCTTGGGTTCTATTTTATAAAATTTGATCTAGAGGTGTGGAGCAACCTTACAAATAAACTCTTTTTCTGAATGTAATGCTTATAAAAAACTTTAGTGTTGATTGAGTTGCAGGATGAAATTCCAAGTCCTGTACTACCACAGTATAGCTGTCTCCATTAGCACAGTTGGCATCATCGCTGCATCAATGAAAATGTAATTTAAGCCTTATCAGGCACCATGTAATTTTCCTGGTTCATTCTGTTTCTCAGGATCCTGAGGTCTGTGGCTTCAGCTTTGTATCAGTGGGGGATGTCAGAATCTGGAGTGCTTCGCTGGCAGGAATGTCATTTTTACTGGTTTTTTTTTTTCCCTTTAGGTTATTTTTGTTTGGTTGAGTTTTGTTTTGGTTTTGGTTTTTTTGTTGTTTTGTTTTTCATCTGTCGTTCTTGATTCACTTGGGGTTATTTATAGTGTTTCTAACACACTTTTACAACCATTCACACTGCAGCTCCACATTGTATTTCAATCTACTATATAAGGTGCATTTTACCTATGTTAGATACTTGTTTTTTACACCTGAGACCTGATTCTGTACAGATCTGCATTTCTTTAAATAACCATAAATGAGTCATTCACATCATAGGGTCTCCACTGACGAGCCTGTGTCAGGTCTTTTATCACACCCATACCTGCAGTCTTCTTCACAGTATGCTGTGTCTCCATTTCTCAAGGCCTTTGCTATCATGCCAGTGCCAGGCTTGTATTTCTCTACAGTGCATCACAGTAGAGGTAAATAGATCATTCTGTGCAGAATAGTTTCTGGTAACTACTATGGATATAAAGCTGTGGTTGTACATAAAGGAAGGCATAAAAATTAGTCATAGCCACCTGATCACAAGAACATTTGATGTTACAGCTAAACGAAGTTTAAAAAACAAAACAAAACAAAACCACCAACCAAAGCCTACAGGTAGCTTAAGACACTTTTAGACAAAGGAAGCCTGTCAAGCCTCTGCCCAGAGGTCATGCAAACTAAATAGCTTGTTACTAGTAGTGGCAATAGTGTATTACTGGACTACCAAAATACAAATACAGTAAAGACTTAATGAGTTGTGTTTTCATTCACAGAAAATATGATGTTAAAAGTTGGTGAAGAGAAATAACTGACATTTTCTCAGCCTCTCAATCCTTTGGCATGAATTGCTGGGGGTGGAGGAGCTTGTTAGATTATCTTCACGTTCTTTTGTAAACTGAAGTCTAAAAAAAATTGGTTGTAGATTAACTCATGAAAGAGAGAAATATCTTCTATTCTTATAAGGAATATAAGACATAATAAGGATAATAAATTATGATTATAATTATTACAATTATTATAATATTATTATGGTGAAAAATTTATCTAGAGTACTATCCTATACTTTATAAATGGATGCTGGTTAATAGTTATGAAATTTCTTCTCAGATTGCTATTTCTCCTGTTAGAGAACTGCAAATATACAGTCTTCACTTCTTACCAAAAGGAAGCTAGTGATGTTGATTTTGGGAATATACAAACCATAACTGACACTATGGGAAAAGCAGCTATAGAACAGAGATGATCAAGCAGTATACAAGGAAATCTCTTTTTTTACAGGATGGGATGCAAAAACTGTTGCAGATAGAACAGTTCTTCCCTAAAGCCAGTGAACAATGATCTTTCTGGTCTTTCCCCAGCTCTCCCCACTAGTGCTTCTATTCAAGCTGTATAACAAAAAATTCTAACAAACCAGATCTCAAGACTGGGAATTTTTTAAGACCCTAGAATGCTGTATTTTAGCGCCACCTGGTGCCTTTGGCACAAGAATATTGCAAAATACACTTTAAAAGCAATTTTTACATTACATTTTTAATTTTTATTTTTAATAATTACATCTTGCTTGTAAGCTTTTTCTTTCCAGGAGCAGTGAGACTTATACCTTTTTCTATTTATTCATTATCTTGGTCCACTTGTATTTTTATGCTACTTTGTGTGCTTATGTATGTAAAGCTTGTGTTTCTTTAACAAGGATAATACAAGAGGCATCAATGTTTATTTTTTTTTTTAGGAAATAAGGAAAACAGCTTCTCTAGGAAAGCTGCAATATCAACAGTGGTTTGATTTGAGCATTGTTTGTCTGCTGTGAGGGTTTTTTGGATGGTTTGGGGTGTGGGGGTGTGTGTTGTTTTTTTTTTTTTAATTGTGGAATGCTATCAACTCAGTCTTTCCACTTGGCAATTTGAGCCATTTCCTTATCTCACTGGTTATTTCTGGTACTAAAACCTGGTTTGATGTTTAGGCAGCAAAGCTTCAGTGAAGCCACGAGGTAGGCGGAGCTGCAGTGAGGATGTGCAGACAGTGGAAAACATTTCTATGCATTTCTTGGTTCTACTCTTCAGGTGAACAGTTTTGCTGTCAGAAAGGAAGCAGCAGAAGACTGAGTTCATAAAGAACTAATCCAAAGTCATGAATAGGCAGCTAAAGAAGAGAGAAAAGTTACAGAAAACTGAAAAAAAAAAAACCCACCTCCTTCCTTTTTTCACTGTTACCCATTGAGTCCTGCAGGTCTAAAGACTTCATGGACATGATTCTTCACCCCTTTCAACTCATAAAGTATGAACTTTCTGTTCAGGCCATTCTTGATGAGTAGAATTACAATATACTGAACCGAATATACAGAATTCAATTTTTTGATCTATTGACTTTTTATTCATCAAAAGAAATTCCATACAATGACAAATTTATTTTAGGTAATGTCCTAGTAAAATGTAGGTAAAAATTTTGAAGTCCAAGTTACCTGATTAATTCAGTATTGCCCGTATTTAAGCAGTGTTGGGCTAATGTATGAATCATAATCACATCATGAGAAATGTTTAACTCTGAAAAGAAATACTTTCTTTCAAAACCAGAATGTAGCACATAAAATGTTAATTGAAGATAAGTGAGGTGGTGTAACTAAGCTGCTAAAACCATAGACTAGCTACTTCTGCAGTTGCTATTGACTACTGGAGTTTGAATCTCTAATTCGGTTACAGTTTAGAATTAGATATCTGAGTATAAGATGCCAGTTAAGCTCTTTACCTCATTGACTTCCATGATATCCAGCTACTCCACACCACAAAAAAATAAACATTTTTTCTTAAATATTTTATACTCAGGAAGATCATAGAGTCAACTTTGAAAGAATGAAGTGGAAAGAAAATCAAGTTCCTATTCAGATATTTATTATTGTATATATGTATTGTATATATGTATTAATATTTAACAGTTAAGCTGAGGTTTAGTTTTGGTTGGATTTTTATTTTTTTTTTAAATTGGTGTGAGCAAGAGTGAAAGGGTCCGGATTTTAAAGCCAGTGTTGAAGTATTGTCTTCCTTGATAGCTATATATTAAATAAGGCAGGTGTTCTTTCCACAGTTGTGAATGGAGATTGTTTCAATAGAGGCAGATTACTGAAATGAATAAATCTTTTGTAAGACTAATACTTGTTGTAAAGTAATATATTGGTGAATGTGGTTTTAACTAAGCTCTTTACCACACAAAAAAGTACTGCTCTTTCTATTTGGTATACCTTCTGAAACCTGTAGTGTTTTCCCACTTTGTGTTTAATAGTGCAAGTGATTTAGTGTATTTTCTTCAAAATCTTTTAAAAGTAATTACATAGTCCAGTGAGCACAGTAAAGGGGGGGGGGGGGGGGGGGGGGAAGGGAGGTGAATTTTAAATCACATACTGTTTTGATGAGCTACTATCAGTAGTTCATGGGTTATTATTAAATTTCATTTAGATAAGAAGCTTGAGCTGAAATGAAATGGTGCTATAAAGTTTCAAAAGACTACTTGTAGCAGTGAAATGCTGTTTCCTACTACTAAATATTGTGAAGAAGTCCACATTTTACCTTTGAGCATCGATTTGAATTGTGTTATACATTTAATCAAAATAATGAAAGAAAAAAACCCAAACCCAAAACAAAACAGAACCATAAATGTGCTGTCACATACACTCCAAAGTTTTCAACTTCTTGTTTACATGAGTTGATAAATACAGCAGAACAGTAGATGTGACATATGTATCTTCATATTTGAGTTAACCACTCACAGCATGTAATAAACTACTCCCTGAATGATATACTTGTAATCTAATTTTCCAGTTTTTGATGGAAATTGAGAATTATTTGCATTTTCATCAATGTCACCATGACTGGACATGCTGAACAAGTTATTCCATGTTATGTTTGTGCAGAAACTGTTATTGACTGAAGAATCCTGTTTTCATTTTTATGCAACACATACCCATAATAAGGATAATAATTAAAAACTAATCTCAGAGTAATTGCTATTTTAAATTGTAATGTACTTGCATTCCAGTTTCTATTATATGCCTGCTATAAAGAACAATTATTTTTTTTTACCTCTTGTTATCAAAGACCAAAATTAAAATATTATAGGAGCATTATAGATTTTGAAGCATGAGACAATATTGTGGACCAGGCTTTGTGTGTTCTAATGAAATATTTCTTATTATAATTTGTGAATTCAACCAACCTTCCACAAAGTGGGGCCTAGTTCAGCAAAGGTGCAGCAGAATCTATTACCCATTTCAGCTCTGCAACTTCCTTGTTTGCTGCAAGATTATCTAACTGGCTCCTCCTTGGTCCAGAGCTAGGAAGCCCCAGTAAGCTTGGTTTCCAAACACAGTGCCTCAACTGTTCCAGGTCCAAAACAACACACCATAGAGACCACAGATCAGGTTTTGGTTCTCTTCCATGGAGGATTTCAGTTTAAGGGGAGAATAGTTTTAATGAGAATTAAGCAATTTTTTTATTTAATATCAAAATACTCTGACAAATTAATTTACTTCCTATAGAAAGAGCACCATAATTTATGAAGCCTCTATTGAGTGAAGGAGTTTGCTATCAATTTTTTTTGGGGAAAAAAAACCCAAACCAAAAGACATCTGGTATTTCCTCATAACAATATTATTTTGTTGTGTTTTCTACTTTTCAACAGGTGGGAAATGTTATTCAATTTCAATGTAAAAAAGGACACCTTCTCCATGGCTCAACAACACGAACTTGCCTTCCTGACCTTACATGGAGTGGAATCCAGCCAGAATGTATACGTAAGTAAATGATAGATTTTTGATCCATCAGTTATTTTTGTCTAGGCTATTTGGTTACAGTAACATTGTTACAAAATTAACTTAATTTATTTAATTTTATTAACTTAAAGGTAATATAAATTTGCAATTCTAGCTTACAGCAGCTGGAAACATGATTTTGTGAGTGAATTTTTCTACAATAGCCTATAGATATTTTGTTAAAAAACAACACAATCCAGAGAGATGCTGAAAATAGTAAGTTTCTATCTAAGAGGGTGCAGCCCTCCCAATGAAAAGAGGAGGTCGCGGTGGGAACAGGACATGTAGGAAAACCATGCACAACCTTAACTTGTACTAAAGCAGATGGTTACAATCAGTTCTAGTAAAGACTTTGAGCTCTTTCCCAACTAGGGAGTCAGGATATTTTAAGAAAGGGGGAAAAAAGGTTCATAATTGGAAATTTCTGAATCTGAAATGGAGAGAATCTTCTTGCTTGGGTACAGGGAGCAGCATTTCATTTCTGAAATCTTTTATATTTTGGTAAATAATGCTAATTTCCTGCAGTTATAACATCATGGTTAATCTTTCTAGCTTTTCAGCTAACCAGCTGTATTTTTCTGAAAGAGTCTCACCTTATAAGGTCTGACTTTATAAAATCACTTCAGTGTATGGAGAGCATATCTGGAGAGGAAAACAGCATTAGTTTCAGTTGGTGCTAGCATTCTCCCTAAGCAAACAGCAAATCAGTAGTTCAAATCAGTGTGTTGAAAGGTAAGCTCTGCTCTTGGAGGTATGCTTTTTCTGAGATAACACAAGACTCTCAGATTCTGGTGGCTATTAAAGATATAAGACACTTTGCATAAGATTAGGAATGGTAATTAATTTTTCTGCCTGATATTTAAAACTTCCCTCTTCTCCAGTTGCTCCTTGGCCTTTCATAGTGTTTTCCAAATGACCCATTTATTTACTGTTATTCAATGCTACACAGATATCCTAAGTCATGTAAGTCACAAGCCATGGTTGCTTTTAACTGTGGTAAGATATGTGCTGTTTATGTTCACTTATGCAGAAAATTAATTTTGGTGGTGCAAGTGGATTTAACCTTGTTCTTGGTCTCTTGAAATGGAAAGGTCCATTTTCAAAAGTGTATTTACAGCTCAGGAAATTGATTTATAGACTATATGGTAGGTTTTAATGTGAATTATAAAATATATTATCTTATTGATGCTTTTTTCTTCATTAGGTACCTGTCAGAATGGGTATAGGTTATTTTTTCAGAAATATTTTCACCATTTCGACTGAAAGATATTTTATCTTTTCTTTGTAGCTCACAGCTGTAAACAACCAGAAACACCAACTCATGCTAACGTTGCAGGAATGGATCTTCCTTCGCTTGGTTATACATTGATTTACACTTGTCAGCCAGGCTTCTTCCTGGCAGGAGGATCTGAGCATAGAGCCTGTAGGTCTGATGGCACGTGGACTGGGAAAGTTCCAGTTTGTGAAGGTAAGCTCTCACATTTCCCACTGTATCTCTCACCTATCATATTTCAGTGATTTTCTTCACTTGCAGTCTAATAAGATGAGGCAGATTGGCAATGAGAACTAGGAGAGAGAACATTTTAAGAAGATAACTCTAATTCTTTGCCAGTTGTGTTTAATGGGACATATGGGTTCATGTACTTGTCTTTCATTTGCATGTCTAGAGGTGTCAATTCCAGGTATAATTCTGGAGGCCAAATATTTGGGTAACACCTGCTTTTAGACTGAGTCAGGTGTGGACTACTTTCTCATAAGCTCAGTGGAGTAAAAATCTTGATGTTTTTGCACATACCTACTAAATATAGATCAGGATCATTTCATTTGAGGAGACTGTGTCAGCTCCAAGACAGCTATCAAGCTATCACAGTTGCAATACTCCTATGATGTAGTTGCCATCACAGAAACACAGTGAGATATCTTGCACAACTGGAGTTCTGCAATGGGTGGCTATGAACTCGTCAGTAGGGATAGGTGAGGATGGAAAGGCAGTGGGATAGCCCTGTACATTGGGGAGTATATTGACTGTTCAGACCTTGATGATGGTGACAATAGGATTGAGTGTTTATGAGTAAGAATCAAGGGGAAGGCCAACAAAGCAGATATCATGGTGGGAGTCTGTTGCAGATCACCCAACCATGATGAAGAGGCATATAAAATATTCTAGAAGCACCTAGGAGAAGTCTCACAGTTGCTAGCCCTGGTTCTCGTGAGGGACTTCAACCTAACAGATGTCTGCTGGAAATACAACACAGCAGAAAGGAAACAGTCTAGGAGGTTCCTGGAGTGTGTGGAAGATAACTGCCTGACACAGCTGCTCAGTGAGCCAACCAGAGGAGATGCCCTGCTGGATCTACTGTTTACAAACAGGGAAGGACTGGTGGGTGATGTGGTGGCTGGAGTATGTTTTGGACACAGTGATCATGAGATGATAGTTTTCAGTTCTCAGAGAAGTAAGGAGGGGGATCAGCAGAACCTCTGCCTTGGACTTCTGGAGGCTTGGACCTGTTTAGGAGCCTGGTTAACAGAGTCCCTTGGGAGGCAGTCCTGAAGGGCAAAGGAGTCCAGGAAGTCTGGACATTCTTCAAGAAGGAAATCTTAAATGTGCAGGAGCAAGCTGTGCCCATGTGCTGAAAGACAATTTTACGGGGAAGAAAACCAGGCTGGCTGAAAATGAGAGCTTTGGCTGGAACTCAGGAAAAAAGGGAGCATTTACCTTTTGGAAGAAGGGGCAGGCCACTCAGCAGGACTGCAAGGATGTCGTGAGGTTGTGCAGGGAGAAAATCAGAAGGGCCATAGACCAGCTAGAATTTAATCTGGCTACTACTGTAAAATACAATAAAAAATGTTTCTATAAAATACATTAACAGTAAAAGGAGAGCTAAGGAGAATCTTCATCCTTGATTGGACGTGGAGGGAAATATAGTGACAAAATGGATGAGGTACTTAATGCTTTCTTTGCCTCAGTCTTTATTAGTAAGACCAGTGATTCTCTGGGTACCTGGCTTCGTGAGCTGTAAGACAGGAACAGACACAGAGTGAAGGTCTTCCAACCTTAATGATTCTATGACTCTATGCATCTATTCTAATATTGGAGAAGGGTACCTAAAAGCCCAAGTAGATGCCTGAATCACTGCATGGAATTAATCTGTAGGGTTTAATATTATTTTATATTTGTATGAAAGCAACAATATGCTACTTCTGAACAAAGTCTATCTTCTTTGTCCTTGATGTTCCAAGATTTTATTTTGTTTCTAATTTTTACTACATACTTTGTCATGGCAGGGCATGGAGAACCTCATAGCAAAATCATGGTGAGAATGGTCTTTTTCATGTGAGATAAGAAACATTCTCAAATATAGCTATACGGCTTGGAATTCTATTTCCTGAATAATTAAGGCACCTTTCAGATTACTGATACCTCATGTTTCAGATGTGGTTATCCTCAGGGCTCTTACAGAGGCATTCAAAGGCTATAGAGCAAAACACCGCTACTTGGAAGCGAAATAGGAAATTAGTATTTTGTATTACTAAAAAGCAGGTGCTGTGGCATGTAATGCCAGGCAAGTGCTGGGGAAAAACAGAGTAGAGCTTTGGGAAAATGTTAGAAAGCTAGCTGCCAGGAAGCTTATGACTTGTTCAGTACTCAGGAAGTGTTATGGCAGACCAAATCTAATTCATGGGTTGTATTTTGATCCAAGAACTTTTCACTGATATTGAAACAAGTAGTATTATCTCTCCTATCTGATAGTAAGGAACCTTTATAAGAATTTTCTTTAAAAGCATTAAGTGGTAACTATAAGTGTATCTACCTTGTCATATAACTTAGTTGCCCAATGTCCTGAAAAAATGTTACAGAAACGCAAAATTTTTAGGATCAGAGGTCTTGCTTCTTCCATTTTAGCAGTGGAGAAAACTAGGAATGAGCAATATATTTTAAAGTATTAACTCTAATTAGATAAAGTAAAATATCTGTTAAATATTTTCAATTTTTCCTGTTACAGAGGGGGGAAACATCTCTCTCCTATGGAAAGGAGAAGAGCACCAGGCCACGTTCTTCACCTGTGATTATTGACTTCACAAAAATAACTTGGAAATGGATGAAAAGGAATAAAACATTTGGAGCTGAGGGGTCTAAAAGGATCTGCAGGGGACTTAAACTAGAATTTGGTTCATTAAATACAAAATTGTAACCTTGAAAGTCCTTCTTAGCAAATACCTGGACCTAGGATTAAACTACTTAGATGTCTTTTTTTTTTCTTAGTTTTCAGTTTGTGTTTAAAATTTTTATTTAATTTTTATTTTGTATTTTAAATTTCCATTCTGAACTTGACTAGAAATGTATTCACGTTGACAAGGCTGATTGACTCGGTAGCTTTTTACACTAAAGCCCTTTGGATGATTCAGATATTTCTAAACTGAGCTTTATCTAGACAAAATGCATATGCTGTTGAAGCATGCCCTCCAGGTCAACCATGTTCAGTGAAGTTCAGTAAGTTTCTTTCAAAACAGAGAGAGGAAATAGAGTATAACCAATCAGTAGTAACAGGCAATGAGAATCTGAGGTTGAATTCCAAACTCTGCCCTTGTTTCTTGCCAGTTTGAATTTATATACCAAGAACAATACCTTCTGTCACAAGCAAAAAGTTATTCTCAAGAAAAATATTCTCAGTGCTTCTTGCTGAAGTTACCTTTTTATGCAGAAAAATGCTCAACTCAGGGGGAAGGAAGTTGCTATTCTTGTCTGGTTTTTTTAGAGTATCGACCAGAGACAAAAGGCCTGGGTTCAAAGCCAAGATCCAAAATACAAAATATTGAAATAATCATTGGAGCAAGGAATGGAGCCTAGTGCTGCATGAGAGTATTCTTCATTAGGAGACAGAATTATGTGTCTTTTTATAGCCCAGTGAATCCAAATTAGTTTCTGCAAAATAAAATAGCTTCAGCTGCAGGAAATGACACTGTCCCATTTCATGTAGTTCATCATCTTCAACAGTGGGAAAGTTCCTGCTCTAAGCAAAGAAATTAAATTCTCCAACTTCCAATGCTCAAATAACTTGAGCAGTTGGAGATACTCTGGACAGCCTCATTTGTTTCTTTCTTTGGGTTGCCATTCTTCGTAGCAATGATGACCATCTCCTCCATTTTTAAGAGATGAAGCATACATCTTTGGGTTTTCAGTCTTGAACATAAGATGTCATACTCAGCTCTGCTGAAGATAAGAAACATAATTTAAAACTCCCTTGTTACATATCTTTTCACTGTTTGTTGTTACATTGCTTCCAGTCAAAGCACTAATCACAGTGCTATTTTGTGTGGATCCTGATTTAAATTACATAGCTTGCCTTAGATGACATATTAGAAGATATCTCACATATTAGGTGTATAGTCCAGGACTATGAATTTTGCCTTGTGGATTCTGAAGTGAATGCCTATGCTGTTTGGGCATTGCAAATGACTTGATATCATCCAGGTGACTGATGTAGGAGAAAATGCAGCAACAGAAGAAATCAGTGTGCATGTGCTCCTGTGATACTAAGGCTTGATACTGACTGAAATCTCATTCCTATTTGAGTGTGAAACATCTCTTATATCCTTTGTAACAAATAAATTCCATTATGGAGATGATTCTTCTAGTTTCTGAGTAACATATTTGCTACTGATTTACCTTTTTGTCATTCATTCTTTCTGACAGCTGGTTCCAAAATATTAGTGAAGGATCCCCGACCAGCTTTGGGAACACCAAGTCCCAAACTAAGTGGTAAGTGCTTCGAGGTATATATAGTTTTAAACAATTTCTGCTTAGAAAAGATGATGAGGATCAATTTAGTAAGCACTGAATGGCTTAGAATTAATAAAGTATTAGATTAGGCATTACAATAACAGAACAAAACCATAATTAATTAAATTATTCCCCAATGTTTAAGTCTGTCTAGACTATATGGTATTATTTATATCCATATACAATTTCTAACTGTTATATGATGAGAGTTTTATTGGTTGCACTGAAATCACTTTGTTCTGTGTAAGATCCTGTGCAATTTACCCATTAAAAAGCTATATCGCTTACCTAGAAATAATTTAAAAAGACATGTTATTTCCGTTTTTTTCATGGTCTTGCACTTCTTTTACATATTGCTAATTTAAATTGCTTTACCTAAATACTTCAGTATTGGTCTTAAACTTAGCCTTCAAAAAAGCTAATTTTAGCTTAAAGAGGGTAGTGTCTCTAATTCTGGCTAAAGTCAACTCCAGTTTTAACTGACTTACTAAAGAAGACTGTCTTGGGATGTCCTGACTGGATACAAGAGAAACCTTTCTCTGTCCAATGAAGAGGCTTTTTGAAAAGAGCAGTCTCCTTAACTAATAATGGCCTTTGACTATAACCCTATTAAATGTCTACCAATAATAATAAAAAAAAAGATTTAAAAGCAATTCCTTAGCACAGGGTGTTGGGGAGCTTTTTTTTTTTTTTTTTGGTGTTGGTATTTAACAGGTTGTGCATTGCTTCAAAACTGTGTTTGTCAATGATTTACTGTGTGGTAGGGTGGTTGTCATTATTGTCAGGTTTTTTCATTCATCGCACTTTTTGTACAATCCCAATTAATTGCAAATAAAATACGTAAAGTTCGGGTTTCCTGAAAGTAGGGAAATAAATTTCAGGCAGATCACAAATCAACAGCATCAGACTGCTTGCATCATGTAGTTTTTGCTTGCAGTTTGCAGGCCCAGTTTTGATGTGTTTACTTGTCAAAAAATATATGCGTGTGTGTGTATATATATATATATATACATGCACATACACAAAACCTAGGAAAGCTCTTTTGCCCTTTATGGGAAAGACAGCCTATCACTGTGACCCCTAAAATAAATGCTGAAGAAAGACTTCTAGGTATTCCAGTGTGCCCCAGTCTTGAATTTTGGGATATCCCGGGAAAGACGCAAATATTCTTCTGTGCTTTTGTGACATGAGATGCCAATGCACACAAATCCTAGAGTTTTAAGTACAGGGTGAGTGACCCCAAATAATGTGAAAGTGCTGATTTTAAGTCATGATTATTTGTTATAGAAATAAGTTTGATACATTTACTTTGGAAAGCGTAGTAAATCCATCCTAAGTCACCATCAATGTAATTGTTTAAATGGTATCTCATGCTAAGATTTTAAGGATTTGCATATATATGTTTTTACTAGATAAGTAACATTATTTATTTTTTTTAACTGTACTGTTGCTGGAAGAACATTACTTAAATTAATCATTCTACAGTTGGATAATGATAAATACTAAATGTAAAGGTATAAATACAGTGTGTTTATTCTCCCTGCAGTCTGTGAACTCTTAAATTTTAAATTAAGGGATTTCTTTTTTTTTTTCTTCTGGTGAAGCTAATAATTTGTTAAGCATTTGAAGACAAGACAAAACTTCTTATTTTTCATTAGAAAAAGTGACTAGGTAATAAAGAAAATGCTTATAATCATCTATTATCATTTAAATATGCTCATAAAATTTTTGATAACTGAGTTGATATTAATTTCTGCAAAATTTAATCCTAGCTGTATGTCTCCACATGACTGTGCTGGCATAGAAAATATTCTGTAGTGAGGGGAATCTGGTCTTCTGGTTACAGCTGTTAAATTAGAATTTGTGAAGTTAGTTTAATTTTAAGACATGTCCGTATTTGAGGAAAGGAGCAAATTAAGGTACAGCTGTGGTTGTGTTCTTCAGTACAAATACATTTCTTTCATAAATGTTCATGCCAGGTTTCCATGGGTTTTATTTGAAGATTATGCCTAATAGACTTAAAAATGGAGAACGTAAAGTAGAGAAAATGCTAATATTTATCACACATTTTGTTGGATGCTTGACTTCATAAGTACTAAATATTGCAAAATGTATTGAAATATATTTTATGTCTATATAGTTCCTGATGATGTATTTGCCCAAAATTATATATGGAAAGGGTCTTACAATTACAAAAGCAAGAAACAGCCAATGACTTTGACAGTCACCAGTTTCAATGCAACTTCAGGAAGAGTAAATGCAACACTTACAAACAGCAACATGGAATTGCTGCTATCAGGTATGGGATAAGAAAAACTCATTTCCATTTATTTTTTTCTGACTTATATATATATAAGTTCCCTGTAACTTTATACATGCAACTTAAAATTTTAACATCTTTTGGAAACTTTCTTAGCTTATCAAATACATTTTCATTCTAGTTCAGTTCCTCTTCAAAAGTGGGGATTTTTCCACCTTTTCCTTCCCTCCTCTTTTTTAATTTCCCAGGTTTTATTGGAGTTAATAGACAATGAGGAATGAAAGAATCATCCTAATTCTCATTCTTCTTCCTTAAATATTAAAAATAAAATTAAATTCCTGTTCCTACAGTTTTCTTAATGCTTAATTGTACCATTTCCCTATGATAGCCTATTACTGACTAATACACAATATGATGAGGCTGATATGTGTTAACTTAGCAAGGAAGAGATACATAATGAACATGGAGAGCAAGGGGGGATGACACTTGTTAGACTAGCTGATATCATTGTAAAAAGTAGAATCATAGTATCAGAGAATCATTTCAGTTGGAAAAGACCTTTAAGATCATCAAGTCCAACCGTTACTCTAGCATTGCCAAGTCCACACCACTAAACCATGTCCCAGAGTACCACATGTATGCATCTTTTAAATATCCCCAGGGATAGTGCCTTAACTGCTTCCCTGGCTAGCCTGTTCCAGTGCTTGATAACTCTTTTGGAGAAGAGATTTTTCCTAATATTCAAACTAAACCTCCCCTGGCACTACTGGAGACCATTTCCTCTCATCCTGTCACTTGGTACCTGGGAGAATAGACTTAAACCAACATCACTACAACCTCCTTTCAGGTAGTTATAGAGAGTGATAAAGTCCCCCCTGAGCCTTCTTTTCTCCAGGATAAACAACCTCAGCTGCTCCTCATAAGACTTATGCTCCAGACCCTTCACCGGCTTTGTTGCCCTTCTCTGGACATGCTCCAGCACCTCAGTGTCTTTCTTGTAGTGAGAGGCCCAAAACTGAACACAGTATTCAAGGTATGACCTCACCAGTTCTGATGACAGGAGGACAATCACTTCCCTAGTCCTACTGGCCACACTATTTTGGATACAAGCCAGGATGCTGTTGGCCTTCTTGGCCACCTGGGCACGCTGCTGGCTCATGTTCAGCCAGCTGTTGACCAGCACCCCCAGGTCCTTTTCCACCAGGCAGCTTTCCAGACAAGCTCCCCCAGGCTGTAGAGTTGCATGGCGTTGCTGTGAACAAAGTGCAGGACTCGGCACTTCTTCTTGAACTTCATACAATTGGCCTTGGCCCATTGATCCACCCTGCCCAGATCCCTATGTAGAGCCTTCCTGCCCTTGAGCAGATCAATACTCCCCCCCAAACTTGGTGTCATCTGCAGACTTACTGGGGGTGCAGGCAATCTCCTCATCCAGATCATTGATAAAGATACGAAACAGAACTGGATCCAATACTGAGTCCTGGGGAACACCAGTTGTGACCAGCCACCAACTAGATGTAACACTGTTTACCACCGTTCATTGAGCTCAGCCATCCAGCCAGCTTTTTACCCAGTGAAGAGTATTTCTATCCAAGCCATGAGCAGCCAGCTTCTCCAGGAGAATGCTGTGGGAAACGGTGTCAAAGGCTTTACTAAGGTCCAGGTAGACAACATCCACAGCCTTTCTCTGATCCACTAGGTGGGTTGTCTTGTCATAGGAGATCAGGTCAGTCAAGCAGCACCTGCCTTTCATAAACCCATGCTTGGCCTGATCCTCCGATTGTCCTGTACATGCTGCATGATGGCACTTAAGATGAGCTGCTCCATAACCTTCCCTGGCACCGAGGTCAGGCTGAGAGGCCTGTAGTTTCCTGTATCCTTCTTCTGGCCCTTCTTGAACATGAGCATCACATTTGCTAACTTCCAGTCAACTGGAACCTCCCTGTTTATACAGGACTGCTGATAAATGATTGAAAGTGGCTGGGTGAGCTCCTCTGCCAGCTCCCTCAGTGTCCTCCGGTGGATCCCTTTTGGCCCCACAGATATGTGTGTGTCTAAGTGGTGTAGCAGGTCACTGCCCATTTCCCCTTAGATTATGGAGGCTTCATTCTGCTCCCTGTCCCTGTCTTCCAACTCAGTGGGCTGGGTTCCCAGCGAAGTAGCCCCCTTCATACTGTGGTTTCAAAAGAAGCCCTTGATTGCAACAGTGGTTTATGATACTCCACAGTCCCCGACATTCAGAGCACTGTTGCCATGGTTATGTTGGCACAATATGCACAGTTCTCTATGCTGCGAACAATCAGCAGAAACTACAGATATGGCTTGACAAGCAAGTAAACAAAAATACTGTAAAAAAATGTTTAGGTTGATAGTTGGGAATTTTTTTGTTGTTTTTAAAACTCTGTCAGTTTCTTAATTGAGACATCTCAGCCACACAGACAAAGGGCCTATCACACTGCAGGAGTGACACGCTATATAGCACAGGGGGGTGAATAAGCATAAAAGAACTCAAAACTTAGTTTCTTGAAATTTTACCTTCTGTCTAGAACCTTTTTGAAAGGACTGAAGAAACCTAAAAATTGCATCAGATGGAACACTGGTGGTTTTAATCTTGTTTATCAGTTAAGGACCACTCTCTCTGAAGTAGTTTAGCACCACTCATTTTTCACCAGAGGTGTTAGTAAGGACAGAAGTGAAAGAATATTAATCTATTGGAAAAAGGCATCCTAACCTGAATTGAAATTTTGAGATGCTCATCTTGCCATAGTCTGTAGTGAAAGTCTAGGGTGAATAAACTAATGGAGAGGACAAAGTTGAATGTCTTTTCTTAGTTAGGTTATATATGGGCATGTGATCTGTTTCCATTTTATAAGTTTTTTGTTTTCTCAGATTAGCAGCCAGCAAGACAGATGTGACCATGCTTTTTCTTCTCTGGAATTTATTTTTAACAGAATAACATCACCTACCCCTTTCTTCTGAACATGCATACAAAACTCTGTTAGTCTGAAAACTCTGTGGTCTCCCAGATCATCTCTTTGCAGCATTGCAGTCCAATATTAAGCTATTCCGTTGTGCCAGCATTTCTTCTTTCTCTACCTTAAGAGATGCAAAGAGCGCTAAGTACCTGCGTATTTCCTTCCTTCCACTACTGTGTGAGCTAGTGTTTTTGTGCAGCCTTAGATATTTCTTTTTCACTGGACAGTGTGGTGGCTGGACCTTGGTTGGATGCCAGGTGCCCACCAAGCAGGTCAATCCTCCTCACTCTTTTCCACTGCTCCAGCGTGGTGTCCCACCCATGGGAGACAGTCCTCCATGAACTTCTGCAGTGTGGGTCCCCCAACAGGGTCACAAGCCCAGCCCCAAACCTGCCCCAGCCGGGGCTCCTTGCCATGGGGGCTCACAGGCCCTGCCAGGAGCTGCTCCAGCGTGGGCTGCCCACAGGGTCACAGCCTCCTCCGGGCACCCTGTGCTCTGGCGTGGGGCCCTGCACGGGCTGCAGGTGGGGATCTGCTCCCCCGCCACCCTCCATGGGCTGAGGGGCACAGCCTGCCTCACCAGGGGCTGCACCACGGGCTGGGGGGGAACCTCTGCTCGGGCGCCTGGGGCACCTCCTGCTTCACTGCCCTTGATGCCTGCACAGCTGTTTCCCTTACATATTCTCAGTCTTCTTCTCTGGCTGCTGATGTGTAGCAGTTTTTTCCTGTTCTTAAGTGCATCACAGGGGTACTACCACTGTTGCTGATGAGCTCAGCCTTGGCCAGCAGTGAGTCTGTCTTGGAGCTGGCCAGCATTGATGCTGTCAGACACAGGGTTCTCACACAAGCTACCCCTGTAGCCCTGCTGCTACCAAAACCCAATACTGAGAGCCAGTACCTCTCCTGTATCTCAGTGCTGTCTTCAGTTCTTGTTCACATCACAGAATTTGGATGAACATAAAAATGGGAAATAACCAAAATTAACAGTATGCTATGTTACTGGAGTTTTCAGTTAATAAAAAGATATCTAGTTTATTTCGTGCATAGCTAACACATACTAGCTATAGCTAGTCTGAAGTCATCCCAATATGTTAGTCAGTATAAATTAGCAAAAAAAAAAAAGGGGGGGCAGGGATGACCAGTGTTTCAGTCTAATTCATTCATAGTACGAAGTCTGTTCCTTGATGCATTGAGTCAATAAACCAGTGAATTCTAATTGCAGTTTTGTGGAACTTTCTGGAGGTGGAAGTATAATTGTTTGGGGATTCATTTTTTTTTTTTTTTCTTTAGCCATCATTAGGTTTTATTCATGTAAAATGTAATGCAACCTTGGATGATTCTACAAATTGAAGACTTCATATAAAGTGAACAGTAATTTCAGTACTCTGCCAGAAGGGAAATGATCCTACTAGAGAGGTCTTTCTATTTAAATTCTGAAGTTTTAAACCATTAATTGATAGCGATGATTAAAAGGGGGGGTGGTGGTGGAAATCTTGACTGTGTTTTCACTGTTCACCATTGTCTTTGTAACGGAAGATTAAATCAGTAAGCATACTATATTATTTTATTTTCATTCTCCAGATTAACAAATTAATTTATTTGGGTTCTAAATATTTCTTTTGCAGGAATGAAAATGAGTCAATTTATTATGCTTACTAAACAAATACGGTTATATACAAGTCTCGTAATTGTCTGGAAGAAACTGTGTTGTAATATTGACTGATGAGGAACAATTCCATTTTCTGAGATATTTTCAAATCTAGAATTTTTTAATGTAGCATGAGCTTTTGGAAAAGAATTGGAAGTTCCTATTGTCATCTTCTTCACCTAATAGCTAAATTACAAATAGTGACAATGGGGATGTGAGATTCAAATACATTATGCCTGATTCAGAACAGTGTTTTCCATCTCATCTGAGATTACTGTCAATGTTTTTTCTGAGACTTGTAACCATAACAGTTAAGTAACATCTGTGTGTATAGGGTTTCCTTTCTGTCCTCTCTACAGGCTAAGCTAAAACCAATTTCTATTGAAATCCTATGAAAATTTAAATAATTTCACAGAAGAATGCATGTTGCTAAACTAAAATGTTGGTAACAGTACTACCTATTCTTCCTACTTTCCATTTTTAAGGCAAGGGATTAAATGATTATTCTAAAGATGAAATTATTTCTCTGCTCAACACAAATATAAATTTTTAAAACTGTATTCTACAGGAGTGTATAAAAGCCAGGAAGCTCGGCTAATGCTCCACATATATCTCATTAAAGCACCCTCCCATACATCTGTGAGCAAATTGAAAGAGGAAAAATGGGCTATGGATGGTTTTGTGAGTATATTTCTGCTACAAAAGTGATAGATTTTGTTGTTGTTGTTGTTTGAAGTCATACTGGTCTTCTACACCCAAAAAATCCTGAGATATATCAAATGGAATCTTTTTAGCAATGCTGATTCATTAAATGAAATGAAAATCTTTTTCTAAGACATAGAAGACCAGTCTGAGGGGAAATATGGAAATAGTAATACTGTGTAAACATAATTATACTGCACATTAGCACAGAAGTCTTTATTCTACTTCTTTATTTTTATTCCAATATATTGAGAAATTTTATCATTGTGATAATATAATAATTTATATTAATATTTTATTATAAAATATCATGTTAATATTATAAAAATATCATTAGGCTAGCAGCCATATTTTACTTAATGGTGATAATTTTATATTGTATTTTGGTATTAATATGGTGTTACATACCATGAAAAAGCTGAACTGTTACATGTATCGGGAAAACAAAATAGATTTCTCTAATCAAGCATTAAGCCCCTTGGAGGTTCTGGGGCTGAGCTCATTCTTTAAAAAGAAGAAGAGAGTTCATAGCTGAGAGGAGGCAAAGTGAAAGAGAAGTGTAAAAAGAAGGAACAGCACAGGTGCCTTGGATGTGTTTAAACCTTGAAAAGGAAATCACTTCAGAGGACAGAAAAAACAAACATCCCCCAAGATAATGCTAAAGCTGGAAAAAGATGAGTCTGTTGGGGACCCGAGACACTTTATTTGCCAGAGAAGATGGCAGACTTTTCAGAAAAGAAAGGGCCTAAAATAATTTGGATGATAATAAACACTCATACATCCCTATTACACCGTACCATTTTTCAAGGAATTTGTCTGTTTTCTTAGTTTCACCTACTTTTAAAGCACTATAGGGACACCAGTATGGGTGCACATGCCAAAAGGAGAGAAGAGGTGTACATTGAAGTGTGCACATAAATTTATATTTGTATAACTTGTGGCATTGCTTCCATAATAATTTTTCAAAAAGATGTAGAACAAAACAAAAACCAAAGCAAAAATCCCTAAACTGCCTAAACAATAAATAGTGTTAAAAGGGCTTATCTCCCTTGGTTTGTACAAACTTTATGCTTCATAAGCATGCCTCTGAGTTGAAAAAAAAAAATGATAAAAGCAAGAAATTTACTTTCAAATTTCTAAATGTACAAAAGTATGCAGTACAGTCCCTATTATTTCATATGCTATTTACACACTGTTCTTATTTGACCATTTTCTCTTTTTTTCATCTGTTTTGGTGCTTTTTTGGTTTTTTGGGGTTTGGTTTGTTTTGTTTTGTTTTTTGTTTTTAACACTGTAATAGCTCAAACAGGTTGCTTTACCCCAAAGTAAGAATCTCACCTGAGAAATGCACCCTTTCTTCAGTGAAAACAGCTTCAGATCATTACTGAAGACACACTGTTGCCTTGAGAAAGGAAAGCTTAAGGGAAAATCTTGAAGGAACCTACCTTGGGACCATTGAATTTAAACCTAATAACAATCCTGGGAAGCAAGTACCTGTAAATTTGAACACAATGTGTTAGTTTAGAATGTACTTACCTTAATAAGGGAGGTATTCATAAGATCACCACTCTTTTCTTTCTCCACCAATTCTTTTAGTTATACTAGCATATTTTGATCTTGTACCAAAGCCTTATTCAATATTCTTCCGGTCTACAGCTGTATAATTAAGTAATTATTGGGATAAGTGCTAGAAAGAACGAAGGAACTAACTGTCAATTGAATGTGAGGTCTTTTTTATTTACTTTTAAAGTAATGATTAAAAAATCAACACTTGCATCTTTTAAGATTACCTACAATATAACCTTTGCCATCTACTTCCTAAACAAATCAGTTAATTTTGAAGTACATAAGTTGCTTAGAAACACTGACATCTTGATTTTCCAGAAACTTTAAGTTGTTGTTTTAAAGAAATAATACAGTTAAAGGTAGTATAAGGTAGTATATGTGACCATAAGCTACCATGCCTAAGTTGTGCCTTTGACAGTTCTGTCTTTTCTTTTTAAATGTATAGATTTCTGAGAAAAAAAGAGGCCTTTTTTAGTCAGGAAAAAGCTACCAGACAAGCATATTAGGATATCTCTCTTCAATTAGATATTATTAACTTCTAACAAACTTTTCCCCATTTAATTCGAAGTACTATTTGTCTACAGGTATCTGCTGAACCTGATGGAGCAACATATGTTTTTCAAGGATTCATCCAGGGTAAAGATTATGGACAATTTGGACTGCAAAGATTAGGTATTCAGCAAATTGGATGTTTTTAACAGTATATTGTTGCATGTTCTGTTTTATTATTATGTCCGGTAGTATAAGGATATCCACAGGATGTTAGCAGTATTGGCATTTTATAGAATATTGAGATATTTATATTTTTAAAGTCTCATTTAAATAGTACTTACAAAGATTGTTTTGTCAGAAGTTGTAAGGAGTTATAAATGCCTTGCCTTGTACTGCTTAGTATAGCTATACATTTGTAATGTTTTGACCAATGTTGCTCTATGAATATATGTAAAATGCATTTAGTTTCAGATCTTAATAACTAGTTAGAGAACCCATGTTGCAGAATGCTCTGATAAACTGGTTTCTTGCTCATGGTGCTGAAACAACATTTCACCTAAACGTTTGCTAAAGAGTGAAACTGCAAAATGTTTGCTATTAAATCTTTATGTTACACATAAGAAAACCAAAATGTTACTTACTCGGTAAGCATTTGTTTCCTAAAAATTGACAACTTGGTTCTATACTTTATTCTAAATGAAACTAAGAGTCTTTATTTGTCCTTTCTTGGAGAATTATAACCTTTAGGAAAATTAATTTACTTTTCTGATACAGTCTTAAGAACTGTGATATTTCTCCTTCCACAAGAATTTTAATTTAGTTAATACTAAATTCTTGAATGATGAAATACTACTGGAAATGCTTTAGAAGATGAATTATTTTTCAGTGATGTAATTGCTCCTTAGATAGAGCACTTATCTTCAACTAAAATTCCTATATGTGGATGTAAAAGTAAGTTTTTTTCAGCCACAAAATATTATCCATTCTGTTTCATTAAAAGCAGGAAATTCTTTAATTCTTGTGTGTGCTGGGAGGATTTATTAGTGAATCCATGAAGTAAAGGCATTTTTTTCTTTTTTCGCAGTACCAAGTCACAGTAAAATGCACTGGTTTGGATCTTGATTTTCACTGTATTTGCATATGTAAATTTTTAAAAAATAATTTCTAGAAATATTTTTATCAAGAAATATTTTATTTAAATGAATATAAAAATAGTTATTTCCTTTTCTTAACTTCTTCAAAATATTTGATAGCCATCTAACAAGAACTAAAATGCAAGACTTCCTTGGCAGTTTTTTGATCAATTCTTATGAAAATTTTATTTCTTCCTTTGATTTTCAGAGAGATTTTTTTTCTTTTTTTTTTTTTTTTAGTTTTATATCTTCTAAGAACAGAATGGTTCACTCAGGTTTAGATTCCATATAAGAATTAATTGTAGTTATTATAGTCAATAATACAGTTACAGAGAGATTTACTATCATTGAACAGATTTTGTTTAGCATGCTTAGCACTTAATTATTTAATGTACACAAACACAAAATACTTTCTCTGAAACAAAATATTTTGACTGCTGTTCCCATAAAATTTTCCTTACAGCTTTTAATTTATTTTTCTGTGCTTTAGTATGTTGACTGTCCATTTGTTTCTTTTTGTTCAGTCATTTGTTTTGTTGGGGGGGGGGGGCTATTATTATTTTCTATATATTACCTTGTAAGATCAAGAAAGTCAGAAAATATTATGCTATGCAATTCTTAAAAGTTCCAGTTCACAACTTAAAAATTAACTAAGAAGCTGAATTGTTATTCCTTTCCTCACATTAAAAAAAGTGTATATCTGTCTAGATAATGTTTCTCAACCATGCAGCAGCTCATATTCGTATTTTTACAATGTGCAGTATTTATTAATTTCTGAACTATACAAATATAATCAGTAATAAAATCAAATGTGTGTTGTTACAAATTTGACTTTTTGTAACGTAGTACATTAATGTGTATTAATAACATCCAAATCCTGAATCCCATAAAGAATTATGCTGTAAGATATTTACTGTACCAGAGTATACATATTGCTGTTCCAACATTTTGCATGCACTTTTTAATCAGAATGTGGTATACCACACTACATTTACTTTCCAGGTGGTCTCAGCATACAGCTATATGTATACAGCTGAAAACACTGTGATGATCTGATCACAAGGTGTTACTGAAGTCTGAAGTTTATTGAGTAGGATGTGCCAGGGTAACAGACACATATATTACTTCTTTTTTCTTCTTCTTTTTAGGTCTTAACATGTCTGAAGGTTCAATTTCTTCTAATCAACCACATGGTACAAATAGTAGTTCAGTGGCCATTGCTATCCTTGTGCCTTTCTTTGCCCTTATATTTGCTGGTTTTGGCTTTTATCTTTATAAACAAAGGTATGTAAAAAATATGTATATAGAACTGCTGTGTGACTTGGTGTTTTTATTGCCTTCGGTCTTTGTTAGTGTAAGTAAAGTTTTCTGTAAAACCACAAAATATTTAGAAACTCTGCATGTAGACAGTTCTTCCTACCTCTGTCAAAGTCTGGCATAATGCCTAAGAGATAAGTTTTATTGTACTATGCTATACTTTCATTCCTACCTATTTAAAATGTTATAAATTTCTCTTTATGATAGCAAAATGGATGCTATAAATTAATGACATATGGGGAATAATATAATTAATAGACTTTGTGTGTATTTACATTAGATTGCCCGTATTATTTTTTTTCACGTGACAGAATTAAGAGTCATATCTTAATTTATTCAATGCCTGCTCTGTTTATTGGCTTGCAAGTATATACAAGTATTATGTCATTGGGAGGTTTTATTATGGAACTGTTCCTGCATCTGAAATTATTAGTTCATATGCAATTTTGTTACATAGCCACCAGTCTTCTCAATTTCATTAGTCAAGTTCAACAGTGTTCATGTTATTGAGACCAGTATTAGTTCTTTGGATTTAGTGTCAATCTTTTCAGACAGCTTTAAAGCATTAGATGACTAAAGAAAATTTAATCACAAGACAATTCATTGCCTACTAACTTTCAAAATGGTGATTTATGTCTGGTAGCTTGACAATAGTAATTGTAAATATACTCTGCAAAATAACAGCAGTTTAAAACACATACTATCATTTTTAAACGGTATCACTTGTTTTTGAACTGCATCAGAATATGAAAATTTATTTACATAATTTTTTAATACATTTGCTGTCTACTGTATGTTGTAAGCACTTGGCTGCACATTTCTTATTGAGATTTGCAATACGGTATGCATTTTGCATAACAATATAGATGAAACATTTTCAAGGGACTGAACTTTGATATTTTGAGTTATTTGGTGAAAAATAAAATGTTTCAGCTATAAATTCATTCTTGATAAACTTGTTGAGTCTCCAAAAGGAAAAAGAAAATCTGAGTCACATGGCTAGGGAATTATTGAATCTTTACAAGATTTTGTTGCACTCAACTATTTATCATCTGATCATACAAGCGGAAATACCTACCTCTTCCTAGGTTGTAAACTAAATTTTTAAGTGAATACCATTGTAAATGAATCATGAATCCCTTAAACTTTGATAAAGACAGTCCTAATTCTTATCACGGATATGGAAAAATATACTGAGATATTTTACCTCCCATAATAGGAACTGGGAGCTAAATTCTATTCAGATTCTTAAACCACATCCAAGTCAGAGGGAAAAACTTCAGTTACAAATACTCTCTTTCTTCTACAGGACTGCACCTAAAACACAGTATACAGGATGCTCTGTACATGAAAATAATAATGGACAAGCTGCTTTTGAAAACCCCATGTATGACACAAATGCGAAGTCCGTGGAAGGGAAAGCAGTACGATTTGACCCCAACTTGAACACCGTTTGCACAATGGTATAATGTGGCAATGATATGTCTTCAAAGTCTGGAAATTGACACACAACACAGTGCACACAGTTCACTGATTAAAAAAAAAAGAAATTAAAAAAAAATTAAAGCACACTTTTCAGGATATACTGGGTCACCTTTTCCTGAGGATGATAGAAAAGAATGGGTTGTGGTTACTTTGTTTTGATTTTGTTTTTCATAAACTGGATCAGAATTCTTCTTCGTGTATACCATGGAGAGTTTTACAAACATTTGCTGCACTCCATGAGTGCTACTCACAGTTTATTTGCTTTTTTTAAAAAGGAGGTTATTCTAAAACATAAAACATATTTGCATATATTGGAGGAGCATCCACTATCAGTATTTCTGTGCTTTATAAAAACTATAATAGACGGACTGGGTAAAAAAAAAGATATAGATAGAAAATAAGAGCTATACTTACAGGAGACAATAGGTCACTGACTTCTCTTTAACAGTCATATTTCTCATAAGTTTTTACCTTTTTTTCATTTATTCAGCCCATTTATTTTTCTCAGAACAGTTAAGTTTTTAAGTCCAGGATGTAGTATTTAGAAATCAGTGAGTTCAAAGTACTTTTTTCATGTTACAAAAGAAAAATTAAAATATCATGTTCTTATTTAATGAATTTCCCTTCTCTGATTCATATCTTGGTTCCTTTTCATGTTCCAAGTCAAGCACCTTTTCTCTGTTTTCATTAACAATACCCACAAATGATAATGTTTCTGCATTTCTTTTGTCAATCATACAACTAGACAAATTTTACAATCAAGAATCTAGTATAAATTGAGCTTTGTCATGTGGCTATGTTCTTTACCACTGAAGGTCATTCAAAAGAGTGACCATCTTACATTTTTTCAAATGTAAAACGTAATGACATTTCCAATTAAAAAGTGCAGCTTACAGTAACATTAGTAATGAAATCCATATATCAAAAATTTAAGAGTCCTGTTTTCACTCGATGCTAGTTAAATCCACTTTATTCCTTTAGTATTTTCTCAAAATGCATGCACAAAGCATGGCAAAATCCCATTACAGTTAATGAATTCTAATAGACTTCGATGAACTTTGGATCAGACCTGCAAGGCAAAAGGAAGTTATAATTTGGAAATACTTATTTTTCACATCTATTTTATCTATATATTTCATACTTTATGGAAACAAATCCTTACAGCTAATGATTTAAAATTGAATATGTTACCATAGTGCAATGAAAAAAATATTACTAGATAAATAAATAAATGAATGATTATATAAAGCCATGATTTTATTAGGGATAATCCATTCATTTTAGGGACAATTCAGATTCCACAGCCCTCAGATACAAGTTTTAGACATTCCAGAATCACTTCTAAGGAAATGTAATTTTTAGTTTTACAGTTATTTCATATCAGAATTATTGAACGGCAACTCAGTAATTTATTTAATGTAGGTCATTGTCTTCCATTCATAGCATGATTCACAAATGCTGTGTGTTAGCCAGTGTGAATTATCTGTTATTGTCCCTTTCAGACATTATTAATTCTGTGAAAATCTAAACTTTTTATTACCGTAATAGAGAGTGCCTACCAAAAATCATTGTACCCAGGATTGCTGCTTGGATTTCTATAATGTTTGATGAATTTCTTATAAACCATTTTACAACACTTTGTTTTGAATATTCATACAACTCTGTCAAACTGTATTCTACTAAAAGGATGCTGTTTTATATTTTATACCATTGGTTGTTATTTATTCTTGTTTATTCAAATGACTGCAATAACTATGATTCATTCATTAATGTTAAAGTTAATACATTTGGATCGTTTAAAATGTTTCTTCTGCAACTGGCTACTCCTCTTATATTAATGCATACACTTTTGTAAAGAAGTATATTTTTATGAAAAAGGATTTGTAAAAGTATGATGTAAATTTTCAGTGCAATGTAAACAAAATAAAAATGGACAATTGCTTTTTTTAACCATGTTTCTTCTTTGGAAAATGAGCTTTTAAACTAATTTCAGTTGTGAAGATGAGAAAATAACCAAATTAATATTTCAAATCTGGTATTTTTGTGGGTCTTAAAATCATGTTTTCTTTTTTAATCTTCCTGTGAATTTTGGGTGAAGTAGCAAGACTTAGATTACTTTCATAAATAACTGATGAGCACAATGTGCAAAATTACCTATTTACTAAAATTAATTTTCTGTTTGTCTTGAAGATTTACAAAAAAATAAAAAAGGCCTATACTTTTTAACCCAGTGAAAAGCACAGAAAACCCTCTTTTTTTACTTTCAAAGAAAAAAAAAAAAGAAAACCTTAGTGTTCCTCAAGGTTGTAGACAGCCTACTTTGCACAATTATTTTGCTACCTTTCTGCAGAAATATACAGGACATACACATTAACAGGTAGTACCCATGCATACAGTACTTTCTGGCATAAAAAAAAAGTATCTTAATTATTTTATTATAATATTAAAACTGTCTTTTAAATACTTCTCTTGCTTGCAAGCATGGAAAGTGGATGACAAATCCTGATATGCAATGCTATTCATAGGATAACCAGGGGCAAAAAAAGTCTAATGTTCTTTTGTGAATTTGGTGCTCTATATAAACTAAAAAGGCCCATTCAGGCTCACATTGAAACCAATAAAGACTGTTGTTAAATAGGTTGGAAAGAGAAACAAGGAGTGACTGTAAAAATGGTATTGTGAGGATCATGCACTAATGTTTGGGTAGTGGTGGTGTCGCAAGTCTAGAGTAAATTGGTTAATTATGAAAAGCAAAAAGAATCCTGTTTCACAGTGGCCAAACTTTCATATGCAACCTAGAATCTGAAGTTAAGCTCTTCTTTTTTTGGTTTATGCATTATATGCTTTAACATATAAAAGTAAATAAAATTTATGTTGAATACGTTCAACAATTCTGTTAATGCTTAAGCTAGTATCCACTTTGTGCTTTTCAAGAGTTGTACTGACTTCACTTTAATAGGGAATGAACTATTCGTAATATATTGGGAGGTTTTTTGTTCTGTTGATTTGTTAGAGTTTTTTAATTTTGTTTTGGTTTTTTTGGGGGGGGGTTGTTTGCTTGTTTTTTACTGTAGTTCCTGAACTGTTTGACACATAATTTTTTGTGTGTGAACTGTTCCATTTTCTAGTAGCAGAGTGGTTAATTTTCACTGTGGCATATGGAATTTCAAGTTTTGGTTGCTTGGTGGGAGTTGGTTAGCACGGTCTACTCATCGTTTCTTGTTTTTCTCAGGAAGATAGCTGAATTCAGACTTTTGGTCCTCCAAGCACTTTGGCTACATTATTCAAGCAAACACACTACACAGAGAAAATGTGCAGGAATAGAGAGATTTTTATGCAACTCTGAGAGGCCTTTCAAGATTAAGGCAGCTTCTGCAATACTACGGACTGAGATTTAAAACTTCATTTAAGTTTCTATAGCCAATAGCCACCAAACTGGGTACCTCTGGAGACACTGAGAGTAGCTGTCTCTGAGATTTGTTGAACTCTTTGAATTCTACATTACCTGCATGGTCTGAGTCCACTGGTCCACTACATCTCATTAAAGGCATACCACAGTCTTGTTCATTGCTGGAATACAGAAACCACAGTTTCACATGTATTCACCAAGGTAGTTGTGCTAGTAGAACTACTCAGAACAACTAGACCATCATAAAATAGAGCTTAAAATGTCAGATTTTACTTTTATTTGTGAAAAAAAGATGGCATAAATATGTAGACATCTTATCCTGGAGAAATTCCTTGACAACAATACAAGAAGCTGCTCTTGTCGTGGAAATCATTTAATAGCTACAAATCTTACAGCTTCATGTAGACAGCTAATGGGAAGTGAGTCCATAGCCAAGTCATTAAGCTATTAATCTAGGCAGAAGACAGCTTTTATTTTCCAGGCCTTAAAAGCACGTATCTCAACTCACTAGTACAGTTGGCTGAAGTATTGTGAAGTATTCATCATTTTTTCCAACATTAGTGAAATGCAAGGAATTTAAAATCTTGGATAACACTGCACAAAGACGTCAGCAAACCTATACCCCAGTTTGTAGACCCAGTTGTAAGTCCTTAACTACTACCTAGCTACTGCAACATCTCAGTAAAGCATGGATCTCCCATTCAGGAATATACCATTTTTTTGCCATGTATGGTTCTGCCCATGATCTTTCTATAAAAGATGATCTGTTCCACAATAAGAAAGTATGTGTTGCAGCATTCTTTATAAGATAATCAAAGTTGGAGAAAAATGTGGCTTGTATCATTTGTTATACTAAAACCCCACAATCTTTGTTAGATTTATATTTGAAAATATTTTCCAATTTCAGATTCTCAGTATGGATTGATATAGGTACACGAAGTGTCTGTGACTTCAGGAGGACCACCCAAGCAATGGTAAACTCAGCAGCCAAGTTCCAGAGCTTGTCTTGTACACATTTTGTTAGCAGTCTTACTAGCCTTAATGATACTACAGAAAATCTAATTAGCATCTCTCAACACCCCAAAATTTTCTTTTATTTTCTGTGATTTCTTTTTTATTTTGTCACCAAAAGTTCAATCAAACATGATGGAGAAAGATGCACTGGATTGGTTTTCTGGTAAAGCTGGAAGATAATAAATTCTGTATTATTGGTTAGCAATTAAACATGTTATTCTTTACCTCCTTTTATATCTTCCTCTGTTAAATAATTCTTACAGAAGAGAGTATTCACTATGAGGGGAGCATGATGTAACATTAAGAATGTGGTTTAGTTTAAGATTTCTGCACTGTATATCTTTTTTATTTTCCAAAATCTTTGTGAGATCCCAGCTGGCATTTTTTAAACAAATGAAAGCCTGTCATTTCAGCACTAAGTTGGCTTTATCTTTAGTTCCAGACTAAGTCTCCTGCTGTTTGATCATTTTGTTCATCATGTACTTTGTACTGCTGTCCTAAGTGACAGCTAGGACAATGGAAAAATGATTCATAATTTGGTTTCCTTATGTAGTAAAATAAGTACAAAGAGTAATAACTCAGGCAAATAATTTTGAATAAAATTTTGCAGTGTCAAAGATTAAGCAGGATGAATATTGAATGAACATTTGATTACATAAAAAATGTTCCAGTGAAGTGACTGTGTTCCACATTCATTATCTTCTTGATGCTGAAACTATGGCAACATAACATCCTGACCTACTCAACTGGGAATAAGTGTAGTAGTAGTTCTGATAAGTAGGTCCCACCATTTTGTGAAAAAATTATGAATGTTGAAGACTTATTTCATTCTCTAGTAATTGGTCAAGTATCCAGTGAGTATCTGTCAGTGCTCCACACTTCCCTGCAAACAAAATTACACCAAAACAACCAGACTAGACTAATTGGGTCAAAATACTTTTTTGTTTGAAGTCTATCGAGAAGACACTTGTAGAAGGTGCCCTAGCTACCAAACAGACTGAAGAGAAGATAACTTCCATCAAAGGAGTTGCACATCCATTTTAAAGTGACATCCTAAACCACATTAATTAAAGTCCAGTATTTTATGCTCTAGCTGTGTGTTCACATTTCTAATAATATACACAATGTTTATCAGAATAAACTTTGATCCCAATTACCTGGTACTGATAAAATAATTTATATGCTTAAGATAAAAGATGCTGTGTAGGGGCAGATTAATTATATAGTCATCTTTTCCAATACTTAAATGGCAGGAGATTAAATCTGAAACACTCTAAGTCTCTGCTGGTGATTTTTCTGAGGCATTCTGCTTGGTGTTTTATCACATTCTGCAGTGATAAGAGTTTAGCCAGTGAAGTGCTAGAATTCAGAAACTGGGAAATAAATAAAAATAACCTTTTCAAATTAAGAATAGACTTTTGTCTAAGGGAAGCATAGCACAGAAGGATTCTACCCCCATATATCAAGTGATGAATTTGCAAATCCATGGGGAATCACCACATTCATGGTTAGTTCACCAAAAGAATGCTTAGTAGTATAATTTGAGTAATAATTTCTTAAGTTGTTTTTTTTTTTTTTATTATTATTTTCACTCATGTGGATTCACAAATAAGTTGATGCTGGAAAAGTGGTCAGAAAGCTCTAAAAGTGCCTAAGAAGAAAAATAAATAGAAGTATGGAAAAGCATAAAGGAAGTAGATTGGTGTTCTGTGTTAACCAGCTAAATGGTGTTATATTTGATCAGTGATTGTGAAACCAAATGAGTAATATCAGGCTGATATGACTTTACCTTCCAGGCTCTCAGAGCAGCTTAATCTGTTCATTTCACCTGTGTTCATTTTTAGGGAAAAAAATTTGTTCCTCCACCTCTTAGCTGTTTTATTAAAAAAAATAATAATGTTTTATTCATAAAAAGTTTTGACAGGGTCCATCCTATTTAATGATCTGCTAAAAACCATGATTTACATGGGTTTTGAGAGCATTTCTGCAGTTAAGTTTTTATTAAGGTAGAATCAATATATTTATCTCTTAAAACAACAAAGATAAAAAATATTTTGAGACTTGTAAATTTATACTTTGATTTATGTATGGCATTTTGAAATATATTTTACAAATAAAAGTTGTGACAGTCTACCTCTGACTATGTTATGTAGAATACAATACTTATCTCTAAAGTGACAAGCAAAGAAAATTAATGAAAAGCTCTCACTGCACTTATTTACTGCTCTTTTTACATGGCCTGTAAGTCTAAGATTGCCAAAGATGAAGCAGGACCTATATTAGATGTAAGACTGATAAATAAAATGCATTTCCAATAAAGTAACTGTATTTTCCCTCTTTTATTATCTTCTCTGGATGCTGAAACTATGTCAACATGATAATAATTGTCTCTAACCAAACCTAAAACAGGCTAATTGTGCAATATCAGTCATGCCTGTGATTCTAAAATAAGATGATGATGAATTGTCATTGTTGAACAGCAAAAATAACAAGTTTGGCCTGGAGTACAAAGCTTTCCTATAAATGAAGAAATTGATACTTAACCACATGTTAATGAGCTAGGATAAACTGTCAATTGCTCTTTGAGAAAAAGGTTATATAGCACAAGAAAAATTCAGAATGGGCAATTGTCCTCACCTCAGCCACCAACTCCAGAGAATAATGCAAAGTGACAAAAGCAATTAAGATAGCTAAGGAGCTGATAGTAGAGGAACCAGTTAAGGCAGATGTCTCATATCATTTCTAAACATGTCCAGAAGGTACTGAAGAGTATATACATACTACATAGATGTATATCCCGTGTATATATACATATACACACTATATACATGCTATATAAAAAATAATAAACTATATATATATCTCCATGCGCACCTCTAATGTAAAATCAATCCATTGGAGGTGAAATTTTCTCTACTGTGCTACTATATATAGCATAGTATATGTATATGATATCTTGATTCTATACTATATTTAAAGTATATAAATATTAAATATATACACATTCATATATTCATTCACCTACGTGGTGAAGTCAGTTTGCAAGCAGGAGATCCTCATAAATTATTTATTTCTTCACATTACAATATATTTACCACCTGTTGAGCCGTAACTGCAGGAAGACCTTGTCTATAGACAACTGCAAAATGTAAATGCTCTACAATAATAAGAATATCCAATACCGGTAGCAACATGTTATATTTAGTGTTAAAAGCTTCCAAGTGTGAGGTATGACTTTAAGTGCCTTTATGTTCATGGAAGATAAGATGTAGTTGTTTGAAAGAGAGTGATTCTATTATACTGAGAAGACTAAATTAGTTTTCAAAATACAGGGACAATAAAGGCCTTCATAAAAATATAGCAGAATTTATTATTTTTTTAAAACAGAATTAGAAAGTACAGTACTTTCCCCTATTATGTGGCACAACTATGGACCAATACAATGCAAGTAACACTTCAAGCTGTTTGAGGTGGAACTCATCAGTATTAAAAACTGAAAGCAAAAGCTATGGTCTCACACAATGTTCAAAGAAATTTTACAAACACAGCATGAACAATAGAAAAATGTAGTGTGTCAAACGCCATGACATTCATAGACACCTACAATGAGCTTAAGTCACTAGCAACCTTATGTCTTAAAAAACCTTTAAAACATTTTAAGACCTTTTCCAGTGTAGTAACATAATTCTGTGTTTCATACCTTCATTCTATGCTTTCATTCTAAACACGAAAATACTTTCATTATACCACAATAAAAATAACCAGCTACATGTAACTGTCCTTTATCATGGTTCTTGTTACCTCTGTGGGTGAGACGTGGATACCTGCCTGTTGGAAGAAGGGTTCACCGGAGTCAAGAAGACACTCAATACGAGTTATGCATCTTGCTCAACTTTATTAGTTTCTAACACTACTTATATAGAACCAATACACATGTATATTTCTGCTTTATGAATATGATTGGTTAGTAGTCTCTAAACGCGCGCGGTTCTCACACCCCTAATTATCATGACTAAAATAAGCATTCTATCCATGTAGCTAATTGTGTTGCTGTGCTTCAGCCTTGTAGTTTGTTACTCCCTATTTTCCTATACCAGTCCCTATCTTTCCTGGCCCTGCACCTGCTTTCCCAGCAGCTGTATCTTGTTACAGCCACGGCCTGTTGGCACAACATAATTACTTGGTCTTAAGATTCAAGAATAGCTCAAGGCTACCTTTCTTGTTAACTTCAGCACAGCAACTTCAGTACAATTCTGATTACAGGCCTATTCTAATACCAGGCCTGGACTGTGCAGATCTTCAGAGATTCTAAGGCCATGCTTCTGCAGCCGTTCTTCTACACCTGCCTAGCTGGGATGTCATGACACTGGCATAGCTAGCTTTATTTTATCAACTAACCTTAGATTTGAGAAAGATGCAACAGATCTGAACCCCACACTCATGTAGCATGGAAGTATGATGCAACAGAAAGTAACGTTCTTCATGCTTCCTTTTATCTGTTCTTTTCCATCCTTCAACAAGGACTAGGTTATCAGAAAACAAAATGCTTTTCCTCTCCACATGCAAAACTGGTGTGATATGGTGCCTAATGACAAAGGATTAGCCTCTTTTCAGTACTTTTACCTGGTGCTGCCTTAGCAAGCACAAAAAATGGAAGAAGAAAAAGGGTTAAAAAAAAATCATTAACATCAGCCAAATCCTTCCTTTGCCGAGACCCTTAAAAATAGAACAGATAATACATCTGCTTTTGGATTTGATGATCTACAGGGTTTTTTCCAACATAAATGATTCCATGATTCTATGCTGTTGTGCAACATGAGCAAGATGCAAGAATTCTGGGACATCCCTATAGCATTTGTAAGGGATACCAAATGGGAGCAGAATGTCAGTTCTGCTTCCTTGTTATAAGACGGGCCATGAAAGTCACTAGGAAAACAATTTTATTCTGTGGAGGGGTTTGAAAATTCAGAGGCCTATTTAGTGTTTATGACTGAAGATTTATCCAGCTAGAATCACATTCTTCATGTTACTCTCCTGGGAATACTTGCTGTCTGCAAATACCTCCAGCTCTTGACTTCTAGAGTCTGGTAGCTGAGACTCTCAAAGTACTAAAAAGAGCTAACAGGTTTCTGGCAGTATTGTGATGACATTTAAATGTCTTTATGAAAGATTTCTATTTTGACAGAGCAACAAATTATGTGCATAAAAATGGTTTTGTGAAAATATTCTCTGTTGAGGAGGTAAGGCTATATAACTCAAACAAAACTGTAAGTTCCCAGAACTAAAATATACATATAAAACTCTCAGAATTTCTTTACGGTCCATTTCTTTCAGCTTCAAAGCTTCTGAACTGTTTTGCAGTAACAGAAAGCTGCTGGTATCATAGCCAGGAATATGAGAACAGGGTAGGAAAAAAGTTTCAAACAGATCATTGAAGTAGTTAATTCTCAATCGTGGAATTATAGGATTAGATTATTATGGAGTAATTCAGGCTGGAAGGTGCCTCGGGAGCTCTCTATTCCAGGCTCTTGCCCAAAGCAGTGTCATCTGTGAGGTCAGATTAGGGCTTTATCCAGATGGGTCTTGAAAACCTCCAGGAATGGAAACTGCACAACCTTCCTTGGTAATTTCTTTCACTGCCCGACTGTCCTCATGGGGAAAAATTTTTCTC
The DNA here is from genome assembly GCF_015220075.1 of Falco rusticolus. Taxonomy (NCBI): domain Eukaryota; kingdom Metazoa; phylum Chordata; class Aves; order Falconiformes; family Falconidae; genus Falco; species Falco rusticolus. The sequence continues at coordinate 22,624,861 of NC_051189.1, forward strand.
TCTGTGCTACATTGGAGCCGCTCCCTTATGGATTTTGCCTGCAGTTTCTTGTCTTCCTGTAATGTATTCATGCAAAGATTTTGCCTCTCTCTGAGACCATCCTCACAGATATTGGGAAAATGTAATTAAGTCCTCCCTGCAAAGCTGTCTCTTCTCCAGGCTAAATAAATCCAGCTCCCTCAACCCTTACAAAACAAGTTTCATGGTGCCAAGCCATCTTGGTGGCCAAACCAATTTATCAACGTCTTTTTTGTCTTGGAGGTCTCTAAAGAGGTGCAGTGTTCTAGGTGCTGTCTAGCAAGTCTTGAGTAAGAGGGGAATCCCTCGATCTACTGGCTACTTTCCTGCTAACCAAGCCAAGGATGCCTTTGGCCCTCTGCTTGCAGGGCACATTGATGGCTCATGATCAGCTTCCTGCCTGCTGTGACTCCCAGAGTCTTCTCAGCAGAACCTCTCCCCTGCAGTCAGTCTTCAGCTTGTATTGCAGCCTGGGGAACATCTTTGCCAGGTGCAAGATCTCCTATTTGTTTTTGAAAAATTTCATAAGGTTTCTGTAATCCTGTGTAGGTCTTTTTGGAAGGCAGCACTGCACCCAGCAGTACCGACTGCTACCTCACTCACACTTCGTCATTTGCAAATTTGCTGAGAATTCACTGTCAGCTCCTCTGGGTCATTGATATGGCTATTAACAGGACACGCTCCTGAACAGGCCCCTGAGAACCACCACCAGCCTCTTGGTTAGGGTAAACACTACCCTTCAATCCTGATCTCCCAAACAATTTCTTACCCACGTGGTTATCCACCCATTCAGACCATAATGTCCCAACATAGGTATAGGAATATTTTGGGACACTGTCAAAGACTACTGAAGTTTAGATGACTGACATTAGTACTGACCCTTATCTACAAATATAGTCAATTTTATTTTTAAAGGCAATGCAGTTGTTTAGGAGGGATTTTTTACTATGGAGGTGACAGATACTCTAACAGTTGTGAAATCTCCATCTGCCTCTGGAGATAATTCAAAACTCAACTGGACACATCCATAAGGAACTTGATCTAACTGGCCCTAGTTTATGTGGGGGTTAGTCTAGGTGAACTCCAAAGAATCCTTCCAAATTATTTTATGTTTCTGAATAAGTCACAGGGAGATGATGGGGCAAGCAGAGAATAAGACAGGAAAAAGGTAGCTGAGTGCAGCCACATATTTTCTTCTGGTGGAAATGAGGAGACCAAGCTTTTATACTGGATTAGATGAGCTCTATTCATTCATTCTCATTCACTCTTCATGTAACAAGTGAAGAGCTGTCTCCCCTGTCATGACAAGTTACTCCTTCAGCTATAAATGCCACTTTTTTAAGGCGGAAGCAGAGGTGGGGAACATAAGGAAAACAGAGCATCTTCAGGGCTAGAGGCATATAATTTACTAGCTGCTTTGTTTGGTCTTTTCCTGGGAAAAGCTCCAGGAAAGACAGCTCAGGAAGACTACAAAGATGTGAGGTTATGCAAAGAAAAAATTACAAGGGCTATAGCCCACCTGGAACCCTAGAACTTAATCTTGCTACTGCCTCAAAAGACAATAAAATATGTTTCTATAATATATATATTAGCAACAAAAGGAGGGCTAGGGAGAACCTCCATCCTTGATTGGATGCAAGGGGAGACAGTGACAAAAAGGATTAGGAAAAGGCTGAGGTACTTATGGTTCTTTGCCTCAGTCTTTAATATTAAGACCAGTTGTGCTCCAGGTACATAGCTCCCCGAGCTTGAAGACAGGGGCAGGGAGCAAAACAAAGCCCCCATAATCCAAGGGAAAATGGGCAGTGACCTGTCACACCAATTAAGACACAGACAAGTCTATGGGACTTGATGGGATACACCTAAGGCTACTGAGGGAGCTGGTGGAAGTGCTCACCAAACCTCTTTCAATCATTTATCAGTAGTCCTGGATAACCAGGGAGGTTCCAGTTGATTTAGCAAATGTGACACCCATCTACTAGAAGGGCAGGAAGGAAGATCCACAGAACTATGGTCCTGTCAGTCTCATCTTGGTGCCATGGAAGTTTATAGAACAGATCATCCTGAGTGCCATCACACAGCACATACAGGACAATCCAGTGTGGTGGGTTGACACTAGCTGGATGCCAGGTACCCACCTAAGTTACTCTATCACTCTTCTCAGCCAGATAGATGAGAGAAAGTATAACAAAAGGTTCATGGGTTGAGATAAGGATGGGAAGACATCACTTGCCAATTATAATCATCGGCAAAACAGACTTGAGGAAAATTTATTATAAACCAAATCAGAATAGGACAGTGAGAGATAAAAACTAAACCTTAAAACACCTTCTTCCTACTATCAACTTCACTCTCAAATTCTCCACCTCCTCTCCACCAGGGGGACAAGGAACAGGGGTTATGGTCAGCTCATCAGACATTGCCTCTGATGCTCCTTCCTCCTCAGGTAAAGGACTCCTTACCTTCTTCTGCTGCACCGTGGGGTCCCTCCCATGGAAGGCAGTTCTCCATTAACTTCTCCAATGTAAGTCCTTCCCACAGATTGCAGTTCTTCAGTGTGTGCTGCTCCCACCACACGTCTTGCCAGAAGCCTGCTCCAGTGTGGGCTTCCCATGGGGTCACAGCCTCCTTCAAGAATCCACCTGCTCCGGCAGGAGGTCCTCCACAGGTTGCAGGTGTATATCTGCTCCACTGTTAGCCTCCATGCGCTGCAGGGAAACAGGTTGCCTCACCATGGCGTTCACCCACAGGCTACAGGGGAAAAATCTGTTCTGGTGCCTGAAGCACCTCCTTTTCTCCTTCACTGACTTTGGTGTCTGCAGACTTGTTTCTCTTAAATATTCTTACTCACACAAGCCAGTTTCGCCGCACTAGCAAGACTAGCTAGCTACAGCAGGGCTTTTACCATCACCTACCAGGTCAATAAGTAGTTCCCATGCCTTGCCCTAGCACAGCCACCAATTCCCCGTAAGGTTTCAAAAGTTCATCTGTTTGTGCTGTTTCTGCATCCTCTTCAGACCAGTCCACCCTGCTTCTTGCCTCTGCTGCATCCAAATTCTTTCTTCTCTGGGCTCCTCTTCTAGCCAGCCTCTCTTCAACCAGGCTCCCTTCTTCTCCCAGGGCCTCTCTTTGTTGCTCCTACATCCAGGGCAATCCATCTCCTCCCTCTGCTACTTCCAGGTCTCTCTTCCTCCAGTGCTTCTCTTAAATACCCCTCAGGAGCTATTTAACTACTTAGCAGGAACCAGCCACAGCTGCACATTATCCACATCAGCCAACCCACAGCTGTATATTGTCAATGTTAAATAACTTGCTTTCATTCCTCTATAATTCCTCTACAAGCCAGCAGTGTGACCAGGTGGCCAAGAAGGTCAATAGCATCCTGGCTTGTATCCAAAATAGTTTGGACAGTAGGACTAGGGAAGTGATCATCCTCCTGTTCTCAAGGTCATACCTTGAATATTGTGTTCAGTTTGGGGCCTCTCACTACAAGAAAGACATTGAGGCGCTGGAGCATGTCCAGAGAAGGGCAACAAAGCTGGTGAAGGGTCTGGAGCACAGGTCTTATGAGGAGCAGCTGAGGGAACTGAGGTTTATTCTGGAGAAAAGGGGAGACGGGAGACTTTACCACTCTCTATAACTACCTGAAAGGAAGCTGTAGTGAGGTGGGTGTGAGTCTTTTCTCCCAGGTAACAAGCAATAGGACAACAAGAACTGGCCATAACTTGTGGCAGGGGAGGTTTAGTTTAGATATTAGGAAAAATTTTGTCACCCAAAGGGTTGTCAAGCATTGGAACAGGCTGCCCAGAGAAGTGGTGGAAGCACTATCCCTGGGTGTATTTAAGAAGTGTGTACATGTGGTACTTTGGGACATGGTTTACTGTTGAACTTGGCAGTGCTAGATTTACAGTGGATTGGATGGTTTTAAAGGTCTTTTCCAACTAAATGCTTCAATTATTCTATGAAAGGAGAGCATGTGATCTAAACCTCCAAAAGAAATGGGAATTTGATTAATTTTCTGTTTACATGACATTATTCATTCTGTACACACCGTAATGCCTAGATGAGGGAGGTCTGAAATCTTAAGAATGTGAGTTATTGCTAGTACTTCATAAAAATCAAGGGACGTGTTGTGTAAGGCAGGAAGTATTAGGGCTCATCTGACACGGTAAAATCAAGCAGTCTAAAGATGTTCTTGTCTGATTTGACTTTGGCACTCATTATATGTAGAGTAACACAGCACTGTACATCTTCGAAGTCAGTGCAGGCTGAATATAGATTTGCTTGCTGTTGTCATCAGGAACATAAACCAGCCACAAGATCAAAAAAGCAACTTTCAGTGTACTGCATTTTAGAGCATATAAATTAGGAAAGAGTGCTGAGGAAATACATTTAAACTGTATGTATGGATTTTAACAGAAGTAATCGCAACAAATCAAATTAGAAACAAAACAGATGCAGTTAAATTGTCTCACAAAGTTCTCATTTACAAGTCTAAGAGAGTCAAATAACACACATTTTCTAGAGATGTTGCTTTTTCCTGTTTTCTATTTGGATTATCTGGCAGTTGAGTTCCTTGTGTCCCTGACAGAAAGCTGACATTTCACTAATTGCTCTTTGACTAGCAGCCTACATCTAAACCACTTTAGAAAACACACAGGCTGACTTTAGGTGGCTTTTTGAGTGCTGGATTGTACTCCAAGCCAAATGCACCTCTTGGCAGATCTTACCACTGAAGAACAGCTGGAGAGTCAGCAGGCAGAAAACGTGAATCCCTGATATCCCTCAATGGGGAAAGCCCATGCATACCTACTTGCAAAGTGGATGGAGCACATCTGTCAGTCCTTGCAGTCAAAACCCATGGCGCATCAAGCAGATGGCATGGTGACAGACTTATCTTTTGCAAGTGTGCATTCTGCTTTGCTCTTGCTGCTGGTCTATAAGTATGGACATGAATGGAATGGAATGACTGGACAAAACACAGGTCAAAGAATACATTCTCTTTTGTCCAATACTAAGTTTTTCATTTAACACAGGGAGAATTGCAACAGTTTGAAACAGCAAACTCTCCTTCCAAAGAAGCAAAACCCTAATAACACTATGCATTGTTTTTTCTTAGAAAAGATTAAAAGACCCATAGTAAACCATTACCACAGCTTTTGCTTCTGAGTCAAAAGTCTAAAAAACATGACAAAAAGTTTGGCTGTGGAATTTTTGTGAGTTTTTTGGTTTTGTCTGTTATTTTTAATCTTCCCTCACTAAGTGACCTTTTCTGGGAAGACAGGTCTTTTGTTTTACTTCACGTAGGTGTGACCCTGCAGGCTCTGAACTTTCATGACAGTATCTCAGCTCCTCTTGGCATCCTTAGTGGGAACTGAAAAAAGGTGCTGACCACCCACAGTATTTTATAAGGTTAGAGGCTAAACTATAAAGTTTGGAGAGCATAGACAGATGCATTTTTTGGCTGTGCAAGGAAAGAAAATAAATCAAACAATATGTCTGTTGCAGAAAATCAGGAAGAAAAGTTTTGGTTGCACGAACAAATGTCCCAGCCTGATAAACTGAACTGTAATTGCTCATGTTGATTTGGCACATTCTGCAAATGCATCCATTTCTGGCCTGTACCTGAAACATCAGCAAGCTGGAGAACACAGACAGAAAACCAAAGAAAGTGATTAAGTGGAGAGGGAAGGAAGTCGTGGCAGAAAAATTAAGGGGTTATAGGATAAGAAATTATAGCTGTTGCAAGTTGAAATAAAGGAATCATTAGTGTGATGAAAGAATTATATCTCTAAGTGATAAGAGTTCAAAATGCTGTAAGTTACACACCTGCTAAACTGTCTAAGAGTGAGATTCATTGAATGATGAGGAAACATTATTATTTGCAATCTTTTGAAAGAATTATGCTAAAAAGTACCATAAGAAAAAAGATCTGTACTGGCAGCAGTACAGATACAAATTGTTTCTATCTCTGAAACATGAAACTTCATCATTTAGTTCATGTCCTCATATCAAAACAGTTGCTTACAAAATAGTGAATGAAATAGCATGTAGAGCATTTATTTATACTCAAGATATCAAGAAATAGCTTTTATGTCAATGAATATATACATTTAAAGCAGACAGTTCTGCATTGTTCTGGAGATGTGTCAGGGAAAAACAAATTACTCACTAGCAGCTGGTGGCTTTGCTGATCAAATTGTTTGACCCCCCCTGAAAAGAAGTATCTAAACAATTTCAGAATTTAAAGTGTCATGAAAATCTTTGTTTACTGTGACTGTTAAAAAGTACCACTGCAAATGTACTATATGTTCTTGACTGAAAACATTGAAAGAGGATAAAATAACTAGAAATTTTTCTGTACAGATTTTTGAACATTTGTGGAAGAAAGGAATATATTAAGTGGGAGCTTGTAAAATAAAACATTAAAGCTTTACATTGAGATAACTATGTAATATTTCTTCACTAATTATTTATCAATTATGTTGATCAGAAAGTGGCATGTTTTTTAACCATGCTTTCTGTATCAAAAGTACCCAACTACCTGTTTCTTCAGGGAAATTTAAAACGTTTCTTGTTGTCTGTTCCATACGTATCAGAATCCTAATGGTGGCACATTTTCTGCCACAAATAAATCTTTTCAAATTCCTCTTCCTCCTACTTCCATTCACTGAAAATCTGAAGAGTTGATGAGGAAAAATAAAGAGAGAACAGTAGTGTTCCTGGTGGTTTGGGTTTTTTTCCATTTTTCATACCAAAATGATTGGCTGTAGTCAGGCATGCTTAAAGTGCTAGAGTAAAAGAAATGGATTATAGACTGTTTTGAGTAGTTTTGTGTAAAAGAGTTTTTGAATATTCAGTTACAATGATAAATGCCTTCAGCTTTATCTCATTATTATTGTTATTATTATTTTTGCTGCATTTGCTTAAACCTATGTGGAAATCAGCCAGTTTTGTGTAAATGAATGTTTAGCACTGGGTGAGTAGTTTATATCTAGAGCAAAGCAAGAAATTCATACAGAATAGCTACCAAAACACCACAATACTCCAGTATCTACTGTCTCTACAGACATTACTTACAAGTTTCAGGAAGAAAAATTCTTAAAACAATCACCTGTTAGGAAGATTTAAGGATCTCTCTGCCATGTATAGGATTTATCCATAGGATTCTGCCCTTTATTTAAATAATCTGGCAAAGTAGAGAATTAAGGATCCAAACAAAAGTTGGTTTAGACCCACCCAGCACTGTGTAATATTTCATTTGTTAATTTAAAAAATATATTAAATATCCAGTAAAGGCTGCAGACATCACACAGGCTGGTTTGGCGATAAATAATGTGGACAGGTTGCTAACACAGTCATACAAAGCTTACTTATTACAAATCTACCAGTACAACAAAATGAGTTTTTAAAAAGCCTAATGAGAAGAACTGTTTTTTTAAAAAACTAGGTCATCTCTAGAGGAGTGGAAAAATCTTATTCTGCACAGTGGTGTGTTGGAATCATCATAGGAAACAGTAACATTCAGTTTCCTAGTAACTTAAGACTGAACAAGAAGTGATTTTGTGATGTGCTTAACAAGCTACTGTTTAAACAGAAAACTTAATGAGTGCAAAAGCTGCAAAGCTCACAAAACCTTAATATATGACACAGACATACACTTTTAGATAGTATTGTTCTCTAAAAATAATCTCAGTATGATCTGTTCAGTGAATTAATTGATCTGTATGACTAAGTGCATCAAAACAGTACATCAGAAAAAATTTTCAGGATGTCACATTGCTGAACTAACTAAAATAAATTTCTCTGCAATAACAAAATCATTCTGCATTTTTTGAAAGCAGATTAATATAATTCTTTTAGGTAGACTGACTAGCACATGTTTCATTAGAAAACATACCTTGAGAGTATTAAAAAATAAAAGGAAAATACTTTACTTTGCAGCAAAATGTCCAGTAACTATCCTTGTCTTATTTTGTGTATTAATATGCAACGGTCTTGGAAACATTATTCTCTACTCACACAATGAATGAATCAACTAATAATAGCTCTATTACTTACTAAAGACCTAACTTGAAACAAACATTTGTAAGCCAAACTATATTAGCAACTAAATAAAGCAAACTACTTCTAAATAATTTAGCATTTAGCAAAATAGCTAATAACATTTAGAATAAAATGATAATCAAAATATGTAAAATGAAGAAAAACTACAAAAAATCCCCAGGTATATGTCAATCTCAAAAACATTTAGGCAAATTGTATTCAATTATTACAATAAAAGTTAATGCTCACTTATTTTTCTAAGAAATAGGGACACGGTTGTTCTAGAAAGTACTTAGACTGTTAATGTATATATACACACATATATACATAAACATCTATATGTGTGTATATATGTGTATATATAATGTATACTTATACACGTACCTATGTATACATAAGTAAAAGGAAATAAAGCTTTTTCAAGCACAAGATTCTCATCAGCTTTTAGAGAGGGTTAATCAGGAATTAATGTAAAGATTGTATAGAGTATATTATAATATATAGCAACCACAAGAACTCTAATGCAGCTGAATACAAAACTTACATTCAAAAAACTCTGAAAATTCTTTGTTCAGACTTGTCATTTATTCATTTGTATAACCCCAATTACTTTTTGCTGAAACTTTTCTATAGACTATTTGTGGAACCTAGATTTTTCACTCGGTGTTAGAGTTTGTCATTCAAAGTTCCAAAGGTCTTGATAACTTTCTGGTAAAGGTCTGATAAATATCTCAGGGTGTCACTCTTCTACATGCTGCCAAACTGACTTTCCATTAGTTTATTGTATGTACAGAGAACCTAATTCTGGTCATAAATTCCTCTTGATTAAAATAGGTGTAATTAGCTTAAGTTGTTTCACTGGGGATCTGTATTGCTGTGCAGAAGAGATGACCTCGTCCCTAAAAACAGACAGCTTGAGTCATTGTTGATATACACAGAAAAGTGCAGGATATTAAAAGTTGCCATTAAGAACATTATTATGGCCTTTGATTTACTGCTTTGTTTCATTTTGGAGAACTTCTGTAAGAATCTAATTACAGAAGGAAAACCTGAAACATTCTGTCCATGAAGATAAGCAATAAAAACCTTACGCTATGCCCATATTGTCTAAGTAGCAGAAAGTATTCAAAGATGTGAACATAAATGCAATAAAATCTTTTTATGATGAGGATTGGGAAATTGTCATGGGAAATTCCACAAACATACCATGTTAGTATTTACCAAGGAAAGTACACTGTAGTTGCAAATTTACAAGAGAAAAAAGAAACAAGAAATCAGAAGTTGTCATGACTACTGCAAATCAGTATATCCTGTAATTCTGTCAACATGAAGAAAAAAAAATATAGGGTAGCGTTTTAATACAGACTTTCTGTTGCATGGCTGAGATATTAATAGTTTGCATAGAAAACTATACATACACTTATAAAATCAACACAGTATTTCTAACGATTTTCAAAATATATTTGATCAGGCCATTGTAGATCAGGAAGATGAAGCCTGTAATATTTCCTCTTAACTCACTTTATGGAAATGCAATTAACTCTGAGTAAGTTAAATGTTTTAACCAAAGTGCATACACAATGTTAAAAATAAAATAGCTTTAAATTCAGATTTTACTCTTTTTCATTTGTGGACACTCAGATGTGTTTATTTTCAGAACTTTAGCAAAGCTGTCAGGTTATGTGGAATAAAAAAAGATTCTATTCCATTATCTGGTTAAGGACTAGTTGGTATGAAAGGAATACCAAATAAGATGGAAACTGAATAATTAAGCACACACAGATACACAGACATTATGGACTGGATGACAATGGAGACGACAGAGACCAGAAGCCATCAGCCACTGAGGGGTGGGCTCTTACAGGCAGAAGCAGCTCAGAGATTGCTCTGAAGAGGGTCAGCCTGAATTTGTCACTGATAAAGGGGGAAACAAGACTGACACAAGTATTTTGGAATGTTTGAGGGGGCTTTTGAGACTATGCGAAACTTATGATGGTACATTCAGGGGAAGAGACGAAGGCAGGGAAAAGTAATGAAGCAGGTGGATCAGGGAGGAAGAAAGGTGGGAAAATGGGGATGGGTGGGTAAAAGGGGCCCAGCAAACGTGAGCAGGTTGCTGTGCTTGTCTGACTGCTCCCTGTGTAAAATCTGTGCAGTCTTGCCTATCTTATTAAATCCTTAAGTATTTTTTTTTTTTCTGTGTGACCTCACTGTCTTATGCAAGTGCTGCAATACGTGTCAGCAAATGGAAAAAAAGCTGGAAGTTACAGGGCCTATAGCTCTGTGTGCCAGCAGCTGGAGAGACTGGGTGTATTTATCTTTCCTGAGTGAATTTAGTTGTGAATGTGTGTGCACACATCATTCATTAGTCAACCTCAAGCTGGACTAGCCAGCAAGCCAGCAGCATTTGGAAAGCACAAGGCCTGAGCCAGGGGCTAGGCATGGATTTTAATTGGATTTAGGTTTTGTGCTGATTGTTGAGGGATCTGTGACTGCATGGGTGCATCAGTGTGAGACAAGCATGCAAGCGCATGCATCGGTTTGCTAGTGAACATCAAGCTGGACTAGCTGGTGAGCAGGAGACCTGGCTGAGGGTTCAGCCATGGGCATTAGATGGACTGGGAGGTTGTGTGGATATTTGAGGGATCCATGACTGCATATACATTTGTGAATCTACAGAAACTGAGTTTTTGCTACAGTTCTAATCCGCCAGAAAGGAGGAGCAAGACTGTGCTGCCTTGTGCGTGGTGTTCACAGGGCAGCTGCTGAAGGCAGTGCCCTGTCTGTGGCAGTTTGTGTGGCTAACTGTGTTAGCGTCACCTGCGTGTATGTATGCATGCACCTTTGGGACATGGGCTCATGTTTTTATATTTTGCAATAGCATTTGTTGCCTTCTATTCAGAAGAAAAAGAAACATACAAGCTTAAATATGGGAGGACTAAACTCCCATAAAAGAGAAAGAGAAAAGAAAAATCGCATGGTAAGTCAGGCAAGTCTGATTGATCTTCTTATCCATTTTCAGAGTAAACAAAGGACTTAAAGTGGCCACGAGGTATGAGTGTGCAAGAACATATGTTTGAAATTCTTCTCAGCAGAGACCATGTAAGACTTGTTTCCTATATTTGTCTTGATGTATACTCAGGCAGCCTGCCTTTACTCATGTTATTTCAGTACTTGTGATAGAATTTCTTTAATTTAGATAGTAATATTCTATTTTTATTCTTCCATACACATTTCATGATGAAGATAGTAAATTACAATCCCTGTATATCCCTGAGAAGTAATACTACATTTTCTACAGTGGCTCCGAGAACCTATTTCTCCCCAAGGCACCAGACACTAAGTATAAAAAGCAGTTATCTAAAGACCATGAAGAATACTACAAAACTTGGCGGAAAAAAAAAAAAAAAAAAAAAAGCAGCCCTTGAGCTGGCTGAAAATAGGGGGGGGAAAGCACGCAAAAGTCTCCATACATTAGAAAATAATACTAAAGGCTTTAGGATTACGGCTTTCCTTTGAAAACACCATTTCACCCCCACTCCAACTCCCTCTATTCTTTCTCTTTCTTTCAGCTCTAACTTTTCTGCTGACCTTTAGAAAACACCCAACTATCGCCCAGAGGAAAATGTTCTCTTCTGCTGTGCAAGGCAAACTGTAACAGGCTTGCATACAGACCTCTGTTAGTGGAGACTCTAGCCGGCAGCACACATCAACTCGCTGATGAAAGCTGCTCCAAAAGCCGGGGGGTGGGGTGGGGGGGGGGGGAGGAAGTGACACAGAGGGGCAAGGAGAGAGAGAGAGAGAGAGAGAGGGAGGAAACAGAAAAGAGAAAACTGTCCCCAGGTGTCTGATCTGGAAAAGGAGCAGCGTGGCCCCAGATAAGCATCCTCCACTCAGAGCTCTCATCAGTGTAGCAGGTAGCAACGATAAAGATGATGATGATCTTTTGTCACTGATGCTGTGCTTTAGCTGTAGTTCTATAGGCTTTCCATAAGGAGCAACATAAATTCCGTAATGGCTGTGACTATTTAAGATGTTATTAGCTGATTATGTTAATCAGGAGTAAGTTTGCACAATAATTGGCTGTTAGGTTTCTGTTCACAAGTATTAGTTGATGTTTGTGAAGTATTCAACCAACTATTATCCACTCAATGAAGAATTATGTTTTAGTTTCTTTACTATAAGCCAAAGTTCATAAACAAGACATGAAAAGGAGGGAGAACAGAGCTGACTCTGAGACTTCCCATGCACCAAAACAACAACATTAAGTATATGGGTGCATGAGAATGAGAAAAAGCAATTTGAGACTAACAGTGTGAGCACTCAAAAGCAAAAGTGGTGCCACACTGGAAAACGCTACATAAATGAGTAAAAAGAAAGGTTACAGAATTGCAGATCCCTAACATTAATAAGGACAAGTCACCAAGCTACCCAAGATAACTTGCAACAAGAAATATAGAGGTTTTTTCTTCCTCTTAACCATAACTCTAACCCCAATACTTCCCTTATGCCTTCCACAAGGCTCCCAGCCACGGCCCAGGGAAGAATCTCATGCAGGCCAGGGCTCTTTGCAGCCTGCTGTTCCCTTTCATAGTGCCCTGCCAGCTCTACAGCACATGTTGCTCTGTTTTTCTCTCAACCCAAACCCTAAACCTAAGTGTAAACTGAGCCTGAGGCACTGCTTCTGTTGCAGCAGAGTTCGATCTAACAAGAATTTTCCAGGACTTGTACTGTATGTCTTCTATTAATTCTCTCTTCTTAGAGAAAAAAAAAAAACAAACAACAAAAAACCAAAAAACAAAACAACAAAAAACCCACAAACAAACAAAAAAACCCAACAACTAAACCCAACTGACAGTCCACATGTAATGCATATTTTTTCCTGAAGATATTTAACATCATTAAGCATTTTTTATTACTGTGTTTCCATTTTTGAAACCCATGAACCTGGAAAGGCAGATGGCTAAACGTTTTGCAGATGGTTGAAAATGATAAATGGCTGTGACAAGGTTAGTGATAGTACTTTTGTTCGCTGTATTAGTGCAATCTGTTTCTGCCTAGGAAGCAACCTGAACTATTAAGTGAACTTAAATTAGCAAAAATTTTCCTTTACTTTTTGCTGTAACATTTTGTAGTTTCATTTTCAACATAATTCATGTTTACCTGCACTGAGTGCCATTTGTATATACTGGTAGCTTTACAGCTACTAGATTTTTCTTGGGTAGTAGCTGCCATTTCCTCTGTCTGTACAACAACATAAATTTTTTTTCAGATATATTTACAGGTTTTTGTGTTCATAGCATATAACTAATAAAAAAAGAAAATCCATATGGCCTCACATATGCATATGACAGCTATCCCACAAAACTGGTAGAAGCAAGTGCTTGTATTTGGTTTTGGTTTATTTCCTTCAGTTAATGTCAGATGCAATAATTGGGAATGGCAAGGCACTAGTAAAAAGATGTGTTATGCTATCATATTTTTTAAAGTGTATTTATTGATTATTTTCCCTTTCCCAATTTACTAGACAACAAACAATGAAACAGGAAATAATGAAGGATAATTAGGGAGGCAGATCATTGGTGCTAGGTAGGGAAAAGATTACTATAGAAATATGGGAATGGAAACTCATTGTGATTCAGACCAAAGGTTTGTCTCATTAGGCCTCTTTTACTTAACAGTATCCAGCACCATTTATTTTCAGAATAAAGGTAGAAGAAAAACTAAGGCTTAGTCATTGACATTCCCACTAGTTCATCATGGCCTTAATTTCATCTCCATTCCATTTCTGGACAATGGAAACTTTTCCTAGAAAAAAATCTCAATAATATCTTTATTTAAAAAAAAAAAAACCAAACTAAAAACGAACCACAACTAGTTACTAGCATGCAATGAACAGATTTTGTTGAGACACCACTTTGGTTTTTACAAAGTTTTGTTTTAGCACAGTTTATTAGTGGCCTTGCCATTATCATCAGGGAACATTGTCTACCCTTGTAATGCCCATGCCAGAAGTTTTACTAAATTCTGCAAAACTTTGCCATCTTCTCAGATTTTACTAGTCACATTTAAATACCAATCAGTGATAAATATTTCTAACATCAATTCTCTCAGGACCCACCATTATAAACATATTGCAGGGATGCAGTTAAAACAACTATTTGTATTAGCTGTCTTCCTCTTATGTAATTCTAATCAAGCTGCAATAAGATCTTTTACCATCTCATACCAGTATACTCTTCATGCCAGTCCCTCTGCTGCCTTCTCCTCATCTTACCTCATCCAGGGCATGTATTCTCCCTGCTTCTTCCACTCTCTCTTCATTGGCTGCCCAACATTTTAACTTAATCAGTCACACCTGCACCTTATCTACATCGGCCAACCCACCGTCCCTGAAGCCAACCCACAGTTGTATATTATCAATGCTAATTAACCCAGCTTCAGTCCTCTACAACAGGGGTCCTGAAACGATGGCACATGGGCCGGATACAGCCCCCCAGGGTCCTCAATCCAGCCCTGGTATTTACAGAACCCCCCGCCGGGGGTTGGGGGGGGAAACCAAGCAGCTGCAGATGACTGTCTGCCACTTCATCTGTGTGCTGGCCCCCTGCATAAAAAGTTTGAGGACCCCTGCTCTACAAAGTACTGTATCTCTCATGTCCTTTAGAATAAAAATATGTTCATGAAATTTTATTGGTAATGTTTTAGCCTCTTTATATGTCCAGCTCTTTTATGTTTATGTGACTTCTTTTGACATATTTAATCTTCTTAATTTACCATGAATTTCAGATTTTTTTATATATATACTTCAGTTACTGATAATTCTTTAAAAAGAAAGATAAGATAGACTGTGCCCTTGTGAAAATAATTTAGTTTTTTGTCAAGTTCCTATGCTTAATCAGAGTTATAATTTCTCTGTATAAAGCTGTTCTCAGGGAGTGTTGGTCAAGAGTGCATTTCATTGCATTGAGTCACAGTGGTAAACCAAGGTTCAACAAACTGTCCTGATTCTTAAACTGAGTATCCCATGACACTTACTTCTCCTGTTAGCGTATTTGCACTTCAAATGTCCACTTTGGTTTTCTAATTTCCACTGTACATTTTCTTTAAGATTTTTGATGTTTTCTATTGTATTCAATAAAGTTGGATTTCCATTTCCTGAAAAGGTATTTCAACGTAATACGATCACTAGATATTCTTTTTGAGAATACAGGGTTTTCTCACTTGTCCTTCTGTCTGCTTTCTTGTTCCCTCTCCACAGTGTCTTAACACTTCAGAGACACTCACATGTTCTTTGATGCTAGTATTTGCCAGAGGAAAACTCTTTCAGGAGAAATGCAAGTGTTTCTGTTTCATTACTTTGAATTTATTTATTTATTTATTTATTTATTTTACTAGTATGTACTTCTTTAAAAAAAAGAAAAAAAAAAAAAGAAGTAATCCTTTTATAAAAGCCCTTTTTCAAAGTTTCTGATTCAAGACTAATTTTGGCTCTAGTTTCAATATTCATTTTTTCTTCTAACATTAATCTTTCCAAAAAATCCTGCCCATTGCTACACTTGGTAGTTTTGTACACTGTGATGACTCGGAGTGATTGTTGATGCGTTTTAGCAGTCATGTGATCAGACTGGACCCTTGCCTTGGCCACCCAGTGAATTCCATATAATCTGCATGATCTTAGGAGACAATCAAGCACCTCTAATAATCATGCCCATCTACTAGGATGTGGTCCTCTTTTCCCCATTCTCTTCAGCCTTCTTTATGCTAAGCATGGCAACATTAATAATTGCTTGCCAAATTTGTCTCAGAATTTTGCAGTTGTGTATCCTGATGTCAGATTTGCGTTACAAGCCACAATGTCAATAACAGTGGCTTTCAACTGTTGACAGAACCTGATCTACCATTCCACTTCATACCCCAAAATTATGCAGTATATTGTAGGCAACAGTAAACATTTTGTAACAGACATGCCCAGGTCAGTTGTTTGCAGCTGTTCTTGCATCCACTACAAAATTAACTATCATCAAGATTTTCTTGTCTACAAAACTGAGCAGAAGAAAGTGTGATCATTAACTTTGATATCAAAGGATAAAATAATATACGGGTTGTTCAAACACTGAAAATTTTAAAGAATTTCCTGAACCACAGTCCTAAACTAAATTGCTTTCAACTATAAGCTGGATCGCCCTCTTTTCAGAGTCCATGTTTGAGATACAAGGAACAAAAATCTAGAGCACAAAACTTGCTTGATTTAAAATATTAAGTGCACCAGAACTGTTCATTTGTAAATACCTTTACTGCTTGCCTTCTTTAGTTACCTCTTATTTCTCATAAAAGTCTAAATCTTGACAACCTTGAAAAACTCAGGAATGTGTTTTGTCCAGATTGGTGCTGTTCCATTTATTATTGTGTCATGTGTGGGTTTTCTTGTGTTTCAGATTACATGTGGTATGAGCTGTGGAAAAAAAAGATAATAGTACAAGTTAGAGTTCTTAAAAATGAGAGGTAAAAGATTACAATAATTTTCCTAGACAGGAAACCAATATAGTTAAAGTAATTATAAATTCCAACCCTACTATATGCCTGAGCTGTGTTTTACTTACCTTCTGAAGACATGCCAATCAAGGCAGCTAATACAATTTATTTCCTCAAACTGATTAGGCAGAGGAAAGTTGGACAAAAGGAAGTATTTTGTAGATTAATTTCAGGTGATAAGGGAGATGCATGGCAGGGTCCAGTGTTGAAGATGATACATAAACAAAAACAGTTGAGGTACTCTTTTCTGATCATTATTTACCACAGCTGACAGATGTTTGGAGAAATTCTGAACAAGATACAAAATAAGAATTTAGGTTTAGTCTTATTTGAACTTTCTTTCATTTCAAAGGGGACTGGGTGTCATGGCCAGGGGTGTTTGTCACTGTATTTCTAATTCTGTAAGTGAGAATGCAACCCTCTATTGTGGCAAAATGCAGCTTATTTTTATGTGAAGACTTCCTAAGTATTTAAAGTGATCTGAACAAAATTGAAGAAAACAAATCCAGCCAATTCTACTGAGCTTGTAAACCAAAATAAACTGGTACCTCAGGCCAACCTGCAAAGATACATGTGGGAATTTTAGAAGATGTAGCCTGTTCCTCATTAAGGTAAAGGTTTTCCTCTGGCATCAGAATAGGGCAGGATCCCCCATTTTAGAAAAAAAGTGTGCAGTGGAGCTATAATACCCCTTTTTCAAACAATCACAGAATGGTTGGGGTTGAAAGGCACCTCAAGAGGTCATATGGTCCAACCTTTCTGATCAAGCAGGACCACCTAAAGCAGGTTGCCCAGGACCACGTCCAAACAGCTTTTGAATGTCTCCAAGGAGGGAGTTTCACAACTTCCCCAGGCAACATGTGCTACTGCTTGGTCATCATCACAGTAAAAAAAGTGTTTCCTGATGTTCAGATGGAGCCTTCAGTTTTTCCCCATTACCTTTTGTCCTGTCACTGGACAATGCTGAAAAGAGCCTGGATCTGCCCTCTTTTCACCCTCCCTTCAGATATTTACATGCATTATTAAGATACCTGAACCTTCTCTTGTCCAAGGTGAATGGTTCCAACTCTCTCAGCCCTTTACCATATGACAGATGCTTCAGTCCCTTCATCATCTTAAAGGCCTTTTGTTTGACTCTGTTTAAACCATGGGAAGGACACATACACAAAGCCATCCAAAGAAGTGAAAATCTTAGTTTGACTTTGACTCTTGAGAGTCTACTGAAACCCCAGCTTATTACATTGCAGACAACTTAAAATTTTCTAGGACAATTAAAAGTGCTGATAAATGTTGGGCTGTAAGTTCAAGGAAAAGTACATATGGTTATGATTAGTATGTACAGATGAGGCAGCAGACTAGAATTTTGCACTGTCTCTAGGCACTTTTAGCTCTGTGTTTATAATACATTTTCAACACTTTGGAGATAAAAAATTTGTAGAGCATAATTACGCATTTTGTTCACCAGAAAAGTTTCCATATTTGTGCAGTTTTATTTATGAACTTTCAGAAAGCATGATATCTTACTGAAATTCTCATCAATAACATGCAAATAAATATGTTCCTAAATACTGTTCAGAACTGATTTAACATACTTCAAAGTAGTTAAGTCAATATTCCCTTTTTTTATACATAAACCTTTCTCCCATTGTCTGAGGCAGCAATAAGGACAAGGATTCAAGACTATGTCTGAATGGAATATCTTTCATGGAATGAAAAAGCAAATGTACCATCAGGCTTATTCTTTAATTGCTTAATCTCTGGTACAGTTTCATCCCAGGTCAGTTAGCACTCTCTTAAATTCCAGGACTTGTTTAGGGAATGAAGTAGTCATGGATTCCCAAAAAACATTATGGAAAAGATTGCCTTGATTTATGTGGGAAGAGTTTAGCTTGACGATAGGTCACAGTAACTCTTAGTTCACTGATACAGGTGTAGGCCTAAAAATGAACTTGATCCTACCTATCCAAAACTATAATGTATAAAAGATAATAACTAGATTATTTTAATTTTCTTTTTCATGTTTTGCCTTTACACTTTCAATTATTTAATCACGAGCTCTAGAAATTATTTTTTTAATGAGAAATGGGAGCTGAAGTTTTCCCTTAATGACATAATGCTTAGAATGAAGTCTAACGAACTCAAAAACTCTTCTCAGACTGATGAAACTAGGGAGTTGGAAACAATGAGATATGTTACAGAAGCTCACTTCTAGTAATGCGTATATAAACTAGTAATTTTTTTAACTACTTCAGCAACTTAAGAAATCTACAGTGTAAATATCTATGCTGATTTTTTTCTTCCAATCTCCCTCTATAAATAAGTAAAGAAATAAGTAATACTGAAGAGAAATTAATCTGACCTATTTTAGACTTCTACTTCATAATAAAATGAATCACTGTGTAAAAGTGACAATTTCTCTCCTATGTATTAAGGAACTCCAGGTGCCTAGCTGCAGGATCTTATCTTGGCCACAGGATAAACTTAGCTAGTTAATTGTAATGGAGCAGCACATAGACAGCTACCCCTTGGCACCAGTGACTGCCTTCACTGATGAGTCCTTTTCTGTATCCAAAAGTGAAGCATGTTCTTATGCAAGTATCTTCTTGCTTGACAGTAGAAATGATTAAGAGAATTGTTTACATCTAAGAAAATCCTAAAGCAGCATTAAAGACCATAATGTTGGTGAATCCTTCCATGGCATGCCGTATCCTGTGTCATGGCTGGAGGTGTATTCAGTGCGGCACACCTCAGGATTCCCAGCATCTTAAGATATGTAAAATTATTATTCCTGCTTACCTGGGACATGGAAAGGGCTGAGGTACTCGGTGACCTCTTTGCCTCAGTCTTCACTGATAAGTGCTCCAGCCACACCGCTCAAGTTGCAGAAGGCAAAGGCAGGGACGCCGTGAAGAACTGCCCACTGTAGAAACAGATCAGGTTTGAGATCATCTAAGGATCCTGGAGGTGCACAAGCCCATGGGACCTGATGAGATGTATCCATGGGGTCCTGAGGGAACTGGAAGATGAAGTTGCCAAGCCTCTATAAATCATATTTGAGAAGTCATTGCAGTCTGGAGAAGTTCCCACTGACTGAAAAAGGGGAAATTTAACACCCATTTTTTAAAAAGAAAAAAGGAAGACCCAGGGAACTACAGGCCAGTCAGTCTAAAATCAGCTGTTCTGCTTTTGGCTAGCATAGAGTTAATTTTCTTCATAGTAGCTAGTATGGACTACGGTTTAGATTTGTGCTGAAAACAGTGTTGATAATACAGAGATGTTTTCACTACGGAGAGCAGTGCTTACACAGAGCCAAGGCCTTTTTGGCTTCTCACATCACACCATCAGTGAGTAGCTGGGGGTGCACAAGAAGCTAGGAGCCAGGACACAGCTGGAACAGCTGACTCCAACTGACCAATGGGATATTCCATATATTCCATACCATAGGATATCATGCTGAGCATATAAAGCTGGGAGAAGAAGAGAAAAGAAGGGGGGGGGGGGGGGGGGCGGAGGCATTCAGGCTTATGGCATTTGTCTTCCCAAGTAACTGTTACATGTGATGGAGCCCTGCTTATCTGGAGATGGCTGAACTCCTGCCTGCCCATGGGAAGTGGTGAATCAATTCCTTGTTTTGCTTTGCTTGCGTGCACAGCTTTTGCTTTACCTATTAACTTGTCTTTATCTCCACCTATAAGTTTTCCAACTTTTCCTCTTCTGATTGTCTCCCCTGTACCACTGCGGGGTAGTAAACGAGCAGTTGCATGGGGTTTGGTTGCCAGCTAAGGCTGAACCCCACCACCAGCGCTGCTTAAACTACTTTGTCAGCACCATGGACAGTGGCACTGAGCGCACCCTCAGCAGGTCTGCCGATGACACCAGGTGCGGTCAGCACGCTGGAGGGAAGGGACCTTGACTGGTTTGAGAGGTGGGCCCATACAAACCCCATGAAATTCAACAAGTCCAAGCACAAGGTTCTGCACCTGGGTTGGGGCAATCCCAAGCACAAATACAGTCTGGAAAGAGAATGGGCAGAGAGCCACCCTGAGGAGAAGGACTTGGGGGTGTTGGTTGATAAGAAGCTTGACGTGGCCTGGTAATGTGTGCTTGCATCTCAGAAAGCCAACCAAAACCTGGGATGCATCAAAAGAAGCCTGGTCAGCCAGTCAAGAGTGGTGATTATCTCCCCTCTCAGTCTTGTGAGAGCCCACCTGGAATATTGCATTCGTCTCTGGGTCCCCCAACATAAGAAGGACACAGACCTGATGGAGTGAGTCCAGAGAAGGGCCACAGAAATGATCAGAGGGCTGGAGCACCTCTCGTGAAGACAGGCTGAAAGAGTTGGGGTTGTTCAGCCTAGAGGAGAGAAGGCTCCAGGGAGACATTATAGCAGCCTTTCAGTACCTAAAAGGGGCCTACAAGAAAGCTGGGAAGGGACTTTTTACCAGGGCATGTAGTGATAGGACAAGGGGGAATGGTTTTAAGCTGAAAGAGGCTAGATTTAGATTAGATGTCATGAAGAAATTTTTTAACTGTGGGGTTGGTGAGGCACTGGAAAAGGTTTCCCAGAGAAGTTGTGAATGCCCCCTCCCTGGAAGTGTTGAAGGCCAAGTTGGGTGCAGCTTTGAGCAACCTGATCTAGTGGAAGGTGTCCCTGTCCATAGCTGGGGGTTGGAACTAGATGATCTTTAAGGTTCCTTCCAACCCAAACCATTCTATGATTCTATGATAGCATTAGGTGGTTCCACATCAAATGTGTTTCTTGGCCAATGTTATAATCTTTTTTTTTCAATTCTATGTTAAAAGAAATATGAAATCATATGAAATTCTTCGTATTCTCTAGTCATTGTACTGCAGTTAAATGACTTCATTTGACCAACAAAGCCTAATATATGATAATTATTTATAGATTTGAGTAGCTATTAATAATTCATTTATAAGTTTGAATAATAGCAGCCTTTTGAGAATTAGCGTACAATATTGCTTTATGAATATGTATGTATTATTGTTCATCCTTCACAAGACCTGAGAGGGAGAATGGTACAAATAAAGCACACAGTAAGTGCTACATTCATAAAAGGCTATTTTTGCAATTTCTATGTAAATGGACTGCGCTCTGTGGAGAAAATGTGTGGAATGAGGAAAGAAGAGGGAATGCAAACTATCTGCTCATGACTAGAGTCCTAGGGTCAAAGGCTTTTTAAAGTAATTACCTTCACAGTTCCAGGACAGCAGTCAGCTCCTTGTGATGTTAATGAAAATATTCCCATATACTGGGGATCTGGGTGGTGGAATCTGCTCAAAATTGAGGTGGATATTCAATTAATAAATAAATATTTCAATTAATTTCACAGATTCAATCTCTGTTTTTATATCTTGGGGCTTTTTTTGAGGAATAAGGTGGATGGTGTACGACCAAGTTCAAATTTATGTATGATCAAGAGGGTCTGAATTTACTTCTCTGTGTGTGAATAAAGGGAGTGTAGTAACCATGGAAGGATAGAGAATTCTTTTCATATTAGCTATCACTAGATGATGTGGTCATTAAAACTCTTGTCTCAAATACCAAGTATTAAAAGTAGTTAACATAAAATATACTATTGCATTTAGGAAATAAACACTGTTTATTTTCTTCTCTCTCTGTCATCCAACATTGATGTTTTAAGGATTAGTAACATTTATCAGCAATATTATCACTATCAATTTACTTGATTTCAGTCTGTCCTTCTTGGGCTTTCCACATGTAGCTGTCAATTAGAAATACCTGTCTTTAAAGGGATGCACTAAGCTGTATCAGTGCTGTGGGATAATTTACTTAAGAATAATTTATAAATGTGGCCATATCACAGTATTTTAAGACTATCATGATAAATAAAGATGAAGTTATGAATAAGCTACCAACTTCCTCTATGTCTGATTCTAGCCAAGTGCGATAAGGTTGGTCAGATGTATTGCTGGAAGACAGAAATGTTCATTAACTATTTCTGTTCTATATTCAGAATGAAGCAGGATATTTACGTGGCTTAGAGAGACTTTCCTGGTTTCAGTGAGTAAAGAGTATGTTTCAGGAATACAGAAGAAACATCTAAAATCTGAAGAGTTGGAAAAGATGTACACAGGATTTTAAGAACTTTCTGGCAATAGTTTTTAATCCTTGGAAGTTATTTTTAAGAAAATATGAAATTCTGAGAAGTACCAGAAACCTGAAAAATGAAGGAGATTATATTTAAAAGGAGTTGAGGGAATTAACTTGGTACCTGCATGGTGATTAGGTCATCACTGATCATAGGTTAACAAATGAGAAAGCCATTTAATAAGAATAAGAAAATAAGAATAAAGAACAAGAACAAGAATAAGAATAAGAATTAGTAAAAATTTACAAAAAATAAGTTTGTCTTCTGAGTAGATTTTGACATTGTTTTTGATGAAACCTTGGTGAAAGTAACTAATTTGACATGCATAAGCTATACAGTTTATAAACTATATAGTTTAGATGGAAGTCTGGTTAGAAAAACAGCCATGACACAGAATCAATGTGACTCTTGCAAGATGGATTAAAAAATATTAATTCATACCTTCACATTTACACTTATGCTATGATGTCTGTCAGACACTACAATAAATTTTTGATGTGGTCTAGTAATGCTCTGCTGTCAGCCAATGATGTTCACTAAATGTCAATTGTAACACAATGCAGTAAGTCTATTTCTTTAAGAAGCAAAGATTATGATTTGCAAGAATCTTCAGGAGAATGTTTTTGTAGGATAAACATTTCTTAAGGAATTCCAAAAAGGACATGACACACTCGTAAAACACTAAAATAAGGGTTGTTCAGACTAGAAGAGTCAAGTTTTTGAATGACATGATTAACAGTGAACTGAATTATTTAGGTTACTTTTATATCCTCCATCTTTTTTATTGTGTAACTCAAGTCAGGATATCTTTTAAAACATACATGGAACAAACTGATGCAGAAATTCCTTGATATTTTTCTTCCATTTTATCTCTCAAAATAAGATATTTATATAAAATGGTGCAATTGTTCTGCATGGATTGCAAATTAGTAAAAGTTGGTATTTACTACTTTTTATTTAACTCAGAAACACCAAATTGTAAAGGAAATTTTAAAAATCTGATAAGCAAAAAAAAAAAAAAAAGTTAGACACCTCTGAGAATCTATGCTTTTATAGCATTTCTTCATAACTTTTCTTAGTTCCCCATTTTAAATATTTTGAGATAAATAGCGAGACTCTACTTGTTTGAAAAAGTATTGAATTATACTTGTTACAGCATATTTCCTCTGAAGCAACCCAGTGTGCATAGGTGGATTGGATACTTACATCCTGTATGAATGTTCTGTATCAAACTATGGGTCATAATTATACAGTTATATGCCAAATCATTTCTGGTGGAAGGGAAGGATGAAAATCTTTAGGAAAGGAAAAATATACCTTCCAGTGAAACCAAACCTGTCTGCACACTTTAGTGGTGGCTGCAGTGTTTTTTTCACTGTAACCTCAGTATACTGCATATTCTGGCTCTTGTGCCATGCTGTAGTAGT
The DNA here is from genome assembly GCF_015220075.1 of Falco rusticolus. Classification (NCBI taxonomy): domain Eukaryota; kingdom Metazoa; phylum Chordata; class Aves; order Falconiformes; family Falconidae; genus Falco; species Falco rusticolus. Next base: position 22,649,018 of record NC_051189.1, read on the forward strand.
CCTAGTTATACGATCTAACTACATTTCAACTAGACTATCTAAATGCTTTTAACTTCCTTTACTAAGTGCCTTTGCTTCTGTTGCTGAGCTTTCTTCCATTGAAGGGCATATAGTACAAGTCACTGTGGGGTGAGAGCATAAAAGTGAAGAGGCAGTATACCTGCTAAGTCTGATCAGCAGTATGATCTTCAAGCTGAAGAAAAAAAAATGGAGAACACCAAATATGTGAGGAGTTTATGGCACAATGAAGCCAAGGTAGTGAAGAAAACATAGTGGAAGTGTTTCTCTACTTGAGTCACTAAAGTGAATATTACTTTCTCCTTAATTTCAGTCCTGTAATAGTTTGTTCAATATTTTTCCCTGTAAGTTTTAAAGAGTTGATTGATTTTAATAATGGAATTGAGGGCAACAAAATGGTACTACTTTAAGTATCTTACCCTGGCTTATGAAATGTTGCCTTACTATGCATATGACTGAATGAGCAATAGTAAAAAAGAAGACCTGGTGTGAGGGAAGGTGGACTGACTTGTCACTGTATTTGAGTTTAATACCCACATCAGGAGGGTGTTGTTTAATCTGGCTGGCAACCAAGCACCACACAACTGCTCGCTCACTCCCCCCTCACCCAGAGGGATGGGAAGGACAATCAGAAAGGAATGTAAAACTTGAGGGTTCAGGTAAGAACAATTTAATAAGTAAAGCAAAAGCCGTGCACACAAGCAAAGCAAAGCAAGGAATTCATTCATTACTCCCCATGGGCAGGCAGGTGTTTGGCCATCCCCAGGAAAGCCAGGCTCCATCACACATAAAATGGTTACTCAGGAAGACAAACACCATAATGCCGGATGTCTTCCCCTGCCGCCTTCTTCACCTCCAGTTTATATACTCACCATGATGTCATATGGTATGGAATACCTCTTTGGCTAACTTGGGTCACCTGCCCTGGCTGTGTCCCCTCCCAGGTTCCCATGCCCCTCCAGCCCTCTCACTGGCAGGGCCCAAGGAACTAAACAGTCCTTAGTATAAACAGCACCCAGCAACAACTAAAACTACCAGTGTGCTCTCAGCATTGTTCTCACATCACAGCCAAAACACAGCACTGCCCCAGCTACTAAGAAAACTAACTATCCCAGCTGAAACCAGGACTGGGCTATAAGCGAGTAGTTCGCAGCCACTTCAAATACAGTTCTGTAAGAACATCTGCTGTGTTAAACTAATAATAGTTTTAACTTTCCCATTGGAAACCATTCTGTATCTTTTTACATTTTTACTAGTTCGTGTTTTGTGGTGTGTCAAATCAAAATATAAATACATATTTGAGAAAAATTAAATACTAACTTCCTACTGGAAATTGAAACATGCACATCTGTTTCCTAGTGAAAAAATAACATTTATTTCACTAAGTAGCTTTTAAAATAGTCCTTGAAAAATACTCACTTGGACAAAGTGTTGAAGCTTTTCCATTAAAATTCAGGTTTAAATAATGTAAATTAATTTCCAATTTGAAGTCTAGAGACTTTACTTTCATGGAAAGTAACATCTTCAACTGGCCAAATTCTGTAGAGTTTGCACGCAGTGTTCAGACTCTGACATCAAGGATTCTGGTACAATTATAAGACCAAATATTTAATTTTACTCTGCATTTTCTATGTTGAAAGATGGTAACATGTTCTTTAAAATTATAGCAGGAACTTCTAAGAAATAGACTAAAAGATATATCATAAAGTTATACATTGGTGATGTTTTGGAATTCACATGCATTTGGGTAAGCACTTTTATCAGTCAATGTCTTCTTAACTAAATATTCTTGAGTAGCATATTTTATAAACACTGTCTCTGTTATCTCACTGATTTGCACAGGAAACCAAATACTCATCCAAGTAACCTCACTTAATAAAGAAAAATAAAACAAAACCAAAACTATACATATTTTTCAAAGGAAAATTTCTCTATCATGATCTCATCATCAAAATAAAAACTGTAGTCTTTTATCCCTTTATTCACAACCTTCTCTGTACCTCTGTTAATTTTAATTATGTTCTGTAGGAGTCTTTTAAAAGGACATGGGCAAAAAGCCCTCCTAACCATCTTTTAAAACAATGGGGTCTAGACAGCAAGGTTATTCTATGTTCTGTAACATCAGGCATGTATATTTATAAAATAATTTAAAAGTAACAGCTCCAAAAAGAACAGCCTTGTTTTATTTGCAGTTCGGTATTTTCAAACCTTCCAGTAGGCTTTATCAATAAATATTCTTAGTGATCAAAAAATTGTCTAATAATACAAGCTGATGTGACTGTGTATATTGCAGATTGATAATAACACATTCACGGAAAAAAAAGCTATAGAGATAAACTATCATTCTAGTACTGTTCAATGTACATTGGGTTTTTTTCTACTTAGAGAGATGTGACAGACTGCATGGAATTTTTTGGTCAAGTGCACTTCAAGAATTTCTGCTCCAAGAACACAAACTAGAGTAAGAGGCAGTTCTCAAGGGGAATCAATGAGCCATGTTCACAGTGATGTGAGTTTGACATTTAAGGGATAGATCCAGGTTTGGATCTATTTTGTTTGGCAGCTAAATTAAGCTTAATTGCCAGAAATTTCAATTGCGGTGACATAACTGTATAGCTTTTTATTTTCTCAAGGAGGCAAACTTAGTCATAATAATGAAAATGTACCAAGAATGTTTATTGCAAAATAGAGACATTCATTTGAACAATGGCAGCACAGTAACATCTTATTTTTTGTTGTGAGAAGTTAATCACTGTGAGAATATGACTAAAAAGTTACGCAGTAGAAGAATATCTGTTATGCTATTATGTTGAACCCAATAGTAGCCAAATGTAATGTAATTGAACTGAAAGTGTCAATAGGATAGATTTGGGATGGGGATGGGTTGTAGCAAATATTTCTCAGGTGATCTTATTCTTCTTTGATATGTGGATGCAGAAGAAAAACACTTTGTACAAGCTAGTAATAGCACCTTATATAAACTATTTCAAATATAATTTCCTCTACTTCATTCTGTTCAACATTAGGTGACACCAGTCCTGTTCTCAGTATAATTTAGATTCAATTGAGCTGTTTAGCAAGGGGATAGCACATGCCCAGTTTTCTATGAAACTTAACATTAAAAGATTTGAGCATAGCATTAACCAGAAAAATCTTCAGGAACTCCCTCAGTGCTGCTTTGACAACATGCTTTGAATATGTGAAAGAAGGTGGCAGGCAGCTGTGATGAACATAAAAGACTGTAGCATATTTGAGAATAAATTCTATAGCCATCTAGTGTTTCTGAGAGGTAAACAGTCCTTACATCACAGACAATTTGGTTCTACCATAGGAAAATGTAACACATAGACTTTCAAATCATTAATTTCCAGGCAGTATAAGTATTTAGCCCTTAATGAACAACAGAATAACATAGCATAGCATGGCATAGCATAGCATGGCATAGCATAGCATAGCATAGCATAGCATAGCATAGCATAGCATAGAATGAATAGAATAGTTCACTTGGAAGGGACCTACAACAACCATGTAGTCCAACCACAATATTTTAAATATTTTAAACTAATATTTAGTACATTACAGTTTTAGACCTACATATGGCTACATTGTTCCTCATTTCTCACATGAAAGCTACACTTGGAAGATTGAGAGATGGTGTAAAATTTTCACAAGTGTAAACTCCATATAGCATAAAAGGTCCTGTTTCTCTTACCTTTCACAGCCCTGTAGTCCACATACAATAAAGTTTTCAACTGGAAACAAGCTGAAAAATACTATTGCAACAAAGAGATTACTAGGAGCCATTACCTTTTCAATATGTGACATTTCCTACACTTTCTCTTATATTTTCATAAGAAAACCCACTAGGGAGACAAACTGCACATTTATGTATGTCTTAAGTACAGAGGGAGTGTATTTGGGCAACCCCATTTCAAGGAAAGCACAGATGAGCAGAACATCTTTTGAACTGGAAAGCTTTGAAAATAGGAAGGAATTTTCTATTTTGCTCTTCATCAGGCAGACTACAAACCATTCTATGTGAAGAGAGGGAAAAAGTGGTTCTTTTTCCCAATATATTTAGCTAAAAACTTTATTGTAAGAAAATATGACTAACAATGCTGATGCAGAGAAGAATAAATTGGGGCTTTATACTTATCTATTTCAATTAGAGAGAAATGTTAGACCTCTAATGTTACTTTTATAATGTATGTTTGTCTCAGTGGACTATCATTAACAAGCTAATAACTGTTGTAGCTGAAGAAATGCAGTTCTGAGATTGACAAAATACTGGTCCTGGTTATTTTTAAAATTCTGCAGAGAGAAACTGTGAAAAGCCACAGACATGCACTACCTTATGTTTATCCTGTACTGTACATCTACTGTCTATTTATAACAAGTTATAAATGAAAAGGGCATAAACATGGATATACAGCATTTTTAATGTACTGTGTCTAATTGTATATGTGTTAGGGCATGTGCTAAAAGGCTCTTCCCCACGCACACAGAGGATCGCGGAAGCAGAGGCAGCAGGGGAGTGCTGGCTCCCCCAGTGTCCCACTCTGAGACACGAGCCCTTGTTCCAGCCCCCCGGGGCTGTCCTGGAGCACATCAGCGCCGTGGGCTGGAAGAAACCTAGCACCGTGTGCCCCCAGGGGGTGGCTCTCTGGGTCACCTCACAGACTGGGGCGGGGGCGGGGTTCCTCCCCTGCGGGATGGAACTCTTTATGGGATGTGGGGGAAGAGCATGCTGAGATCGTGCAAGATTTCTGGGATGCCTAAAGAAGGAACAAAAAGCAAGGAAAGGGAGGGAGCCAGGTGATTTGGGAAGGAATAAACAGCAAAAGGAGTACAGGACAGGAGTCTCTGTGGCGCAACTGGTTAGCGCGTTCGGCTGTTAACCGAAAGGTTGGTGGTTCAAGCCCACCCAGGGACGTGTTAGCTCCATCACTATGCCCACGGTGGGCAGGTTGTGAGGAGGAGTCTCTTCCAACCCAAGCTGTGCTGTGAACGTTTTAACACAAATTCTCTGTTAGCCTCAGGCTCATTAAAACTAGTTTGCTGAAGTTTCAGCAATGGATTAGCAAACAAAACATCAGAAAAGGGAACCAGTTACCTGCAGTCTGTCCTGTCTCCTCATTTAACTCCCTCTCTAACTTTTTACTGGATGAAGGACTCTATTCTGTGTGCATGTGTGTTTTTTGGGTCTGAGTGATGAAACTGCAGTCAGACCATTGCCCATGTGCTCATGGTGCAACAACTGGAGAGACCAGAGTATGTGCATAGTGTGTGGGTACGTATGCTAGCGTGTATGTGATCACTAGCTCCTATCAAGCCAGACTAGCCCACAAGAATAATACGAGACCTGGCAGCCAGGTGTCAAAGCAGCAAGAAGTCTGGGATGGACATGAGTGTGCCTCTGTGAGTTGGCGGTCACAGGTCTGACTGGGGACACCACTAGGTCTGGGCATCAGTTAAGACCCTTTTGCATGTGTTTCTGTGCATGAGGCAACCAGAGCTGAAATGCTGCCGCACCCTGCTACCAGATTGACTGTCTAAGGCCAGCTACTGGAAGGATCTGTATTGCATATGCGTACATAGTTTTCCTACTAACAAACTTTCATGTGGGAAGGGAAACAGGATAAGGCCATTTGTGCTGTTTGTGTTTGCATGAGTGACAGTGGGTTTGTCGCTGTTGATCTGTGTGGGCAGCCATGTGTATACAATATATGTGCATTTTATGTGTGTGTGTATGTGTGGCTGTGTATGCCTATTGATATCACATTCTCTACTTCACTCCCAGCTGGACCTGGGGATATGGAGCTTCAACAGCCTCACCTCCATTGGGCTACTGGATTCACCAATACCTAGCAATTGCAAATGATATCCAGATAAAACATCCTAAATAATAATAACACATGCTGAATATACCAAGGAAAGAGTACAAAAGACTTTTTTACTACTTTCCCACAGAAGCATCTTCTCAAAATTCCTAACATTATGTATCTCCCATTGTTCCTAGCAGCCAATTTCATTGCTCTATAAAGCTTAGATTTATTGTCTGTTACTAAGACCAAATCCTTTTTGTTGTTGTTGGTTTTTTGTACCTGCAGTTGATTTCTAGTTGCCAGTACCATTTACTGGCAATAAATCTTTAGTTATAATAATATTCCTGCTCTAGGAATTCAGGTCAATAGTCTTTGTTAAGACATTGGCTAAGGTATCATCCACCTTGAAAAATGGCTGTGCAGTTAAAATGTTACATAGCACCTCTACCTCGTGTTAACAGCAATTTATTTCCTATGTTACTTATTTTAGGGTTTGGCTCTTACAGTTCCAGCTGGAGTAATCGAAGATGAGACAGCTTCTCTAGGTGCTTGGCTACTGCTGTACACTGGAAGCTCCCCGCTTTTCAGTTCTGCCAGAAGAAACGAACATGTAAGAACTTAATCTACTCCCAGCAAAATAGCCAGTTTGGCTTAAAATATCCTTTTAAGCTCCCATGCTTTGAAGGAATAGCAGAAGGCTATCATTATAACACCTGTTAAACAAGACTGTCTTCTTTTCAGCTATGTAGTTTATTCTCAAGCCTTGCCTAGTTAGTCACGTAGGGTAATGTAGAGGAATTGTAGAGGAATTATAGAGGAATGAAGACAGGTTAATTAACACAATATACAGCTGTGGGCTGGCTTCAGGGGCGGTGGGTTGGCTGACTTGGATAATGTGCAGCTGTGGCTGGTTCCTGCTAAGTAGTTAAATAGCTCTAAGGGTTATGGAAGAGGAGTATTGGAGGAAGAGAGACCTGGAAGAAGCAGAGTGACACGTGTGTGTGGGGGTGTGTGGGGGTGTGTGTGTGGGTGTGGGGGTGTGGTGGGTGGGGGTGTGTGGTGGGTGGGGGTGTGTGGGTGGGTGTGTGTGTGGGTGTGTGTGTGTGTGTGTGTGTGTGTGTGTGTGTGTGTGTGTGTGTGTGTGTGTGTGTGTGTGTGTGTGTGTGTGTGTGCGCGCGCGCGCGCGCCTCCCCACACACCCCACCCCACAATAGGAATCAGTTTATTGTAATGTCACCTGTTGACCAGGCTGAAATAATCCCTGCACTTGCAGTCAAGGAGTGAATACATTGCCCATTCTTGAACTGGATGCCAATCCTTCCCAGAGAGCAACACTGCACAGCCAGCTAAAAACACATGCCTTACTGACTTTAAGCACAGTAGGAAAGTTACTTAGCTTTTCCCACCTACAAGTCATTGTTCTATACATCATATGCATTACATTTGGCAGCCTTTATTCTCAAATGAGAACTACAATATCAACGATTTTAAATGGTTATATTTAAATGCACATAATACAATTGTGAAATATGTTCTATATAGCTTTTTTTATTTTCTCCTAACAACCAATGTGCTATTAACAGATAATAACTATTTTTCTTCAGACTTGTCCAACAGGAAAATTCTTAATAGGAGTATCAAAGGAGAGTACATAGTGACTTTACATGAATTCTCATATGAATACCTGTCTTTAGTCAGTCCTCTCTACTCTGCTTCCAAAAGGTTCACCAACCTATCCCTACCCCTTCAGTGAGACTTTGAGCATGTTCTTGTTTGAGACCTTTCTCAGTAGTAACATCACTGGTTAAGAGAAAGAAACATTTCACCACAGCACTGAAGCCTAATTTCATTGATGCTTTTCCTTTTCAGTATGTACAAGGACAATCTCTGAAACAGCATAAGAGTGAGGGCGCTGTTGTTCAGGTTTTAAAGGATTTGAAATTATTTAACATGGACATTGGATTTTAAATCATAAAACCTAGTGGGTTTTGCCTCATTTGCTTTTGTTATTCTGTTGTTGAACAGGGCAAAATAACAGTGAAGACAAATTAGTAAATGCAAACATCATCCCTTGTTTCTCTTTGCATATATACCAGGCTGACTATCAAAGCATTCAGTGATTCCTTTCTTAAACTAGTAAATTAAAGACTTGTTTTCCCGAAAATGTGTGGTACTCATCAGTTCCATTATAAATGTCATAAACAGCTAAACAGAAAAATGTGAATGTTTTAAAAAATCCATGCAAATGGGTGAATTCTAAATTTTATTATCATCACCTATGCTATTGGACTCAATGTAGAATCTTCAAATGAATTCTCATTGAATGTTTAATTTTATGAAGATGGTGTACTCAAAGCCAATCTCAAATTACTGCCTTTGACACATGTGAGCATGGAAGGTGTAGAGCAGAACAATGTTGTTACAGGCACAGTACAAACAAGCCTATGCAGAGCCTTATACTTTGATCTTTTTATCACATTTTATTTGGATTTATTTGGATACTCACATGAGTACTGTATACTGTCTTCTTTACTGCCATACAATTTGGAGTTAATTTATATCAGTTGCTGTCCTTTGTTTATCTTCTAACCAAAATATAAGCAGTTATATAATCAGAGTATATTATGTTTCAACTTCATCAAGCATCTTTTTATCAAACTGTTAGCAGTTGAGTATGATAAATCAAGAAAGGGAGTACAGTTTAAACACTGAATTTTTTATTAGGTCATTAGACAAGTGTAATGCACATTTGACGGATGACTTTTTAATATGCAAAAGAGCAATCTCATTAATTCTGCCATTTTCTATGTCTACCTGATTGCCAGTGTAATACAGGTAATTATGAGAAGAAAAGTGAAGGTATCTATCCATAAAATACATAAGCTGTTTGAATTAAGCTAAACCTTATCTCTGTTCTGCACTACTTATGAAGCTACTCTGAATTTGAAGGGAGAGATCTTCAGATCCACTGAAGAAGGTAGCAATCACGGTAGAGAATTTTAAATTACATTTGGCTACTGCTGTTCCACAGCCCATAGAATTCATGTTAAAAGACAATGTATTAAGGAATCTGTCTGTTTAACCTACAACACAACTCAGACTGGGACTGAAGGCCCAGGTCTGTGTTGCACAGGGTGAGGCTGTGCAGGACAGTTGAGGCCAACTGGTAAACTCCCAGTCCTGAGAATACGTTTTTGTAGTACTGTAAGCAAAGGGCAGTCTTTGTTCCTAACAGCAAACTGAGTATTACTTACAGAATTTTTCTGTAATGTTTTCTATGGAAATTTATAGAATCATGCAATAATTTGGGGTGGGATGGATTATGGGAGGCTGTTAGCCCTACCTTGTGCTCAAAGCAGGGTCAGTCATGAAGTCAGACCAGGTTGCTCGGGGCTGGAGTCTGCACAGCCTCTCTGGGCAAGTTGTATTAGTGCTTGGCTGTGCTTATTACTTAGAAAAGCTCAGACCAGAGGTAAACACTCCTTTTTTAAACTTATTCCTATTGTTTCTGTCCCACCAGGAACCCCTACAAAGATCCTGATCTCATCTTGATGATCCCCATAACTGTTTACCAGCTTCTATGAGGTTTCCTCATAGTCATCCATTTTCTGGGCTGAACCAGCTTCTCCTCACAAGGCAAGGGCCCTGACCAACGTAGTGGCTTTCCACTATACTCTCCCTAAATTGCTGATTTCTTTCCATTTGGGACCAAAAATTAGATGACATATTCTAGATGCAGTCTAATGAGAGCTGACTAAAGAGAAGGAATAGGGTTCCCTGGATACACTGGCTGTGCTTCTGTTAATACAGCACAGGAGGCTCTTGACTGTTTTGGTTGCCAGGGCACATGGCTCGGTCATGACCAGCTTGCTGTCTGGTAAAACCCTCAAGGCCTTTTGAGTGCAGCTGCTTCCCAGGCCATCAGACCCTACCCTGTACTGCTGCCCGAAGAGGGTCCCCTGTGGAGAGTCGGCCAAGTCACAACAATCACACCAATATGGCTACATGCCGTGCTCACTTTATTAAACAAACAGGTCATATTTATAACTTAAACCGACCACTCACCCGACTTTACACACAGGTGATTGGATAAAAGTTTCTGGTCACGTGGGAGTCCATGTTGCTGATTGGTGGGCATGCTGCAGGCACCTGATCAGAGTGTGCCAATGACAGTGTGTTGATTTCACCGTTCCCAGGACTTGCTCTGCACCTGGCTTCTTCTTTGTGCATAGCTTGTCTTCTTTCTCACACTGCTTGTTTTAAGGACAATTTAAAGTTGCTCTGCAGTTTCAACCAACAGGCCTGGGTTGTCCAACTTGGACAATGGTAACATATGTCCTTGGTCCTTTAAAAATTCCTCTACAGATGCCAGGGGTTCTTTCTTGCCAGGTGCAGGACCTCCCATGGCTCCTGTTGATCTCTCTCATATCTCTTCTCCCAGATAACTAGCGACAGGACAAGAGGAAATGGCCTCAGCTTACACCAGGGAAAGTTCCGATTGGATATTAGGAAAAATTTCCTCATTGAAAGGGTTGTCAAGCATTGGAACAGGCTGCCCAGAGAGGTGGTGGAATCACCATACCTGGAGTTATTTAAAAAACACAGAGGTGCAGTGCTTAGGGACATGGTTTAGTGATGGACTTGGCGGCCCTGATGATCTGAAAAGTCTTTTCCAACCCAAATGATTCTATGATTCTATAATTCTGTGATGTATTTGTCCAGCCTGTCCAGATCCTCCTCTATGGCAGCCCTGTCCTCAAGTGTAGTGATAGGTCCACCCAGCAGTCTGGTGTCATCCGTAATCTTGATCAGGGTGCACTTGCACTTCTGCCTTCTGTAAAGATGTTAAATGGGATTGGTCCCAGGACAAGACCTTTCTGTGGCGCTTTGCCTGTTACCAGCATCTAAGTACAGTATGACAAATTAACTATTGCTGCCTGAGTCTAATAGTTTTTTGTTTTGTTTTTTTTTTCCTCCTGTCTGGTTTCCTGTGCATCCAAACCACAACATCCCTATCTGGATATAAGAATGCTGTTGGGACAGAGTGTCATTAGCCTTCCTAAAGTCTAAGGAAATGGCATCCAGTGCTCTCTAATGTAAAAATCCAGGCATACCATCAAAAGCAATCAATTTTGTCAGTAATTATTTGTTCTTGATAAATTCATGCTGGTTATTCCCATGTTCTCTTCCAAGTGCTGAGAAATTGCTTCCAAAAGCACTCATTCCGTGACTTTCTCAAGGACTGAGGTGAGGCGAGGCTGACAAGTCTGTAGTTCAGTAGTTTGTCTTTTCAAGCTTTTAGAAGATGGGCACAATATTTGCATTCCTGCATTCATTGGAGATTTCCTCTGATGTATATAACTTTTCAAAATGATAGTTGCCTTGCAAGGACTGGCCAGCTTTCAGCACCCTTAAATATAAGCTGGCCTTCCCAGGGCCTTACATGGCTGAAAATTGCTGAAGTGATCCTTGACTTGCCCCTCATCCACTGCTGGTAGGTCTTTTCCTTGAACCCTACCTTTTAGCAGAGGGGCCAGGGCCACCTTGTAGGCAGAAGGTCTTCCTTTGCGTCCCTTTGCCTCAGCAAAGAACACATCCAGTACTTCAGCCTTATCTGTCTCCAGTTTTAATCTAGTCTTCCAATACAGTCAAAGGATGCTTCTTTCAATGCTGTGAGCACTTTACCAAATTTTTATTTTTTTAAAAAGTTATTTTAAAGTGAAAATATTTTACTCTGTTTCCTGTATTAGCCTACTAACTTAAAAAGTAGGGGTATTATGCAGATGCTATTAAAATGTATAAACCATGGAAATCAGGAAGCTTTCCAAAGTGTTAGTGTTCATAAATTATACTTGAAGTAAAATGACACCGTGTTTTTGGAAAGTCTATATTTCATAAATCATTGTTCAGTAGAAAGATTTTCTCCTTGTGTGAAATTAGAGGATAATGGGTACAAATTATACAATTGACATTTTCTCTTCAGAGGGGAGAGGAAAGCAGAGGTGTTAGAAACCATATCCCTTTTAAAAGGAAATGCCTCTGCAAGAGTACAGAAACTAATGGACATATTTTGTGATGATTAGACCATGTTACACCACTGTAGAAATTTTCTACATTGAATTGAGAAATTCAAATTGAGAAATAATTCTCTATTATTGCTGTTGGCAAAAAAATGTAATTTAATAGGGCCATCTCTACGCTGACCTCTTTTCACTTTTCCAGTTCTATTAAATTTAAATTCATGTTTACTTGCACAGAAAGTATATGATTGAGGTGTGAAAAAATTTCCTTTCAGAAAATTTCTGTCTTGTTATTTTGTCAATATAATCAACTACAAATCTTTATCTACAGGTTTACTAAATGTGTAGAAGCCTAGAATTTCTCACATCTGTCTTATGAAAATTAAGACTAGAGAATGGTTTCTTGTGCCAGTTGCAGCTTATTAACTATTTGGTCATATGATGAAAAGTGATCTCTTTAACACATTCCAGTGAGCTATTGCTCATTGACTCAAGATAATGGTGTTCTAAAATAAAATTATCTCAGAACTGAAGTTGTGTAAAGTCAGACAGCTATCAGGGCTTAGCTGATGCATGATAATTCACTAAGCCACAGTAACTCAATAGCTTTGGTTTATTTGATGATAAAGTGTATGTAAACCTTTATTGTGTTTATGCAGATTACAAGTCAGTGGGTAATTTGTTATGCTTCTACCAAAATATTCTTCAGTATTGTTTCAGTATATTTTTTGTGATAGTAGGAAGCAAAGTTTTTTGTTGGTTTGGCTTTTTTGGGGGGTTTTTTTTGTTTGTTTTTTTTTGTTGTTGTTTTTTTTTTTTTAAATATAGAACCAATCTAAGTCTTAGCACTTGGAGTGAATTACTAGGAAACAATACACATAAGAAAGAAGTTATTTTATGTTGGTGAAAATCACCCATGTTCAAATTTTGCCAGTAACTTCTGAACTTCTGTAGGTTAATTCTTCTGTTAGGATTATGGTGCCATACACTTTAGGGTAGCCATGTTCCACCACCACTTTTTTCACTAGTAGTAAAGTGAGATTAATGTTTGCCGTACTGTCTTTCTCCATTATGTCTTTCCTTAGAAAAATGTTAATTGATCCAGTTAATGAAATATCAGTATATATGCATAGCTAACAGTGGTACATTGAATTTGGTGCTAACAGAGTTACATTTGATGCTTTATTAATATGTTTCAGGAGGAAAGAAATGAGGATCAAATATTTTGTTTTTAAAAACTTCAAAAAAATCCTTATGATTTCAATGTGCTGTCAAAGCACAAAATTATGTATTTTAATATAAATTCTTGAATAAAAGGCCATAGAAGGGTAGGACATTTTTTGTCTTAGTTTCTTATAACTTCAAGAACAATGCATCAAAGCTATAAACATAGTAACTCCATGCCCTTAATTCCTTGTTCCACTGTATAATCATTCTACAGGGGTGAAGACAGCTGCTTTAGTAATTTTTTTTTTTATTCCATTATCAACACCTCCCCACTCAGTTGTAGTAAATGTGTAGTTTGCTGCTGCAGACTATACTTAAAACACTTCTGAAAACAAACTCCATGCTGATAATTTTATTTCATTCTTTCAATATCCTTCCCCTTCATGTATTTGCTTAATCCATCTATTGTGTCATTTCTTAATGAAGAAGCCCCTCCTGCAACAGTTAGTGAGGACAGTTTAAATTCTGTTGTCCTTCTATAACATTAGCACAAACAAATGACAAGGTTCACAGTAGGTAGATCATGAAAGGTCTGCATCTTCCCCAGTTATCTGAAAGAACACTAGACTTAAGAGTGCACCTAAACCTCAAAGTTAATTTGGTTCCAGATGTTGAGTCAGAACACCTTTGAACAACTGCTTGGAAATGAGACTTAGAAAAGAGTATATATAGAAAAGAATATGTGTAAGCAACCTTGTGAGAAGTTGCCATCAGTTTAAATAACTAACTAACGGGAAAAAAAATATTAGCTGATATATACTTAGGCAAAGGGATAAGGACAAAAAGGAGTAATAGAAGTACTTGGAATAAATAATTCAGTATATAGATAAAGTTTGAACAAGTACAGAATTTTTCATTTGATTCTTTTCAGCTGGTATAAAGTAGTCCAGAAGAAAGCAACACAAACAAGCAAAGTGAGAATAGAACAACTTCTAAAACAAAATAAAAGGTTACTTTTAAATAGAATTCTTCGAATTTATTGTCTTTCAACATTAGGTAATATTAGTCTTGTTTTATAAAACTGCAAACAGTGTTCTTAAGTTCAGCTACAGACTGTGTGTCTTACTGTACCTTTTTCTAAAAAAGTAACTATTACTAACACTCCTTCCAATCACCTCTAAAACACACCAATTCAGCAGTACAATGCTACTGCTACTAGAATCCAAATATCAGTCTGTGTGATGTTCTCCCTATTAGCCACAGGTCATTGAACAGAGAGCAAATAAAGGAAGAGTTTGATATATTATCTCTAATAGGGAATCAATGCCAGATGTGTGAGTATAATCAGGAAAAGTGGTAGTATATTACACTGAATGGTGCTTATATGCACATTGTGGGCTCAATCTTGAGAATTTTAGTTGTTCATAACAGCTACTATCTTTTATGGGAATTTAGTATCCCTAAAGATTACAAGCTCATGTGCTGCTTTTTTTTTCATGAAAAGGAAGAAGAACGCACAGGAATAGTACAAAAATCAGATTTTAGAATATTAGTAGTGAATAATGTTTACTATTTACAGCATACAGAAGTAGTAACTTACAGCTTAAATTATGTACAAGATCAATTTTAGTCTGGATCAAAGTGAGTTACGAAGAACATTAAAAATGAAATGTATAAGAAAAATGGTAGAACTGACAAGGAAACAGCTGTTAAGTTGGTGGTTAAGGAAAGTTTGTGAAGAACAATTGGACAGTGATAACAGGAGAGGAGAACAAAAGAAATTGTTATGATTTTACTGGGAATGGCTTTTCACGTATTTGGCTGGTCCAATTAATTAGATTCATAGTAGTATAATCAGCATATTCTAGAAATGAGTTTAATGATCCATTTCTTTCTGCACATTTGCACCAATCCCTAGTGTGGAAAAATCATTTAGTATACTGTGTACTATAATACTACATATTACACAATATTACACAATACATATTACACAATATACACATAAATCCTTGATATCTGCCCCCCAAAATATATGTATTTACAGACAAAAGAGAGGTGGCTTACAAAGCAAAATTATGCATCTCACAATACATATAGACTGAGCACAAATAATTATCAAAAGTATTTTAAAATGTTACTTCCATTACTTAAGAAATAAAAAGCAAAAAGAAGCCTGTTCCTTTTCAAGAGTAGATTATGGATAGTGTTAAACCAATCACACCAAGGTTTTTACCAAAAAAATCTTTGAAAAATAGATAGCTTCAAGATTAGGTTCCTTTTTATTATTCTTTAAAGCTAAATATTCTAATTGATTGTATCTTCCAAGTATGATTTCACTCACCTGTGACTTATTTTTATTTAGATAGTAATAAAATAAAAGTATTAAATATAGTGATAGTGCTTTTTGGACTTAAACAATTGTGAGCTCTGTAGTGTATTATCGTATCAATGCAGCACTACAGTTAGATTGCAAGTTATTGCATCTCTGACCGCAAATGCTCACATATTTGAGAAGCTATTATTCTATCACTTTGTTCCCCTCTTTGTGCCCCTTAATAAAAATAGTTATGAAGAGTGAATATTTTCCATCCAGCTGAGATTCAAGCATATTACAGGTTACTTTATTGAACATTCAAGAGTTTTAATAATTAATGATGGCAATCAGAAAATACTGATACAACTGTCCTGTAGAGATCAGGTCTCTGACTTGCTTGTGCAGACATGGCAAGACTGCTGTCTGTTGGACTTACTGGACAAAATGTGTTGTGGTAGCAGTTACTGATAAGGTAGTCTGGTATTCTACTTTTAACCATGTACACTCCTTGCTGTCAGTCCACAACACCCGCTTCGTTTACACTAAAACACCCAGTATTAAAGTTACCTACATGACTAGCCATACTAAGGTAAAGCAAATAAAATTGCAAGCTGGCAACATGAAAAACCAGAAAATTATTTGTCAAGTTTTACTAAGTAAAAGGTAATAGACTAGGTAGAAAATTATGTTTAATCTACTTAAAATGCCTTCATACTTCCCTCTCCACAACCAGCTTTTAACTTTACCTGCTTACATAAACTAATAGTTCAGGGCCCAATCCCAGAGGCAGCCAACATTTTGAGGCTAACTTTACCAAGATAGTGCCATTACCCAAAGTCTAGTAAGAATTTATTCTGGATTTAGGGAAGAAGATAATTGCCTTCAAGTGTCTCCAGTTTCCTCTAAACCATGGGTACCTACCTCACATAGCAGAGTTTGAGATATAAACTGTATTTTTATCCTGTACCAACAAGAAAATTATCTGAAAGATAACTAAGCATGGCATGAAAACTTTTCTGGACAAGAACAAAAATCTCCAAAGTCTCTTAATCTGCCTACATTGCAGCATCAGAAGGTGGAGCACAGATAATGCTATCACATTATAAGTCTTTCACAATTATAGTACGGTGAAGTTCCCAGGAAGCATTCTTGTAGGATGGCTGAGAGATTGTATCAGAGGTAAAATACATGGAAAGAGACCGCAGGACCTTAAATGAAAGGCTTAATATGCAAACCATCACATTTACCCTATATATAGAGAGATAGTTTTTTATCCCCTTTTCTAAAACTACAGTTCTAGCAGTTTGGACCGCCTCTTTAAAGATCCTGAGCTACTTACAGAAAGATGATCCACCTACCTATATACTAGTATGGGACTACATACCATACCGGTACATAGGAGATGCTGAATATGCCTTTTTCTTATACCTGTCTTTATACTTCTTATGCTTGTTTTTATACTTTATTATCTGTATTTAAGCTTTAAAATAGAAACCATAGAATGCTGAATAATTTTGATCTTTTATTGTTTAATTTGGTTTCTTAAACTTAGTGGTTGGTTTATAAACATCCAAATGCATTAACTTATTTAATGTTTTAAGACAAAATTTTCTTGTTTCATCTGGTAAAAGGTAGAATTGCCAATGAGTGTTGTGGATGGTACTCAGAAAATATGTTACACAGTCTTTGCTGTAGCTGCTATAAATGGTGTGAAATGGATTCTGTTTGCCCAAGAACAGAGGGAGTTAAAATTATCTGTTGCTGTGTTCTCCCATCTGGGAGGACTTTTTGCTAGCAAGGCTCCCTGTCCTTGGTTGTAGTAGGAAAAGGCAACCTAATGCAAGGCCCAGTACTTGACATAAGGTTAATATTGACAATAGCTCGCAGTTATTAGATCAAGCCTGGGTGAGAATGTCCACATCAAGAAAGCTGTTTCCCACCTCTAACATCTCCTTTTTTATCCCTTCCACCCCCCCACCCCCACCCCCCCCCGCAGAATTCAGTATTCTTGCACTGCATATGAAAGATTACAGTTGTAAAGATGTGGAATAACATTGTACTGAAACATTTTGCTTATTAAAAAATAAATATCCTCCTGTTTATTAATTAATGCAAGACATACAAACACGTTCATTCTTATCTGGATCTAGATACAGCATAAATACTGATTTGCTTTGGGTTTTTTTTGTGGATTTCTTTTGCTCATTTGTTGTTTTATTTTTTCCTGCTAGGCTTTCACTGAGATCAAGATAGTACACTTCTAGATGAGATATTGCTAATACTTCAACAACTCATGGAAATGTGGATCCTGTTTCACAAGTGGAGTTACACTGATAGTGGCCTGTGGAATTGTGATGCTTTATATTGGACTTCATGAAGAACTTAGATGAAGATTTGTCACAAAAATTATGATTGGTCACAAGAATGATGCAAAATTTATTTCTTTGTCACCTCTCCTTGCTCAAGGTTGTTCAAAATTAAACATTGCATTTTGTTTATAGTGAACATTTTGTAGAAAAGGCAAAATTACATAGAATAGAAGGAACATAACTGAACACAGTTTTGGTTCTTTTGTTTGTTTTCTCCTCTAGATTTATCTTTTCCTTTTTTTTTTTTTTTTTTTTTTTTCTCTCGACAGTTCCTTTTCCTAAATTAAAGGAAAATACAGTCTAAAGTTTTATTTCTAGAGCAGTGTTCCAGGAAGTTCATCAACTCATACAACTTCATATGAGAGCTTCTGGTATTTTATTCTTTGTCAAATAGGAGTGGATGAAAGATGCCATCTGTGTTTTTGAAGGTTTCCGCACTGCAAATTCATTAGACAACGTTAAAATGGACAGATGGGTAGATAATTTGGCCTTCTTATACAGTCATGACCACAATGCACACAATGGTATGGAATAAAGATGTTCACTTTCTACTTGTTCCCCATCCACACCAGGCAGTGTGGTCAAACAGAAAAGGACAAACTGTTTCCTTGGCTGCCTGATACGGATCTTGTTCTTGAATATCCTGTGGGTTCACAGTTCACCATTAAGATCCTTTTGTATCTGTTCTTACAGATACCTCCAAATACATAGATGCATAACAGGAAGATCAAAATGGGTAACTGAAGTGACACCGATTTTATAAAAATGCTAAAATACAAATAACATATGGCATTTATGCAGATAATTAGTTTTGTAAATCTCAAAAAAAAACCAAAACAAAAAACACCAAACAAACCTTAAAAAGGTATTTTACTGTATTGCTCCCACCAGTGCTGGTTACTAATACCCTAATTAATTTAGAAACTATATAAAAAATATCTATATTTTTGCTACTAGATTTTATTACCAAAAAATGAAGCATTTTCCCACAGTTGTAACACGAATGAGGAACACTGCTGGAAGAAGAAAGAAACTATATATGCAAGATTATATTCCATCCATATAGACAGTGTATAGATGGACTGACACTTTCTGTTGTGCGTAATGTGCATGAAGTGATACAGTATTCAATGCCACAGAACTCTTCTTTCACTTCTTTTACTAGCTTCTATATATGGTAAAAATTGGCAATACAACATTTCTTGAGAAAAATCAATGTCTTACTGGGGTCCCACTGTACACATGAAGAAAGTTTCAGATGAGAAGGAAAAACCTTATAATCTAAAACTTTGCATGTAAAAATTTTCAAATAGGCACAGGTGTGCCTTTTCTGTCAGAAACATGTAAAAGATTATTGTGTTGTGTCAGTGAACTGCACTAAAAAGTATTTGAATTTCTTAATATCTTGAGTCTGTTAGAAGGCACAAGGATAGATGCATTTTGCTTTTATGTTTCACATGTTGGATAGGCAAGAGAGTATTTTTTGCATAATTTTTTTTTTAAGGAACCTCTGAATCATCTAGACAGGACCAGTGATCAATGATCTATTGCTTACTGCCAATGTAACTGGTGTAGTCAACTATGTAGAAAGCCTTTGTGGGGAGGAGGAACGGGGAGGGTGTGTGGAAATCTTTGGTAAGTTTGTATGTTTATTTGTCTTCATTAAGCTGTGTGGCTATTTCTCTCATCAAGCTACTCTGGGCGGTTTGTTCATGCTCCCACATCAGTTGTGTAGCAGACACAGTTGAATACTTGACCACACCACTGTGTGATCCTTTCTGTTGTATTCTCCATAAGAATGGAAGTGGAAGTAACAATTCTTGACCAGTCAAAAAGGGCAAGCAAATAACACAGACCTAGATAGACTGTATGCAGTTAATGATTACGGAAAGAAAGGACATCACGTCTGCAACTTGATTTTCTAAAAGACTTTTCTTTGTCCTCTGAAGACATACTGTGCAAACCGGTGATCAATCCAAAGGAAATCTGGTCACTTCAATAGAATTCAAGCAAACTGAGACTTCTTTGCTAAGGAAATGAGGCAATAGCTATTATCAGTGTGACAAGAAAAACACTTTTTAATTGGCAATAGCATAACTAAGGAAGTCAACAGACTGATCATTAAATTAAGGGGAAAAAAGCATTCTTTCATTCTGTTTAAGAGTAACTGTCATTTGGGGGCCATCTGAAAAGAGTGATACAGAAGGCATACCTAGGATGTTGTACAACGTTCATAAACGCAAAGTAAAGTTCTGGAGGCTCCTTCACAGGATACTTTGGATGCAGAAGACGACACTGTTTCAGAGAAAACTAGAAAAAAAATTGTAAAGGTGGTATTTTTTGAGAATTGTTAAACTCATAGAAATATTTTTTGATTTTAGAAATTCCTAAGCAACTTAGGAAGTATATGGGGAAAATACATATACTTGTGCTGTTCTTATACTCTTCCACTGGCATCTACCTTTTGCTACTTCTAGAGACAGGAAACAAACCTAGATGGATATTTGATCTAACTCTATAATGTTGCTCTGATATTCTTACTTATTTCTGCTTCATACTAGTCTTTTTTTGTTTTGTTTTCACTTTCTGGTTACTGACAGTACTACAGTAGTTCAGTGCTGTAATCACAGTTATCCTTGGTGATAATAATCTTTTTGGTTTAATCTTTTCCTTGAAGTGTAATGCATTTAAGGAGATAGCTTTCCCATGACATGTAGTTACATATGAATTAGTTTTTAAAGATAAAAAAGAATTGGTGTTTGATAGTAATGAATTTGTATTGATGATCAGATTTGGGATTGCAGTTTTCAGTTAAAATATTTTTTTAAAAGCACACAGAGCAGAAAAGTTGATGTTTAAACTTCTCTTAAAATTCACCCTATTAAAGAATTTATTGGCACTTAAGTAGTTCTAGTGCTGATTCACACAATAACTAAACTGGAAACCCTGCAGAAATGTTTTGGTTTGGGTTTTTTTTACTGATTTTACCATGAGTGATTCCAAAGATGGTAGCCTGTGTACAACAATTAGCTAATTAATAAACCAATATATTGAACAAATTATTTAGAACAAAACAGACAAGAAAGAAGTTTTTAACAGAAGGGCATAGTAGCCCAGACAAATGATCAACGTAATGATATGAGACCTACAGGCAGTGCAGAAGATGACAGTGCAACTGTCTGAAGAGTCTGCCAATGAACCAGATGCTACTGCAGGGAAAATATCTTTCTCAGCTGGCATCTGGGTAACGTTTGTCATCTGAAAGAGAAAATGACTTATTATTATAATGTGGTGAGGTAAATAGCACTATTCCATCAATGTACAGTCATCTTTATTAAGTGTCTTTGCAAAGCCATTCTGCATGTGGATTTTACATTTCATATCTCACTTATGGCAGAAGTACCTCATCTAAGTAATCAGGAGAAAATTATTTGATCCTCTGATAGAAAAATGGTAGCAGAAATAAAAAAAACTTTTTCTATTTTATCCATAGAAAGAAATGCACTTTCCCTTTACTCTTTGTATTTCAATGCATGCTTTTTCAGATAAATAAGAATAATTAATATTTCTTGAGATTGGACAAAGATGAAGTTGAATTGGCATCAATGACATTGAGATAGAGCACTTTTTTCCCAGTTGAAAAATTTTGGAAGGATACTTCTATTTATATATATATTTATATGTAGATAGATCATATATATCTATACAGAGAGAGAGATAATAACACAGACAGAGCATCTCCCAACCATTCTTACACTGTGTGTGAAACAATCAAACTTTGCCTTTCAACTTTTCTCCTACTGAAAGAACCTCAAAACAGAACTACCAATGATCCAGGTGGTGCTCTACTTCTGACTATATGACAGGTCTGACATTCTTCAGACTTTACCAGAGTCTTCATGGATTGGCAAGGGATTAAGAATGTAAAAAGACCAAAAATGTGGCTTAGTGATATAACAAATTGCTATAAGAATTATTTCTTTTTAATCTCAGTACAGATAAATTTAAGTTGACATTCTGTACGCTTTCACTGTAAAGAGATCCAGTGATTAATTACAAGTGAAAAAGTCGATAGACAGAGAAAAATGGCTGATTTTCCTGCTGGAGTAAGTGTGACAAGTGAATGCACAGTACACAGTCAATGTAAAAAAAATGCCACTGTTCTTAAACAGCTGAGAAACTTTAAGAAATTGATTGCATAGTGCAGAACTGACCATGAGTTTCTTGGGAGGGGGGCCTGATTGTTTGAAAGAATGTCTCACATCCTCAGTTAGGGTGTATCGCCTCTGTGTGTATGTTTGAATGTTTGTTTTAGTGTAATGATACCTTTCGTATTTCCCCAACACTGAGTTTCTGTGGAGTACTCTGTTTAATAACAGAGAATCTGGAATGGAAATAAGTAATTTAATCAACGGGCATTGTCAATACCTTGGCCTAATGGTGCTTCTCCTAGCCAGCCAATTTATGTTAAATATAGAAACAGAGAAGAGAGCTGGAGACATGGCAGTCTGAGCAGCAATGGGACTACTTATTATTTAAACAATCTTCCAGTGGTTTTAGGGATTTTCTGCACTTTCAAAAATGACTGCAAGAAAGAACCAAACCCACAAGCATAGAAGGCCAATGTCCTGGTTTTGGCTGGGGTAGTTTTATTCCTAGTAGCTTGTACAATGCTGTGTTTTGGATTTAGCATGAGAATTATGTTGATAGCACACTGATGTTTCAGTTGTTGCTAAGTAGTGTTTATACAGAGTCAAGGAATTTTCAGCTTCTCATGCCCTGCCAGAAAGAAGGCTGGAGGGGAAGAAGAAGTTGTGAGGGGACACAGCTGGAACAGCTGACTCCAGCTGACCAAAGGGACATTCCATACCATATGATGTCATGCTCAGCATATGAACTTGGGAGAGATGGCTGGGGGTGATCACTGCTAGCATTTACTCCGTTGACAAGAAACCATCCATGGAACAGATGCTACTTCTAAGGCTCTGTGGCTGCAAGTAATGTCCTGATACAGTGCTTTCTTATGGGGAATCCCTAATTCCTTTGTAAACATAGGATTTCATGTTGAAATTTCATCCAAAAAAATATAGCAGCCAATCAATTTTTCAAGGAAAGTAATATTTATTGTTTTAGGAATTTTGCTGTTTGGCTTGTATTTGTGTATCCTCCCACAACTAAATAGCAACAGCTGGGGGGAGTGGGGTGGTGGTGGAAATGTGTGTGTGCGTGTATATATATATATATATAAAATCAATAATTCTGATTTGGAGAATGAATGTTTATATTCATCAGGAATAAAACATGTTCAAGGCTATCTATTCCATATATTATTTCAATTTCTAAATGAATAAATAAATTCTTTCAGTATTCTACTATCTTTAGCAATTCTTGCAAAACAGCCATTTCTCATAAGCAAGAATTCTGCACATTGGTCATCTTGTTCTCACCTGTACTGTAATACAAAAATAACAAATTATATTTTTTTAAATAGTCATAAATATTGGCAATGCCTGTGTTATAACATTTTCCTATAAATTAAATACCTATATAGCATAAATATTACTGCAGGTACCAGAAGATTTCAAGGATAAAACAGATCAATCTCAGTTTAAACACCTGTCATAATCTCATAAAGTGAAAATAATTTAATTGAATTTGTATTTTTCCAGTGTGACGAGGGCAGTGCTGCACTTAGAGGACTGGTTTGTGAAAATAGTGACTTGGAAAGGAATTTGTCAGCTATATTCAGTGCCTAATGAAGTATGGGTTCATTGACAATTTCCCAACTGACAAGGTTTCTGCATTTAAAAAAAGCAATCCACATCTGAGCGTGGGTCAGTCTCATTACAGCATCCTATTGCTCTAGTGTGTTAGCAAAAAACACCCCAGAGATATCCAGAGTAGACTGCTTGGTGTAATGGGAGGCTAGAAACCATTCAACCTGTAAATAATTTAAGAATAATAATCAATCATCCATGTAGTATTTCCAGAAATATAATTCAGTGTCTTCCCACTAGTTTGCATCAGTAATCCACTGATTTACCACTAGAATCTGCTTTAAGAGTTCTCTTTATAATTTTTTTTTAAATTCAGATTAATGTTTACATTATTCTAAATGAAATATAAATCACATTCATTAAAATTAATAATGATAAATGTCCTTGTTTGCATGAAATGGAAATGCATAATCAAAGAAAATTAAAGTCATACAAATTAATTAGTTCACAAAATTGGGAGAAGGTAGAGATGCCAAACAGATGCAAGTAAATAAATGGTTGAATGAATAGTACATTATCAATTTGTATGGAGGCTGTTCTGCAATAGGCACAATGTCTCTTTTAGTTCCACAGGGAATAATTGAAAAGTTTAACTAAGTAAAAAATCAATGTGTTGTTTTTTAAGGGAAAAAAAATCTGAAAATGAACGCCACAGAGTATTTAATACAGCAAAATCAAATTCAGCCTTATCTCTTCCCTTTATTTCATTAAACAATTGAGAAAATAAATTAATATTATAAAATTATTAATCAAAAGTAACCTGTTCTCTTTTACTAGAAGGTGGTGAAATTTCCAGAACTTTTAGAGTATTTCTAGAAATTCAAGAACTTGGGGGGCTTATTCCTGAAATACTTACCATACATGATTACTTCACAAAAAAGTTGTTGTTATTTGAAATGCATGCTGTGTGTGTCTCTACGTATTTTTTCTGTTCTCTGATTAGCTGACTTTGTAACTAATGAACTCTGCAGGAAATCTAATTACCATAATCAAAATATATAATTCCAAATTTGCTTTCTGCAAATACAGGGCACAAAAGCTTAAAATTCCCATAAACACTCATTCTAACAATGACTCCTATACCTAACAAGACGTAATTGGTCACCAACAACAATATTTTTTCAAGTACATAACCACATTATCATTTTGCTTTATGTATCTTTCTTCTACTTATTCTGAATCCTCAAAAAATTTTCTCCAGTCCAACATTGTATGTTATTTGCAGTGTTCATCACCTCATACTGCATAAGAAATACTCTTTGCTGCTGACATAATGCAAAAATAAGTAATTCTAAATCTATATCCAATTGCTAGGATTACTTGAGGTAGAGAAATATATATGTAAGCGTATTACCATATTTATTTATGTATTTGTTATCATGTGATTGAGGTGCAAATGAGAATGGAGCTCCACTGTTCTAGGCACTGTCGGAATACATGAAGTCGGAATGAAGCAGTGGTGTGGATGGAGATGTGTGGTCAGCTTTCTGTCTCATGAGCAAGAGGAAATGCTGTGACAGGCAATAACAGCAAGTAGAAGCAGGATTGCTGAATGCTCTCTCAAGCCAAGAACATAATGCAACAGCAAAGAAAAATCTTTATCAGGCCAGTGACTACAGTCACTGGTAGAAATTTCCATATGTGAGTTTCTGTGCTATTAGCTACACTACGTTATGATTTTTTCACCTACCTAGCTGTACTTTATGACATTCCCTATGATATGAGAAAGCTCAAAGCACATTTACAAGTACTATGTTGATGGGATGGAGAACAGAAAGGTTATTTTGAGATTCTGTTTTCAGGAACTTTTTGGTCTTTGATTCTTTCATCAGCTTTAAGGCAAGAAGATATATTTTCAAGCTCAGCCACTGGAAACAAAGACCTACAGGACTATGTGCTTAGAGAACAAAAGCAGCTTGGATAATCCATTCATTCAGTGTACTAGTATTTTGCAACAGGTGTGTCAGGCCATTTTTCATGACTAGTTTATATCCATGGATGTTTTTAAAGCCACAGTTCAGGTCTGTAACTCCAAGTAAAACCTAGCTGATTATCTGTAAAGAAAACAGCCCAATTAAAACTATGGAACTCTTTTTTTTAAAAGATTGCCTCCCAAATAACTATTCTGAATAAAAGTTCATCGTAATATAAACCAATGCAATCTTAGAGTTATAGGGCCCATGGAAATGTAAAAAAACCAAAATCAGTGTCATGGTTTATCCTAAGTAGGCAATTAAGCAACATGCATCCACTCCATCGCTCACCTCAGTGGGATGCAGAATAGAATCAGAAGGGTAAAAGTGCAATCAGAAAGTCTTCTGTAGCCTATTTCTTCCAAGCTAATATTTGTTAGACTGAAATTTATTAATGAATTTTACTTAAGCTTGAATGTTTTTATTCATTACAACTTTATGGATTTTCAAAGCAGAGATGATGAGTTACATTGTTTATTTATACAATTAATTTAAAATATTTAAATAACATGTTTATCACTTAGATATAAATCACAAGGAAAATAGCTGCATTATAACTAGAAAATTCTTGATATTATTCTTTTGCTATTTGATTCTTAATTCACGGCGTCTGCTGTTTGCAAAAGTAGGGAAAATCACTTAAGCAAGAGAACATCGAACTGTGATCAATAGTAGCCCAATACAGTCAATACAGTCTGATTAAGTAGCTGTCTAAGCTCAGAGCATTTGCTACACCATGGGGAAAAAAAACGGGAAAAAAAAAAAAAAAAAAAAAAAAAAAGAGCAAGGGAGATGTTTATAGCCCTGGCAAGCAAGTAGAATAGCCCCCGAGCATGAATAAACATTACAATAATGTAATCATTTATATGAGAAAAAATGTCCTAGAAAATATATTGTATTTACTTAATCCTGTCACACCAGCTTGCAAATGTAAAGAAAGTGACTTAGTGTTAAGTGACTTGTGTTATTTAATGCTGTACTGTAGTAGACAGGCTGATATTTAAAACAGACATTATTAACCTTGCTCCTTCATTCCAGACCATGCAAGATAATTAGTCTTTCTGCTTCATTAGGTGCCTAAATCCACTACTCCAGCATCTGTGGTATTTTTCAAAATATATGATAGTTATCACTAATACAATAGATACCTGCCTGTTGGGTGAATGTGAGCCAAGCTATTTAAGGTAACAAGATCATAGAATTCAGCTGAGACCTCTCCAGAGAGAGAAAATTTCAAGATAAGTGCTCCCCAGGTGCTAGCCTTAGAAGAGACCCTTTCATCTGAAGCTATCTAGTGCATGCTTTGGCTGTTTGAGGAGAGATTAAAAATATGCAGGTCTGTGTGAGCTGAAGCTGAACACAGATGTCCAGGGTGAGTATCAGGCTTCTGTCTGTTCTGAGGTATCTCTGTATATGCCTCTGGCAGATGTGTTCTGCTCTATAATCAAAGAACTAGGGGAATTTAGGGATGAAAGAATTTTTTTTTTTTTTTTTTTTTAATGCCCAGAAAAAAAAGGTTTTGAACCTTGGTCTTTCATATGCCTTTGGGAGGATACTATCTCAAGGCAGTGGGCATTCAGGAGTAAATTGTTGGCTCTGTTCTTTCAAACATATGATAGATAGGAATCCAAAAGCTGTATAATGACAGCTTTTGAGTAGAGGACAATTGTCATCCTTGGCCTTGTCAGCAGCAATTCCCCAGGCACAGTTTGACCAGGATCCATTATCAAAAAGCTGTCTTGTTACACTCAATATTTTTTTTAATGGAAAAAAAAGGAAACACCTTATATGTAAACCTAGAAAATTGTTAGTACTGTAATTAAAATCTTAGCAGCTTAATCCAAAAATCGTTATTAGTTTAGGTCTAGATATCAGAAAAATAAAATAAAATCAAGAAATCAATACTTATGTGTATATATATAGTCTCAATAATAATAATGCCGCTAAAATTGATTGGCATATACTTCCTTTTTTTCTGTTCCTTTACCTAATATTATGGCCACCCTTTCATGGCTCCTCTGAGTCCTAATACTGGTGGTCATCATTATTATGCTATGTCACCAGTATCATGAGTCCTTCCAGGAGCAATATGATGTTGATGGTTTCCTTTTCCTCATTCTAGGATCCACTTGACATCATTTTTATGTTTGCTAACACATTTTTACACCTTACTTTTACATTTTCCTTGGTCTGCAGCTCCCAATTACATCCAAATATGCTGTCTATTATAAAATTATTGAATGGTTTCAGTTGGAAGGGGTCTTTAAAGATCACCTAATCCAACTGCTCTGCCATTGGCAGGGACATCTTTTACTAGATCAGGTTGCTCAAAGCCCTGTCCAAACTGAATTTGAACACTTCAGATGGGGCAACCACAACTTCTTGGGGCAACCTGATCCAGTGTCTCACCACCTTCACTATAAATTTCTTCCTTAATCCAAACTAAACCTACCTTCTTTTAATTTTAAACTGTTATGCCTTGTCTTGTTATTACAGGCCTTGGTAAAAAGGCACTCTCCATCTTTCTTATAAGCCCCTTTTATATACTGAAAGGCTGCAATAAGGTGTCCCTACAGCCTTCCCTTTTGCAGGCTGAACACCTCCAGCTCTCTCAGCCTTTCTTCATAGGAGAGGTGTTCCAGCACTCTGATAATTTTTGTGGCCCTCCTCTGGACATACTCCAACATGCTTTTTGTGTGTTGGGGACCCCAGAACTGGATGCAGTACTCCAGGTGGGCTCTCACAAGAGCGGAGTACAGCAGGAAAATTATCTCCCTTGACCTGCTGGCCCATGCTTCTTTTGATGCAGCCCAGGATACAATTGGCTTTCTGGGCTGCAAGTATACATTGCTGGCTCATGTCCAATTTTTCGATCACCAATACCCCCAAGACCTTTTTTGAAAGTCTCTCAATCCATTAATCATCCAGTGTGTATTAATACTGGGGATTGTCCTGTCCCGGGTGCAAGACCTTGCACTTGGCCTTGTTGAACTTCATGAGGTTTACATGGGCCCACTCCTCAAGCTTGTCAAGGTCCCTCATTCCCTCTAGTGTACCAACTGCACTATTGAACTTGGTGTCACCTGCAAATTTGCTGAATGTGCACTCAATCCCACTGTCTATTGCACTGGCGATGATGTAATTAAATAGTATTCGTTTCAATATGGACCCTTGAGGGATACCACTTGTTATTGGTCTCCTTGTAGATGCGGAGCCACCAATGGTGGCTTTTATGTATGTTGGATACTACCTCATTACTCTCTTTGCTCCCCCTAAAATGAGTTTGCCTCAGCTCCATGTGATTTGTTGAACTGACCATGGATGAGTTTTTTTATAGACATGAGGTCTCCAGCACCAAGCCTGTGTCCCATCTGTTATCATCCTGTGCCTGTACTGCTCTATATAATATCCTGCATCCCTGCCTCTCAAAGCCTTTACTGTCATATCAGGCCTGTATTTCTCTACATCCTCTCTCTTCCATCATTCTTTAAGATTAATAATTATTTTTTTTCCTACACAGAAAAATATTTGTTAATACTATCTATATAAAGCTATGGCTGTACCACAGAAAGACAATTAAAGTAAAACAAATTAGCCATAACCACTTGGAAGAATAAATGCTACTATAGATAAACCTATTCTAAACAAAGACGCAAGCAGGTCAAGGAAAGTTCAGAGCAAGCCTGACATACTTCATTTCTGAGACTAGGCAAACTCACTACAAGGCCTGTGGCCTTTTACTAGCAATGGCAATACAGCATTACTGGGCTACAGGACTACGGTTTCTCCTTCCTTAACTTACATCAGAGGAAAAGAGAATTTAGTAATACAGACATGAGACATTTGTTCAAATTAGTCTCAGAGCTGTAAAAAGTTTGTCACATACTCGGTAGAATGCCTAGGCTGTGTGAATCTCAGTCTGATACTGAAATTCCACTAATAAAATGTTATTTAGGTTTAGATTTTATAATCTTACATGTATTTAAGGATATACACTTAGGCTCTGTGTTCTTAAACATATTTCTGTACTTTTACATCTGACACCGTATGATATCTTATTTTAATATTAATACT
The DNA here is from genome assembly GCF_015220075.1 of Falco rusticolus. NCBI lineage: Eukaryota > Metazoa > Chordata > Aves > Falconiformes > Falconidae > Falco > Falco rusticolus. Next base: position 22,678,555 of record NC_051189.1, read on the forward strand.
GTTCCAGGGCAGCAGATATTAGAGTCAAAGTCAAACCACTGAATGCTCCAAAGGAGAAGTCTAAGGGATAAATGAATGAATCTCTGAATTTGGGCTTCATCCTATTGATAAACTCAGACAATTGTGTAATGATGGGCTGGAGGGAAACTCCTTTCCCACTTACGGTCCTCAGCCTTGAATGCTTTTGAAGGATTAAGTCCCTAAGCTGAATTAATACTATTTTCTCCTGTTCACAAACTTCTGCACTTGCACTGCATTTGTCACTATTCCTCCTTCTCCTATGGGTCGCCTGAAAAAGCTAACTCATCATGGGATTGATAGTTAGGCATTTATTTCATTACTTCAGTGATCCTGCTTTTAAGAACAAAGACTATGTGACCTTCCTGTTTGTTAGCTTCCTTTAAAGCTTGGGATGGAAGTTTTTGTCATTTTTTACTTTGTTTCAGTAATTTGGCCTGGTGCAAACTTAGTCATCAGTTGTGTTTTGCTATAATTACATGGTCAGAATTGGAGCACTGTGGAGGTAAGCCTGGCAATCAGAATCTGACAATGTAGTCTGGCTCCAGCCTTCCATAATACTTGCAGGTTACATGCTGTGGAAATGATGTGACACTCACATACCATCATAATGAACTCAATCCAAAAACTATACAGAATGAAAGGCAGAGAAATATTATATAATGCAAGGTAAAAACGCCACCCACAGCAGTGGCAGATACAGTAACCAAGCTTACATTGAGCTGTATATGTTCTCAGACTTTCCATGAGATTTATTTTTTTTCCATGTTTCCACATTCCTGAAAAAGCCATTGATATTTTATAGTCTCACTACATGTGTGGATCATTTTAGATTACCTTTGACCTCATTATTAGTCAGCTTGACCCTGATACAAAACATTTACAACGTCTAAATTACTCTTTGTGTGAGCAGATACGAGTATGATAACACAGTAAATATCATATTGCATGCATTTTAGGGGTGCAATTTTAAGCTTCAGCAAAGCTAAAAGAATTGCCAGAAGTTCCTGAGGAAACAACACTAAGCTTTAGTTTGGTTTCTGGTACACTCTGGAGTGCAATCCTTTACGGACTTGATCAGTCTTCAGCTCTGTGCATGGGTCTTGCTTAGCTCCCATTCCCCGTGCTCTGGTGATACCTGTATATTTACAGGGTGTTTTTTTTTATTCTGCTTCGGTAATTGTAGTGTGGGGTTATGTGCTAGAAGTGCTACTGCTGAGGTTCTGTTTATTCATAGAATTTTGCTTTCTGACCGGCTCTGTTATTACCTGGCGTGCACACCTTGTGGTGTTGTGTTGGCCACAGGGTGTCCTTCTGCAACAATCCTGTGACCAGAGTCTTCCTTCAGATGAGAAGTATGCCCTTGCAAAACCCTTGTGTTCATTTTCCTAGATGACTAACTGAATTGGTTTTCCCTCACCAAAGACATGGAAAGTAAGCAAGAACCATCCTTTATACTTTCTAGAATACAGGCAAAGATGCTTGATTCTTCTTAAAACTGCCAGAGAACAGAATTGTTCATACCCTTCTTTCTTTTACCCTTGGCTTTCATGCACAAATGACTTTAGAAAATTTAGTCTCATGAGAATAATGGTTATCACAACTGAATTCGGCATATTATTGTATGTTCAAGATACTGTAGGCTTTTTGCTCTCAGTAGTGGATTTCCAATAATATTTAACAATCCAAAGACCACGCTCTTGTGGAAAATGTCAAAAACACGAATACTAATACAGCTTTAACTGCATTCATATTTGGAAATAATACTGAAGCATGGAGGAATGAGGAGTTAAGACACATAGAATAAGTCGCACAGTAGATCAATATCAAAAGAAGAAATTATTCAAGTCCAGTTATGTTTGAAGTTTAAAGAAGAAGACGACAGCTAGGAAAGTACTGTCACTTCTCACAGTCTGCAAGCCAGCCTTCTGTCTTCAGCAATGTTTCCAGATACTAGAACAAAATATGAAGAAAAGATGAGAAAACCAATTAGGCTGGCTTCTTTCTTATAAAAATTAGGTTATAAAACGTATCAGGAGAAGTGTTCAAATACCACAATTTATCAGTCATTGAACCTGCAGGCACAAGTTGAATAGTAACATGTAGAAATGTGCTGATATTTGCATATAAGCATAATACAGATTTTTGTACACAATTTTATATAATTCTCATTTGACATGCCACACAACAGAGTTTTCAAGAATCAGCTCCTCCTTATGTGAGAAAGAGCTAACTTTTTTCCATGTGTGCTTCTGTAGCTGAGTTTACTTAACTGAATGGTGCTATCACCTTTTTGATTTTGTAGTAGGTGAATATTGATAGATTTATACAGAACGTCTGACATGCCAGATATTTAGAGGGGTATAAAATATCATTTAGGTCTTTATTATCATTAACTTATGATCCAGCAAGCCTCCACCAAAAAGACTGTTTTGGGGGGTTTTTCCCCCTACAGTGTATAGCACCTGGTCTCTCTTGGCAATAAGTTCTGTGTGATATATAGCAATTACCTCTGAAAAATAAAGAGCTCCCTGAGATCTGGAGTAGAAAGCTAACTTCGTGGAGTCTTTTCACAGTCATCAGAATTATATATGTCTTTAATTGACTGTTTTATATAATTAAAAAAAAAATTTGATGAGTTCAGCACCTTAAAGCTTTAATTTTTTAATCTATGTAGCATTTTTGACAGGCAATTGTGAAACTCAGATGTCACCAGCTAGCAGAAGAAAAACTTAAGAGTCTGGGAGTTAATACATTGCACATTGAGTCTTTGGGTTCAATTCACTAAAACAAGCTGACAAAATGTTCCTGTAGTGTAACATTTTTTGTTGCTTTGTATTTTAGAAGAAAGTCCATCATTCCACCGAGTCATGTGATGATAAGTATGACGGGAAACTGACATAAAAAATTATGATATGGAATTCAAGGACTTGTTCCCAGAAGAAAGGTAGAAAAGGTTCCTGAAAATTAAAAATAAAAAAAAAAAAAAAAAAAAAATTACTTTTCACTGCCACAGAGATAAATTACTCATTTTCAGTGGCAAAAATCTAAAGAAATAGCCTTCTCTTACCAGAAATTAATATTAAAATATGACTGAGATTGTACGTGCCTACCACTTACATCACAGAATCACAGAATATTTTGGATGGGTAGGCACCTTAAAGATCATATACATACACACAACCCCCCTGCCAATGGCACCTTCCACTAGACCAGGCTGCTCAAAGCCCCATCCAGCCTGGCCTTGAACACTTCCACGGATGGGGCATCCACAGCTTCTCTGGGAAACCTGTTCCAGTGCCTCACCAGTCTCACAGTAAAAGAAATTCTTCCCAATATCTAAATCTACCTGTTTCAGTTTAAACAGTATATTGTATTATTTTGTACTGACAGTGTCATGATGATGTTGTGCTTAATGTGACAGTTACTCTGCTGTTTTCACCAGGAATCACTTTTAAAAGACCTGCAGTTTGAGTGAGCTACCAGGGAATGAGATGCAAGGGTAGAGGGTAGGAATAATATCTCAAGGGATCTTGATGACCTCAGAAAGGAGTGTAGCAGAGTTAGGAATGGCATAGTGTGCAACAGCCTGAAAAGACAACAGCCAGAAAGAATACGGAACAACTTTAAAAAGCCAAGGGAATATCAAATTAGGCTCAAGACTAAAGTTTTCACCTGGCCAGGGCTGAACCTTAGGTCAAAAGCTTGCACTACCTTTTCCATTTTTTAAGGAAAAAATCCAAACTGTTTTGCTGACGTATTTATGAATCTCATAATTTATTTGTTTTCTTTTAGTCATAAGCTTATTAAATAGCCATGGCAGTGAGATCTGGATTTTAAATTTGTCTTAAAAGGACCAGAACATGGCAAAACCTGTCTCACAGCTGGAGTTCCAGGTGTCTTAGGATGAAGATTTCTGTTTTCTTGCTCAGTGGAACCCCTAGTATGAGGCAGTTTGTCGCTTCTCCCTTTCTGGTCCATGCCCAAATTGTGGAATCAGAAAATCACTTCCTAACCCTCTACATTAAGTCAGATGTAGCATATGCATTGCATGTCTGCTGTTAATTTTCTGACCTCCTGTCATCATCTAAGTCTCAGTGTGATGGTGTAAAAGAGCTAGTTTCTTGGAATTAAGATGTCATAAACAGCAGGTTAATGTTTTAAATTTGGCAAAATTTAGTCTTTAAATGGGCTGATATTTTTGTCTTTAAGCATAGACAAAATTGGCAATAGGACACCCTTTGACAACAAATCTGCTGATTTATGATTTTTTTAAACCAGGCTGATTGCTTACTGCTTGAAGGGGAATTTCAATTGTAACTGCTTAGCGGTGGTAATTTGTGACCAAGGATCTGGCCAGGAGGGCATGAAGGACCACCTGCAGAAGGGGTTAAATTGGAAGCAGGAGTGCCAGAGACAGAGGGACTCCCTTTAAGGGAGTCAAGGTTCCCTTGATGTTGAGACAAGGAACACTAACCTGTCTTGCAGCCATCCTGGAATGTGAGCACTCAGGGGCCACATTTGGGCAGAAGACTGAGGGGCCCCATGTCAATGTTCACAGGATTGGTGCTGGTGCAAGTGTATAGAAACAATCAGCTCATGATGCATCTGTACAGACTCCTTGTAGAACCACTTACAGCAGTAGGACGCTGTCCAATTCATTGGTTTGGGTTTTTGTTTTGTTTTGTTTTTTTTGTTTTTTTTTTTAATATATCTACTTAAGCACAAACATGTGATTAACTCATTTCAGAAGGTAAAAATTCCCCAACATGCTGATGTCACTGGTGTCACAGAAAAGTGATATTATTTGTGCCTGTCCCATGCTGGCAGTGGGAACAGCAAGGCCAACTCTTCCTTCTACTCTGCTACATTGTCCCACTTCCATACCATCCCACTACCTTGCTCCAGCATCTTGAGGGCAGCAATATTATATTACCTCATATGAAAGAGCTGAAAACAGGGAAAGAGGTCCCTGGTAACTATGAGCATCTTCTGAAGCTGTAGAATACTCAGTACGGGGCTTTTGGAAACTGGTAGTTAGGGTAGGACCTGACTGTGTAGAACCAGATTAGTGTAATCTTTTTGCTTAGCAATTTTCTATGCATAGCAATCAATTGAGAACATTTGGGTTTGCCTGTTCCTTTCCTAAGAATACACCAACAGTAAAATAGGTATTAAGAGTAACAAAATTACCTTGTATTTGTATGGTAGAAAATATGTAATTCTGCCATATCTCCAAGCAGAAATATGAGGTCTCCAAAAGCAATGAACACTAAATATTTTTGGAAGACACACACATGTATTTGTGACAAGAATAGCTCCAGAGTAGGACAAGTCCAGAAATAATGTGTCCTAAGAGCTTGAATCTTGTCCTCATTTTTCAGATACTGATGGCAAAGCAGTTCAAAATTTAAAATGGGTCTCAAGAGACATACAAGTTCTGGAGTGCAACTTAAACAGAGCCTATCTTACATCAAAGAAATTGAAATATCATTAGCACACAGAAACTGTCTCTCCAAGGTATAATAATCTATTCTGCATGTCAGCCTACTGCCCACAATGAATGCAGATTGTCCCATTTATCACTTGCTGTGTTATTTAGGGTCTTGGAATCAAATGAAAGTAGCTACACTACTCCTTCCTTGGTTTTTCAATAAAGTTCTGAAAGAATTATATTTTATTTTAAAACAATCAAAACAGGTAATTGGTTTCTGGAAGGGATTTCATTAACATCTTCAAGAAAAAAATATTAGAAATTAAATGTGTATATGTTTTATTAGACATTATCATCTATTTTTATCACACAGAAGCAACTGGTCATTTTCACCAGTGCAGCCAAGTTGTTCTTGGTCTAGGACTAAAAGAAGGCAAGGATAAAGTAAAGTTACTTTCAGCACTAAGTGGAACAGTCACCAAAAAACTTGTCTGACTTCTGAAAGCTTAACCGATTTGCATCATGGGCATATTGGATCAATCAAGCAGTATGAAGGCCTGAAAGCAGAAGACATCTGACTGTACCTCATTCACAGGAAAAAAACACACAGTTCTGTTCAGTTACATTCTGTCTGCTTTGAGCTGTTGAATATGCCAGATATAGTCAGACCTAGACTGGCATTATATCCCAAACTGATAATACATGCTTTTTACTTTGTGGGACTATTGTAATGTGGTCATATGTATTGTGACTCCAAAAGACTTTTGTTATTTCCAATTCCTACAATGACTATAGACTATTTTTAGATGGGGAGGAAGAGAACTGGAATTATAATGATATCAGAAATTGAAAAGTAATCCATATATATAAAAGCTGGTTAGAATTTAGATAATAAACTTAGATTTGGATGAAAATTGGTAATTACATTTATTCATATGCAAAGTACATTTTCATCTTCCAATCTGCCAGATGAATGAATAGGTTTAGTATGTCCACTAATCTGAAATTCAAATAAATCAGTTATTTGATAGGATAATATTTGAATAAAACAAAGTAAGCAAACAGATGATTTTAAAGTGTATTACAACTTTATGGGAAACATCCATCTCATGTCTTGAATCCTTTTTTTTATAAACTGAGCTTCAGGCAACCTCAATATAAACATTTGTTCCAGATTTTTAACACTGTTTCATCAAGAATGATGTCATAATGCCACATAATGCAAAATAAAAGTATACGATATGCAAATAGATATTTGAAAACAGGAAGAAAAAACCCGGAACATTTAAAAAATGATCAGGACTACCTATTGTAATCAAGTCAAACTGGATTTTTAATTGTCCTAATGCTTCAAAAGATGATATGACCTTTTAAATGGCAATCACATAATGTTAAATAGTGTTTGTTTTCTGTGGTGCATGAAGCAATTAATTTGCCAGCCATTTGAGAAACTGCAATACTGAATTGGTGGTGGATTCAGCCATTTTTGTTTGAGATATACATGTGGATTTTTTAATCAAGTAGGCTGTTTTTTTACTAAACTTGTGATTGAACTTTACAATAAATAGTGAAATAGTCATCTAAAGTAAATTCCTTATGCAGACATTGGAGAGAGATAAGTTAGGAGACTTGAATATCCTCTGGAAGCCTTTATAAGCATCAGTCTTATTGAATACAGACACCTTGAACTACATAAGATGATTCAGGTGCCTCTAGACATACATTAAAAATCGTTGTGCCTTTATAGCTAGTTAGGAGGATGGATTACAATTTACATTGTACTTGAAATTCAAAAGGTTATTTTAGAGTTGGCTTTGCTACACAGGCTTTATCTGGTGACTTTTCCCTTTTCAGAGGGAAGCACAAACCCCCTGTTTCTGAATGCAGTGTTGATTAAGATATTTTAGATGCAGTTGAAATAGTTTTGTAATTTGCAGTTATATACTAAAATATTTCCCCTTTTTTTAATAATTGGATATATTTTTTATGCAGCTGACTTCTTGTTTTAAAGATTCTATTCTCTGTGTCTAAACAGTCAAACTAACATTTTTCATTCTAGATTTATGCCTGAAAATTTATTAAAAGTTCATGTTAAGTAATTAAGTTGCTGCTTTATCTGAGGAAAATGGATAATTTTGGTAGTTTTAGAAAGCTTTGTATTTTTTATGTTTGAATAGCTGCAGCCTAACTATCTGGGATAGAAAATTAGAAGGCCTTGACCTGAAAAATAGCTTTTGAGGTCTCCTGAAAAACTGCCATCATCTGGTGGGACTCACAAGCTTTTAAAAATGTAATTTTTTTTCTCAGCATCAGGGTTTTGCTGCAGTTTCTAAGCATTTCTCAGAAATGTTCTGTTCCCCAAATCTCCATAAGTGCCATTCCCTATTCCAGTATCACATGGCTCCTTCAAAGCTACCAGTATCACTAAGAATGTGCCAGGGCAGAGAGATAGTGACCAGAAATGGAAGTTGGACACTGAGCTAAAGACAACTGTAGTTCCTGAAAGCCCACTAGAAAAAAAAAAAAAAAAAAAGAGAAAGTGATGTAGGGGACATGAGCTCGTTGTGGCTCCTTGTCTTACCTCTTTCACTAGATACTAGAAAACTTCTGTCACTCCTGCCTAGGTGTCCTTGCCATGACCTTATTTTGAAGGATATGTGGGGGTTTTTTATTCTTAGAGAGAAGCAGAGACTTCTCAGGAGATGTAGTTTGGTTGAGTGATGGAAGGAGGTGAGCAAAGGTACAGTTAAAGGCACTTTACTTTTTCAAAGCATTGGACTTTTCTCTGCTTATTACCCTTGGCCAGTTAAAAAGGGCTGTATTAATTTATGGTAGATACCTCTAAAGTATTTGTATATAAAGGCTGCGTCAGACCCATGCACAATTTGTATATGCACAGTAGTTTACATAAGCCAAGAAATGGTTGTTATAATTGTTATAATTGAAATCTGAAGAGTCTAATCACTATTAATTCATACCAAATTCTTATAGAAAGAGCAAGAATAATAACATGGTTCAAATCATTACATATACACTTAGTTTCTACCCCTTTCCTGGTATTATGCTAATACTTGCCCTTCTCTGGGTTCTAAGGTTGGTGGTTTCATTCTGACAGTGATGGTGACAGGGTGTTCAATGAATTGCCCGCTCCTGGGGACCTTCATCACCAAGAGGAATATGATGTGCATGTTAATGGTTTCTTCTTCCTCACTCCAGGATTCACCTGAAATAATTTTTCCATATATTTGCTAATACACTTTGACACCTTCACTCTTTCTTCACCAATATGCAGTTGAACATTGGATCCAACTACTGTATGTAGTGGCTTTTATCTATGTTGGATACTACTTCATTGTTCTCCTTGTTCCTCCTAAAATCAGTTTTTTCATATTTTCAATCTGGCTTTATATGAATATGATTTTGATATAAAAAAACCAAGTGTGTATCCATTTTAGCGTTTTTCATCTGTGTAATCAGATCATACAACTCAGTTTCATTTCTGCTATTCATATGCCAAGTTACTCATAGCTGTTTTGGGAGAACCATCCATGTTTGCTAGCATGGCTTATACTGTGTATTAGCATCACAGTGTTTCGGTTTTGGCTCACTAGCTGAGGAAATCTGTTTCAATTTTATTGTCAATATTTGAGCACCTGTAGTGATACTTTTATGATAACCGCACATTTTAAGCCTAATAACACCAACATTGAGTGTTATGCCCAGCTGAATAAGAACATAAGAATGATATAAAATGGTTATGTCAGGGATCTACTGACCCTCTTGCATCTTGCATTTTCATTGGATGAAAATGGAGCACTGTTACATTAAGTAGAAAAATATCTACTTTTTTCTCCTCTTTCCTGTGTTACCCCCTGCCACAAGTTGGGTGGTTGTTTTGGGGTTTTTTTTATATATCAGTTCCTACTTAAAGGTTGAATTCTTTTGCAGATTACTTTTAACCTCTTTTGTTTATATCAAACATTCCTCACAAGCAACTTTTTCGAAAATTTCTGTTGAAATTTCAAAAATCACTAAATTAAATTTTTGTTAGATCAGGACTGTAAATCATGAGCTTTCCCCGCCCCTCACATATTTTTATATACTTTTTTTACCTACAGGAATGATTGGAGTATTTTATCCAACTGATTTTTTGAAATAAAAAAAAAATCTTAGAAATATTAACATGAATTGTTTCTCTGTTTTGTAATCATTTACTTCCAGAAGCCAGCCCATTTGGGGAAAAAATAGAAATTTTAAAATATATGAAAAAAGAGAATTCCATACTGGGAACTGGTAACATTGGAAGCAAACACCCTCTGAGTAAGCAATTAAGATGGGTCAGAGTTTTTAAAATGTAATATATTTGAAGTGCCCTTTTGAGCTCCATCTGCTCCTTGATGGTAGGAAAGTCAGGTTTGCAAGCAGCGTCACCTGTACAGCTGCTTGCCGAAGAGCTTTCCCTGCCAGCACTGAATAGAAAACTCAGCCAACACAGGTTAGCCTCTGAAAGGCTGTAAGTATTATTTTAACAAAATAAAACTCTTGTTTATTTCTGCTTTAGTTGTGTTTTTCTGATATTTATTTTTTTTGTTGGCTGTTTTTTTTAAGTAATATTTGTTTCTACGTCTCTATGCATTCCATATAAAAGTAATAAATGCTGATAAATACTACATTAAATATTCATTTCAACGTTTGTACTAGGTTCTTTCCAAATATTCAGGATGGGAGTACTTATATTCCAAGAATGTCACCACCTGGGGATAAATAAAGGAAAAGATGCAGTGTAAAAAAATGGGAACAGGAAATTCCTGGAGGTGGAAAAAGGAATAGAAAAAGAAAACAATAACTGAAGGTAGAGACTAATTTAATGTATTACAGCAGATCAGTAATGTGCTGGAAAACCTAATGCATTGTTATAGGGAAAAATGAAATAACGGTGAATTCTATATATTTCCAGTGTGAAAATTCAAGCTTTTCCTTTTCAAAAAAATATTACACTGTATATCTCCCATATACATTAGCTATTAAACCCGTGGAAGCAGAAAGCCTGGTATCAGCATATAGCCAGGGTTCACAGAGAATCAGAGGTTGAAACATAGTCCATAGGTTGAGGAAAGTGATTATATCCATTATTCAGCACTTACTAGAAAACATCAAGGATACCGTATCCAGTTTTTGGGCTCCGAATACAGAAAAGACATGAAGAAACTGGAGTGAATTCAGTGAAGGGCCACCAAGCTGGCCACCAAGCACTTGGTAAGCAGAGGCTAATGGGCTTGATCACCCTGCAGAAGGGACAGCTTTGAGGGGGTGTAGGACTGGCTGAGGATAGCATGTGATAAGAACAACGCATGGTGGGTGGAGGAGCAATAAACATAAATTGAATTTTTTTCTCCACCATGGAAAAGGCTGCCCAGAGAAGCTGTGTAGTCCCCACTCCTGGAGGTTTTCCAGACCTCAATAAGCCAACTGGATAAAGCCCTGAGCAACCTGGACTGATCTCACAGCTGACCTTGCTAGACTAGAGACCTGAGGTTTCTTCCAGCCTGAATTATCCTACCTGTCCTATCTTTAACTGCTATATAATTTAAAATTGTGAAACATCAGCCAGTTTTTTTCTGCTTATTCCAAAATCACCTTCCACTTGTTCATTACATACACAGCACTTTTTCTTTTTAATGTATATTAACTGGCATGAAGTCAGTGTCAGCTTTTCCATGACTGAGATACTCTTTCATGCAGCAAGAAGTCTCTGGATTCCAGCAGTCTGCTGCAATGAACAACCAAGTAAGAAGCAAAATGATGTAGTAATAAACCATGACTTCTAACTTTTTCCCCACCATTTTCATTAAAAATACATAAACTACAGGACTAAAAGCCACACCATTAGAATGATACATGTTTTGTCCTCAGCATATCTACTCTGTGTGAATTTAAGCTATCTTCCTTAAATATTTATCCTATTTTGTTTAAATATATGGTATGGAGTAAGATGTTCATTTGGTCTGCTGGCACATGATAATTCATGAGGTAAAGATAGACACAATTTTAATATAATCCAGTGGAGAAGATCAGAAAATATAATGTAAATCTGTACCTTCTTTATGTTTGCAATAGTGCTTGGATTTTTTATTTTTTAGACATTTATACAACAAATATTATGAAATTTTCTGCGGAAAAAACTTCGTTTCTTAATTTCTTCCAAAGTTCTAAAAATGTCATCAGTCATTTGAAATTAAAATTGATTTAAACACTGAAAAAGAAGTTACTCAGTTTCAAGTTAAAAATTCTTTTGCCTGTTAAGGACCATTAAGCTGATTTAAATATAACACTATTTAACTAATGTTTGAAACATCGAATCATAGCATATCTCGAGTTGGAAGGGAACCATAAGGATCTTCAAGGCTAACCTCCTGCTCCTCACAGGACTACCTAAAACTAAACCATATGACTAAGAGCATCATCTGATGCTCCTTGAACTCTGACAGGCTTGGTGTCATGGCCACTTCCCTGGGGAGCCTGTTACAGTGACCAACCACTCTCCCAGTGAAGAACCTTTTCCTACTACCCAGTCTGAATGTCCCCTGACACAGCTTCATCCCATTTCCTTGTGTCCTAATTGCTGGCGTCACATTAAGACGGGGGGGTTCCTCGAACCCTCTGTATTTGATCAGTCTGTCAGTTTCCTGAGAAAGACAAGACCCTTGTGTCTGACCAGTCTGTCTGCTACCTGCATTTTGACAGCCCACCGTAATGGAGGGTGATTTGAATAATCTATTCAGGGACCACTGCTGCCAGCATCACTGTCAAATCCCTTATAACTACTACTTAAATCTTTGGAGACTTATACAAAATGAACTTCAGCTGAAGATTTTTACTATACAAAATGCAAGTTTGTGACAGAATAACGTTCAAAGATTGCCAGTGATAACACACTGACTGCGAAACAAGCTTAAAACAATACACCCAATAACAGCCAGCATGAGTTAGTCAAAGAAAACAGTTCTTACCCAGTAGGTGTCCCTATGGGGGAGAAGATGGGTTTAGCCCATTGACTGATCCCAGATGTTGCGATGGAGTGTTCCCTAACTTCTCCTCTCCTTTGTTTACTTTTTATACTTCATAGTACTTTGCATATTCATTGTCATACACAGGACTGGTCACACATTTCTGACTTGTAATGCCAACTAGTACGCATCCTCAGATAGCACTACTGAAGTTTTTTACTAGCTACACATGCTCGCCTCTTTTGGGGGGCAATTTGATTTGGAGGTTGTGACTGCCAGAGTTATCTTTCTCCTGTTTTCAACTAATTTTCTGTTGATGTCAGTGGATTGCAACACCTTATCAGCTTGTCTCCTTTTGAGGCCAGAACTTTCTCACTTGAAGGCTTCTTTCTGCATAGATAACTGTTCCTTTCCCCATCTGTTCTTTGTTTCCCAAGGCTGACTCCCTCAATTAGAAGTCCTTTCATTCGTCAGTCTTGACAACTTTACAGGGTGGCTCAGCTTGACCTAAATTTTGTGCACAGATTTGTTTAATATATAGTTAAACATTAAATCAGTTTGGTAGACAACAATTCTTCCCTTTTGGACTTATTTCAGTCCAAGACCAGTTAATTTCTTTTACATTTAGGTGGAGCTTGTGTGACTCTGGTCATGCATATTTTTGTTTGTGATTGGTATTGCATAGCCAGTGAGGTGTGGTAGTGCCTTGGAGCAGGTAACTTTGGGGTGGAGGTGTGTTTTAGTATTACAATGAGATCATCTCAACTGAGGAAAGCAATTTCACCACAACTGTTGACTCAGCAGCGGACATCTCATCAGCTGCATGGTACCATCAAGTTCCCATTCCTGCAGGGAGTACAACAGAGTCTGGCTGTGGTGTCTCCACTCCAGTCCACCCTCTGTTACTCCTATCAGCATGTGCTGAGATGGCAGGGTGTGTTGCTTAGGGAGCTGTGGTAAAGTAGATTCTGTGCAAGCCAACCATCCTGAAAGCAATGACTGTATTTCACCCTAAAAATCTTTCTGTAATAATCTGCCTCTATTAGGTCCCAGTTTTCTTGAATTCCCCCCATCCAAGTAATCTTCCTACAGCTGGTCACCATAGAGAGGAGACCAGTACCTCTCCCTCCACTGTCCCCCTTGCAGAGCTTGTAGACTGCAATGAAGTCATGCCTTGGTCTTCTTCAAGCTGAACAATCCAAGAAATCTCAGCTGCTCCCAAGTCTTGTCCTTGAGGCCTTTCACCATCTTGATCACTGTCCCCTGGACACAGTCTGAAAGTTTGATGTCCTTCTTATACTGAAGTGCCCAAAACTGCACACAGTACTCAAAGTGACGCCTCACCGGTGCGGTGTGTGGGACACTCACTTCCCTTGACTGGCTGGCTATGCTGTGCTTGATGCATCCCAGAACACAGTTGGCCCTTATGCTTGCTGGGGCACACTTGACTCATATTCAACTTCCCATCAACCCAAACCCCCAGATCTCTTTCCATGGGGCTGCTCTCCAGACTCTCATCCCCCAATTTGTATGTATGACCAAGATTACCCTGTCCCGGGTGTAGAATCTGGCACTTGCTCTTGTTAAATTTCATATGGTTCATGATTGTCTAACTCTCTAATCTATCCAGATCTCTCTGTAAGGCCTCTCTACCCTTGAGGGCTAATCCACAGCTCCTCCTAGTTTAGTATCACCAGCAAACTTATCTATGTACATTCAAGTCCTGCATACAGATCATTTATAAAAACATTAAAGAGCACTGGCCCTAAAATTAAGCCCTGGGGAGCCCTGCTGGTGATTGGCCACTGGCCTGATATAACCCCATTTACTGTAACTCTTTGAGCCTGACTGATCAGCTAATCATTCACCCAGCATATTATGGACTCGTTTAGCTGTATGCTGGACATTTTGTTTCAGAAGGATACTGTGAGAGACAGTGTAAAAAGCTTTGTTAAAATCCAAACCCCCCCACTACTGGCTTCCTTTGGTCAACTAGATTGGTGAGCTTACCATAGTTAAGAAAGACATTCCTCTCATGAACCCATGGTGGCTATGACCGACTGCATATTCTCTCAAGTGTTTTCCAATAACTCCCGGAATAACATTTTTCCTTTCCCCCTTCAAATCTATTTTAAAGCTCTTTCAATAAGCCCTACTAACTCTCACTCAAAAATCTTTTTTCCCCTTTGAGAAAGGTGTACCCTGCCACCCACAGGCCTGGTGGTGTATAGACTGACCCATGAACAAAACCCCAAAAATTCTACCAATGACCCTCGTCATAGAGCCAGGTGTTGATCATTTGGGTCTTCTTGTTTCTTCCTTCCTCATTCCCTGCAACTGGAATGATAGGGAAAACACTATTTGTGCTCCTAATCCCTTAACCACTTGTTCCAAGGCCCTGAAGCCTCTTTTGGTTGCTGTTGTATTTCTTCCTTAACTTCTTGTTAACAAATCATTTCATATGGTTTAGAATTAATCACATTTACAAATACTTTTGTAGGTCTTAGCTTCTAAGCATTTATTTTATCTACACATGCATGATACTACCATTGTGCTTGTAATTTTTGGTACATGTGTATAATTTTCTATACCTACTCTTTGGGTTTTTATAACATTGTGATAACATCCTGAAAACACTAAATGTTGCTGGGATCAGGCTTATGACTGTTTCAGTTTTAGGGTGAAGATCACTCCATGACTGGATGGACAGGGAAATGTCATCCAGCCAGCAGTTTAAGTGCTCATGTATGCAGAAGTTTCATCATGTCTGAGTTAAAAAAAGATCATTACAGGTTGTGTATAATGTTTATTATAGCCAGTTTTGAAGACTCAAGTATCAGAAAAAACAAATGCAACTGTTATTTGAGGAAAAGACACTAATGCCTGGGCCAAAATTTAGGATAAGACCGTACCTGTAAATTGAACAGTTCCAGAGAGTGTTTTCTGGCACTATTTAATTTAGTAGGGTAGGAATAGCCTTAATAGGTTGATTAACTGGGCTTGAACTTTCAAAACATTTTCCTCTGGCATAACTATACACTTGACATCCAACTGTACCTAGGCTTAATGAATATCCATTCAGATGGAGTGTGTTTGTGAGGTAAATGAAGACACAGATGGTGAAAACACAGTCTCATTACACAGACTGTAGAAGAAAGTGCCTAGCAGGGTAGACATCAGATGGAGAAAAATAAAGCAGGGACCGTTCCTTTTGGATGTGAAAGTCAGCATCTCCAATTTCATGTCATTTGAAGGGTAAAATGAGACGTTTTTGTAAAATAGTGTGGGTTTCTTCTGAGATACAGCCAACATTCTTCTGCTTTTTATATACTGTGATAGCTTAAGTTCAGCTTTTCTGTCTTCAAGCATCTCACTACTCATCCCTTTAAAGAGCTGCTTTTTTTTTTTTTTTTTTTTTTTTTTTTTTTAATAGATTGAGTGTCCTGGAGAACAATTATGTGAATTATGCACTATTTCTGAAGCCAAATAACAGGCCCCACTGAACTACCAAAGCTTTGGAAATATATCTTCAAAATGCCAGTTTTCAAAAATTATAATTATGCTGATATTAATTACTATATTATGACACAATTCTATGAAATAAAAAAGAGGATAATGAGACAAGTACTGAGGGCATATTTGTTTCTATGTATGAGAATCAAATAGAAATGAAATAATATGATGTCCTACCCTTACTAAGCTATATATCATCTACCTCTAGGCAAAAGGAAGTAGTAAAATATGTAATAATCTTTTAAACACTTAAAAATCTTTTAAAGAGGAAAGTGTTACTATTATCTCCATAGGCTGATGCAATTTGCTCAAAGTATCTGACATATTGTGCTATGGAATTCTGTACTTTGCTGTTGGACACTGTTTATCTTAACTCCTTCACAAAACTTTTTACAGCAAGATTATTCTGTTTCCATCTATTTTAATGCTTTTGAACTTATTGTCTACATTTGTGTATATATAAGATAGTAATGAACACGGTTTTTAAGAATAACAGAGTTTCAAACAGGAAGCTCTGTATTTTCCAGTGATTAGATATGTCCTTAAGGATTTCTCATCTCCAGTGTCAACCTAGTGAGAAGAGTTTAATGTGTAAATGAAGTATTTGGAAGAGGAGGTCACAGCAGTTCATGAATGAAGCTACAACACATTTCCTCTGATAACCCGAAGGTTTCAGGTGTCTCTCACAATCTTCAGATAATCATAGCTCTACTGTTGTGTCACTGTCATATATCAGTATTATTGTCTGCTTCTCTACCTTTCAAATGGGAAAGTACACATATATTCACACCCGTCCACAAAATGTACCATGGCTTTGCATCGTTTTTTGGTTTCTTTTCCTTTTTCATTCCCCTCACTGCCCCATCCCGCACTGCTCCCCCCACCCCACCCCCCCAAGCTTGATAGTAGCAAAACACCACCTGGTGCTAATCTCCACTCTGACTAATAAAATAATGCAGTGCCAGTGCCAAGACAGACCTTCTATTAAAATGAATACTTAGGCAGTACAAACAGACCAACACAGAGTACCCAGTCATAACATAACGTGCATAGCAGTACTCTGAATGTGGGTGTTGGTTTTTTTTCATAAAATGAATGGAAGGCATATGTTCTTTGACCTAAAGTGAATTATAATTTTATTAAAATCTTAGAGCCAAACACCCCTTCTAGTGCCACAAGAACCCCTCAAGAGCGATTGAACAGATTACAAAACAAACCATATCATTAGCTGGCCTTAAGGAAAGCCTTATGGTCCTTTGGTTCAGAAAGACGCTGAACTAGAAAATAAGAGAATTCATTTCTAATCTTGCTTTGTAGCTGATTTCTTCTACAGAGTCACTTCTTTACTGGGATCATCTAAAGGGTAGATTCAATTGCTAGATTATGCAATTTTACAGTTAAACTACAGAACTCGTGCTTTATAAATGTGCAATTTACATCTGTATTTAGTGTCTGTTTATCTCTTATAGCAAAAACTTTCTCTAAATCTTATGTATTAAATTAATGTATTAAACAGTAAATTTACAGTAATAGAAAAAATTTTGAGAAAAACATGGCAGTTACCATTCTGAAGGGCTAAAATTAATGAATTCATTGACTCTGCCTGTCAAAAACTTGAGATTTGAAGGAAACTAAATATAACTTTTCGTGATTTTTAAAGCATGGGAGTTTTGGTTATTTGCTTGTTTGTTTGTGTTTTATCTCTTGGTTTCTAAGCTGTCAGGGTAAAAATAGGTTATATTTTCAAAACTAAACAAAGGTACAGCTAATGCAGTTGGCAAATATTTTTAAAATATTTATAATGTATGTTGAAAGTGAAAAATGTAAATAGGTTATTTATTGAAAACAGAGTGCACTCAAGAAAATGCAGAGGGAAAAAGTGACATTGTACTTTATTAAAAGAAATGGATTAGTACAGTGAAAGATTAGATTAGTGAGTTCACTTTAGAACTAGTTGTCTATGAAAATCCAGTTTAGAGTTTTGCTACACTAACTAGCTAGGTTACTTATTTTTCTTTACTTTGCCTCCCAAGGAAATATACTATCGTTTTATTTTTCTGGAACATAATATGTAACACTTTTACTAAATACACAAAGTTGGTTTGGGTTTTTTTCTTCAGGATGTCATTAATTTGATGCACCTGAAATTATAATACTTGAACTCACACAGTCTGAATCAGTCTATAGATCCATCTTTATTCATCTAATTTTAATGTATGTGTAAGTCTAATTGACTCTGATGAAACTGAAATACATGCTTAATGTTAAGCATATTATTGTCTTTCTGAATTGTCCCATAAGAGGAGCATCTGTTTCTTTGCTCTAAGTCTTAATTATTTCATCACTGACCTTTTTAGCTTTCTCTATTTGGGCAGGACAGAACATCTTATTATCTATTGTTGATTATAGATATGTCTTAGAGAATTATATCATTATGTGAATTTGAGGACTATAGAAGTTCAAGTGTTGATATGAAGTCTGAGGATATGAGAGGAAGTAGTCTTGCATTCTTTTTTGTACTATTCCTGTAGTCTAGTCATAATTCTTCAAAGTGTATGTACTTAGCCTGAAAAATATTCACATCATCTTGAAAATCACTAAGGAATAGCTCTGGAAAAAGGCAAAGTACATGGTTTTCAGGCACATAGCATGCTGGAATTCAAAATCCTTAGAAAGATACTATGGTGTCTGCTAGAAAATATAATGGGCTTTGGACCATTTTTTGAACTTGAGGGCAGGATGCAGCATGGCTTGTAGTCATTTAGCTAAATTCTCACCCTGCTACAACAAGGGATCTCTCACCCATACTGCCTCGGAGGAACAAGCCCTGAAGTACAAAGTTCCCCAAACTGCTTGAACAACATCTAAAAGAGCACTACTTGGTAAAGGCCAAAACCTTTGCTGGAAGCATGCTAACAATTAAATAGCATGAACTATTTTGAAATGGTGTTTAAAGCATGCATCCTTGTCTACTTTATTACTATAGCAATAGACATTTTATATAGCATATGCTGAGAATGGATCCATAAAGGCCAGCCAGTAAACTAAGCATTGCTTAAATTAATCAACAGGGAACACCAAGGAAAAGGGTATTACAGCTAATGAGCCTCTGTTATCACACTGCCTGCCTCACTCTGAACTTGAGAAGCATCTTCCTAGGATAAAAAGCAAAAGCTCCTAAAGGCCATGGAACTTGTTACTCTAAAGACAAAGTGTCATAGCACTTATTCAGGAGGTCAAAAATTTGCTGCCAATTTTCTTCTTGTGTGAAAGAAATTAACCCACATTCAAGTACCAGAAGGTATAAAGTATACACCGGTGTGAGATTCTTTATTTTTATCTTACTTGAACCACACTAATTTGGATAAATAGTCAAAGCTTATTTGAAGAGGTAGAAAAAAAGAAAAAAGAAGATAAATGCTAAATATAACTTACTATGCAGCGGTCAGGGTAATCACTGAAGAAATAACAAATGAAAGTTCAAGTTAGCCTTACCAACCAGGAGATTTACTATTATATTTTCTATTCTACATTAATACCCTAAACACTAATTTACTGTGATGAAGACTGACAGTGTTGTAGCTTTCTGTATTTTGTGAGTAATGATTAAATTACTGTTGTGAATTTATTCTGAAATACTGTAAATTTTTTTTTAAAGATGGACAAAAAACATTATGACATTTTTATTTCTTTCTTCTTTTTTTGGGGAGAGGGCAAAAATTCATTACATCTATTCCTGAAGATGTGAACAGTATCACATTACATAAAATTTCAGTTTTGGAGATTAGGTATTCTACAAAAAAAAAATAGGCTAGTCTGTAATGAATACATTATGCTGTAATAATACTTCAGCAACATAAAGTAAGTAAACAGACATAATCTGTTTAAAGTCAGACTTAGCAGAACAAAGTGATGGAATCAAACTATAAATTAACACTTTTTGCTGGTACTAGTGCATGGATATTGGTCCATAGGTTCACAGTTCTGAATATTTTGTCCATTTTTCTGTAGTGTTATGCATTTATTCCTATAGAAAAAGCATGACATTATGGAAGAACAGAGACATTGTAAATAGAATAAAAGTATGGTATTTCTATCATAGTCCTTCTAGCACTTTTGGTTCATGTTTGTTCAAAACAATTGCATTTTCCTTTTTTGTATCAGTGAATATGTTTCTTAATTTAAAAAAGATAATGATATTAAAAGGATTATTTAAATAATTGTACTTCAGCTTAAATATTTTGACAAAGTAAGTATTTAGATTCCTAAGTGTTAAGCTAAATATTAGTTAATAAAACTGTATCTTTTATTTTTTCAAGAAATGAAAGAATAGAAAATTATTGTTCAGAAACTGTGGGAAAAAATAATCTCCCAATTGACTTTGATGTAGCCCTTAATACAGATATATTCTGGTAGCTAAAAAAGATGGACCTACCAACATTTAAATAATAACAAGTTAATTATTTCTGTAAAAGCCATTTATGAACCTTTGTAGGGTGAATCCAGTGACCAGGAAATGACATCTAATTTTTTTTTTAATTACAGAAATATATGGCTAAAGTTAGCTTTGTTCTTAGCATTTAGATGTCATGTAAAAGAGGGACAATGAAAAAGGAGTTGAGCAGTGCACATCAATAACATGATGTAAAATCCCTTAAAGCCTCATTTAATGTATTTTTCCCTGCTAAGATTTTCCCAACTAGAGTACTAAGATTCAGCTCTTGCAAGGTAAAGGAAAATTAAAAGAAAGGAGGAATAAAAAAATAAAAAAAAAAAAAAAATAAAAAAAAAAAATAAAAAAAAAAAAAAAGAAAAGAAAAGAAAAGTTCTGGAAAACCTGTGCTTTATTTCTTCTTCTGGAACAAATTACTTTGCTTGGAATTTGATTTTTGCAGAAACAAAACTTTCATTGAGCTCCTCAAGCACCAAACCACAGGCTGCTGATGTATTTTAGTAGGACACCTGAAATATTTGAAATTTGACAAAGCTGAAGATCATTGTCTTTGTAATCCCTTGTTTTAACTTACTTCATGAAATTAACTTTTGAAGTCTTACACAGCTCTGTACTGGTCTGAAACTTAAGGTAATTTTCTCCTTTAATACTATCTTTTGAGGATTGATGGCCCTCCGCATTCCTACTGTTCTTTAGCCGTGCTTCATCTGGGCTATTAGGTGACTCCATCCACACTCAGTGGGAATCCCTTGTGTTATTCTTCTAATCCTGCCAGCAGTGCTGTTCTTCTGAATATACTGTAAAAGATATTCTGCTGTCCAGTACTGTCTGTTCTGCCCTCTGTTAATCATTCTCCTCCCTCACTATTCACAACAAAGACTCAGTGTGTCCCCATTCTATTTTTAATCGTTATCCTGGTCTATTCCTCTACTCCAAATTATTTCATTTTATTCCTCTGTTATCCTTGTCATATCTGCTTTTTAACTTGAACTGCTCTGCTGAGCTCTCGTGCACAGTTCATTTCCTTTTGAGCTGACATGGATAAAAATTCCACCCATCGTCCAGTAGTGAGGTGGGATTATAGAATGAGGCTAGCATATCTCTGCTAGTTTGCCATTGAAGTGTATGTCCAGACATTTTTATAGCAGACCATGGTAATCTGCTCATATTAAAACCACATGTATCTTCCAGCAGGTTTTTCCTTTTGTTTTTTTTTTTTCACTTACTGTAAAAGACTTCAGTTCTTAGGTTTTCTTACTCAAAAACATTCATCACGACAATGGTTTTATAAGATGTCGCATACATCTTCACAAAGACTGAACTGAATTACATGGTTTAAATTCCACTTTTTGTTTTAAAAATATCACACAATTATTTGGCATATTTTTAATAGATTCTGGATAATATATTTATTGGTTGCTGTTCTTCCATTGATAACAGTTGAAGTAGTATACACTGCATTTTTCAAGACACAATTCAAAGAGCATGAAATTCCCAGCAAACATTTTTTTCACTCAGGTGACAGTTGCACATAATAGCATGTCTTGAAACCTTAGCAAATAAAGGACTGCTTTTGGGAATGCTTTTGTTA
This sequence comes from Falco rusticolus, assembly GCF_015220075.1. Lineage (NCBI taxonomy): Eukaryota > Metazoa > Chordata > Aves > Falconiformes > Falconidae > Falco > Falco rusticolus. Next base: position 22,700,571 of record NC_051189.1, read on the forward strand.
AGAAAGGGTAGTACCATCAACATGGCCACTGTAAACTCCACTTGGACAAAAAAGTATAGCATTTATATCTTGGACATCCTGGAAAGATAGGGTTTAAGAAAGGGAAGAGAAGATGAATAGATACCAAAGAGAGAATACCAAAGATGTGACAGATGTTTTTTTAAAACACATGCCAGTTGTCAGGTCATTTATTTTCATCACAGTTTATGGGCACCTAGAATGGAGTTCTCAAAAGGGAATGTGAACCTGGACTCAGTGCCATGCTTACAAGGCTATATGGCATTTGGATCACAGCTAGTTCACATTTTGCCACCTTCGAGCTCAGCCAGGTTGAGCTTAGCTAAAGTACATGACCAAACAGTTATGAGTGATTTTTCAGATGAATCAGCCTTATCAGCCAGGCACTGCATGGCTAGTTAGTTTTATGTTTTTGTTGAAAGTACATTTTGTCTCAGTAGTTACTGTTAAGCTGTTAAAACACTCTAAAATAGCTACCTTCAAAGACAGTAACCTAGCAAGTTAATAAATCTCACTATGTTTGGGGATCTGGCAGACAATAGTAATGCATTATATGTATGGCTTCATCCTAGAATCATACCTCCCCATCCTGAGATACCACACTAACTATGCTTTGCATTGATATGAAAAGAACTTGGGTTAGGTGTAGTGCACCTTCCTTAGGGGTTAAATGTGAAAGTCATGTTCAGTTAAAAGGAAGTTCAAATGGTTATTTCTTTATCCTATATTTAAGTGATGTGAATGCTTTCTTTTTCTTAAAAAATAAGTATCACTGTTGATTTTTTTTCTCTCCAAAGCTGTTGTATGTCCTCTGTTCTTTACAGTTCTCATTATTTCATAGTCTATTTTTGGTAAGAAAATATTATTTATATACATACCCAGGAAAGGTATTTAGTGCTATTGGAGTTGCTGCATGAAGATCCATTTGTTGATACTAGATTCATGAAGGTCCTTAGTTATGTAACAATCTCTTAAATTAACCTAACATCTAGCAGACCTGTTGAAGTTACAGTTTCAGATTGAGATAATTATATTTGCAAATCAGCATATGAAATGGGTTAGTAGTCTAGTAGGAAAAATAGTACATTTTGAGAGAAATGATTAGTGATTAGAAGTGATTAGGTGACTGTGCACTGTACACAGGCATTGTAATTACCTTGGGCATTTTAAGGTCAGAAAAATCATATTGGCCTTCCTGAGCTGTTACATTAACTCTGCCGTTTAGTTTTGTCTGTAACTTCAGCAATGAGCTGAAGTGTGGATTATACTAAGGTTCTGAGTTTTTTTGCTTCAGGAGACTTCTGGGTTTGGCTGTTCATGATTAACATTGTGTTAAAAACCTGAAGCTTACTTCAAGTCAGAATTTTCTACTTCTTAGTAACTGGATCTTGTTATGCTTTTGTCTACGAAGTTAAGTAACTCAGTTATAAGAATAGTATCTCACGGGATTGTGATCAAGCTGCTTCTTAATCTTCTTTGCAACACACCACGTAGTGATTTCCTTACGTTTCTTATTAGCAAGTATATTAGTCAGACCACAAAACACTCTAGAGACTTGTGTAACATTAGCTTTGATCTCTCCTGCTCCCTCTCTCCAGTGCTTTATGGTATTTGTGTTTCAAGTAGGAAAGGTCTTCGCACTGTGATAGAGGGCTGGGGAACATTTTATGGTCTATACTGTGTGAATGTATGCAAACTGATATTTTCTCTTTTCTTCAGGACTAAATTTCAGTTATGCAACATGTTAAATTGCAAAATTCTGGACTCAGTGACCTTGATAGTCTCTTATGTTTTTGAATGCCTAACTGTATTTATCTTTCAAGTATTGCTTTTGTCAATGCCACGTAGGTAGATAACATTACCTTTTTCCATTGATTAATATTGTCCCATTTTTTTCCTTTTAAAAAATCTCATCTCCATATAGAAATACATAGTTTTAGAGCCGAGTGCACAATGATGACTCTTCCCACAAAAAGGTTTAGCCTATAATTGCTCCTGTAGTATCATGGCAACTTTTTTCCCACTTACACACAGGATGGTAGCTGGATAGCCAGTAGAAATTGAGAGCAAAGGATTTTGGAAAGTGTCCTTTGATTTCTGAATCCTCTGTAATTTCCTTCTAAGCACTATTCTCTTGTATCCCTGGATGGGAGGAAACTGAAAGAATGTTTAACCCTCCCTTCTCAAATCCTCTGAACTTTTAATTCCTTGTGGATTAGCCCAGCTAGCCAACTCTGTTTTTCCTTTTTTTCCCTTCCCTGTAGCTGGAAAGTCCTTTAAGTGCATGTGGTGGTTTGATGCTGGCTGAATGCCAGGTACCCACCAAAGCCACTCTATCAATCCCCTCCTCAACCAGACAGGGGAGAGAAAAAATAATAAAAGGCTCATGTTTCAAGATAAGGACAAGGAGAGATCATTCAGCAATTACCATCAGAGGCAAAACAGATTCAGCTTGGGGAAATTAGTTTCTTACCATTCAAATTAGAAAAAACACCCTTCCACAGCTCTCACTTTTTCCTGGGCTTAACTTAATTCCTGGATCTTTACCTCTTCTCCCGAAGCAGTGCAGGGGAACAGGGAATGAGGGTTATGGTCAGTTCATCATATGTTGTTTTTGCTGCTCCTTCCTCCTCACACTCTTCCCCTGCTCCAGTGTGGGGTGCCTCCTATGGGTCACAGTCCTGCATGAACTTCTCCAGCATGAGTCCTTCCCACAGGCTACAGTTCTTCAAGCACTACTCCAGCATAGGTGCCTTACATGGAGCCCACAAGTCCTGCCAGCAAACTTGCTCCAGTGTAAGCTTCCCATGGGGTCACAGCCTCCTTCAGGCATCTACCTGCTCACATGTGGGGTCTTCCATAGGCTGCAGGTGGGGATATGCTCCACCATTTGCCGCCACGAGATGCAGGGGGACTACCTGCCTTACCATGGTCTTCTTACCAGGATGCAGGGGAATCCCTGCTTCAAGCACCTGGACCGCCTCCTGCCACTCCTTTTGCACTGACCTGGGTGTCTGCACAGCTGTTGTCTGCATAGCTGTTTCTCTCACATATTCTCACTTCTCCTGCTGGTGCAGACCTTTCTGGGTTTTTTTCTTAATATGCTATCACAGAGGCACTACCACTGTCACTGATTATCTTGGCCTTGGCCAGCAGTGGATCTGTCTTGGAGCCGCCTGGCTCCATTTTGTTCCTTTGGACATGGGGAAAGCTTCTGGCAGCTTCTCACAAAAGCCACCCATGTAGCCCCGGTGCTACCAAAACCTTGCCATGTAAATCTACTACAGTGTAGTATATGTTATCTTACTCTGTATTTATTTGACATATTTATCTTTTTGAATAACAGAGATTATTTCTCTGAAGAAGAAAAAAATACATTCTTGCTTTAAAAAAAGAAAGAGTGGATATATATGGACTTTAGGTTGAACAGTTTGTCTCTCTTTAAAATATAAAGCAGATTTGATTATGCCTTGTAACTTTTCTATATATGACCTTCATTGAAAGTGTGAAATGAAATCATATTTTGGCAATGAAATATGCTATAATGTACTTTTATGCTTAAATTCTTATTTTTTTATTAACACCTTTCTTATCCAGAAAATATTATTACACACAACCTAGGACTGATTTGTTTATACATAGGGTTATCTGAATTATCTAATGTGAATGGAAAGTTCTTTCCTTTTTTTTATCCAGCTTGCACATTTGGTTATAAAATTAATTCTGTTAATGGCACTGGTAACAGCTTCAATAAGGGGTCACCCTTTTAGTATAAATTAGTGATGAGGAAAAAGCCATCGAATTCTGGTAGGTTATTTACTCCTTTACTCATCAATGAAGAATTGCCAGATGCTTTATATTCTCAAGCATTTTGACCAACCCAATTTTAGATGATTTAGCGACTGGCTACCCGGCAATCTGTTTGCAATATATATTTAGATGGATTACATTTAAGTTGTGTTTCCAGGCATAGCTATATTTTTTCTTTTGTCTTTCTGTCATTATTCCTTGCTCTGTGAAACACTGATCAGACTCTTATGCTCTATTTCAATCTACTTAAATTTCTTTGATTCTTGCATGAAGTTCTCATCCCTCTGCCCTTCACTCATCAGGTACACAGGATAAAGCAATAGCAAGCAGTTATTTTAGCCCAGCAAGAATACAGAGAAATCTGAATTTAATACATCTCAATGTGACGAAAACCATAGACTACTTGTGTATATGGCTGTATTGGCTTTGTATGGCAAGGCTTTGGTAGCTGGAGGGCTACAGAGGTGGCTTCTGTGAGAAGCTGCTAGAAGCTTCTCCTATGTCTCATAGAGCCGCTGGCCAAGGCCAAGCCCACCAGCGACAGTGGCAGAACCTCTGTGCTAACATAGTTAAGAAGGACAAAAAAGAATGCGTAAGAGCAATTGCAGCCAGAAGGGAGTAAGAAACCCCAGGTCAGTGCAGGAGGAATGACATGCCTCAGGCGCCAGAGCAGAGGTTTTTCCCCCAGCCCGCGGTGAAGCCCATGGTGAGGCAGGCTGAGGGGCACAGCCCATGGAAGGTGGCAGGGGAGCAGATCCCCACCTGCAGCCCGTGCAGGGCCCCACGCCCGGGCAGAGGGTGCCCGGAGGAGGCTGTGACCCCACGGGCAGCCCACGCTGGAGCAGCTCCTGGCAGGGCCTGTGACCCCCCATGGCGAGGAGCCCCGGCTGGGGCAGGTTGGGCTTGTGACCCCTCGGGGGGGGGCTAGGCTGGAGCAGCCTGTGCCTGAGGGGCTGCACCCCACGGGGGGGACGCAGCTGGGGCAGGGCATGAAGAACTGCAGCCCCTGGGCAGGGCTCCCGTTGGAGAAGCCCATGGGGGACCGTGTCCCGTGGGAGGGACCCCAGGCGGGAGCGGGGCAGGGTGTGAGGAGCCTCCCCCTGAGGGGCAGGGGCCGCAGAGGCAGCGTCAGGGACTGGCCCAGCCCCGTTCCCGCCGCGGGCGGGGAGGCGGGAGAGGAGCCCGGAAGTGAAGTTGTGCGCGGGAAGAACCGGGAGGGGGGGTGGGGGGGAAGTGGCTGTAAGATTTGGTTTTATTTTTCGTTATCCTACTCTGATTTGAATGGTAAGAAATTAAAATAATTTCCCCAAGTTGAGTGTGTTTTGGCTGTGACTGAATTGCTGAGTGATCTCTTCCCGTCCTTGTCTTGACCCTTGAGCCTTCAGTTCTATTCTTTCCCCCCTGCCCAGCTGAGAAGGGCAGTGACAGAGAGGCTTTGGTGGGCACGTGGCATCCAGCCAAGATCAGCCCACCACACTGGTTTTTTAAAAATCAGATACTTCAGATTTTTTTGGGTGTTAAGCATTAATTTCTACACATGAATCACCTTTGTGACGTTCAAATTTCTGGCAGGCAGACTACCACAGCTTAACCTAGTACTGTGTCAGTGTGTACTAAAGGAGTTATGTTAGTGCAATACTGGAGTTTTACTAGACATAATCACTGATTATTGCACAGTGGTTACACAGCCCACACAGTTACCAGTAACTTCTGAAGTTCCAACACATTTAAAACTTAACTAAGGGAAGAGAAAAAAAAAAAAAAAAAGAAACAAAAGAGGTAAAGAGGCAGTTTTCCCCAAAACATATTTGCTTGTTTACTTACTACTAGGTATTAGAACTAAGGAAATTAACATATCCAGGATTTTAATTTTAAGTTATTACTTAGACAAATGTAGATCCCGGTTTCATGTGTGCACATCTTTAATCCTCTGTCAGATCTATGGAGGATCTCAAGCTGTTGCCATAGAATCATAGAATATCTCAAGTTAGAGGGGACCTATAAGGATCTTCAAGGCCAATTCCTGGCTCCTCACAGGACTACCTAAAACTAAACAATATGACTAAGAGCATCATCCTTGAACTCTGACAGGCTTGGAGCTGGGGAGCCTGTTACAGTGACCAACCACCTTCTCAGTGAAGAACCTTTTCCTATTATCCAGTCTGAACTTGCCCTGACACAGCTTCATCCCATTTCCTCATGTCCTATTGCTGGTCACCAAAGAGAAGAGACAGGCGTCTCCTGCTCCACTACCCCCATAGAGGAAGCTGTAGACTGCAATGAGGTCACCCCTCAGACTTCTTTTATGACTCATTGACAAAAGGATTTAGTTCATGTCATAATTCTGGAAGCAAATAAGTGATTTCAGGAACACTTGAATCCAAGCTGGCAATCATGACACTAACTTTCACTGGGAATTCTGCCTAACAGGCACCTACTAAAGAATGCATGATCAAAGAGCTAACATTCATCAATGGAAGGTGGCAGGTGAAAAGACGCATTAAATTAAGGTGCCAGAGGCACAAAGAATGTAGTAAAATGAGACTGACATTGAAAAGGGAACATAAAAAGGAAAACACAAAGGAAAGGAAGAAATTATAGTGGGTTTAGAAGGGACACAACTTTATGAAAATATTATGCAGAATGTTGAATTTGCCATACATTGCAAGTCATCACCAGAAATGATGACAAAAAGAAATTAACAAACAGTACTATATGAAAATGGTTCAGGGGAAATACACAAGCAAACTTTAATATCAAAGGTGGGGAGAGATGTATGTAATAATTTACTTTGAAAATTATTATTGACCTGCAAGGAGCAGGCAGTTGGACTAGATAACCCTTATGGGTCCCTTCCAACTTCAGATGTCCTATGATTCTGATACTTTTATATAATTATATGATTATATATATACTCACTGATTTTTCTAAAATGGTATCTTTAGAATCTCTTAATTATATTGAAAATGAAAAAGAAACAGAAATAAGAATGACAATTTCTCTATAAATGCTATAAAGAACATTAGAATAAAAAATTGCAAAGGAGAGGTCCGTTTATGTGGACAACATGTGTAACTAGAAATAGCAAATTAAGCAACAACCTATGTCCACAAGAAAGCACTGGAAATCTAGAGAAAACTCTTGGAACAAGATAAGTAAATATGCTTTTTATCTTTCAATACATTAAAAAACAAACTTGGGCTGTCAGGAACTCATAAAGGGCTCAGTGGTTTGCATATTATTGTGTATGTCCTAGTTCTAGTAAAACAAAGTATTAAAAGGCAAAAGAGTGTTTTAAAATTAAAGACAGCAGGAACATGCAGCATAAATATACCAAAAAAAAATATTTAAAAAACATCTAATTTTCCCCACAGTTTTAAAAGAACCAGCATAAGAGAGAGCACACAAGTAAGATGTTTAATTGTTAATAATGCTTGTGACAACACCAAAAGTTATTGGAGGAAAAAAAAAAAAAAAAAAAGCCCTGAATACTGCAGACAAATTATTATTTTGTATGGTAAAGAATCAAACACTAAGAAATGGAAGGGAAATTAGGAAGAACTTTGTAGTCAATAATAGCTACAGTTATACTTTATAGAATAATGAACTGGAAGGAGGGAGTAAAGAGCCTGTTATTGAAAATCACTGATTATCTCACAGAAGAAAAAAGCCAATAGAGAGCATCAGCAAGGTTAAAAATTGGAATAGCAAAAAGGTAGCATGTCCCTTTGGCAGTGTGTGTGTAGAGGTGTTCAGGGATAAAAATCAAAGCAAACCCAAAACTAACAAAACAAAATCAACAACCTCAAACTCCTAAAAAACTGTTTCACCTTGGAAACGATAAGATACTGGTTTCCCTGGGGAGTCAGGAACTGGATTCCTACAATGGTGGGAAAAAAAAAGAAAATAAGATTCAAGGAATTTCTCTCAGAATGTCACTGGCTTTTATTTTCCATTATGCAAAATGGAATCTTTAATTTCCAGTCTCCACTTAGAGTAGGCAGATGAAACAAGTAATGCTGGAAAATATAAGTTCTCCTGTCCTTGGACTTGCTGACAGGCCCACTTGCCCTTCCCATTTCCATTTTCCATTCCATCATTAAGTTGTCTATTGAACTTCAGTCTCTCAGGAACAGGAAGATACTGCCCGAATTTCAAGACTTGAAGGAAAGAATAAAATAGAGTACTATAGAGATGACCATGGAGAGATCCAAGTTATAAACACAGAGGAGCTGTTTCATGCCTGAAAAATTCCTTTGAAATCAGATCTTAAGGTATGATTTGACTTTTGGTTTTGGGGGAGATATAATATGAAGAGATTGAAGTAATCAAATTAAGCCTCACTTAGGGAACTGGCAATACCAAATTAAAGAAAACTCTGCTAAATAGTGTTTGGGTAAAGCAGGTCCACGCTGTTTTGGAGAACTAGCACAGATACTAGTCTGAAATTCCTGTAAGAGTACTGTGTTGAGAATGGGGACAGAAAAAAAAAAAAAAACCAAACCCCATAAGATGACTTTAACAGAAGTTTTTCTTTCTTTCCATGCCATATGCTTTCATTCCCTGTAAGAATGGTATGACAAATGCTCTATATCAGCAAGAACAGAACTTTCCTTATCATAATATGGAAAAGGCTGTTTCCCCGAGCACTTTCCTTTTGGAAAGGTATCACATGGCATCTTCCATGGTAGATTCTGCTTGCCATCCTTTCCATTTCTTCTTTTTGTTTTGCTCCTCACTGACGGAGCTCATTGGTTAATTAAGATACTTAGGTGATGTGTTTTTCCCTGAAGTAGTATAAGCATAACACTCAGTTACAACATAATGAGTCTCAATTTGAAAATATTGGAAGAAAAAATCTGAATTAACCATGGACAAGAACTGTCCTTCACCATGGCTGATTAGAATATAACTATGATTTACTATGTTTGGCAGTAGGATTTATATGCCAAACTGCCATTAAAATCTTATGATGTGAGATCTCAGGAGTCAGCACATTAGTCTTACTACTCTTATAACTTCAATAAGCATAAAATGAAGACAAGGTCTTGAAGTTCAAATGAAAGTTTTTTCCAAGGTATTTAAAACTTAAATTTAAGGGGGAAAATAAAAGAAAAAAGAAAAGATGCAGAATATTCTTTTCTGAAATTTTTCTTTACTATTGGGTAAAGCCTGTTTATCTTAGATAAATAACCTTTTGACTTTGACCATGTTTTATGGAGTACTGATTAAACTACAAATTAATCTAGAAAGTATTTCTGAGTTTATATTCCTGGAGGCCCAAATTTCAATGTAAAAATTAATTCTCCACACATTTATTTGAGGATTTTCTACATTTCTAGAATGATTATCCTTTGGTTCTCTGTGCAGTCTCTAGAAGACAGTCAAATTACTAAACAAGTAGAGGAGCAGTCATTAAAGAGAAACATGAGAATGAACAATGCATTCTTTAATGTGTTCTGTATATGCATGAAGTATGTATGAGGGGAAGAGAAACTAAGATAGAAAAAGCAGAATCAGATACTGGTTGTTCATTTCTATATTTCAAAATAAAATCAAAACAAAAAACCCCCACATTGACACTGTGAATGGACTCCACAAATCAAATGCTTGTGTACCTTCCTTCTGACAAAAACAGAAAACATTTCTTGCTGCTTGGAGACAAAGCTAATTGACAAAGTGGGAAACATTTTGAAAGAGTAAATCTCAAAATCCGGTCAACTTAGTGTGAGTCAGAACAGCAGCAGCACAGAAACAAAAGCTAAATGTGACAATGTCTCCTTCACTTGGCCTGGAGGTTTTGTGCTTGGAATAAATTTATATTTCTTTAAAAACACTTCCAAAGCTGTTAGAAGTCTAGGCATTCCTCTGAAAGGAAGCCTTATGTATACATTTTCAATGCAAATTTCCAGCCAGCTGGTGAACTGCAGCATGTAGCAAGTTTCAATTTTTGCTTGTATTTGGTTCACACCAAAGAACAGAAATGCAGATAAAGATCTTTGAAAAAGTCATGAGGTCTCAAACAAAAGCAACGTTAGGCTTTGTCCTGAAAAATGTTGACTTATTAAAAGATTGCAAGTGAGCTGTGAAGCTTCCAAGGAAATTCCAGGTTTTCATAAATGTATGCCAAATAACTGAACAGTGAAAATGAAGCTGTAGGATGCAAAGGAGGTCCAAAAATAAATAAATATAAAAAATCCCTGTGGTTAAATTATAGTTCAAAAGCAGAATGCACTGAATTATTGAATGAAAAACATAACCTCATAGATATATTTAACACAAATTCAATGCAGAAACTGTGTTCCTGCATTTGAATAGTGCAAAGTCATCAATAGTCGGTATCACCATAAACAATCTTATAGCACTTTATACATTCAGTCCTGAATTGTGAATGCCTTTTATGTTATAATTGATAATCAACACCAGGCTATTTAACTATGACATAGTTGGCACAACTGAAATATCGAGAGGCAAAGCAGGGTTGAGCATAGACTTGTTCTTGGGTCTTCAAAAAGCTCAGTAAATCAGCTCTAATTAAGTTGAGACTGAGTGACAAGGTAAACATTACAAATAATACTGCTTTTCAGTTATGTGTAACATTTCTTGCAAAGCCTTAAATATTAGAAAGTGTTCCATTGATTATGTTACTCAAGATTTCTTTTCTGAAGAATTTCTGTTTTCTCATATTTTATAGATTCTAACATTTATTCACTGTCACAGTGCAAGCAACCTTTCTCCTGATGATTATTTATAATTATTTTCCGTACTGCCTGGGCTACATTTTGAAATCAAAGGAGTTCCTGCTAACACTGTTAGTTGCCATTCTTTTTTACTATTTCAAGGCATTCTCTACCCTGTCACCCTTTTGTATATGTTATATTTAACCTTAAGAATCATTAATATTCTTAGCATTCTTATTTAAATATTAGAAATTTAAATTATTTTCTCAAGTGTTGGTTTGCCAGACATATGCCAAAACTTTTTCATTCCTGATTTTCAAAGGAGTCTAACAGACTTCAAACAATTTGTTAGAACATCATCTGTCTTTGGCCTCCAGAACAAGAGTCTTGGTCAGGCACTCTGAAATTTTCAGTTCATGCTTCTGTGCTGTAATGAACAAGGTAGAATCCTTTTCTCTGTCAGTGTCTGGTGCAGTAATTTCACTGTGACTAAGAGAAGTCATACAACTGCAGATATATAGAACAGAATTAAATGCTGCAAAAAAACACATCTGAGCCCTTGATTTCTTCCTACACAGGAAATAATCAGGCCTGTGAGGCACCTCCAGAGATGTTTGTGTGCTTCAATGAGAAATGAGTGGATGGGCACCTTTGACAAAGTGTAAAGATGCCACATGTTATTTGAATTGTAAGATGAGCAGACACATCACCCAGGAGGAGCTCAGATGTAACCATAGGATTCATAGGCCTTAGCCATGTATCTTCATTGTCACATTGCATCATTTAGAAATTTACATATTCTGATTTGGGTGTGGGTTTTTTTATTTGTGGGGTTTGGGTTATTTGGTTTGGATTTTGTTGGCTTTCTTTATTTGGCAGAGCTTTGTAGATACACCCTTTAGTGGTCAGGAAACTTTCCTGATCACATATGTTGAAGAGTCCAAAAATAAGTAGTGGTTATGTCTGAGGAGATTGTAGCAACCCCCCAACCCTTAAAAAAATAATTCCTATAAAATAAAGAATTGTATAAAAGACATGCATGATACTTCTGTATTTCTCTCCATTACTGTATGTTCTGTGCCTCAGCATTACAGGATGTGGTGTTTTGTTTGCTATTTCATATTCCTCATAAAAATGAGATATAACACAGAATCATAACATGATGCTGTTCCTGAGCACAAGAGGTATACAGGCTGGGCTATGTTTCAGATCCATGTTTCTCACTGCATTATCGAAAACATTACTCTTGCTTTTTTAATTTAAAATTACCTACATAACAGGATGACCTATACAACAGATATTAGTGAAGAAAAACCAAAACGATCCCAACTTTTACTAGGTGATCAGCAAAAATGTAAAACATATGCTTCCAGGCTGTTATTTTTCGGAAACATACAGAACAGTAAAAAACCCCACAACCAACCAACCAAAAGAAAAACTGTAGAATCACTGCTTTCTGAAAACTGACTTCTCACACACGCGTAACCTAGCACCTGTTAGCCTGGTGCTCACAGAGAGTCTTGTCATTCATTATTAAATGCCTTTTTATTTCTATCATTGCGTTTAATTCTAAGTGTCTGTCTTTAAACAGTGTCTTGGCTGTCCTGAAAAATAAAGAAAAACATTAAAGACTAAATTTTTTATTTGGTTTTTAGCTTTTCCCAGGCATAAATAATAAAATCGGGATATTCAGGAAGTTTTATGTGGAATTTTCTCATATTTTATGTTTGTATATTTCCACATAACCCTCCATACCATATTTATTTACACAAAACCTGAACGTATTATAATAATCTGTATTTTCAAAAGTAGATTAGAAGAATTTTTGCATCCTTATTTTGAGAAATATGTTCTTAATTTCTGATACAAGAGATACGATATACTGGAAGCAAGACTAATTTGGACAGAACAGTTCATAGCATGAGAGACATTCACTTTTTCAAAAGAACCAAGTATAAGGCTCTACAGCTCTTGTTTTTCTGGTGACCAGATTTTGTTTTGCCCATTATCCAACATCTGTAGATTTTGCCAAGTGCTGTGGTGGAGCATATCTCAGTAAGCATCATGAGAATCTGTGGCATCTTTGGATACGTGAAGTTTTGAATCAGCCTGGACTCAGCTTGGCTTGTCTTCCTCTTTTATGCGCTTCTTCATCTATAAATGGGTGTCTTCCTCTTGGTTCTCCATATATAAAGTGACTTGTGACAAAATTTTTTTATTAATGTGAAACAGTAAAATGCTTTTGAAGTGTTTTCATGTGAGAAATACACTTGCTACATTCAATTTTGCTTTAATGAAATAGTGTCTAGCCACTGGCCATGAGAGAGGTCAAGTGGATGCCAAATGCCATAGTTACGTACCCATCAATATATATCTGGGAAGTACCTGAAACAGATTGGAGAACTAAACTAAACCAGTCAAATTTAAGTGAGAAATAAATAAATTTGAAGTGCAAGAGGTTATTAGTCATTAGAACAAACTAGTAGACAAAAAAATGCATTCTTAAACATTCTTTCATCAGGAAAACATTGTCATTGATGTTTTATTGTGGGATCCAGTTCAGAGGTAACAGGATTATCCCTTATGGCCTGGTAAAGTCAGAAAGCAGAACTATAGTCTTTAATCTGTGTTACCAATAAGGGTGATTTGATAAATTGTTTGTACCTTTTAAAGATTGCTGGTCAGCTGGTACAAAGATAGATGTATGGAATGGAAGGGGGGGAAAAGGCTGAGCAGTATGACTGCTCAGAGGTCCCCATAGGTATCAGCAGGACAGGGCATCACAGCCAGCCCCACCACTCCAGCCAGGGAGCAGGGCAGGGTGGAGGGCAGCCAGAGGCAGCCTCTGCCCTGGCCACCAGGCACCTCCCTAGGGACAGGGCCGGCCCAGGCTAGGCCAGGACATCACCCTGCTGGCATCCTGATCAGGCCTGGTGACAGCAACGAGAGTCAAACACAGCCCCTGGGATCAGTGGGCAGAGCTGTGGGGATGGGCTGAGACCAGGCAGGATGTCAGCATGTGGGTGGGAGCCAAGCTCAGGGGGTCCCATGGCTGGGCAGGGCTGGGCTGCAATGTGGCAGGAGCTGTAGATTAGATTTTTTAAAAAAATATTTTTAAGCCTTAGCTTAAAAGCAGCTCCCCTGGGAAGCAGGAACAGGCCCTCACTGAGTCCCGTTTGGGCTCTTTCTTTACAGCACCATTTACCACCTGGTCAAATGCTTCGCTCTGAGCCCAGCAGCTGAAGCCCAAGGCAGATGTGCCAGCCCAGGACCCTGACAGGATATATACTGTGGAAAGCCATGCCTTCCACCTACTGCAACCAAACTAGTGACAAGTGTCTTCCATTTTCACAACGCTTTGTTAAACGTACCAAATGTTTCTTTTAATGCCTGAAGCAAAGCCTGCACCTGGTCATGCTGTGACCTGGATTAGAGTGACCTAACAGAAAAAGCTGCAGAAAACAGATGCCAAAATCAGAACACATAATTATCTTCTTTACCAAGTTAGCTATAGCAGCATGGGGTGATACTACATGAATCCTTTGAATGACTGCATTTGCCATCTGCTATTCACTTGCAAAACTTTGTGCTTCTGTTGAGCACTCCTCCATACATGCCATCAGCATCCAGCTACCTTCAACTATAAACAGGAATCAGCACAAGCATGAGATTGTAAGGAGCAGTTAATGTTAACACTGGTAAAAAGATCTGTTCTGACTCTAGTTTCCCAGTGTACAGAAAACTCTGGAGGTTTGTTGTCAACAAGAGGTCCTTGTTTGTACATTCAGGCTGTTGAGAGACATTACATGCATAAACAGTCATCATTTTAGCCATTCTTTGTAATATTATTTATGGTGCTTTTCAAATAGGTATTAGTCTGCTTAAGGTTTCTGTGCAGTCAGCCTTTACAAACAAAGAAACCTCAAGTTTGCAGACTGTGGTGATTTAAGACTAAATACAGCAATAGAAGATGTTTTGTTCCCTTGACAAGATGGGATAAGTTTACTGAAGCACAGATCAGCGTTCTGATTTTTCAGATTGTATTAAAAAGGAATCAAACCTCAGGGCAATTATAAGCATGCAACAGTAGTTCCCTGCTGGCTTTCAAAGTATAATTTTCCAGTCAAGGAAGAAAAACCCCCACCCTACATTAAAAATATTTTTAGTAATTTTTAAGATGTTTTTTATTTTACAGAATAATGTGGATAACTTTTAAAATAAAAATTATTTGATAATAAGTCTGCTAGCATTCCTCTTATACAGTACCCAGCCTTCTTCTGATGCATATCATAACGTAGGATTTCAATATAAAGTTTATCTTTGGAAACATATAAAACATGTTTTTTCCCCACGGCTGATTTCTTAATCTATTATTTTTCCTTCCAGAAATATTGCTTGCATATTCAAATGTTAAAAATAACTTCACAGCAACTGATTTCTCTTCACATCCTGTGCAAGTCCACTCTGGAAACCATTACTGTCAGCATTCCAGCCCTCTTGTCAACAACTGACTGCTCTCAGTTGCTGATGAAACAATCTAGAGCACTTCAGTTATTAAAGTATGAATGTAATAATGTTAATACCATGGATTTTTATAAATAGATATAGAAAACTCCCAGGTAGAAATAAAATAATATTTTGAATATATGAGCACGTTTGATGTAGAAGAGAAAAAAGCAAGTTCTAAAATGCTAACTTCAAAAACACGTTTTCCAGAGTAGAAGGATACTGTAAGTGCTCCTTTAATTTTGAAACATAAGAAATAAATTTTTGGCATTAGGTGAAGCAAAATTTTCCTGCCAGTTTTCTAGTCAAACAGCAAAAACCTACAAGCCAGTTTTGTAATAAAGGTATTCTGTGAATATAAATACATTTGCACTGGTTTTCTTCATAGTTAATAATAACAGTAACAAGAATAAATATATCTTGGTATATGAGTAAAGATAATTTTGTACTAAGTTCTTTGTTTTTTTAAAGAAAGATCACATTTGAGATATGAATTTAGTAATTTCTCACTTTGGCTCAGAATCCTCACTTTGTGAATTCAAATATAGAAATCTTTTTTTAAAAATGAATTGCCTTGATACCTCTCTATTCTGTGGCAGCATTCTTTACTTCATCTGATTTGCTGCTAGATTTTAGTGGGAGACTCCAGATGTAAATAAAGAATGTAATAGTATTAAATGCTATAGTTAAATAAATAAAGCACATATAGTATTACTTGCAACAAAATCAAATTAAATTGTTCTCAACTGCTGATGACATGCCATTTTGACAGCATTTTGTTTGGCTTTACATACTCATGTTATTAAACCAAAGGGTCATCTTCTATCACATAGGCTGTAAATCACCTTGAGTCAAGTTTTTGCTGTACTTGTTTTCCTGAGGACTGCACTGGGAATACTAGGAGAAATAAGAAGAGCTGCATGTGTAGTGTACTGGCTACAAACTAAATTTACCTTCATAACTAGATACCAAGTTATACAGGAAATGTGGATCCATGACTAGGAATGATAATCTTTCAAATTCTGGTAGTTTGGCTGAGTCAAAATTCGGTAATTAACTTTTAAGATACTAGGAATTAATTGTAAACTGCTTCTGCCCCTACCATTTCAAAATAGGTGTACTATAGACATTTTTTCATATTAAAAAAATCCAAAACAACATTCCTTTTCCCTGCTCCTTATATTTTAAGATGATGTAAATGTTCGTAAGTGCTTATTTTTTCACATCCACCCTTTAATAGGTAGAATTCCTTATGAATTAGGGAAAGCTAAGCTTTGAATCTACTGAATAAATGACCACATAATCGGCATGAAGTGAGTTCTGTGACTTTGATTATGCAGACTACGCAGTTTTCAGTGGAAAATGAAATGTGATTCTGAAAAATCTTTCCACCTTGCACCTCTTCACTTTAAATAGTAGCTGCTGGAAATTTCTGCTTGCATAATAGAATGGCAAATGTACTCTTCTGCTTAATTCTTAGACACTGAAGTTATCACTTAACAGATTTCTTCCTGAATTACCGGTTCAGCAACTAAGGAGGACAGGCTTTGTTATAAGAAAATATAACTTTACAGTTAAACACATGATTCTGAGTATTTTTATATCAGCTTGGTTTCTTATAGAGTTATTATTTGAATCTGACCTAGATTCAAGTCCATTTTGAATATACCTGCAGGTCACGTACATTTGAAAATGAAACTAAGAGATAATCTAAATATGCCTGTGGTTAATCTTACAGATAAACTGGTAGAGTTGCATAGCCATTATATAAATAATAAAAGAAAATGCACTTAGAATAGGATGTGATCAGCCCACAATAATGTTGAGTTACCAATATGAGATCTGAAAATCATTCTGTATTGAGCTAAGTTGGCCATATTGTTTTCAGAGAGAGATAATTAACCAAAGCATAACTATAATAATGCTTTAGGATGAAGTGTCATATCAGCCTGACTTAAAATGAATGTATGTCTGAAGGGTAGCTATATATTAGTAATTCCATTCGGTAAATTGGAATTAATAAATTATGTTTCTCAGCTGGGGAGAATTTTGTGCAAGAATCCAAATCCAGCAACTGATATACTGGCCTCTATGAGTTGTAGCAATTGGGTTATTTCTCATTTATGGGGATGCAGCCTGTATTTGGTTTGTATGGCAAGGTTTTGGTAGCAGGGCAAAGGGCTATAGGGGTTGCTTCAGTGAGAAGCTGCTAGAAGCTTCTTCTACATCTGACAGAGCCAATGCCAGCCGGCTCCAAAACAACCCACTGCTGGCTAAGGCCAAGCCCATAAGTGATGGTGGTAGTGCCTCTGGGATAACATAGTTGAGAAGGGAGTGGGGAGAGAACATGCAAGAGCAGTTGAAGCCAGAAGGGAGTGAGAATATGTGAGAGAAACAGCTGTGCAGGCACCAAGGCCAGCGAAGCAAGAGAGGGAGGAGGTGCTCTAGGCACCGGGCAGTGCTTCACCACAAGCACTCCACCTGCAGCTTGTGGTGAAGCCCCCGGTGAGACAGGCTGTGCCCCTCATCTCATGAAGACTAATGGTGGAGCAGAACCCCACCTGCAGCCTGTGGAGGACCCGACAGACGAGCAGGTAGATGCCTGAAGGAGGCTGTGACCCCATGGGAGGGACCCACGCTGGAGCAGTTTGCGAACAACTGTAGTCCATGAGAAGGACTCAGATTGGAGAAGGTTGTGGAGGACTGTCTCACATGGGAGGGCCACCACGCTGCAGCAGAGGGAGTGTGAGGAGCCTCCCCCTGAGGAGGAAGGAGCAGCAGAGATAGCGTGTGATGAACCGACCACAAACCCCATTCCCCATGTCCCTGCGCTGCTGGCAGAGAGGAGGGAGAGAAAATCAGGAGTCAAGTTAAGCCTGAGAAGAAGAAGGGAGGAGTGGGGGAATGTTTTTTTTAAGTTTTGGGTTTATTTCTCATTATCCTACTCTGATTTGAATGGTAAAAAATTAAACTGATTTCCCCAAGTTGAGTCCGTTTTGCCTGTGACTGTAATTGCTGAGTGATCTCTCTCTGCTTTCATTACCTTCTTTCCCCCCTGCCCAGCTGAGGCGGGCAGTGACAGAGTGGTTTTGGTTGGCATCTGACATCCAGCCAAGATCAACCCACCACACAGTCCTTGTACCCTTAAAACCCAGGTTAATTTATCATGTCTATTTAGAGTCCGTAACAAATGTGGGAAAGTTATTGTACATTATTTGACCAAACTGTGGTAAGGCATACCTAAAGTGTCAAACTTGTTCTGGATAAAAGGGGGCACAACTTATATGTGGAGATAACAATATATTATTAGTCTACTTGAAGTGTTAACCTAATCAGAATAAAAATGTTAATAATACTAAAAATGCAGGTGATTTACAGCCAAAACACTCTTAGTTCAAATGGATTAGTGAAAAAAAAATGTTCAATAACACAGTTAAAAGTGTAAAAATATTTTGAAAACTTGAGCAAACAATTCTGAACCAATGAAAAAATCTTATTACTTTAATCCCTTTTATTCTGGTGTTACTTTCCCCTATCCAGTGTCCTTTGTCCTTATGTCCACAGTATATTTTACGCAGAAAGTTGAGGGGTTAAAATCAGGTTTAAAATAGCTCAGGGCAAAACAAATCCAGAGAGTTCATGCAGCCCAGTACAGGCAGGTCAGACAATGCCTGGGGCCTTTTCTTAGAGGTGGGACAAAAATCACATCTAATTGGCTATGCCGGGAAAGATCTGTGGAGTTTAATCTTCCCAACGTCACAAACTAAACTGATGATAAAGAGAGATTTCAAGGTGAGATTCAAAGAATCAGGGAAGTGTAAGTCTGTGGGTAGGGATGTGGAATACTAGTAGTTGTTTCACAATTTAGGTACAAGTTCAAATATATAACTTAACTAGTCTGGATGGAGGATTCAGATGATCCTTTTACACAATCTTATTCAGCAGTGGACAACTGTACATCCTTACCCCAAATCCCAGACCATTCATTAGTGCAAATAAACAACTAGAGTCTGAAGATCTGTACCTTTCACAAAAACTTTAGAAACTATAATCTATTTTTATGTTTAATCCCACATCACAGGTGTCAAGTAAATGTGTGTGTGTGCCTATGTGTGTTCTGGTTCCTCATATGGCAATTTCCATTGATATTGCTGTTTGCCAGCTGGAAACCTAAGATGAAATGTCTGACTGCAGTCTTGAACTACATGTATTTTGACATTGCAACTCTTTTTAATAGGTTTCCCATGTGCCTGGTAGAATACATTCTGCCTTACTGGCAGCCACATGCATATGTAAAATGCATCTTTTTGCCTGTATTCTATTCAGGGTGTTTTTTTAATATTTTTTTTTTGGCTTATGCAAATCAAATGTTGTCCTGGAGAGATGCACCTGAAATAATGAGGCAATGAAGTCTCAAGGAAGGGAGCTTCTGCAGAAAAGGGGGAAGATTTTGAATTAATTTGCACACTATCTAAATGCACATTGTCTTGGCAGATACCTTGCACCAAAAAAAAAAAAAAAAAAAAAAAAATCATTTACAGGCACAATGCCACTGGAAAGATGGATAGGAGTGTAGACAGACAAAAGATGAACTGTGATTGTGCTACAGATTTGCTAAAGGTAGGGAGAATCTTGCCAGACTTTCACTGTTCACCCTGAGGATATTGTTTTTATGAAGGACAACATGTTATCTCTAATCAAGCTCCTGAACACATTGTATTTGTTACCTCCAAATAAAAAAAAAAATGCCACCAATGTTATATACTGTCAATACATATATACATACTCTGTCAAGATGTGTTTATTTCTGACTCATGGTTGTGTGTTGTGGTGTAAAGTTGTCATTTAAAGACTTCACCTTGTTATGCCTTGTGGCTCGAATATTCATTCGCGTGGCCACATTTTTATTATCTTTGTGACAAACTTTCTATTGACAAAAGTCAATAGGAAAGGTTTGTATGCAGTCTTTTTTATCAAATCCTTGGAAAGGGTTGCAGCATTAAGCGAAGCCATGTTCAGTGGATATTTAATTTAGATGAAGTTAGCATAGGCTGCCTTCACATGTAGTCAATGGAGAGGTTCAGTCGAAGGGTAATTCAGAAGTCTAACTTAGGTCCCCCTAAAGCTAGCCCCCCTCTGCCAACTGTAAAGGAACATAAAGACCTGACAATTTCCTGCTCAAGTAACAGCAGTAGAGCTAGTCCTAATTTATACCACTTTCAGAAAAATTAGGACTCGTCTGGAAAAGATCATGATAAGCTGCTGCCAGACAGTACAAAAATGTGATATGTATAGCCATGGAGTTCACCAAGGAGTAACAACTCCTTCTCAGATATATTACAGTAAGGATTATAAAAGTTGAGAAACTTTATAGCTGTGATTGCCTTATTCATATTGAGGACTTAAACACTAAGTAAATGACAGAAGTCAGCTAATGACAATGCCTGTCTCAAAACAGCTTGTTGTCTAGGCATAGTTAATGGGAGAGAGTTCAGTAGTTTGAAAGAACAACATAAGAATATCAGTATGAAGAGAGGATGATTGTGTGTCAAGTGGCATACCCGCAGCCTAGCTTTGGAAGAACAGAAGAGTTTCCCTGGGATTTACCATGTGATTACATTGAAATCTGATGAAGGTAAAGTGAAGGCAAAGATGTCTCTCTGACTGAGACAAAATGGTTGTATTAAATTCATTTTATCCATCTGCTTCAGTGTGTGCAGGTGTCTCTGTTTAATGAGCTGCTGTGCTCCAATTCATTATTTTTTGCATTATATTAAATATGGTGCTAAACAGATGACTGGAAAACTTTTATTAAATTTTTTATCAGAAGTGTGTGTGTGCATATATGTGTGTTTGTGTGTGGTGTGTAAGTAATGGGTGAGGCGGAAATTTCCATGTCACAGAAAGATCATGTCACAAGGGCTTCAGCATTTAGCATTGTAGAGAGACATAAGATGTCAAGTTTATGGAAAATTTCATTTTTCATGATATGCCTTTGATAAAAATCAGATCAAATACATTAAAAAAACAATTCTGTCAACAAGAAGCTTCCCAGTAGCTCCTTAGTAAAGCTTACCTTCTTGTCAATATTGTTGCTGCTAAAAACATGAGTGGATCTGATGACAATGTTGTTTTCATTTAGCTTTATAGCAGGTCCCTACATTTATGACTGATTTTGTGAATTTAAAAGGAAGCCAGAATTTGATTTGCAGTGAGACACTTAGTAAATTTGGCAGTCATAGCTCCAGATGGGTTTTCCTCAGGGATTTGGGGATGAACCAAACTCCAAATAGAACATGAATTCTCAGAGCATTCAGATGCCAGGTACCAAGGGAAACAGCTTAGGTTACAGACACTAGGGTATCCAGGCTTAGAAGTAGCCAGTGATGTAGAAGGTTAAGAAAGTTCTTGCAATGCAAACATTTTGAAATCTGAAAAAAAAAAAATGGAATGGACTGAATAAGAGCTTTTATATAAGATTTAATAGCTTTTATATAAAAAACCTTACCTTTGACAAGGTAATGGAGCATATTATTGCATATAAGAACATTTTGACTTTAGATAGGCTGTTCCTTGTCTAAAAAAAGTTACTAAAATCCTTGATGGTAAAGCAGATCTGTTAACTCTATTGGATATATTTTTTTTTATTACAGACCTGGCCTAAAGATCATCATTGTAATATACTTCAGGATTTGAAAAAAGATTCTGAGTCTTGCTGTGGGACAGATCCAAAAAGTGACCTATAATTGATTGATGTTACATGTACCTAGATTCCAAAGCAGTTATTTTTTTCATCCAAATGTCTGAAATATAGATCTAATGTGTTCTCTTAAGGGGCTTAACCAGAAAGAACAGAAAGTGAAATTTCCACTTGCTTTGGAAGAAAATACCCACTGGTGGCTTTCTAATTTAACTTCTAGTTAATGTGGCCTTACCAGTGCTGAGTAGAGGGCAATCACAGAATCACAGAATGGTTGGTGTTGGAAGGGACGTCTGGGCATCATCTAGTCCAACCCCCTGCTAAAACAGGTTCACCTACAGCAGGTAGAACAGGATCATGTCCAGGCGGGTTTTGAATGTCTCCAGAGAAGGAGACTCCACAATCTCTCTGGGCAGTCTGTTCCAGTGCTCTGACACTCTAAAAGTAAAGAATTCTTTATTCAAATTCAGAAGGAATTTGTGTTTCAGTCCATGCCTGCTGCCCCTTGTCCTGTCACTGGGAACCACTGAAAAGAGCCTGGCCCCATCCTCTTGACACTCACCCTTAACGTATTTGTATACTTTGATAAGATCCCTTCTCAGTCTTCTCCAGGGCAAACAGGCCCAGCTTTCTCAGCCTTTCCTCATAAGGGAGATGTTCCAGTCCCCTCATCATCTTTGTAGCCCTCTGCTGGACCCTTTCCAGCAGCTCCCATCTCTCTTGAACTGGGGAAGCCAGAACTGGACACAGCACTCAAGGTACAGCCTCACCAGGGCAGAGCAGAGGTGGAGGATCGCCTCCCTTGACCTGCTGGCTACACTCCTCCTAATGCACCCCAGGATCCCAGTGGCCTTTGGGTCTTTGGGGAAGGATCACTTCCTTGACCTTCTGGCAAGTCTTCTTAATGCAGCCTGAGATACCCACACACATGCAAATATACATAGAGACACACAAACACTCATGTGCACATACACAAATCTACAAAACTTTAATGTTGAGATATCTCCCCATGTCAAAGTATTAGCTTTGGCCACTTTCCTTGTCCAGTTTCAGAATACTCCAAAGATCTTCATAGTGCTCATAAGTAGACTTGGATGTTGCAATCATAAATATATAATTTCTGTTCTTCTATCAAAAGCGCCTACTTTGACAGGTAAGGAATGGTCTCTTCTAACATTGAAATCTTGCAATGGAAACATAAATTTGTGTTTCCTAGACTATGACGGTTTAAATCTCTCTAAGCAGATTTATTTTCTTTTATTGGTACAAGTACAGTCATCCTTTTTTAATCTATCAGAAAGAAATGCAAAAGAAAGCAATGGGTTTTTTTCTTCTATATAGATATACTTTATTCTTCTGTAGAAACCATGTGCTATTGCAATATCGAATATAAATATTATACAGTGTTCTTTTCATGTTCCCCAAACATACTTCCTGTTAGTACTGTGCAAGTCCTTTCCTTCTGAGACTGTACATGGACAAGAGCATTGAAATAGTCTCTTTTTACATTAAATGGCTTAGTCTGATCAAAGAAGGCAGAAGGTGTTACCATAATTCTTCTTTGATTAGAAAAAATAAACCATTTGGTTTTGAACTAAGAATATCCTGAACTTTTTGTATAGAAAATTAGCTTTCTTTCCACTTGTCTTCTCTTTAGAAATCTGATTTTACAGTGTAAGTACTTAATGTACTGAATGACTTGAATAATCATACTTTTATCAGAATGTTTCAGCTAAATACATGTGATGACCATCTGGGCTTAGAAGGAGTATCTATCAGGCTTCAAATTTACTCTCTAGCTAGTGTGATTTTGCATCATCATACTGTGCTTCAGAGCTTTTCCTAGGGCCAAAGATGTGAAAGAAGCTGGTGGTATTTTTGTTTTTTGGTGGGTTTTTTTTTTTTCCAGTGAGTACTCTATATACGTACTTTGAACAAGTACTTTTCTAGTCTTTGGACTGCAAAGAGCCTTGACACATATTAGCATATTAGCTAGCAAGGGTTATTGCAGATGAGAATTTCTGAGAAGGAATGGATTACCTAGAAAATGGTAGTATTAAATCAAACTGATTCAAAAGAGAAATACTTATTATTTTCAGGGTTTTCAGGGGATTTTTTTGCGTTCTGCTTAATCTTAGAATGTTTTTTGTAAGTTTTCAAAGGTTTCAAATATCATAGAAACTTCCAGCAAACCTGCATTTTAAATATTGCAGAAAACTGTTTCCTTTTTTGTGTCACATGAAAATTCACTACAATAAATTATGCACTGTCTTTATTCATGTAATAATAATTCATTTAGTAAAGCAAACAAACAAAAAAGAACCCTATAAGTGAGAAAATGACATTACCCTTTTTTCTCTGTTGGTGAAAGATGTTAAATGACACACAATGAAGGAATCCATACAGAATGTAGCAGTTCCCAGTTAAATCCAAATTTAATTTACAGTGACAGACAAGCAACATCCTTTGGAGGGAGGAGGAGAGGAAAAATTGTTTTTACCTAATTAGCTCACCTAAAAGTAAAGTGTCAAAATTAATCCCTTTCAAAATAGTTTTGAGCTTTTATGGAGGCATTTAATAGTGCATCAACAGACATAATGAATTAAAATACCAGAACCAAGGACAAGAAATATTGCTGTCTTTATCAGCCTGCTCATTAACAGTAGAACCTAGAGTAACTCAATGCAAGTTTTCATGGGTTCCATCATATACCATGTAATTTAAACTTGCTATACATCAGTGATCCCTCTGTAGTCTGCAGTTCCCCCTTCACTTATCCAATATGGCATACATCCAGCACTCTAAAGAATTTCAGTAAATGGCTCTATCTAAAGTGACCTTTCTTTGTCAAGGCATTAAAGTATGTGTGCAGAATCAAACGTTTGGCAGATGAAAAGCTGTATTTGGAAATGCTTAAACTTTTTTAACAATATTATTGTAGATAATCAATAAAACCATTATAGAAGGTTATCTTTTTTATCACCTGACTGTGTGCCTGAGTGATTCAGAGAAAGTAAGGAGGAAAATAAAGTTAAACCACCTTTGTGCATCTCTCTCGTTCTGGGATCATGCAGTACATTGCTTAAAATATAGTGAAATTTTAAACAGCTTCTGGATTATTCTAACAATTGATTTTCAGGAAAGAGTGTGTTAAGATGATTCCTGAAGGCCTACTCTGAAAATATTGTTCTACCTCCATCTCTAGAGTTTGAATGTGGAGCAGGATTTGACTGTGCCTTGGATCCTGGTTTTGCCAGAAAATTCATTACCAGAATCTACTTTCAACAGATATTTTTAAAATATTTTTTTTTTCATTTCTTTTTATGGTATCATCAGTTTCAAAGAATGTGAAAGGATCTTGTTGAAAACAGAAATACATTTATTTTAATGCCAAAGAAAGGTAAGAATATTTTAGCGTTAATTTTAATTGTTTTCATAATGGCAAAAAAACAAGTGTGGAAATCTTATCATACACAGACAATGATAAAACTCTTACTGTGCAAAACTTCACAATCAAGGTATGGATAGAAATGTTGACATATCTGCCAACGGTATTTGTGTTGGTCATCTTCAGAGACAGCTCC
Source organism: Falco rusticolus (assembly GCF_015220075.1). NCBI lineage: Eukaryota > Metazoa > Chordata > Aves > Falconiformes > Falconidae > Falco > Falco rusticolus. The sequence continues at coordinate 22,725,869 of NC_051189.1, forward strand.
ATACATTCCATTTTTAACACTGCTGCTTTATTTCATTGACATTTAAGCAGAAGGGTGCAGGGGTCTTCTACTCTTCTTAAATCTGAAATAAGGACATACTTCATACTTTGAAGTTCAGTTCACATTGAGAAAAGTGTCTAGCTTTGTTTCTCCTGTCATGTGTTCCAGTAAATAATTAGTGGAAACAAAAGTACTCTTCTTACTTTTCCTTGAGTTTTATGATTAAAAGTACAGCTTCTACAATCTCAAAAACAACTGTTTTTTTAAAAAAAAAATCTCCCAAACTCCCCTCCCAAAAATGAAGCTGAATTGGAAATAGATTTTACTAACACTCGTGCTGAACCCTGTAACAAGAAAAAATAGATTAATCAATGATGCATTTATGTTTGCATATGTCATTGAATTTTCAGTGTTTGATTGATGATAGTGGTAGGTGAAAAAGAGATGGTGCAAGAAATTCTTAGACAACTGGAGAGCGTGGGCGGTATGCTATAACTGCAAGTTTACTGGTCTGCAAATTTTTAATGAAAAGTTCTTCTTGCCTTGTTTTCCTTGCAAAAATGGCAAGGAAATGTGAAACATTTAAAATATAGGGTATTTTTATCTATGAGTTTTGTTGATTTCATTAATTAAAGTATCACATCTTTCAAGAGTAGCTAACATCCTCTGTTATGTAGTATACTAAAAATTAACAGAAAAAACAGAATCTTATTGCAAGCCCTGCTTTGTAATTTCATCCAAGACATAAACTTCATATTTATTCATGTTATCAAGTCTTTTCAATAATTTAATGTAACCAAAACTTTAAAATACCTCCAAACACATTATACCAGCACTAGATATTTCTATGTTACTTAAGTAATCTACTTAAGAAAGGTGAACAATTTATTTAAAACACCTTACATATCCATGTATTTATACAAGATGTTGTAACTTATGGAGTATATTGTATATACCATCAATTTATCCTATTGTTGAAATAAATCCCTAAAAAGATTAGCTTCATAATATGACTGTTGCATGGGCTCTTGTTTGCCTCTTCTTTTTCTGTTAGTGAAACAGTCATAAACAAATAAAAAGCAAATAATTGTGTTAGTATTTCCTTTGGTAATGCAGTTCCATTGGGAATTTCTATGATTAGCTCAGTGCTTATACAGCTGTCTTTCACAAGGCATGACTTCTTTTCAGTCCCTGAGTGAAAGTGCCTGAGTCACGTGGAGTGATCAGACTTGGAGACCGATTTCTTTTTTTTCTTTTTTTTTTTTTTTTAATCTATGATACAAAACACTAAAGGGAAAATACAGTGCAAAATTAATAGTGCAAATATAATTTGGACTGCAGCTATCTGCTACTAGGATAAAAGAGTTTTCCTAGCCATATCATGTTGAGTCATGTAATGCTTTCTATAGCATTAGGTGATTGTGTTGATGGTTTTATTTCCAAATCTAGTGAACAGCTTTCCCCTGGGAACTGGATTGTGATGAATCAACTCACTTTGTGTAGGTCAGGAGATAGCCATCAGCATTAATTTCAGGGGGGTTAGTTGGAAGAAAAATAATAGCAAGTTTTAGGAGTTCAACCTGACTCACAAAACACGTGTCCAATTTGAGACAGAGAGCATCTATGCTCTGCTAGTCTCCCGTGGAATTTCTGGTCTTCTGTAGCAGATGTGAATTCTGGCAAGAGGGATGATCAATTCCCTCTTGCTACACTAGTCAGATTTTATGCTATTATTCATAATACTGTACTTCATTTCTTACTTCTTTTAATTTTCTTAGGAAAAAACTTGATTTTATTCTTTGTCAATTTGTATTATTTTGTTGTGCTTAGCTTAAATATTTCCCTCTTCTTTCTATTTGCATCCTTAGTTTAATTAGAGAAGGAAACCTACATTCTTTTCTAACTTTACCAATCACAGAAGAAATAAGTCCCAGACATATTTTCTCTTCTTCTAATAAAACCTTTCTTTACCCTGCTCTTTTTAACAGGCTTTTTCTGCATTTATTCCAACTGAAATGCATGTTTCCTGAGTATTGGTTAAACAGAAGTCCATACTACACAGATGAGTTGTAATCAATGTTTTGTACGTTGACAGTACTATTACCTTATGTCTGTACAGTGTTTGCTATATCCTGACATTACATTTGTTTATCTTTGTATCATTATCAGGTTGTTATTTTATAACCACCTTATTACCAGCTAATATATCCTGGTCTTAGCTCTCTTCTGCTTCTATCCAATAAGTTCCGAGTTTCTTACTAGCATCAAGTAAACGACTAGGCTTTGTTCCACAGAATTTCATTCTTCCTTTTCCAGCCCTAAAGATTATCTATCCCTTTATGAATAATATTCACATTCCCTAATGTCTTGCTTATGCCTTCTAGTTTAATGTTGTAGATTAATTACATTATCATACTTGCATCAAGAAAGCTAACAAAGATGTAGTATTAATATGATCAATCCCAAGACAGATTCTTTAGTTCACCATACTGTTAATTCTCCAGTTTGATAATACCATACCTAAATCATAAATTTAGTATGATCTCTTGCTAAAAGTCTCAACAGTTTTGTCATACATTTATTTTAGTGTTACAGGAAGGAGATGAAGCTACGCTCTGTGAACTACAAACACAGTAGTTTCATAAATACAATTCCATTTCCATTAACAATTCTACTTTTACTGTGTTCAAAATTATCATCTTTGCTGATATCTAAAATAAAGAATTTATGTAGTCTTTAAGCAATATCTAGATTATCTGCAATCTCAATGAAGTTTCTATGGCATAATGACACACATCTCTCGTTACTTTTAAGGTTTGCAAAATCTTGTTTTTCTTACTCTAATAAACCTTTGTAAGATCTATTTTGAAAGAGCTTATGGACCTCTTAAGTAGTAGTCTCATTTCATAAGTGGTTTGATAAAATGTGAAATCGTTTATTTTGATAAGTAAAGAAACTGGCCCAGATTTACACCTGATTTTTGTCAAGCTCAAGCTGACACTGTTATGTCTGTTTCCTTGGCTCTTCTTTGTTGCATACAAATTGCAGGATTCCTGTATTTCTTCTATGGATATGAATATGAAAAAGGCTTCCTTTTCATTAGGCTGTGGAACACAGAAATTTTATGCCCTGTGTGATAGTGTGACAGTTGAAGTGGAAGACCTTAAATTCTATTATGAACACATCATTGTCCTCCATTCAAGGAAGAAAAAAATGATGTTCCAAGACTTTAACATAATTTGTCATCATAAATAGCTTTTGTATTCATCCTAACGTAGGAACAACAGGAATACAGTGATCAATATGGATTTAAGCACAACTCTTAATGTTCATCGGTTAGACCCTCTCTGACTATGTAGTTGAGATAAGACTAAACTCTTAAGAAATAATTGAAATGAAATTAATTCTTTCTGAGAACAAACAGACAAACAAACAAACACAAACCCCCAACATTTCATTAGTTATACAAAGAACAAAAGCATGTTCGTACATATATGATTATTACACATTAGTCAATGTATTAGGTGTCATGGTAATACATACAACAAACAGATCATGCTATTTTTTCCACTCTGTATTCTAGTATTTCATTTTAAGGTTATCTGGGTCAGAAAACTGTCACTGAAGTGCTTGTTATTGTCTGCATGTGTGATTGATGGCTCATTTTAAATATGCCAGCAGCATGATTCTATCAGCAGTGGCATAAGATATATCAGAATATTTTAATATTATACACTCCAGAATTTTTGTTGCTTTGAAAAAAGCTGATGTTCATTTGACTTTTAACTCAGAGCAGAGCAGAACAAAGATTTCTAAATTATGTCATGTCATGGGTATCTTTAACTTACCTAAAATATTAATAAGTAGCAACCTGTGTAAACAAACAACTGAACCTTATACATCAAGTATGTAATTTAAATTTGAAATAAGAGAAATGTCTTCCTGCAGGTTAAACAAATACAGATGATTGACCAAATCAAGATCCTCAGGAAAAAAAGAACACCCAGGAATATTTATCTAATCTTGTTTATTTTCTTATAGATTATATTGTAATGAAAATTTGAAGAACTGAAAATATTATAATTTCTTTTAAAGAGCCTCAAACATTTAAAAAACATGAAACTCACAGACATCAAGGTTATTTAAAAAATTTTAACTTTTCAGTCCAACTTAATGAAATTCCTACATCATTTATATTACAAATTATCCAGCAGTACTGCTTTGCAGTTTAGCTGCTGCATTCTAAAACCCTGTCAAATGTTTGATGTGTAAATGCTTTCTTGCATGTGTATGTGTGGGTTTTTATGCTTGACTGTAATATCATTTTGAAATGTCGGTTTAGGAGCCTTATACAGCATTCAGCTAGGAATTCCAGGGAAGGATTTTCATCCATTTCTTTCAGTTTCTCAGGAAGATAATCATAGAAAGACAGAACCTGAAGCCTGGCTGTCTACTGAAGCCTTTTAAGTAGCTTTCCTGTTTCAGGAGGTGATCAAACCCCTTTCATAAAGATTTAGACTTCCTTGTCCCCTTTTAACTGACTTGACTATGAGACTTTTTCAGCTTGCAATTCCCTCCTTCTTTCTTCACTACATATTTCACTACAAAAAAAAAGTAATGTCAATTCCTACACACACTAGTTTTCTTCAATACATGGCTGTAACATTCAAAGTCATTAAAGTCCTGAGTTCTGAATCAGTAAGAGTGTAATGCTTATGGTGGAACTTTCTTCCTCATCAATCTCGGGCCACTTGGTCTATTTTTATGCTTTCTTAATGTTGTCTTTCTTTTCTTCCTAAATACTGTGGTTTTCTCCTCTGTTTTTATGAATAAATCTAGTTTTACCTAATTCACAAAATTGCCCTGCTTCAGTGACCAGAAATGGACCATGGTGGTATGTGGGACTATCTAAGACCTGTGGTATTACCTCATTTCTCTGCTCATTCATGCCACATTTTGTTCTAGTGTCACAGATAGTTCATTCCAGAACAAGTAACTACTGTTTTTATAAACTAAAGCAAACTGAAAACAATTAAGGCAAAAGCTTTCTGACTGTCACACAATTTCTATCACAGGTAAGACAAGTGCAGCTCAGCCCAGCTCACAATAATTTCAGATAAAACCTCATGTCCTCTTCTGACAGGTCAATATAAAATCTGTAGCCTTCTACTAGCACATTACACTGGGCTACAACTGATGGGGTTTTGAGTGAATTTGAAAATCAGAAAGTCCTATTGGTTATATTATATTCATGTCTCAAAGATTTTCTCAGGAGAAATTTTGAAACTTTGTAGTACATCGGACATCTGCCACTTGGTTTAATGGAGTTAAATGATACCAGATTTTACACGTTAAGTTGGGACTGTATCAAAAGGTTAATTTTGCCTGTTTCTTTAATAAATACTTGCTGAAAACAGAAATTACTGAAAGCCAAGGATTTTGGATGCCACTTCAAATTTTATAGTCTCTGGGTTCATCATTCTTTTCATCAAAAGCATACCCAAGATAATTTACCTCCTCATGACGTCTGTTCAACACTCTTCATCAATACCTGTCCTGATCATTCTTTCCGTGTGATTTAATCCTATGACCTAGTCATGTGCACTGACAACACTGCTAAGACAGAAGGAAGAACCATAAACAATACCACAGTGACTCTTACTATCTAACTTCAGCCCAAGGGCTTCTATCCTTCGGACTCAGGTAGGTCTTTGTCTGTCTCTGGAGATTCATCCTTTCTCATTTGATGGTCAGAGTATGTGTATGCTTCTCTTGTACTTCACTATAGTCTAAAGATTCACTGTCTCTAGCATTTGATTTGGTGGATTACTTATTTTATGTGTGAGTTGCATCCTTTAATATGCCTGTATTTGGCAACAGTGTGCAAGCTATGGCATTAAGAAAGGGGCTGACAGGATCAAAGAGTTAAGACATAAACTAGAAAATATTGGAATCCCAAGCTGTGCTGTTCTAGTAATCTATTGTTAAAGTTGCAGAAAGTTTTCAAAACTTCTTGTCAGTTGGCTGGAAATTTCAACTAATTAAAATCTTACCGCGAGTATGTGACAGGAATCTTGCTAAATACACACAAAGTGATTACAAAACACATCTCAATAAAAACTCAAATGTCTGAATCTTCAGCTAGATAAAAGCATGAAAAATGGCATTGGAACTTAGTCCTCTCTGACTAATTAATTTTCTGGTTTTATAGCAATATTAATATAGGAAATTCCTGTTCTTTTCCTGCCACTGCTGCTCCTTCTCACCTCTGTGACACAGATTGACACTGTCTACTTTGCCAGTACTGTTCTTATATTAAAAAAAAAAAACAAACCACAACCCAAAAAAACCCTGAAAAAAACAACCCAAGTTTTATTATATATATATATATTTACATATCTATCTATCTATCTATATATATATATGTACATATGCATGCATAGGTACTGATGTCATTCATTTATCTAGCTCACGACCGATTGTTGCCAGGGTTTGGAAAAGCAGCTAAGTATAGTAAGTTATTTCTTAAGCAGATATTAATGTCAGAGTCCCCATACCAAATATTGCCTCTTATTTACATATATTTTTATTGATGCTATGATTAATTATTTATATTATTGTAATTTACAGCAGCTGTACACATGAAATTTTATTTAAATATGAAATATATCTTTATATATATCTATAAATTCTAATTCATGCAATATGATGAAAGACAAAAACATGTAAAGAAGTATACTAGCAAGAGAACCAGTAATGTAAAGCATTGATAATTTTCTTCATGTTTTCTTATTTGAATTTGTGATTGCTTCTTGAACAAGTTAAGAAGACAGTGCATCCTTTATCTGAAATTTTAGGACTTACAACTTTTTTCTTTCTTTACATGTCTGAAGCAAAACAAGATGGTGTATACTGACTTCAGGGGAAGAGAGGCTAGGATCCTTAATAAAGGTATTTTAGGTATTAGGAACTAAAGCTTAGCCATAAGCCACTAATGAGATACCTCAATATTGTTCCCTTTACTTACAGAAAACTTAGATGTCTGAAAGTGCATATAGCTAAGACTTTTCAGAGCTTTATAAGAAATATTCTTAAATAGACTTTAAATGGGTATATCAAGAAAAAAATATTAAATTACATAGGATACAAATTAACTAGCAGAATTAACAATGTGAGAAGGAAAGCTGGACTTGGCCCTCTGCTCTTTTTTTAATCAAGGCCAGATATGTTTGCCTGGACACTGTTCCTTGAATATTTATTTGATTATTTTCTTTCTGCTGTGCAGGTGATTAAGAATTCGTCTTTAGTTCTTTCAGTATTAATGATTTGGACTTCTCATCAGAATTTCACTTGCTACCTTCACTCAATTCTGAATTTTGATGTGCCGTTACTTCTCTGAGATTGAAATAATTAAGTAGATAATAGTATTTTCCTGTGATATATCTGCAATATGAAATTACTAGAAATATGTAGAATGAGCTATATACAACAATGAACAATTTTTCTTTAACTCATCATATTCTAAACACCATTTTTATCTTTTAAATAGTCTTGCAGTAGTTCACCACCTTGGTATTAACTTCCAACTCGCACTAGATAGCAATACATACCAAAAAAATGGTTCTACTTCTATCTAGCTCTTTGTCTTTGATTTTACTAGAACCTTCTCTAATGTTTTATTAACCAAATTCCAAAATTTTTACTAGCACTTAACAGAAAACTCAGAATTAATAATTTATTCATAGCATCTATGCCTTTTATGTTGGTTAAGCATAAGTGAAGGTTTTGTGATTTGCCTGTTTAATCATCTTTACCAGTTTTCCATTGACTCTTTAGCCTATACGCATTTTAGCAAATGGAGTGCTGAATAAGTGATGTTTGATAGCTCAAACTGGAGAACTGATATTTCACATCATTTTGTTGGGACTGCAATATTGGTCACTGTGCTGGTTTTGGCTGTGGTAGAGTTAATTTTCTTCATAATAGCTGGTATGCTTCGGATTTGTGCTGAAAACAGTGTTGGTTACACAGAGATGTTTTAGTTATTGCTGAGCAGCGCTTACCCAGAGCCAAGGCATTTTCTGCTTCTCACCCCACCCCATCAGTGAGTGGGCGGGGGGGGGGGGGGGGGGGGGGGCGGGGCAATGAGTTGGGACAGGTCACAACTGACCTAAACTAACCAAAAGAATATTCAATACTATTCCATAGAACATCATGCTAGAGTATATAAACTGGGGGAAGAAGAATGAAGGGGAGGACATTTGTAATTATGGTATTTGCCTTCCAAAGTAACCATCATGTGTGATGGAGCCCTGCTTTTCTGGCGATGGCTGAACACCTGCCTGCCGATGGGAAGTGGTGAATGAATTCCTTGTTTTGCTTTGTCTGCGGCATATCTTTTGCTTTACCTATTAAATTGTCTTTATCTCAGCTCATGGGTTTTCTTAATTTTACTCTTCTGATTCTCTCCCCAATCCTGGGGGGGGGGGGGCGGGGTAATGAGTGAGTGGCTTAGTTGCCAGCTGGGGTTAAACCACAACAGTACTTTGCATTTCCTTAGCTTGCATGATTTTTTTTTCTGTTACCTTACATAATCCTTATGGAAATGACTCTCTGAAAACACCACTTGTAATTAGAGACAAAGTAGTGAACTTGAGAGACTCATAATATGAGATAAGAAAATTAGAGTATCCAAGATGAGCATTTTGTAGTAAGAGTGCAGTATTTTGTTTTAATTCTGTTTTATTGGATCATTATATAAAATTTTTATTTCTGGATACCATTCTGGGAATTACAGCTACTGGGAGAAAAGAAAACCCTCACTGAAGACTGAAGAAGAAGTAGGTTTTCAGGTTCTATATGCTTTTGTTAATACACAGTCTTAACATTTTTATTGTCCTAGCATAATGTTTTCCTTTTTTTCAGTTACTCATTATTAATGCTGAGATCTGCATTTCTAGTAGTTTATGTGAAATTTAACAGGCAGATCCTGCCTATTCAGAAGTGATTTAAATGTGCAAGATGGTGGGGAAGAAAGAAAACATGGTAAGTAATGTAAAAATGTAAAAGAAACAGGCAGAAAAAAGAAATTTCAGACAGTGGTAAGAAATCAGGGAACTAGACTAGGTGACACTGCATCTTCTTTTAAAAAAATCCAAACAACAAATCCCCCAAAAAACTGATTTGAAATTAACAGTGATGTTCAATGGGGTATGACTTGAATTCACTGAGGTCAATATAGACAGTTTACTCTCATTTCGTGAAGGACTATAGGCTTTACTGTAGTTCCTGATGTCCCAGCTGGGAAATATGGAAAATAGGGGTAGTTTCTCCTGTCTTCCACCCATCTGCTGCTGACAGTGGAGGCCACTGGGCAAGCAACTCCTGCAGTCAGCCTGCAAGACTCTTGAAGCAGCCCTTACTAGAGAAGCAATTAAATGAGATTATTTTAGGAACATTTAATATAGTGCACAGACTTCAGTGGGAGCTTTCCAACATTTCTAATATTCCAGTGTTTCATGTAGTAAATAAAGAAACCTCTCACAAGATAGAAACAGTGAGTAAAGAAATCATCTGAAGAAATCAAATCAGCATCCAGAAAGATTGCAAGGAATGTTTTCAATTATCAAAATTTCTAGGTGTTGGGGCAGGGGGTAGGGGGAACAGAAACTTAAAAGGAGAAAAATAAAACATAAGACAGGCACAAATCTACCCAAGATTGCCTCAGGAGCTCACATCTTGTTGTGTAACGTAGTGAAAAGGGCAAAAAAGGCTCATATACTTCTGCAGTGTAAATTTTGCTTCAGGCTATGGATACATGCTGAGATCTGTTTGGGCATTCTTTCTGAAAAACACCAACAGCTCTTGAGATGACACCATATGGAGTAGAATCACTGAAATGTCAGGAGACATAACAAATAATTGAATGTATTAAATGAGTGAAATATATCTCAATATATTTGCTACGTATTGAGATGAAACTACTGAAGAAAATCAGTTGTGATGGGTCAGGAAGGATATCTTTGCAGTGGTTATTTATTAAAAATGGCAGCAATAAACCAGTCAGTCCTAAGAAGATGTTAATTCATTCTTATAAATGAGAGTAGGATCAGAACTGCCTCTTGTGAGTGTTCATCACAAATTCTTGAGGGTATTTTTCACACTTACTATTCTTCTCTGATACTTCAGCACTTCGGCCTCATCTCATTAACATTGTCCTTTTTTCATGCAGTTGATAGTTTGCTATTTTCTGACACTTGTAATATATTAATTTAAAGTATTGAAATGTGGTGCTGTGTATCCTTGCTAAAACCTCAAATCTAGGCAATTTGGCCACATTATAAAAATGTGAAGTTTCCTGGTTTCAGCTGGGATAGATTTAATTTTCTTCTTAGTAGTTAGTACAGTGCTGTGCTTTGGCTATGATGTGAGAACAATGTTGATAACGCTGATGTTTTTAGTTGTTGCTGGGTGATATTTATACTTAATCAAGGACTTCTCCATTTCCTGGTCCCTGCCAGAGAGAGGGCAGGAGGGACATGGGAAATTGGGAGGGGACACAGCCAGGACAGGTGACCCCAACTGGCCAAAGAGGCATTCCACACCATACGATGTCATGCTGACTATATAAACTGGGGGAAGAAGAAGGAAGGTGGTGGACACCCAGCATTATGGTGTTTGTCTTCCTGAGTAACCGTTACATGTGATGGAGCCCTGCTTCCCTGGGGACGGCTGAACACCTGCTGCCTGTGGGAAGTGGTGAATGAATTCCTTGCTTTGCTTTGCTTGTGTGTGCAGCTTTTGCTTTACCTATTAAATTGTTCTTATCTCAACCCTTGAGTCTGACATTCCTTTCTGATTGTCCTTCCCATCCCTCTGGGTGAGGGGGAGTGAGTAAGTGGCAGCGTGGTGCTTGGTTGCCAGCCAGGGTTAAAACATGACAAAAGTATAGGCTCAAACTTCTAGAGATAGCAACATTGCTACAGATCTATATCAACTTCATTTTTCTAACAGCAGGATCAAGAGTATAGTCTGCTTCATGGATTTTACAATGCTGCCACAGTTCTTAATTAGCAATTAAGGAGCTATCTGTCTATAAAGATCCCCCCTGAGGAGCAAGGAGTTTGACTGCTAGGACCAGACATCTCTTTTACTAAAAAAATTATAATTTCTTTAGAAAAGACCAAAACATATGGCCTGAAAGGAAAAGACCAAATTTGAATCTGTTGTAAATAAGCATTCCCCATTGAACATGGTAAGTCTGATTTTTATTTACACAGAACTTGATGTGTGTGCCATGAGTGAAAGCCGTAGGGAGATTCTTCCTCATGGCAAACTGTGGGCCCCACTGGCTGACCTGACCTGCTGTCTAGGGAGGCTTACTGCTTTGCCACGGCTCAGGATGAGGGTGATCTAAACCACTGGTTTTTGTCCATCCCTCAGATTATGAGCCACTGCTCCTCTTCCATGTGGGCACTGACACTGCCATGGGAAAACCTGGAGAGTATCAGGCTTGACTACCCATCTGTGAAGGTGAGAGCAAAGGGCACAGGGACCCAGATGTTTTTCCCCTTGATCCTGTTGATGAGGGTAAAAAGCTTGAGGTGCCACTGGGTCCTGCAAGTTAACGCTTGTTTGCACAGCTAGTGTTGACCAGAGCATGTAAGGATATGAAAAATGTCAGAGCATCTGGTTCTTTATCTGGGTAAGGACTATTAGCATTAAAAAAAAAAAAACAACAAAAAAAACCCAAACAAGTAAGAAGGAAACTGATTAATTAAGCACACACACCTATAAACATTAAGGATTATATGGAAGTGGAGACAACAGAGAACACCAGAACTCATCAGCTGCGGATCAATAGGCCTCAGAGGAGAAGCTCAGGCACTGCCTGGAAGAGTGTCAGCATCAGCCTGAATTTGTCACTGGTACAAAGCAGGAAACAAGACAGACACGAGTATTACAGGATATTTGAGGTGGCTTCTGGGACTGTATAAAACTTAATGTCAGATATTTGAGTGGATTTGTGGGATATTCAGGTAAGGGGTCAAAGGTGGGGAAAGGGGGGAGTCCGGGTGGACTGAAGGAGAGCAAGCACAGGAAAAGGGGAAAAAAGGGCCTAAAGGGGTTAATGGTTTGTAAGCCAGCAGCGGGTCAATAAACCTGTCTGATTGAGCCCTACACCTGACACTAGCAGTCTATTCTATCTTGTGAACTATTAAATATTTCTTAACTATTTTTTTTCCTATGTAATGTCACCCTACCCTATGTTTGATAGCTGCAAGGTGTGTGAGTGGTAGGAACTAGAAGAGGGGCCTTGCATTACATGTCCTGCAGGTCTGTGTACTGTTCAGCTAGAAGACTATTTTATGAGCAGTTAGTGATCCACATAATGACTAATCCAGGGTCGTACCTCTATATGATGGATACCAGCTGACTGCTACTTACTTAATCAAGGTATATTTAATCAACAATATAATTAACTGTTGTATGCATAGTCAATGCATAATTAATCAACTTACAGTCAATGTGCATTTAATCATAAATATATGTATAGTCTTGTCCACCTGAAATATTATAAGTACCTATTCATGACCTCAAAACCTTTCAGTGAGATGAGAATGTTAGGGTGTATAGTACAACAGACTCTTCAAAGTTGTGCCCACATTCCAGATTTGATTGCTGTCAGTGACTGATGAATCTGTATTGTGAGCAAGAACCTACTAGAATACCAGTGAATTTAGAGATGGACGAGCCACACCACAGATGGAATCTGTGCAGCATGCTGCTCCCTGACCAGAGGTACAATCAATGCTTTACCATCTTGGGGTTCCCAGCATCAGAAGGGATGTAAGAGTTTATAACCAGCTATCACCTTTTCTGAGCTATTGATAAATTCTGCCTTGCAAGTTTTTATGCCTTTCTTATTGGCAACCTGTAAGAACTAGCACTTCTACAAGGCAAAACAGCCTGGGTGCCAGCAACTGAAGGGACTCAATATATGTGCGTTGAAATGTACAAGTGCCAGCAACTGGGGACACCACGAGCCACAGGACTCATAGGCCTGTATACCAGCACTGGAGAGGCCAGGTTGTATGTGCAAGTATGAGAAGTCTAAATGCCCACAACTAGTATTACATGGAAGTGGTTGCATTTCCCCAGTCAATTTAATCCTGTGTGTATGTCAGTGTATGTTTAACTCACTAATAAACTTCAAAGTGGACTAACTGAAGAGTGGGAGGAGACCTGTACCTGGAAAGATGCCAACATCCAAACCAGTAATTGGGTGAGAAGCAGTTTCTGGGAGTGTATATTAGAGAGACAGAAAGCCTGTACTAATATACGATTATGGAGATGCTCCTGCTACGAGTGTGCTACTGCATGTATCATGCATCAAGCTGGACTATGCAGAAAGTAGAGGACCTGCGTAGCAGGTAAGGAAGCCCCAGGTCCAGGCATGGATGTTAGCTGAAAGTAGTATTTGTGATGATATTTGAGGGGTCTGTGAAGGTGCCTGTGTAGTGAATCTAGAAAGTGAGGATGTGAATTTTCTCTTCTGATCTTCATTCCTAATCAGTGAGAGGAACAAGACTTTGCTATCTGTAATTAAGTTTTATATGATTTCTGGTATTATTATATGTGGATGCTGTTAAAGGCAGTGCTCTATGGCAGCCTGTGTGGCCAGATATGTTAATTTCATCTGCACATGTGTATGTGTGTATATATATATATATGTGTGTGTGTATGTGCTTCTCTGGGATACACATTCAGCCTTTCCACTGACTGAGCCTGCAAGCAGGAACAGTGTCAGACACATCCATGGGACTGGCATATAGAAAGAAGACTGCACCTATCCAGGCTTCAGCAGCCAGGAGTGGAGAATCTTCTGTCCCTGGAGTCCATTGGACTCAGTAGATCCCATACTGTTTGAAACAGAGGGATCTGGCTTTTACAACTGCGGGACAGGCTTTGAGCATTGAGGACTGCTAGAAGAGATGGAATCCACCTGATAAAGTGAGGTAAAAACATCTTTGCCAATAGGCTGTCCAACCTGGGCAGGAGACCTTTAAACTAGGAATGACATAGGAGGGAGATGACAACTCAAACTGGAAGAAAGCAAACATCACTCCTGTCTATAAGAAGAACACAGAGGAGGATCCAAGGAACTATAGGTTAGTAAGCCTTACCTCAATTACTGCAATGGTGGTGGAGCAAATCCTACTTGGTACTATTTCCAAAGTGGTTTGAGCACAAGAATGTAACTGAGAGTAGATAGTATGGATTTACATAGGACAAATCTTGCCTGACCAACCTGATAGGCTTCTGCAATGAGAGGACTGACTTGATAATAAGAGGAAAATAGTGAATGTTGCTTAGTGGGCTTTAGCAAGGCTTTCAGCATTGCCTCTCTTAATAGTCTGATAGAGAAGTGGACAATGAGGTGGACTGAAAACTGGCTGCACTGCCAGGTTCAAGGCATCATGATCAGTAGCAAGAAGTCCTGCTATTAGGTCTGCTATATTAGGTCTGTCAGTAGTCTGCTCCAGAGGACCGAGAGCACTGGAACTCTTCAGCCTGGAGAAGGCTTGGGGAAATCTTGTGTGTAAATAGTTGATGGAAGGAAGTAAAGAAGATGGTGCCAGACACTTCTCAGGGGTGCCCAAGAACAATGGGTTCAAATGGAAATAAAATAAATTCCACTTAAACCTAAGAAAGTTTTTGTTTGTTTGTCTGGTTGGGTTTTTTTTTTTACTGTGTGGGTGGTCAAACCCTGGAACAGATTGCCCAGAAGGGCTGTGGAGTGTTCAGCCTTGGACATATTCAAAACCCCGCTGGACACAGTCCTGAGCACCCTGTTGTAGTTGACTGCAGACTGATCCACAGGTACTTCATTCATTCTGTGATTCTGTGATCCTTATTTCTGTTGGCTTTGTTCTGACCCTAATAAAAGTGCTGTGAAATGTGAGCAAGGTCCTTTCTCTGTCCTATGGGTGTAGTATAAGTCAATCAATGTTTAAAGCACAAACTGGTGACACTAGGTCCACTAACGTGACATAAGTTATTAGAATTAAGTCAGAGAAGTAAACTGATAATTAAAAAAGGAACTTCTGCTCAAAGGTGATAGAGGCTTGCTCTTCCATATGTTTTGTGATGTACATTTCTAGGGCTGAGACTGAACAGTTTTTAAACTGTTTATTAGAACAGGAGTAAATATTTGATGTACACTATTTTTATGCTTAATAAAACTATCAACACCAAGGGCACGCAACTCTTTTTTCAGGTCAGACATGCACAGAAAGTAGGCCAACTATCTTATAAACCAGATATTTCTGTTAGATTATTAACTAAAATAATCTAGCTAAACAGTTACCAAATTCTAAATGAACTATGAGTAGTTGAAACAGCTCAGTTTAATTTCATGTCTGTCTGTTTGGAATCTGGGTTTAAAAACAAATCTCTTCTGCTAATCTGAGACAGTAAAAAATAAAATGTTCAGCATTTTATATTCTGCCTACAGTTTCTGTTAAGCCTTATTGACCTTTTTCCTATCAACACAGAGACCTTTATATCTGTTTTTAAAGATATACAGCACAATACATCTTAAGTATTGGATTTAGGAGACTGGACTTCACAGAAAATTCAAATTTATACTTTCTAACAGCAATGCCACTTAATATGAGCAATTAGATCTGACATTCTTCAACTAAAAAATATTAACAAAAATGTGGGAATTAAATGTTCAGTATATACTTGCCTCGTTATATGCTTTCCATGACTAGATGATTAACCTAAATGCCAGTGTTATGGGTGAAGCAAAACTTCAGAAGTACAGAACTATTAAATTTTACAGGTTAACCACCAGAATTTTTCCATAGCTCCCAATATATTAAAAGCGAGAAGATTCCTGTAGTTATTCTGGTGCTCAGAAATAGAGCAATGTTGCCTCTAGTGAGTAATTTCTTGTTCTTTTTAAAACAGATCTTATTGTTGTTCATACTGCCCATAAAGTGAGAGAGTTTCTAGAGACCTGAATATACAGTGTGTACTTATTTCTAGTGATTGTACACTAATCTATATAAGCCATTAATCTAGTTTGTTAAAAATTTAAGGTATGAGCTGTAATCACTCCCAAAAGTCAGAGGTATTTTTAAAGGGCCATTCATGTTAAGTCCTTTTATATTCAAAAGAACAACTACTGGCTATTTTAATACATTTCAATGAAAAACTTATTCTGATCGTCTTCTAAATACTACTATTTTTTATTCTGACAATAATTACCTGTTATATCAAGTTCCAAAGGCATTGATTTAAATATTTAGTCTCTGAAAAATTAAACTACTTGTTCCATCCTTTTGTGTTGGTTGTATTTGAAACATGCTGTAATTCATCAGATCTTTATAGTAATTTTTTCAATCTTAAGTGGTGCTGATTGCAAAGGCTTCAGAAGGCCAACAAGAAAACGAATTCTGAGATCAGAAAATGAATATGCCATTTCATTAAAATACAACAGAACCTATTGTCACTTAATAGTTATACTTTATTTCTGACCTACTTAATGATTAAACAGTTTAACCAAAACATTTTAACCAGTTATGAAGATGCTAACACTCACAGTCAGAAGTACTTTTTAATATAAAACAGATCTCTCAGACATTGTTGCAATTGAAAGTTGTCTCCCCTACTACCTCTTACTTTTCCTTTGTGTTACGTTCACCCTTCCACAGCTCCTGAATATTGACAAAAGTTTGGGGAGCATGATTATGACAACCTGTGAGTGTTCTGATGTCTTTTTCAGGAAGAGAATCATTGACATGGTGAGCATTTCTTCCTTCTCTTCATCTGGAGGATCATGATGTTAATGGTGAGTATTTCTTCTTCCTTGCCATGGGGTCCACTTAGACCCATTATTAACCACTTTTCACACACATTGCTCTTTCTCCATTAGTCTGCAGCTCTCTGTTATTTTCAGCTATGTATGGCTTTTTAATATGTGTTAGATACTTATCTTTTTTGTTGCATTTTGAGTTTGCATTGTTATCAATAACTTACCATGCATGAACTGTTGATAATTCTCTAGCCTGTTTTCACCTCTGGTACTATTTGGTCCATATATTCAAGGTCTGTCTCTGCTGTCACCCTACTTTTATACTCCTTCACATGCATCACTTAGTGGATGAGGGAAAGGCTGTAGATGTTGTTTACCTGCAATTTAGTAAAGCCTTTGACACTTTCCCACAACATTCTCCTGGAGAAGATGGCTGCTCATGGCTTGGAAGGATGTACTCTTTGCTGGGTAAAAAGCTGGCTGGATGGCTGAGCACAAAGAGTGATGGTAAACAGAGTTAAATTCCGTTGGCAGCTGATCACAAGTGGTGTTCCCCAGGGCTCTGTACTGAGGTCAGTCCTGTTTAATATCTTTATCAACAATCTGGACAAAGGGATTGAGTGCACCCTCAGTAAGTCTGCAGGCAAGGCCAAGTTTGGTGGGGGAGTATTGATCTGCTTAAGAGAAGGAAGGCTCTGCAGAAGGATCTGGACAGTGTGGATTGATGGGCTAAGGCCAAGTGTATGAAGTTCAACAAGGAAAAGTGCCAAGTCCCACAACTGGGTCACAGCAACCCCATGCAATACCACAGGCTTGGGGAAGAGAGCCTGGTAAGCTGCCCAGTAGAAAAGGACCTGGAGGTATTGGTTAACAGCCAGCTGAACACAAGACAGTAGTGTGCCCAGGTGGCCAAGAAGGCAAAATAACATCATGGCTGGTATCTAAAATAGTGTGGCCAATAGGACTAAGGAAGTGATTGTCCTCTTGTAGTTGGCACTGGTGAGGTCATACCTTGAATCCTGTGTTCAGTTTTGGGCCCCTCACTACAAGGAAGACATTTAGGTGCTGGGGCATGTTCAAAGAAGGGCAACAAAGTTGGTGAAGGGTCTAGAGCACAAGTCTTATGAGAAGCAAACAAAGGAGCTGGGGTTGTTTATCTTGGAGGAAAGGAGGCACAGGGACACCCTATCATTCTCTATAGCTACCTGAAAGGAGGTTGTAGAAAGGTGGGTGTCAAGTCTCTTTTTCCTAGGTAACAAGTGATAGGACAAGAGGAAAAGGAGTCAGGTTGCACCAGGATAGTTTTAGATTGGATATTAGGAAAAATGTCTTCACCAGAAGTGTTATCAAGCATTGGATCAGGCTGCCTAGGGAAGTGGCTGGGTCATCATCCCTGGAGGTATTTAAAAGATGTGTAGATGTGTCACTTGGGGACATGGTTTAGCGGTGGACTTGGTAGTGCTAGGTTTACAGTTAAGACTCAATGATCTCAAAGGTCTTTTACAACTAAATGATTCTATGATTCTGTTATTCTATTATTCTGGGATCACAGACAGTTCTTTCTACATGATGCAGCCAGGAATTTGCTATGTATATCACAGATAACAATAGGACATAAGCTACACGGTTACACGAAGCTTTAAAGAACATGCCATTTACTAAAAAGCACAGACCTGAGCCTCTGTTGAAATTCTTGACCTCTTATATTTCTATTTTTCTCTTTTCCCATCAATGACAATGCTAATAGTTTTTCACCAAGTGCTTTGGCAAAATTAACGTCTCAGTACAGCCACGTGAAATAAATGAAGGCTCATTAATATCTTTTTCAACCTCAAAGTCTTGCAACAGAATATATTACAGGAAAATTTTAACTCTGACTAATTGATTAGGTTTGTCTGACCTTGTTCAAATAACAAAAAATGAAAACATTTTGAAAAAACCCAACCCTTGGTCTAATTGCTTCACTATTTTCTATACAATACCTCTCTAGTAAGGTCTAAGCTTTTCTGGCTGTAATGCAAGTGAACAGCAGGCATCTAAAAACTGACCTAACACGTTTTTAACATGACAATTGTATGCTAGAGACTGTAGCCCTGAACAATGTCTGACTGTGGTGTAAGTACAAGAAAAAAAAAAAAGATCATTTAACTGGAAAAATGAAAATAGAAGATGAACATACGTCAAAACTAGGAAACTATCTTAGAAAAGACTATGCATGAAGTCTGTAGAAAGAAGAAATTAACCAAGATGTCTTGTGAATGGTAATCCTACAGGCATCCTTCCTTTGGTTTCTTTCTGTTCTGTGTATTTTTATTTTCTCTGCATTGACACCAAACATGTCCATCATAGCTTAGAATCACTGATCTTTTTCCCTATTTTCTATATAAATAAAATATTTCCTAATATTTATTACTTCTACAGTATCATAATTCCTGTACATTTTTTTTTATTGTTTGGTTTGGTTTGTTTTGTTATGTTGTCTTTCTTAGTTTTTTGTTTGTTTGTTTGCTTGTTCACCCACAGAGTGTAATTAGATCAATGTCATTCATCCTTTTAATTATTTTTCATAAAGTAAAAACTTTAATTTTATTTCAAATCTTCCATTATAGTAATTGAGTTCTGACAATTTTTTTTCCTGCCTGTATCTGCAATACTTTCCTTTACAAAAGAATACATCAGCCTCACTCTTTTCTATAGATATAATAAACAAAGTTTAAGGTAACAATCAAATTTGTTCCAGGCTGAGTCACAAAGAAGCTTCTACTTCTATCTTTCTTAAAGTATTCCAGTACTTAAATCCCTGGAACTTTTCATGAAATTAAGCTATTTGTTTTCTTTATTATTTAGTGTTTTCAGCTATTCTATAGGTTGTGCATTTGTTGTAAAACCTGTCCATGTTAAAGAAGGTATGCTAATCTTTCCCTTTAGAATGCAGAATCAAGAGCAAAGGCAGGAGATAAGGACATTAGCTGACCAGGGAAAAGCTCTGTGAATCTTCATACAATGGGGTGTAAAATCAGGTTCCTAAGCGGAAAATCTGGAACCTAGGTTAATAGATTGATTTTCGTAATGGAGATATCAGTGACTCCCACTGCTTTTCGAAGAGCAACTGTGAAAATATAAGTTGAAATTCTCCCCCCACGTAAAGATGATGACCAGTTATGAAGTGAATAGTGCAGTCATTCATTATTGACTAATCACATCTTTGCCCCAAATCTAAAATGATCCCTGTGGTCATCCACATTTGCACTGGATCCTATCTTTTTCTGTTTACACCATAATTGCAGAGTATACCTTTTCTTTTTGTTCAATGAACATGTCAGATAGTGTGGTTCTGCAGACACAAGCAATGAACTCTTGACTTTCAAGGTGGCCCTTGTGATAAACAGGACGAATCAGCATTATAAATAATCTAAAACTAGACTTATTGGTGTAACTCACTAAATATGATTTTGCCATTACTAGCAAAAAAAAATATTAGAAAACCACAGATGTTTGATTGACCCCTGAGTGCAGGGACTTGGGGTTTGTGTGGGCTTGCCTTGGCTAGAGACGTTTTTTCCTTTTTTTAAAAAAAAAAGATCTAATAGCCAAGTGACTCTTGACTCTTGATTAGCTTGTCTGAGGTTACTCTCTCTGACTGTCAAATATGGTAAAGTTCTGATAAACTCAGATAAAAACTTCATAAACAAGTAACATACTTGTTACAAGTTAATTGGAGTTGGTGAAGACTGTTGTGCAACAAATTGTACAGTCAAACTGTAGCTGGGTATGAAAGAAAAGAAAGAAAAAAACAGACTGTGATAAGAAAGCCCATATCAAGAGCTTCAAGCAGATTATGAGACTGAGGAACATGGGGGCCCCCACCATGAGAATCACTTCTACCAAATGAAGAACTTGGCACACTGAAGACTCCCTCCGACACCCAGTCACCTCTCTGCTTGGGAAAGACTGTTGCCCTGATGATGAAATCCAGAGAAACATTGGAAGGTTGAGCCTAAATACTGGAGGAAAAAGTTAGCTATTAGGAAGGTGGTTTTTTTCTATAACAATTTTAAGGTTTTTATTATTATTAATGAGTCTTTTTGATATTAATTTGAACTCTGAGTATTAGCATTACTGTAACTAGACTAAGAGCTGCTTCTTTTGTTTTGATTCAACTGTTAAGATTTTAATTAGTCTAACAATAAATTCCTGGCTTCCTGTTTATATGGCTTGTTCCTTTAGCCCGTTAACAATTATGGGTGTAACAATGATTACTGGGCAAAAGCTCAGTTTTCTTGCTAATGAAAGAATTATGCATAGAATGGCATGTACAGAATTTTGGTCAGGGTCAAGCTGATAATTACCTAGAAGAATGCCAGTTCTGATTATTACTTAATTCCTCCATCTTTTTGTGTATATTTGTATCTGATAATTACACTGTTGTCTATAGCTATCTGAAGTAGGATCTTACTAAGAAATATAATTTATTTATATCTTGTTAGTTATTTTTTTTTCTTTTTAATGATAGTTAGATTTTGTTTTATCTCTTCATGATAAGATAGATTTCCAAGTTTTTGATAGCTTAAATTACATGGAAATTGTACACACACTACGAACATGCCATGGCACTCACTTAAACCATCTGCATATTTCAGTAAACTAGAAGTGAATGAAAGTACCAAGATAGAGAGCTACTTTCAGAGACAGGAAGAGACTGTGAGAGAGCATACAGGTTTGTTGGTTTTTTTTATATCTAAGGAAGTAAAAAAAGAAGAGCAGCTGAGGAAAAAGCTGAGGTAATGGAACTAGATCAAAGGTGGATGAGAATGGCAAGGAACAGTTAATCTTGCACATAAAAGTATATGACAGGGAAAATTGATGGAAGGCTTCATGTGAATAAAGTACAAGAGTGACAGGTGAAGGAACTGACATACGAGATGGTGATACATAATTTCATGGAAGAGTCACAAAGGACATGTGGAGAACAGGCATCAAAGACTGCGGATGCTGAAGATCCATTGAATGTAGAAATAATGTTGCTTGACATGGAATATAGCAGAAATGAAAGGGAGAACAGATTAATAATGGAAGCCAAACACGTCAACACACATTACCTCACAGAACCTCCATAGTAGGTTCAAGTACAAAAATGAAGTGCCTTTTGTGTCTAATAAAACTGAGTTTACTAATCTTTGTTGCAGTAATATAAAAAAAGACTTAGACATCCAGGAGGTTTAACAGGAGAAGGTGTGAAGTATAAATTAAATGTGCTGATGAAGAAAAAGGAAGAACTAGAAAGTTAAAAATTAATCATGGCTATAAAATAATGGGCAGAACAGGTCAGAATTCATGGTTAGAGTATTGCTAAGAGGGAGGTTAGAGGGAGCATGAGAATATAATGAGCTGCTGGTCAAAGCAAACCAGCTTGGTTATAGAAAAATGTGAGGATAAACTGCTGAAGAATGGAAGAGATGAGTCATGGCTAAGAATCACACAAGGAAATAAGGGCAAAGAAAAATGAGACTAGAGGAACATGTGAAACATCAATATGAATGTGAAAATTACCATCAGTGACAATGGAAGATTAGATTCTTAACTCTCATGCTTTCTCTCAAAGTAAAAGCCCTTCCACATCCCAGCTTGGTTGGATGAACTATTAAGTGTTTCTCCTTGCAAATCTTTGGCAAACAAAGCAAGAACTAATTTGTTATGTGTAGGGCTTTTGTACATGACTAAGAGCCAAATGTACACTCAGAGTGCAAAAATGAGAACGATTTGGAGAAATTACTTCTCACCGTGCCTACACATTTGAGATTTGAGATCTCTAAGGTCAAGGGTAGCATATTCTCCATAAAACATGCACAGAGATGATCATATTCACAAACTAGGAGTCTTTTTTAACAGAAAGTAAATTAAGGAACATGGATGTACAGGCTTATACATTTTGTTATAGGGTTCTGTAAAAATAGTGGCTGGTAAAATGGGGTTTCAACTGAAAACAAAAAAAATATCTTTTTTTTTTTAGACCTTTGTTAATTCTAACAACTCCTAATTTCATCAGATAGGGTCTATAATTCCACAGATTTCACTGGTAAAGGGGTCTGCCAAAATATGGAAGATTATACAATTAAAACTCAAAGGCGTTTGCAGCAAAGGTAACTGACTAAAGATAGAAGTTTCTGAAAGCATAAGGAAAAGAGTGTGAGACGAGAGCACTTCACTTTTTCATGCAGGTAAAGTGAGAATTATACCTGTCCTTAAGTTTTGTGGCGAGTGGAGTAAAGTTCTCTCTCTCCACTCTCCCCAGCCCCCCACTCCCACCCCCCTGCCAGTTTTCCAATGTGCCAATCCCATATTTATACGAAAAACTTTCACTCATTCTTATGGAGTAATTTTAGATATGCATGTGTTAATCAGAAGGTGTTCTTAATTTAGAAGACCTTTTTGGGGTCCTGTCAACAGAGAATTAAAAATTACTGTTAATCCTGGGCTGAGTCAAGGGAGTGGTAGATGGCTTCTTCTCCTGGGAACAAAGATGTTCTGGAGAACCACTACTTTGGAAATCCCATCCAGATCAGGATTAGAATCTAGCAGCTCTTTAAAGAGCTAACAGTCCTCCTTAACTTTCTCTTGGTACAGGGAGCTGTCCAGGTAAGGGAACTGTATTGTCAGGACTGAACGAAGAATTACTTGGTCATGCACCCACCACAGCTATTGATCCTTGAACTGGCATAGGACAATGTCCAATTGATTCAGAAGCATTTGAGATTGACTGCTGTTCAAAGCCATTTGTTCTTCTTTATTGCTAACAGCTCCCATCCAACTTATCCTTAGGCATAGGTGGACCAACCTTACTGTTTAACTCTTGCAGCATCAGATCTAAACTGCTCCATCCAGCATCTCTGTGAGTCAGTGGATTGCCTAAGCACAAGTTGGGAGCACTGCTTAACAAATTTAAACATGATTCAGTTGTTAAAAGTAAAAATTGTTTCCCCTACAAATTTTATAGTCAGTGTAAGAAAAGACATACCAGTGGCCTTTGAAAGTAAGATCCATATTTTACCTAGCTTTTCTATAATGGTCTTTCTGTAACATTACAGAAGGTGTTGATCTCTCCAGTACCTCAGATTTTGCCCACACTTAGTTCCAACACTGAGATGCAGTCATTATTATGAGTACACTAATTAAACAAGTTTTGAGAATGCGTTGAACAGAGAAATTGGAAGTATTCTGAAACACTGCCATCTTGAGATACTTTAAAAGAAAAAAATAATGAAAAAAACAGATTCTGCTGTCCTACATACTCAAGAAAAACATACTAATATTTTATAATTATCTTCCTAATGTATGCCTTTTTATCCTTGATAAATTTCTGAATGCTGTTCTCAGCAATATGAATGCAATTTTATTTTAAATTAATACACTATCCTGTTCAATAACTGGAATAAATTCTTGAGAAAAAGAAAATCTCAGAAACTTTTAGAATATTCATCTTTTTTATTTAAAATCATATTTGTAGTAGATGTATTCGGTTTTGACACCTTTTTATTTTGTCCTTTAAAAAATAGGGGTTTTTTTTCTTTTACTTTTTCTTGTAATCATTTGGAGATAAAGGCAGGCAGAATTTTTATAGTTTTGTTTATCGCTTTTTTTCATGAGTAAAGTCAACAGAAGAGCATTGTTTACCATGAAATGCAGCATGTTTGGCAGTAAATCACAAAATGCAGTATCTCACCTTCAGGATATTTAGTCACTTTGAGTTGATAGTCTGAGCCAACACCTGGAAGTACAAAATATGTTCTACCATTCTACTTAAAATAATGAAAATTCCAGTAATATCAACCACAATGAAAATATTGTTTCACTTTGTTGTAATTCCATTTATTGATAATATAGTCAATTTCCTATTAATAATGCTAACATCCAGCTTGTATTGGCAGTTTAAGATTTTTATTAAATGTGCTGCAATGATTTATTTACTACCTTGTTCAAATCACAATGTATAGATGTACAGGGATTACACTTTTTACCTGCTGAGATATAACTAACGTAATGGAATTTAGTGTCTATTCTAAGCATTCTGACAAGAAAGAAAACTAGTTTAGGGACATGAAATGAAGATATTTACATTATCATGTGAAAGTATACAAAGAAAAAAAATTGTCATGTAATTTATGATGTTTAAATAAAAGAACACTGAGATCCTTCTTTTGGCAGGGTCTGATCAGAAGTAACTAGAATATAATATAAAACTTTTATCAGGAAACTTGAAACAGCCATCCCGAGAAGGAAGAAAATTATGACAAAGAGCTCTTCCTTTCCTTTCAAATCAACCTCACTTGAATTGGCATTTATATTGCCTTAAGAAAGGGGATCTAAATTCCTTGGTCAAAATGAAAACAGATTTTTTTAGGGGTCAGCTCTTCCCTTATCTGGCATGTTTGTGGTGTTAGGAGATGAAGCTATGCATAAATTTAATCTTACAGACAAGACCCCACTGTTATTAGCAGCACATGAGCATAAAGTGCAGAAGCTCACTCTAATCTCTTACTGTCAAATAGTTTTTGCTACTTGCATGACCTTTTGCAGTCTTGCAGGTTAATAATCTTGATTACTTGTACTCTACCAATTCAAAAAGGTCTGCACTGACTCATCCCATTACAGGAAATAATCACAAACATACATATTACTTAAGAAGAGTCATGTAAATATGTGAAGTCTCTATAAGATATTTAACATATCCGAACATATTACAGTTTGCTTAAAAAAAAATCAAAGGTGTGGAAAATAACTATTTAAAACAAAAAGAGAGAGAGAGAGTAGATGCAAAACAAATATAGTCAGCTATTGGCACATTGCAAGCTTTCTTTTCCATACTAACAAAAATGTACTTCAAGAATATTAATGCAGGGATTATTATTTTTTTCCCCTGCTAGGAAAATGTATTTCATCTTCATATTGAAGGGAAACTGTGGTCATGGTAGTCTGAGTAAGCATGAAGACAAAATAATCATTTACCCTTCCTTGCTTATTATACTTCTTAACTTAGAGGAAAATTACATGGTTTTTATCTATTTAATAACATGGGTGCTCATATTTGTATAAAAATTAACTAGAAGGAAAGGAAAAAACCAAGCCTTTAGTTTTCACATAATTGAACTGCAAAGGAAGTTTAGTACAGCAGTATAAGACCTACAGCTTTTCATTGGAGAAATCAATGTGTAAGAATTTTCTCACTGACATCAGTATCTCACATGGGAGTCAATCTAGCCAGAAAATCTTTCCTTTCTGAATTACAGTATTTCCAAAATGCTCCTGATCTGGAGCGAAGCCAGCCCATTCAGCATAAATCTTAGACTCCTGTGGAATTTCACTCCCTAAAGCAGATAAATAAATTTTTAATATATCTCAGCATCAATATCATTGCAAACTAGAAGTCATCTAGAAGATGGGTTTAGGCAAAGTTTTTTTCTACTCAGTTCTTTCTGACTGAAACATCCCAAGATATTGCTAGCAGTTCAATTCCCAATGTCCTAGCAGGTCCCACATGAGCTCCATTCCAGCTCAAAATCAGATTTTCCACAAGGCTGCTGACTCTTTTTATATATGACAGAAGGAAAAGTCAAAAACTCCAAAGATGGTAGAAACAGCGTGTAGCTAGAGATTAAAAAGCACTTGAAAAAATGCAATTTCAGTAGCAGTTCTCTGATACCAAATTGTTGGCCTCACCTGAAAAATGTCTTCACGTCTTTTGTACATAAGCTGCTCTGCCATTTGGGAACTCTGCAGAGACTTCCCCCCCCCCCCCCCCCCCCCTTTTTTTTTTTTTTTTTTTTTGCATCTCAACTAAAGTGAACAGGGATTTCCCTCTTTTTTGCTGTTTCTCACTTTGTAAAACGTGAGATCAAGCAATTCTGCTCTTCATCACAGTTTATCTAAAATTCAGTGTTGGGACATATGACAGAATCAAATGCATTTTGATTGGCTTTTCTTTAGAGAAAAGTGCTACTGAACTAAACAACATGGATCACTTGTTAAAGCATTTATTACACTACAAAAGGCAATATTCACTGAAGCTATTTTAAAGGGGTATTATGAGTAAATTCTTTTTGGAGTACAAGGTAACATAAAACCTTCTGTTACAAGGACTAGTATAAAGTTTGTAGAGCATCTAACCCTGATAAATTATTATTTTTTTTGTCACCACATTTCTTTCAGTCTATAAAGTTCTTGTAAAGTAGCTTTTATAATTTGAAATTCAATTAATATAGTAACAGGAAAGTTCTGCTGACTTCAGATTAAGTTTTGCTCACACAGGTATAAAATTTGTGTTTGACTTTTCAAGTTAGACTGTGAAGCTTCTTGAAGAGATGTAGTTTAATGAATAAAGGAAAAGAGGAAATACAAAGTCCAGATGGTGGCTAGTAACTTGGGGCACCTCTCAGGTATCAGTACTGGAATCAATAATGTCTAATGTTTATAAACCTAGGTGACAGGGTGGTGTGTACTCTCAGCAACTTTGTGGACACTAGATTAGGGCTAGTGGTCAGTACATAGGAGGGTAGGGATGCCATCACAGGGACTTTGACAGGCTGAAGAAATGAGCCAACAGGAACCTTATGAAGTTTAACAAAGGGAAATGTGAAGTCCTGCACTTGGGGAGGAAAAAGCCCATGCAGTGGTACATGCTAGGGTCTGAAACTGTTGAGAAGCAGCTTTACAGAAAATGCCCTGTGGGTCCTAGTGAACAAGCTGACCATGAGCCAGCAGTGTGTTCTTGCAGCAAGGAAGTCAATGAGTCTCCTTGGCTGCGTTAGGCAGAGCACTGCCATCAGGTCAAGGGATATGATTCTTTCCCTCAGCCCTGGTGAGATACATCCATATACTGCATCCAGTGCTGGGCTCCCCTGTAAAAGATAGACAGGGACATACTGGAGATAGTCTAGTGATGGTCAGGATGGCTGGAAAGATGGTCAGGGGCCAGAGCAAAGGATGTACTGTTGAGGCTGAAAGTTATTTTTATTAGTTAGTTTGTGTGACAGTGGTCAAGCATAAGACAGATTACAAGACGTTGTGGACCATCGATTCTTGGAGATGCTCAGGGCTCAACTGAACCTGTCCCTGAACCAGATGACCTATCTACTCTTGCTTTGGCCAGGGTGGTTGGACCAGCTGACCACCAAGAGGTCCCTCCTGACCCAAATTATTCTGATTCCATGATGCTGCTTTTCTTAGGTTCTTAGCTATGCATTTAAATTAAAGGCATACAGAGTTTGACTTCTATTGCTAATTATGTACTCTAATGACTTAGCTGGATGAAGTAAGTTGCTTCCAAAATATTTTTACAAACATAATGTTGCCAGGTCCATAAGACAGTTAACCAAACCTTTAATAAGGATAAGCTTAAAACATTTTCCTTTTGAAATGATTAGTGGGCTGGAGTATTCTTCTCTGTAGCAAAAGAAAGCAATAGTCTACTTTAGAGTTTTTAAAAGCTATAGAAAAGGTGATGCTTTTCACCTCTCTCCTCTCAGAGAAAATAACCTTTAAATGAACCTTTTCTTTATAATAAGGAAGTGCCAATAATTATGGTTTTATAATGTCATCCTGAACTGTAGAGATTGCTACCCTGCTACTAGATCAGTTTTAACAAGACAGACCTGTGTTCATTCATTAGATGTAGATAATGTGCAGGTCCAGTCTTTGACCTCTAGTTTACTTTTTTTTGTTTGTTTTGAGTGAGCATCAACTCTCTTTAGTGCAATGGTACATTTGAAAATGTACATTTCCAATACAAGCAATACATACAAAATACCAAGTCATACAAAATACCAAACACCTGACAGACCTCTTATAGTTGCTTATTTTTTAACTATTACAGCTTCAGTGCCAGGGAATCACATATATACAATAAGGAATATACAAATGAGACAGTGGCAAAGTAATTTTTTAAGTAATCCGTCTTAGCTTTTATAAAGTCTTGCAGGAAATTTTGACAAATTCAATAGGTACCAGAAATACTGTAAATGTTATTTGTTCAAATATGTTTATAGTTCTGCTGATTACAGTTGCATGTATGCATGATCCACTCACATCATTTAGATTCAGCTGTAATGAAAGGTTATACAGGTGTGGGAAACTGATAAATAATGATGTATCTGAAGGTGCTCATTGAAACTCTGACTGGAGGAAATTGTATTGTAAGGTAGATGTATGCATTAGGGATGTCCAGTGCTATGTAATGAAACTTGTAAAGAGGTATCCATGAAAGTAAGTTCATTTCCATTATATTCTTTATTGATTTTTTCAGGACGAGAGAGTGATTATTTTTTTTTTTATTTTTTTTTCCATCCAATATATTTGGAAAGTGAAAATCTTAAACACTGTAAGAATGTAAGAAAAAAAGAAATTTGAGTACTTAATATTTACTGGGGCACATGTGAGGGGAGGAAGGTATTTGTTTTCCTTGTTAAACTTAAGAAAATTTAAGTGTCCATCCAATTATACAAATAATGGAACTAGTCAAAGCTAAGATAGGACGAAAAGAGACAAAGGCAATGTCGGAATGTTGGATAACTGACAAAATAAGAACACTTTCACTCAGACTAATGAACTCCCAGTCAGATTCTGTAGAATGAGTGTTTCCAGTGAATGGCTTTCTAATATTTAATGACAACAATTCTATAGACAGAGAGACTAGATTCTTTTCTTATAAAAGTTTTAAAATAAAAGTTTTAGAGAATTTAAAGTATTTCTTATAAATCTCTTTAAAGGTGGTAATGTTACAATTTTATGTATATATTGTTGCCAGTAAAAATCTACATCACTGTATGCTGGCATTGTTTACTGTTATATTAAACAGAAAGCTTGCATCTACAAGGATTAGTTTTATTTTATTTTTGCAAATCAATTACTGTAATAATAGTTGCTTTCTTCATATTTAGGATGTTGGGCTTTTTTTCCTTTTAAATCAGTTTGGAAGTGTAAGTACAATTACATCTGTTTTTTGAAAGTACTTGATTTGTGAACTGCATAGGAAAATGGAAGACCAAACTGTAATTACGCTGAATAGATGAGACATTTTAATAGATGAGCATTTTAAAAATTCCAAAAAGCAATAGACATGTAATCAATACAACATTCATAATGCCAGGCTGTCTTGAGATCAAGTGACCGAAGAATGGAAAGGGAAAGAAAAACTTTGTGTGGAGAAAGTGTTAGAAGATAAGGCTGAAATTAAATTAAAATATGTCTCAGGACAACACATTCAGGTAATGAGCTACAGCTAGACTCCAGAATTAAAAAATAAGTTGATGCAACAGGAGAGACCTGACAGGTGAAGAACAGTCAAAAGTAAAACAAAGAGAAAAGAAGATGCAAGGGAATCAGGAAATGCAAAAGACATGCCAGCAGGGAAAATTCACAAGAATATACCTGTGACAGCACTTGAGAGCTATGAGGCTACAACTGACTGCAAGAGAATAGATGCTGTTTTTAATAAAATAGCATCAAGAAAACAATTTAACTTGTCAAAAGGTCTTTAAAAATGCAATGCTTGTAACATAACTTGTGCTTTGTGTTTATTCTCTTTAAAAACAGACATGCTTTATGAAAAAACAAAACAAAACAAATCCATCTCAAAATAATAAACAAACAAACAAAAAACAACCCTGTGTCTTCATGCAAGACAAAAATTATAAGCAACAGCAAGGCTTCTTTAATGTTTTAGTGCTGGACTTACATCAAAATGGACTTTCAAAACAAAACCAAAAGAGGCCAGGGATTTAAATATGTTGTCACCCACTTCTGTGGATGAACGGATTCTGAGGAAGTATGAAGCAGAACTGTGTTAAAATAAAGTAAATTAATTGGCCACAAAGGTAACAGAGAGGATTGAAAAGAAGAGAGCCAATTTTTATGCTGCTACAGATCAGGTATAATTTAAAAACTTTAAAAAGACGGGAGCAGCATTGCAAGGTGTAATAATAAGAAAGGAGAAAATCAGACATAGGCTAATGAAGTCACCATCACAAACAGCAGAAGAAATTGAGGTACCACTGTTAAAGACAGTTGCAGCCATATGTGACAGCAACAGTAAAAATCCATGGCTCAGGTTATCTTTCCTCACCCTTCTATCACAAAACCATCTATTCTTTTTTCTAACCATTCATCTGCAACTTCATTGCTACACTCTCCACTTCTTCTATCCTTAAATATTAGAATCGGGTCATTATCAGATCTACCTCTTTCATGCAGTTAGAGCACTCACCAGAGGCCCAATTCTTTGGGAATATCTGATGCAAACCAACACACTATTTTACATCTGCCCTGAAGCCCCAAAAAAGAAGGGGCTTTTATTCCAATGCCATCTTGGAAGTTCTTAGAATTTTAGTTATTAGGCATACTGCTTCCTCTCCAGGCAGGTCCTGCATATCCTCACCTTTTCTCTTACTGTTCATTCAGATGCTGCAGTGAATGGCCCTTGGTGACAGACCCTTGAAGCTCCAAATGCAGCACCACAGTTGAACTTCTGCTGTGTGGTGAGAAATAAGAGTTTTGGAAATAGCAGCTAAAAGAGGCATTATGTTGAAGTCAGGTGCTGACACCTCACAGATTAAAAATTATTATGAAAAATATTTGAATGAATATGCTTTTTTCCCCGTGAATGAGAAACTACAAGAAAAACTGTTTGCATGGAATCTGCAGTCAGAAACAACAGTACTGACGGTCAAAGCCTCTACCCCGTTTTTCACAATGGCAAATTGGAGGTGCTTTAATTTTACAGTAATGATGGCAATGTTTGTTTGCTTGTTTGTTTGTTTGTTTTCCAGGATAATTATGGACCAGGAATATTGCTCACGAAATAGAAGACACCTACTGAATCACTTTTTTACCTGCAAGGACTCGGGCTCCACAGGTGATGGTGTAATGCAGAGTGCCCTGACCACCTGCATGTAGGCTGTGTTGGCCAGAACATGGGAGCAATACTCAGCCACACCTGCTGTGTTAAAAACTATTTAGGTTTAATTGGCCTTGAAAGGGTGGGGAAGGTTAGTGCTTTAATTACAATTTAAGGTTTGGGGGATTTTTAATCACTGATGTTTTTAAAAAGGGTATGGATCACTTAGGCAGATTTTTTTAAAAGATAAAATGGCTGTAAAAATGTAACTATTTAGTCCATAAATGTATTCCATGAGTCTAAAAAATAAAAAGCTCTCCTTTTCTGATAATTTGAGAAAATGCTAACCATCTGGGAATGAAACCAGATGAGTTCAGGACTTAAGAGAATATTGAAAAAAGCCTTCTGGCTGGTTTAGATACCTTCATGTTAAGTGGCAACTGAAAAGAAGTTTTGAGATTTGCAGTTGTAAGTTTAAGAGGTCACTGAAGAAGGTAAGCATCCAAATGTTCTGAATAACTGTTTTTTAAAACAAAAAATAAATTCTTAATCAATGGAATATACACAGTGAATTCTCTATGGTCTTGTAGAAGCAAGAGATTTTGTCCTTTTAATACCTGACTGACTTGTAAAGATTATTTTATCCTTTGTACATGGATACTTTTAAGGTAAGAATAATTCACAGAAATTAAACTTATTAGTATTATTATTAGTGCTATTGTTATTATTACTGTTATTATTTCAGTGGGTAGTTACACATTGTAAACATTCAAAAGGATTTATATTTTAACTTCACAACTGAAGCAGCAACACTAATGTATTTGTTCAGATTTTTTCCTGAGAATTTCAAGATTTCCAACGTGTTGTAAGAGGAGCACTAAAGAAATGTCCAGCAGGAAAAAGAAGTAGCCTGAGGAGGTTACTCAGAAATAGAAAAACAAAGTTTCACCCATCCAACACTTCGTGACAAGAAAAGAAACTCTGATCAAGAAAGGGAATTCTTACACTTTTGACTTCATAAGAATCCATTTTCTAGCATTCCTCTTATATTGCTATGGAAAAAAATAGAGAATGAGGTCCACACCTTTACTGACATAATTGGGTTGATTGTCACATTTATAAAGTGGTAATTTTACCTTTTGTTTTCTTTTTTTTTTTCTTTTTTTGATGCAATATTGATAATTTTATGTTAAGGCTAGCTATGGTTGGAAAATGTTCTGCTTGCATAGCCAGTCAGCTTGCATATGGCATACGTCTACGTGGTTCAATTGCTCCATCAACTGGCTCTGAATGATGACAAGCAACATGAACAACTAATTTTCTGCCTATGCAATCTGTCTTCCATAGTGGTTAATCATTAATGTAGCAGTCAGGTTTTGTATCTGTTTTGACGATACAGCTATAGATGTTTAACAGCTTGAATGACAGGCAGGTCAGGGAACAATCCAGCTATCCTTTGGCAGTTTCTACCAAAATAGAAAGATCGCCTGAGATTCAAGCTTAGTAATTTTTCTGCCAAGAAAAGCATGCAGAAAAAACTGAATATAAGCCAGCCCTTAAAGGTGACCAATCAGCTGTATAATGAAGAGCACTAACACAGGTAGTGCAGTAGCTGTTAGAATTATTCTTTTTAAATAAAGGAATAACAGAGACTTTGGGTAATGCTTTATAAAGCTGTTATAGTGATTTTCCTAAAGGTACAAAAGTAAGCACACATACAAAAAAGCACAAAGGAAAAAAAGTCCAGTGAGTTGATAAATCATTTTTCTGAAGTGTAAAAAAATATGCCCAAACCTCAGATTATGAGGCAAGAGAAATTTCACCTGTAAAAGTATTAATTCTGAATTACGCAGTTCTAAGACAAAAGTCAAAATGACCGAATTACTAAGTGAAAATCTTGACAGAAGACATTAAATGTTCATTGTAGAGCTGGGCAAAATTATTTCTAAGGACTTAGAACATCTGCATACAGTAAAAAAGCAATATTATAACTTCAAAGACAAATTAATTACTCTAAGAAAAACGAAGTCCCTTTCTAGGAAACCCTAAGTAACGTGGGGATTTATCCTTTCTTTTGCCTCTTCTCAGATTAGAAAAACTTCCTGTGTGCAAAAAGGAAAAAGGGGAAAACAATTTAGAATAAATAGCTGTGTCTCGGGTCCTATCTTACACTTTTGGTAAAGTTAATCCCATAGTGTCCTAATTAGACTTGCTGTGATTTTCATTCATGTGCTTACAATTTTGAAATAAGTCATATGTATGTAAGATTCTAGCTTTATGGATTTAGGATGACATTTTACAATTTGGATCCAATACAAATATAACATGAAGAGGTTATAATTTCATGTAGTATTTAGGTCTTAGGTAGGAAGTAATTTGCATTGGAATGTTTGTGTTTCACAAACCTCTAGAAACAATCATGCTTTTGAATTATTATTGATACTAATACATAGATAA
Organism: Falco rusticolus; assembly: GCF_015220075.1. NCBI lineage: Eukaryota > Metazoa > Chordata > Aves > Falconiformes > Falconidae > Falco > Falco rusticolus. Next base: position 22,760,035 of record NC_051189.1, read on the forward strand.
TTCTGCGTTTAAAATGTCAATAACCTTTCTCACACTGTGATAATATTTCCTGCAGCTATATTGTTAGTGCAGTCAACAGAGGATGCTAATGCAAGAATTGCTTTAAGTGCAAGTTCCATTTGTATGTTATATATTACCCTTATTAAAAAGGGAGATTTGATGGGTGGACCACTCAGTAAATAAGGAATTGGATAGATGTTTGCACTCAAAGAGTTGCCGTTGATGGCTCAATGTCCCAGTGGAGACTGGTGGCGAGTGGCATTCCTCAGGGGCCTGTACTGGGATCAGTGCTGTTCAATATCTTTGTCATTGACACAGACAGTGGGACTGAGTGCACCCTCAGCAAGTTTGCACATGACACCAATCTGTGTGATGCAGCTGATTCACTAGAGGGAAAGGGATGCTATCGAGAGGGATCTTGACAGGTTTGAGAGGTAGGCCCATGTGAACCTCATGAAGTTTAACAAGGCCAAGTGCAAGGCTCCGTACATGGGTCAGGGCAGTCCCAAGCACAAATATAGTCTGGATGGAGAATGGATTGAGAACAGCCCTGAGGTGAAGGACTTGGGGGTGCTGGTGGATGAAAAAAGCTCAGCATGGCCCAACAATGTGCATTTGCAGCCCCAAAAGTTCATAGCATCCTGGGCTGCATCAAAAGAAGTGTGACCAGCAGGTTGGGGGAGGGGATTCTCCCCCTCTACTCCACTCTTGTGAGATCCCACCTGGAGTATTGTGTTCAGCTTTGGATCCCCCAACATAAGAAGGACATGGACCTGTTGGAGGGAGTCCAAAGGAGGGCCACAGAGATGATCAGAGGGCTGGAGCACCTGTACTGTGAAGACAGGCTAAGAGAGTTAGGGTTGTTAAGCCTGGAGAAGAGAAGGCTCTGGGGACACCTTATAGCAGCATTTCAATACTCTAAACCAGAGGTCCACAAACTGTGGCCCATAAGCCAGATACGGCCCCCCAGTATCCTCAATCCAGCCTCCGGTATTTACAGAACGCCCCTGTGTGCCTGCGCACCGCCCCCCGCCCCCCCCCCCCCCCCCCCCGGGCGCTGGGGGGGAAACCAAGCAGCTGCAGATGACCCTGCCACTTCATCCATGCGCTGGCCCCCTGGTTAAAAAGTTTGAGGACCCCTGCTCTAAACTACGTTTATAAGAAAGGTGGGGACAGACTTTTTAGTAGGGCTTGTACCAATAGGACAAGGGGCAATGGTTTTAAACCAGAAGAAGGTAAATTTACATGAGATATTAGGAATAAATTCTTTATGGTGAGGGTTGCGAGACACTGGAACAGGTTGCCCAGAGAAGTTGTGGATGCCCCATCCCTGGAAGTGTTGAAGATCAGGTTGGATGGGGCTTTGAGCAGCCTGTTCTAGTGGAATGTATCCCTGCCCATGGCTGGGGGGTTGGACTAGGTGATCTTTAAGGTCCCTCCCAGCCCAAAACATTCTATGATGCTATGAATGTATGAGTTAAGTATATCCATTTTGCTTAAATATTCCCTGCCCTGATGTTCTTCCACTAAGTGTTTATTTTCCTTGCTCGAGCTTGCTCCCCTGGTATCTGGGACTTGGGTCTGAAGGCCCGTCTTGCTAGTAAAGCCTGAGTCAAAAACCTTCAATATGTCAAGTTTTTCCAGGTCCCTTGTCTTGTTGAGCAATAGGCCCACCTCTTCTGTAGTCATCTTTGTCACCTATGTATTTCTAGAAGCCCTTCTTGTTTTCTTTGACATCCCTGGCCAGATTCAGTTCCATTTGGGCTTTAGTTTTCCTAAATTCATCCTTGGATGCTCTAGACAATGTTTCTGTGTGCCTCCCAAGTTATCATTCCAATCCCTGTATGCTTCTTTTTCCTATCAGAATTTGATGAGGACCTCCTTGTTCATCCACACAGGTTGCCTGGTCTTTTTGACTGACTTGTTAGAATTGTTAGGCACTGTTAAGCATCAGTTGCTATAAGCATCCAAGCTACAAGTGTGTTTTGGTCTTTATTAATTCTCAACATTTTGTTCATCTGGAATATTTTTTTAAAGGTTCAAATTTGGGAGGGTTTTTTTGTTAGGTTGTTGTTTTTTTTCTTTTTAATAAGATTTTTCTGTCATAGGGAGAAAACTGCTCTCAGCAGTTTAGTCATACGTCCTTCAGGTGGTTAAAATAAATATTTTCTCAGAAATGGAACTATGAAAATCCTGTAGCATTAGGTTCTTTACATTAAGTTACAAAACCATGAAGAAACCTAGCAGTATTTTAAAAGCACTTGTCGACTGAGATAATACAGTTGACAAAGTCTGTACATGATTCATCCATTTTTATTACTGGGTATTATGGAATTAAAATGCAGTTTGTGCTAGGTGTACAATGACTCGGAGTCCTGCCTAAATTAGAGTCTATTGTGCTGTGTATCGTCACAGGGAGGAAGAACAGCAGTGAGCCTGCAGGTGCTTTTTTTAAACATGTTTGTTCAGCTTGAAAGAGCTGATATAAAATGGTGGTTGCAGTGGTTACAAGCGCTGCTTGTATATATTTGTCTTTTGGAAAGGATAGACTGGATCCAATTATAACCTTGCTATGATGTTCATCTTCAGACAAGGCATGAAAATTTGTAACCGCAACAGCATCAGGGACAGAGTGAGTAATTTAACCTTTGTATGTGAATGTTCTGTTACACCCGCATCTTAGAACAACCTGCTGGGTATCAGAAATCTTAATTGTCTGCTGCTACATATAAAAAGAAGTCATACTATAGAAGTGAATCAGATCAGCTTGCAGCAGCAGCAAGTGAAAAAACTCTCAGGACTTTTCACATCTATCTTTTTAAGGTGTAGAGTTACTAGGAAACTTGGAAGAGATAGCCCCCCTTTTTCTGTCTCCTACCAATAAGGCTTGTGGAAAAAGGCTCACAGAATTCAGCAGACGTTTTTTCTCCTTTTTCCTTTCTCATATCCACATTGTGCTTACATCTCTTCTACATAGAAAAGAACTGTTAAATTAATAAAAATATTACATTCTTAAGAGGTTGTTCTATGTTCTGCCAGAATCCTTCAACAATTTGCTTGGAAATCTTTGATGGGAAAAATGAACTGTTAGAATCAAAAGAGTAGACAAAAATATTGTGATATATTAGTTTTAACTATATATGCATTACACTGATTTTGATCAGAATCCAAATCTGAAGTAAGTGTTTATGACCACATTCCCTTTTTAAATATTTGTCATAATGACACATAATCTATGAGATATTGCATAAAGTTAGTGTTTTTCAGAATACATGCTTTTGTCTGGGCTGCAGCCTGAAGTCAAGATGGGCAGTAAAGGATGACATCACCTAGACTAATGTATATATATCTTGACTGGTAGGGGCCTCTCCTGGAAGGAGATTCATTAGAATCTCCTCAGACAGGAGACAATATAATACTAAGTCCTTCAAAACTATGCTAAGATGTTAAAGACAAGACCCTTTTCTCTATTTCTAGAAACAAAAAAATCTCAACTCCTGTTTTGGAAGAAGAGGCAGTTTCTAAAGTTTGTGTTACGAAGATGCTAAGCATATCTATATGATTGGATGCCTGTGGCTATTTTCCAACACAGGGAAAACATTCTGGGTGAAGGAGCCGGCTGTGCAGCCAGCTGCAGATGTTGGCTTACATTTCCCTTCTAGCCCTGTTAGGAGTGGACTGGTGGCTAATACAGAGCCAGTGGCATTTAAATTGAGTTTTCCTGAGACATGCTTTTCATGTGGTTTTTTTACAGTTCAAAGTACCTAACATAATGGAAGAGTGATGCCTTTGATCAGAGGGGACTAGCAGCATGTGTTGCCTTTGGGCACAGCATGAGAGCATGTTGACATATTTGAAGGTTCAAGTCCTGTTCAGATAGCAGTAGAGGACTACACCAGGTGGAAGAAGTCATGCATGACACATTCATACTGTGTGTTTGGGACAGACTGTGGAGTAGCTATTCTGTCAAATCTGACATGATTTTGTTTTGGAAAGAAAGTAGCTGGCTCACTCCAGGAGGGATTCAAGGGCAAATGAACATATACACACAGAGATGATTAAGGGACCAGGGCCCCAGCAAGAAACAGGAAGCATGGCAAGCAGGCAGTGCTAAAACAGAACCCATATCTATACCACTACATTAAACATACTAGCTCTACATGCCATTTTCCTGAAAACAAATGCCCTACTTATGCAGCTTACTGTAAAACTGAATTCCTCCATCAAAAAGTTTTGAACCTTGGATTTCACTAACACAGTATTGTAGTGTATTTTTTATACCTTAAAACAGTGGTTCACAAGAAATATTATACTGAAGTGCAAAATAAACAACTAATTTTGAAATCTGAGCTTATTATGCTGCATGATGTTTGTATACAAAAGCAATGGCTAGTAAAAGGGTATCCTTTTGACAGAAAATAAAAGTGTTTTTTTAACTTGGTATGATGGTTATGTAGGTGTTAATTCTACCCCAGAGTCATCAACTGTTGGCTTTAATAGGCTTTATTTCTTACAGATGTTGTGAAAAAGAAAATAAACCAAACACCAAGTAACAACAAATACCCTGAATTTAACACAGTACTACAATGGTTAAATCCCACTAAATTCACTAAATGTGTAAGGTTGAATATGTAAATATGTTTTAAATATATTTAAGTGATTTAGAACAGACTGTGAGACAAGTTTACCTCATGTAAGTCAACACACACACACCCCAAAAAAAAACCCCAAAACAAACACCAACAACGCCCCCCCCCCCCCCCCCCCCCCCGGAAAAACAGTAATTATTTTTAGTACACTCCCACAAAGAACCCTCTCACCAAATCCTACAACATTCTCAATAATGAATGAAAAATAAGTTCAATAGTTGACTCATTATTCAACTATGATGATGAAGTGTACTTCAAAGAGGTATCTCATCTAACTGCAATTAGAACTGAAATACTTCTTCCCTACAGGCAAGATATTACAGTTCTTGTGACTGGTCATTGTGCATCTTAAGCAAGTAAAAGAATCTGTTTTGTCTTTTCTAATAAATCTGTGAATCACTGACCTTCTCCTACCTGAAGAGATGTACCAATGGAATTCATATTTTCTAAAAGAGATAGAAAGATAAAGCTTAGAAATTGATTGCAAAGTTTATAGTAAATTAAAAACCATATCTGTCTGAGATAGTCTGTCAACTATTTGAATTTTCCATTGGTTGAGGGTTGTTTAAAAATAAAATTAGTTACTTAGTGATATTACAGTCTAAATTTTCATCTAAGCAGGGAGTGACCAAGTTGTAGTACAAAGGAAGATAAATGCTTCAGTCTTTTCTCCAACATAATTGCAAGTAGAATATTTTGCCGTTGTCTTTCATAGCAGCAAATTATTGACTTTTTCCCCAGCTTTAGTAGTTAAGCACTGATTAAAAATAAAATGCTACTTTTCTTCTGGCTACTAGGCAATTTATCTGTATAGTATGAAGGTTCCATAGAACCTATAGAGTATATGTAGGATTAAAAAAAAAATAATAAAATAAAAAATTACTCCCTTGTTATTTGAACAATTTACTTATACAAGGATACAAAATTTAATTCAGCATAATTCAGAAACTGACCACGCAGGGGCAGAGAAAGCCAAGACAGCAAAATTTTGAAATTTCAAAAGCCTTTGTAGATCATCTGCCAAGTTTCTTAAATCTATGCCAAATAAGTCTTTCTGAACTTGGTTGGCCTTTGGATGAAGTTTGTTTTAGATTTATCTGTTCTTAATAGATATAATGGCAAACCTGGTTTTTTTTCTATTATGTATTTTCATTTTACTTTGTTGCTTAAATGAAAGCCTTACTGTAGCAGATTTTAAAAGAGAAGCTTGACCTAAGGCTTTAATTTGTGGTGTCGTTCTATTTTACAATAAGAATTTATAGCCATGTTATGTAATTTTATAAATTAAATACATTACTAAATTGACACCCCTAAAGAATATTCCAGCAGAATTGACCTAATCCAAATAGCTACTTTCACTGACTGCAGGCGGGTTCATTAGGGAAAGGTAAACTTTCACTATCCTTTGCAATAAATTTGAAGGAAACTTGTTATAATTACTTGAAAAAGTATTTTTTTGTTCTAAGTAAAAAGCTTCTATAGTTTGTATATTTGTTACAATTATTTTAGCATCCTTCTATTCAGTGCATAATTTGATGAGGCTTTCTGCTCTTCAAAAGAATTTAATTCTCATTAATCATAGTTCAATTTTGCTTTTACAAAACTCTTCATTTTTGTGTACACTCCCCTTTTTCATTGCTATTACTGAGAATTATACAGTAGAAGATGGAACAACCCAAGACTAGTTTTTTCTTCAAATTCTAGTTCCGAATCAGGAACCTACCAGTTCTATCCATCATTCTAATGCATTTTGTCATATCATGATTAACTGACTTTACATTGCTCTGAAAATGGCTTGAGTTACGGAGGTATCATTCTTCCATCTGGTCCTTTCAAACTCACTTTCATTCTCGTGAGTTCTGCTACTCTTTCTTTTCTGAATTCTTTATTAAGCCTTTTTTTTTTTTTTTACAAACTGCTCTTGATCTGTCCTTCCTCTCCTTTCCAATTTTGCAATTCTCATTGCTAGATGTGGTCAAAGAGTGATCTATCCAATGACTCTCAAAAGTAGGAAACACTGCTTATATTGAATTAATTTGTATTTATATATCTTGAATTAATTTGTAGAGAATTGTAATAGACCTTCAAAATTCTTTGAATGGAGAATGAGTGTGAATATCTGGGTGTAGGAACACCAGAAGGAATGGCAGAAACCTATAAGGGCATATATCAATGCAAATAGACTTCGTCAACAAGATGACAACACATCAATGTGCAGCTTCTCAGGACACACAAGGTGGGAAAAAAAGGACACAGCTACTGAGTGAGGATGGAAAGACTGGTTAGTCATGTACTGAAGATTACAAAAAAGATATGTTCAAAACCAGTATGTTATCGTTAAGAGGAATCAAGAAGATGGGATTACAACTTAATTGATGCCATCATCTCATCTGTCCTTCGTTTCATTGCAAGCATTTATGCAGACCACTCAAATACATATGTCACAGTGCCTAAAGGCCAGACAGATCACTTGCCTGTATGTAACTTGAGTGTGAATACTGAACAAACTACTTAGGCACATGCTTCTTGGTCCTTATGAGTATGCAGGTATGAGAGTGTGAGAAAGTGAAATCACTTGAGATAAATAAAAAACTCTAATTCTTTAGTGTTATTTTCTAAAACTTAAACAGTCTGATCCACTATTAAAATCATAAGCTTATATGATGATTCAGGTTGGAAGGGACCTCAAGAGGTCTGTAATGAAACCCCCTGCTCAAAGCAGAATCACACGTGAGGTCAGACCAGGTTGTTGGCTATTCCAGTTTTAAACACCTGCAAGGATGGAAACTGAATAATGTCTCTGGGCAAACTGCTCCAATGCTTGACGGTCCTTATGGTGGAAAAGTTTCTCCTTATATCCATTCTGAACCTCTCTTGTTTCAGCTTATGTCCATTAGCATAATCTATTCATTTGGACTACAGGAGCTAGAACGAATACTCTTTGTAACTTGGAGGTAGAATGCACAAATCCTTAGATTAGGATGGTAATTTGCTGTCTGGCTTTATAGTCCTTTGAATAGATTTATTGCTTGGTAAATAACTTTATTATGTTTCATATATGAGCCAATTCATTATTTACCCTAGTGAACTATAACGTGGACTTGATTTTTCAAAGTCCATTCCAATCTTTGACTTTCCATTAATATGTTGCTTAACATATTAATACTTATTAATGCTTAATGTAACCTGCTATTAATGATAGCTAATGCTAATAATAATCTATAATACTTAATGTAACCTGCTATTTAAAGTATCTGGTTTTAGACATGATGTCAAGCTGAAGGTATATAGTAGGTATCAAAATATCTACATATTCAAATTTCATTAACAGCTCTTAAATATGAGGTCTTTAAGGTATTCAGTCATCTGTATTATTAAAATGGTGAAATTGGTCAGACTGGCTCATGGCACAGGTTTGGACCATGCTAATGTTTAATAATTGGCGCAGAGAAAGTGTTTCTGGTAGACAGAGTGTGGCCAATGTATTGGGGTGTTAAAAAGTTACACAGTATCAATTAGGGCAATTTTGTGCCACACATCTCAGTGCTGAAGGATGGTCTAGGCATGTTTAATTTATGCAGCTCTTGGGTCTAGTAATTTGCCATCTACTTTTGCTAAAAATGTTCCAGAGAACATGCTGAAGTTAAAGACAGACATCACGAGAGAAAATGTGTTTGTAACCACAGTGTGTTTTACTTTGATGCAGAAGAGACACAGGCATTTTGTCTTGCTCTGTATACAACAAGACTGAGAGTTGATTCTCTATTCAAACACCTCCGTGTAATGACTAGATGGACATAGTCTTTTTTTTGGCTGAATTGGCCATTAGGACTTCATTATCCATATTTCTATCAGAGAAGTTCTTTAGCTTTTGCTTCTTATCTTTCATCAACCCTTTTACCAAAAATTGAGAGATCAGATATTCATAAATATCAGAACTGAGATACTTATTTGCTTGTGGGTAGAAAGATACTGTATTTATCACCATGCTTCTTTTGCTCAGGAGTGGAGTTGTAAGGAAGGTATTGCTCTGGACTGTATTAATTTGATGCAGTATTGCATATTTGCCTATCTATTAACTTTGAATGTATTGTCTCTTAAATGAACTTCTAGTTTCAGAAACTGAATTTAGTTCTGATTTATTATGGACCTTCAAAAAGCTTTAGACAGCAGGAAGAGGAAGAAAAGAGAGATATGGATAAAAATTTCTTGCACCTGGTTAGAAAGTATATATTGCTGTCCAGTATTTTCCAGTATTATTTTCATCTTAATGTTATGACTTGCTAAAACCAAAGAATTTTTTTACGACATGCTCTACTTTCATTTTGTGCAGCTTTCTGTCAGAACTATGTCTTTGTCTCATCTGTCTGTTTGTCCTACTCATCAGGTCTCGAGCAGCTGTCTGTGGCCCTTAGCAGAGAGTCTGAAGGACCTAAGCACAAACTTCTACAAACCTTAGTTTCTCAGAAGGCTTGTATTGTCCTTTTTTGTCACATTATATCTTATATGCATGGCATTAGCTTAGAACTAGGCAGAAGATGTAGAAAAAAGATTGCATTTTTTTTAATGGCTAGCTTAAACAGATTTTTCTTGGATATAGAATGGAGCAAATCCAGTCAAGGATGAACTCAAAAAATTTGCGTAACATTCCCCAGCAGGTTTTTAAAGCTCTCTTTGGTAGCTAAAGTCATGCCTGGAGAAAAAAATGGACTTATGATTTCAATATTGTTAGTAAAGTGATTTTTAGGAGGAATGAGGGAAGTTTGTGACACTGTCCTTTCCCTTTAGTTTATATCAGAGCTACTCTCCTTCCATAGTTGGATGCTTAGCAGCAAAGTGTGGGGCTTGAGAAGTTTCATGGGCTTTTCTCAAGTGTGGTGAGCTTTGATTAACCTGACCAACCAACCATCAAGGAATGCAAAGTTCAATTAGTCCTCAATTTCTCTAAGCCTTTTTGCAATGAGGTGTCCATACCTGAGATGGCCATTAACACATGCTGCGCTGGAAGTAGCTGTAACTGCACAGTGTGTACCAGCAGGCCTGCCTGCAGCTATCTTGGTGTCAAGACCCTTAAAACACAACAACAGGTAAATTATACAGAACAACCCAATGATAAATTATTAAATATGAAAAGAAACATTTTTTTGGGTGCATTCTCTTATCAGAGGTTCCACCTTTGTAGCAGCTAGAAACAGGTTCAGGTGAGAAGAGTGATAACTCCAGGTCTAGCCTGCCTGGGAGATTTGATTCTGCCTCCAAAAACCATTAAGACTTAAAGCAGATCCAAAGTCTCTATGAAAAGGTTTGTTACTGCACTTATGTTGTGTTTCTTATTCTGATGAAGCTTGCCATCCTTCTGATGAGATCTCAACATAATTATATGCTTTCCTTTTTTTCAGTGTTTTTAAAAATAATAAGAATTAAAAATATATAAAACATATTCAGGGGAAACACTACATATTAATTATTTATGAGAAAACAGCGTTAAAATACTTTTAATAAAGTTAGCTATTGTTTATCTCCCTCTTCCTTTTTTCCCCCTTTATGTATGAGCAGACAGCTTCAGCCGCTTTTTTTTTCAATCTGGTAAGTGCTTGTAAGTTTCTATTAAACCGACCTCTGATTTACAGAAAATTTATACAGAAGATTTTGTGCTAAAATTGAAAAGAACATTCTTTTTCATTGGCCTTTTCTATTGCTTATTATTCTCTGTGCTTATTATTCTCCTCTCTGTAACCTCTCAGCTCTCCACAGTAGGTTCCATCCACATTAATGGTTTGGAAAATAAGCATCACAGAAGATGTTGAAATAAAATACTGGCAGCAGTAACTAACATAATTCTTCCCCTGTATTTGTATTCTCAGGAGCAATTAATGTCTCACAATCTTCCCCATCCCAAAATACATTTGTAGCCAAGAAATCATAATGGAAAACACAGGCTAATATTTTACAAAGGCAAAATTATTATTTAACTGTGGTGAAAACAAGTAATTTGTCTGGACCCTGACTTTCTTTATAATTTTGAAATCTTAACTTTACATGCAAAAGATAAGTACAGAAAACCCATTGCACCATACTTCCACCCTGCAGAACAATAACACGTTACCTCTTTTAGTCTCTGCAGTGTCTAGAACGAGATGCGATGTATGATTCATCAATACAGGACACTCTCAAGACAGAGAAGCCACTCATCTGGCATGGGTGAATCCTAGGTATTTGTCCCCATTCCTCGGTTAGAATCCTTAAGTTTATCACCAGAATTTGAGGTTATAGAAATTTTCATTATAGAACTCTTCCAGTTTCTAGAAACGCCGTTTTGCCACTTAAGTGAGAATATAAAAGCCTCTAGATAATTCAGGCTTTTGAAGCCATATAGATTAAAACCCACTGAGAAAAAACAAAAGTTTAGTTTGTGCCCAAATCATCTGTGTCACATCTTCATCATTCTCCAGCATGCTTAGGTTTTTTATATATATACTCTAATACAATATGCATAAAATATAGTACCAAAAATATACTTTAAAACTATTGTTGCATCAGTAATGAATATCAGTTCCTGATTTTATACTTATTTGTTAGCACTTCAATATTAGAAAAATAAGCAGCATGACCTCCTCCTTTAAGTGTTACATAAAAGATCTCTGGTAGATGTATAGTTGGCCAAAAGCTGGATTTCTGTTGCTGCTTTTCTAGCAGTTATTGTTAGATGTGAGAAACATATTGGCTCTTGAACAGGTGGAAACTCTATGACTACATGTGTCACTCTAGCACTGAATTGTATAAAGGTATATAATAATAGGGTATGTAGACTAATGAATGTTTCCTTGTTGCACTGACTTATTTTGTTCACCTAAATACAGTAATAAAACTACAGTGGAAGTCTTTCTTAACTATGTATGAAATAAGTGAGGTTCAAAATGGAAAAAATTGATCATGTCAAGACTAATGAAGACTATTAAAATTAATTCTGATGGAAAAAATATTTTGTTTTCTGTTTGTTCAAAAAATGATCATATTTTGGGTTTGCAGTTTTTAAAAACAAAACCAAAGCATATTTAGCACCTATAGGCATGTAGAAATATGCACACACAAACTATTCATATCAAGTCTGAAGAAACACATCCCTGAAAAAACTGATCACCAAGAGGTAAATCCTCGACAATATTTACCTCTTGGGCCAATAAATCTCAATTTTCATCTCAGCATATGTCAAAACTTGTTTATTTTTTAATTAAAATTATCAAAGAATGGAAGTTGATGGAATAAAGTAAAATAGAACATATCTTGCAAAGCAATAAAGCAAAAATGGCAGAGTTTACCCTTTCCTAAAATTTAATACAAATAATAATGAAGAAATTAATTTAGGGTGCAGTAACTCTTCTTTAACAACTACAGTAAATAAATAAATAGTAAATAAACTAAAAAGAAGTTCAGCATTCCCATTGCTAAGTAAGAACAATTTTGCATATGGATGATAAGAGAAGATTATATTCAAAGAAATTGTTAAGGAAACATCATTGGGACTTCTTAGCCTACTAAACTGATGATAGAGCCTTGCCTGCTTACTGCAATTAAATCAGCTGGGAGGACCTTATATCCGGGCAGGATTTGTGTCAGTTGCATGAAAATGCATGTGTCTTTCTGTGAAGATTGTATGGCAGGATCAAAGCCAAGGTATATCCCAGAAGGTATGTTAAAGTTGCAAAGGACCCCCCCCCCTTGACCTACTTACAGATATATATATATCTACCTTGTTAGCTTTTTGTTATTAAAAAGGTCCTGCCAAGTCTCTTAAGCCTCTGACTCCATTCATTATATGGAGGAATTAAGTGTAAATGACAGACCAAAAAGTTTCCCAGCACTAAATGTTATGTTCTGAAACATTTGTGAAATCAAAGCCTTTTTGTTCGTGATGTTCTCAATCTATCGCTCATGTTATTGGGGTAATGAAAACCAAATCTGATTTACCTTAATCTTCTATTTTTTATCCTTGTTTCCCAAGTTTATTAACTACTGAGTTTTTTTGTTTCCCTAAATAAGAACATGGCAACTTATGTACACATATATGTAGATTTTATTTAGGGATTTTAACTTTGTAAAAATCGGGTTTGGAGAACAGCATGTTCCTGTAATTTGTCACTAGCGCAAAGAATTCTTATTACACAAAGCCAAACTGAATTTTGGTTGCATCGCTATCCCCTCTGGGAGAGAGTAAGATACTCAGATGATCGCTTTAGCACATGACCCTGTCTAGGCAGGAAACTGCACTTCTCTTTTCTTCAGACAAAGATATTCTAGATTGTCATTTGTTTAGCAACAGTTTGCTCACATAAGCCTCATATGACACATAAAGATCATTACTAAATAGTTCTTTATTCAGACATAACAAGAACAGTCAGCAGTTTAACACAAAGATATGCTTGATAAAATATTGATTAGTTTAGAAAGAACTAGGTTAAAGTCCCATCTTAGAAATATCCTGTTGATTAGAAACAGATTAACTGATAACAGTTATTAGACTTAAAGAATAGCCATCTTCAGAACATCATTATAAACATTATAAACATTATAAAGATGGGCAGTCTTGCCATATGTGGTAGTGATTTTCAAGAAAATATATGACATACTACAGGGATTTGGATTGTTTGTTTATTCTTACATTCCTTCATAAATACACATTTGTTATTGAGTTCTTTTCATAATGTCTTTTCTACTAATTTTTTTGAAAACTTGTTCTCAAAAATATTAATTTTTCTGATAGATAGCTTAATATTTTAGATCCCATTTGCTATTTCCATATACTTAAATTCCTCTGAACATTTATGTTAAGTACCAATAAATGACCTGGAATGCCCTCCTTTCTTCTGTTTTTTGTTATTTTTACACTGTGTAGATTTCTTAACATCTACAGAAAATTATAAATGAGCAAAAATGTATGAGCTAAAGTAAAAAAAAGTAGCATCAGGGAAGGGCTGAGCAGACTAAAGTTTAAGTCTGGAGTACAAAGAATAACTATTCATAATAACAGTGTTGTCATAACCTTTTGTCTCTACATGTTTGTTGCCCTCCATAATAGAGTGGGTGGTTTCTGCATCTTGCATCTCTCAGTGGGCGAAGGGCCACAAAAGTCACACTAAATGCAAAATATTGTTTAAAAAGGACCATTATCATTAATAAGCATTTATAAAGTTTAAATAAAAAAAGAGTAGGCCATCATCTAGTTCCTTCCTCCTTCTTGCTTTTATTTTCTCTGAGAGTGTATCAGAAGTCAGGATGAACAGATATATTCCCAAAATATGCAAAGTTTCATCAATCTCTTTTCCTTTCATATTCCTTTCTTGTTTGTTTACCCTCTTAGAATAATAGAATATTTTTGGTTGGAAGGACCCTTTGAAGGTCATCTAGTCCAACTCTCCTTAAACCAGCAGGCACATCTTCAACTAGATCTTACTCTTACTGTCCTCTGAGCCAGGATGTGCATTATCTGAAGGCAGAATTCAGAATATACAAGGCTATTTGTAGTATGAACTCTTACTTAGGTATAAAGATATGTCCAATGCTGAAAGTATGCAGCACCTGAAATGACATGGGGAAAATGAAGTGTTTCTTCATATACTGTCAGCATTATGTTTTAATATTTTTTTCCTAATGTTTTTTAGTAGTTTGGCTTATGTCAGTCTTCACGTTTTGTGTCAAAATATGTGCTTGGTCTCAGGAACTGTCTCTGGACTCTGCAGAGATTCTTCGCTTGAAAAAATACAGAAATTTCTCTCCTTACAGAAAGGGCAGTTTAGACCTCATGCTGGTAGTCTCATAGAGCCTCAGTTAGTTGTCCTAACAACTAGCAGGCTGTTTCATTATCTGTGCAAACAGAGGTCTTATTAAAACAGGATCTGTTATACTTTTCCTAATTTTCATCATGGAAAATTGACTTTCATTACCATTCCATCTTCCTTTCCACAGACCGTTCATTTTGTCTACTTCGTTGACTGCTTTCTGGCATGTTTCCATTGCTTGGGATATTGGCCCACAGATCCATTACTTTAATGGCCATGATTTGGTGAAATGGTATATGAGACCTCATTTTAGCTTTTAAAATTAGGTCTGGCATCCTAGAGAACTTGCGTCTTGCAGTCGATTGCCTGTTCCTACTTTTAACCAGCACAAATACAAATTCCAATGAAACCCTTTCTGTGGTTCTGCAGTTCTTCATCCACCTTTTCAGTTAAGTCTCAGAACTACTATTGCTTATAGTGATAATAGTAAATCATAACCTTCACCGTGATTTACATTCATAATATAAAGTATAGATGTTAGGCTGTTTTTAACACCCTCCGCTTTCTGTCAGATGAAGTGGGGCAAAAGGCAAAGCTAATTAAATAATTAGAAAAGTTCAAGTATAAGAATTTTATTAAATACAACACAAAATCCCAGTCTGCAGTAGGATGTTGATATGTTAATTAGCTTGTACTTTCACTAAAAGAAAATGGTAAATAAAAACTCCACAGACACTATAAGCAGAACATCTTAAATAGTGTCCATCTTTCTTCTAAGAAATCTTTTCATTAAATTATTCTTTGGGCTTTTATTACGCTCATTTTTACGGTAATATATTCTTACCTTCTACAAAGGTAACAATTTTTAATATTTAATTATAAATATTTCTTTTAAGTTTTAAAACAAGTATTCATCATAGTCATTTGCCTGAAACAAGGAGGCAGGAATTTGAAAATAATTTAGACATGAAGCTGGGTATGTCACACCTTTGCATATAGAACTTAAGATACAAGTAAAGTTTCAGGGGTTATCCTTTGACCTGCCTTTGAGGTCACTTTTTAACTTAGTCCTCTGGCTCTTTCATAAACATGAAAAGCTCAACAAACAATAGCTGATAAAATGTCTGTGACTAAGTATGGTTTATAAATTAATTTTGCTTATTGAGTCAAGCTGTGTTTGAAGGTTTCCTTATGCTGCTTTACATATGACCCAGTCTATCAACAGCTTCTGTAACAGGTTGCAGCTACAGAGTATACAAAAAGTTCTAATCTGTTTTAACAATTAATTAAATAAAAGGGTGCTTAATTATCCCAAACCCACACCAGTACTTATTTATGGTTTTATTAGAAAATGTGATCTGCATCTGTGATTGCACAGGGCCATATGAATGGCACCTGACAGCCTTGGGAAGCAGTAGCCAGGTTGGCTGTGAGAAGACAGTCTTTTTACTGTTGCAGCTGCTATGTGTACACCAACCCAGCATGTTCATGTCATTGAAGATACACTTTTATGCCTTTATGACTATGCCATTTCGTGGTAGGAAACCACATAATCTATGTCAGAATATCTCCTCTGTGTGTATTAAAGTTGGTAGGGGGTAACAAAACAAAACAAAAAAGATTCCAACAGCTTTGATTTAGCTTGTATTTTGTATGTATAAATAATCCAGTGAGAAGTGCAGTATCTGTGAACTCATCTAACTCTGAAGCAAAGCAGCAGCTGCTCTTGATTCTAGGAATAAATTGATTTTTAAATATTACAATATTTCAATATTGTGACATACTTCAATATCAGAATTCTTTTGTCTAAAGGAAGGCTTGGCCTAATTGATCAAGCTTTTTTTGTTTTAGCATGGCTGTCACCACGTCTTTTTTCAGAAGATAGCAACGGACCTGTGACTGTGAAGTTCTTCAGGCCAAACACTTAGAAGGTTTACACAAGAAGATGCCTTGAACAGATCAGTAGTCAGAAAAATGATAGAATTTCTCTTTTGCTGTCACTTCAATGACATAAAACTCCACACTTCTGTCTTTTAAAACAGACATGCTTTTTTCAAGGTATGGTAAAGACCTTCATTTTTCCTTTTCAAAAAATCTGTAACTTAATGAACATCATTGGCTAATGTACTCCAAATAACACTTATTAGAATGTAACCTGGTTTTGTCACACGCTGCCTTCTTTTCCCCTCTGCCCAGCCTTTTAATTTTCAGTAAGTCTGGGACAGTTTTTTCCTGTTTTGATGATTTTTTTTTCAGAACTTTGAGGGTATTTTTACTTTTTCTGTCTCAAGTCACAGTGATTTTTAGTCTAAAATACTCAAAAAAGTAACTTAAATGTGTGACTCACTTTGAGATTGATTGGTAGCTTTGCTGAAATGGTGCAGAGTATTAGATGGTGAAATAGAGGCACCTAAAAATAAAAGCACAACATGATAGCAACTTCCTTGAAAGTTATGGAATGAGACAGTAACAGAGGGTCCAGGTGATAAACAGTTGTCATCAATTACTGATCACTAGAAGAATACCACCCTGGGAAATGGGCAAATCTGTTCTAAAGGATAGAGCGAGGAACAAGTATCCAATGTATATAAAACATCATGTGGATAAAACGCTCAGATACAGCATGGAATTTGTTGAATTGTCTTGACAGGAAAAGTAAGTAGATGGTGAAACAAACATATAAAAAGCACTCTTTAAATAATTTTATGGATAGCCTGATCTTAACTGTTAGGCTGAAAGTAAGGGAAGTGCAGTCTACTCATAAATTATTTTTACTGAAATGAGGTTCCTATGGACTGCTTTCCCATATGCTTTGGAGAGTAAAATGTTTCAGAAATGCTCAGACACATGATCTCTCAGCCTAGACATTTTTTTAGAAATTCACATATTTCTAAAAGGATTTTCTGTGACACTCAGAGGCAAGGGGCTTTTGGGACAGTTTGGCAGAACATTGACATGGCTGAAATTGCTTCTTTCTATAAGTCAATGTGAACCACCAAATTAAAATAAAACAAAATCAAAAAACCCAAAACCACTGGTTTGGAGGAATCATGAATTATTGTTTTAGGCGTGGTGGTGGTGGGAATAAAATAACTCACCATTTCTCTGTACTTTGTAGAACAAGACAGGAATTTGCTCTTTGGTCTTACATAGAAAAGGTTCTGTTGGCTTTCAGTTGCTCACAGGTGTTGTGGTTTAGCCCCAGCTGGCAGCCAAGCCCCATGCAGCTGCTCGCTCACTCCCCCACAGTTGGATGGGGGAGAGGTTTGGAAAAGCGAGAAAACTCTTAGGTTGAGATAAAGACAGTTTAACAGATAAAGCAAAAGCCACACGCAAGCAAAGCAATCCAAGGAATTAATTCACCACTTCCCATGGGCAGGCAGGTATTCAGCCATCCCCAGGAAAGCCAGTCTCTGTCACACGGAATGGTTATTTGGGAAGACAGACGCCATGATGCTGGATGTCCCCACCTTCCTTCTTCTTCCCCCAGCTTATATACTCAGCATGACATCATATGGTATGGAATACCTCTTTGGCTAGTTTGAGTCAGCTGCCCTGGCTGTGTCCCCTCCTAATTTCCCATGCCCCTCCAGCCCTCTCACTGGCAGGGCCCAGGAAACCGAAAGGTCCTTGACTTGGTTTAAACATTACTTAGCAAAAACTAAAAACATCAGTGTGTTACCAACATTATTTTCACAACAGATCCAAAACACAGCACTGCACCAGCTCCTAAGCCTACCCCAGCTGAAACCAGGACAACAGGTTAGAATGGAAATCCATGATTATCTAAGCATTCCACTATGAGTAAGTTATGGCAGCACTGCATGAGACTATGAACGATTTATCACAATTTTCATACAGTCAAAACGTTGCAAGAGAAAGGTTGTAACAGGTAAAAGGTCTAAAAAGATGAGTCACAGTTCAAGGCAGAAGAAAACAGTATCTTTCATAAGTTCTTAAATGTTTTTTATAGTTGCTGGGTACACAACTAACTACCAGGTGAATTTGACTTCTATGGCCTCTGCTGACTGATATTCTGTTATAGCAGAGGGTTCAGATTAGCTGTCCATCAGTGTACTGCCAATTCAGCCTGACTACATAATGAATCCCAGCCAGAAGCTGACTTCTTAGTCTTAGCAAGTCATCTTTTTAGCAGGCTCAGTCACAGGTGATGAAACAAAATGGAAATAAATCCAGATCAAAACACCCTTGGAAATATAGGAGAATTTGAAACAGCTATGTCTGTATAACACATCTGCTCTCTTATCCCCCCTCTGTACTGGCTGCACTTATAGATCTGACTGCATTGTTTCCTTTATTGTTTATGATTGTTATTAATTAACCCATGTGTCTATTATGATTTTCAGACAAGTATCAAAAAGTGATATTTATTTATACCAATGATTTTACTCTAGCATGATTATTAATGCCTGTTTTACAGTGAACTTAGTGTTCATGCTGCAAGCCAGAGAAATAATTCTAATAAGTGAAATCTCAATTTTTTCTTTGAAAGAGCTACATAATGCCTCCCATGGTGTGTATGTCTAGTGTCAGAAACACAGGCACCTCACAACATGACTGGTATGAAGTAAAGAGTGTAAAAGCTTCACCTGCTTGTTTGCTCAAGGCAAGATAGATACCAAAATCTCTGTATCTAGCCGGTCCTCATCTGTTTGGAAAGGCTTGTCTGGATTTTTTTCCTCCTTTTCTCTAGTGCTAACACCATTGCTATATATGAGAAACACTAGTAAATTGAAAGCAAAGCCTTATTCCTCAAAAGTCTGAAAATTTCCTAAGTTCAGTAACAGTAATATCTTTCATCATAAATTCTAACTCCCAAAAGTGTGGAATTATGAGCAATTGATGTCTTGGTTGTTTGAGTTGAACAAAGAAGCAGAGGATGCCAGTCTTGTATATTTGTGTTGCATTGTAGCTTAAGTCCAGTTTAAATGGAAGTAAACATGGGAGCTTAGTATTTTTAAAATATTTCTCTATAGGAAATGTTAGAATTAATGCAGGCTTGCTTGAATTCATAATGCAAGTCTTAATCATTACTTATCTTTCTGATAAAACTTTTTTGTTTCTGTTGCAAGGGAAAAATGTAACTGGAGAAATGTCAAAAGTCAAACATTTACTACTTCTTAACTTGCATTTTGAAATTATGACTTGAATCTTCTGACATACTTTAACTCAAAACCTTTGTACTACAGGATCTGTTAGGTGACCTCTTTTCAATGTATTTCTGTATGTGTGTATATATATATGTACATAAGCATTTTTTTAAAAAAAAGTTTTCCAACTAAACCATATTAACATTTTTCAAGAAATGAGACAAATTTTTCAAAGGTGGTCAATAGCATTATTTTAAAACATATCTACTTCATGTATATCTACATATATATCTACTATATATTGCAGCACTACATATATGCTAGTGAAACCCTTACAGACAAACTTTCATTAAATCAGTAAGTTCAAAAGATATAAATTATACATATTCTTACCACCTCACCATCCAACAGAAAGCCTTAATATTTCATGGGATTTGTATAGTTCTGTTGCATTTGTTTTCATTTTCTTCTAAACCAAAATGACTGGATAGATTTTTTTGCATTAGTTATGAAATTGTTGTGGTAGGAGTCAAAAGATCTGGGAGTGCTCAGTGCTGGAAGTGCCGTAGTATGATCCTGTCTACCAAATTTACCCAATTTACTTTTCCTATTTCTTTCTCTCTCTATTGACAGCAGGATACCTATGGCACTCACTGCCCTTTCCTATGTGTCAATACAAAGCTAGCACAGCTGGACTTCAGGAAGTCTATGTGGCTTGGATAAAGTGCCTTAGTTAAAGACAAAAACAGTGCTGTCAAAATGAGTCATTCCCCAAAAGGCAGAGGCTTTTTCTTTTTTGAAGTGTTGCATTGAAGTTAGACCATATTTTTATTAGACTTGTTTTGCAAAAGAGAATAATACAGGTGAGTTTGAGCCTGGGATGTGGTGGTGTACTGCATCTGGCTTGGATTAAGTTAATTTTCTTCATAGCAGCTTGTATGGTGCTGTACTTTGTTTGGATTTGTGACTAAAGCAGTGTTGATAACACTGGTTTAGCTATTGCTGAGCAGTCCTTTTACAGCACAGAAGCTTTCTCTTTTTCCCACTCTAAACCCTGCAGTGAACAGGGTGGAGGTGTGCAGGAAAGCTGGAGAGAGCTGGCTAGAATTGACCAAAGCGATATTCCTCTCCATAGGACATTGTGCTCAGCAGTAAAAGCTTGGGGAAAGGAGGAAGGGGGGGATCATTTGGTGGCGTTTTTCTTCCTAAGTAACTGATAAGATGACATGCTCAGGACCTCCTAACCTGGAAGTGGCTGGACATCTGCCTGCTTTTGCAAAGTAATGAACAGATTCCTTATTTCGCTTTGCTTTCACACATTGCTTTACTTCACCTGTTAAGTTGTCTTTATCTCAGTCCAAGTGTTCTTGCTTTTGCTTTTCTGATTCTCTCCCCCTTCCTACTAAGGGAACTGTGTTGATTCTTAGTTGCTGGCCAGGGTCAACCCACCACAGGTGACCAGTATATTTTTCATACATATATTTATTCAGGTTCCTGTTTTATAGAGGCCAGCAGAACATTAGTATAAATCAAGGTCCTTTCATTTACACCATTTCTTATCCTTGCTCTATTTGTTCTCAAATACCCTTTGCTCTCCTGCAAAACGCTCCAAAATGTTTTGTGTAAAGAAAAACTTAAACAGAAACCTCTTCCACAAAGAATCAAGTTTGGCATTTCAGTTGTTATTTGAGTTTGTTTCATCCCTGTTAATTGAAGGTAGCCTGCACTACCTTCTACATTGACTGCTAGCATTGACAGTGTATCTCAAGATCTGCATAAGACTTTTTTTCTCTTCATGCCATCAGGTCCTACGTGCCACCTTCCTCCCTTAGCCTGGCAATGTGGTCTAATATGATCCTTAGGGCAGTACTTAAATTGCTTATCAGGAGCCTGCACATCCATACTTTACAGTCCAACAAGCACTAAGGATATTTGCACATCCTGATTCCTACTTGGAAGGAAGACTTATGAGCATCTATCAAGGAGTGGGACTGCAAGATAGTTTTCTCAGGTGGTGTAGAAGCACCTTTCTTTAGTACTGAATGAAGTACTAGACGCAAGAGTTCACAAATCACACTACAGACCCCCATTTTTTGTTGTATAGCTTCAGACTTCTACAAACTGAATTTTCCAATTTTGGTTCATATACTTGTCCTCTGAACTTTGTGCAAAAGAAAGGTGCTGAGGCTTAAACCTAAAGAGTATAAATGGTTTCTTCAATCATTGTTCCATTTTTTTAAGTTTTTGAGAACTTTCATGAATGTTTACACTTTGAAATGCTTTTTATTTTTTATTTTTTTAATTAGGTCAGAAAATATTTCCCTGAAAATTTAAAAATATCACATTTAAAATATTACTTTTATAATTGCTGCCTGCAGTGTTTCCTTATTTAAAATACATTTAAAAAAAAAAAAAAAAACACAAACAAACAAACAAAAATTCAGGAACATGAAAAATCCCTTCACTGCCCCTGATATGTTTGGGGTTTTGGTTTTGTTGGGGTTTTTTTGTTGTTGTTTTTATTTTGACTTGCTTTATTTTATTTTATTTTGCTCTAAAATATGTTTAGGTGTCTAACTCTTGTGGTGGATCTGGCATTCTGTTTGTTGTAAAGCTTCATGAAGTCCAGGACTTTTTGAAAAATAAAAGAAATTTTGTTTTTTTCTCTCTATTTAATAATCATGGAAAAAGACACATCTGAATGTGTGTGCTTCTACCAATCTCTTACAGTTTTGTGGAGTTTTTTAACAAAACAGTTCTTTTATTAAAAAATGTTCTATAAATCAATTTATAATAGTCTTCATTATGATAAATGAATAGGAAACGCTGTAACAATGGGAGTACCATAGAATTTAAAGCAAAATAATTCATTATTTTTTCAGTGAGATAAAATTTTGTAAATATATGTCATTTTTCTAACTTTCACAGCTCAGTTTTGAAATCAAAAGTTGCTTATTTGCACTACACCCAGAAATGCTACTACTTTTAAAACCTTCATTAGTTATTACTGTAGCAATGTCAGGAAGCTGGTTTCCAGAAAAGAAAAAAAAAAAAAAATCGACCCCACACTATGCTATAAACTGCATTTTTTAAATGGATTTTTTTCTTCAGTTTATATTTCTCACTTAAGAAAGCAACATCTCTTCATGTTGGTCTTTAAAAATATCTTAATTGCCTTCATTACATTAAAACATGGCACAAAATTCAGAGTATTAAGCATGCGTACACACACAGATAAGATACTGTTAATCCTCTTAAAAAAAATATTATTAATATCTGGTAGATTATTAATGTCGGAAGGGCATCTGCTGGAAATTAAATCATTCTGAAAATATATAAAACCAGGAGATACTCTTATATTGTCTTAATTGGATCTTTAGGTGTCATTCTAATTCTTGTGATCTATAAAACCTGACATGTAAGAATAAGCACCATAGACATTTGTAGATTATTAATAGCTAGCAGTCACATTAATAACTTCTGGAATATTTACATTATTCTATACTATTTTTACATATATCTATATGTATCACATATATATTTACATAATTTACATTCTCAATTTTATACAAATCTGCACTGGGCAATATATTTGAACAGTACTGTATCAGTGGACATCTCAAATTGTGGTCTCAGAAGCATCAGGCAAGACATATAATATTGGAACAATTTTGACTTGTCTGTTATTCTAATTAGATTCAGGGAATTATCCATGCACAATCCAGTAAGGTTCATAGCAGCCCATGAAAACTTCATAAGACAACCCCTGTGAGCGTGGTATCCTAACTGATGTTTCTTTCATGTCATGATTTTGTATCTGAGTGACAGTTAATTTTAATATTAAATTTGCTGTTGCTTATAATAAACCAAGTCCTGCAAATAGGTGTCTTCAACTTAAATTAACCTCAAGAGAATAATACAGCATCTTGCAGATTGGTCTGTTATTTTATAAACACAAAGTTGATTACTGTCTGTTTTCTCTCTTTTCCAAATACTATGCAGGCATTAGTACCTAGCATCTTCTGCTAGAATTTTGTGTCTGGGACTTAATGTCTCTGTCCTTTGTAATTTCCTTCTTTTTTTGCAATTCCCAAAGTGAAGATGAGACATATTGAATGGAGGAGAAACTGATATTGATCGATGCATACAAGTGGATGTCCAGAGGCGTCATGCTCTGAATCAAGCAAGGTAATGGTTTCTGTGTGACCCTGGTTAGATCACTTCTGTGGCATGCAAGTGTGGCATTAAATCACAAGGAGGACACTGCTAAAATGGAAGAAATTTAGATTAAATGAAGAAGAAAACTATTGAGAAGATTTCTATAGAGACACAAGTGAAGACGGATTGTTCAGTGCTGTTGGAAAAGGTACAAAGATTTCTATAATAGAATAAAATGGGAAAACATCAATTTTAGGTGAAACATTTAGCTTTTCATAATGGTCTGTTAAACTAATGGAGGTCTTATGTTTAATTGGTTTAGTAGGACTCATTAAAACCAGCTCAGAATCTTCTATAAGTATATGTTTTCTGTCTAGCAAACCTATCAGTTGAGGGGATTGTATGTAGAAAGCTATATTATTTTGCAATTATATGTTCAAAAGAAATTTTGAAGTACCTTTTCATGTTGCATTTTTGGCACAAAAATTTAATGAATAGGTTCCTGTTGTCCAGCATTATGACTGCAAAGGAATACTTAGTTGCAAATTTACTTAAATATAATTACTTTAAAATCCAGGCATGTATAGCAGGTGACATGCACTATTGTAATTTTGAAGTGATGGTTTAATAACAAAGATAGCAAATAGCCTTTCCTGCTAGACGCAAAAAGCATATAAGAAAATGCAGAAATCTAACAACTTCTCAGTCACATCATAATTAATTAATTTAAGTTCTCTTTTTTATTAAGTTCTTTCATACTTCTCCTCGAATTATAACTTTACAAGAGTGTGTCTACTACCAATGTGGATCTACTATCAGTAAATATTTGCTTTAAACCTTTAGATGCCAAGAGGACGATGTTTAGTTTCCTTCAAGGCATATCAAATCGTCCAGAAACTCTCTGGAGCTGTTATGGCTTCTAATTATAGGATGTGAATCAATTAAAATTTTCCCCTTGAACATACCAGCTATCTGTAATACTCAGGTTCAGACGAGTGTCTTCAGTATTGCTTATTTTTAGACCTGGAGTAATACTGCATTAAAATCTGGAATGAGAGAACTGAGAGTCTACTGTAGATGTGCTTGTAGACCCCATAGGTGGTGGACAGATTACTGACTCTGTAGCTCTATCAATCAGAGGCAAGAAACAACCAGTTTTCTCTGTAGACTGTGACATCATTTTACCAGCACTGCATATTGATCTGCAAAGCATAGTACTGTTTCAAATAAAGGGAAATTCTGTGCTGTTATCAAAAAGGTTGTTGGAAGGACTTGTTGCTAAATCATTTACACTTTTCAAACTCAGTCAATTCATTGAACCTGATAAATTCTAAAGATATTCTCTTAAAGGAAAAAAAAAAATCCTGCAGTGTGCATAGTAACTTGCAATATTCTAAGTTTTGCATCAGTTTCAAGATACTTTCAGTTGCAGTAACTCTGGCAGTCGTTCTAATTAGTCATGGTAATGTTTTAGTGAACTACAGGTACACATTTTTGGAGATTCATGTGATGCGTCTCTATGTGTTAACCCTGAAATTGAAACAACACAAAACAAAACAACATTGGAAAGGAAGACTTGAAGGTAACAGAATGAAATAAAAAAGGTGAAATATAAAAGGGTAAAGGTTGTCTAATTCATATTTCTTGGACATTATCCACAGAGACTTCTTGATTACTGAGGCTCACGTTTTGCAGTAGCCTCTAAATACAGTATTTATCTACAGTGCACTGCTAAGACTGTCTACAGACAGTTCAAACTTAGAGAAGGTTAAAAATATAACATATAACAATGTGTTAATTTTTATTGTATAATTCTTACACCTAGCCTAGCATCCTGTTTCCACCAACAGCCATGTAAGGCCAGTTCCCAGGGCAAGATACCATCACAGAATCATGGAATGGTTGAAAGAGACCTTAAAGATCCACCTAGTCCCATCCTCCCCTGCCATGGGCAGGGACACCTTCCATTAGACCAGGTTGCTCAAAGCCTCATACATCCTGGCCTTGAACCACTTCCAGGGATGGGGCATCCACAACTTCTCTGGGAAATCTGTTCCAGTGTCTCGCCACCCTCACAGTAAAGGATTTATTCCTAGTATCTAATCAAATCTACCCTCTTTCGGTTTAACGTCATTCCCCTGTCTCTTATCACTACACTCTGATGAGGAGTCCCTCCCCATCTTTTCTGTAAGCCCTTTTTAAGTACTGAAGGGCTGGCTATAAGATCTCCCCGGAGCCATCTCTTCTTCAGGCTGAACCACCCCATCTGTCTCAGCTTCTCCTCATAGGGATGATGCTCCAGCCCCCTGATTGTTTTCATGGTCTTCCTCTGGACTTGCTCAAGTAGGTCCATGCCTTTCTTATGCTGGAGGCCCCAGAGATGAGCACAGTAGTCCAGGTGGGGTTTCACAAGAGAGGACTAAAGGGGGAGAATCACCTCTATTGATCTGCTGGGCATGCTTCTTTTGGTGCAGCCCACGATGCTATGGGCTTTCTAGGCTGAGCTGACATCACTGGCTCATTTTCAGTTTTTCACCCACCAATACCCCCAAGTCCTTCTCCATAAGACTGTTCTCAATCCGCTCTTTGCCCAGCCTGTATCCATGCTTGGTATTGCTCCAAGCCAGATGCAGGGCCTTACACTTGGCCTTGTTGAACTTCCTGAGGTTCACACAGGCCCACATCTCTAGCCCATCCAGGTCCCTCTGACTGGCATCCCTTCCCTCTAGAGTATCAACCACACCACTCAACTTGGTGTCACGTGCAAACTTGCTGATGGTGTGCTTGATCCCACTGTCCACATCCTCAACAAAGATGTTAAATAATACTGCTCCCAAGATGGATCCTTGAAGGGCACCACTCGTTACTGGTCTCCACCTGGACATTGAGCTGCTGAACTCAACTCTTTGAATGTGATCAAGCAACCAATTCCTTATGTGCTGAGTGGGCCACCCACCAAATCCATGTCTTTCCAGTTTAGAGACAAGGGTGTTGTGTGGGACAGTATCAAATTCTTTGCACAAGCCCAGGTAGGTGACTTCTCCAGTCAGTTGCTCTTCCCTTATCCACCAATGCTGTAACCCCATTGCAAAAATCCACCAGATTTGTCAGGCATGATTCACCCTTACCAAAGCCACATTGGCTGTCACCAGCCACCCCTCCATTTTCTATTAGCTTTAGAATATCTAGGAAGATCTGCTCCATTATCTTGCTGCGTACAGAGGTGAGACTGACTAGCCTGTACTTACCTGGGTCTTCCTTTTTTCCCTTTTTAAAAATGGATGTTATGTTTCTCTTTTTCCAGTCAGTGGGAACTTCACCAGCCTGCCACAATTTTTCAGATATGATGGACAATGGCTTAGTAACTTCATCTGCAGGTTCCCTCAGAACTCACAGATGCACCTCATCAGGTCCCATGGACTTTGCATCCTCAGGTTCCTTAAATGGTCTCAGATCTGATTTTCTCACACAGTGAGTCCATGCCTTTTGATTCTGTGGATTATGTGGTGTGACTGGAGCACTTGCCAGTGAACACCAAGGCAAAAAAGTTGTTGAGTACCTCAGCCTTCTCCATGCCAGCTGTAGCCAGGTCTCTAATTTCGCTCATCAGGGAGGGTACAGTTTCTTCTTTCATCTTCCTTTGTTGTCCTATGTACCTGAAGAAACCCTTGTTATTTTTCACATCCCTAGCCAAGTTCAGCTCCAGCTGCGCCTTGGCTTTCCTGATGCCCTCCCTGAACTCTGGGGTCATATCCTATAAACTTCCTAGGATGCATATCCCTGCCTCCACTGCCAATGCATTTTGGTTTTGTGTTTTAGTTTGGCTAAGAGGTCTTGACTTCACCAAGATGGCTTCCTGCATCCCCTGCCTGACTTCTTGCATTGCCATGTGTAAGTCTTTTCTAAATTACTGCACTCTTTGAGAAGTTATAATGGCAATCATGTGGTCCTCAAAATTAGAAGAACACAATTTGTAATTTTTCCTATACCTTAAGAAACTTTTTTTTTTTATATATGAAACTGTTTCTTAACAAGAAACTTTTACATATTATGTAACAGCTGGGAAATGAGTCAAATAAATCTCATCTACAATGTTATACACTCCAAATGTCATTACTTGGAAATCCATTAAAGTCCATGAATATTCTGCATGTCATGACTGAAGTGCCAGACAAGTACAACACTCTCATGGAAGAGATGAACTCTTTACTGCTTTATCTGACTCTTCGTTGCTGCTTATCTTGTTTGAACTCAGTGAACTAAATGGCTATTACTCTGATCTGATGGAAACCCTGCATGACATGAAGTTTCACTGTAAAATTAAAGACAGACACATTTGTCACAAAAATCTTGATACTATATGAATATCTTGGACACTCATTATCTAAAGAAACACAAACACTCACATGTGTGTGCTCTGCCACCCAATATGATGGTATGAAACACTGACCAGCAGAAATTCCTCATGAGTACTGACTATATGACAATTCTGAAAAATATGTCAGAAAGATAAATACACAAATAACCAAACAAGAACTATAAGATATGAGGGGAAAAGTGCAGTTACTAGAGAAAGCACTTCACAAATGCTTATTTAATTTCAATTAACTGACCAGTTTTTTTCAAGCTCTTAAGAACAAATTGGAGGTAACAGAACTTCAAGCGGAGGGGAAAACATGACATATATTTGCAAAAGAAAAATGTAAAGTGAAGGGTGCATCAAAAAATAGCAGCAACACCAGAGTGACTCATGAAGTAAGTGGTGTTGCCAAATTTACAACTAAAGATAATTACACATACACTTGTGCATTTGGCTATGAAGTCATTAAGATTGACTTAATTCCCACACTGCTGTAGCAATTACCACCTTAGCTATGCTACCATAAGATGACACTAATTCCTTTGAGGAACTCAGAACTCTCCGCAGATAGCACGCTTCCCCCATAAATAGGATACTTTGATGCAAACCATGTTTCTTCTCTCCCAGGAGAGCTTCTTTAAACATCAGACCATAGCAGAGACTGAACTTGAAACAGTGAAGGAGGAAAGAAGAAACTCTCAGCCCTTCCTGTTTGAGCTCTGATATTTAGAAAGAAATAGTTATTCATGGATTCAGGAAGGGATAGAGAGTGATTTTATTGACTCTTGGCAGAGGAACTTGTTTGGGAAGGTGAGCAGCTTGACCCTGACCTCAGAGCTATTTCTGAACTTTATCCATTTACTCTTACAGATAAAGAACAAAAGTACCTGCCACCACAATGACCATAAATTTAAAATTAAGATGGTATGTTTCACTGTGTGAAGATCTGATCCTGGCTAGATATGGTAGACAATTTTGTGGGAGACTACAGAATCAGGATCCTGAGGATTCTTAAGTGATGCTGTGCCAAGCTTATGGAGTCTAACTGGATTAGATAGAAATTGAGTATCAAGTTGCTTAGACTGG
Organism: Falco rusticolus; assembly: GCF_015220075.1. Taxonomy (NCBI): domain Eukaryota; kingdom Metazoa; phylum Chordata; class Aves; order Falconiformes; family Falconidae; genus Falco; species Falco rusticolus. Next base: position 22,789,175 of record NC_051189.1, read on the forward strand.
GAAAGTAGTTGACAACATAGAAGTACAACTGCTGAGAATTTCCCATCAAACTGGAAGATGTCTTTAAGGCTTTGGAATATTAGAACTAGGTGACAATAGTCCTTTGGGTTTTGGTAATGAGAGAAATATGTACTTTATTGATGTGCTAAAACAGCTTTTGAAACCATGGTTCTTCCATGAAAAATGCACAGTGTAGAGAGAATGAGCAGGATGTAACAAAAAGTAGCAATAATGACCAGATACCAAAATATGTATTTTCCCCATCAAAACACTCTTGAGAATTAAATGAAATATGCAGGTTTTGAACATTTTCTGGGTTTTGAACAGAAATCTGTTACAAGGAAACAATGAAAACTGAAAAATATCTTGATCATAAATAATAATAAATAAAGCAAATAAAAGGCATGACCTAGTAAAAATTGAAAAGTTTAAATTATTCCATTTGATCTTATCTGTACAGAGCTGAAGTAGATGCAGCAGAGAAGGATGGAACCACACAGCCCAGTTGTTGCTGTGGTAATCCCGTGCCTGTAAACTACAAGACAGAACTGAGACCAGGAAGGGAATAGTGTAATTAATTTTTAGGGTATTTGTAAAAAGGGAATTGTCAAATCTGGAGGAATTTGATGTATGCTGATAGTTTTTGTTTGGTTCTTCTGGGAGTGGAGGATGAGAAGAAGATGTAACCATTTAACAATGCAGTTTAGTTTCAGAGCATTTTGAGGGGATTGCTTATGTTAATTTGTAACTAACTTTAATTAACTTGGGTTTTTCCATCCCCTCCATTTCTATCTATCCCAATGGTCTTTATGCAAAACCTCTTGATCAAGTTTTGCAGAAAGACAACACGACAATCACAATGAAATCACAACATCAGCTCCTGCTTCATGATGGAAGCTTCTCTTTTGATGAGGACTCTTTACTGCTTTCTGAATGTAAATTTAGAACCAAGATGTCTTAACTCACTAGTTTAATTCTGTTATGTGAACACTGCATAATAGCAGTAGGACACCAATTTCAAAGTGATTAAAATTAGTAATTATTTTACAGTTTCAATCTTAGTAGAGAGACATGCTGTGGTGTAATAAAGATATAGACTCTATGGTTCCAACAATGGTATTAATGTGTCTTCTGAGGAAAAACTAACAACCTAAAATTACTTCATATTAGAGGAGTTTGGTGCTGTAGTAACATGATTATTCAATTAATCACTTCCACATAAGTTTTTGGGGAAAAAAAAAAAAATCTATTGGCTTAAAATTCATACTGTAAACTAGTATAAAAGCAATGCCTCTAGGCAGTGAATTTGCTTTCATGTGGCAGATTTTATTTTCACTTTCAGGGAAGCTGTGTTAAGGAACATATGATATAGCAGGATGGTCAACTATTTGGAAGTGTAAGGTCTATTATGCCCATTACCTTTGTAGCTAAACATACATAAAATTAAGAATTTTTTCCCCATGACACTTTACAGCTTACTTCATAAATATATTCCTAGCTAAACAAAGTAGCTTGGCACTTTTCAGATTTACCTTTGCTCTGTAGAGGCCATGGGTAGATGGTTTGGCCATGTAGAATGCGTCCCAGACAAGTCATGTCTTGAAAAGACAAAATTTGGGGCTCTTCCCTGGTATTCAATAGGGAATCATCTCAGTGAGATGCAAAGGTCAGGATTATAACGGCCTCAAAAAATTAAAAATGAGAGGAGAAACTAGTAGTTAGATTTTATATTGAAAATGCTGCTTATATGGCATAGAATCTTGGCTAGAAAGTCAAGAGACTGACCTTACAGATCTCTAACTTATAAACATGATCTTAATTCAGGTAAGCTTTTCTTTACTACAGCTACCTACCTACTACTCTAAAAATTACTAGCTGTTACACCTTTTTGTTAAAAAAAAAAAAAAAAAAGCACGCTAGATGGTGTAGGCCCTGATATTTGACTAGTCTCCAGCCCCACTGTGGAGAACACTGGGAAAATTTCAACCAATACCTGCATTTATTCTGATTAACTGACTGCATGGACAGATAGGTCTTCAGAGGAAATGTTTCTTATTACTCCTACTGCTGATCTTTCAGAAAATATATCACGTGTACAACAGTTCCATGTCTGCAAGTTACCCAGACCAAGACAACAGAAGTGAAATCTCTTGGCAGAAGCACAAGCAGGTTACCCTGGCACTGGTTTCAGTTGCATCATGTAACAAGCATCAAATCATTTGGACTGTTAGAACACGTAAGTTCCTCTACATTTTACAAGCAGTAATTGAGGTGAGCTACTGAATGGAGTTCAACTGCACATTGCAAATGGACCAGAAATGCTTACTTTCCAAGGAGTGGAGTGGAGTGGAACAGAGTGCGGTGGGGTTTGAATGTCTGCTGTGCATGGTGATTGAAACAATTCAGAACATGCGTTTCATATACTGATCAAACCAGGACCAGCAAAGCGAAAATAATAATTTTGAAATGTCTGACTTCAGCTGCTTTCTGCCTGCAGCAAGGTTGTTGGTGTCATGATCATTTTCAGTAACAAATAAATCTTTTCATTTCTGATGATAAACTGGTCTTCCTACAGTTTGAGTGTGCTTTACAACATCTAACAGGAATCAGAGTAATAAAACAGTCAATCCTTTCTGAGCGAAGCTTGGTGACAGATGAAGTTGGCAACCCTCAGTGCTTAAATGAGTGTTTCACCAGTATTCTAAATGGAAGCAGATGGCAACTTCCCAGAGACTGTGTACATTCCCTGGGGGAGAGAAGAAATGTTACAACACCCTACCATTGCACTGGAGCAGATAATTAGGTAATTAGATCTATTAAAAGCTGACAAAGGGAAAAGTACAGATGAACTTTCTCCTTAGGCTTCAGCATGGCTGTACTTGTGAGAGCCTATATAGAACGTCACAGTGAACACATGATTTATGAATTTTAAGACTGATTTCTAAATTATGTATGTTTGGCCATATGCACAGCTGATGTATACTAGGTGTATTTTACATGCATACATATATACACATAAGTATATACATGTATGTTATATACATGTGTGATTACAAATAATTCTCTCTCCAGACAGTAGTGTATTTGCTAAGTCAAAAGGAAAAGGAATATATGCTCTAATATTTCCCAGTAGATTTCATTCTACACAGATCTGTTTCAGGATGCCAAAGTGTGAGGACTGGGAAGTATTCTCTCGCTCATGGCGGCTAGTTGTCTTTCCCAGTACATCTGGAAGAGCCAAATGTTCTCAATAATATAAGCAGAGAACTTCTCCACTTCTTAAATAATATATTTGCTAGGAAATGACCTCTTCAGTGTGGCCTCTGTGTGCGTGTGTGAGCGCACTTGTGCGTATCCTTCAGCACCAGCCAGGTAAGCCCAGTGCAGTGACGTGTTTCACAGAATGAAAGATCATCGTGAAGTTTTCAGTAAATATTTACAAACTATTATATAGTTGTGAAATTAGTTGTGTGTAAAGCTTCTTAAAAGCCTGTGAAAAGAAGCAGATTTTAGGAAAGGAGATCCCTGTCAATGTTCATGTAGGAAAAATTCCATAAATAAAACCTGGTCTATGAGACAGTCATATCAGCAACTTTCTGTTTGTATTATTTTGCTGTTAGTAAATAGACTGGTGGAACTAGAACTAATTTCACTCTCATTATATTTATTGGGTAAAATGTTAACACTATAAATGCTGCAATCTAATTGTATGAATTAGACCTGTTAATTTTTGGTGCACAGGTGTAAATGACAGATTTTACAATTTGTTTATTGTGTATTTCTTGGTAGAAGGGAAAAGACATATTCAAAGGCCCTTCTTGATCTTCTCTTATTAGCTGAAAAATGAAGATGCAACTATAAATATCTCTCTTTCCATATATCCTCATATAAGTAGCTATTTCATTAATGATATATTATTAAATTATTAATTATAATGGTATTATTAGATATGCTTAGTAAAATTTTATCGTGTTATTAATAATATATTATTGTCAATATCAATAATATTATCTTATGTAATTACTTGGGAGCCAGTTGTTGTGCCAGTTACTATACAAACACAAAAGAAAAAAAAACCGTATTAATCCACACTTTAAAAAGCCCATACTAGAAAATATTTTAAGAAATACATGTAATAATATGAATTTTAAAATAAATTACAGTACATCAAATGAAATTTGAAAGATCCTGATCATACGGAAATCAGTAGATCGCTTAGATAATGTGACATGAAGAAGAATATAACTTTTTATCTCAGATGCAGTGCAACACAGTATGAAGAAATGAGAATATAAAAAGAAGTACAGAAGTTCAGTAGAATTAAACAATAAAAAGATTAAAGATAATGTAATAGAGGAAGAGATAGGAAGTGGCCACTGTCATGAAGACACTATAGATAAGCAATATCATCAACTTCTTAAGTGGTTTTAAAACTAAGTTAATTGGAAATAACTTTTATTTATAAGAGGTCTATAGCCTTTATTTTGGTTGATTGTTTTGTTTATTCTACATAAATATCTTCCCTCTTGTGTTTTTCCTTTGCATTTCATACCCAAGAAAAGTGGAAAATGCCTTAGGTTATTTCTTTGCAAAGGAGGAGATCTTTTCCTGAATTCCTTCCTAGTTTTATTTATTTTTTAAAAAGTGGTCTCCTTGAACTACCCCTGCCTTGTTCTGTAGATCAGTGACAGTTTTACATTCTCTTCCAGCAATTTCTGGATAGTTTCCAGTTTCTGTGACTTATTTTAAAGGCCAAGAATTTTAATGGCCTCCCACCACTGCATTGTAACTCTAGTGCCCCGTTTTGCAGGTTTCAGAGAGGTAGTTCACACCTATGCACACAGAAATGGTTTTTAGACATACCTGGTTGTCATTGAGGAAAGAAACTAGTAAGGACAGCTCTCCTTGTCTTCATTGCACAGCAGTGACACTGTTCATTGTACTGGCAAATGCAGTCTTTAATGCGGGAAATCTGAGGTCTTAATACTCCTCACTCAAAGCATCTTTTGAGAGCTTTATTTCCTTCCATTCACCATACAAGGAGGCTAGGAGGTTAACTTTCATCAGATGAAGTTGAATCTCTGAAGTTTCCTTATATGACCCCTCAGGAGAAAAAAGGGGGAAAAAAGCCCCACCCAAGTAATGGGGCTTTATACATTAGTGGAGGGGGGGGGGGGGAAGCAGATCAGCCCACACAACCCAATGATTCCTCCTGTCTCTAAATTCAACGAATCTGCAACTTGTTCAAGAACTGTTTCTCCTTTCTACTTAAGTAGTATGAATATATTACTGAACAATGGAAAAGGCACAAATAAGTGAAAAGTCTGTGGTAAAAGCAAGTAGTTATTACGGTGCTGGTTTAGACAAAGTAGTTCTCTGAACTTGTACCAAATAAATAAGTTATTTGTCTAGTAAATGGAGTGCAATCTATGAAACTTTTAATAACATGATAAATTATATTTGAGATTAGGTAAGAGAGGTAATGGATTTTGAAGCCAAGTAATCAAGACAAAAAGAATTTCAAGCACATAGAAATGAAATAATGTGGCAGCTAATGTAAACTGTAAGGTTAGAAACAGTTATTATTTATAGAAAGTCATGCAGTTTTTAAGTTTACAGTAATACAAATAGTTTGAAATACTTATAAAAAATGCTCTGAAAGCTTTTGTATTAAGTGCAAATTTAAAGTTCTTTGTACTTTAGAGTACAATTCATGTTATTTTTGTCAGCTGCTACTCTATTTAAAAAGTTACATAAATTAAATAAACTAATTTAATTGATTTTAAAAATACACTACTGTTACATAGAAACTTGATTCTGAATGGTTCTTTACTTCCACTGGAACATTTTTTCTGCTTAATATTTTTATTCAGTTCATAGAATTGCTGGCTTGGAAGGGAGCTCATAAAGGTGTCCAATTCACTCTGTTTAAGCAGCTTTAAGTCATTTTTGGCAGATGTTCTTTCTACTTTGTTTTTAACAATGATGGTGGAGGCTTCACAGCCTTCCTAATCTAGTGTGATACTGCTTTATCCTTAATATCAGAGGTCTCATCTCTTGAATATCTTTGCTACAATTCTTATTCATGCTACACATGCATACACAGAAAATAGGAAAACTAGACAACATTGTTGGCTTGATTACATGTTCCAGTATTTTACCAGGAACTAATATTAACGAGGTATATCCATATTTACTGATCGATCCCTCCTTTCTGTTTTTATAAAAATATGGACCATAAATCTTCCAGTCTTTCAATATCTCACCAAGTTTCCCCAACTTCTCAACAGATAAAGGGCTTTGGCTCTGAGATTTCATTAGCCAAGATCTAAGTATCTTTATATAAAAGTAACCTACAAAATAAAATTGTGTTATTTACCTGAGTACTTTTAAAGGTGTTTCTTGCTTGTTCCTGACTAAGGTTTTGTCTTTTCTAATTTACCACCAGGTCTGTGTTCATCAATTTAGAATGAAATTATTTATTTCATCTTTGTTGGCATTACTACAGATTTCATAGTCTTCATCTTGCTATTAACATACTTACAGAATAACTGCTTGTGTATCTTCTTTCCTTAATACATTTCATTGTACTGTGCATTGGGTTTCCTGATTTTGCTCATGTCAAATTATGCTTAGTACCTTGGCCTAAGCTTCACTTTTTCTATACATCTCTTTTGTGTTTGAGATTCATGAAGGAACATCCTGATTTAGCCAAGTTGATTTTTTTAAAACATGCCAAATCTTTCTTGCAGTAGCACATTTTTGTATGTGTGTTTTCAATAGCATTCATTAAAAATTAACAATATTGTGTGACTTTTTACCACTTCTGACCTACTTCTTTGGATGGCTTACAGACTCTCAGTTTGTTATTTCAACCTAATATGCTATGATACAATATAAAATATTTCTATATTTCTACTAAAATATGTAATATCAATGAAAATATTTAAATATTTTATACACTGCATTTTGATGTTATTTTTGCTCCTTAACACAAGAATGATGAACATTCATTCTATGACCACTCTGACCTAAATTAATGTCTTTCCTGATATTCTCAGTCTTACTGGTTTTTGAATGAATTGTAGGACAACCTGTTCTGAAGGTGTTACATGCAACTATATATTTAAAAAAAATGTATTTGGGATTCAATTCATAAAACATATACCTCCTTGCCAATAGCTACTACACTTTGAACAGTCACTTAGATTCTCTTTATATTCACAAAAGAAACAAAAAGACAATTCTAGTGTTGTGGGTGGTGTGACCTAAACTAGGGTTTTATCCCCTAGAGGTAATTTAGCTGGTGTTTATGTATCTGCCCAGAATTATGCCAGGCAAAATCCTACCATATGTGTCATGCTGTCCTCCCTCTCAGAGTACCTTACCAAGTAGTTACAGTATCCCAACACCAATAATTCCAACCATTTACATGATTCTGCCAGTTTCGCAAAGAAAGCTGTATCTTTGTGCCCTTCTACAATTGTCAGTGAGCTCTTGCCACACAGTATTTTTTTCTCAAATATCAATCACTATATTTTAGATTACAGAGGACATGTATTTGGTTGACATACAAGGCAAACACTATTTATGAACTCACCAAGGTCCTTGTGTGACCCAGTAATGGACTTCTTAATCTCCATCATTTCTAGTGAACAACTTTTCTTTATACTTTTTCTTAGGCTATTGTTAACACTATTATGTTAATTATAGGTAAGAAAAAGTATAATTATACTCTGCCCTTCTATCATTGTCCGATATGAATGTTGATCTGTGGTTTCATTCTCCTCTGACACCAATGATTACAAACTTGTCTGTCATCACCTCCATAACTTCATTTCTGCAGTACTGTATTTCCTCCTCCAAGACTCTTTTCTCTCTCACTTTTATGATGACAGGTTTCTTCTTCTGGCTTCCCTAGCTTTCCTAAAAGTAAAACGTATTAGATTCTATTTCCAGAATGCTTTAGTATCTGCCTACATGTCTTACTATTTGTTTCATATATATGCATAAATCTATGAAACAAAGTAATATATATCATGTCATATCATAACACATTACCTTATATTATATAATTGTGTGTGTGTGTATATATATACACACACATGCACACACTTTTGCCTTACCTTTATTTTTCTTACTCTTTTCCTGTTTTTTCTGAAATTTCATGTCATGTTCATTCATCCTTTCACATCTTTAAATTTGGATTTCATGAAAAGACCATTCTGTGCCTTTTTTAGACAATGAAAATAGTAAGAATTAATTAGAGATTTAGATTACTTTTTTCATAAGCCTATTTAGTGTTAAGTACTCTGAATGTGAAGAATTAGTTAATGAATCAAATATTTTCATGCACCTTTGAAATAAAACATAGTCTTTTTATAAAGTATCTTCAAATTTTACTGAATCTTTATGATGTATGAGTTGCTGTGTTGCTTGTCACTTAAGCTGTGTTATTTAGAAGTCCCTACTCTCTGGACCATATTAACCGTGGTCTTTAATCTCTAGACCATAACCAGAGCATCTAAGTTCTATCGTGTATGGGTGAGTTATTTGACTACTTGGCAAAGTAGATATCTAGTTGTCCAACTTGGCAACAAAACTTATTTTTAAGGTGTAATGAAGTGAACTACCTTCATTATAATACCAAAGGACACACCCACAGGTCAAGAAGACCCTCGCCCAGGTGAAGACCTTTCCTCTGCCCAAGCATAGTAACCGAAGAGGTTGATACAGCTGGTATTATAATTATATGCAAATTAACATCAAATCACTGTAACTGGTACTACCTTTTAATTTTTTGTATAAATATAAAGGTGAATTATACAGAACTGTATAATATAGGTGTGCTTAATTTGTGGACATTCCACTGAGCACCCAGTGCTGCAATAAAGAAGTGCCTGCTTATGTACTTCATCTAGATAGTTTCAGGCAAATAAAACACAATGCATCAGAAATAAGCCTACATCCTGAGGTAATACTTCAACTCATGGTAGAAGTTGAAGTTGTTTGGTGTGATTCCACTGATGACATTAATGTATGTAATTTTTCAGAAGTCATCAAAGCTGCTAATTTAAATGGAAAAGTCAAAGAGACATGAGAACTTTTCCTGCTTTAAGTATAATTATTTTGATTTTCAAGTTAAAACTGAAGCTCTTAAAGCTAATTTAAAACATGATCCCTGACTTAATGCTGTGCTCCCAAGGAGCTTTTGACAGAACCTTACAAGATATCCTCTGAAGATGTCCCTGTATAATCTAAAAACAGACGTTTTGAATACATTTTCAGAAATTAGTCACAAAAGAAAACAAAATTAACTTCTGTCTTTTACAAGTACTGATTCATCTATAATGATTTATTTTGTAAAAAATACTAGCATCCATATGGAGTAGCACTTTTCTGAAAAACAGGAATTTTGTCAGGTTTTAGGGCAACATTTCCTTCCCCTCCCCCCCCCCCCCCCCCCCAGCTAATAGGTTTATATAACTGTCCTTTTCTTTAAGAACAAATGTATTTGTCAGTAAAGTCTGTGTCCTAATTCCTCATCACAGGTAGGTTAAAAACTTGCTATAAATAAAAGAAATGTTAAACAGGACACAAAAAAGATGCTGGGTTCTATCATTCACTGGCTTCAGAATGTATATGAGGCACATGATAAAAGCTCTGTACTGGGATGTTCTGCAAATGGTAAGTTAATTGCTTATCCGACTATATGCAAACTTCCCTTGATCAAAATCTAATATACGCTGTAATCTGAAACTGTAACATCAGCCAAATATGTCTACAAGCATGTATATGTACATGCACATATATCTATAATGACTTTAAACCCCCAAATTCTACCTTTTACATTCTTAACTTTACAAATTAAGCCCTCGGAAGTTAGAAAATGAAAAATAAGTCATGTATAGCTTTCATTTCATCCATGTATTCTTTAATTTGTTTGCATATATTATTTGCAATGCTGTCTTTACGAGACCATAGATTTCTTATTTTCTACAAGATCTCTGCCTTTTTCTGTGCATAAATATAATTGTTCTGTAGGTGAATCTTGATAGTATAGAATATCTATTATCTGAAAGAACAAAGTGTCCCTTTGTTACTGAATCTTAAAACTAAGTGGTCAGACACAGGACATTATAGTACTATAAATGATTTTTTATAGTTCATCAAATATTACCTTTGGAACTGTATATTAAGCTTGTATTTGCTGCACAGTTTGCACATAATGTTGAACAAAGCAGTTGTAACAAACCTGACATCTGTGTTCGGTAATTTCATTAATAATTTCATGAAAACCTATTAAAGAGAACACAGCCAAGCTATTTGTTGAAATACCACATTCACATCTTTCTCTGAAGTGAATCCGAACTGGCTGAAGAACAGCCTGCATTTCTAATAGCATGCTAAATGAAGCCAAGGAATATTTCCAGACACTGGAATTTGGTTGTCTTTAAGTTGGGAGAATAGTCCTGTCATGGATGGAGTGACACGCTTCAGGTGTACAAGAAAAGCAACAATATGTTTATTGGCGTAAAACAGTGATTTAACAAAGTTTGATAGTGAATTTAACAGGGGTTTAACAATATTTCATAGCAGGGTACACATGGTTTTTTACTGCACAGAGGACAGTCAGACAAAGCTGTCAGGGAGACCCTGCTGCTGAGTCCTGAGGTTCAGAAATGACCCTCTTGTGTTCTAAACTCCTTCTTAGAGGGGAGTTTAGGTGCAGCTGGATCCAGACTTAGTCTCAGACTTGGTCAACAGTTTATATGTAAAGGATTATATATGTGTAATCAATCCTTTATATCACTTTTAGATAAGATTTCAGCATTTAACAATGCTATTAATAGCTTACAGAGAATCTGTGGCATCAAAGAATCTGTCAACTTCAAGGAGTAACCTTGGGAGGTGCCTCTGCTCAAGGGGAGATCCTGGCATGCAGCCCACTACCATGCAGGATAGCTCAATGGGCCCTGGGCTTTCCACTGTTCATGGACTGAGATAATAAACTTATGGTCATATTTGCATAGCGGCTACATAAGTTAAGCTTTTTTTTCAAATTTTGCTTGAGTCAGACCTAGACCACCACTTTGGTTAAGTGGGCACGTTATTCAAATTAGGCCTTGGCTTGTTACCTGTGGAATCCACTTTGAGCCATCAGGACCAGCCTCATCCACACTGATGGTTGGTTATCACTTACAGAATAAAAGTCAGAATGGGTGTGGGATGGGGGTAAACACACCACCAGGTTCCACCCCCTAACTATAGTCAACTCATCTTACACTCACAGAGTGGTGGTCCACTCACCTCTTGCCTCTATGCCATAAATAGTGTATAAATAGTATAGAGTATATAGTTTACATGCTTACAGATCCATGGTAAGCTGTTTGTTATGTACTAATTTGTATGTTTTGTGTGGTTGAAGTTGTATTATTTGTTTTATGATGTACCAATTCTTTATATACAATATAATTGTAAGTAATAAGTGTATTAGCGTACGTAAAATCACATGTGGGTGAAACATGAAATCAAGAAGTCCTGTTGTTGTCAGTGACCATCCAATAAGAGTTTCCCACCTGTGGTGTTCTCAATTCTTCTCCACTCTTTCCAAGACATGGTGTATCTCCTCTGTTATCATTGTTGCTGAAAACCATAACCAGGAAAACTATCCAAACCAAATTATAAGTTTAGAAAGCCAGTTTTGGCTTATGGCAGTGCTGGGTGCATGGGGGATCTTTCCTCCTTACATGCACACCAAGCTGCTTAAGTACTGGGGAAAGCTAACACCATGCTGAAAATATCAATAGAAAGACAGGACCCAGGATTTCTTAGATTTCTGGCTCACTTTGTTATTCCTCTTGCAGCAGATGTAACTGCACTTTCCAGGCATTTTCTGGTGGGATATGCAACTGAACGGAATTCTCAAAAAAGCGTTATTTGGGCCTGTAGTTTGCTAAGTAGATCCTGACCTAAGAGAGGTATACGGCATTCTGGTATACACAAGGATTTATGTATTGAAGTTTTACCTCCATTTTGACACACGACTGGTTTAAAAAATGGCCTTAATTCTCTCTTTCCAGTGTAAGAAACTATGGACTAGGGTATTGTTTATTAAGATTTATGTTAAACCCAATGTAAAGGTTAGGCAACAAAAGATATGAAATCGCTTATGCAAACAGCCACCAGACACCGCTTGTGTAAGATAGGATAACCGCAATCAACTAAACCAGATACCGCTTGTGCAAGATAAGATAACCACCAGATATCCAGGAACCAACAGAAACAGGACAAACAACCCCATATAAGGACATATGAGTGAGGGGTCAACTATGGGACGAAGGAGGAAGACTTCTTACTTCGGCCTCAACGACCACCAGGAGGCAGAAAACGACCCCCTAACAACAACTGAAGCATGCGCAGAGTACCTCCACTACCTCATGAACACGGAAGTAAAGATGTATAAAAAGGGACTGTTTGAACTGCTCAGTACGGCAGTTGGCGGAGCGCAGACTCCCCTGTCGTCCAGCGCTGTTTTTGCTCATATTCTACTTGCTATAATTAATAAAATTTTAATTGGATTATGATCCGTTGTGGTCTCAATTTATAACACCAGTAACCTCAACAACTGGCATATAAATTTACTAAGAAGCTGCTTATAATTATTTACTGTGGAATAAGTTGCTCCTGTATCTATAAAGAAATCTATAATTTCATACTCTAGCTTTATTGGCACCAGGGGATCTGCTGGGATTGCCATTAATCACCCCTGTTCCCTGTCAATCTGAATCTTCCATACCAATCATAAGCAGGCCTGCCTCTGGAATGGAGGCAGACAAGGGTATCCAATGATTTGACTGTTTCCTTGGACATTCATTTTTCTGATGTCCTTTTTCCTTGCAAAGCATGCACTGATCTTTCCCCAAAGGGATTCTATTCCTTCTATTTCCTCCTATGCTTTGTCCTCTTTCATGCCCTCATTCTCTCAGGAAAACTCTTCCCTGAGATGAGGTTTGGCCTTGGGTAAATGCAGCTGCCAAAACTGTAGCATTTTGTTTCTTTTTCTTTAATTTCTCTTTCTATATCTCTGGGGTTTTTGTTTGGGTTTTTTTATTTTTGTTGTTGTTGTTGTTGGTTTTGTTTGTTTTCTTTTCCAATTTGTCTCTATTATTATAAACCTTAAAAACAATTTCTATCAACTGAGATATCGACATTCCGGACATACCATCTACTTTTTCCAACTTCCCTTCTTATATCTGGAGCGGACTGCCCCACAGACAAAATGGTAAAAGTCTTCTCATTCTCTTCCCAAGTTTTCTCCAACACCTTTCTTTTTCCTTAGGCAAAAATATCTCCCTATTTTTAACAATATCCTGAAACCATCAATTGCACATTCTCTTCAATCCATTTGCAAGCACCTTTTCCCAACATTACAAGCAGAACGATACCAAGGCAATTCCTTTTTATCCTCCATCATAATCAATACGTTAGATTCAAATATCATCAATTTATATTAATTTCTTGTACCATGGTTATTTCTTAAGGCAAAACCCACCAAATCCATGTACAGGACTTAATTTTCCTTTGCATCTTAAAACAACATTAATTGCAATACTGTATTATAATTTAAACTTCTGTTCTTAGGCCATTTCTCCTGATTATCTAAGGTATACAAGGGCCACCAGTGATTACAATATTCTACTATTATTTTTTTTTTTCCTGAGGGGGTCACCCCCAAACATACTCCAATATCTTAATACACAGCCCAACGGAAAGCTCTTAAGACACCCTCCACCCCACCCCCCGCCAAGTAGAATGCCCAGATCCCATGTTACAAAGTTTCAAAATCACAAATACCCAATACTTAAACAAAATCCATCAGAAAAATCCAGAAAACAAAATCCAACAGAGACAAAATCCAGCAAACAAAATCCAGCAAAGTTTCAAATTACCGATACACAAGACTGGGCAAACAATAACCAGCAAAATGTCAAATTGCCAATTCCCAAAATCTAGTGAACAATATCCAACAAAGTTTCAAATGCCAACAAAGTTTTGTATTACCAATACCCAAACTCCGGACTTCGGGAGTCCCCATGACAGTGTGTGGATTTACACAACTTCGTGCTTCAGATACCCGGGTGGGGCCCTAACCCACATCACCAACAGCTCAGCAATGCGTACATAACTTGGGTATTCCGGGGGGGGCTTCTAACCCACTCTCCAATACGACTTATTAGGTAAGCAACCTAATATTTATTGACCGATGCTGTTAATATCCCAGAGAGCTGTCGCAGAAACTCACCCTGCCGCTGAACTGGATTCCTCAGTGTTCCCCTGGACTGTCGAGATCCTGGAGATTGTGTCCTCCCACCTGGGTCATCAAATTCTGTTACCAAAACTCATAACCAGGAAAGCTCTCCAAACCAAATGGTAGTTTAGAAAGCTGACAGTGGTTACAAGTGTTTAGCTTCTGGTGCAAATGAGTGATTGCAACACCTTATCAGCTTGTCTCCCCTTGCAGCCAGAACTTTCTCACTTAGAGCCTTTTTTTCTGCGTAATTTACATAACGGTGATCTTATCATTTCTATTCTTTGTTTCCCAGGCTTGGCTCCTGTCATTAGAAGTCCTTTCAGTCATCGGTTTTGAGGACTTGAGATGGGTGGGTACTTGCAGCATTAACGACTTGAGAGGGTGGGTCAGCTTGACCTAAGCTTTGTGCACGTTCTTGTTTAGCTGTATCAGAGTTTGTAATTGGGGAGTTTAGGCAACACCATGATGAATGGTGATTGGGGTGATTGGGGTTTTGTGCCCATTGTTTCTGACACATTCTAGCAGCTGGCACAGATCATCGTCTTGCAGTAGTTTTTTCACCACTGTAACATTCATTGCTATGGGGGTAGGCAGTAAATCTTGACTCAGTGGATAAGTAGACTGTAACAATTGATAACACTTACTGGGCTGAATAATGAAAGTAGCATCCTATAATTTTAGTAAAGTTACAAATACAAACATTTAAATGATTGCTTGTATCTACAGCAATGTTATATGTGAATATAAAATTGCAAAGGATACAAATACATCCTTTTCCAATATATATAAGCATAGTGTCAGGGGTTTCACCAGGGTGTATTTCAAAATACTTATCTTCCAGCTTCCATTCCCAGGGTTTACTTTCCATGAGTGAGTATAATGGATATGAAATGATAGAAAATCCAAGTAAATGCTTTCTCCAATATCCTAAGGTTCCCATTAATTGTTGTAACTCCTTCCTTGACTGGGGCATTTGCAGTTCTTTGATTTGTCTTGAGGTATTGGGAGGGATAACTGCACTGCCCGCTATCCAAAAAATACCTAAAAATTTTACTTTTTTACTTGGTCCCTGATATTTTCCGATTGGAATCTCAATTTCTGCTCTATTTAGGGCTTGGTATACTCTTGCTGCAGCTTCCCCCACTTTCTCAGGGGAAGTTCTTCCAATCAGAATATCATCTGTATATTGGTACAATTTCACATCTTGGGGAAGTGAGACTGTAAGAGTTCAGCAAGTGCGGCATGAGCAGCTGTGGGGGAATGAGAGTCTGTTAAAGGTATATTGAATTCCCTCCCAGGAGAAAGCAAACTTATTTTTTTCCTTCTCCTTCAAGGGAACCATAAAGAACCTATCTTTGACATCTGGAACCATCATTCAAGCGTGTGCAGCTGCTTGCAAAGTATCTGTTAAGTTTGCAGTGTTTGGTACAGCAACTGTTAATGGGCTGTATTAGCATTTAGGCGCCCGATAATCAGTTGTTAAAGCCGTCTCCCATCTGGTTTTCGGACTGGCCAGACAGGTGAGTTATCTGGAGAGTAGGTTCTGGAGATAAATCTGTTGATTCTCCAAGTCAACTATGACTTCAGAAATTCCATTTCATGCCGCAGCAGAAATTGTATATGGTACATTAGTAATTTTTGTATCAAGGAGTGCAGGAGGCTGCGCACAGCACATGCACTGCAGCCTCCCGATTTCCACCAGGGCTGGGATCAGGGTTTGAGCTGGAAGACCACACACTGCCATTTGGTAGGTGCCAGGTTTGTCCCTTTAAAATATTGAAACCTAAAATATTTTCATGGTGATCTTTAATTGCAAAGCTAATAGTCGACATGTGCTTCTCGCCTGGGAGCCACAGACTGGCCGTGGCAGTCTGACACGCAACACTGTCTCTGTTCACACCACTGATCTCCACTCTTCGCTGTCCAGATCACACGCCCAGCTTCTCAGTGTGTTGTCTTAGAATGAAAATTTGTGCTTCTGTATCTATTAAAAACTTCACCAATTGTGGCTGAGGACAAACTGGAATTAAAATATGTGGGTCGTTATCACTTATTTACTCATAAGCTTCTACTTTCTGGACAGGCAGCCAGCCCAGTTGCCTTCCAGGCATTACTTGGTTTTGTGCTTCATGTCCTGAAGTTCTGTCATAAAGGGGAGGAAGTGGTTGTCTCCCTTTCTGGGGACTGGTGCTGGAGGAGTTGAAACACACTCCTTCCTTCCACTATTATCGCGTTTCTGGAACGCTTAAATCAGACTCAAGATAATGCCAGTAGTCTGACCTTGCTTCACAGCTCCAGGAATGCCTAGGGCTATGGCTTCCCACTGATGCCAATTGTCATGAGCCCATTCTTCTGAGAAGCTGGGTCTCTGACTCACTTTATGCCTCTGTAAATAACCAGTGATACTACTTGCCATCCTACCTACTACACCAATTTGTTGCAAATGGAGTTAGAATATGGACTTAAAACTCACACTTCATCCTTGACTTGAATTTGCAAAACCTGCATCAGGGGAATCCTGAGCAAGGCTCAGAGGTTAGTATGGGCTAGAGATAATTTCTAATGGGCAGTTTAGACACGATTAAATGCTATTCAGAGAAATATGATGAGCTAGTTTGCACTATGAATGCTCTCAGTACCAGAGAATAGTCCAAGGTGTACATCATTTTCTCTTGTAGATACAGCGTGTGACGGACCCTAGACTTGCTATTTCTTTTTATTTAAGAAGGGGTCCAAACAACAATTTGAGATGAAAGACAGACATTTTTGGCCATGAAAGAAAATGAATGCTTATAGTAATGGAATACTAATTTCTTGATTTAAACTGGGCATTATTTTCTATGCTTTCTCCTGGACACGATAAGAGGACAATACAATTCTCTAATGAAAGACCACATAACAAACCTGGTCTAGCCTAGCTGCTTGACAGGATATTCATTACCCGTATCATTACTGTTCTCCTGTTTTTACCTCCCTTTTACCCAAGAATAAAGGGATTAGATGCTCATAGCATAATTAAGACTATGAAACTGCAATGGAAAAGATAACCATTCCAGAGTAGCTGGTCTCATGGTCAGAAAATAGTGCCAGGTATATTGAATTTACAAGTAAAAGCATAGATACATACTGCCTACTAATGCAAAATATTCTTCCCCAACACTGGATCTTTAAGCTTTCAGATTCAAAAAATAAAGGATACCTTTAGTCTTAATCACTGAGTGCACAGGTCCAAAAAATGACTTGTTCAGACCTTAAATAAAACAAAACCTGAGGACTCCCTCTACTCAGTAGGTCCGTGCCCTGAAATTACCTAAAAGTCACTAAGCACATTACTGTTCTCTACTTCTAGCCATCTCATCTTTTTTAGAGCACATATATCTCAGCAGATGGCTATCTACATCCTGCCTGAGTTACAGGAAAAAATAGTGAACAGCTAGACAGAACAATATTGCATTCTCTCAGAGGCTCAGTTTATTAAGATGTGATTAGATGAAATCTACAGCATACCAGAAGATTCAGAACATTTAAGAAATAAAGCCAGTACTGTATTTACTTGGAAATGTAGTTCGTTGTAGAGGAGGACAAAGAGATACCTTTTGTATCAATCAAATCTTTTATCAACTTTTTATAATGACCTGAAATTTAAGGCCTCAGTTCAAGAAGTAGGAGAGGAGAAATTTCAGTGCCCTTCCTGGCTTCAGACCTCCCCAGCTTCTTCAAACGTCTTCTTAAGCACTTCTCTGAGTATGTTTTGTTTGCTTATTGTATTTCTAAATTTAAAGACTTTTAATCCAAAGGCAAAGGCAACCCAGGGACTGGAAACTCTAGAATTTGACTTCTCTGAGCCCATGGGTACTTTATTACTACATTAAACAGTCATGTTGCCTTCTGCTTGTTCAATATTTCACCCCATGAACGATCCTTCCCCACCGCCCACCCCCTACTCATTTTCCTAGATAATGGCACAGCTTCAGAAAAGTATGGAAGAAGAATCAGGGAGTGACTAGAAAAAATGGGTTAATATTTAATCTACACCTGCTGGGAACTGCCAGATTAATTTTACCTCAGCTAGCAGAATTTTTAAAACTGACTTGTCACGATGACTTTTAGCTCCTAAGTTGTTAGGTATGAGTCAGAAGCCATCCATAGCTCCTGCAGCTATGTTATTTTGAAGACTGCAACAACTGAAGATTTGTGTTATGCACTAGATGAACTGTTCGAAAACCTACTGGGCTGAATCCCTAAATCCCTGAGACTACTTAGATTTCCTTAAGGTTTGAGAATACTTAAGCTTACATGAAAGGTAGCCCCTGTCTCAACAGAAGACTAAACCTTGTCTATTCATCTGTCTTCTTTTGATGAAGTTTTTGAACGGCATGCAATTGAAAAGACATAAGCTTCAAGACCGTCTCCTGAATAAAACAAAAACAAAACAAAGCAAAACCAAACAACTCAAAAAACCCCAATGGCTTGATACTGCTACACATCATATAACATCTCAGTTTGAAAAGTTAGTGTTTGTAAAAGTAAATAAACTGTAAATGAGATCTTCGAATGGGCAATTCATTTCCCTCAGTATTATATGATGCTGCCAACACCACAGTCAACATGTGGGATTCTACATATAATTTGATAGCAAAAATTACACTCATAAATATTAACATGATGAATACTGTACATACACATTGGAATAAATAACTGAGTAAAAAAACATACAGTCCACTCCCTTGCTGAAGAAAGCTGGTTAGATAATAGTTTTTTCATTTGTTTTTAAGATATTTAATCTAAATATGAATAATAACTCTTGTACTTCACAACATTTTTTCTAAATTTGCAATCATAAATGAAAATTAAATCTGTTCATTAAAGAACAGAGAACAAGAACATAAGTTATTTATACTATTGTACTATAATTTTATCAGCTAAACTGCTTAGAGGACTGTTGTCTCAGACTGTACTGAACCAATAAATTATAATTTCATATTTGCATGTTTAGTACCTTGGAGACTTCCCCACAAACACACATTAATTACTGTGCTGTACAAATGCGAAATCAGAACATGAGCCTTCCTTACAATCTCCTTATAATTCTGATAAGAATAGAGAGACAGTAGATGAGACAGAAAGGTAGGTGAGGGGAAGAGAAGTTTGGACCCTGATGCTAGAACACCAGCACTGTCAGAGTTGTCTAACTTCTATCCAATGCAGCTTAGTGGAGTATTTTGAGGAGAGAAAAAGAGAGGAGAAGCTCATTTTCCTACAGTCTTCATGGCATACACCAAGATAGAATCTTTAAAAAATAGATTGAAAATGAGGCAAAAGGCAAGATTCATTGCCACATCTCCTGGTATTGTAGTATTAAGCCCTCTGGGTATTATGAGTCAGAAACTCAAATCTGCAGAATCCAAGTGGTTGCGATATGCAGACTTTAAAAAGCCAAAGAGTTCCCATGTCTACTGGCTTTTCATATATCCAACTAAGGTACTCTTAGGATCACGCTGGTGTTACCAGGCAGCTAGATCCATAGGAAAATCAGCAATGTCAGCTCTGGTAGCTCCTAGTCACTTTGTTCTTCACACAGCTGAAAATGTGGGTTGTTAAACCATTTCAGCCAGCTCAGGCATACTAACAACCACATGATGTAATCTTGACTCTAGGGATCCATGTAAGATATTTAGGATTTTGAGATATTCAAAAGCAAATTAAAAAATGATCAGTAAGATAGCAATCATTAACACAAGTCTAGTGACATTTTTTTTCATAACTTCAACCTGAGAACTGCCATCTGGGGACAGTTATGTTGCAGATTATCTTGAAGTTTTACTGAATCTTTCTGTATTTTGTGTTTGTGAAACAGTTACAGGAGCATCTTGATTTTAAGGAGTTAACCACCGTGTTAGAATTATGTTAGCTCTTATTAACTAATGATGTATAAATTGTTGTGCTGCTTGTTATCTGAGACTGTCACTTGAAGTCCCTATGCTATAGACCATAATAACCCTAGCCTTTAACCTCTAGACCATAACCAGAGCACCTAGGTTCTATTATGTATAGGATGAGTTATTGGACAGCTTGGCAAGGCAGATATCCAGCCATACAACTTGGCAACAAAACTTACTTTTAAGGTGTCCTGAAGTGAACTACCTTCATTATAATACTAAAAATCACACCCACACGTCAAGAAGACCCTTGCCCAGGTGAAGACCCTTCCCCTGCACAAGCATAGTAACAGAAAAGGACGACACAGCAAATATTAAAAGTATATGCAAATTACTAACCAATCATTGTAACTGGGAGTGTACGACCTAGTAATTTTGTGTATAAATGTAATAGTAAAATCTACACAGGTGTGCTTGATTTGTGAAGATGACACTAAGCACCCAGCACTGCAATAAAAGAGTGCCTGCTTCTTAATACTACATTGGTGTTAAGAGGTTTGATTCCCGATTTCAGTGACAGGACTACTTAAATATAAGCAAAATGACTATCCTGTAGCCAAACAGAGACTACCAGTAAGTTTGCAACCAGGCTAAACTTTTACAGAGATTTTATTTCTAAGGCAATAAGTGAGTGTTCATCTGTTTAATGTTGATTCACTTTCTTTACTGAAGAAGATTCAGTAAAGATCCAGGTAAAGCTTTTTCAAAAAAATTTGTCAGCATCAATTTTCATACATGTATTTTCTGTTGACTTCTTTTTAGTTCTTTGACAAAAGTAATGTTCTTTATATAGTTCAAATAATGCATATGACTGAACTATCATAAAACTGAATTTTAAAAAATCAAAATTCTATGGCTGAAGAAAAGTCTTGTTCATTCAGAACCACAGTAATTGGTTACTGACTTCATATAAGTGAAGGACTAAAATACATAGGAAAGAAGTGACAAACCTTGTACAATGTTTATAATGTTTTTGTCGGATGAATAAATTATTTATAAAATATGTGTAAGGGAA